>NC_137696.1:100697869-101897869 GCF_964034855.1 Anser brachyrhynchus | reverse complement strand
TTAAAAAGAAAGTTGATGCTGAACAAAAAGGCATTTAGCCTTGAACAGTACAATGCTTCTGGGAAAGACTGATCATTATTCTGTTCAATGTGATCTTGAAAGTTAGATATTTGCCCTGAATACAGGGCAATGCAAAAAGAATGTTTTTCAAGTGAAATAACAGCACGCTTCTGTAACAAAATTGTCAGCAATAAGGGCTAGAAGCATGCAGTAGAGCTCTGCATTTGGTATCACATCAACATAAGGAAAAAATTTTAAACTTGACATTTTTGTTTATGAGAATTAATAATGTTCGTAGACTTTATTTTCTTCCATGGTATAAAATTGCTAAACAAGCCTAGGCCAAACCCCCAGATTTAAATTCTCTGAACTAGTAAGTGTTTTGAAAATAAAATTTAGACCCAGAACATAATTTCTCAGCTTGGCACATTAAACCAATAGAGTACACCTATATCTTCAATCTAGACACTAATGTACTGGTATAACCTTGACCTGATTTGAATTCTGCAGGTGTTGAAAAACAGCAATTCCTAAAAACTGTTTTAAATATGATCTCCATAACTTCATAACCATGATAGCTATGAAAACCAGAAATCAATCTTCAAAGATATTTAATATCAGCTTTACTGCAAGTATTCACTATGCAAATGTAGCTGAAGTTATCCATTTCTCTAAAAGAGCAATTTTAGATTCTGTTTTTTACCTCTTCTTTCAGATGTCACAATTACACTTCATACAAGTTGGAAAATTTAGCAGTAGATTTATTATAGCTGTCTCCATAGGTAAAGATTTTTTTTCACCCTGTAAATTAATGACCCCATCAAAGACGTCTGCAACAGACAGAAAAACAAGCAAAACAAAGGGGAAAATAAGAGGAAGTCACACTGTACTTGCCAATGTTCCTTATTTTACAGTTATAAAAAACTTATATTAGCTGGCTGAGCTTTAACTACAGTTCCTTGATTTCATGAAAATCCTGGCTTTCCTACTCCTAAGAAGGACAAAAAGAAGAAGAAGATGAACCGTTTGTGTTGCTGACTATTTGTGTAAAAAAGCTTGAAAACAAAACAAAACAACAACAACAACAACAAAAGCCATTTGTTTTGACTCTTAAACAAAACATATTAGAGAAGCCTTTGGACTTTCTGCATAATTATCATCTTTGGAATCTATCATAACATTGGTCACTAGTTCATTTCTAAATCTTTCTGGGCAAAAACGCCTGTCAGGATAGTCCTAAAACTTGAGGGAAGTGAATAGGGTAAATGATTTTCTAATTTTCTTACTTATTTACTGTGATTCTGTGATCATTCTCATACAGTATCACAGTCAAAGGAAACATTTATTCATTTCTTGGACACGCCTGTGAAGGCTTCCTCATGAATTTGAATACCATATATTTGCTGAAATGTAACAAGAAGCTCAAGATCTTCAATATCAATATCAAACCATTATAATTTTTATGGCCCTAGAAACTGATATCTATAACAGCTATATTTGGGCAGATCTGAGTAGAATAAGCATCTTCATCATTGCCTAATCACTTTCAGCCCACATCTACCTCATCTATGGCTCAATTGATTTGATTTTTTTCTACAGCTATAATGCATGTTGGTTGTAGAATAGAACCTAAACTTAGACGCATATAGTTTAAGATTTTGTACTGTTTTTAACCCTGTACTAGGTAAAAAAAGGAATGACAACAAGAAATATTCTCAGGTTTGCCAGTCTTTTGCTTTTAGGTGAGAGAAATCTTGTCAAACATGATCTAGCACAGAAAACATTACTGAAAAGTCACCTTATGACTTTTAGTAATTGATGGACTCAGTTTTAAATGGAAAAAACATTTACATGCCTTGACTTTTCAAAAATATCATGTATTCCAAGTCCCAAAATACAAATTCTGGTGTGGGATCTGAACAAGTAATTCCAAGACAACTATCCAGCCTACCTAGCATCACATATTTATCTTTATTATTATTGACTGAACTGAATCTACGTACCCCTGTACTGGATCTACATACATCATCTTAGAGTCTGCATTAGTTTTACTATTTCTTTATTTTCCATTTCTTTTCCCCTTTCGATCTCTACTCAGACTGTTTTATAAATCACTGAGTGTATCCTGCTGTTATTGCCCTCTACGCAAGTATTGTCATTTACTTCCCTGCAGCCTGGATCAAACTACAAGTTATATAACTGAAGGTTTCTGCAGGTAGGATATTTTACTGCTCGTAAATACAACTTCCTCACATCATTCAAAACAAAGCTAGGTATTAGCAAATAGCAGCAAATACTTAATCCTTCTTTTCCTTTTCAAAGGGTCACCTTTAATAGCTATATGCTGTTGTCTGAATGACAAAAAAAAAATGCAAAAAACATTCCTCAAAACTGTTTACCATTTGTCTCTAGGAAATTACAAAAAACATGAGATCCTACATTACAGTGAATATTTAAAAGTAATTCCATATTGCACTTTGTCTCTAAAATTAATATGTCCTAAGTTCTGACAGGAGAAGAATTAAGAATGTATCTTGCTTTCAAGTCCTTCTAGCTTGCCGTGTTGTTGGGTGGTTGACCAACATCACAGCATTTTACCAGAATTTTAAGCCTGCCAATTATTTATTCCATGCAGTGCTAGGGGTCTACCATTGCCTCCTCCCATAAAATCTTCTTGTCATTGGATTTCTAACACCATTAATTTGGAGATACTTAAGTGCTGCAATGGAAAACATCTAGTTCACTTGAAAAAGGGAAAAAAAAAATAGAGGGAAATGAATTTATATGAAGATCCTAATGAAACTCTGAACTGCAAAATAGCATTTACATTCTGTTGAGAATTACATCAGCCTTCTATTCTTTGCATTTATGTGAGATCTGACTTGAAAACTCATATGATATACAAAGCATTGAAATATAATTCCTGTTGACATTACAATAGATTTAGTAATATATTTTCAAAATTTCTTAAGTGGCATAGCTTTTTGCAACTCCAAGTAGCCTCACATAGGTTTAAGACATTCTCTCTATTCATCTAAACATGCTAAATCCAGATTCTAAACAATCTTAAATTTTGAAAGACAGACCTAGACAATTCTGAAATCTTTGTTAATTCATTTCTTAAAAAAATTAGTAATGGTCTGGTACTTTCAAAGTACTTTCAAAACCCTACTTTTCATCAGCATTAATGAGTTTAAAATTTTCAGACAGATTCTTGTGTCTTACAAACTGTTTTTTTAATCCTAGGAAAAAAAATAAATCAGAGTTCTCAATTTAAATCAATTACATTGTGATATAAAATATTTATTCCTAAATAATTGTATTATTATTATCATCATCATTAAAATTTTTACTACTGGAATAATTGAATCATGTCTAAAGCACAATGAATAATAAACATTGTCCCAATAAACATATTCTCTTTCATTTTTGTAAAATATTAGGAATTTTTCTTATTTTTTCTCTCAGTCATCTCATCATTGCTGTTGGAATTACATGCTGAGCCCGGAGAGTGTGCACAGTGTAGCTTCCAACTTCTGAGAGCTTAAAATTTAGAGAGAAAGGTAAATCAGTGTGAGCATGTAATGCCAAATAGAAGATGCGTTTGTCAAGAAAGAGGATTATAACATTTATTCACTTCATCTCTTTGTTTGATGTCTATGTTATCACTGGTGCAAGAAGAATTTCAAAGAGAAGGGTGGAATTTGGCTTAGCAAAGATGTAAGTGAGCTCCAAGAGGAAAACAAAGATATCAAAAATGAAGAGATCGTTTAAATGGCGTTGGATTAAGGCAATTGAGAATGTATGAAAGCAGGGAAGAGTTAGAGAATGGAATATGAGAAAATTGAATCCAACGGGAAATGCAGAAGAAGTTTCCAAAGGGATTCAAAGACAAAGGTAGTGGGGGACAGATAAGAAAAATTCATGGCAGCATTTTAGAAAATCAATTCTAAAAGGCAGGAAATTATTGTAATGCAGGACCAAAATAGGTCCATGTAGTAAGGGCCGTGAAGAACATACGAGTATTTTTAAGAGTAATCGAGAATAACACATAATTCATGTGCTTTGGCAGAGTTCACAGTTAGATTACATTTCTTATATGTACTATGGAAGCTTGAATATTGCCTTCAAGCAGATATAAAGGTATATATTTTACTCGTTGTGAATCTTAAATATCAAGATTTTACTTAACAATTACCTTAGCCATTGACTTTTTGTCAATCAGAGAAAAATTCTACTTTCCAATTTACTTTCCAAAAATATCAGGAATGCAAATAATTGGTACACCATAAGTAATCTGAATGTGTGTGTGTGTCAGAAATTCCTGAGGACTACCCTGGAAAGCACTTGAGAATTAAGTAGTTGGACACCATGTAACTGAAGGCTTACATGAGGCAAGTAAATTTCAAGTTGTACAAAACTATACTTCCAGCGAAGGACTCATAAGTACTATATAAGCAATATTACAATGAAACAACATAAATTACAAAATTAAAATTAGAAAAACTAAAATTCATTCATACAGAAAAATAAGTTTACTGAGGAGCTCCCATTGGTCTAATGGGTTATCTGTTCGTATATATTTGTATTCATGAAAAACTAACATTCTGTCTTTTCTTTCTCCTTTGAGAAAGACAGGAGGGACAAACACAACTACAGATCTTTTTGCAGTAGAATTTTTTGAGGGCCCAGCATAAGGTACAAATGCCCAAGAAAGACCACAGTGACTCATCACTACAACACGGAAAAATAATGAGGTGGATCAAGCCAATGCAGAAAGAATGGTAAGAGAGCTTGCAGCTTCTAAATAGGCAGTATCACAGGCAGTGACAATGTGAGACAGAGAGAAGATAATATGCTAAAAGCAGAAGACCCCATAGCAGCATTCAGATGTATTGAATAAACTGATTACAAAGAATTGCACACACACACACACACACACACAAAATGTAGAAGCATGAACACGTGAATGAGGGGATCCTAAACAAACAGCAAAATAATGTATGGAAAAATTCAGAAAAGCTATGGTTTAAGATCGAGACATAAAGAAAGCAATATGAAAAGAGAGTACCTTATATTTCATTAGGAGCAAGCTGAGAGAAAATATAGATCAATTATTTAATAGGTAACGTGAATAAATAATAATACTAAGAAAATCAAAATACTTACTGCCTTTTTTTATATGAATCTTTGGACAAAAGGTTGTTAGCAGCCATGCGTCTAATACAAACTTTATAATAGGGTAGATCAGACCACTAGAGGGAAAGAGAAGAGGAGGCTCAGGGGAGACCTTACTGCTCTCTACGACTACCTGAAAGGAAGGTGTGAGGAGCTGGGGGTCAGCCTCTTCTCGCAGATAACCAGTGATAGGGCTAGAAGGAACGGCCTCAAGTTGCACCAGGGGAGGCTCATGTTGGAAATGAGGAGACATTTCTTCTCAGAAGGAGCAGTCAGGCATTGGAATGGGTTGCCCAGGGAAGTGGTGGTGTCACCGTCCCTGGGGGTGTTCAAGGAAAGGTTGGACGTAGTGCTTAGGGACATGGTTTACTGGGTGACATTGGTGGTAGGGGGATGGTTGGACCAGATGATCTTGGAAGTCCAACCATAATGATTCTATGATTCTATGATTCTACAGAGCACTTAGAATAGTGCGATGTATTCAGGACAGTGATGGGATGGATTTCAATACACAGTTTTAAAGGAATTAGAAAAAGTGATCCCTTAGTCATTTGCAATGAATTATCTGAGAGAACTGGAGGAGGGCAGAGACAGAGGTGACAGTAAACACTGGAAGACTGGAGAACAGTAAATATAATCTGTATCTTCAGAGTGAGTAAAAAGTAGAACTGTACATAATGAACCCTGAAAGATATTGTGGAAAAGTATTAAACAACCATTTAATTAGACTCTGAAACAAGTAAGGTAGGCAACATCTCAAAAGGAAGTACAAAAGCATATTCTGTCAAAATCATCTCATTTTATTTGACAGTGTAGAGTCTGTGGAGAAAGCAAAAGTTATTTCATATCTTTACTATGGAAACGAACTGCAGCTAAAATTATCTTGTAGTAGTGGAAAGACTGGACAAAATAAAGTGTTCAAACTAGCGTTCAGTAGTTTCTGGCTATCTCTGGAGGTGGTAGCAACATCTTTTATGGCCTGTTTTGGGTTTTCACTAATAGTTTGAATGCTGGAGGAGAGAGCACACATAAAGTTTATGTTAAGAGCAAGCTGGGTGAGTGGAAAGCACATTAGGAAACGCAACCATGTTCAGAATTGTTTAGCTCATTTGAGGAAACAATCTGAAATTAGTAAGATAAAACTACAAAAAAAAAAAAGATAAAAGACAAAATTGTGATTATCTTGGCTAGGAAGGAGCTATACAGAAAAAGCTTGGGGCTAATAATGGGTTGTAAGTATAATAGGAGGCTAAAAGTAGTTCATTAAATATTTTAATCTGATGTAAAACAGTCATACCATTACAAGGAAGAGTCTTGCTCTCGTGCTCCCACATTATCCTCCCTTTTGTCACTGAAAAATATTTGTTTAGCTATTTTGTAAACCAGATCAAAGGAACAATGCAGGTGACATTTTTTATTTTTATTTTTTGGCACATTAGTTTTCATCTCAGAGGAGAGAGATGTGAACAGAAAGGGAGGGTGCAGCAGGGCTGCCATTCCAAGGTGTGTTCTTTTTTCACATTTTAAGCTGGGTTCACAATGTGACACTTCTCCTAAAAAGTGATGTGAGATGCCCTAAGAGGAACACTGGGTGTTAGACAACAAAGACAACAAGTTCCATTGGGTGAGCACCTGCACTCCATCCCATCACTATAGTTCAGAGAAGTGCAGGACAGCCCATCTAAGAAAGGAGAACAAAGTGTGGAAGGAGTCCAGAGAATCCTTTGAAGGGACTGATGAGGAGGAGTTTATGGGTATGGATCAATATTTTTCAAGAAGGGTCCTGGTATGCAGGATCCTGTTTCAAGTTTCTCGGCTTCATTCTAGGCATCTATTTACTAATTAAAAAAAAAAAAAAAAGTACTTTCATTTTTTAATTTACAAAATATATGTATATAAAATCTATATATATGCTTTAGCATGTGTTGTCATCTCCATTTCATGTAACACGGCAAAGTCCATCAGCTCTCTAGATACCTTTGAGTAACAATCACCTAGCCTGCAGATGCAACTTAATTTTATATATATTTCTTCATTTCCTGGATGTTTTTGGCAAATGGTTCAAAAAAAAAAATTCAACGTAAAATATAACCTTTTTTTCAAATCAGGCCACTTCTGAATTGTTTTTAACAGCATAGGTGCTCACAAAATTTCCATAACTAAGATTTGAACATGGCAAAGTTAAGAGCAGAGTTTCCAAAAAGCTTTGGGAAGACAGTGATATGGGCAGAATGATGACATTTTGATTTTTGCAGCTGCTAAGAGTAGATTCAAAATGGTCTTGAAATAATGGCTCCAAAATCCAACTAAAAGGTAGTCTGCTGACACTGAATAACCTTACTGCATAAAAAATCACTAACAGCTGCCTGGAAAGGATTTTTCTGCAAGAACTGTATAATTACTTTTTAGTTCACTGTTCTTAGTCCATTTGTGGGACACGAGAAAGATTAAAAAAAAAAAAGATAAAAGAATGATATAGGGCCTTCTTGGTCTATGACGTGGATAGGAGGGTTGGGAGGAGCAGCTCTGGGACTTGGGAACAGCCACTCTGTCATCTGCTCATGCATACTTTAAAAACTGGATTGGTTCATATAAGGATTACATACAAGTTACCAAAATGATTTTGAAGTAAAGATGAATGAAGATGAAGTGTTTGCATGTTATGGAAGATGCTTCTTTCAAATGCCACTTTTTTAACAGTACATGGACTGGTTCAGGTATGCCCAAGGGTAAAGAAGTTTTGCATAGCTGGGTGGAAAGAAAATGTGGTTTCCAAATTTCATTTCAAACATCCTTATGTCACAAAGATTAATGGCTTTGCAGAACAACATAACTTTTACTTTGACCAAGCCCTTTTAACTAACTCATTAGTTAGTAATTATTGGCTTTAAAAAAAACAGCTAATAGTAATTTTCATCCCTCTTTACACTTGGATGGATACTAAGTAAGTTTGTATTTTCCTGGTGTGTTCAAGAACCATCAGTGTATGTCTAGTAATAAAAGACCAACTTCATTTTATCACATTTAATGTTGTATTTGATCTTTCCTATTTCCTAAATTTCTTCCCAATGTATATGGAACTGATTTCAATCCTACATAAATATGTAAGTAATAATTAAATAAAGTGCTTACATAAATACGTATAACTAAATGTAAGAGAACATATAAGAGTACAATACTTTGGATGTATGGAATGAACGGACTGTGAAGTTCCACAAGTACAGGGGAAGGGAACAGAAGGGAACAGAAGAAAAGAGGGAAAAGGGAAAAGGGGGAGAGGGGAAGGGAGAAAGAGGGAAGGGAAGGGCAGACAAGGCAAGGAAAGGGCAGGGAAAGGCAGACAAGGCAAGGCAAGGCAAGGCAAGGCATCACCCTGGTGCCACTGGCTGCCCTGCTCGTGACGGGGTGATGGGACAGACCCTGGGTGTCAGACCCTGCTTCTACTGACAAGGTGTCCATTGCCCCTCAAGGGAACGTGGACTATTTCTTTGCATGTTAGTAGACACTCGCATTGCAGACACCTAAATGTAGATGTCTGTCTTAATCCAAAACTAACTCCCAACTCTAGAGGTAATTCCAAGAAAATCTCTGGTATGAGACTTCCTGGACAAAAAATAGCTTTGACTTTGACACATGAGAAGTTTTTATTGGTGATAAGGAACTCAATCTAGTACAGTACTTCTTCCTAAAACCCTGCATGAAATACACAGACTTTTGAATCATTCAGCAAGATGAATAACACGACCCTGTCAATCAGCTTGCTATCTTTTAAAAATCCAAAGAAGTTTATTAATCTTGTGAAAGGCAATAGTTGCTCTCCAATTTCATCAAAGGCTTTGGTGTTCTGAAGTGACCAGAAGGAATACTGGAGCAGATGTATCTCAGAGATAAAGCTGAGGTAATAAATGGATAATGATGACTTCTGAATGATCACCCTTGTTTTATGACAAGATTCTGCAATATTCTTCATTTAAGACTGTAAGAGCCCTGTATTTCAGCTGATATTGTTTGTGTTCCTTTGCATGGCACTGTTTTATAAAATAAAGATCCTATCTGGGTACCACAGCCTGCTCTCAAAATGCTCTGACTCCTGGGCAGAAATAGACCTAACATATATTCTACAGTCTGAATGACAAGGGCTTTGCTAGCATTTTATTAGGAATAGATAAAAGACAGCATTGACAATTTTCGGTCTGACATGTCACCCTTTCTCTTGAGTAGGAGAATAGTAATTGTACCACTATAATCAACTGGTGTAGTCTCATATTCCCAAATGGACACAAATCACAGTTTATGCCTGTGAATAAATGCTGCAGCACCATAATTAAGAGGAGCAAGAGGGAATGCCTTTATGGTCTGGTGAGTGGTGACTTAAGCTGATGTACAGCTTTTTGATTTCTTCTGAAGATGGTGGTGCTGCTAGCACTTGAATTGTTTCTGCCTGTGTTTTTTTCCCCAATTGCCCTCTGCAGAAGGTTAATAACAGGTTTAGAATGCCAAAGTTTTCTAGCCAGTGAATCACAATTTCAGATTTGTCAGTTAGTGATGTGAAACCAGCTGCTATTTTAAGTGGAACGCTTACACTTCCCTCCCGCCTCGCTCCACAGATGCTCTTCAGTTGTATGAAGAAATTGATCATTTTGTCTCTTCTGCAAGTCTTCAGAATGTCACTAATTTCTTATTTACCACAAAATTTTCATCTTGTGTAACTCACGCTGTAGAAGCGCTACAGCTACCCTATATGGTTTGCACTGATCTCACAGCTGGATAATGAAAGAATGAATGATAACCAGCACAGAATTAAA
The DNA here is from genome assembly GCF_964034855.1 of Anser brachyrhynchus. NCBI lineage: Eukaryota > Metazoa > Chordata > Aves > Anseriformes > Anatidae > Anser > Anser brachyrhynchus. The sequence continues at coordinate 101,887,886 of NC_137696.1, read as the reverse complement.
ATTCATAAGTATGGAACTTGTCATAAACATGAAACTGCATCCTGTCTGTAAATATCTTGTAATGATGCTGTGAATTAGTATACTTCAGTCATTTCCAGGTTAAAAATTTATTACTCCTGTTATGAAGAACAACTTACAGACAGATTAGTAAAACCAGCCTGATTTTACAATTATTATTTTCTTCTGACTGTCATGCTATTTACATTTTGTGTTTCCCTCGACCTAGACAACTTTTACTACCAAATGTCAGCCCCAAGCAGCTGCAGAGAGTCAGCAGCTCAGATTTGCATTGTTTTTTTACATCTTCTGGGGCTTTTCTGCTCCCTGCTGCACATAACAAATATTAGCGTAAAGGAGAAATATGAAGTATTAAACATTTTGATCATCCTCAGGAGGAGTACCTGTCAACAGAGTTTGGCCAAAACCTTTCTATTCTCAGATGAAAGAGGAAAAAAAACTGCCATTACAGAATATTGACACTTCTAAGTCTGCTTGATCATCTTTTCTTTCACCATCATCATTATGATTCTATATCATATATGCTCCTATGATATCCAGTTTTCTCTGCTCATAGATCATCCTACATTTAGCTTTCAATTTCAATACTTCATTGTATCAGTGTGAAATGTGGTCATAGTTTAGCACCTACAAACCTGTGGTTTTTATATATAATGAAAACATCACAACATTAAAATAAGATCAGACTCTACAAACAGAGCAATGATTTAACTGGTTAACTGAGGAAAATGTGAAAACATGTTCCCAAACTCTAATTAAAAAAATATGGCTTCTAATTAGTTTTTTCATACTTCAGGAACTATACTATAACCAGTTAGTTACTCAGCCTGAAATAAGTCTCTGCCCTTGTGAGGAAAAAAAAGATCACTTAAGTATTGACATCCATCCATACTATTTCCAACATTGCTACTGCTTACCTTGAGTTCCCGTCTGTATTAGCAGCAAGTAGTTGAGACCCATCTGCTTAGAGATTTTAAAGTGTCTTTCAAAATAGAGTCCAAATTCCAAGGATCCATTTCTGATGCCCTGAAAGTCAACAGAAGAGCTATAGAATGTACATTTCTGTCTTATATCCATCACCACGGTTCATCATAGGAAAAATATTATAATTTAAAATTCTAATTCAACCTAAAGACATTTTTGCTAAATTTTAAATGTTTAACAATGTCAAAATCCAGAAAATTGAACGTATTCCCCTCCCAAGCAAAATTAACACTGAAAAAGACTAGCTAAAAATACAGAGGTAGATGAAATAGCCAAGAATGAAGTTAGCCAAAGTTTCCTGAATCTTACAGATGTTTTGTTTGGATTTGATTCAAGGTTATGATTGATTCTTATTTCATACAAATGAGTTCATTCCTCTCAATATACCATGTCTGGCAGTATAATACACACCCTAATGGAGACACATACTTTACAAATATTGGAGTGTAAATTAGTAATATGTTGCACGTAAATAGTTGCAGGGAGGAAGGGGAGGGAATATTATGTATCAGCTACCAGAAACATCTAAGATATAGTGTGACGAATATGTGGCTGATTTGCAGTGATTTATTTATACTCTATATTACCTGTTTGTGGGATGGTATGGCTGTATCAACTTGCTGGAATGTCTACTATACGCATATGTTGATTTACATTTATAAGAGAGCAGTTAGAAAACTGTCAAGAAGGCAAAATAAAGATTCTCAGTAAGCAACCTGCTGTTAAACATTTCAAAGGCACTAGGAAACAATACCTGAATTATTAAGCTATTCCAGGGACTAGCCAGGTCATTTCTTTTGCCAAGATGAAGAACAATAAGATTAGAAGAACAGTAACATAGTAAAACAGTCACTCTAGAAGGTGGGTGGAAGCTTTATAATGCAAGATTAAACTTCGAGCTTCTGACAGTGATAAAAAGAGGCAAAACCTCTAGATAGAAACTTTCTACTAAGCATTTTAGCTCTAATGAGGAGGTAACTGACTATAATTAGCTTTTCCATGGTTAAATTAACACCATGAAAGGTGTTGAGTCCTGACCTTATTTGGTACAGACACTGAAGAAAAAAAATTGTAACATTTCCAAGTTCCTTTTTACAAATCAAAGCCATTTTTAAATGAAGGTCAAGCACATCGGTACATGCAGACAATGGCTTTTGGAAAGCATTATGTTCCTTCTAACTTAAGTGATCACTAAGAGCGATGACCAGCAAAACCAAACTGACCTGCAATATGAAAAGAGACACATTTTTTCTGGTTTTGCATTGTTACTTTTTTTACTCTTTGCTGTTTGTGGTATCGTCTCCAAAGCTTAAAAAAAAAAAAAAAAAAAAGAAAACTGTATTCATGAATTTAATGTCCTTCCATGTTTAGACTTCCCCCTTTTTGATACAGATTGCCAGGCAACATTGCTGTCCCCAAACCTTGATACAATGGAACTGTATTTTATTAAGTTGGCTTTCATGAGATTTTCTCTCAACATACATAAATTCTAACAAATGCCTGGACAACAGCTAAAATACGAGCTAAAATACGATATGAGGCACTCAGCAGCCACAGCATCTTGGTAAACAGGTAATGTCAAAGGAATCAGAGGCAAGCAAGCATGAAATAGTAAAAACAAGTGGCTTCAGCGACAAATAATCAGCATCACAATTGGGAATATTCAGGAAAGAAACAGAATTAATTCTGAAAGCTCCAGACCAACAAAATAATCCACACACTTCTGAATGGGCTTAAATTGACATGTGTGAGTAGCAGCAAGTTGAGTGGAGAAGCGCAAAAAGTTAAAGAAAATTGCAAACATTTCCAGGAGCTGCGCTAATCTTCCAGTGGTAACAAGATCAAATGAGCATGAATATTCTGGGAATAAAGGCTAGCACAGTTAACACTGTGATGCACTTTAAATCAGATGCACTTTAAATCAGAATGAGGCTTTACTAAGTGCAAAGGGATGGAAAAAACAGGTTCAGTACACAGTTCAGTCAAAACAAAGGAAATTAAAAGACCTAATACTTTACGGTGACTTTCTGAAGTGCTGTGAGGCCATGTCTCAGGAGGTAGACACAACCCTGGATAAAAGAAGAACACAAAGACAAAAGAAGTCCCAAACCCCACAGTGTTGCTCAGTAAGGACAGGGAGCAGGAATTAAAGCTCCATGAAGTCAACCAACAAGAACACAGCAGATAGGGCACGAGATGTCAAATATGTACATTAATTAATTAGTAAGCTTGAGAGAGAAGTGGGTACAGAAAAGATATGACCCACAGACCTCTAGGATTTTACAGGAGACTGCATTATTCTGATCTCTGTAAGAATTAGTGTGGGGTCTCACAGCACTGGGAACAAGAGGGACTTTGACTGCAAAGGCAGAATTATCTGAGCACATGAATAAGGTAATTTAAAACTCAAAGGGAGATACCTGACTGAGAAAAACGTACCTAAAAGGTTCAGCCATCTGTCATAAATACTGTCATACAGTAGTTTAGCAGCTTTCTATACTGCATATTGTACTGACCTGCATTAACTTTGTTTTTTACTTTGTCCTGTACAATTTATCTTGAGAAGGAATGACACACATACAGAATAAGCTGTTGTTTCTATATGAAAAAATTGAGCAAGGTCACCCCACACTGTGTTGAAAGAGGCATTAATGGCATCTCAGTATCTTCCTATAGCAGCCCCATTTATGTATGTCATCACAGTAAAGCACTAAGCAGTCACAGCACTAGAGCAAAATTAATCAATATGCAATGTACTGGACTCCGAGCAAAATTTTAGTGCCGTTTTTAAAGGTACCTTGAGGTATGCTTTGGTAAATGGTAACTTGCTAAAGGTAGCCTGAAACCATAACAACAGGATAAGCACAGCTTGCTTAATTTTCTTTTCAAAAGACTAAAGTATAAAATAGAAAAACATATATCATGCTTTACCTAAGCAACAATATCCTTTTGCAGCTGACAAAATACATGGAAGGTGTTTCTTAAACTCAAGTTGCCTGCAGTCAAATACACATAGAAAATGAATTTTCTGGAACTTGCTCATAAAGGGAAATAATTTCCATTAGGTCAGTCTAATGTGATGCCCCTGTTGACTTACAGGTTATACTTTAAATATATCTCCTATATTTTGAATTAATTTCAGGCTCTTGAATGCAAGCACACAATGGGAATAAGTGGGAGGACATTGACTAGAGGGCACAGGAACTTTTTCCAGAAATGTCACTTTTTAGTAATACTGCATAGGACCCAAACAGGACGTGGTCAGGGCAGATTGAGTATTTAATACCAGACTGGCCATGCATGTAGATGTAGTGCATTTAAGTATGTGTTATATTGCCTTTATGTTTGATGCTAGTACTGTTGGAATTAATGGAGTTATCTATGAACCTAATCACTTTACTGTACTGTGCACAGAGTAATCTTTTTTTTTTTTTTTTCCCTAGTAGTAGACATCCTCCTGCTATTTTTGGAGGGCCAAATGCAGCATATTTAGAAGTACACAGAGTTCTTCTGCCAGAGGACTTGCTTTACATTTTGCTTTAGCCTACCTTTTGTACGGGTAGTTCATGCTACACATTTCTTTGGTAGACATGAGACATGTTGTGCAATTTAACTTCCTCATGTCACATTCCCCTTGTCTCTAACTGCCCAGAAGAGTCCTACTGGTTTTCATTAGGTTTAGACAAGGATGCCTCAGGACACCGTTTCTCTCGCACAGCCCCATGCAGTTACAACTAGATTTGAGTGGGCACTGATAAGTGTTTTACTAAAGGAGGCCAGGCCTTGTGTTTCAAAGGCACAAAGGGTGCCCTCACAGACAATTAGAGTGCTCTGCAGTAATTTGCTACCTTCCCACTCCCAGGAGTTTGTTTGGATTTCCACGCTCTCTGTATGATATTCAAAATTCTCTACCCAGAGCCCTAGGATAGCTGCCTAGTCCTGAGATGTAGGAAATACAGATGGGTAAGTATCTCTCCTAGTCTTAGACTGGAGAGTCAGGGCCTTATGAGATAACTCAGACAGAAAACCTGGTCCTGGAATCTTCCCTGGGGTTGGGTAAAGAGGCTTTTCAGTTTGGGTCTCTGATTTCAGTGATTACTATAAATAGTATGTTAAGTAACACCACTATCAATTAAAAAACAAGCACACAGAAAGATAATTCTTCTCTTTGAAAGAAAAGTGGCAGATACCTGTTGACAATTTATTATAATGGATAGCCAGAACAAAGAGAAGAACCTGTTTTTTTCTTGAACTCTGAAAAAGTATGGCAGCAATAACTGTGCTTTACAGACACACAGATACCTTTGGGTAGGATGTTGTGTGTTTGTGTAGGATGTAGGATGTTGAGGGTTTTTTGCTCATTGCTTAATATTGCCTGTGCAATGAACTAGAAGCCTAAGTTTGGGATGCAGATTTCTTTCAAGAAGCCACAGTCATCTGATTTCTGACGCACTTTGATCCTTTTCTTCATCATGTCCTTAACCTGTAGAAGTTAGCATGAAAACTATCCAGAATAGAAAGGCAAATAACCTCTATTTTGTCCTCCATTTACCTAAGAAAGAGCATTTTTATCTTAACTAATTGTATTTTATTAAATTAGAACCTAAAATTGTATCTTTACACTGGTACTTTATGTGTCGTGTACTGGACAAAATACTCTTAAACATGTTCCAAGCTGATAAGGAACAATGTCAATACTGTCACAATACTCTTCCCAGTTTAGTTTCTTTTAAGCTTTGGGAATAAAGGCAGACAAAGAACATGAAATGGGAGCAATTACAACAACAGACAAACAAACAGCAAATCCTGCTCAGGAGGAGCTGCCAGGCTGCTTTCTCTCGCTTTTTGCACTTTCCTTTCTTCAAGGACTACCGACTTGTTGTCTACACAGTTTTTATCATTGCTTCAAAAAGCTTGCTTAACTCTCCAGGACTTTCCGTCCTCTCTTCAGCAAAATACTAGCATTTTTTACTTACTAAATGTTTAAGGCTAATCATATAGGCACTTTTTTTTCTTTAAACAACAGAAACTACTTAATCTATTATGACAGAAACTAGGTCCCAGCTGAGTTTCAAAATCTGACTAATAAAGAGATAAAAGATTCACCTTTATCAAACAAAAGGTTTGTTTGACCATTAGAGAATAGAGAAAGAAGTTAAGAATCTAATCTTAAGGTATGTGAAAGGAAGAGAAAAGATGGAAGACAAGAAGACATACGTGAGAGAAACATAACCTTTGTAAATGTTCTGGATACTTTCTAAAGCGAATGCCATGTAAAGTATTGTATGCATTTGGCCTCCATCAGTTTGAATAATGCAACCGGGATCAAAATGACTGTTCACAAGAATTAAGTCAGATGCACACTGAAGTGTTTGCAGCATAAGAGCTGTTGTTGTAACAAGATGATAGAAAGTACTAGCCAGGGTCAAGCAAAACATGGCTTCAACAGCTGTTAGAAATTTTAAAAGTAAAATTTTTACTGTGGTAACTAGTGGAGAATCAATATTTTCCTCATCAAGTTTTGTATAAATTTTATATCACCGATGTTATATCATTTTAAAAAAAAGTGCAGAATTCCAACTGTAATTTTAATGTCATTGAATTTGTCATAAGTGGAAAACAAAGGTGAGAGACTAGTTCATAAAAAGTAAGTGAACTTGAACAAAAATCATTAAGACAAACATTAGTGGCTAACAAAATCCATGAAGGAAAAATGCTATATCCTACTCTCTCCAAGGTCAGTAAAAGTGTCTCTGTTTAAGTCATCAATAACTGTTAAATTTAATATTAAATTTAAAATGAAAACACTGAGGTATCTACAGAAAAGCTGTACTGTAGTTTGGTATTTTGGAATAAATTAATGAATTGTGAAGAAGCATTTGGAATAAGTACACTCCTAACATCATCATAAACACATTCTTTGGCTAGTCTAAGATTAACATTGTCATTGAGTAAAACATCATCACTCTGGCAATGGAACATAAATGGTTTCTCTCCAGCAGGATTCTTTAAGTTATAAAGCCATCTCTCATCTGCATATATATGCTATTTAGTCTTTAAAATAAAGACAAAAATAATATTGAGATCTTTAAGTGCACAAAGAACACAGGACTATTAAATTACATGTTTGCAGAAGGTGTTGTTGCAAGCTTGTGCCATGAGATAATTAGTTTTACTTCCATCTTGTTCAAATTCACTTGAAAATTAAGGTGTTCAGTTCTGAATTTCTGCCAAACACTGCGACAAAGCATAGGCTGCAGCTGAAGCATCAGGAAAGAGAGAGAGAGGGAGAGCTGGGAGCCATCAGCAAAGCAAAAGAACATTGTGTTGTGATGGTGAAAAATTGAAGTAGGAACCAGCATATAAAAAGAAGGAAATACAATGGTTGTTATGCAGAGCCCTAGGATGGTGCCATTCCACATCAAACAGAATAAAATAGAAAAAGAGAAGGGAAGAATTTGGTCAACAATCTAATGATAGTCTCAAAGATTTTAACATAGACACCCCAAGGCCACAAACAGTTGTCAAAGTTGCAGCAAAATACGGTTCAGCAGCACAGAATATTAATTATGGTATTGATTTGAAGCTCTGGTTTAAAATAGAGATGCCATGTGAAATAAATAAGTACAATGATAAAGAAGAGAAGTAGGACCTCTAGCAGATTATAAACCACGTCTGAGTAATGATCTGAAAGTGATAAAAACGGTGGTATCCTATTTCCTCCTTGGCATTAAAATGGTCTGTCCCATTTACACATACAGAACCAGAAAACAAATCAAAAAAAAGGCAGACAGCATATAACATCACAAATGTTCACCTAGGGTGGCACTAAGTAAAGCTTAATGCTCAGTACCCATTGGTATAGGAGATATGTTGAAACAAACAAATTCCTAACAATCATGAGGCAATAGTCAAAGAAAAAGTGGGAATTTGTACCAATTAGTTCTTTATCCTTGTAATCAGGGTCAGAGAAAATGAAGACTAAATGGACATTGAAAATCAAGCAGCTCTTTTGCTCTTGCAGCTGGCTTGTCCGAATTAAGAATCTAACAAATGGACAAAGAGGAATCCTGCACTCCTGTTGTCTGCAAGGCCCTCACTTGGGCGAAACGCCTGGTCACACAGGCACCCTGCAATATACTGAATTTTTATTCTAATTTACAAAATCATTTTGAAAGGGTCATAAAGGACTTGATTTTAAAGGACTTTTTACAAAACTAATGAATACCAGCTGCCAACACCAAAATTGTCTCACCAGTAAGCACCTGAAGGATAAGTGTCACTCTTGCTGAATCCTACTAGTAGGTAGAGAACTATGAGGTCCTTGATGGATTTTACATTTAAATCTAGCAAACAACTCAGAGGAAGGCCAGTTTGTTTGCAGGGGCTGTTGCTGGGTCCACATAACACATAACTGACCAAAAACTGGGGCATTCAACTAGGGCAAGGAACCCTATGTTCGATGTCTTCTTCATCAGGCTGTCCCTTTGCCTTACCAATAGTACTTGTGCTTTTCCTGTCTGCGTGCACAGTCCCATAATTAATAAATAAATATATAAATAAATACTAAAGCAAAATACTGCAGGGAAAGGGAATAGGGAAAAAGAGAGCCTGTAATTTAGGAGATAAACTGGAAGATGTGGGCTCTTTCACTTAGAAGCTTTTTGGGTTTGAGTTTTTGGTATGTTTTTTTGTTTGTTGGGGGGGGGTATATTTTTCCCAGTAACAATTTATGATAAACACATCTGCCAGGATATACGATATGGAGTTAGTGTCCTGTCCAAAGCAAGAGACAATTTAGAGTCAGGGCGGTGAGACAGTACTCCAAGCATGAAGCCATTACATGAGGTGGGCACTATATGCTGGTAGCGCATGTAATAAAGGCTTTGCAATTGCCTATCAAACCAGCTCCTTTGAGGACTCTGTAATCAACTAATTTTGCAGCTTCTGCATCCTAATCACACTTAGCCCAAATGTACCTGCTCAGCACAGTGCAGTTCTACACATGCTCAGAAGATAAAACTGTCAATGCCTAAAGGACTACAGGTGCAAGGAGCTAACAAAGCAGGACAGTATGCTTGGTGCACTTAAAACTCAATAGGGACTACATTGTACAGCAAGAACATATTGCAAATGCACGTTAACAGCGTATTAGTTGCAGTAACACAGCCTTTGCTATTACAGAATTTAAAAAGTCCTCAGACAGGTTTTTTTGTTGTTTTGTTATAGATGTCCCCAAAGTCTTTAACATCTCCATATTAAAAGAAAAGAGAAAAAAAAAAAAGAAAGAAAGAAAAAAGGAAGTAGGCATACAAAGCATAATACAAATATATATATATATACATAAAGCAAAGCTAATCCTGTGACTCAAAGTCATACATTGAAGGGCACACAAACCAAGATGGGATTTAGAGGGGATGTGTTCTCCTGTTCAGGTGAAGAAGAGAAACAAAAGCTATTTTACCTGGGTCAAACAATGTCTGCACTTTAACATCCAGAGCAACAAGCATCAGAACTCAAATGGAATCAGCTGTCTCTTGAAATAAATTACTTGCATGTTCCTACAGATGTGGTTATTATTAACAAATGAAAGTTTAGGATTTCATGAGCTGTCAAAAGTATATATGTGTCTCCTCAGAAGATCTTGAAGGTGACCTCTGCAAACCTTACTCTGCTTTTTAGCACAAGTATGTGAGAACAGATTCTAGAATCGTGTTTAATTAAAAAAAAATGTTAGCCTAGTCATTGTTTGTTTTACAGCGGTAATGTTCATATCTACTTTGTATTATTATTCTTTTCAGTTTGTTATTATTACTGACATTAACACTATTATTATTGTTTGTTCTTTTTGTTATCAATTTTGTTGCTATTACTTATTCTGAAAAAGGACTGGACAATTTGGCCTCAGAATATTTATACTAATCTGTCCTAAATCACTGCTCGGAGAAACAGGGCTAATAAATGTGTATCTTGATACCATATGAAAAATGAGTAATGCAGACAGGTCTTCAACTTGACTAAAAAGCAATAATACTAAAAAAGGATACTTCAGAATTAGAGAAGAAATTATCCAGTTATGGAAATTTTATTTTACTGCACTTATGGGCACAAATCAAAAAAAAAATCCAGTTTAAACTGGACTGAAATATCTTTTGTGAAAACAAACTAATGAGAAACTGAACAGCAGATTTTGGGGATAGAATTTATTTTTCATAGCTCTAAATAGTTACAGTGTGGACGTAATGCACAAGCTTCTCAACCTGGCCTCCCCTTATAGTTGATACAGAGCAACAGGTACATTCAGGGAGTCATTCATCTGACCTACTTCTGATGTATACTGTAGGATAACATACAACACACCCTGGGGAAGCCTATTTCTCTGCAATGACCACAAAGGGAGTTTCAGGTGACTAATTCAGGAAGAACTATAAACCTATGAACATTTGTTCAGATGAATCCCACCCTAAATGCATTCTTGAAGAGGAATATGATGCATCAATATTAAGAGATACATACAGAAAATTAGAACATGCTGAGGAAGTAGGTTAGAAGAATAATTTAAATTTTCCAGATCAGTTGCAAAGAAGTTACTGTGATCAAATCTCCCATAAGTTCTGAAATATGTCTTGTTATACTATAAAAATCAACTTTAAAATGAGCTTATTAGCGCACATTGGCAGCCATGAGCTGGTAAAATGTACAGAGACCACTTGGAAATGTGAGGCAGAATCCACACTTGAAGGAGCACTTGAAATAACCACCGTACATCTAAGTGTGAGAAATTAAAAACATACCAGAAAGGGCAGGAACACTTGCTTCTTGATTTCTATTTGAAGACCATGTAGAGAAGAAAGACTTTTAAACTGTTGAAGATATCAAATGCACTCATTTGACTTTCTCTGGCCAACATAAACAAATCCTGAAACTTTCCAGAATGTAAATGTAAATTTCAGAGAAATCCTTCAGGGAGACACAAATAAACTTGTTTGCCTTGTTTCTTAAATTAAATGGTTATGTAAATCAACACATACCTAGTAAAAGGTAGGGAGTGCATGAGTTCCTGCTAGTTAGGCTCTGTTCATCTGCTGTGGGGGACACCTGTTTAGCTAGTAATGAGTACTATAATATTCTATTAGGACAGCCAAGCAGTGGAGAAAGTTGTCCAGAGGAACTGAGCTCTCTGTTTTTGGAGGTTTTCAAGACCTGGCTGGACTACATGAACTTCCACAGTACCTTCCAAACTATATGATTATATGATTCTGTGTGTATGTGTGTCTCTTACTTACACACACACATATATAGAACCGATTTATAAACTGTGACAAAGTGAATTTCTGATTTTCAAGGAACAACACACAGAACAAATGTTCTAAATGAACCAGGGACAAAAATGCAATTGACTATGGCTAAATGAATGTAAAAAGTCTCTCTCTGATACTGCACCTTTCCTCTTGTCTAATACTAAGAGTGGTATGGCCAAAACGGACTCAAAAATTATGCCACCATGTTTCTGTTGCATGTCCACACACAAAGTCAGATATAGGACTTATTTGAATCGCTTATAAGCTTTGAGTCATCTCTATTTCTATTATTCATGTAAATAGAGAGATGTCTCTCAAGCCAGCATTTCAGGTATAATTGCTTTTATCAGAACTACCAAAAAAAAAAAAAAAAAGAATTGACCTGATAATGTTTATTTCTCTTGTTCTCTACATACTTTGTTTAGGTAATATTTCTTGCCTTTTTTTTTCAAAAATGACAGTTCAGAAAAATGCAGAGAAAAATCTGTATGCAACTTATATCAGAATACCTGTATACAAATGCTACTTACTGAAAAGGTAAAATCTTGAGCTTAAGCTAACCAGTCATCTGAAAACTTAAAAAGAAAAAGATATAAAATCCAAATATTGTAAGTGCACAAAAAATCTGCCAGTAACTTTACTCTGGAAGAGCAGCATTTTGTTTCATAAAGGTTATAGATAATACATAGAAAATCTCTAACATGCTTGTCTATATTTAATTCGGCAATCTAGGATTAATGAAACATGTAATGCTTTTCTCAATTTGAAAACTTGGGTTTATAGTGTAAATAACAATATAGAATGACAGCAATGAAATCAAAGTACATTTTTAAAAATACTTGACCACTTAATTTTTTATGAGAACAGTAATAACAGTAGTGTCTGTGTTTTTTTGTGGTTTTTTTTTTTTTTACTTTTTACTTTTTATAATTTCATGGACCATTGCTCTGTACTAACAAATAGTAAGTCATAAACTTCTGTTAAACCATAAAAAGAAATTTGCGCTTACCATGAGAATTGTGAATATTTTCTGTGGGATCTTACTCTGACTTAGTATCAGCCAATCCCACTGTTGTTAAACTAATTTCAGTGGCATTGCACTTGATATTTTTCAGTGTGTGACCAAAATCAGCCTCTACACAGTTGCATTCATTATGTAATGGTGGTCCATCAGAATAATCTGTGAAGCAGATTCCACTGACAATTATTTCAAGCACAGAAGTCCATAGGAATCTTTGAGACCACTGGTTTAAAAATTCCTTCAGCTTAATCCAGTCCTGGCTATCGGGGGAGGTCCCGGTTGACTGGCGGCTAGCCAATGTGACGCCCATCTATAAGAAGGGCCGGAGGGCAGACCCGGGGAACTATAGGCCTGTCAGTTTGACCTCAGTGCCAGGAAAGCTCATGGAGCAGATTATCTTGAGGGTCATCACGCGGCACTTGCAGGGCAAGCAGGCGATCAGGCCCAGTCAGCATGGGTTTATGAAAGGCAGGTCCTGCTTGACGAACCTGATCTCCTTCTATGACCAAGTGACGCGCTTGGTGGATGAGGGAAAGGCTGTGGACGTGGTCTACCTTGACCTCAGTAAGGCTTTTGACACCGTTTCCCACAACATTCTCCTCGAGAAACTGGCTGCTCGGGGCTTGGACTGGCGTACGCTTCGCTGGGTTAGAAACTGGCTGGATGGCCGGGCCCAGAGAGTTGTGGTGAATGGAGTCAAATCTGGTTGGAGGCCGGTCACTAGTGGAGTCCCCCAGGGCTCGGTACTGGGGCCGGTCCTCTTTAATATCTTTATTGATGATCTGGATGAGGGCGTCCAGTGCACCCTCAGTAAGTTTGCAGATGACACCAAGCTAAGTGCGTGTGTCGATCTGCTCGAGGGCAGGAAGGCTCTGCAGGAGGATGTGGATAGGCTGGAGCGATGGGCTGAGGTCAACTGCATGAAGTTCAACAAGGCCAAGTGCCGGGTCCTGCACCTGGGCTGCAACAACCCCAAGCAGAGCTACAGGCTGGGAGATGAGTGGCTGGAAAGCTGCCTGGCCGAGAAGGACCTGGGAGTATTGGTGGATAGTCGGCTGAATATGAGCCAGCAGTGTGCCCAGGTGGCCAAGAAGGCCAACGGCATCCTGGCCTGTATAAGAAGCAGTGTGGCCAGCAGGTCGAGGGAAGTGATTGTGCCCCTGTACTCGGCTCTGGTGAGGCCGCTCCTCGAGTACTGTGTTCAGTTTTGGGCCCCTTGCTACAGGAAGGACATGGACGTGCTCGAGCGAGTCCAGAGAAGGGCGACCAAGCTTGTGAGGGGTCTGGAGAACAAGTCTTACGAGGAGCGGCTGAGGGAGCTGGGCTTGTTCAGCCTGGAGAAGAGGAGGCTCAGGGGCGACCTCATCGCTCTCTACAGTTACCTGAAAGGAGGCTGTAGAGAGGTGGGGGTTGGTCTATTCTCCCACGTGCCTAGTGACAGGACGAGGGGGAATGGGCTAAAGTTGCGACAGGGGAGTTTTAGGTTGGATGTTAGGAAGTACTTCTTTACCGAAAGGGTTATTAAGCGTTGGAACGGGCTGCCCAGGGAGGTGGTGGAGTCACCATCCCTGGAGGTCTTTAAAAGACGTTTAGATGTAGAGCTTAGGGATATGGTTTAGTGGAGTACTTAGTGTTAGGTCGGAGGTTGGACTCGATGATCTTGAGGTCTCTTCCAACCTAGAGAAATCTGTGAATCTGTGAATCTGTGAATCCAGAAAGATAATTTTAATCATTATGAGTAGAGTTCATCCACTTCATTTTAGATGTCAGGAGAAATAATCCAGGTGTCTAGAGCCATTTTAGATCTTCTACGATGTCTAAGTCACCTGCATGGAGTTAGCAGGAATGACACTGAACCTGCTGAAGACCTATATCCTTCTTTATTGGCAACTGGAGATGGGGGTATCTGGCACTCTTGAGCTAACTTTCAACACTGTTGTGGGTTAACCCTGGTAGGAAGCTAAGCTCCACAAAGCTGCTCCCTTCCTCCTTCCCAGCAGGATAGGGAAAGAGAATCAGAAGGGTAAAACTGAAAAAACCCTCAGGCTGAGATAAACACAGTTTAATAGGTAAAGCAAAAGTTAAGTATGTAAGCAAAGCAAAATAAGCAAAATAATTTTTTGGGGGGTAGACCTGTGTGGAGCCAGGAGTTGGACTCGATGATCCTTGTGGGTCCCTTCCAATTCGGGATATTCTGTGATTCTATTCTATGATTCTATAAGGAATTGATTCACTACTTCCCATTGGCAAGCAGATGCTTAGCCATTTCCAGGAAAGCAGGGCTTCATCACACTTAACAGTTTCTTGGAAAGACAAACTCCATCACTCCAAACATCCTACCTTCCTCCATCTTTCCCCCATTGTTGAGCATGACATCATATGGTATGGGATATTCCTTCGGTCAGCTGGGATCAGCTGTCCAGGCTGCGTCCCCTCCCAGCCTCTCGTGCACCCCCAGCCTCCTCACCCGTGGGACAACTTGAGAAACAAAAAAGACCTTGACTCTGTGTAAGCATTGCTCATCAAGAGCTAAAACATCAGTGTGTTACCAGCACCATTTTGGTCACAAATCCAAAACATACCACCATATGAGATACCATGAAGAAAATTAACACTATCCTTGGGCAACAGAACTCAGCTTGGAAAAATATTTATTAGTATCAATATTGGCATTGACACAGGTATTATTTATGTCTGAACTACTTCCACTAGGGTCTTTTTATAGTCAGTGGGGAGAAGTAAACTCTTCAGGATATAATTCATATGAATTATTTTACATGTCTATAAATAGGTCAAATGATATACCGGACTCAGTCATTTCTTTGTATTGGCTATGGAAGAAATCCTAATAACTGCCTGCCCCCTGTGCTTTCAATCACTTTTACACCTACTGAACATAATGACTTAAAGCATTATGATATCACATGATTCAAGTAATTTGCTTTATTCTATCTATTCTAAATGGCCTGGCCATTTGTTACTATAGCACCACATGGCGAACATCTGTGGAGGAAGAGTAGAGAGGTAGTTAAGAGACGTCTGCTTTACGCTGATAGCACACTTGAAGAGACAGAAAAGATTTGTAACAAGGATGAAGTATGTATTTATTCTGCTTCGCCATGTGTTACACAGAAGCATAATCACAATGATATTACCAAAATAAAATACATCAACAAATATGCAGTATCTCCAGATGCAAAGTAAACATAAGAGACTACCACATGAGACAAGTGATAGTCTCCAGTGTACCTTGTACCTCTCAGAAGGGGTTATTTAAGATATTCTGCTCCTAGATGAACCATTTGTGACCACATGCTAGTTAGAAATGAAGACTGAAAGATCTGTAGTTTAGCATTTTAATACAAGACACTTTTTCCATCAAAGACCTTCTTCAAATCTTGGTTTACATAAATGAAGTGTGTTTCTTCCACTATCCTACCCCTCCATGGATACTGACTACATTCCAGAAAATCACCACCACTAGCAATCCAGTAAGGGAAGCCAAGCTCTGCTGATGAGTCAGGGATGAGGTCTGGTGAGACAGAATGAGCAGTACAGGCTCAGCTGAAGACACTGATTCCATTCTGCCATCAGACGTACATTACTGATCTCAGCAGTTTAAAAGAAGAGCATGCATTTGATACAGCTGACAGCAACCTTCTGGTTAAACTGCTTTTCAGCTGGTAGACTACTCTGAGCTTTGTTACAGAACTGATCAGTAAATGCACACATTTTTTTTTTGTACTTCTCACTGTAGTTAAGACAGTGAGTAATCTGAACAACTATTTAAGCATTATTAGTCACTGTCTTAAATATGTGCAAATGGAGCCTGTGTGCATGGATCTTACTGCTTGCCAACGACAGGGCAGAAAAAATTCACTGTGCTGAGTGTGGTCTGATGTTTAGTCCAACAGCATGTGTCAGGGAGTACACAGTAGAGAAAATCAATGAAATTAAGTATAAGAGAAGGGAGAAGACAGAGACAAGAAAACTTTTTCTTAAAAATGTAGAAATGTAAAATATTGCCAAAAAAAAAAATTATGAGAGATCTAGAACTTGAGAACGCTTGTGTGCATTTTATTTGTACCCACTCTTTACAAAACCACTCCTGCCTCATATCCTGTTAATATAGTATGTGTAAAGAAATTAAAGCATGGGCTTGTGTGAAATTATCCTGTTATTCCTTGAAATAATTCCCAGTTGGAGGTCTGAAGAATGGGATCACAGACAGGTAAAATCTGAGGGACAACTGAAAGAAGAGAAATAAAAGCGTTACACAGAAAAGGTGGCGGTCCAAGGAGAGACATTAAACGTGAAGGGATGAGAGCAAATGTAGCAGTTAGGAGTAACCTCTGAAAAGCAAAAGCACAGAAGACAGAAGTAGAACTTAGAAAAGGGTATGGGAGCCCAGCCAGGAACAGGAGAAGCATTTGTATAAACTCTTTAATGAGGACATACTTCATGTGTCCATAAGAGAGAGTCTCCTACGGGAGGAGTTTAACTGATAGAGAACGAACCCATTGATGGAGATAAATACAGGTGTTGTCAAATGAATCTATTGGGCATAACACTAAGAGCCCCTGAACTTGTAGTTACATTTGTTAACACAGTCTACATCGTTATCTGACCAGAGACCATGTTTTTATTTTGTGTATCCACAACAGGGGCCCAGATTATTAGCTAGACCCTCTCAGTGTTGACATGATACCAGTGATAGCCAACAGGATCAATACAGCCAGCAACTGAGTGTCAGGACACATGAGGGTCTAAACTGCTGTGCAGACCTGCTGCATCCAAGCACACAATAACAAAGGACTAAATGGCAGGAGTTTTGTCTTCTCCTCTCTCTACAGCTCCAGGAAAGCCACAGCTAAATAACTGCAAATATTGGAGGGGTTGTGCCCAACCACTTTATCTGTTGGGTAGGAATTAGCACAGTGGTGTGCCATGTGTGGCCACCAAATGGTCATAAGAAAGTTACAAATATAAGGGAGTAAGCAGTGTGATTATGTCAAATGTATGAAGCTGAACTAAGATAAATTAGGAGCCACTTTTCAGGTATAATTATCACTGTAAGTACATTGTGCAATATCTTTCAGCTGATCTTCTGCAGAAGGCTGCAGTGTTCACCAGCAAGATCTAAAAGTTCAGAGTCTTCTGATTATATCATTTCCAAATCTGTTGTGCAGCCATTGCTGTTAACTAGCTGACATGATGCATGACCCCACCAGAGGATAATAGCTCAGTATGCTGCACGAAGCCCATTTGAACTGTTCTGGCAAGAACAAGTGAGTCATTAATTATCCCACGGTTGAATCCATTGAAGACTTATTAACACTAATTCACAAGAAAGGGGCTTGTTTGATTCCCAGCAGGGATGGAAGAGCTAAATTATACTGTTATTAAAATGCACCTAATATTAAGGCCAAACCTCCCAAAGTAATGCAATTTCAAAGTGATATTAGTAAGATTATCTGAAATACCCTTGACTCCTATATAAATATTACTACTGTATTACTATGCAATTACTATTCATTGCCAAACCAAACTTTCTTTAACTATGGCATTTAGAATAACCTTTAGAGCACCAAAAATTATCTGAACTTATTCTAGTTATTCATGGCCAAAAGCTAAGTCTGTCTGTTAGGATTTCATTAATGCTTATTTTAGATATTCAGACTGATTACCATATATAAATCTGCCATGAATTAATTCAGAAGAAATGAAAGAACACTTGCAAAATAATCCATGGAATAATCAAATACTTAAAAATTTACTATTAATGACAATTTAAAAACTGCTATCATAGGAAACCAGAAGGTAGAACTGGCATTAATTATATTGATGAGAGTTGATGATAGTAGGATATTTTCTGGACTACAAAAAACATCAGTAAACAAAAGTTCTTGGCTGAAACTGGAAACAAAAGCTGAAATATATTTTGTATTCCTTCAAGAAGTTTGAAAACAGAACAAAATGCTACAAGTTTAGGTTTACTTGTATATTTGCAATAAAATAACAGCTTCAATTTTAACTTCGCCTTTTTCATCTGTGCAAATCTACATACAGGTGTTATTTTGGGATAAAAGCACCTTTAAATGTTTTTTTAATCAATAAAAATAAATGAACAAGTATGATATAGCAATTTGGAAGTCTATAATGAGCTATATGTTCAATTTATTAAAAATATAAATGTCTTTAGACTATATACTTAGTTTTAAAAATATTTTCAATATGTAATAATAAAAAGTTTAATTTTACTTTCAAAATTAGAATAATGATGATTCTATCATTAGTTTGGGTTGGAAAGGATCTTTAAAAATCATCTCACCATGGAAAGGGACATCTCTAGATCAGGCTGCCCAAAGCCCCATCCAACCTGGCCTGAATTATTCATTGTTTAAACAAACTTTACACTTTTAACTTAAGTGTTCTCTGGCATGATTCTTTAATACATGCCTGTTGGCATGTCTTGAGAAAAGCTGAAGTGTCTAAAATAGAGTCAGCTGAAAGTTGCAGTCCTGAAAACTGAGCAGATGATGCTCAATCCCAAAACTGCAAAATCCTAAGGAAATTTTCAATGGACCTCATTTTTTAATTTAAAATTTCCCAAATTACGCTTCTGGGCATGATCTTTAGCACTTCATTCAGTCTTATGAGCAGCCTGGTATGAATCTCATACCTCACAATGAAAAATTCCGTGCTTGAAATCATTAACAAAGTATTTTCAGGGTGTCCTTAAATACAATTTAGCAATAGAATGTCTGTCTATATGCAGCTTTTTTTTTTTCCTTTCTCAAAATCTTGAAAAAGCCCTGAGAGAAAAACATGGTTCGCAGAAAGGGGTGGGATTCAGACATCTAAAGTTTTTTGTTTCTCATACTGATTGTGCTCCTTCTGACTGGCTGGAAGCATTATCCCAGAAGCAAACCATTTCCTAGAATCCCATCCCATGATGCCAAACTCCTGCCCCACTCTGCTCAGGGAGCCTTCTTGCCTGACATGCAGCTCTGGGGTCCACTTCAGTCAGACTCTTCAAAACTCACTGACTCAGATCTTTTTTAGTTTTTTTAATGAGATCATTTGCCTGACAAAAGAGAAAACGTTCATTGTAGGATGAAATAACTTTGACATTTGAATCACATTTTTTTTTCACATCCAGATACAAAAGGTTTTATAAAGATCTTTATTATAGTAAAAACATGGACAAGATCTGCAGTTGTCAGGTGGATTGACATAACGCTGTATTATGGCGTGCAGAGTCAATACTCTGTAGCACTAAAACTCTATTTATATAGTGGAAGGCTGTGGTTCTTTAAGAGAGACAGAATGATCACTTTTTAAATGTGAATAAATGTTTAGAGAACAACAAAGCTTTCTGTGAGCTGTTAGGAGAGCCTCATAATAAAGTGATTATGTCTGGCTGTCTATTATAAAACCTTTCTGTTACTGAACCACTTTTAATATCCCATACTGAAGCAGCACACTCATGATCTGCAAGCATTTCCAAAAGTGGCCATGAATTTTCAAACTGATAATAGGAACCTGACAGAAACATTTTTAAAAGCTTGACCCAGTAAAGTGCTGAGCAGTTTTCTAAAGTGCTGGGCAGCCTCAAACCCAATTGTTTTCAGGGAGAGCTGTGGCTAGCCACTGAATTTTAGGAATACTCAGCATTTTGCAAGATTTAACTCTGAAGATCCTAACTGAAAGTCAATGAGAGTTAGTTTCCTAAACCTCAGCATCTCTAAGATAATTCAGTCCTTGAAATCAATGGAGTCAGCTCCCTAAGTGCCTTTGAAGCTCAAAGTTTTCACTTTGCAGAGTGCAGTGCTACGGTTCCTGGCTCCTACAAAAGTGTGTACAAAAACCATAGGATATACTGATGGATTTACATGTCCACCGTCTTCTGCAACATATTTCTAACTGCCAAGGAAACTAAGGGTGTGAGGAAAGCCCTTAGTAATAAGCCCAGACAATTAATCTTTCATGTGTATCATTTGTAGAAGAGGTATCACAATTTTGCAGTATTAAAGGAAAGTGGAGCAGAGAGAATGAAGTAAAGCTGACACTCAAAGATGACAGAGGAAACATGGTTTAGCCATCCAAGTGTGTTTGTGCTCCTTAGAAAAGTAATACAGATGCATTCTGGTTATTTCATCTGGAAAAATTCATTCAGCTAAAAACTTCATCTTCACTTTGATAAAATATGCAACATTGCATTACTTTTCATGGATCATAACAGAACTGGCCATTCAGCAAACATGGCTCATTGCCCCAAGAACGGAAAGCATACGATATCTTGTGTACCTTTTGGCAGAAAACAAAACCAGCCAAAACAATACCACCGCCGTGTTTGAAGAGCCTGATAAGGCATTCACTGAAGGCCCCAGCTCTGAGTCCCTAATCTGAAGCAGCATTGGCCCCAGCAAGGTGATTATTACTCAGTATATTTTCCAAAATCTTTGCTGGAATTTAATAATAATCCATGCTGTACATGTACCAGGTCTTAGAGAAACAGCTTGGGTGTTTGCCTGCTTGTCTCTGAATAACAAGGTCTTGGTGCACGGAGGCACCACGAGCGCTGGCCTTGCTGGATCCTGGGCCTGGTGGGGCTGCCCTCCCCACCTGTGTCCCTGGGGAGAACCTGCTCAGGAACAAGAAGCCCACAGAAGAAGCCCACAAAAAGCCCACTAAAGTTATGAGTTTGCAATGGTTTTTCTCGTTACAAAAGACGAGTTCAGCCCTACAGTTGGATTAATTTGGGGTAAGCATTTGGTCACACAATTAAATGGCAATTAGACCACTGCCTTCCTGCAATATTGATTTTATTTAAAATCTGCTGCTTAAGTCAAACGTTTTTAATGCGATCTCTTTCTTGACTCTCCAAATACTTTTTATTGCCAAATATATTTTAGCAGACTTTTAATCTCATTTTAAATAAAAGGAAAAGAGAAAGTGAATGAAATACATATAAAAGCAGACATAAGCCATTTATGAAGTAAAACTAATCAAGATATAATTAGGATTACCTCAATAACTATTTTAGGAACATAGCAAGGGTTATCCCACCTGTGCTTTGTTTGTGTCTCTTAAGTTTTAGCATCTGGACAAAAATGAAAATAGTCCATTGCTCTCAGCAAACAGAAAGTGGAGCACTCAAAAGCAGCAGAAACGCTCTGACACACCGAACAAAGGAGTGAAGCTGTGGTTCCACCTGCCCTACCTCGTCAGCCCGCAGAGCATGGTGCTAGCTGTGAAGGGTTGTGGCAGCTGTCACGGCTCTGTTCTTTCCTTCGGGGGCATTGCATTTGATTTCGGATAATGCTTCTATCAGCTGCCACAAGAGCTTCTCTTCACACACGCACAGCAACCTGGCAAAGTTGTAAATCCACAATTTAGTGCTAAGTTTTTGTGAGCTTCCGTCTCGTCTGAGGACAGTAAGTCAAATGAACCCTAATGGGTGAACCTCATCACAATAAATTGAGCCTACTACCGCTGATGTCTGGGTCTGCTACATATGCTTGGGATTCACCACACAAACATAACCAGCCGAAGCCATTCCTCACCTTGCAGCCTTGCTTGCTCAGAAATTATAACAGGGAAGAACTCAAAATTTCAGCCTAATTGTCTGAAATTTGACCTCAGCTAGCTCCACTTTGCTTTCACCTTTTATAAA
This sequence comes from Anser brachyrhynchus, assembly GCF_964034855.1. Lineage (NCBI taxonomy): Eukaryota > Metazoa > Chordata > Aves > Anseriformes > Anatidae > Anser > Anser brachyrhynchus. The sequence goes on along the minus strand of NC_137696.1, from coordinate 101,865,883 downwards.
CAGAAAGGAACAAATTATTTGCAATTGAGTTAGAGATTCTATTGAGGCTTTCCGTTCTCAACCATAAGGAGTTCATGGTGGAACACATAGTTGTGTACTGAAGTAGTATTTTTAATACGTCCATTTCCATTACATATTTATATATGTATACAGTTGAAGATGTTTGTGGAATAAAAAGATATTTTTATTTTTTTTTAATCTAGCTGCATGTATTTGCAGTTTATCTCAGTACAAGATAACCTTTAAATAAGTACACATACTTGTGAACATCTAACTAAGCAAAGTTAATTTGAAAAGCTTACTGGTTTGGGAAAAACACAGAATAACAATTTTTATTGTTCTGTTATGTTTTGAATTGCATTTGAACAAAGCCGTTCTCTTGTCTTTATTTATTTATACAATGCCCAGAAGTGTGCTATCTGCTCTTCAGTTGCTTGTCAATATGTTTATTTATTTAAAAATCGATCTTTTCACCTCAAATCCACTGTTGATAACAATTTTTATATATTTAATAGTATAGTTTTAGTGTTGCTTGTATTTTTTTCATGAAAAAAAACTTTCTTATATTGCTGTAACCACTTTAATGTCTTTTTCTACATAAATATAAAGTATTTTTAATAAAACACATTTTAAGGGTGGTTTTAATCACATGGGATCAGTAGGCAGTTCATTGTGATGCCTGTGAAAAGGTAGCTAGTACACATTGATTTCAACTTCTGCAGTAACACAGTAAAAATCTTGATTGTTAAAAGTCAGAATACTAAAGGGGGGGAAAAAAGTTTAAAAACCAGCCTATAGATTTTTTCCTTGCTTCTGGCATCAAACACATCTCACCATCCAAAGAAGTTTTATTTCTACTTTACCTGTTCACAAAAAAAAAAAAAAAAAAAGAAAATCACATTTAATGGCTTCTGTGCATTCAAATAACAAATGTAAGACTCTGCATTCCCAAACAAGTGCTGCACATTACAGGAAAGAGTAAAGAGCCTCAATCAAGCAGTGGCTGAGGTTGAGGTAGCTGCAGAGAAACAGAAATGAAAAAGGCAGAAACTAAGAAACAGAAGTGAAAATTCAAGGAAATAATGTGCTCATCCATCCGAAAGTGGAGGTTGCTGTTAAAAGAAAGGAGAATATCTTCAGAAATGCCCCTGATAGATGGATCCCCATGCTTTAAATAAAGCCATAAAATATATTCTACAGTGAAAAGTGTTGAGGGGGCAGCTGAAGCAGCAAAATATTGCCCGTGTTGCTCATGAGAAATATATTTTCAGAATCGAACAGAGAAGGCTCAAAATGTTATACATGCCTCTTTGTATTAGCAAGTGATATGCAATGTTAGATTTACCCCTAAACTACGTCAAATAGTTTCACCGATTTTTTTGAAGGATTACCTGACAAAATCCAGAGGGATAACAGACAAGTTTCGCAGGGAGCCAGATGTCACACAGCACTGCACTCCAAAATCTGGTCTAATAGAATTTATTTATCTCAGGCATAATATGAGCTGTGGAAGCTGATAATCAGGCCACCAAATTAGATGCTAGGTTTAGAGCTGCCGATCTTTAACTGTCAAAGTTTGCAAATATCGGCCTTTGTCTGTAGTACCACCTAGTGTCAAAAACTTATCTCTGAGCTGAAAAGAGCTGGATTGAACTCCATTCCTTCTCCTTTATCTCCTTCATCCAAAACAACACCAGAATATTCAGAAAGAATGCCAGGAGGGCATTTTGTGATGCCGAGCCTAAGGCAGTGTGTCTTTCACACTTCTGCTTACTTGATGGAAACAGAATTTGGAGCCTGAAAGGAACTTGTTTCGGGCACATCAGGCCAAAATTCCCCCAATACTATGCACGATTGTAAGTATGGTTAATTTTTCCCATCATAAAGCAGCAGAAATGGTGTAGGACTTCTCCACAATGAGAGATTACTGCACAGTAAGCAAGGCTGTGGCTGCACAGTCCACTCACTGTCTTGCATTTGTGGGCAAGCCCCAAAGTGGGATCCCATAACTTGTAAAGAAAGGATGATCTGCCTGTACACAAAGGAGTCCTCATGGAGAACAAAACAGAGCCAGCAGCATGCTGAAAATTCATGCTCCTGCTCTCCACGAGTTAATTTGCCCCTGTACACGTTCTTTCAGAAACAAAATGCTCTCCTGGAGATCCCAGCTTGCTGAGGGAGGTGGCCGTGTGGGAGCCTGCCTCCTGCCTGCCCATCTGCCCAGGAAGCTTGCATGCAGTGCCGGAGCAGGAGAGCCGGGCAGCCCGGGAGCCCAAATGCTCACACTCCTGCCAAGGCAGGCGAGCTGCCCACCTGTGAAAGCTTAGCATCTGCAGCCCCTCCGGCAGCAGCCCCGGGAGCCTAGCAGGCTGTGGGAGGGGGCAGCCCCATGGCCCTGGGGCAGGAGGATCAGGGCTTGGTGGCCATCCGTGCTGGGGGCTGCCAAGGAGTCTGACAGCTCCTGTGTGTGGTAGTCAGGAGCCAGGCAGGTGGACAAGGTGGCAGGTGACACCTAACCCAACCTAAGCAGGGCCTTTTTGGACCTGCCCCCACAAATCTTTTCTAGTGGAAAAAGGGTTTGCCCCATAGTTTCTTGCCAGTTCTGTCTGGGACTTCCCAAAACACAGTATCTAGAAGAGAAATTCATAAAGCGATGGTAGGCAAAGAAAGCTCACCACATGAATTCAAATTAAGCTAGAACAGATACAGCAAATGTGAAAGGATATGCAGCAGGCACATTTACTAAACCAGGATGGAGTGTGTCTACTGAGAACTCCCTGGAGATGCAGCCAGCCTAAGCACATAGGCCTCTCGTTACAATTCCTGTGACTAATGAGTAAGTGCCATGGCAGCTCCATGTATAGTTTATAGATTCACTTATAAATTTAATACAAGAGTGGGCCAGAGAAACAAGATAAAGATTAAATATATAGCAAAAATTTGTAGCAACATCAGCTAATTGCATAGCTGAGGCAGGAGGTGTTAATTACAATTATAGATGAGCCAGCTAGTAATTCACATTAGTGAGCATAGAGCAATTATCAACCTGCTGGTTTTCTTGCTACTCATAATATACATGTTTTCCCATTTCTGATGGAACATAATAGCTGTATTGAACAATGTAACAGAACAGTAATGGATATAATGCCTATTTAGGTAACCTACAGCTGTGATGTGCAGTATTATCACAAAGATATTGTGTTTCATTTGGAATAAGTCACTATCCAGAGAGCTAAGTATTTCTACTCCTAGACTTGAGTAGAAAAAGCGTCATGGGCATTTCACAGATGGACAGACACACTTTGTTTCTAACATTAACATTTACAAATATAAGTTAACATTGGCTGGACCTGAGGCGAAAGTGCAGTTTAAATTATGCACCAATAAAAAATCAAATCTTAGACTATCAACATCAGCACATCTGTTTCAAAGTGATAAATTGGAAGAATCTCACCAACATTGAATTGGAGTCTCTGAGCTTGGCAAACATGTTATGCCTATGAGCTTCCAACTGACTTGGTTTAACATCGCTCACCCAGGAGAGACCATGTCATCATGGTGGCAGCAGCCTTATAATGTAACGAAAGCATCATCATGTGGTGTGCTAGAAAGAAGGTATTAAAGGCAAGGTGATCTTTTCAGGAGTAGGACTCAAGATGACTTAGTGCTTGCATGTCATTCCCATGTTCTTCACCATTCAGCAATTCCAGTGGCAAGGCACTGGATGAAGTGCAAGTGCACAGATTCCCAGGGGAAGGAAGGCAGAATGCTGGTTTAGCCCACAAATCCTGTAGACAGTGGGGTGGACAAAATTCTCTCTTCCCCATTTACAGAAAAGCAAGGTGCTCCACTGCAGTTCCTGGCAGTGCCTTGCTCTTGATCACTCCAGCCTCAAACAAATGTTAAGGAACACTATTGCCTTCATACTGACACAGAAGACTGTCACATTTTGAAGATATTCCATTGTCTTTTCACATCCTTTCCATATATTTAGGCCATTAGTTCAGTCACATTGTAATTCAATGCAAGGATATCAAGCAGCCATGCAATTTTTGCTTGAAAATTAGTATCTTTCTGGGCAGATGTTTATCAATTAACAGGTACTTCTGGGATATTATAACTAAGCTACATATTTTCTGCTTGTTTAACAATAACTGAAGCTGAATTCAGTATTGTAGGTGTATCAAGAGAAAACGAAATCCCTCCTATGTTAATATACAAAACAAAACTGCAACGTTAGTAACAGTATTTTCTTACTATTTATTGTTTTTAAGTATTTGTAGACTTCAATGGAAGGAATAATGGGTAGAACCATGTAAATATTTTTGCCTAAATTCCATGACTATTTACTCTAATTTTAGAATAAATTTGTTTTGAGTTGTATTTGCACCACTTCTGTGTTTCATTTCTGGATTATATTCTGCAAAACCACCTGCACAGTAGAAGATTTGTGCATTACATAAGTCAACATAGCTGCTATTTTGAGAGCTTAGCTGAGATATAAAGGGAGCATACACTTCACACTTTCTATGTAGCAATAAATATACCTACAAATCTGATATATCTGTGTGTTTCTTCCTTTAAGTATATATAGGTTATCACCCTATCTTAATCTGGGATTTTTTGGTCAGTGTGATTGAAAGGAACTGATCGAATAGTTCTGTTAGTACGTATCATCCTGGAATTCCTAGGTTTCTGAAGGTCCAACGGGGGAATGAGAACCACATTAATGTCATAAACTGATAAATTATTTGTAATCATGTTAAACTGTTAAATATCCAGCAAGATTTGGATACCAAAATTTTCTGGCTTCATTTGTCAACCTGAGGAATGATATAGAAACACTGTGTGCTTTCTCTCAACAAACTTCCAGATGAGGCACTAACATTTTCAAACCTGTGAGTCTGGATGTGTTTCAAAGCACGTTTCCATCATCTTTGTGCTGAAATTCTCAGTATCACCATGATGCCACCAGGACCTGGCTGATGCCAGAGCAGAGGGCTGCAAATGAATTAAGTAACACTTCTACTGGAGACAGACAATGACGGAGAACTTATCTCACTCTCAGATGACCCAAGCTAACTCAAGCTTGAAGTAAAGACAGTTCTGAAGTTTAGAGGGAGGAACATGTGAAAGGTCCTGTTTGGCCATAGGAAATAAACAGGAAAATTGGTAAATGTAACAATCTCACAGGATAACTAAACAGATATTCAGCACACTTAAATACAGAAAAAGAGTACTTCACAGAGTTTAAGTGTGACATGCTTTCTCTATGTGACTAACTGGAAAATTCTTGCTTGACTTCAGTAGAACCAGTATTTTGTCTTCTGTACTCACACTTGACACGGATGCAGCCATGTTTGTTCTATAGAGACTCGTGAACAACTAAAATATAAGGAGCAGTTTCAAATGTTAAATGTTATTAAGATAAAATAGAACACATTTTAGAAGTAACACTTTGGGATATTTGTTATTGATAGTCAAGCAATAGAGATGATCAAATATAAATAGTTTACAGATGAGTATAAACTATAGCTCAGATATAAGTACTTTCCTCTGTATTTGAGCATCATTAAAGGAATCATTTGTCACTTTTTCCTTGGTGCCTGTTCAAGTAGAAGTTACAGCTTTCAAGGTATTTTATTGTGAATGAGGTTAACTTTAGCGTCCTTGGGCTACTCCCTCCTTTGAAGAAAGAAATTATGATGCCTATAACTATGCTAGCTGAGTGCTTTGTGACTGGAACGCTTCTGAAGCAGTCACCACACTGATAATGCCTCACCCCTGTGCAAAGTGGTGTACGACTTATTTTTGTCATGTGGTGGTTTAACACTGATGGGCAGCTCAGCACCACCACACCACTCTCTCACTCTCCCTCCTCGGAAGGGGAGGAAAAACAGGGGGAGAAAATACAGTGGAAAAAGCTCAAGGGCTAAGATAAAGGCAGGGTGAACATTCATCAATTATTGTCATGGACAAAACAGATTAAGCATGGGGGAAATTAACCTAACTTATTGCCTATTGATAGCAGACTAGAGCAGTGAGAACTAAAAGCAAACTACAAACACCCCACCACCACCCAATCCACCCTCTTCCACCTCCTTCCCCCAAGCAGCGCAGGGAAATGGGGAATGGGGGCAGCGGTCAGTCCCTAACGCTTCATCTCTGCCACTCCTTCATGGTCACTCCCTGCCCCTGCTCCCCGTGGGGTCCCTCCCACGGGATTCCATCCTTCCCGAACTGAGCCTGCGGGGGCTGCCCACAGGCAGCAGCTCTGCAAGAACTGCTCCCACACGGCTCCGTACCACGGGGTCCATCCCCCAGGAGCAAACTGCTCCAGCACGGGTCCCCCACATGTGGGCGGCAGCTCCCCCCAGACCCCCTGCTTCTGCGTGGGCTCCTCTCCACGGGCTGCAGCTCCGGCCCGGGGCCTGCTCCTGCGGGGGCTCTCCATGGGCCGCAGCCTCCTCCAGGCCACATCCACCTGCTCCACCGGGGGCTCCTCCACGGGCTGCAGCGTGGAGATCTGCTCCGTGTGGGACCCATGGGCTGCAGGGGGACAGCCTGCTCCACCAGGGGCCTCTCCACAGGCCGCAGGGGAACTTCTGCTGCATGCCTGGAGCACCTCCTGCCCTCCTGCTGCACTGACCTTGGGGGCTGCAGGGCTGCTTCTCTCACATTTTCTCACTCCTCTCTTTCCCTGCCACTGTTGCAGGAGCTTCCTTTCCTTTCCTTTCTAAAATCTGTTCTCACAGAGGCACAACCAACATCACTTGGCTCAGCTCTGGCCAGCAGAGCTGGCTGGAGCTGGCTCTGATCTGACATGGGGTAGCTGCTGGGCTCTGCTCACAGAGGCCACCAGTGCAGTCCCCTGCTACCAAGCCCTTGTCAGATAAGCCTAATATACACAGTAAATATATAGTATAGGTTTACAACCACATACTTGGGGAAAGATCATACAGAATACAGTCCTGCAGAAGAATCACTTAGGGTTCATTTCTGTTTGTAGCTGCACTGACATCAGCAAACGTGAACCAGATATATTGCTTCTTTAGCTGATTTTAATTAATACTAATACTTTTCTTCAACAATCTTATTTAAATCTAGAGCCTACAAACAACTTCACTAATAACAACAAAAAGCTAATGCATATGACTATATATAGTGGTAATGCATACCCACTGAAACGCAATGAGATTTTTCAGACAAAGTTATTTCTTCTACATAAAGATTTACAGATAGCTTTGCTGCAAGACTGTCTTTGTAAGCATAAGATCTAGCATAATAGAGTTTTGATCTTAAGAAAAGATACAATTTTTAATAGCTATCTATTATTAATAACAATTTGGAAGATGAACTGAATTTAAAAATAGATGCAAATACAAGTTTTGAATATGTATTGAATATGTATTCTGTAAATCAATTGTCAGCACTACTTCAATTTGCAAAATGTGCATTTCACCTATGTATGCCCAAAACCTGGTTTAGAGGGGCTTGTGAGCATTGAACATCAGTTTCCAGTAATACACCCAGGTAGGTATACCTTGCTATCCAAACAGTAAGTTCCTTCTCAACTCAGGCTTGCTTTCTTGCTCCAGACCTTGTCACCCACCAAAAAATTCCTCATCCTCAACCACAGTTTGAGATTTCTTTGGCTTCCATACGCTCAACCGTACGAGCTGCTAGTGGCCTGACTACCCCATCTAATGAGTCCATAGTTCTGGCAACTATCACAAACTCTTTTAGGGATTCTTGGAGCAAAAATGCAGTAACTCCACTTTTGGAGAAAGAGAAGCTAGTTCTCCAGCAAGGCATTACAGACAAGTATCTAAAAGCTTTCAAACCTGTGCACTGCTGTGATTCACTTCCAGAAATTCAACATAAATTCCAGAGCAAGCGCAGGTGTCATCAGAAGGTGATATGCGAGAGGTGACAAAGTACAGAGTCATAGGGGACTTTTCTCAAAGGCTCTGAGTCATAACACAGGGATATCTTTCACTTGTGAGCACCACATAAAAAGTGGCAAAATTATTGTTGCTTTTTAAAATTTCTGTTGCTTTTACTGGGGGGTTGTAAAACATTCTTTATTAAGGATAACTCCAGTGTAATTCTTACACCGTGACAGCACAGATGACGCCAATCTGCTGCAGATGCTCATAATTATCATTTTGTTTATTTAGGCACAGTTGCATTTGGCTTAGCTTTACCAAATGTTATAGAAAGTAGTCCAGCAGCAAAACCTATACCATAACCGAGGAGTGATCTGAGGCATCTGAAACACCGAGCACAACCTACTTCCAGATGGGAGCTGCCTGGTTGTACTAGGAAAGCATGCCCTTAGATGCTAAGCTAAACTCTAGATAGGTTTTAGGTAACCTTTTCTAATCCTGACTCATTTTAATTTAGTTCATTTGTACTAGAACTTAAATTTAGCCTTCCCAGGAGACATCTGTAGAAGATTGAAATTAAGCTTAATGTAAATATAAAGAAAAAAAAAAGCATATAAAAATGGTCCATAAATCATTGTAGTTCATTGAAATCATTCTGATACTCTTCCTACATATGCAAAAATAGCTTCTGATATTCTGAATCCATACCCTGGCACGAGCATAGCAATACAAGCACATATTGGGCAGGCACAGCAGTTCAGTGCTGCCCAGGTGAATGGAGAAAGAGGAAAACAAAATGCATAACAGAAAGCAAGGGAAAGAAAGAAAGCTTTCAGTACACCTGAAAGCTTCCAAATAAATTATCAGGAAACAGAAGCCTAATAACAAGCCTAATAACATCAAGGAGTTAGTGATCCATGTAACAGTTAACCTAAGAGGGCACAGACTTGTGCTGAGCTCTGTTATCCTGCACATACTGCTTGGCCTTCTGGCCTCTGTTGTTCTGTGCATCTCCACTGGCCACAGGATAAACCCAGCCAGACTGTTAAAACAGAGGAGCCTGCGGGTAGCTCCCACTAAGTACCAGCTACTACGCCACCTGCGTGCCCTTGTCTTTATCTAAAAGAGCAGCAAGAAGTTCTCGTGTGAACAGCTTTTTAGTCTGACAGTAGAAATCATGAATAGTTTTCTTTTAAGAAAACCCTGTAAGAGCTCAAATTACCAAAACAGGGTTGCTTTCCATGGACAGGATCATGCCGTGCCCTGGTTGGAGACCTGTTTGATGCTGCACAAATGGGAGTTCAGCATCTGAAGGGACATAAGATTGTCTATATTATCCTCTTTTTCTTTATAGTGTTAGCTCCAACAAACAGCATTTTATGCGACACTTTACGAACTCTGACTGCCTTTCTTTCTGGGACCATAATAAAAAAGCATCTCCTGGTGCAAAACAATACCATGCTTTCTTTCTGTAGCCTGCTGTAGGAAAGTAGGATATTTTTTTTCCGAAGTTTTTGGGGATTCATTTTGTTTCATTTTCAAACTTTTTAAAAATCTAACAGAAGCAAGGTACTGGAACAAGTCAGGTGTTAAGGGAGCCAGAGGTCATCAGTGTTTTCTGAGCATCCAAACTTGAGTTTTGCCACCACTAGGAAATAGAAATGTCATTTTGTTTTAACTCCTTGGCACTTAGGATCACAACATGTCCATTTGCTGGCAGAAAGACAGGCAACTGAAAAGCCTTGACACACTATAGTACAGACATCCATCATTATGTCACCTTCTGCTTTCACCTTTTATTAAAAACTAAATTAGAAGACTGACTTAAATGTTATCAAATTCAGTCAAAAGCTAACCTCTAGGCACAAATTTTACATGCAAATTTTGAAGCAGAAAGAACAAATTCTAAGGATTTCTTAGGATAAGACATGGAAGATAGGCTTATAATGAAAAGCTACTACCTCTCTTCAGTAAGTGACAATGGTGTGAAGCACCGTTAACAGATCTATTTATACTATGGGGAAAAAATAGACCAAAAAGAGAAGATGCAAGAACTTTAAAATTAAAGCTAACATGAGTTTTGAACCTAGGATAGCTCTCTGAGCAATTTCACTCCAAAAGTTTAAAAGTTGAAATTAAAAGTGGCTGCTAAAATAGGCATTCTTTTGATATGAGACAGGGTGAGAGAAAAGATCTAAAGTAACATATATATTCAGATTTTCTGGAGCTTACCATGCTATCAATTTTGCTATTATTAACCTTTCAGAGATGCAGAGCACAGGCAATTGAAGCCCTAAGCACTTGACTGAGTGTACAGAGGAGTGCAAACACCATGCTTCAAGTTTTTCTCTTTTCTTCTGTCCTAGTTGATGGGAGAAAGAAAATCAAATCTAATCTTGACCACCACTAGTAGCAGACTATTAGTCCTTGATGTACTTGGTCAACTATTCCAGGTAAGACTCTGCAGGCAGAGATAAGTCTTTGACTATCTGAGACAGAGCCCCTGTGCCTAACAGTGTGTTTATGATGATGACTGACATAAACCCCAGGACCATTAGTCTAAGTCCAATCATTTGGCACAGGTAGTCTTACAAAGTAGGTCTGAAAGAAATGCAACTTTATTTTCTGATGTTATGTATTTCCTCATAGAAAAATCAGTCAGTAGCATGAAATATTGAGAGAGGTTCAGAAATGGTTTCCATCCACCACTGGTGTTTGGCTGGCATGTTTGGTTTTTTTGTGTTTTTTTTCCAGATTTTTTTTAACTTGTTAAAAATAATCAGAAAATTTACTTTGAAAATAAAAACTCTAGAAATCAAAACAATTGTGCTCCTTAGCTCCTTATTCTTTTCTGAAACCCTGCAAAAACAGTGAGAGATGAGATCACAGAATAGACATCATCTCTGGGGTGTGCGATGTCTAACCAAGGGTAAAACAGAGTGACTTAAAATTAAAGCAGAGTAGAGATGGTGTATGCCCTGGAGATGACAGCCATTATCCACTACCCTAAAATCACTTTAGTGTACTGGCAATAAAAGTTAATAATAAAGAACATATCTTTCCACTGATATGCCCTCCTTTCAAATAATTAAATACAGTTTTTTGAAACAAAAAGACAAAATTCTATTCACAAATATAAATCCTGCATTTATAGGCCCTTATTAGTTTTCCTCAGTCCCTGGAAGCATATAAAGTTTAACAACCTGCAAAACACTAGGGAACGGGAAAAGCTGAAAGACAAAATCCATGTTGGTCTTCATAAATCCCATCTCCTCCAATATAATGCACACACTTTATGTAGTATAATTAATAGTGATTTCTTCCTCCACAGGTCCTAATGAAAGCAAGAGAAAAGGTTTGCTGTTGTCTTATAGCAACATATGATTTTATTTTGCTTAAAGGAACAGCTCCCAGCATTTAATAGTACATACTGTGCACAGCTCCTGAGCCTGTCTGGGATACTACAAGTCAGATTTGAGGCTAAGAAATGTGCCTTTTTCTAAATTGACTGCACAAAGCAACCAAAGTCACTGAAGACAAGCTGTACTGTCCCAGCCTTATCACAGAGAGCACTTTCAAACTGACCCATTCAGAAAGTTAATGTTCCCTACAGCACAAAGCAGAAAAAATATAATGAATTGGAACCTTATAAAACATTTTCATAATTATCTCATTTATTAGACTACTTCAGCAGGATTAATCTTATCAGAAATCTGACTGCTTTCAGAATTGGCTGGAACTGCCATTACCTGGCCACCGAGCAGTGAGAAGCGAACTATGTTCTTTTAAGCATCAAATGTCCATCAGCCCCTCTGTATATACTATAAATATGACCTGAGCTCTCCGAGAAGGTTTCAACCATTGTTTCACTAAGAAAAGAGTGAGAAGATGGGTTCCTATATGGCTGATGATAACACTGATGATAACCTGTTGAGTGGCTTCTTCTTGTTTATGTGTGACAAATAGCTTATTACAGCAATAGCTCCAGATGATATTTCAGGATAGTTTTTTCTTGCTGAGAGATGGTCTGCTTTACAAACTCTTTACCATTATAGCTATACTGGCACAACTGTGTAGGAAAACAACCCTCTTCCAAAGTAAATACAAAACCTATGTCCCCTTTAGCAAGTCTTGACAAATGGGAAGATCTGTATACTACAACAGGTAGCGCTAGGGACTGGACATCCATGGCTTTTATTATATTGGACTTGTCTTACTCTGGTCCCATTGCCCAAATGCCCATTTATGTCTGGACTTCTGCTTGCAGTTTTTATTTTATCTAAAATCCATTTTTTTTGTGTGTACTGAGGCCACCCCACAATGTGAACTGAAGAAAGTACTTTGGGGAGGTCAGGAGATCCACTTCAAAAGCTCACTCCTGATCTGAGCTGAGACACTATTGTCCATATGCCTATGATGTAAATATAGATGGAGTAATCCTGATGATGTGCATTTACTTCCTCTCTAAATTACTTAAAATCCATTGCATCCTTTTCTTCTCATACAAGAACTGAGGTTTCTCGTGTGCACATTCAAAGCCAACTTTCTTGTACTGGCAAAAGATTATGTCATAAAACTGGTATACAAATAACATCAAAGGTAAATAAATGCATAGTATTTCTAAATGTGGGACAAATATGCTTGCATGTACATTGCTCTTGTAAAAATGATAGATTTATTCAACCTGCCATAGACAAGCAGAGCTGTTGACACTCAGTGCCATTTCTATATTTTCTGAATTTATTAACGTTATGTAAAATGCAGAATCAGCCATCCAATGCATAAAAATTTTATTTGTTGGACATTCAGGAGAAAAAATGAATAGATAAAACAAAGCCTCTATATGTATGTTTATGCATGTAATCCTTTAAACCATGGTTTGCACAGCAACTGTCATTAATTTTAGAAGTCATCCAATCATATTCTTCCACAAAGCCTTGAGAGTATAAGAGTAAGCTCACATGTACATGAAAATGATAAACGTGTTCCTCTGCCTTACAGATATTATTTATATTCACCAGTGCCGTGCCTATCATTTTTATGTAATGCAATGCATTATAATGAATTCTAAGTAAATAAATACTTTAAAATAAAATAAATCAGAGAACTTCAGGCAAAAGCTTGGGGATTTTTTCAGTGAAACTTTTACTATTAGGGAGCCCATTAATGTTACAAAACATACTTTCTTCCTGAATCCCAATGGATTGTCTTGCATACCACTTGAGGTGTGCACGCACCCTGCTTCAATGAACACTAAGTTGGAGTAACCACCTCAAAGACATGAGTCCAACTCCCTGATATGAATCTAAAAGAGCAAGGACTTGAAGTTGGTTTCCCACAGAAACCTCTTCAAATGAGTCTTGATTTCACTATGATATTTAAGACAGTAGTACCACATGCCTTTTGTCCAAATTCTTCTCTCACACCACTAGGAGGAATGAATGTTACCACTTCAATATCATGAATCTCGATTGTTTGCAGGACAACTTAGTAGATTTTCAGTATGAAGAAATTGTAATGATGTATCTATATTCAATAAACTGCCATTATTCAATAGAATGACTCAAAAGGAACTATATGCCTGTACTTCTGTAACAGCAATAGTTACCCTCAAATTCTTATTACCCAGTCACCTTTTAAAAACTCTTAAATTATTCTTAAACATAGATATTCATTCTCAAATTTTCACCCAAGAGGAGTTATTCAGTCTTGCTTAAGTTGAGACATAAATGCTTAATAATCATCTCTAACTCCCAAATAGTCCGAAAAAGCATACCGGTCTTCACTGGGTGTCCGTCTCTGCTTGGCTGATTTCCTAGATGCTCCATTTCAGTCAGAAATATGCATGCAGAATGCCTGTTCCAGAGAGATATGCACCTCCTTCTTTCCCTAATGTGCCATTGTTAACTAGGTTCAGCATACACGAACCCAACCTCTACCCATTTTATTGGAAGACTGAAAAACTAGTTGCAATCAGCAATACAACTAATTTTGTCTGCTACAACTGTAAGTTGTACGCCATTAGTATAATGACTAGCTGTTGGAGCACTCACCTAATAGGAAATAAAGCAGCCTGAGCTCAGCCCAAGAGATGTGGGATTAACCATCTGGCTTTCAGTTATCGGGAGGTGAAAGATATGCCATCTGCCCTCAAAACTGAGATGCTGAAAACAGAAAACAGTGAGAAGGTAGGCCAGGGTAGACCAGCTCTCTAGTGACTAGAAGATTCATGGAACAGAGAAATTTCAAGTTCCAAAAAATGACCCAGAATATGAACTGAAACTCTCTTTTCTCATAAAAAGTGTTCTCACCACTGCAACCAGAATTACCCCTGCTGGGTCTTCATCTGGATCTCTGCTACTTTTCATTACATAAGGGTTCAGATGCAAGAGAAGGCATGGAAAATTCATTTACCCATATTGGAAAAGAAAATAGTGTTACTTTTAGTCAGTAAATTTTAAGTCACATAATCTGTAAATATGAAAAAGTACTGATCTCAAGAGACCATAACTATAGCTACAGTTGTGAAATCCTTGGTATGATGCAAAGTCATAATTTAATCATGGTAGTAATGACTTTACCTTTGGTAATCAATTAATGCTATGAATTTTACATTGCTGATATAAAATCATTAATAAGTCTTGTCATTTTCTAGTGCATCAGCAAGTCGTTCATTTTGCCATAAAGTAGAATTATCCTAATATACCAGCTAACGGAAAGCTCACTCCAGTGCTGTATTGATAATTTGGAGTTCTTGCTCCCAAAGGAGAGACTGTTTCCAGGCTGGTACTGACTACTCTGCCTCCCTCTTAGATACATAGAATTGCAGTGGTAGTTCAAAATAAAGAAAAATGGTGCTATTTAGAATGAAATTCTGGTTAAGATAAGTTCACAATGCTTTTACAATTGCCTTTTATGAACATTTGGGCAAGCAAAGCCTCACCTATACAAGTGCCCACAGAAAGCCATCTCTGAGTCAATAAAATCCATGTATTTTAGTTCAGTGCTAAAATAAGAATTGTCTTAAGTGAACGTAGAAGTGAAGACTGGTTGTATGTTTCAGAATAGATCAGAAATAGTAGGATTGGTTTTGGCTGACCAATTGTAACCTCCATGTGAGTCTGTAATCATTGTTTTTATGAATTCTTTAAGGAAGAAAATATTATTCTAGTCCTACACAAACCGGAATCTGATCACATGCTCTATGACCACTCTGAAATGTGAATTGTGTTAAAAACTATTGACATGTACAATGGATACGTCAGAGACAGGCCAACTGTTCTTACTTTGCCCTCCCAGTACTTGCAGCAATAAATAAACCAGAATTCGCTCTCTGCCACAGAATCTTGTCTAGATTACTTTCATGCAGAAGACCCTAAAGAATTACTTTTAGAATTTAGACATTGGATTATCTTTCTCCCATACCCAGCTTCTTGTGGTCCCATGAAATTATGAGGAGAGATGGCCAAAGGCCAGTTGTATTGCATACCTCCTTCTATCCAAAAGCACTTTATAAACTTAAATTAATCACTTCAGACACCATCAGAGTATGGCAGTACACAGTTTGGGGAAAATATTTTAGCATTTGTATACCTACACTATAGCAATTAACCTTGGTATGCTCTTATGTATGAATACATACATGAAATTCTTCATAGACTATTGTTCAAAATGCATATATGTATGCTTTTACATATACATATACATATACATGCAATACATTCCTCCTGCTTCATAATCTGTGAAGCTCAAAGAAATCTTTGAGAAAACAAAAAGCACCTATTGAAAGAGTAGTATCTAGTTGCTGTCCAGGAATTCCGATGCTTGGTCACACTGGCTGGAGTAGCAGCCTTTATTGAAGAACTGCTAACAATTCTAAAAATAAGAAAAAGCCCTGGCTTGTGAAAAGTGACCATGGAAGGAACAGGGGGAAATTAAGAAAGCAGGCACAAGCAACAGACCACTGCTTTAGCATTACCCTGAGCACTCAAAAAGACAGCTAATGACCTTGACAGTACACCTCAGGCTGAGATCTGAAGAGATCCATGGCCCCTGTGTTACGTCAGTGCAAAGACTGGTGACAGTTTTTTGAACCTGTTCCGGGATATGTCTCCTGATATGTCCTCCTCAAAGTTTCATGGTTAAAATGTCTCACAATACTAAATCCAGAATATGTTCCATGTTATTTCCATTTGCAATGTCAAAGTTACACTGTAAACCAAAATGACATTTTTCTATTTTAAAATATTTTTCCAGTAGCAAGCCACAGATCTTCTGTGACAGTAACTGGCACTGTGATTTTTTTAGATCCATTTGCAGAAGATTAAATATGTGTTTTATATCCACTTTTATGCTTAACATAATGGCAGCTACAACAAAAAGGTAGTATAGACTGGTCCAAGCTTTCCTACATTATTCTCCAGTTGACTGAACCAAGTCCCAGAGAAACGTTTTCAAATAAATATATTTATTTAAAGCACTTACTCACTGCAAAGGGATTTTTTTTCCCCCAGAAATATGATCTGCAGTCTGTTTCTAGAAGCAGCATCTTTGCTTCAAGTGGTTTCTGTAGTATTTGCAAACTCTTCAGACAGTCTTTGAAAATACAACTGAAATTGCATGTTGTGTCACCCAACACCAGAGCAGTACCACTCACAAATAAAAGTAAAAGCCAGGTTAATTATGGCTTGAACCCTACCACTGTCACACTGATAACTGACTACTATTCTTCATTCTTGTATTTTTTTAACACCAAAAACATGAACTATGCTTCCCTTTTAAGCTCCAACTCATTCAGTTTCAAAATATTAACTCTTATCTCCATCTCTTTGTTCCATAAGGTCAGTCTCCACTGTCCACTTACTCAGTTTTCTAACAAAATTTTCACCTTCACCTTCCTACGCTAAATTCAGGTGGAATATTCACTAAGTACGTGCAAACACTTTCATTCTTCCTTTTTGAGTCACTTGTATGCTTGACCATTTCAAGCATCCATTCTCATGTCTCCTGCATAGACTGTAAACTGCTCAGAGACTTTTTTTCTGGGTTTGTATACTACTTGACAGACAGATTATGACTAGCATTCTTATGTGCAGACAGGAAGCTAACTTTTTATTTATTTTTTTAATATCAAGAAAAGAGGCATTCTTAGGAGGAGCACTTTATAATGCCCTACTGAGGCTTTTGATAAGTATCCACCCAGAAGGAAGAATGCCATCCACTAAACTGGTAATACAGAGAAATCATGAAAAACATCCAGAGTTCTTGTTAAGGTAACCATTTGACTTAAGTCAGGCCAACCTATATAACATGAGAGAGGTGAAGATGAACAAAGGGGTGGAGAGTGTAGTTGTGGTGGGTTTTGTGTGTGTGTGTGTTTTTCTGTTTGTTTCTTTGTTTCTGTTTTTAATCTTTTGTTTATCTAACATAAAGCTACATGATAAGAAGTTGAAATTTTCCGTAGCAGTTATTCCATCTTGATATAGAATGACTTGGAACATAAAGAGCTCATTCAATACAGTTGTTATTCACAGTGCTTAAAATTCATGAAATCACAGCATAAACCACTTGCTGAGATTTATACTAAATATTCTTCCCCCAAAAAAATCATGCCACACCTCCATAAAAAAGGTATAAGTTGAAAAAAAAAAGTGCAAAGAGTGATGTGCAGAACTGTTACAGTACGGTATTTACTTGTCTGAATTTGCACCAAAAAATATACTACAGTTATATAACTACGTATCTTTTCAAGGCAATTTATTGTACATTAATGTATAGAAGACAGTGGTACACAACAGGGGCAAGATATGCCACTATGCTTAATTCCCATGACTCCTAGTTTGCATGTATGTTCTACAGAAATAACAAAATAGATCTGTTTGGGTTATTTTTTCAGATGGAAAATTCTAATCAAGTGTTCTTTACAGAAAACAGAGTTAAAATTGGATTTGAAGGTAGTATAACAGATGAATGATCAATGGGAAGAATTACTTTTTTTTTTTTCATTATTTATTATGGTAGCATTTGGAGACTCCAAACTTGGACCAGAAAACCATTGTGCTTGCAACTGTACAAAAACTAAAAGAGAGAGAAAGAGAGAAAACATTACTGAATTGCTGATCCCATAACCCTAACTTCATCATGACTTGATTTTGATTTCATAACACATAGGTACTTTGTACTCAGCTCAGAATGCAAAATACAGATGAGCTTTGTAGTCAAGCACAATTTTTTTTTTACCTTATTCAAGCTATAATAGGAAAGGTCTGCTTATATGTACCAGTACTTCCAAAAGGTTTAGATAAAAGCATCTCTCTTAGGCAATTCATAATTCCTTTTACACGACAAGAGGAAGATGAAAGAAGATTGCTTCCTAAAGTTGGGACAGAATATCACAGAATCATTGAATCATAGAATGGTTTGGGTTGGAAGAGACCTTAAAGACCACACAGTTCCAACCCCCCTGCCATGGGCAGGGAGACCCCCCACCAGACCAGGTTGCCCAAAGCCCCATCCAGCCTGGCCTTGAGCACCTCCAGGGATGGGGCATCCACAGCTCCTCTGGGCAACCTGTTCCAGTGCCTCAACACCCTCTGAGTAAAGAAAGAACTTCTTCTGAATATCTAATCTAATTCTACCCTCTTTCAGTTTAAAATCATTACCTTTTGTCCTACCACTACCTGCTTTTTTATAGTTGCTCTCCTGCTTTTTTTGTAGGCCCCCTTTATGTACTGGAATGCCACTATAAGGTCTCTCCAGAGCCTTCTCTTCTTCAGGCTGAACAACCCCAACTCCCTGAGCCTGTCTTCATATGAGAGTTACTCCATCCCTTTGATCATCCTCGTGGTCCTCTTCTGAACTTGTTCCAACAGGACCATGTCCTTCTTGGGCTGGGGGCCCCAGAACTGAACTCAGTACTCCAGGCAGGGTCTCATGAGAGTGGAGTAGAGGGGAGGAATCACCTCCTTCATCCTGTAGCCCAGGATACAGTTGGCTTTCTGGGCTACAAGTGCACATTGCTGGCTCATGTTGAGCTTCTCATCAACCAACACCCCCAGGTCCTTCTTCTCAGGGCTGCTCACAATCCATTCTCCTCCTAGCCTGTATTTGTGCTTGCCCCAAGAAATATATATCAAGAAAGCATGTAGATTTGATTCTATATGCCACATGAACAATTAATATTCTGATGTGTTCAAAACATCAGAGTACATCAACACTATTGATTTGGAGCACCACATTACAAGACATACCTGCTGTGATGGACCTTTAACTGTGATGAAATAAAAATATTTAAAAAGTAAAGGTATGGCACCAACCTCAGTGTATTACAATCTATAGATATTTAACTTGTTAAATACAAACTTGTTAAATACCTGTGGTTTGTATGATGGCAGAAATATTTAAGAACAATGTAAACCCATGAGGTAAGTTAATCATTGTATTAGACTTTAAAAGTCCTCCAGAAGTTTCAGTAGGAATGCTTGTTGCTAAAACATATGCCAGAATGAGACGTTTCATCTCTTTGGAGCTTTGCTTACTCTAAGCCTGAATGAGTCCAGGTAAAGAAAATTCTCTACTTAGCTATCTCAGAAAGATGAAAACAAAAATAAATATAGAAATAATAATATTTTAAGTACCGCTCATTAAAAACTAATATTCAATTTTCTTGAGTTTTAGTTCACACTCACAATACTCTGATGGCAAATACTGTTCTAACTTACGTACCAAACATCTTCTTTTTCTGTATAAACATCATTTTCAGCCTGGACACAAAGAGGGACTTACCACCAATAAAATACTGACTTTCAGGAATTTGGCAGAGCAAAACTTAGAAACCACCTGAATCAGAAACATCACAATATAGATGTAAACTTCCACACTAAATTTATGGCATAATTATCATTTTATTCACACACTCAGCCTAGTAAACTACACACAACTGTTAAGTTCCTGTCTTGCATGTGACTGGGTAAAACTATAAACCTGAACTTGTGATATTATACATCATTTTTATTATCACATTAAAAGAGTTATGGTTAAGACATTATTTAACTCAGTACAATCTGTACATTTGACTATTTACTAACTAATTAGGGGGAAAAGACAGAAGTCACTGTGGTAAAAACTATCACAGATAAAAGGAGAACGCAGGACTGCTTCGAAACTGTGGAAGTTCCAATGCTCAAATGTGTTTCTGAGATATTGATTTCCAAAAGCAGTGTTTGTGATGCATGATGCTGCAGTACTGTTTCCTTAAGAGCTGGGGGGATCTATAATTATTTTTCTGGTCAAACCAAACAGTCAACTCTGCAAACAACAAATCTTTCTTTCTTGCTGCTGGTCTCCCTTGTCACTTTATTTGGCACATTTCCCTTTCCCTTCCTAGCCAGCAGCTATTTGAATAGCATACCAAATGTCAATGAGGGTTGTTTAAAACTTTTCCAAAGGTGTTTCTCATTCTTATTTTGCTGGTCAGACAAGTTAAACTGCAAATTCATAATAAACAATTTAAACAAGATGGGAGAATAACCGAAAAAAAAGAAATCAAGTACTAGCAGTATGACTAATACTACTATGATTAACAACACTATGCTAATAGAGCTAATATCTCTTATACACAGTATTCAGGACATTAATTTCTTTGTTCACTCTCTGTGGACCTGACTGGACATACAGAGGGTTAAAATACCAATGTGATTGTTTTGGTCAAGACTCTTCCTCCGGAGCAGGTTACGAAACTCCCTGATACATTCCCAGCATCAGATCAGATGGCTCTCCAGGGATCACCAAGAAGTTTACAACACACTCCCTACTTCTAAACTGGTTTAATTCTACTAAAGAATGAGAGTTTCTTTCACACCTCTTTCTCCCTAGCACAAAACCCACCTGAAGCTGTGGTAGCAGTGTTTCTTAGCAAGGTAATTCTCTTGGGTACCAGAAAAGGCAATTTTTGCCTTATGAATGTGCTACATCTGTTTCAAACAGAGTTCCTTAGGGTTAGCTGAGAAAATCCAGTGTGCATCCACAGTGCTTCCTTAGGTGTCATGGTCCCACTCAGGGGGGAGGAGGAAATGGAGGCACTGGAGAACCCTCTTCTCACTGAGAAAGCCCTCTCTGATGGTCTGATGGAAGGGAGGCCAAAAGGGTGGATCGCTTGTGGTTGCATACTTAGACAAAATTACCGAGGCAATGAAGTTGAAGGGCAAGCCTCTAAGAACTGTGTGGACAACAGTGGATAATTTAACCTTTTCGTTGAATTGAAGCTATGCTTTCACTATTGTTAAACTGCTCAGTGAATGCAAGCAGAATAGAGGCTGAGTACAGGCTGAATACTCAGTGAATGCATCAGTTAGTTAACCCATGTTTCACTTCAAATGTGTATTCCTCAACTGGCCTATCAATATCAAAGAATTTTGTGAATAATTTTCTTAAAACTCTTGTGAAAGTATTGCTTCCACTTTTGAATTAATTCTCATCCATGATTTACTTCTTCTGTAGCTGCTAACCAAAATAATCTGTAGAGTTTTTAATATTGAAAGGATATTTTTAATTCAGAACTACTAATATTTCTCTTTCCTTCCACCTTTTCCTGAAAAACACTTACACTGTCATGTATCAAATCTCTGTTGTGACCTTTTACACAAAAACTGCATTAACTATAGCTTTCTTTTGTCCTTCATTTCCTTGTACTTCCTGGATTTACACGGAACGATGTGTGTCAGGGAGCAGAGAAAGGCATATATCTGGTATATCTATTTCTCTTTGGCTCCTGTAAGGAGTGGAGAGGCAGGAACTCAGTGATAAGCATCAGAAGTATCACTGCATTACCGTATCTGAAACGTTATTTTTGAAAGTAGAAAATTAAAAACTTCAGCAGGAGATGTGAAGCTTTTGCATAGGTGTGGAAAATATGACCATACAGCCCTCACTAGAGCTTTAGTTTGTTCTTTCTAAAGATATGCTGCTCGATCCATCCTCCCATGCCCAACTGCACAAAAAACTTATTCTAGTCCAATGATGGAGTAAATCCCACGGCTAAAAAAAAACAATATACAGCTGTGAGCAAGTGATAAAACTGCCTGCCAGCTCAGCTGTAAAGGCACGTAGGAGGGTTTTCTTCCTCCCTCTGGAACAATGTGAATAGAGTTATGATTGCCACCTGTGGAGCTTTATCCGATAAAGTAAAATGGCCATGTTGTATTGCAACATTTCATCAGCGTCTCATCAGTTGTTATTGGATATGTAATGACACTTCAAAACTGCAGGGTGACCTTCCTTTGAAATACGACGATATCGGGAAGCCTCCCCTCTTTTAAACTGAAAGCCCAGTGATGCAGAAGTTTCATGTGAAAAATTATTAATCCAAAGCAGGATTAATAGGCAAATGGAAGGCAACTTGGACATGGGGTTACACATTTCCTGATTTTAGAGACTAGTGATATGTGTTTAACAACTGGAGGTCCTAAGGTTTCCAGTCTTAGGTCTGAAGAAAATCCCAGTCTGTAGACAGGACTGGGGTCAGAGATTGTAACAGTGAATTTCTGTAGGGACTGGATTCCTGAAGCCCATGAGTGTCACTTGACAGCACGCAACTCAGAAGCCTGGAGAATGCAGGTTAAGCAGAGACTCGGGGCTGCCACACTTAGTGGTGTGAATTTGTCAGTCCAGAGGAATTCAGAGCAATGCCTAAGCCTAACTTTTCCATGTTTTTAGAGTTCTAATAACTAGAAGAGGTGTTCTTAGATTGAGAGGGGCTTTCTGAGGTGCCCTCCCCAAGAATCAATGGAAAAAAAATAATTATTTACAGTGTCAGAATGTGTAATGAATCATTTTGTTAGAC
The DNA here is from genome assembly GCF_964034855.1 of Anser brachyrhynchus. Classification (NCBI taxonomy): domain Eukaryota; kingdom Metazoa; phylum Chordata; class Aves; order Anseriformes; family Anatidae; genus Anser; species Anser brachyrhynchus. The sequence goes on along the minus strand of NC_137696.1, from coordinate 101,843,155 downwards.
TGCTAGAACCTAAACTTAGGTTATAGAAAGTGTGCTTCCTCAACCTGGTGAAAAGCTTTGCAGAGCCCATGGGCCATATGCCAAGCCATTATTCTTCTCAGCCTCTTGCAGCCTTGTTTTGCCTATAATGGTTTGATTGGTTCCTGAAGATTTCAGATGTTGATAAGCTCCTGCAAAACTGTTACTTGCAATATATGGCCATTCAGTGATTTAAGTGGACCTCATGTGAAAGCCTTCTGGATTTTTAAAAGCACTAAAAGTTGTCTTCACTCTATTCTCACTTAAGCCAAAGGGACACCAGAGACACAAAGTCAAGTTATCATTAAATATACCATCCTATGCTCTTCTAGGGATATCGTTAGTAGCTATCAATCAGGATTGTGCAAGGATAAAGATTTTACAGGGTGGAACCTGTATAAATACAAATAATCTGCTGCATATCACGCAGCACAACTGCATATAAAAGTGTACATAGGCCCTGGAGAGAGTAATACTCATCATTCAGCGAGGTACCACCACTGACAGACACAGTTAAATTAATTCCTACACCGTGAACAACAGGTTGCATAGCAACAGGCAAGCACGAGATAAACTAAACTGGTGGAAATAAACTAAAAAATATCTGGGGCTTCAGAAAGGCTAATTTTACAATGCTCAGGAAAACTTGAACGTGGGTAGAGCTGTTTAAAAGGATTTCAGACGAGGGTCTCACCAGTGCACTGTACGATGGCACTAATATTCACTTTTCCCTACTGGAAGTACTTTACCAGATACATCCTTGAGCTACCTGCCCTTTTCACAGATTTGTCCTATTGTTACGACATGGCTGACCCAGATTGTTCTCCTTTGTTGTCATTTCCAACTGAGGAGCCCGAGCTTCTGGAAGAAATTCTTGATGTTAGTCCCTAAATGCATGACTTGGCACTTTTCATCACTAAATGAAAATTCTCTTTCTGCAGTCTCTTACTGATCTCTTACTGCAGTCCTTCAGGTCATCCAATTTCTTCTTCATATTGATAATACTTTCCAATTTTTGTCATCAGCAAATTTCATTACCACATTCCTATTATTTCTGCCAAAATCATTAATTAAACTATTACATGAGATTAACCTCCAAAATCAGTCACAGAGAACCATTACAAGCAATTACAGACAATCTCTTTCCACCACTATTCTTCTGGTTTCAACCAACTTGTTGTGGTCTTTAGCCACTTCTCCTCTTCCTTCAAAGGAATGTGAGCTGCTCTGTCTGATTTATGTTATACATAGTGGGATCCAGCAATGCCACTCAGGTTATGTGGCTGCATTTTTTATATTTTTTTATTGGAGTCAGAGAGGAAACCATTGTTACCTGGGAACTTCTAATAGTCAAAGCTTGTATACGCAAGGAGTTCAAAACAACTTTTCAAAATGTATGAACTTATTAAGCAAGCAAAGTCAGATTCATTCTGGATATTTGAGTCTCTGAAGTATGGCTAGACCATCCCTGGGATCAAGCTATAAAACAGATAAAAAGCAAAGCTGAGAACTTGGACCCGAGGGCAACCTTTTCAAGATCCACTATAAGATGCTGCTTTACTGAAATATATTCAAGAACTGTTGTCACAGAAAAGTTCAGTATTGACTGGGAGTGTTTGTCATGCAGTTACAGAGAAGCCAGTTCAAAGCCTGATTCTATTCAACTTTTTCACCATTGAGCTAGTTAAAAATCATTACACATGACCATACAGTTAGTGGAGTAATAAATAAGGATGAGGGAAAGGACTCAGGCAGAACAATCTCTCTCACTTGCTGAGTTTGGTCTCTGTTTAAACAGTTTATTGATGCAAAATGCAAAATGCAAAGTTACACTAGTGGAAACCAAGAACACAGTTAAAGGCTACAAGCATGACAGGCTGTATCCTGGAAAGCAGTGGCTAAAAAGCATCTAAGATTCATAGTAGACTAGCAACTAAACATAAACTCCTGGTGCATTGCTATCACAGTGCTGTGTGCAGTACTGGTGAGAGTCACCCAAGATTGCATCTAGGTTTAGGAGTTACGTCTAGAAAAAGTTGAAAATTCAGCTCTGTAGAAAAGAACACAGAATAATTTGAGGGTTGTAGAAAATGCCTTTCAGTGAGAGACAAAATAGCTCTATCCAGTTTTATAAAAAAGAGGAAGCTATGATCTGATTACAGAATATAAGTGCATTGTCAGGGAGAAAACACCAGGTGTTATAGGCTATTTAATCTAACAGGAGAGAGCAAAGTGGGAACCAGTGGCTTGAAGTGGAATCCACAGAAATTCATGAGAAAGATAAGGCACAAAATTTCATTGATAAGCATGTGTAAACATTGACTTTTCCTATTACTGACAAAAATTTTCGATTAAAGATTTGATCCATTTGTAAAAGATGTGCCTTAGAAAACTAGTTTGAAATGCTATGACCTATTGTGAACAACTAGATGATCTAACGATTTCGTTTAGATGATCTAATGATTTCGTTTAAATTTATGATTGCACACAAATGGCAACATAATCTCTCCATCATCCCTCAGACATTCTATGTATTTCTTAGACTTTACCAAAAAAGACTATTTTTTTCTATTTTAAAAAAATATATATTATTAGTGTCACTTTCATCTTTCTCCAGCAGTAAAATAAATCCTCTAATATCAGCACTATAACTGTGCAGACATCTAAAGAAGAGTGAAATGATCACTAACACATTTTAGAAATGTAATAATTAAATATAAATTGCTTTTTCACACATAATACGACAAGTGCAAGGTCTGATATTTCAGGAATGACGTGATTGATAGAAAGTACTGTACACATGCCATTTCCTTTCCAATGATATGCCCTGCCAATGGTATACAGCTCCCATCTCTACACTGATGGATCACAAAATACTGGATCTTAATCCTGTCACTGGTGCATTAAAGAATATTGCCTGTCCTGGGCTCCGGGCCATATTGACAGAAATTCAGCATTTGTGGTGGAAGAAGGAAGAATGAAATATTTCTCTGGGAAGATTTTTTTTCCCCTGCTTTTCAAGAGAAAAAGTGCATCTTGAAACGAATCAGTAGCTTAGAATGTTAAAAGAAATCACAGCTGAACTTTACGGGCCAGAAGCAGAAATATGTCTCATATGGATTTCAATATTACAAACACATCATCATCTCTGGTATAGGCCAGACTAAAGAAAGTATGCATTTAGACCTTAAAAGAAAGCCAGTGGAAACATCTGAAGTGCAGGTGAAGTGTAGAATTACTAATGACAGCAAAAATTGTTATATGATACAAAAAATGACATAGCTTGTGTGATTTATGCCAGATGTGGGACAGATACCCACACAACTTATTTAGAAAAAAATGCAACAGATGTGACAATACCTTCTACCTCAGAAACAAAAAACATATAAATTTAAACAAGACTATAGACAACTACTACTTCTCAATGCAAAGCCAACTTGTAACTGGGAAACAAATAGAGATTAATTTGGAAAGACACCATAAGCTTATTAAATTACTTTTTGTAGTAGTACTTAAACAAAACTGTGGAAACTTTGGTAGCGTGAAGTAGTTTTGTGCGTTTTTTTTTTCAGGACAACAAAAAACGGTTTAACTATATTTCATTCTAAATATGTCGGAGCAGTGCAGAGGAATCTCTGTAACTCACCAAGGAACCTAAATGGAAGTAGGGTTACTTTCTAAGGACTACACAGATGACCTGTGTTCAGGTAGACAGGGGTGTATGTATATGTGAGAAACAAGGATGAAGACGGGGTCAGTTCTGCAGAGATTCTGTCCAGAAATTTGAATTCCATCCCCCTCTCCTTCTTTCCTTCTTCTACTTCTCATTTCACTTTCTGTCTCTCTCCTTTTTTTTTTTTTTTTTTTTTTTTCTCTTGGAGGGAGTAGAGGAAACAAGGCCCCCACAAGTTTCTGAGAGTGCTCTGATTATACTCCCATCATGGATAAAATGAGAATTCCTCCTAGACAAATCACTCTGATACTTGTGAGAAAAATCTAAAATTGTGTTTCTTTTAAATAGTCAGCCATCTGGCTAAGATTTTTCTGTGAGAGAATCCAGTATAAAATTAAGTCCTTTGTGGTTCCCCTCATATGCAATCAATGGGATCCACTTGTGAGCTTAGGTTAATCCTTCACACAGTGCTTACAAGGACAAATAATGTTTGAAAGCAAATGACAGGAAGTTGTTCTGCAGTCATTGCAAGAAGCTTGAACTAGTTGTGGAAAGCACTTGTCATTGGTTAGATGACTTCAAGATGCATATTTGAAGAATGCTTTATACCAATAGATTAAATAGATTTAAAGACATTGAGACCCTGCAAAAACTTATAGATGTACTTTTCTGTTTCTTCTGAAAATTCCTCTTTAATTAAATATTTTATAATGGGTAAATGAATCACTATTTTTGTTTCTTTTTCTAAGATTAATGTGGGGGGAGGTTGCTTGTTTGTGTGGTTTTTTTGCTTTTTTTTCTGACAGGTTCCCATGCACTAATATTAAAGGGGTCCATACCTAATGTAATGCATCAGGCAACAGTAAGAGCTACTTCTGGGGTAAAGTAAACAAAAGGAGAGACAGAGAGAGAGAAAAGGAAGGGGAAGACTGCCCAGTGGCCAACTACGAGAAGGGACGGGAGTTCGCAGGTAAGTGTCCTCTCGTAGGTGTTCAGCAACTTGGTTGAGTTTATGAAGCTCCAAGAGAAAAGTGAAGTATAGAAGTGGAAATAGTAGGCTCTTGGCACTACAAAGGCTAAGCAACATAAGGCATCATGCAAAAACACAGATACTTATCAACATTAAATTACAGGGAAAAAAAATGTCAGTAACTGTGAGGAGCAACAGAATTTGAACTTGAACAAAGATGTTTTGTTTTATCAGTTAGATCAATAATTCCAGTCCTTGGGGGAAAATGTGTCTTTTCATTTGGCTTCTCAGGTGCTAATTAATCCTTAATTATCTTCATGGATTCATGTATTATTCACTCCACATAAATGTATATTGTTACCCCTTTTCAACATATGTGGTTAGCCAAACTTCGGGGCTGGCAGGTTGCTTGAAGACATGCTGGTAACCAACTAAGGTGTTTCTTTGATCCAATTCTGTTTATTTATATCAACTTTAGGAAAACATAACATCCCTTATTTATGGTAATTCCTTGGTAGCTTCAATCTTTTCTCCTCTCAGTTTTCTGCCTTAACAACACAACAGCCAGAAAAACCTCAACAGCATTTCATCTGCTTTTCTTTCATGCCCAGAAATAGGTACCCACATTTGGGACTGAGCCTGCAGTCTAGTTCATTGAAGAGCCTTAACTGTCTTTTTTTTTTTTTTTTCCCTCCATGGTTGTGCTTTTCTGTCTTGATGCAGAAACAATGCATTTGGAGGAGGAGGTGAAAACACCGAGAGGTCAAAGCACAAAACATAAGAGGGGAAGCGCTGTTATGTAGGCAGAGTAGTGAAGAGGATAGATGAAGTCACTGTACATAAACAGAGAAAAAATACATGCCTCAGGAAAACATGGGAAGCAAATAAAATATATTTGAAGAGGTGAAACTTAAAATGGAGATTCACTTGAGCACTTATCCATGTTCACAAGGCTTTTTCTCCCATGGTGCCCACAGCCACATGCAACAAGCTTGTGGAAGACAATCCCTCCCAGTATGTTATATTGGGGGAAAAAAAAAAAATCAAGCTTTTTATAAATCTGAGAAAAAAAGGAAGGATATTCTGAATTCGTACTTTGTTCAGCTGAAGATAGAAGTGCCTTTCTGTTTTCTGCTCTCCTTTTCCTAAGCTAACCTAATTTCTCCTGATCAGAGATTGAGTGATTTATTCTAGCTTCTGCCAAATGTCATGGCAGCCAAAAATCTGTCAGAGTCTATCCTCAGCCCTTCCAAGCTCTGCTATTCCTATGAGAGCAGCTGGGACAGGTGCTTGGAGAAGGGTATTCTAACTTTATAGAAGGGAAAGGTTGAGGTCCTTAGGTCACATTTTTTTTCTGCAGTTTTATTGGTTTCATACCAAACAGGAATCTGGCTTCAGAATTATGATGGATGAGTCCTTTGTCTGACTCGCTGATCTGGACAGAAGCGAGATAAGTGAGAACTGGTCTGGCATTTTAAACTAAGGTCTATCAGAGAAGCATTTTTTTCTGTTGATGTAAATAAGAAGGTTACGTGGAGGCACACCAGATACACAGAAGATTGAGCGCTATACCTAAAAATGTGCACAGAATGACAACAAGCCATGCACACAGAAGCCAAAGAAACCCTGTCTGATCTTCCACTCATTTAGAGCCTGTTTTGATAGATGAGGTGGGATTTGAGTGGGTGTTGAAATTTGGTGCATATCCTTTCCTGATGTCTACACTAAAAGTGCAGTTACTCTAGTTCTCCTGGGCAGGTACAAACACCATTTTCAAAGACTGCAAGGTAATGATATTGTGCCAGGAGACGTGTCACAAATAAACACTGAATTGAAGGCGTATTTGTAGTGCCTCGGTAAATCAAGCACCGATCCAAGTTCTTTGCACAATTTAGAAGTTTAATCCTGAACTGTACGCATTTTCAGAATTTAAAACTTTGGAAGGGATAAATCCCCCATTGACAATCGCCTTATTCAAAACCTTGGACTTCTCCAAGGATAAATACATCTTTGTGTGTGTCAACATGAAGAGTGATAGCACAGTTTACAAATCCCTCGCTAAAACAGAGATTCTGTTCTTACTATGGATTTCCAATGTTTTACGTGTCTTTAAATATTCTGCACCATAGCGCTAATCTCTTTGCAGGCATGTGTGTGCTTATGTAACTGTCGCTGCATCAGGCCCCATATGGTTGCCTTACTGCATGGGAGCATGAATGTGCTATTTTAATTCTCTCTTTACTGCTTTCATCTAAAAAAACATCTTCCCCGTCTGGTCCATGACTAGATACATAATGAGGGTTACTATAACCTGAAGAGAAGTGAAAGCCAGGGGGAAAGTGAGAATGCATCCAGAAGAAAACATGGTGGAGAGTTCTTGCACTTCACTGCTAAGTGTGGAGTGAGTGGTGGCCTCCGTCAAGTGCCTGTTCACAAACGGATGCAGTGAGGGACATGAACAAGAGGAATCAGAAGTTCTTGTGTATCTGCAGAGAAATAATCTCACAGGGATACAGAAATGTGGTGGGATAGCTAACATGACTGAAGTGTTGCAATGGCTTTACATCCTTTTTTTTTACAGCCACCCATGGTTTTTGGGAAAGCCAGGCTGGAAAAGCAAAGAGGAACAGTGTTGCTCTGTGTAAAGGAGGGGCTCAAATACACAGAGGTTTGCCTGGAAGCAAGCCATGAGCCAGTCAAAATCTTATTGGTAAGAATCAGAGAACAGACCAACATGTGTGACATTGTGGCATGTAACTGCTTAAGTTACCTGATTAAGAGTACAAGGAAGATGCAACCTTCTTTAGACACATCATTTTCACAGGCCCTGGAGCCTTGGGCTTACATGACAAGGTTTTGGTAGCAGGGGGGCCGCAGGGGTGGCCTCTGTGAGAAGAAATCAAGACTTTAAGCACAAGAACATTATTTCTCTAGGTTTGTTGTATATAATAACGGGAGAACATTTTCTCCAGAGGGCAGTAACTACACTTCTACTTTGACATATTTCATAAAGAGACCTATATAATCTCTACCAAATACTGAGGAAGCCTATGGAAATTAGCCTCCTGTGCCTGAAGTTAGTCTTTGTCCATACCCCCTGATGTTCTGCTTTATACCATGTCTTTATATAAAAGTAGATCAAATAATTGGATTGTCATAAAAATATAGCAAAGGTACTTGTACAGACAGGGAAGGCTTTTTTGATGAAAATTTCAATTTTGAACTTCAGGAGATGCATGATGATATTAAATTATATCACAAGCATCCCTATGGTTGCGAAGATGGAGATAAAAGCAGAGTATGGAATTATTCTGCCTTCATTTCTCTCTCTTTGACCACCTAATCTAATGAGAAAATGAAAAAAAAAAAAAAGTATTTAAATATTAACACTTCCTAGCTTTAAAAAAGTAGTCTTTTTTTTTTTTTTAACCTTTATTTACCAATTAATCATTCCATTTTTGTAGGGAACGTTTCGACTCTCATCCTAGGATGCTTATGAAGACAGGTAATACACATTTAAAATTTGCTTGGGTACAAACACAAGACTGGATTCTTTGTGAGTCAGACGTGAAAGCAGAAAAAAATAATTTTCTGCTAGACCATAAGACAAGTTAGTCAAATGTCCAATGAAACTTGTTTACACAGCACTGTAATAAATAAAAAGATGTTATATATGTGCATCCTAATCACATCGCCAGTCTAAAACATTTTATATCACCCTGAAGATGCTTTAGACAAGAGTTTAAAGCTATTTTTTTGCTTACCCAGGTGCTTTTTTTTTCTATTTACATGCCTTGAATATGCACAAGGTTAACTTTGAAAGAGGTGATGCATTCCCTCTGTGCTTTCCATATTGGGAAAGATATTTTGGATATGTATCTGTTTTATCTTTATTTAAAAGGACTTCACAAATAAATTGTTTCATACTTCTCTTCATGATCAAAAGAGAAAAAGACCTCAGTAAGCCATGATCAAAAGAAATTTAAAAACAATCCTATACTAATTCATTTTAGCAAAAACAAATAAATAAATGCAAGTCAGAGAAGACTGAACAGACAGATGGCAAATAAAAATCATAAATAAATAACAATAAAGTTCTGACTGTGCATAAGGCCTTTCATGCAGTACAAAGATTCTACAGAGACAAAATCAGCTGCAAATAATGTTTTTACTCTTTTTGTGTAAAACAAAACTTTCTGCTTAGGACTGAAAAAATGTTTACTACAGATACCTTGTTTCTACACTTTTGCATGGATATTTTTGCCTCATTGTGCCAGATATGCAAAATTTTTACAAAGGAGAACCATTGGAACAACCAGCATGAATGTTGGATGAGAATGTCCTTGGATTTTAAAAGAAAAAGGAAAAAAAAAGATGTTGAAATGCCAGTATCCGTAGTGCAACACTTGTTATAAAACCGTTGAAATTAAACTATTGGTAAGTATCTAAGTTCAGCAATTGATTCAGTCTTGAAGACTATTTCAAAGGTTGTGCCTTTCTCTTTAGAAAGTATGAAAGTGCAGTAGATTACAAGCCTACAAAGATTTAGGGATACTTTGTTCAGTGAGTAATAGTACTGATTTCCATGGATTTATCAGGGTAGCAAAGTTTATTATGTTCATTATGTGTGCTCTAAGGCAATTACAATGCTGTAAATATTCAGTAATTTATCTGTGTGGCAGACCAATAATTAAGTCTATCAACTACAGGTAACAAACTCACTGTCCAGTATTTACTTGCTATTTTAAATGAACTCTAATATGCCTGAGATGATCACTATCTTCACTATCTTATTACACAGAATTCACTCAACAGCAAACAGGGGATAACTGACTTATACAGGTGATGAATTTAAAAGCTTTGTGAGAAAAATCTCTGTGGGTTCTTTCTAAAATCAATGAGGAAAAGAAAGTTCTCCAAGATAAAAACCAGAGCAGCTTAATTAGGGTCCAGCTCTGAACCACCTTTTGCAGGACGCTTTCAATTAGCTATAAAGAAAGCCTGGGGAAAGATAAGTTTTATGAAGACCCTCCTTTGACAGTATAAAATTGGAGCCCTGGCTGCTGGAATGGTTATTATAGTGCAGAACCTTAAATTAATTACCATTACATCTGAAAAAGAGGAAAAGAAAAACTAAGATATACCCAAATGGAATAAAATAGAATGGACAATAAACAGTTACACCTTCTAGTCCTAAACTTCAAAATAATGACTTGGGAATAAATTTTATAGGATGTCCAAAGTGATTTACAGATTTATCATTCTCCTCCAGTATTAGTATTACCATTGGACCCTGAGGCCACTGTCAGACTTTTCAACAGATACTGTTCATACACCTTCAACAGTTTAAAGTCTAGGAAGACAAGTGACATTAGAGAGGAGGACAGAAGCCTAAACTCATATACACATAAGCAACATATATGCTATATTACTTACCTACATCTAGCAATGTCTTGCATTTTATAGATAAGATTGGTGGGATAGCATGTTATTTAGGTTGCTTGACATTTCCTATTACAGTATTCTGCACTTAGCTGCATATAATCTTGAAAAAATGTATTAGTTTCAATTGAAACACTTTTTCATTCTGAGGCCAAACTTTGGGAGTATCTGTATCAGGCTGATTCTCCTCTCCCTGAGGATAACTATAGGGTGAGGTAGATTGTAACTCACGCAAAAGATACTCTGAGGACTATTTGCCCTGTAAAAATTTGGTAATCAAATACTTTGAATTAAGGCTTCTAAGACTTGCCTTATCTAATTCCATGTAAATACATCTAAAATTATCCAGGCTGGAAAACTTATAGTGTTGCCATTTACACATATTCTGTAGAAACTTCCGATCTTTGGCTTGGTATAGATGCTTTCTTTGTTTGGTGAGCCTGCTGAAGCCAGTGCAGAGTAATACCTCCTATGCAGCTACTAGTTTGGATGGCTGTGGGCCAGGAGGAATCCAGCAGCAAAATCTGTACATAGATTGCGAGTGCTCTCCTCGGTGTTCAGTGAGCACTGAAAAACTGTAGACCTGCAAAACTAAAAAAGACACAAGTTGATCCTAAATGGGTTGGAAAAGACACAGCCTGCCAGAGAGAAAAAAAAAAAAAAAGAGACGGGTACCCGGAAGGAAACCTGGCAAAAAGTACAAAGAAATGACCAGAGTGGATAGGGAGCCAAACTACCTGGTAAGGTATCAGGGTAAAGAAACTGTAGAAAAGACAGGGTACGGCTAGACAAGAAGTTCAAAGACAGGTATACATTACAGCAGATGTCTGGAGTGAGAGGAGCTGTTGGAAAATGCCCTACTGCATCCTGTAACCATGGAAAAGGGAGAGGAGGATTCCTGGACAAAGCCTACTTCATCAGTTGAACAGTCTCCTAGTTCAATTAATTTCTTAATAAAGGATTGACAGATAATGCTGTCACGTGGACAGGGAAGAAATAGCTGTTATTTATGTGTTAATTTCAAAACTCTTATCATATTATCTCAGATTCTCAACTTGTAAAAATGCTGGAAGAGAACCTCAGTGCCAAGACAGGAGGTCTGTAAGATTCAAATCCCCTTTATTCTCAAGATCTCTAGTGACAAATGACCAGTATGGCAAGAAAACCCTAATGCGCTACTTAATCACAAATTACTATAAACCGATACAAAACAAGGCAATATAAGTTTGAGTTTGATCAATCTATGAACGTGATTATTTGACATGGCATCAGTAAAACTAAGTGACCTTAGCTTAAAAAATTCTGTATTTCTGTCTTCTGCTTTTAGTAAAATTACACAGAGCTACGCTTTCCCCTTGGAAAATAACACACTTCTCGAGCACATGCAGCAATACAGTAGCAATTTCTCATTTTCCCGTTTTATACTGGAGCTGTATTTATCTTTCAGTATGATAAATAACAAATTCTACAGACCTCTGCAGGTTAAACGATGCCAGAATATAGAAGTGGCAATGCTGTTCCATATTACAAGAAAAATAGATAAAATGTAAGATACTTCAAAGTATTTTCAGAAACTTTAGATTTTGTTATTGATATGTAAATAAGTGATAAAACATGACAATGATAAGGTAGTTTTCAGTGCTATAAAATTTATACAGAGCAAATTATTTTCACATATATGTGAGTGAAAGGAAAAAGGGGCAATACCTCCCAGATCAAACAACATTACCATAAGTTTCTACAAGCCTTGAAATACCTACACTGACACAGCAACTCTGTTTGTTCAAAACATTTCAGCTTTCTGACAAAACAGTTGAGAAACACATTCTGAATTGCTCTTTAAGATTTTCTTTCTAACCCTCCAAAAAGACTTTATTATTCTATTATGTAAGAAATGAGTGTTTTGAGCATTACCAAGACAATAACATGAACCTCTGGCCCTGTCTGCTGCCTTTCTTCAGTCTCTTTGAATACTCTTGCCTACAAGTTCAACTCGGCTTTTCATGTTCCTGCTAAATACCATACCTAGCAAAATCGGAGAAAGTGAGCACACACCCCCAGCACCACAAGAAGTGACAAGCATATAATCACGTTTCCTATAACATATAATCATGAGCACGTAGTAAATGATCAGAAAAATCTATTCTCTCATCTTAAAATCGTCTAGCATTTTAGGAGTTACTTGCTTTTACAGAATTTTAAATTGAAACTGTGATTGTCAAGCTAATGGTGTACTTTTGAATTTGTTATTCTACTTAGAGATTGTTTAGGCTTTGGGATTCATTCTGATGTTGTCCCCGATGCAGGTTTTTTCCCCAGTTTCTATCTGTCACTGCAACGAGACTTGCTTTTTAATAAAGTCACATATTTAATTTGCTAAAACCTCTTAGAGTAAATCCCTTTAAAAACATTTTCAATGAATTTTTAAAAGGCATGCTACATAATATTATACTTACATATATGTGAGATAATTACCATGCTAAGCACCCAATTTACAATATGTAAAGGCTGTAATGTTTTGCAAAGCAATTGTTCTATCTTTGCTAAATTACAACCTTAATTGTAACTCAGCAAATGTTTCTAGGCATCTGTAACAAACATTATGAACAGGATGGTTCTGATTATGCACTTTTTTTTTTTCCCACAGATTACATTTTCCTTATCTAGTTTACCTGTCTTGCAGCTCTGACAAATTTCAAAGCAGAGGAGCACCATCTAGTTGTTTCTACACCAAAGCTGCTGCCCTTTTCCTTAAAAGTATGTACTGCTTTTGACGGTGTTCTTTTCAGAGGTTATTACTAACAATAAGATGGTAAAGAATCACAATGGTATATTTATGTATAGTTAGGCATGAACTCCCTTTGTATTAATATCTATTTCTACGTGAATATAAGAAGATATTCAAGCAAAGAACTCAGCCTATTAGAATTTGCTTGGTTCTGTTGCTTGTGTTACAAGCCAAATTTGGTCTAGATAGAGAATATCTCAGCCTCATACATCTGCAGGAATGACCTCAGGAATTCCCTTGTCCTGTTCTCAGGGGTGTGAGAGTGACCTGCTAGCACATGCTGCCTCTGGCAGATTCCTCAGCAGCAGATGTATAACATACAGCTTGCTAATGTGGGGTGCGTCCCCTCCATGGCTCTTCAGCCTTTCCTAAAGTAAACACCTACCAGTCAGGTGGGTTTATTATTTTTTTTCACTTTTAAATTTAACTAGGAAAAATGTATAGTGTTTGGAGCAACACAATCAGGATTTTTACTCCTAATTTTAGCAGCATTCTCCTTATTGAATACAGCACAGGTATTTTATGCAGATTGCAGAAAGGTGCAGAGTCAGGATCTTTTCAGCTCACCCACAAACCAATACTGCAGACTATCCACTAAAAAAATTAAGAAGGATAATTTTACCTATGAATTCTAGAGTTTGTCAGCGTGCTTCCATGTGGTATTTGCATTAGTACCAGGAGAAAAGAAGTGCTTGGCAAAAACGTATTACCTAAAGAGACCTATATAACTCTGCCTATAAAAGAATCTGGCAGGAGAACTAAAAAGGTCATTGTATCATTTTTACAGTTTCCCAAGTGAAAATTATCTTCATCCTGAAAAACTTCCTAAGGCTGCATATCAGAAGGCACCTGGAGACCTACGCTATATTCTAGACATTAATTTAAGAAATCCAAAAAGACTATAATACACAGAAGAAAAATTGTCTTATCACAGGCATATTTCTTTGCCCTTGACTGTTAAAAAAAAAAAATCCAAGTTACAAACTAAACAGGCTGAATCATTGGACTGGGATGAATAAAATCAGCTATGTATTGACCTATTCTCAGAGACAGCAAGTAAACCGAAGGTGGAGAATTATGCACAAACCTATAGACTTAATTAGGGAGTTGCTATGGGACAGCAAGAAAAAGCAGAAAGCCCATTTATGCATGTCTTCTGTATTACAGTAGAGCTTGTAAAGAATTATTATTTGACTGAAGAAATAATGAGCTTGAGAAAAAACACTCCAAGCCGTTCAAGGTAGAAGCTTGTCTTAACCAGTTACACAACGCACTTCACGAAAGTTGATACCCTGAGAAACAGACGGATGCTACAAATGCAATTCTTTGAAGCAGACTTTCATGACTCCTAGTGAGGTCAGGGTTTAATACAAAATGAGCTGAAGCATTCTAATATTGGAAAAGAACATTGAAAGTTAAAATTACCAAAATGTTTTTTCATGAACTGGTGCTAATGGTAGGAATGTTCTTCTTTGGGTTTGTTTCTCTAGGAACCACTAAACTAGAGACTGTAGGGACTGAAAGGAAAAATCCTTTAAAACAGCAGATGCCATCTCATTTTCTATTAGGAACCTGAGACTCTGCTGACTTTTCATAATGTGGATCCTGAAAATTATCCTGACCAGTCATATAAAATATTAAATAGAAATAAACAAACAAACCCAATAACAATAAACACAAATATTAAAGACCAGGTAATTTTATATTTATAAATTTACTCAATACATTTTATAGAACTTTATTAAGACCATTATACTAGCACCTACTATGCTTCCTAAATCAAAGCCTGGTAACCCTGAACTAGTTAAAAGGAGCCAGAAAAATCAACAGAGGAAATAATTCAATATGGACATCAGTCAGCTACCCCCAGTGGAAGTAGAACAGCGTGTCAGAATATTAAAACAAAGTCACTGGCAAATCTCCAAGACAACAGCTGTACCATACACAGCAAAGTGATATATCATAACAAACAATCTCTGTAGGAACAGAGACTATCTAAATAAAGTCCAAAATGTTTCCAATTCTGTGCTTCTTGGGAAGATCTGTGATAGCCAAGGATGCTTTTGATGATCAGCCCCAGATCACTATGTGCTTTCTGCATCCATGCAGCAAGTCCTCCAAACATCTTTCCTAAATCCCAAGGAGTGGGGTGTCCTTGTATGAGTTAACCCTTCCACAGGTCTTTGTCGGATGCAGCAAGGCCTTCCTATTGCTGTGTCAACCTCTGTTTGCCTAAACTACACAAATCCATTGCTCCACCTCACTGTTGCTGATGCTACTGCCTTTCACCAAGTACACTGAACCACAACGCGTTACAGCATTAAAAAAAAAAAAAAAAAAAAAAGGTTACACCTGAGACTGGGGAAAGCCTAGAAAGAGCAGGAGCCCTGCCAGAGCTGTATCTAGAGAGAAGCAAAATCCAGCTCGGTAATATCCCTTTTTATCCCCAGCCCTTATTCACAATTAAAGGTATGAATTGTCCTGCACATCTCCAGCAGGTCGTTAATTCCTCATCTGCTCCGAGCTGAGGAATGAATACCAACCTTGCTGAGAAGTGCAACCTTGGCAAGAGAAGTGCAGATGCCTCAAGCACTCAGAAATATCACCCATACTAAAAAATTTCAAGCCCGCTTTAGGGTCAGCAGGTTTATACTGTGGGACCAGGATTGTAGTTATTTTTGGGAAGGGGAGCTGTCACTCTCCACGAGAGAACAGTAAGAGCCTAGGGTTAAGCTATGTGTAGGACTCCAATTTTCCACCTGAGCTATGAGTACACCCACCACAAGTGCCTACCTTTTTGTTCACATAACACAGACTGCTGCAAGCTGCCATTTATTCTCAGGTCCTCAGAAGCAGCCTGGAAGAGGAATGCTCTAGACCTGACCTCACTCCTACACCTTCCTCTTCCAATGCCCCGGTGAGCTGCTGGCCGAGAACCAGGGGGTAGGGAGCTACAGAGGAACCAGCGCTGCCGCAGCTGCTGCTCTTGGTCCAAAATGAAGTTTCCGGGCTTTTTTTTGTTTGTTTGTTTTTCAAGAGGGAAAAGGCAGGACAATGGCAAGGTCAAAAGAGCGGCAAGGGAGGTGTTATAACAGTGTCAAAGGAAAGTGCATTAAGCACTCTGGCAGTGGGGCATAGACAGCTCTAATCCATTAGGGAGTAATACTAATTATTATTTTATTTTTTTAATGGTCTGTAAAACTATTGGTTAGCTCAGCTTACTGCTACAGTATTTGTTTAAGGAAAGACTCAGTTTAGTTAGTTAGCAGCCACTCCAGTGAGCAGAGACTGACCCCTTCCAGGTGGCGGAGAGAAGTGCTGTGCTGGTGGGCGCACGGATGGTGGTGCCGTGCAATATTAGCACAGGAAATTTTACACTATGCATTTCTGCTACTGAGGAAGGTCCTTTCTTCTCTTCTTTGCATATTTAGAAGAGAACCCATACAGGCATTAAGTAGTGTTTTTGTTTTGTGAGTGCAGTTGGCCAGCTTGGTAATTATATTGCAAGGCTGATGATTCCCCCTATAATTTCATGACTTTTTTTTCCCGTGATGATTTTTTCTTTTTTTATATTATTTTTTTTTTAGTGTTTGTGAACAAGCGTGTAGCCAACGGTCATGCCAAAGACTTGCTTCCTTATTAACAATCTTCCCTGGACCTCAGCCACGTCCCTTCCCTGCTACCCTCTCACTTTTCCAAACCCCTCTTGCTCTCTCTGCTTCCTCTTTCTGTGTTGCAAATACTGTTGATGGGAGAGGAAAGCTCTCTCTCCTTAAAGAATATGTACTACTCCATCCTGTTTACTTCACGTTCAGAATGACCTCCTGGTCAAAACAGCAGAGCCGCACCATTTTATCACAATGAATTACAGCCTCTTGAAACAATGAAACTGGAGTTGAAATGTTTCTGCTGAGTGTAACAGGACATAAGGGCACCCAGAAAAGAAAAAGCAATGAACAAACATTAACTAATTAATTCTTATAACATTCCTATGCTACAGGGAAGTAGGAATGATTAAATCAGACTGATAAAACAGATGCATCTCCTCACACCTTGAGAATACATTATTGCAGGTTTCTCACATTAAAAAGTAAAAGTGTTTACATTAATTCCCCACCACCACCACCACCTTGTTGGTACCTGTTTATATGCAGCAATGAAATCCTTCAGTCAGTATCCGTGAATCACTTTGTTTACCCTTAAATTTAGTAAATAAGATTTTTATCTCTGTTGGTCAGATAGCCTACTTTCAGAACAGGACAGCAAGAACACTCCTATGATGTAAAATAGAACTGTTGCAAAAATTGCTAGCTGTGTTTCTTTCTTAGTTTCTAGGTGACTTGTGAAATTCAATTGAGACTGAAAAGTTATATAAGAATAGTTTTTTAAAATGAAGAAACTGCTTTCCCTGAAGCATTTCAGATTAATGATGCTCCTGATTTTCTCTTTGTCACCAGAAGCATTGATCAGCTTTGATTCATGTAAAGACCATCTTCTGTGTGCTTCTTTCTTGTGATTTGATGGATATAATTTAATTTTCTAAAACTGAATATGCTTGTTTTATTAGCAGAAGGGTTTTTTTCTTGATTTTTGCTTTCCACTCCCCACTCCCACCTCTCTTACCCCCAAATTATGTACATTTCCCATCTTCTGCAATCAAATATACCTTTTGCAGCACTACATGTTATATTCTGTCTTCATAGTCCATGCAAACTGATCCTGATGTTACAATCACAGACAGGTCTGGAACAAGGATGTGTTTTTCCTTTTTCTCTCTGACACCAGATATGAATAAAGATCTGTTGTTTTGTTTTGTCTGGTTTGTGCTCTTTTTTTTTTTTTCTCATACAACATAGGGTTACAGTTTGGAAAAGCATGGATCACCACTAAATAATGCAAAGGCCAGAGGCCATGTTTAACACTGCTGTCAAAAATGAAGCTGTAGCTGATAATATGCTGTCTTTGACAGTGAAGCGCACTTACGAAGTTTCTCATCTGCAACACCTCCTTCTGGCCCCTTCAACTCGCTCTAAATCAGATCATTAAAGTAACACTCTCAAAAATGAGTCTTGGAGGAGAAGACAGTACCTTTAACCCACATGCAGACTACAGCATGTCATGAAAATTGAACAGCTTGCTGCCACTAAGAGCTAGCATCAAACAATAATGGAATGGAATTAATGTGTATGAATGGAAGGTGTAATTTCTAAGGTCTGTTTCACCCCCAAAGGTATTTGGTCGTGGATGTACTGCAGCACAAAATCATACGCCCAGCTATTCAAGGTCTCTGCATCTGAAACAGGAGGAAGCAAATGTTATCCTTGGTGTTGTCATGACATTCAAAAATGTCCCTGACATTTATCATACCGAGAACTATGATGCGCCTAATTTGTAGTAGAGCTGTCAAACTGTATAAAGCATACATCATCCTAGTAGTATTTTCACTGTGATTCTAATAAGACATATTGTATCCAAAGTTCTCCCTTTATAGGGGCTTCCTTTATTGTTGACCTCACCAAAAAGACATAGACCTCACTCATCCTGTTGTTTCTCCTTAGCTTTGCTGCTCCTGGATTTTCTCTCTGTAATAACACTTTGTCTTTTCCTCAGCCTCGAGAGACATTCAAATCCTTTTTATAACCCAATATATTGCCAGTAAGAACTCCTTGTTCCAACAGGAAAGCAAAGCAGATGAATTCTACATCTCTGAGTATGTTCCTAGAGCAGGAATCCTTTTACAATCTCATTTGAGGCTTTATATACTACTTTTTATTTGAGCAAGTACGGTGACGTGACTTTTTCATAATAATATACTCGCTTGCTTTTTGACTCATACAATTTTTCTGCTGTCTGCAGGTCCTACATGAGAGTGTGTAATAAACTATGTCTTTGCTTCAACATTCTGCCTTCCTTTAAAATGTCCATTTAGATCTGATTTTTCCAAACCAATTAACAGTTTTAGGTGCTCAATCCAAACATCTCTAAATATCTTGTTTCAGAGGAAGGTAGACAATATTTTCTAAGACAGTCTGCAACTTAGCAAGATAAAAGAAGTTAACAAAGGGCATGAACATGCAATGAATTTGTTGTTCCACTGTAACAATGTGTGTACATACTTTGCCTCTTACAAACAATGCTATCTCACTAGTCAGTAAGAAAGGGTAATCATTCATTTGCTTCTAGGTAAGAGGAGTTACTTTTGGGAAGCCATTAGACAAAGCTTTTGTGCTGTAAAGGAACAGTGGACTTCCATAATGACTTCTCTATAGGTCTGTATCTTCAGAACAAGATGTTCTATACAGTAACCACACCAAAACGTAGATGCCCAAAGTTACTATAAAAAGTCAAATCACAGGCCTGGAGCCTACTACTTATGCCCAAACTGTTTTTACTGTGAGCCTTATCCTTAATATCTTCAGCATATGAGTGTCGGGCCTTACTTTCTCACCTACCAAAACCAAGGTGAACACTTCAACTGGATGAATAGAAATCAGTTTTGAAAATGTTATGTAGCTCTGCTGGGCTACATGAAAGAAAAACTTTTTAACTTTTCCAGCTTTACATATTGTAATACAAGATACGTGTGATAAATTAACATGATACAGCAAGAACAAAGTAATCTTTTAGTTCACATGTTTTAGTGTTTAGCTTTGTGTTACACAATATATCAGAACCACATTTTGTGAAAGAATACAGGAACTGAAGTTGCTAGATAGTCAAAATAATCTTACTCCTGGACTTTGTCCAAAATAAACTTTGTTTTAAAACTTTCGATACCTTCTATCTATAAGTCAAATTCCAGTCCTGCTACCAATCTGCGGCTTTCAATATTTTCTAGGCTGTGGATTTCTAAAGTTCTTATAGTACATATGCATGTTATTTTATATTTTCTTATCCATGGATTATTGCATAACAAATAACGTTCATACTGCAAATCCCTTAGAAGTGATCTATGTATCTGTAGCTCACAGGGTAGAAACACTGTCATATTAAATACAATTCACAAAGTGTTCTGCAAGCGTACATAATGGCACTGACCATTCCTAACTGGGGAGCACTCTTTTACCTTGTTTCATATGTTTTGAATAGCCTTACAAACTTGCTTACTTTTGCGATAGGTTTTGTTGTACTATGATGATCCAACTATATGCCCTCTGTGCCCCACTGAAAAGGGAATTTGAATTGAACTTCAAAGAGCTGAAAAGCAAATGGGTTAATCTTTAGCACTGCCAAGTCTCCAATCTGCCATTTACCGTCTTCCCTATAATTCATTTCTGAATTTTCTTCCACTTAATATTGGATGGGTCATGTTCATTACTGGCTTCACTAGAATTACATAACGGATTAGTTTGACCCCTGATGACTAAAAATATATGATGAGCAATGGAAACAATCAAAATGGTAAATGTTTGTTTATCTAACATTTGTCTCTTGTTCTGGAACAGTAAGTTTTGCTGTTAGTCTATAATCTGCTTGCACATGTAACAGTATTGAGAGTTATACTTAGTTCTGTTGTGTTTCTTCCATCCACTTACTCTGATAATGGATAAAACTAACTAAGCAGAGCTAGAGGTATGTAAAAACATTTTGCAGCTTATTCCTGATACTGTATGACATATTTGAATAGGACGGGGAAACAGAAAAGAAGAGTGAAATATATATATATAGAGAGAGAGAGAGACCAGCTATTTTATTAAGATATAAAGCATAAAAAGGCATTAGGCAATGGGAACTCAAGTTGACTCTATCTATACTGTTTATAAATACTTACTGCACTAAAAACTAAGTGCTCCCTAACATTCTGGAAGACAGCATTCTTAATGATGATCTGTTCTTCTCTAAAAATATTGGGTTGCAAGGGGTGAAGGCTAGAAAAATATTTTCACCGGCCTCATCTACAGCATAAGGTAAAAGATGTCATGGACTGCTGTGAGCATGCAGTTCCACAGCATCTTAAATTGTTCCAAGTCTGATGTTTTTCAGCCCCTTCCTTAAACATGCCACCCTGTCCCCTGCTTCACACTAACGTTGTTTCTCAGAAGTCATGTGGTGATCTAGTTCAGGGAGGTGATCCTGAAAATTCAAAGGTTAAAGAATAAGTTTCTTTGGAAGGGATTTGGGGAGTTTGTCTAGTCAGGAACAATGCTGAACTGAGAACACGTTTGCTTGAGTATTTCTCCACTTGGCTCTTGAAAACCCCCAAGAAATGATATTCCACAACCTCCCAGGGCAACCTGCTGTGTTGCTTGCTGTCCAGCTGTCTCAGCCTTTTCCCCAGAGGACAAGTCATCCTGATGGCCCTTCTCTGAATTTGCTCCAGTTTATCCATGTCTTCCTTGTACAGGAAGACCCAAAACTGGACTGTATGACTGCCAGAGATCCTTCCTGCCCAGGTGTAGGACTTTGGATACATGCCTGATTAATTTAATGAGGTCTCCATTGGCCTGTTCAGGTCCCTCTAGTTGGGGACATTCACAGACATAACGGATTCTTTTCTTACATCATTAAGGCTCTCACATACCTGAAGTTAAGAAACATATGCCTGTATTCTAGGTCAGAGTTTACTCAACCCAGTAATCTCTTTCAGATAGACTCTCAACCTATCTATGGCTTCAGGATTTCCTAAACTAACCATAGTTGTGATACATTTAGTAGCCTTGGTATGTTTTCCTTCCAGTATCCATTTGAATTCTGTGTCCACTTTTGGAACCCACAACACCTGTCTGCCAGGAGTTCTTCATTTCAAGTTCCTCTTCTGTGGAACAAAAATGCACTTTTCTTGTTTGTTCTGCATCTGCTTTCTGCTAATTTCTTTTGATGCCCCTGTCCTTTATTTGGAAAAGCAAGTGAACAGCCACTCTCCCTAGCTGCACTCTTCAGGCCACTCATCTTTCTGTAGGCCCCTATTATATCTCCCCTCAGGCCATTTTTCCAGGCCATTTCTAGGCCAATTCAATCATACAGAATCTATTCCATACCTTTGATCATGCTAGTCACTTAACTTAGGAGACAAGACCTGCCGACGGTATGCAGGCAAAGCATAGTTACATGAATAATAGTGCTCCTTGTTTAGCTGTCTATTCCTGAAGAAACAGTAACAGTGTGTTCTTATGTGTACCACTTCAGCCATAAGACACTTGCAAAGCTCTGACTGGCAAGTAAAGCACTTCAGATGCCTTCAAATGAGCTTTGGTCATTCATGTCAGAGAGATATAAGAAGTTTACACTTACCATTGTTCTCTTTCCTCTATGTACTGCTTCAGGAGCTGAGTCAGCAGCAGCCAAGGTGAATCAGCACCTTTCCTGCCTCAGTTCACAGCCTGAACTCCAAATTTACCCTACCATTACTTTTCCTGAGACTCACATAAACTGTGGAGCTCCCAGCAGGAGTTGGAAACTTCTTAAATTGCTCTCACATGTATCACCAAGACAGGCCTGAACATACACAAAAGGATAGTGTTTTTAAACAGTATCTTTGGGGCTGCTTTACCAAGTGAGAATAGTGAAGTATTCCCGTGAAGTATTTTCGGTACCCTTCCTTAATGCCTTAATGTCTTCCATAGTCCACATCTGCATCTCCACAAAGAACCGGATGAAAAGTAAGCAGTTTTTGGCCAGTAGTCCAGCTCTTCATTGCTTGGGAATATCATAAACCTTCACCACAGAATTTTAGTACTGAGGTCAGATAAACTGGCTTTTCTTCCCCTTTACAGCTGCTGTCATAGCCTGAACCACAGGCAATAAAAGCTGTTTGGAGGGCAGATGCATAAGCCTTCTACACCAGCAAGAACAACACGGACACCTGCTTATTAGCATGTTGTCAATTCATGCTCTCACTTATATGATGGGCTGTTATTTTTCGGCATGGTGCTGTGTTTTTCTTCTGTGATAGGCCTTTAGGGTCATAGTATGTCAAAGACATTGTCTCACTGGGTGAGTTAAAACTTACAAGGGTAGGTCTCTGTGCTATTATCAGCCTTTCACAAACCCAAAATAAATCTAATGCCGTGTCAGCAGATTAGCTGTGGTTCTAAAAGGAGTGATTTCTTAAATTGCAGGGTGGAAAGAGAAAATAAAATTTGTGTCATTGCCTCAGCTAAAAGAAAAGAAAACAAAACTGCTTTTTCCTTTTCTGAAGAAGGCCTCATACTTGGCACATGTAATTTTCTTGATCATGAATATCAGCATTGAAAATGAACAAAGTCATGTCATTGATGAGAATATTTAACAATTTTGTAAGGCTACATGATCCCTAATATTACACTTCCTTGTGACAAGAAATAAATGTCCCTCATAATTTTTTCCACCTACTGTCAAACACAAATAAGGAGCAAGACTACCAGTAAAGGTTTTTGACAATGATAAATACACATCTATTTGATAAGCTTATATAACACTCTTTTTATAATATTGCACACAAAGATCCTTTGACTATTGAAAAAATATATATATTTGTTTCCTCGTTTTATTACTATAAACTAATACTCTACGTAATATATACTAAAATAAACAGTAGAAATATAAGAATTTCTTTTTGTCTGTTTAGACTGAACTACTTTGCAAAACAGAACTTTCACTATTCTGTGGAATAGAAGTGCAAAGCTAAAACACGTCTTTTTAAGCATCAGTCAAACGAGGAAAACAGGAAAACAAAAAAGCCACTGTTGGCACTCTCAGGAGGCATTCTGCTTGTGGAGAAGCAATGAGACTAGAATGCCACTGAGACTACCGAGGCGTGACTCCTATATGTATCTACAACAGTGTCAATACAAACTACTGACAGCATGAGTGTCAGATTACTATTCAGTATGGAAAATGGCAGTGTCACAGTATCATTTCAACAGTATAGGCACAATTTTGAGCTATATTAGCATCACTTTGGTCTTGTTTCCTGGTCTGTAATTCCACTGTGTGTCATCAAAATTCACTTCTAACCAGCTGGATCTGGCCACACCGGGGCTCAAAGACATCTTCCTGGCACAAACTGGTCAGGAATGATTTTGCTGACTTTTATAACAAGTAGGAGAAGAGAAACAAAAAGGAATATGGGGGGCAACTATAGCACAGGGAAGGAAAAGACTAAAATCGTCAATGACATAAATTCAGATTCCAGTAATCACACTAACATACTACCTTTTTTTTTCTAAGAAAATTATTTTCTGGACAAAGGCAACAAAGATTGAATCTACTTTACTGTTTCCTTTGATATGCAATAAGTTACTACCTCACATGAAGAAATGGTGGTGTTCAAGACGTCCTAAGTAAGGAAGGGAGATAGGGTAAGGTGGATCACACTGGCGGGAGAACTAAAGAAGATTCTAATGGTGATCCTGAATGAGCAGTTAAGATCCAGTCTTAGTTCCAGTTAAGTCTTAGATCCAGTTAAGATCCAACCTTAGTTGCTATTTTCATTATAAACTTGGAAATAAAGTGTGTGCTAATGAAATTTGCAGATGGTTTGAACAGAGGCCTTATTAAAACCGGAATATAGAAACAATTGGATGAGCTCACATACTGGAATGCAGTGAAATTAGAAACTAATAAACAGGCAGCTGCAATGACAGACCTCATCAGCTAGAAATATTAGTCTATCACAGAATAATTAAGTGGCCCTGAGAAAACAAACATGTGATCCTAGGATAGATCACATAAAGTATATCTAGAAGTTCAGTATTAACATCATGGTACATGGCAACTGAAACACTACAATTTTGTATGCTACTTAAGAGAGTCACATTCAAACTGGAAAAGGTACTGACAAGAACTGTTACAGTTACTGAGAAAATGAGGAGCCTACCTTGACCGAAGGCTCTATGATGGTTGCAGATGACGATCAGAGATGCTTTCTGGTGCTTTCTCCATGCAGGTAACGTGCGCATTTGCAGCTTCTCCAAGCATTTCTTCCCACATCTGCACCTGTAATGGCCAAGAAGCATCTGACAGAAGACATCTCAAAATATGTTCTGATATACAAGCACACAGGTGCTAAATAAACAGATTGACTCACTGGGATTTGCTACTTTTGGGGGAAGTAATGCAGCTCAAATTTTTCAGTTTAACTGGGATTCATGGTTCACACCATGAACTGTTTTGATGCCTAGGAAGCATTTATAAATTCATGGAACTGTTATTTCTTTGGAACATGAGCTATTCTTTGTGATTAGGATGTCAAGTGAAATGCAACTTTTATTGGTTCTTCCTTTTCAAACATAATATAACCTGGAAAACTCTTTCTTCACAGTGCAGCATTCTGTAACTTCTATGTCACAGTAAGTACTGATTGTACAGAAACCATGTCTTGTAAAGCCTGAAACAACCATGAAGTCAAAACCATTTCAGAGAAAACTCAGTAAATTCATTGGATACTTTCAGTACGGTACTTACTTGCCTCTGTAATAAAAAGGTGGAAATCCAAAGCCCAACGTTCTTTGAGTAGTCCTTTGCTCTGATAACGAGATATAACAACTTCCTGTAGCCATTAAACTTCACTGTCTCTATGACTGGAGAATCAGAATATACAGCTCTAACTGTACATTTCAGCATATCCCCCTTTAAAGTCTATTTAGAGCTACTATAAAACCCGCTACTACTTTTCAGTTAAAGGCTCAGACACATCCCGTGTGTTTTGTTTGTTTGTTTGTTTGTTTTTTTACTGAAGGTCTTCTAGACTTGCATCCTAGATTAAGTATTATGCTTGGACACATGTACAAATTGATGCATTTTTTAATTATGCTGAAATTTCCCTCAGTCTGGATTTTATTATTTATTTTTTTAAAAAAGTTTTATTAGAATCGCTGGCTCTAGGATCTTGATGTTTCTGTCAGCTTTGGTTGTGTGGATTGAGTGGATTTATACCACTGACACACCTAGAAACTATTTACCAAAAAACTGTAGTTTTCACAAGTATTTTGAAGATGGTACCACCATTTCCTTAGTAGTTTTCTTATGTCATAGTTTCCAATCCCACACAAATCCAAACAGACTGTGTGGATGTATCCTATTTTGAAATAACGTTACTCATACTTGCTGTACAGAATTCGATGTGCTTGCTAATTTCCTGAACATCCCAGTTTCATTACATGTTTTTAAACTCCACTGACAGCTCACAGCTATTTACTAATTCTACCCATAATCACTAATTTAGCAATGGTTCTGAATCTAAGGAAGCACTAACATGTGGAGTAACTTTGTTTTGCGCCTCTATTGCTTCTTAATTTCTGCTCCATCATTTTTCAGATGAAGAGGATTGCATGTTGAAGGTTTCAGAACAGCATTGGTTTATGTAACACTACAGCAATGCCAGTGCTTCTGAGCTGCGTACACCATGTAATGAAGTTGCACATCACCATTTTATCTTAAAAAAGGTGTGCTCCTTCTTTCTCATTGTATATGTCCTTATGCTCACTAATGTCGTTATTATTTTACACTAGGGAAGACATCAGGCTTTCTGTATCTTAATTCCCTCTGTCATCACTTTTGCTACACTCCAGCTTTCTATCACAGAGGCCGTTTTCCAGAAGGATGGGCTCACTGTCCTCAGTAGCACAGTTGCCCTCAAGTCATTTTGGACACTTGAACAAACACTGCCTGGTCACTCCCGTTTGTTAATCCCCATTTTGTTGACTTGCTCAGTACTTTTTCTCTTAACACACCGGGTTTAGAGGGTGCTGATTTTCTGACACACCTCTCTACCAAATAAAACTCTTCAGAGAAGCCTCCTGAAGAGAGCACACCATGAACGTGGACACAAAAACCTCACGCGCTGCTTTGCCACCGCTTCCTCTTTTTCAAAACTGCTTTACAAAACACTCTGCTGGCTCCCCCAGCACTACATTCAGCCGGAGCTGCTGGGACAGAGCCCTTGCTTTACTCATGCACGGCCTTATCTTTAAAGTTTCACCCCCAGAGCCTCCCATCAGGCTCCGAAAGGCGCTGCCCCACAGCCCCGGTTCCCCTGCCGGCCCCGGCCGCCATTTCCCGGCCGGCACGCAGGCGCGGCGGGGCGCTGTGCAGGGCGCAGGCCCGGCGGAGCGGCGCGGAGGCGGGTTTGAACGGTGGCGGCTACCGGAGCCTGCGGGGCCGGTGCTGTGCCCGGCTGCTGATGGAGCCCGTCCTGAAAGGTACCGGCTCAGCCGCCCTGAGGGGAGCCCCCGGGATGCGGGGGGAGGGAGAGAGGGAGGAGGCGGCCTGCGGCCGGGGTTGGGGCTGGTAGCCGCCTCGGAGAGGGCAGGGAGCCACCGGCCGCGGCCGTCCCTGCCCGAGCCCTGTGGCCTTTCTCGGTTTCTCCAGCTTCTTTCTAAGTTTCTGCCTCGCTAGGTTGCCCTCTATGACTTTCATTTTGCTGCCACCTTTGAGATTTTGTAGCATGAGTGGCCTTCTCCAAGAACCCAGCTCTCAGAGCTCTTCTAGTTCAAAGCACCTCCAAACACTTCCTGATTTTCCTTGCTTTCTACAGTAGAAAAACTACAAAGTGTTTTGTCTCCTGATGGAATATAGTAGCTCAAATTGGCTAATTATTGTACGCCATACCTTTGATCCTGCTGCAGGTACACGCTGAAATAGAGTTCCCCTATAAGGTCCTAGTTTGACCCTCACTGGTAGGCTCTAACCTGTTTTTCTAGCAGCATTGTAGCTGTGACGGTTATGAAGTATTTGATGCAAGAGGAAGACATTGTTTTGTTGTTGTTTTTTTTTTTGAACATGAGTGCAATGTTTTTCACAACAGAGCAACCAAGCAAAAAAAGTAACTGGCAAAAAGTTGTTGTGGTCCTCAACCAAAAGAAACGTGGGTAAAAACAGTGAATTAGAGTAGACCTGACTTAAGGTCCCATAGATATCTGATGTTATATTACTGATCATCATTTTCTTCCTTCTGGTTTCACTAAGGAGGTGTTTTAAGTTTCATAATTCTCTTACACAGTAAAATAAATAAATAAATAAAAATCTAGCAATTACAAACACATTAATTTTAGGTTGGATGTTAGGAAGAACTTCTTTACCGAAAGGGTTGTTAGGCATTGGAATGGGCTGCCCAGGGAGGTGGTTGAGTCACCATCCCTGGAGGTCTTTAAAAGACGTTTAGATGTAGCCCTTAGTGATATGGTTTAGTGGGGGACTTGTTAGTGTTAGGGCTGAGGTTGGAGTAGATGATCTTGGAGGTCTCTTCCAACCTAGAAGATTCTGTGATTCTGTGATTAATCTTTATAAAATACTACAGTTAGAGCATTTTGGTGTTATACACTTAAAAAGAAGACGTGATACTATATAATAATGATTTGGAAGGGCATCCCTAGCAACTAAAATAGTTAAACAGTGTTTGCTAAGGATGAACTTTTTAAATTTAAATTGATGCTTTCAAATTTATTCATGAGTTCTGAGAACTGTCTGGCCTGCAGTTTGTTTAAAGTTGGTTTTGGTGAACTGGCATTCTTCCAGTTTTCAGGAATTCTCCTGATCCACTATTCCCAAGGGGAAATTGGTATGGCCAATCTAGCTATAGGTCATCCTAAGTCATACTAATGAAGGAATTATTTCAAGTTTCATTTGCTTATCCCTCCATGTCATCTGGGATTGTGACTTTTTTTTTTTTTAAGACTTTCTCAGCCCAGGCTGATTTCATTCCTCGAAGAGATTCTTAATCTGGTTGATAGAGTAAGCCGCTTAAATGCAATATTCCTGACGTTCCATAAAGCAGCTGACATGAAACTTTGTTAGCCCCTGTGATAAGTACTTAATTTCAGGGTGATTCAATATCAATAAGGTGGAATTTTAAGTCAGTTGGAAATTGTTAAATGATGTTTCTGCTGAGTTTTATGGAGGTTTGCTGATAGAATAATTCCATGACTTTTATTTCATTATGTTTGGTCGCCTGCGTTACAGCAACTATTTTTAACATTTTTGGTTACCCTGAAGATTAGCAATGATTTAATCACATGGGTGACCAGTCATGTAAAGATACTGCTTTGCTTGTTAAGCTGGTAATATATTTTAAAAAGTGAAAAGTTGTGTAAGAACTGTCAAACTTCTTAGTTTGTTACATTTCAACTAGTTTAAAGGACAGCAATACTCTAAAAAAAAAATCTGTTGCTAGCATGCGATGCTCAGTTTATTAAAAGCTATACTATATAAAAGCATCCTTTACTAGATGCGGGGGGAAACTTAGTTACAAAAGATGAGGAAAAGGCTGAGGGGCTCAATGCTTTCTTTGCCTCAGTCTTTAGCGGCAAGGCTGGTTGTTCTCTGGATACCCAGTGCCTTGAGCTGGTGGAAGGGGATGGGGAGCAGGATGTGGCCCTCGCTGTCCATGAGGAAATGGTTGGCGACCTGCTACAACACTTGGATGTACTCAAGTCGATGGGGCCAGATGGGATCCACCCGAGGGTACTGAGCGAACTGGCGGAGGAGCTGGCCGAGCCGCTTTCCATCATTTATCGGCAGTCCTGGCTATCAGGGGAGGTCCCAGTTGACTGGCGGCTGGCAAACGTGACGCCCATCTACAATAAGGGCCGGAGGGTAGACCCGGCGAACTATAGGCCTGTTAGCTTGACCTCAGTGCCAGGGAAGCTCATGGAACAGATTATCTTGAGGGTCATCACGCGGCACTTGCAGGGCCACCAGGCGATCAGGCCCAGTCAGCATGGGTTTATGAAAGGTAGGTCCTGCTTGACGAACCTGATCTCCTTCTATGACCAAGTAACGCGCTTGGTGGATGAGGAGAAAGCTGTGGATGTGATCTACCTTGACTTCAGTAAGGCTTTTGACACCATTTCCCACAACATTCTCCTCAAGAAACTGGCTGCTCGGGGCTTGGACTGGCGTACGCTTTGTTGGGTTAAAAACTGGCTGGGTAGCTGGGCCCAGAGAGTTGTGGTGAATGGAGCCAAATCCAGTTGGAGGCCGGTCACTAGTGGAGTCCCCCAGGGCTCAGTGCTGGGGCCGGTCCTCTTTAATGTCTTTATCGATGACCTGGATGAGGGGATCGAGTGCACCCTCAGTAAGTTTGCAGATGACACCAAGCTAAGTGCGTGTGTCAATCTACTCGAGGGAAGGAAGGCTCTGCAGGAGGATCTGGATAGGCTGGACTGATGGGCTGAGGTCAACTGTATGAAGTTCAACAAGGCCAAGTGCCGGGTCCTGCACCTGGAGCACAACAACCCCAAGCAGAGCTACAGGCTGGGAGATGAGTGGTTGGAAAGCTGCCTGGCAGAGAAGGACCTGGGAGTACTGGTTGATAGTCGGCTGAATATGAGCCAGCAGTGTGCTCAGGTGGCCAAGACTGCCAACAGCATCCTGGCTTGTATAAGAAGCTGTGTGGCCAGCAGGTCTAAGGAGGTGATTGTGCCCCTGTACTCGGCTCTGGTGAGGCCGCACCTCGAGTACTGTGTTCAGTTTTGGGCCCCTCGCTACAAGAAGGACATGGAGGTGCTCGAGAGAGTCCAGAGAAGGGCAACGAAGCTGGTGAGGGGTCTGGAGAACAAGTCTTACGAGGAGCGGCTGAGGGAGCTGGGCTTGTTCAGCCTGGAGAAAAGGAGGCTCAGGGGAGACCTCATCGCTCTCTATAGGTACCTTAAAGGAGGCTGTAGAGAGGTGGGGGTTGGTCTGTTCTCCCACGTGCCTGGTGACAGGACGAGGGGGAATGGGCTAAAGTTGCGCCAGGGGAGGTTTAGGTCGGATGTTAGGAAGAACTTCTTTACTGAAAGGGCTGTTAGGCATTGGAATGGGCTGCCCAGGGAGGTGGTTGAGTCACCATCCCTGGAGGTCTTTAAAAGACGTTTAGATGTAGCCCTTGGTGATATGGTTTAGTGTAGGACTTGTTAGTGTTAGGGCTGAGGTTGGACTAGATGATCTTGGAGGTCTCTTCCAACCTAGACAATTCTGTGATTCTGTGATACTTCAAAGAACCATAGAATCGTTAGGGTTGGAAAAGACCTCCAAGATCATCTGGTCCAACCATCACCCTACCACCAATGTCACCTACTTGCTACTGAATGCAGTGTGTATTAAAGCAAATTTTTGTTGGAAAGGCAGTTTAACTAGTTTTACCTTCGTGAACTTAAATAGCTGTCGTTTTTCCTCTTCTGATCCAGGTATTTGTGCATTTGTAGAAGTTTGGTCATCTAACAGAACAGAAAATTACTCGAAAGCCTTTGAGAAGCAACTTCTTGACATGGAAGCAAAAGTAAGGAAACTTTTTTTTGGAGTAAACAGAATATGAAAACTCTTACTCAGAAACTAGCTTATTTGTTCTGCTTGTTTATTTCTTTGCAGTAGGGGTTTTTAAAGGGCAGGAAAAAAAATCACAGATTCAAATAGATGAGCATGCTGTAAAATTCTTATTAGTGGCAGATGGGAAATGCATTTAAAGCCTATTTAAAGCCTATCTATTTAACAACTTCTTTGCATGTTAATACGCTAGCAAATATATCTCATAAAGTATTATATATACTATACAGGGGACAAACCAAATCTAGGGGTTGAAAACCTAAGTTATTTGTGTGTTTTGTTTTCTTTAACTTCTGGGCAGCTGGTCTGTTGTTACCATGTTTTCTAACCTATGTACTGTTACATTTTATTCTTCTACTCACTCTCCTACAAATACGGTTCACTTCCAGAAAATACTAGTAAAAATACATCTAAGATGTGTCAGTGATTTTTCCATATCAAATATACTTGAGCTGTAGGTGCGAAATGTGTTTAACTGCCAGCTGTAAAATTTCAGCTAGACACCGAAGTCAAACTAGCATCTTGCCTTCTTGCACATTATTACTGGTTAATGGAGATTTTTACAACCCACATTATGCTCTAAAT
Source organism: Anser brachyrhynchus (assembly GCF_964034855.1). Lineage (NCBI taxonomy): Eukaryota > Metazoa > Chordata > Aves > Anseriformes > Anatidae > Anser > Anser brachyrhynchus. The sequence goes on along the minus strand of NC_137696.1, from coordinate 101,811,457 downwards.
AACACTTGTGTGAACTCCCAGTGCTTTTTAATTCTGCATATGTAGGTGTATCTCACTGTCATTTAGGAAGTTTTGCTAACATCTCCAAAGTCTCTCTCACTGTATGAATTCAGCTGAGGTAGCATGCCAGAACAATAGAAGAACTGTTTTTATTATAAAAGGAAATACAACTCACAATAAGTAACTGGAGTAATAAAAATCTCTTGTTCTTTTGGGCTGTGCTGTGAGATCAGTTGAATTTTGTTCTAATGGCTTCAGGTTTTTCTTGTGGAAAATATGATAAGGCTTCAAAATTCTGCAAGTGCTTTGAGTTGATCTTAAAGTAGCTGGGTGTGGTGAAAGGTACAGACAAATGGTACAGATGCGTCTGTTCAGCAGATCACTTTGAAAAGGGGTGGTCCTTCTCCATCATTATTTCGTTCCTGGCCAACACTTCCTTCCCTTCTATTGGGCTGAGCACATGATAAGAAACTGGCGTGGCTCACTCTGTCAGGAAAGAAATTTCTAATTTTGTTTTCCACTAGAGTGTTGGTTCAGTCACACCAAGTTAAGGTCAGCTTATCAACACAGAACCCCCAGGGTAAGGGATGAGACAAGAGAGGGGACTGCTGCATGTGACAATACCTTGACTGATTCACTCTTCATGGTGAGAGGGAGGCCTAAGGTGGTGCTGCTCCATAAATTGGAGGCAAAGCCATGTCAAGCATCCCGTCTCCTTAAGTTGTGGGCTGTGAGCGTGATACTAGCATAAGTGACTGTGTTTGTATCTGCAGTCATAACATAATCTGAAAGAGACTCATTGGTCCTGTATACCTAGATACATAAATCTCTTGCTTTTTGTCTTCTGAGGAGCAATAAATCAGCTTGCCATCAAAAATATTTGGAAAAGCTAAATAGTTTTCTTAAAGCCAAAAGTAGATCCAACATGTTTGGAGGCAAATATAGTGGCTCAATTGAGAATGCAACAGAAATCTACACAACTACTTCCATGTGGCTGTGTTGAGGAGGTGCTGCTGTAAAATATGAATTATTAACGTGATGACATCAGTACAATCACAACTGGTCAAACAGTTTTGTTTAGCTACAATGAAGTGAAATTTTGGTTGTAAAGAATGGATTTCTAGAACTGAAATGGTTAGCATTTAGTTATCAGTAAAGGTTGATAACTGAAGATTTGTAGCACAGTGAAAATGTCAGTTGTGACCCTAGCTGTACTGACTTAAGTTTTCTGTATTTCTCACTCTTTTTAAAGTGTTCCCGTATGATTAATTTTCTTAGCATCATCAACCTCCCTTCCCGCAGAACTAAAAGTGATCACTGTTGTTGAGAATTAGTGTAAACAGTGAGGTTAACTGTAATCTAAGTCTGTGAGTTCTTTACTAAGTTAAAGATATAATTGGCATTTTTTTGGATAGTAACAGCTAATTTCTGTACTGGCTGTTACATAAGAAATCATGTTGGGCTACTTATATTAAAATGTTGTAAGATCAGTGATACAGCTAGGGTAGGCACATGAAAATGGTAATCTAGAAAAAAGAAGTTAGAAAATAAAAGGCTACTCTATCCCTCTAGCTTGTCTTGTGTTGGTTTGACTAATGAGACTTGGGCTTTGATTGCTTCAGCCTTCTTTGTAAAGATGGGAAAGATCAAACAAGTCCTTAACATAATGTTTTTATGCTATTGTTTTATCCAGAAAAACAGGCTTTCTAGTTGCATTAATCTTTTCTGATTTTCAGACTCAAAAATCTGCTCTCTGTTTACTTCTGCAGGTTTCAAAAACTTTCAACAAGCACGTGACTCACGTGGTCTTCAAAGAAGGACGTTCGGCTACATGGAGAAAAGCACAGAAGGCTGGTGTAAAAATAGTTTCTGTGCTATGGGTGGAGAAGTGAGTACTATTGAGTATAATGAATGTGACCCGTTCCAGAGAATAGATTGTGGTATTATTTATTAAAAAACTTAAAGTACACTATCCATTTTTTTTAATGTACTTGAAACAGTGATAAGTCTATGAGTAATTGATTACTTTCCTATGACACTATTTCTATAATAAAAATACCTTTCTTCCACAGAAAGGTACCATGTTATCTATTGAAAAATGAATGTGTTGAAGTAGTTGCACGGTATATTTTTTAACCATGTAGTGTTCTACTCCTTTGCTCTCAGATAGCATACATAGGCAGTGAAGATCAGATATTTACGTTGAATAGAATTCTTCCATTTCCACATGAAAAAGCACACTTCTCCAGGGACAAAAATGAAGGAGGTAATCGTACCAGTTCTGTAATTATTTCCCATTGAGAGAGTATCTCATAGCAAGGAAAAAAAAAAAATAAGATTCGTATCTGGCTTTTAAGACATTTGGCAGGTTCAGCATGGCACCGCTTGAAGATTCTCAACTACCACAAGGAAAAAGTTAAACTAAAAACAAAACAACAAAAAAAGAATTTCAGCTTTGCAGCCATCCATGAGAAAATTTGTTTGTAGTCCATGGCATCTCCTCCGAGTTTGTTTTATGAGGCCTAACTTAGATTTCAGACAAAGTATTAAATAACTACTAGTTTTTAAGAATATGCATGTTATACTCGAACACTCCTTTTGTTTGTTTTTGTAAATTACTGTGGCGATGGACCATGTCCTATATCAGTTAGGTATCACATGCATAGGGAATTAGCAGTTTGCTAAGTGCTGGGGGGGGAGCAACACTGAGCTCTGCAGCCAATTAATTGTAGGCCAGTACAACTGCAAAGCTTGCAATGCAAGTCTGTGAGCCAAAAAAGAAATTCATGCAGTTATGCTGAGGCAGAATTTTCCTGTTTTTATATATATATATATTGATATATATATATATATATATCAGATATAGAAGCTACAGAAGCTATAACTTTACAATCCAGCAAGCCTTAACACTAATGAAGAAATCTTGTAAGTTCTCAAAAATGCACTAGGGATGCAAAATGTTATTTATGTGACTGTTTCCTTCTGTGACCTCCAGCTATCTGAGTGCACATAAGAATGATGGTCATTCCAGTGGGATATTTGGTTATATTTTAAATATGCTCCTGAGATAGATACATGTATAAATATGAAATCTGAAACTGTAGTCACAGGAACTATTAACTCTTCAAGGACATGCAGGTGTTATAGTAAAAAGAATCCCAGAAAAGTCCAGGTGAGTAGCATCTGCAGTAGCAGCAGCAGCAGAATAAAAGAAGCTCACAGAGGATAGACCAGGATGTGTTACACAGAAATGTGATCTCTGTTACAGCAGTTCCACCACAAGAGTCTCCTCAGCAGTACTGGAAGATGTTGGGTCGGTGAAACCTTTAGAAATGTTTCCCTAGTATTATTACCTAAGTGGTTGTCAAAAAATAAATGAAATAGAGCATAAAATTTTATGTAGTGGGATGACATTATTTTATCATAGAATTGTAGAATGGCTTGGGTTGGAAGAGGCCTCTAGATGATCATCTTGGATCATCTAGTTCCAACCCCGCTGCCATGGGCCATCCATGTGGTTGAAATCCTCCACCAGAATGAGAGCCTGCAAACGTGATGCTTCATGTAGCTGAAGCAAGAAGGCCATGGTTATGTTCAGAATATTGCCTGAAATAGCAGCAAGCATGGCAAAGTATAAAATAGTTTTATCACAAGACGTAATTGAAGAGACAAGAATTCTTCAGCCTCAAGAAGAAGTGAGAGTGGAGGTGGGATAGACTCCTGTGAAAACAAAGGTTCATAAAGAGAGACTGAGTAGGGAATTAATTTATATTAGCCTTTCCTCAGTGGAAGAATTGGAGAGTATCACATGAATCTGGCTGGAGGTAGATGCAGAGAAGGTAGTAAATGATGATTTTTAGCAAAGCATAAGTTAGGCTGCAACTCCTTGTTGGAGAATCAGTATAGACTGCAAAGATTTACATGGGTTTCACAAAACACTGAAGCAATTAAACACTTAATACTATGTTTATTTTTTGATAAAATTGTCTCAGGCCATCCCTAAACCATAAATCTGTTGAACATAGCAAAGTAAACTGTGAGTGTTTTGCTGTGTTTTCATGTTCTTACATGCTCCTGGGCATCTTGATATTGGAAACAGGATGCTGGAGTATATTCTATTTAATCTGGACCCTACGCTTTGATGTTTGAGCTCTGAAAACAGCAGACAAGGGAACAACTCATAAACAATTACTCCAGCGTATACTTACTCTTCTGCTTTGTGCCAAATATTTTCCCGCTTAACAGCTAGTGGGCCCCTACTTCCAAAAAGTTCTGCATGTACACTAGTGTAATGTTCTCCTGAGCAGTACTTACGCCTTTCATAGGAACTTGCCCAATGATTTGAAAAACTATAGTGTTTGCTTTTCTCCATGGAAGAAAAAAAACATGTTAGACTGTCAGGGTCTGTGTGAATGTTACTTCAATTTATTTTGAGTGCTGTTTCCAGTGATTTGCCTGAGATTTTATTGGAAGCTTCTGCTCTGTAGTATGAGCATCTGTTTGAATCTAAATAGAATGAAGTTCCATAGTTTAACAGGAAGAAATTTTATATAGAAGAAAACTTTAAAAATAAGATGACAATTAAAATTTCAAAATATTTTAAAATAAACCTGTTTCCTCTTTTTTTTTTTAATTTTCTAAGAATGATTGTTATATCTAGCTTTAAAAATAGCGCATAAAATTGTGGACTTGCTATAAGATTCATTTAAATGTATTATAAGTTTAATGCAAAATGTGTGATGCTTTTGGGATCACTGAGGTGGTTTTTTTAGCGCCACTTCAACTCAAAGGACTTAATGAGCAGTCTTAAAAAAATAATAAATCTTTAGATAAAATAGAATTGCTAAAATCTGTGTCCGAAGTAAGAACACTTAGTCCAAATCTAAACATGATTGTGAAACTCTATTTGTTCTCAGTAAGGCTAACTTAGTCATGTCACAAATAAGGTAGACCAAATCACACTCAGGTTTGTCTGCAAAGCTTAAAAAAAATTATAAGATCTTTAATGCTCAACCCTTTTTCTGTTTAGCTTCTCTGAATTAACTAAATTAATTATCTGATTTAATTTAAATTTTAATGTATTCTACATCTGTGCTGATCATTATCTAGAATTTAATAATAGGCACTGAAGTCAAATAGATTGAATATCTAATTGATACTCCAGAGAACTCTAAATTCAGATAGTTTGACAAATATTTGTAGTGGTTTGGCTCTCTTTTTTTTCCTTTTCAAAACAGTGAAGCAATTAGATTGCAATTCGATGAATACAAACTTTAAAGCAGTGTGACACTAGGTGTCGCTAGCATCACAGTTTTGAATGACTGCTGGAGGAATTCTAGTAGTCTGCTAAGTCTTCTGTAATCTTTCATGTAACTAGTTTTATTATTTAGTGAAAACATTATTCAAGAATGAAATGTTACCAATTTTGACTAAAATAACTTCAGTTAATGCACTGATAACCAAGTTCTTGCCTCAATATCATCCATGATGTACACATATATGACATTCCAAGATAACGTGAGTCCTACCAATCTAAAGTCAGTCTTTGAATACGAAAAGATAGAGGCAATCTAGGGGTAAGTTATCAGATTTTTTTTTTAATTATTTAACAAATATAGATCCTTCCACAGTAAGGGTCTGTTTTAAGCATTGTCTATACAAAGAGAAGGCAAAAAAAACAAAACTAACGGGTAAGAAGTAAAAGCCAGGTCCAGCCAGATGAAGCCTACCTTCTCACTTGCCAGAATAGGAGCTTTGGATTCTTTTTTCTTGTTTTTCATAACATTCTGTAGATTAGTGTCTTACTAGCTAGTGAAAGAAGAAAACCTACAGTCTGCACAAAAGTCAGTGCCAGATTTCAGGTTCATATGAATCTGGCCAGAAGGACTTAATACAGTGCTTTTTGAATGTGTGGGGGAATAACATATGAGCTGGAATCTTTGACTTTCAGAGCATTGAAGCAGCAATTTAGAGGACATCATTAGGACAATATTATCATGTCTTCTGTTTGCTTAAATGTATAGTTTATTTAGCGTTACAGTAGTTATGCTAAGGATATGCAATTGGGAAGGGTCTAATTATTACAGGGCTGATTTATATTTTTTTTTTTGCAACAAAGATTCTCATTCTTAAAAATTAAAGATTGCATCTCTAATTTATTTTACAGGTGTCGAGAAACTGGAATACATGTTGATGAATCTTTATTTCCTGCAGTATACAATAATGAAGGATTACTGCTAAAAGTAAGTAAAGTTTGAATTTCCTGACCTTAGGCATTGGAACTGTTTATTTTCAGAACTTTCTGTAAACTCTGTCCATCTGAATAGGTTTTTAAAGTAGACTATGGCTGTGATATTTGACATCTTAAGGACAGATAATAAAAATTGAGTTTTTATATTGGTGAATAAAAAATCAAGATTTAAATTAAGATTACATAATGATTGACTTATTCAAATCAAATGACTGCAGTGTGCCCTGTGTTTCATTGAGTTGTGATTAATGCAGAAATCCTGATTTTTGAAAAAATACAAAAAAAATTTAAAAGATCTGCTGAGCTTTAGCTTTTCTGCAAGCAAAAAAAAATTAATGAATTGGATGGCTTTTAATCTAAAGTATCTGTTTAACCTTTCTGTCTTCATATTACAGTTCATTTCAGAAAATGTTAACTTCTGCAATTGCCCGTGATTCTTAAAGAGGTGATTATACATAGCATAGTGCTAAACATTGATAATTAATACTGTGATAAAAGTGGGCAAGTAGGAAGTCTAGTTACTTTTGGCCAATTTTTACCGCATACTTAAGCTTTTTATGTATCCTCTAGCACAAGTGTATGCAGCCAAAAGACTTTGTAGAAAAATCTCCAGAAAATGATAGAAAGCTGCAGAGAAGACTGGACAAGATGGCTAAAGAATTAGCTAAACAAAAGATAGGAATTAATGCAGGTAAGTATTCCTTTGGACTAATCTTCAGATATTTTGAAGTTATTTCTTTAAAGCACTTAAAGGTAGAGTTTTTTAATTTTATTTTTACACTTTTATATATCTCACCATAACAAATAAAGTTGTTTTACTTTTTACAAAGCTGTTTGCAAGTTTGTGATATTAAGGTACCTGTAGTCGTTAGGTACGAGGAACTTGATTTTTTTTTTTATTTTTATTTTTTTAAGAAAATAGAACTCATTCTGAAGCTGTTGTAGCATGTAAATATTAATGTACAAATGCAATTTCTTTGTGTAGAAACTGATACACCGGTTTTATTATTTGAAGATGATGGTTCACTTGTGTATAGCCCTGTTAATAAAATAAGAAATCAAAGCAGTGCAGTGGAAAGAAGAATAAAGGAGATGAAGGAAAAAAGAGAAAATCTTTCTCCTACCGGTAAGAAGTTAAATTTTATTTATACATGTACAAATAGCTGCCATCTTTATTGCTATATTTCTTCCATGCTTTTCTTGCTCTGTCCCTCAGAATTATTTGCATACCTTAGTTTTCTTGAAACATTTCCTTACCTAGACTCAAAATGAAAATGTTTGATTAGAAATATATAAATATTTAAACTAGACATAACTTGTGATTCAAAATACTTTATGGGGATGTGATCTGACCATTGGAATCAGACAGCATTAGTCATCATGTGGATAGCATTTCTCAAAACATCAGTCCACAACTCACATTTTGAGCTTTGAATTCCACTGACCTGGGTAACATTAAGGGATGCTGATCTAAATGATGCACACAGAAAGGGTAGTGCTTGTTTCTTCCTGCAGTCTGGTGTCAGAACTGTGGCTATACCTATTTGCCTGTGTTTTGCACCTGTTGCTTTGTTATGATTTGACCCGAGTTCCTTTTAAGTGTGATGACTGGACCCGAAAGCTGAGTATAAATTTTCTTCTATGGCATTTGGATTTGAACTGAACCTAGAATCTGTGAGCTCTCAAAGCTCATCTCTTGTGTAGATTGTGTCTCTGACAATAATATCTGAGGGGAGACTGGATGTACACCCTTCTTCCCATGTTTTGAGTTGGTAAGAATACTTTCTGATTTTTAGTTTCCATGAACGGGATATAAGTAGTCATGGAAGACAATTTTTGCAAAAAGGAATTTCTTAATCATAGAATGAATTGGGTTGGCAGGGACCTTAAAGATCATATAGTTCCTCACCTCACAGAGGTAAGGTTCACCAGTCTGTAGTTCGCTGGGGAACACAAGACTTCTTGGGAATACTAATAATTAAAATAGACTTTCTAAGTTTGTGAATTGGTATTATGTCTTGGTTGAACTTTACAACAAGATTCTAAATCTTATTTCCTGTTAAATTCTAATATTAATACTATAATTGACAAAAGATTGTAACGTTACTACTTCCGGGCAACAGTTTAAAAAGGAGGTCAAAATTGATAAGGTTCTGAAGAATGACATTAGAAAAAGCCTAACTGAATAAAATGAGTTGACTTCAAAATGCAGATCCTAGTGAATTAAATTTAGACTTCAGTTTTCAAGTCATTCATTAGAGCTTACCTTACTGTGCAAGTACTAATGAGGCCTAACTCATTAGATTTTTGTTAATTAGTATAAAAACTGTTGAAATGTGGAACATCTTTTGTAGGGAAAAAAGTCTGTAGTGACTGACATTTTAAGAAGTCTATGTCAACTGAACTGTCACTTTATCCCTTTAAACATAATTATGGAAGGAAAGTATAGAACCAGTGACACATCAATTAAAAAATTAAATCTCTTTTATTTTAGTATGGCTTGTATCTGTTTTCTCTTGAAGTTTTAAGGTAAAACTTCCAAAGGTTTTGAAAAGCATTTCTGCTATAGCAAGGCATTGCTACTAGTTGCAAAATTTATCAGATTCTTTAGTTAAAACATCTCAACTGGCTTAGAAATGTCCGTAATATTTCATGAAAGGTTTGCAATCATTCTTTGGTTTCTGAGTACTGAGTTTTCTAGAAGAAACTTGATTCAGTTTGTAAAATCTAATAGCTTTTTTGTTAGTGTGTAAATTTGAGTCTAAAGATCGTTAAGCAGTCTTTAGAATTAATTACATGGTTACAATTAGTTGTCAAAGCAACCACTTATCTCTTAAAATTGAGCTGTTTTGAAATATGAATAGATGCTGTGGAAATGTGTGTGTTTGCACATAGGGCTAACTAATTTATTATTTACAAACTCCTAGCTTCACCAATGTCTCAAACACCTCCACATAGTTTACCAGGAGACTGCCCGCTGTCTACCTGTTTAACAAATGCAGAAGATGCATCGTTACAAGGTAACTCACAACCTTACTTAAATATTACAAAATTTAAACATAGTACATGGGTTGTATATCTTATTTTGAATGGTGAAATATTTGTACACTGAAAAAGGAACTTTGTATGTTTCCTCTGCCATTTATATTTAAAGTTGAATTATTTTAGTTTTGTTTATTGGTGAAATATATAGAAGTAAGAATACAAGGAACTGGAGAATGACAAGTCACATTGGGTAAATTCTCTGCCCTACTGCTGTGCTGCTGTTGTCATTTCCTCTTCTTTGCACTGTTCCCCCTTAACGTTGTCTTGTTCTGGCATGCTATCAGTTTACTGATACAGTGATCTCGTATAGAACACAGAGTACACATTAAACAGTGTGATGTGGAAATAAAAAAGAGAAGTGAGTGAGAGAGAGAACTCAGAACTGAAGTGTCCTCCAAATTTTCAATGGAAAAACTTGAATTCAAGAGAAAACCTAATGCATTCTCCAGCTTGATTATTCAGGGAGTGAAGACAGCAGCAGAAATAAAAAGAGTAAATACAAATCAGCTTTTAAAATGTTTTATGGTTGTAGTTGAATTCAAGTGGTTAATTAAGGTTCTTATGCTCAGAATGCTAGGCTTTAGTTCCTGTGTTTTGGCACCGTAGCAGGACATAAGGAAGAGGTTTGTTGTGAAGGCTGTTGAGCTATGTCAGTGGGTATCTTAACAGCATTAATGAATAATGTATGCCGTGAGTAATGTACATCAGATCTCATGTCTCCTGTCAGTCATGTGAGCAAAAAGCTAAGTGGGATTTCAGTAGAAAAGTAATGAGAAGAAAGCTTTTAGAATTCATAATGAGGACCACTTGAGTGCACTGCCTACTCCATTCTACTCTGACAGTAAAGTATATCTCACTTTTTTTTTTTTAAAGTAGTATACTGACATCATACAGAAAATCTATCATTATGATACCATGATGTATTTCATTTCATCTTAACTCTGGTAAAACTACAAGGTGGTGGGTAATGCTGTGGTAGTAAGAATGACAAAGGTAGTTGAAAACTAAATAATCAATGTAAAATCGTTCTGCTATTCTTCACGTATTAGAGTGGAGAAAAAAGCTTCTCTGCTTTGTTTCAAGAAAGCAGAAGAGGATTTGGGGATGCTTATTACCACGTAAGAAGACATGATAGTTAAAACTAGCATAGCTTCTCGTCAACATACAATGTGCTTTGTTTCTAAATTGATTTTCTGTTTGTTTTTTTTACTGACTTCACCACCTAATATTCAGATAAGTGGCTAAATCCTTGTTGTCTTCTTTCAGAAATTTCGTATGTATTTTACTAAGAAATTTTGTACTGTTTCTGTTTTGTTAAATGCTTATATTGCTGCTTTTCATATTTTGCAGAAGAACAAATGGAAGTCTGCTTAAACTCAAGTGTTGATGATCTCTGGGGAACTGATAAATCAAAGAGACAGAAAAAAGAGATAGCAGAACCCACCTGTGGTACTCAGACTCATGTTCATGTTTCCAGGAGTGCATCAGTGAATTCTCCCTCATGTAGCTATGACCAGAAGAGCTTAATCCCAAAACAACCTAACAGAAGAAGCCTAAGTAAAGAAAAGATTTTGCAGCGTACTTTCAATGATAATTTAGAAAAAGATCTAGAAAAGTTTCCAGAGAAAAATCAGAAGGATGAAAATACCATGACTACTTCAGTTGCAAACAAAAATTCTCTCCAAATCAAGGACTTGGGTTATTTTACTCCTTCCCAAAAAACAGCCAAGTTAAATACTGTTCCTGCTTTGATTTGCAGTCTCTCTAATTCACCTGTGAGCAGAGGAGACTTAAATACATGTTCATGTGATAGAAGTTTCCCTGTTGACAGAAGTGATTGTCTTCTGGAACACAAGAAGAGGAAGAAACTACAAACAGTGGTTAGCGTGAAACTGTCTTCTTCTGAACTGCGTGCATCAGGGTCTAAAAATGAGTTCTTGCAAGGAGTTAATACTTACAGCAACGATCGGTGCACTGAAGATGCTTCTTATGAAGACTTCTTTTCCTCATATAATTTGAATAAAAATGAAGTACAGGTACAAGTCCCACAAGAATCACAGAATCCTTCTGATGCTTCTTGCAAAGAGTCTTTAAGAAGCATGGACTCAAATGATATGAGTTCCTGTAAGCCACGTACTGCTTCTGAGAAAAGCAGAAAAAAGTCTATTCAAGCAAACGATGTTGCAGTAAAGAAAACATTCAAACCAGCTGAACATACAGAAAGTGTGCCATTGAATTGCATGTCTGATGGTGAAAAAGCTGAGATTGCAGAAGCTCTAGATTCAGATCTTGTGAATAAACGGCCTCAGCATGCTCATGAAAAATCGTACGGAACTGATATAAATTACTGTACTCGTGCTACTGGTAAGTCTGTACATAGAGCTGGAAAATGAAAAGATACCATACTGCAGTAGAAATTCTTATGCAACTAAGTTGCATTCTCAAGGGATTCCAGGATTCTCACTGTAATTCCGGTGTTCAGAATTACACCAAAAGAAAAAAATGCTGCAGTACTGACTTTTTACTTAAAAAATAAATAAATGAGTACATAGGAGCCAGAGGAACACACATTTGTATTCCCATATGTTACAAACATAAAGAAATCACCAAGAGATAAGGAAACTGTGCTCAAAATGTAACAAAAGTATGTGAGCTGTCTTTTTTCTTAATGCTTGGTATTCTGTAAACTATGCTGCTATTGAAGACCTGAAGAAAACAAGGCTTTCATGTTTACAGTGTTATGGTACTCATGTAAACTTTTTATAAGTAACTACTAGTCATAGCATAGCCGAAATTATTTTTGTTTCACAAGTTAAAATTGCTATTTCAAATTGCAGGTAAAACACAAATTCTGTAATGGAAAAAAATTCTTTCAGTTAGCAATTTCTAACTTTTGCTGTAATGAAGATAGAAGTAGACATTTGAGAGCACAGAGGAACATAGAATATCCTGAGTTGGAAGGGGCCCCTCAAGGTTGTTGAGTCCAACTTCACACAGGGAAACCAAAAGAGGTGCAAAGTAAGCATCTCTTTCAATTAAGGCTTGTTTATATGGAACTCATCTTAGTTTTTAATAATTTAAGAATACTTTTTTATACCTGAGCATTCTCAAGTTAGTTTAGCGTAAGTTATTTCAAAGTAAATGTACACTAGAATATTGAATTTCAGAAACTCGGGAAAATTCTGAAACTACATTAATAAATTATGTAAAATTTATTATTTAAAGGACTGAACAGAGTCTTGGTTTCAGACTTATGAAGTCATCCACTGGAAACGTTGAAAGGTGACTGCGTACATATCTGTGAGAATTAAGTTAACTGTGAGCTGCTATTTTGGGTTCCTTACATCTATGTTTTAACACCTGGAGTACCTCACTATATCACGTTAAATATATATATATATGTATGTGTGGGTGTATGTTATGCAAGTATAAATGTACAACCATAAATGTGTGAACCCACTGTGCGTGTTTTATGCCATGTAGCAATGTACTAGAAGATGATCCTTGATTGTTGCATTTCTTAATGTCAAAGAACAATTTGCTTTTTCATTAAACAATCAAAAAAAAAGGGGGGGGGGAGGAGAAAATGTTTACTACTTTTAAAGTTTGGTATGACAGTTAATTTGAGAGTTAATTGTAAACGACAAATTCTAGTGATCAAATTGTCATTAATGTTCTAATATGTTATACTTTTATTTTTGGACAACTTGTTTAAGCTCCCAGGAGGAGAGGCTGAACAAACAGTATTCAGCAAACAAAAGTTACCAGATGTTTATACTTTTTATCCTTCCTGGTTGGTTAGGAACTTCTGTAAGCTTCACTTAGTCTTTGTAGTGATTTTAATGATTTGTGATTTATCAGTGATGACCATTTTCCTAAGTATATATTTTTTTAAGCTTTGTGCATCTGTTGTGTAGTCAAGTAGAACCTCAAGTCTGACAGCTCAAATGAGCTCACTTGAAAATGGAAGGGAACAGTAATGAAAAATGAGTCGCGTTTTCCCTATTAAAATGAGTTCTGTGGAAGAAAAATTAAAATCATGTTTTAAGCTTTCTTACTGTGACACTGTAATATGGAATCATGCATTTTTATTAAATACAGGTTTAATGTTTTCTGATTTTTATTTTGCTCGAGTAAGTTATTTGTTGTCCATGTTAATTAGTAAATAAATAGTAAATTGCCTTCTTCTCTGTATGTTCTACATGATTTGAAAGCTGGGAAATAGTGTACTATTTTTAAAAGCTAAAGAATTGTTTTAAATATATAGTTTAGAGGTTATCTCTATATATTTAAATATCTAACATTGTTCTTCCCTAGTTTTACACTGCATTTTTAAGTTAGTGGCACTCTTATACAGTGTTTTTAATGACAAGAAGTAAGATTTGATAGGTATTCTCTGTATTGACTACTTGGAACCTTTGATTTTCAAGTAAAAATATAATACATAGGCTAACTGGGCTAACCTGAAAAATGGTAATGCCTATATTGTAGCAAACTTCAAGTTCATTTTTAGAGTACATTTAAGGCTGTCCATTTGTTCTGCTGAACAGCACTGGCATAACTACTTATTTTCATCTTACTCCAAGTTATAAATCATGTAGAGAACTGTCACAGATAAAAGGTGTGAAACTAATTAAGAGTTATAAGAATATTAAAAGACACCTATTCTAAATCACTTTTTCTTTCTCAAGTTTGTTTCTAGAGATTGAATAAAATTTTTTATAGTTCCGATTTACAGCAGCCATACATGACAAATTTCAGTGTTCTGTAATCAGTAAGTTCTGGGTTTTGCATGTCAGTACCTAAATGTCTAGGAGTTACAAGATAAGCAAAATGCTAGCTTTTCTCTATCATAAATATAAGTTTATGGGCATGTAATAATGCTATCTTTTGGGAAAATTAACGATCTACGTTACTAGGAAAGTCTAAGATCTTCCTTGTCATTCATATTGTAAATTGGTTTACTTTGTAATCCATTCCATCTGCTTACTTTTAGTAGGGCTGATGCTGACATTTGAACTATACAGTTTAGAAGAGTAATACTTAGATTTGATGAACTGCTATGACTTAATCTCAAAGCTACCACAATAAATAATAATGGGCAAGGAGTGCAAGATTATGCTTTTTTTTTTTTTCAGTCATCCTACAATCAGAGGTTGAACTGGGACTTAGAATTTTTTTCAATCTCAACAAAAAAAGAATTAAGGCTTAGCTGACTGAATTTTAGATATTGATAGTGAATGTGGGAAGCAATCTTAGTTGGCTAAGAGACAAACTAAGATCAATTATAGTGTAATGGATGTAGCTCAAGATAAAGATGGGGAATCAGGAATATCATTCCGTTATTTGGTGCCAAAATGAACAAATTTAATTTAGATGAATGAGTTTTTACCTGAAGTTCTAGGTCCAGAATGCCAAGTTGGGCATACAGCTAAAATACTGTCTGTCTTTAAGAACTCACATTTGAAAACTTGCTTAGATTTCATCTGCCTTTCATCTTTTTTTTCAATTTTGGAAAAAGATCAACTTTAAAAGTAGGAACTAATTTGTAACTAATTATTAATACAAAAAGGGCAAATATTTCAAAGTAGAGGACTATTTTGATGTCAAATTTACAAAGTCTGATGACATTTTGTCCTAGAGTATGTAACAAACTAGTTAAATTTGTTTCAATACAATTCTCTCTAAGAATATGGTGGGCACATAAGCTTTCAGAAAACTTAAATTGCCTTCTGAATAACAAAAACTTGACATTTGCCCACCCTGAAAAAATTAGGGTGACTAACTGGATAAGTACAGAATAGATGTGGTATAGCTTAATTGCTGCGACACTTCAAGATATTCTCAAAGTAGAATGCCATAGATAAAATTTATGTTAAATAGGCATGATTTGACTGAACGAAAACTAGCTCATGGTAGCTAATCATTACTTCGATTCCTTTGACTCAAAGAAAATGGAAATTCTGTAGAAAAAGTTCTGGTTCAAAACTTCTCGCTGGTGATAAATAATCATGAATGATGAGAAGCCTAAGTTGTAATTTAAAGCCAGTCTAATATTAACATATTAGTGCTTTGGAGGGCTCTCAAGGTTGATTTTGATCCAGCTCAATGAACAATGATTTTGGATGAGGATTTGGAGGACCTAATCACAGCGTCGTGAGTTTGCTTGAGTATTTGGGCTAAATTTAGGTATAACAGTGAATGGAATTGCTTCAAAAACTTCTCTGTTTCATCAGAAATACCCTAGGAAAAGCTACTAAGGATGAAAGCTTGTGACTGAGCATCTGCTTTTGTAAATAGAAGGAACCAGCAGAAAAACAGGCAATAGACAGTGAAGCTTTAGACCTACAGGATGGAAAAGCTGGAGAAATCCTGATAGTCAGGAGAGGGGAAATAGGAATTGGATTGCAAAGAATAGTCCTTACTTGTGTAAGGTCCCTGAGTTGGTGATCAGAAGAGAGGATGGACCTTGTCTCCTATTCCTGCTGTCCTGTAAACACAGAAAACCAGCGAGAGTGAACCCTAATGGGGAAGAGGTCCAAGCGTCCAGGTCTTTGGGCTTTAATCCCAAGCGGGGCAAGAGTTGAAGTGATTGAGCATTCAGGTCAAGAGAGTCAGAAGGAGTATTTCACCATTTCACACTGTTCCCTTCCTCCCCCTCCACCCAAAAAAACAACAACAACACTCCCTCTTCACTGAGAAGGTGGTTGCACACTGGAACAGGCTCCCCAGTGAAGTAGTCACTGCACCAAGCCTGTCGGAGTTTAAGAAGCGTTTGGACTGTGCGCTTAGTCACATGGTCTAAAATTTTGGGTAGACCTGTGCAGTGCCAGGAGTTGGACTCGATCCTTATGGGTCCCTTCCAACTCGGGATATTCTGTGATTTTATGCGTAGCCTTAGTGCAATGCCAAACAAAGCCAACTTAGTTAAGTGATTCATTCTCCCTTCGATAAATGCAACTTTGTAAATACTCGGTTTAATGTAATAATTGTACCTGAAAGCCAGGTTTTCTTTTATTACACAAAAATTACTGTGGTGCTGTGTAAACTGGTGTGAAACTTGCAACTTTAGTATGAAAAAGTGATGACATTTTGACTTAGTTTAAAGGCTGGCATTTTAAAGTAAATCAGCAGTAACAGAAAATGTTTATCGTTTGCTGTGTAGTCTTTTTTTTGTATTCTGTTTTATCAAGGATTAAGAATTTAAGTAGCTGACAGACGGAAAATGTGATTGTGGGTTGTACATGCAGTTAGACTTGTAAATATGTATTGTACTTTTCACTATTCCCCCAAAATAATCAGAAGTTTATTTGGGATGAGCTGAATTTAGGCCACTTCAATCACTATTTATTAAACTTTCTTTAACTGATCTAATCCTTTCTTTGAAATGAAAAAATAATGAATGTCCTAAAATAGACTCAGTTGAATTAAATTTGGGAAAATGATCTACTTAAATCTTCAGTAGTTAAAACTCCATTGATCAAAAGATGGAAAAAAGTTTTTTCATCTTATGCCAGCAAGTTTAATTTCTCAAATGAATCCAGAAGTTTATTATTTAGTATTTATAAAAGTAATCCTGGCAGTGTTGAAGAATTAAATATGTTAATTCACAAAATAAGTGATGAAAAATACTGCTTTTTGGTAGACACAGTAGAGCACCTTCTTATGAATGGTGCCTTTTTCTAAATAACTGATATGCCTACTATATGTGCAGGCAATCCTTACCTACTAACAGCTCGCTAGATTTGCTTACAAACTGTTGTTTGAAAACATGTTTCAGACCTTCAGGTTATTTCAGATAAACACAATGTGTCCTGAAAGTGCCCATGTTTCAATAAGAAATGAAAAATGTAGCAAATGGTGCTTCAAACTCTGATATATTTCTTTGTGTATTCATACACAAATTGCAAAATTTGAAATAAAAAACTATTTAGCTGATTATCCATTTGAGGTTAATATATAGTATTCAAAATATTGGAAATTTGGAGTTTATTCAGAAGATGAGGAACTGAAAGATGGAGTCAAATGTTTGAGTGTCATTCTTCCATAACTGAAAGAGAATGGAAAAATAACTGGTGCAAACTATTAATTTAGTTATTTTAATTGTACTTAGCTCTACCTATGTACTATGATAAAATAAGGGGTGACATTTTCGTTTTGAGTTTCTAAATTTGTAATACGCTTTGTTTCTAGGTGATGAAAATGAAGCTTCAGAGTGTGATGTTACTGATGGCTCTTGCAAAGTTTTTAATGAACAAAAGAATAAGCACAATGGGGGGGTGAGAAAAACTAGAAGAATCCAAAAGGTCAGTTTAACTGGTCATATCGTTTGTTAAGTTCATCCTTGAACAATCCAAGTGTCTTTGTACATGCAAATAGAACTTGCATGCTTTATTCACTATCCATTTTAACTTTTCTGACTCTTACTTTCCTTGAAATGTTATGTGGGTGGTGTTCAGATATGATGCCTATAACCCTGGAACTTAACTTTCTGGAAACTTGTGGCAGTCATGCCAAGATGACATTGTATAGGTCAGTAAGCCAGCTTTTTTAGTTCAAAAGTCTCTGAACTAACCTGAACTATCATTTTTGGGTAAGTTACTAAATGGAATAGCTTTTATGTTTTTATATATGTATGTATATATATGTATGTATAGTGGATCATCCCCAATGGATGTATATGCAGAAGAAAGATTTATGCAATAGTTGCTTCTAGATTCAGGGTAAAGCTAAATTTACGATTGGAACTCAGTTTGCATGGGAACAAATGAAGTGAGATGACTGGGTCAGCACCGGATATTTTTTAGGTCATTTTCCCTTGCAAAAGTTTTGTTCTAATTACATGTAGATCTGATCAACAGGAAAATAAATAGAATCTCTTTTCATCAGTAGTGTAGCAGCAAGTCATACAGTTAAAACAAGCACTGAATTGATCCAAGAATGGGAAATCCTATAGCACTGAAAGATGTCTGATGTAATGATATGAAACAAATCAGGTGTTTCGGTGGTAGCTATTGGTGGAGTCTTGAAGAGTTTGATCAAAGTTTTTTAATGCCTTTCTTTCTGTAAAAGTTTCAAGCAGATATAATTACCAGACTGTTCAACCTTTTAAACAGCTTCAAAATAGAATATTATTTTCCATGACTCAGTGATCTGCTCTGGGTTAAAATTACAATTTGACTTCCTGTGTGCATCTTATTGCTTGTAACTTTTCTTAATTATCTCTTCACCTTCTTTTCCTAAATATATACAGACATATTATTTGTATATCTAATAACTGTATTATATAGAATGTATATAGCAAATTCACTCTAGATCTATGTCCTAGTAGAAACGTTTTCAGACTGCTTACTTTTTAAGCTAAAGCACCTGTCCAGAACAGTTTCATTTCCCGTAACAGGAATCTTACTAAAGCTGCTAAATATACATTTATACATCCACAGTCAACGGCTCTTTGTAAGGCGATCTGCAGAAACAGTGCTTGGAGATTTGTCAGATACGTTGGTACTCATTCCTTCTCCTGAGTAATTACACATTATATAGTAGTGCTAGTTTTGATTTTATTGCTCTTAACAAAAGATCCCAACATAACCCTTACACAACAAAGAAAACCAAAAGGCAGTATCATTCCTATTTTTCAAAGCAGGCACCAAACTTTGGCCTTACAGACAGAGGTGGAATATTTAAATATTTCTCCTTGGTGTCTGCTAAACTGTCTCTGATGTAAAGCACACTCTTTGAGGTGTTTAACAGTAACAAGAAATGGAGTAGTAGCTGGAGAAAATTCATATTCAATGTTTTGAGATAGCTTCTTTCACATCCATCCATTTCAGCAAGGTGATAATAAAATTTGATTCAAATGTGTGTAACATAGCATGTGCTCTGTGTCATGTTATGAATGTGATTTTGTAATTTTAAATGTATCTCGTTGCAGCTTGTGCAAATTCATATTGAGACAGTGTTCTTTTTTTAATTGAAACATAAGAACTGTACAAAAAGATTTTATGATGTTTAACTAGCCAATTGGCTGTTGCACTGAAAAAAAAAATTACATCTTATTTTCTCTTCCTCCAGCAATTGTCTGTTAGTATGTATTAAATGTTTATGAATATATTTGTTAAAGATCTCTTAATAATATTTGAGATCTCTATAAATTTAAGATCTCTTAAGTAATATATTTATTTAAGGTCTCATACCCATTATTTGTATGCATACATATGTGCAAACTTTGTAAAGGCAGTGTTGGAGATCCCTAGGAAACTTAAATTGTATATTGTTTTGGATTAAATTAGACCAAGTATCTAAATTTTTGTAAAGAATTAAGTTGCAAAGCTTTTCTGGTACCAGTTGCAATGCTTTCATGAAGATTTAAAATAAATAAATAAATAAACAGGGCAATTTTTTTAATAAATATAAACACTTTTTTAATGGCTGCAGTTTAAACACTACAATATTTTGCATGTTTGACAAGATGAAAATGATGTTGTTAGAAAATATGAGTTTGTTTCCTTCACCTGAAGCACAAAGTATATGAGAGGAATAGCACAAATATGTATATTTAATGGGATTTTATTGAATCATAGTATTATGAAGGATTTTCTGATGTTTATATAACTCTTAAAGTTTATCTTAAAATACAAGTACAAAAAAAAAAAAAAAGTAGCTTCCTAGCTATTTTAATTGAATGATAGTTGAATTGAATTGTGTGTGTATCTCTGGACCTTTTCTGTCTTAAACAAACAAAAAACACTTAATATTTTACAATATATTAATTCCAGAGTATATGCAGTTGTACTAAGTTGTTCCAGTATAAGGCTTGAGGTCATGCTGCTGGTGTCCTGGGAACCCACTGTGAAGTGTAGTGTGTTAAATTTGTTACTACGCTGTAAGTCTCTTAATTTGCAGAGCGATGTAAATTGCAGTTATTTTTTTTCCTAGAAACAGAGTTTGCAATCTAATCTCTTTAAGAGCTCTCTGGATGAGTGCAACTTGTAGACAATGTCCAACCTGAGACTTTTTGCGGTGCTATGCTACAGTTAGCACTATAATTGTAATTCATTCATTACAGTGAATGCGTTTCAGTAGGCATTTGGAGTTTCCTGTGTGATAGTAAATTAAAAAAAAAAATCTGTGGGAAATAGGCAGGGCATAAATGTTGCATTGTTTAGTTTCATGTTTATTTCACTTTGTCATTTGTAGTTTCTTTAATCTATTATAAATCAAAAGCTGTAGGTTCTGTATATGTCTGCTATGCTATTGTGTTATGCATTTGTTTTCCTTGAACTCTTATGCAGGTTGAGTTTCTTTTGTTTTTTAGCTGAAGTCAAAATTTATAATGACTTTTAAGTACTTTTATGTCACAATTTTAGATTACAACTCATATTTCCTTTTGTATATATACTATATATATAGATGTATATATACTATATATATAGATGTCTTTATTGTACTCTTAACGTGGAAGACTTCTAATCACAGTTATTTAAAGGTGTGTTATAAACTAACAAAAGCCATGAAGACAGAGCAGTTTATAACGGCAACTGTAGGCATGTTGGGGGAAGATGGGTAAGACTTTCATGAATCTTTTATGGCATCAGCAACAAAGCTTTTTTGATTTAAAAAAAAAAAAAAAGAAAAATGGTGTGATGTATACATCAAAATCTCTAAAGGTAGATCTAAAAAAAAGGAGGGGGTTGGGGGGGGGGGGTGTCTATGAGTAGTTCCTATAAAACTTACTAGTTTTGAGATACAGCAGCCCATACCTGAGGGCAGGTCATGCTGAGTTGTTGGATAGACACTGTGGATTAATGCCTATGAATGTCAGCAGGTGGCTTCCCTGGTCTAGAAATCTAAGTTAATGATTCTGGATTGCAGTGATAGAATAAAACGTTCACATATTGTGGTGCATTTTTCAGTGATTCCATGTAATTAAATATATGGCTCTTTGGTGCTTTGCATATAGAGGAAAAAGTGAAATACTTGTAAAGCCAAAAATATTCAAACATTTGTTACAGTGGTGTTAATCCATTGGTATAAGGGTTAAGTATTCATTTCGTTGCTTAGTGTCACAAGATGTTTACATTTGTCACAACATTTGTCACATATGTCACAAATGTAAACACTTTGCAGTTTAAACATATGGGAGAAAGCAATTCGTTACGCATAACAAATTAACTGCCGATTTTTTTCAAATAAAAAGTTTTCATTTTTTTTAGAGGGATATGAGATAGTTATAGTTATCTTTGAAAGGACCTAACAGTGTCACATCACCAGAAATGCAATTGCAGTAAATTTACACTCCAAAAAAGACTTAAAAATCCCATCTTTTGAGTGAGTAGAACAAGCTCTTTAACCAAGTGGAAAAAAAAAAAAGGTGTCTTGAGGGATAATTAAAACCATATTTTGTCAGAGACGATAGCATGGACTTAACTGAATTCCTTTAAGTTTTGTTTGTAAACAGATACATCTTGGCTTGCATTTCCGTAGTTCTTGGATTTGGGTGAAGGTAAAGTTGTTAACACGAAACTTAGGAGATTTTTGAGAGAAGGAAAATTTTTACAAGAATTTAGGCTCATGCTGTAGAGAAATTGTGTGAAACAGGCCATCTTTAGATCCTGTTATCAAAATCCTTCTTTTTGGAAATATTTTATTCACGGCGAAACAAATTTAACATCCTGAAAAATCTGCAACTATAAAATGTGAAGCATCTGGCCAGAAATTCAAGAAAGCAGCTTTATGTCTATGTTCAAAATATGCATTTAACTGACTTAAACAGATTGTATATCTTTGTTTTCCTTACAACTTTGATTTAAGCTGCTTTAAATAGGTACATATTTTAAACACTGATACTAGAAACGTTTCTTCAGGTTGTAATTTAAGTGAATATTAAACCAGTGTGAATTGTACAAGGTGGAAGCATACAAAAGCTCATTTACAGTTATCAGTGAAGAAACTGGATCTACACACTTCTGGTCTGAGGAAAATGCTTGATGTAGTGGGGACAGTGGACAGTTGCCCATTGAAAGTTACTCAAATTGATTGTTTTGGGCTGTAGAGATGAGAAGAGTGAATATAGCTGTCAGTAATGAGTGCTTGCGTGACACCATCAGGAAAATTTGATGATACTGACCAAACAAATGTCTGTTGGTGTGACTTTATGCATATCTGATTTGATCCCAGAATGTTTCATGAAGTAATCCTGAACGTTCCTGACCGACTCTATCTGATGACAAGTGAATAGCTGATTTTTGTTTACCTGTGGTTGTTGAGCTGACTCAACATAAAGATGAAGAAGGTGGGAAACAAGGTTTTGAGCAGACATCATTATGAGACAACTTTGAAAGTAGTAGAAGGATTTAATGTTATACATCCCTGTAGAAAATTAGCTTCATTGGAGTGTCTGAAACAGGACACTTATAATCCAACAAGAAAGTTTATTTTTACTGGTAAGACACAGCTTTTGCTGTTGCTGTATCCAAAATGTAGCTGTGATCGTTAGTTTGTTTCAAACATTTGGATTTTATAATAATATTAGCATTTGAGAGCAAAATATCAT
Organism: Anser brachyrhynchus; assembly: GCF_964034855.1. NCBI lineage: Eukaryota > Metazoa > Chordata > Aves > Anseriformes > Anatidae > Anser > Anser brachyrhynchus. Next base: position 101,788,607 of record NC_137696.1, on the reverse strand, counting down.
GTCAATAAGTGTTATTATTTGTTTCATACAAGTGGAATATGCAGATACTCATTTGATAAGATACTTCTTTCTCTTAGTATAAGGTTAAGTAGTGAAAAGAAATAAGTAAAGGAACTTCATATTGGCCTAATGGTTTTTAAAATACTGAAAGATATAAGAGCAATCTATAAGTAAAACTAAAACAGGTATCAGCAAGGATAATATGAGATGGCTAAAACTGCTGAAAAAGTATTCTCAGAAAAACTGGAAAACCAGAGTTTCAAAATATTGCCATGGTGACTTAGCACTTACTGATGAAGTGCTCAAACTTTTCTTTCCAGGAGATAGCTCAGTAAAGGGCACCTTTGTATCCCATGATTTGAGAATGTTTTGTATGTCTCATTTATATGTTTAATGTCATGAATACTCCCATCCAACCTTTGCAATGCAGTTCTGGTTCTGTGCTTTGTCTGTCTAGTGAATTTGATCCCCACAGATCTCCCACATTTAGCTGAGGGCTTCCAGAACAGAAGCTGTACTGCAGGCATCTGCTGCTGCACCCTAGAGTGTGAGTGCTTTGTGCCATGTCCTGATGGCAACTGCTTCATATCACCATTTAGGGACACTACCATTCCCTCCAGGAAAATCTGTAGATGAACCTGGTGGCCTGATCTTATAATTAAGGCCTTGTGCCCTTAGAAATCATCCTCTTTATGACAGGTTTCATGCTAGCTTTTCTGGTCTACCTGCTGAAATCTTACGATCTACTTCTTAATTTGAAGAAAAAAAAAAGTGTATTTTTAAGTCACTCCCTTTCTATGGCGAAAGGTTCAAACTCATCTCAACCCGAGTTTAGAATGTTTCCTGTTCCCACAGGGACACTTGCAGCTGCTGTGGGTTGTAGGTTTTGCTGTTTGAAACACTGGAAACATGTACCAAGACAGTGATATAGGTCATGGTTGACTTTGCAATTTATCATCTCAGCAATCATGGTGATTAATATCCAAGAGCTGAATTCACCCAAGTTCTTATACAAAGTTCTCACTAACGTTCTTTCGTGTCAACAGATTTGTGTATTGGATCCTTTTCAGAACTTTAAGAAATAAGGGGAAAAAACTTCTTTGTGTTTCTTCCATTCAGACGATTGATGGGTATGATGATTTTTGGACCAGAGAATATTAATAAAGCCTTACATAAAGTCAGAACATACTCTTAGGCAACTAGGAAATTGTTCTAGAGCCTCCTCTAGAACAAAAGAGGAAAAAAATAGGGGTACTCATTGAGAAGAAAATCCTAGAGTCCCGAGTTGTTTGAAATACGTCTATGGCATTCTTGAATTTGTTGGTGGAAGGGAGGCTTAGGTGCAAGAAACAGAACTCCTTTTCTCACTCAGATCATGAGGGAAACAGCGCATAAGCTTTGCGTAAGTAACGAGACCGCACACTCTCTGCTTCAGTACTAGAGACATGCATACCTCACTGCTGAAGATGTGTGTGCTTGGTGTGACTTAACTCTAGTTACTGATAAATCGCGGGTCTTTTCTGGTTTTGGAGTATACTGTTACATTTAACACTGAGGTCATAACAGTCATGCCAGAAAACCAAACAACACACTGGACTGCAGCTGATTTGGCAAAGATTGAGCCAAAGATTTCCTTCTTGGTACAGGGAGGAAAAGCAACCAATTAGATATTCTTTTTTTTTTTTTTTTAGTAAACTTAACTCTTGGAAAAATGAATATCCTGAATAAACTTACTGGTATCTGGTATAACTGTATAGGCTGGAAATGCTTTAGTTGATGGAACTGAAAATTATCATAAAACAATCTGAACAAAATACTTCCTAAACTCCCATTTCATCCGCATTTTACATATTTTCAGTATTTTTTTAGTGGATTAACAAATACTACCATTCTTTTCTTCATCAAAATTAAGCTATACATGGATTACTGGTGTCATCTTTGTAGAACTAAGAATGAGCTCACAAAGAAGTCTGCATGGTATAATAATATTTATATGCAATCAGTTAGAAATAGAAAAAACCTTGCACCACATTACTCCTTAATAGATGTACTTTGTGCTAGTAGAATCAGAAATGCTGAAATCAGCGGCCGTTCACTGTAATAATAAATAGTTCCATCCCTACATCCCAACTGCAATGGGACTGGTTTTCTTTGTGCCTTGGTGGCTAGAAGGTTTCTAACAGATGGCTGAAGAGGGCTTACAAATCACACCATGATTTTCACCGAAGCTGTTCTGTTGTTGCCCACTGCCTTTGGAATTTGTTTTTTAATCTCAGTTAGGGCACAGCTGAAGCTTTATGAAGTTCTTTTAGTCAGTCGTAATTCAAGTGTCTGAAGAAATTGTTCACTTCATCAGATCCAGTTATGAAAGCATAAGCAGCTTTAATGTCAGAACAGATGAAACAGATTCACTTTTACACCTTGCTTAAATTTTTGTTGAAATTGTTCACAGAAGGGCACAAACTATTTTTGTGAATCTTAAAGGGGTGCCTTTGGGGTGCTTAAAAATTTCAACAGAAGAAAATTAACTGTGCCTGACTTTCTCACAGATCATTTGGAAAAGTGAGTACACATTGGAAATTATTTGCTGCTAATGATCAAATATATTTATGCTTTAGTGTAGTCTTTAAAATATTTCTGCTTGGATGTATGAGTTTTCTCTTTAACACTGTTTTGCCTCATATTTCTCTTTCTTCTGCCTTGTAATTTCTTTGGTTTCCTTCTTTCACCATTATTTTAATTTTCTGTTAGCTACATTTTAGCTTAGATTGTTTTTCCTCATTTTAGCATCCACTTCTTGAACTTCATGTCTGTCCCATTTGCAGTCTCTGCCTCTCCGTGTTTTCTCATGTTTCATGCTATATGGTCTAGAGGCCAAACTTTACTAGTAAAAGACATTTGAGAACTGGGCTGCTGCTTTTCCTGAGCAATGCCAAGCAGGGAGCCAAACCTTAACTTTTACCTGTTGGAAAAACTTGGGCTTCCCATCAGAATGGGAATCACTCCTGTTTGTGCTTTCTGGGAACCGCTACAGAAAAGCTAATCTTGCTTGTTGGCTTTTTTTCATGTCATGTTGATTGACTATGAAATTTCTGGCTCAGAGATCTAGGCTTCCCACTTTGTTTCAGTCAAAGGAGTGGGAAGGAACATCTTTGTTATGCTGCTCTTCTCTTCTCTGCTCTCCTGGAGGTATTCAGAGGATGTGTAGATATGGTGCTTAGGGACATGGTTTAGTGGTAGACTTGGCAGTGCTAGGTTAATGGTTGGACTTGATGATCTTGGAGGGCTTTTCCAACCTAAATGATTCTATGATTCCCTTACCCTTTGACTGTCCTACCAGAAAAAGTCAGCCACCGCCTTTGCTTGTGATCATAGTCAAATGAACCTGCTCCTTGAAATGCAGAATTGTCCCTTGAATTGCTGTGATATCTCTCCCTTGCTGCAGAACTCTGTGTGCCCCAGGGTTTTGTTTGCTTGCTTGCTTGGTTTTTATTTTGTTTTGTTTTAAATATGGGTGTTAGCTGTTATGGATGCATGTAGAAAACTGAAAATGTCTATTAGTTGTAAAGTGGCAGCACTAGTCTGAAAAGTCTCAAGCTACTGACCATCCTTAATCTTGCCATCAGAAGTTCTGGGGGTTCCCATGTCTGTGATTACAGGCTTTCTCATTTTTTTCTGATCTTTGGCATTGAGGGAAACCTGATTCCCAGGCACCTGTCACATCATTTTATTTTTCTGCTTTGTTATAGCCTGTTTTGATGGTGGTGGTGGGTGGTTTTTTTTTTTTCCATCTTTCCCCATAGTATTATTGATTTGGCTAGGATGGGTGCATTTTTCACATCTCTTTAAGACAAAAGCAGAAGTCTTGGTTTTGGTCAAGAGATTACAGTTGAAACTCAGTTTGCAGCTAGAGGAAACTGGAAAAATATCATTATCAAGGACTGATAAGTGGAGGAAGGCCAGCCAGAAAGTAAATTATAGCTTTGAATAATTGCTGTTTAAAACTACTGAATAGAAATCATTCACTACAATTACCAATTATTCTCAGCTCTGAGCCACCGCTACACAAATAGAATAAATTAATGTAGAACAATATAGAGAGTGTTTCTAAAAGCAGGTTTAAAGTTTTGGATCCTCTCATTACAACCTTCCTAGATAAAAACAGAGTGAAATTAACCTAATTCTTGAATATTCCCATGCTACGTGTGGCTCTGGTTTTTAGCTCATGTACTAGTAGGACTGAAGAATGTGACACCTGGAATACAGCTCTAAAAAATCGAGATCATGTCTAGGAGTTCTGAACCTATTTCAGAACCATCTGAGCTGCAATAGCCAAAATAAAAAGGGCTTGGAAGAGTACAAACCAGATTGCATAATGCTCTTGTACTCTCCCTTGCACTTTATTTGCATATGAATGCACTTCTTCTCCCTGCCTCCCATTCAAAAAAAAAAAAAAAGTCCTTTATTGCTAGCATATTGGCCAAACCACACACACAAAGAAAGTATTTTGTTGAATCCTGAAGGTGAAGGTCTTTTCTTTCCAACACATCATAGTATGCTGCTGAGTTTGAGAGTATGCTGAAGCTCCTTTCTTTCAGAACTTGTCAACTTTAAGGCATAAGACCAAGTGGTATTTATTGCTTGATATCCTTTCTTGGAAAAAAAAAAAAAAAACAAAAAAAAGATGTCTGGATCCTTGACCCAGAGACAAAACGAGATCTATTTTACTTAGGCTGGAGTTACTTGTAACAGTCACAAATGTAAAACTAATCCTATCAAGCAAATTCTTACCTTGAATGCACTTTCTTCTTAAGAATTGGCCAGGAAAACACATATTTAATGTCCATTTGCCATTTATGGCAAGCATCTCATGACATTCTTAAAGAAACAAAATTTGAATTCACTTTTTTGAGAAGCAGGTTGCACAAAACAGGGGTTTTCTCTTACTGTCCTGTAGCTCCAAGAAGCACCTGCTTAAACTTAAAAGCAAGAAAACACGTTTTGAGGTTGGCTGCCTCTTTTGTGGTGTAAGTCAGTTAACATGCAGGAAGTATCACATTGGGTTTTATGTATCAGAATGATTAACAAATACTGCTTTCTTTGAGGTCCATGCTTCATATTTAAGGGGACTTGGAAAAATCTTGTTGGCAGATCCTAAAAGGAAATGCTTGATGCAACTGTATTCCTAAGAAACATGTAAAGGAGAGCTGAAGCATGTAACTGTTCTATAGGTTTATATTTCATAATACAGCCAGCATTCCAGACCTAAAAAATAATTCAGAAAGAAATATGTTCTGATTTAGAGTACAGATATGCAATTTCTCTAGATTCAGAGACTAATGATAAATAAAAAGGGCTTGTTAACTTAATACCATCTTTTCCAATGTTTTATTAATAATAATCCTTCTTCAAATGTGCATTAGAACTCATAATGATGCTCACCAGATGTCTTTTTGCTAGTCAGAAAAGACAATGCTAACTCAAAAAACATTTTGCAATAAAAGCAAAATGTAAAATAAAACAGACACAAATAACATAGAAGAAAAATTGCATAGCAAGGGAGGGGAAAAAGCAATTAATTTGAAAAATGTACAACTAAAAATTAAAACATAGTTTGGCGAAGTTTTCTGTTTGGTAACTGTATTAAAGAGTACTGCTTGTCTTATTGAAGCAATAAAACAAAATGTTGTCTGCTTAGAAAATGACCTCTAACCTGCAGAAATATGTAGTTCTAGATGAAGATGAAATAATAGTTTGGAAGGAATTAAATTTATTCCAATTTCTACCTTCTGTATACATTTTTTTCTGCATTCTTGAGTCTTTGAATTGCATTGAGGTGCACTGACAAAACATTCAATTCACTATACCAGAATATTCACTATACCATCTTGTTTAATTCATGGTGTAGCATAAAAGCTATGATTCAAAAGCAGACTTTTCAGGGTAGTGCCAGGACAAGCTGCAGGTTTCCCAGTTTGTGTGGACACAGTATTCTCACTTCCCTGAGATAAGGTTTTAAGGAACTGTTAACAAGCATCTCTGCCCTGAAGCTGAAAAAGCAGCTGTAGCATATCAAAGTGCTCTTGCCTTGGTTTATAGAAACTCTTTTAACACAACTTTGGCAATATCAATGATCTGATTAGTAATGTTTCCGTGATGTTTCACTTATTAAAAGCTCTGAGGACAGGTATTTTTGTGCATGTTCTGAACAAGCACATCAGGATCTCTAAGGAACCTTCTTTTCCTCTAGGGAACCTGCTTTGGCAGGGGGGTTGGACCCGATGATCTCTTGAGGTCCCTTCCAACCCCTACAATTCTGTGATTGTGTGATCTCACTTTGGAGCTGGTACTATACAAGGGCTCCAAGAACCTAGTGCAGTTGTTTGGTGTGGATTTAACTCCAGAGCTCTAGCCAAAGAGCTTCATTCAGATGGTAGTGAGGCTTGGCTTCAAATACTGAAGGAGAACATTATGGTCATGCTGAAGCATACCTACACTGAAGCATGCATATTTGACATAGATGAGGTTTTCAGCCCAGAAGGATTGGAGAAGAGTAAAATCTTGTTTTGAAGCCATGTTTTGTGCCTTGTGTTGTATTCCAGAATCCCATAAAGTAAATACAACAGCATGTGTTAAGACTACTGTAAATTGTGGCCCCACCTCTGACTTCAATCATATATCCTAACATGTTCTGTACCATGCCCAATACTGCAGTCCTTCTACCACAAGAACCCTTACTTGTTCATGAAATTTCAGTGTTTAAACTCAGTTCTGGGACTTATATCATTATGATTGGAAGTTTAATACTAATATTGTTACTATAATGCTATATTTCTGTATTGTTGCAATACTGTATTGTTTTTTTCCTCTATCTCTGATTGAGAAATGTAATTGAAGGTCTGAAGCTCTGAATTCTTTAGCAGGGACATTGGGAGCTTACATCTTGTGGTCGTGGTAATATATTGGGTTGGGATTAGAAACGGGAATGATTATTTCTTATGGAGTGGTAGATGTCTAGAGAAATAATATTAAATCCATAGATTGATTTTGAAAATTAGGCAGAGTTGTTTTGAAATTATTATACAAAAGTCAATCAAACTTTTTCTACAAAATTAAAATGCTTATGTATACATACTTGTGCATGTTTATGTAGTTACATAGCTTACCTAGTCACATAATTGCATTCATAGTTACATAGGTCTTAGCCATGATTTCAGAACCTCCTCTTACAGGATTATGTTGTTGACCATGTTATGTTTTGATAATCATCTTATGTTCAGTTATGCGTGTCTCCAATACTGCTAAAATTAATGTTCTGTCCTACCTTTGTGCATGCTAAAGACTTTCATATTTATTACTGACAACTGAAGGATACCTCTTTTTCTTCTGACTTCTTTAATTCTAACTCATAAAATTCTTATTTAAAATGTACGGGGCAAACACTCTTTGCACATAAGCTAGGGGGAATCTGTTGGGAGGATACTTTTTAAGGTGTCTGTTTTAAGGATTGCTGTAATCTTTGAGTATACCTTGTTATACTATTATTTGGTTAATTTTCATTCATTAGGCGTGATTTGTGAGTATATTAGTATACTAGTAATAGTATAAGTAAATAATATTATAAATTATAATATAAATACATAAAATATAGTATATTAGAATTATACTTTAAAATAAATATAATCTTGCTTCTTCAGCATCTCAGCCAGTTTCTGCCAGTCTTTTGGAAGAAACCAGAATCATTGTAAGTTACAGGGTTTCTTTGTCAAAGTTCAGCTGCTGTTTCGTTTCCATCTGATCAAGAGAAAGAAAAGGCAGAAGACAAATACTAACCTTTTTTTTTTTTTTTTTCCTCTGTAGCATGCTAGACTGGAAATCCCTCACTTTTTTTTTTTTAATGATTAAAAATTCCATTCTTTTTTTTTCTGCTGCTGGATGCTTTGATACCAGATGTGATGAAGAGGTTTCCCTTTTTTTCTGTCTCCTTAAAGTTTAATGTTTTTAATATATGTGTTGATTAGTACAGCCTCTTCCACACATTGTACTGTACTTATGAACTTTAATCCTTTTAATGGGAAAGATTCTAATTTAAGTGTTTTTTCCAAAGGAGAAATCTTTTCGCATTTTTGATGTTTTCCTGTTTCTTTTATATCTTTAGCCAACAAGAACACTAGTTATGACGAGTATGTCTCCTGAGTAAGTATTAAACATTTTGACTCTTTAGTCAGCATGCAGTTAAAAGTTGATAATCTTTTCATGCCTATAAAAATGAAATTAATCTTTTGGCCATGTGTTAAAATTTTATTCTGTTATTCTGGCTAGAAACACGTGCATACCTGTGTGTGTCATTGCTATCTACATTGCATAGGGACATATCTGTGTTTGTGTTCTTATGATGCAGACTGAATTGTTCCATAGGTGAGCTCAACAGGGTTTCAGAGGAATAAAATCATAATATTAACCAAGTTTTGAATTTTTCTGAAACATAAAGAGTTAGAGTTTTATGTAGTGAAGGATTCAGACTTCCAGCCCAAGACTTAGCCTTTTCCCCATATGCTCTGTTTCTCTAAAAAACATAAAAAATAAATAAAAAAAAATATTTGAAACATCAGTTTAAAATGTTTTCTTTCATATAAATAGTTGCTGAAGAAATATCAGTTCTAGGCTTTTTAGCCACTTAGTTTCAAAATATTAGAAGCAGCTGCCACTGCATATTTGGGAAGAGTTAATATTTTTCTGGCATGTTCTTATCATACTCTTAAAACTCTTAAAGCATAAAGACATCCAAGAAAAACACAATTCCATATTTTATACTATATTTGCTTACAGTTTTTAAAATTGTTTTTCAAAACTCAGGATATTTCTACTACCCTCAAATCTGTTTCAGTATTGAAGTAATTAAATTATGACAGTTGCATAGCGAGCACTCAGAAACAGCACTTAATGGCTGTACTTTTAGAAATTCTTTGTAAACGGTTGTCAATAGCAATTAACAAATATACTACTATGTAGGTCAGAAAGGCAAAATGGTAGTATTATTTTCCTTGTATTTAATGTGAGTGGATGCAAATAACACCAAGACTGTAAATATATTTTGCTAGTCAGTTTTTTTTGTTATTTTTGCAGTACAGGATCACTGCGAGGGAGGGAAAGATAATAGCTACAGCGCAGATAAGGGTAGTGGAAAACAGAGGCTGTGATGTGCCTAAAAGAAGAGAACAGATCCTGGCAGCTGGGGAGAAAAGTTCTTTTGTTGAAAGAGGTCATTAATGTTATTTATTTTATGTTAACATATGTTGACTTTTCTTAAAAAAAAAAAAAAAAAAAAAAAAAATTACTATTTCATAAAATAAAAGTATCTGGTGATTAAAAATTGGTGTTCTTCAGAACTTTTTCATTAAGATTGTGCTTTTGGTTGTCTACAGTTGTAGGGATTCATCAACCTGTAAGCAGGTGGAGGGAAGGACACTCTTTCTGAAAGAACTAAAAGCAGAAAATAGTCTTCCAGAGGGCAACCCAGTGGCCAAAATCCCATTCTGCTACTCAGTAGCTACAGCTACAAAAGTAGCTCCTTTGAAATTAAAAGTCAAGATGCATGAATTCAGTGGTTTCATGGCCTTGGGTTTTGTGATGATATTAAATGCTGCTCACTGATTCACAGCCAGTAGCTATCTATTTTTCTCAATCTCAAATTCAGTGAAATTTTGCTGTAAATTTGCATCCAGTTGGTTTTTGTTATTGTTGTTGTAAATTTGTATCTGGAAGCTTTTTTTCAGCTGACCGAAGTATAAACTGGTGAGTTGTCAGTGTAACTTAAAAGATATTATACACATAGCCAAGGCCAGAGTTCACAGTAACCAGTGGCAGTATTTAAGCTATTAAGTCAGTGGTTCAATTTCCAAGTGTGTCCACATACACTATCAACTTTTGACTTGTATGAAGATAACTTGCTATCCTGTTTTTACTATTCCTTTGTTTGAAATTTCTTGAAAAAAAAATAATAATAACAAAACAGATTACTGTCTTCTTTGTGAAGAATGCTTCACAGGTTTTGTTAGAATTCCTCTAAGTAGTGTTTGCTTTAGCTGGGATATTTGTGGAGTTACAACTGTTACTCCACTTTCTGTGGAGTGAAATATAGTGAGAACGAAGCAATCCCAGAGGCCTCAGGAGATGTTCTGACTGCTTGCATTATGTCAGTGATTAATTTCAATGCTTTACCTTAGAAGATCATCGCTGTGATATATATGACTTCATTCAAGGTTGTGCTTACTTTTTTTGTCTTACATAGCATGTCATAGACATTTCCGAGAAGACACTGGAACCAGGCTTTCCTCTGCAGATCTTTGCTGTTCAGTTATAATAATGATCACTAATGAGAACAGTAAATTGTTCTTACGCAACAGCTCTTCTGTAGAGATACCAAGATCTCACTGTTTTCATGATGATGTATTTATGTGCTTCAGTGTAACTATGTAGAGAACTCAACTTAAAATTCCAGTTGTAGGTGGCCATTCTGTATTTTATACGCGGTCCATAAGGTGGTAGTTTTATTTAAGGGTAACTGAATTTTTAATTGAAATATTGACTCAGATGTATAGGTAGCAAGAGAGAACTTTGACTTCTCTCTAAATTTAAACACAGCATTTTATTCAGATGACGAAAATCTGATACTTCCTAATGACATCCTCTGAAGAGTGCTGTGTCTGTTTACATTTCTTACTAATACTTTTTTGATAGTACTACAGAAGCAACCAAGAACAAAGCTCTGTTGTACTAGGCATTGTACACAAACAGTATGTTAGATAATTCCGAACTGAAAAAGCTTTTATTTAAACAAACAAGATAGATGTGGGGTACAAAAGAGCTTTGATATGCAAGTAGATATGATTGTGTGCTGACAGAAAAAGGTCTGTTTGGACTCTGTGGAAAGGCTAATAAATTTTGGGTTAGCAAATGGGTAGAGGTTGAGGGAGAAAAGGATAAGAATTGATTGGTGAGGAAAGAAGAGATGTGGAAAAGTAAGAAAACTTGAGTTAATTTGTGTTGTGTATATATGCTTTTATAATCCTACATATCAATTCAACATATCTTTTTTTCCTTTTGTCCTTCTTAGGGAGCAAAATGCAGTAATTCAGGTGGTGAATAAACTTGGAGACTTCTTGTTCTCAAATGTTGTATGTGAAACAACAAGTCATGTAGTTACGGGGAGTCCTCGTCGTACCTTGAATGTTATGTTGGGAATTGCTCGTGGGTGTTGGATTGTTTCTTATGAATGGGTAAGAAATATATTTTTTAGTACAAAATAAGTTTAATTTATTTTGTGTAGCTGAAATATCAAAAAATGTTTATGTCCATGCTATGTGCGATGTTGAGATACTCGAGCTTACAATCGCTCAATTAGAGTTAACTTGTCTGTTTGAAGCTCTGCGTTACACTGAATACTGTCTTTCACTACTTAATCTAACCAATGTATTCCTGTACTGCACCTCAGTGTATATTTTAGAAATGCTTGAAGACTCTTCATCTCACGACAAATGCATTATTTTTGGACAGACTAGAGAATAAACAAAGCATTTCTGCTCAATGTTAACCAAGTTATTTTATTCAGGTTGAATTTTTTGTATACTTTTTTAATACATTTATATTTTGTTCTTAAATATGTATTGTGTTCAGAATTGGTTAATAAAAATAAGAGGAAGTTATTATTTTCCTGCATTGTGGGAAAACTGTTTAAAAAAAAAAAAAAAGGAAACCTTGTAGATGAGTAATTTGGACATTTTGTAATTTACAGAAATAATTCCCAGATGTCCAGATCAAATAAACATTATATTTCCTCAAAATTTCTTGTGGACTACCACATAAGGTTACCAGACTGTTACTGTAAAGAGAAGATAATCATGAATTGCTATACTGGGTTTAGCTGGGATGGACTTAGGTAATTTTCCTCATAGCAGCCCATATGGTGCTGTGTTTTAGACTGGTGACCAAGGCAGTGTTGGTAACACAACAGTGTTTTGACTGAACAGTGCTTGCACAGCATTAAGGCCTTCTCTGTTTTTTCACTTATCCCCGCCAACATGTAGTTTGGGAGGGGACACAGCCAAGAAAGCTGACCCAGCCTGACCAAACAGATATTCCATGCCATATAATGTCATGCTCAGCTGGGGGGAAGTTTTCCCAAAGTAGACATTGCTCGAAGACTGTCTGGGCATCAACCTGCTCATGCATCACTTGTACTTTTGCAATGCTTGGTTTTGATTTTTATTTTTTTTTTACTTTTTTTTTCCTTCACTTACTAACAGTCTTCATCTTGACTCACGAGTTTTTTTTCTTGCATTTGCCCTTCTGATTCTCTCCCTCATCTTGCTGGGGGCTGGAGACTTGAGCAGCAACTGGATGGGGGCTTACCTGTCAATCAGGATCAAACCACCTCAGTTGCTCACTATGATTATAGAGATCAACTGCAAGCCAGTTAATCTGGCATAACAGATGGCAAGTCTTCACCTTTCCTCATGTTTCCAGATCTGTAAAACGTTGGAATTTATATGGAAGTATAAATTCATCTACAGTAAAGAGTTGTAGAATTACTTATTATTTTTCTTCTTTTTCTTTTTTTAATAAATTCTTAAAAATTTAGTCGTTGGGCTGAAAACAAAATAAACTGTTGCCTTTTTGTTTTCAAGATGTCTGGCACCTACCCATGTTAAAAAAAAAAAAAAGCTTCGCCTATGTATTATATATATTAAAGAAGCTGTTATGGTATCCTTTGAGGTTTTAAGACGTTGAAGTTTTTGATAATTAATTTTCCCTGGGATAAAGGGTATTGTATCTTAGGTCATCCTAATGAGCCAGCAATGTGTCTTTGTGGGGGAAAAAAAAGACAAAAAAAGACCAAAAAGACCATCTTTGGCTGCATTAAGAACAAACTTGAGCAAAGGGGTCTAACTAGACAATCTGGTTAAAAATATGTCTTATGACATATGAGAATTCTTGTCTTATTTCTAACTATGTTTGCATAGCTTTTCCATCTTTTTACCCAGAGTAGTTGACTGAATACTTTATTCAAAGGAACCATGAGGAATTCTGCAGAAAACAAGTCAGGGGAATTCCATTTAAGCAAAATAATATTTTCCTTTTTATAATACTAAAACACTCAATCCTTTAAATGCCTTTCTATACTGTAGCTAATCCTACCATAAGTACTCTCATTGGTAAAATACTTCAGATTGGATTCTTAAAATAATCAGTCTGTTTGGAGAAATCATTAGTACTTTTAAAACAAGACATTGTTTTCAACAGTGGTAATTGTCTTGCAGAAGATCTTCCTTAACATTTAAAGTAACTGATTTTTTATTTTTTTATTTTTTTTGCCATTGCCTTTTGACTTGTAACATGGAGGGGGCATTTAGGCAATTTAGCCTGCTTTTTTCTTTTTTTTCCTGAACAATCTTAAAATGGTCTTTTTAAAGACAGTTGTTGGAGAGTTATCAAATTTACCATTAGGCATTTAATCTTTTTAGCACTTCCTTCACGTATATTTCAAGATGAATTATTCAAGTATATATGATGATTCAGTGTGCTAGTGGGAGGCCTTAAATAATGACTAGTCAAACACTGTTTTCAGACACTTAAGAACTTAACGTTTGACATAAATTTTCCTACATGGTGTGGATAAGAGAACAACCTGATTTGCCAAGGAAAACTTGGGACTAATGCTGACCTTATAGCTCTAAAACCTGCAGGACACTTCATCATGTTCCATGCCATACAAGTTGCCCGCTGCTGAATTAAATAAAATAGTCCATGCTTGATTAAAAAGAAAAAAAAAAAAAAAGTGATAGAAAATTGGATTCCAGACTCTTTTTAATCAAAGTAAAGGGAAACATTTTTTAAGACTATAAGTCCACAGAATAAACCATGCCTTTCCACTTTCTTCTTCCCTCCTTATTTCCTCCTTTCTTGTGTTCTCTGTAATCAGCAAGACTGCGTTCTACTAGCATTGAAATTAAGTACGTCAGATGTTATCACTTATTCTTTCCTAACTTTCAGTATTCCTATATCCAGCACAGTTTGATATATGCTGTGCTGCTTTACCATAACTTTTTAAGTTAAATTTTCTTTTGTAACCGTGCATTAGAAAACTTCTAGACAGCTCTTTCTTCTCAATATATACACTTATATTTTTAAGTATTACAGCTTTTCTTAATTCCTTTCTACTACTGAAGGAACAGTTGAATAAGAACACATCATGGCTTAACAATAAAAAGTAGTTTACTCAAGAATAATATTATAAATCATCACTTGTTTTTGTCCTACATGAATTTGAAGCTTTTTTTTTTTTTTTTTACTGTTGCAATGAAAATACAGTGGTTGAAAATTGGTCTTTGCTGCAGTCAAAAACAACCTTTTAGCAACTTAAAATGGAGAGTTCTTGCTTTTGTGTCACTGAAAACTGAATATTGTAGTGAGTGGTGACTTAATTATTTACTGCAGGACCTGTTCATGAACCCTGTATCTAATTTACTTTTTATCTAGGAAAGTAGATATGATGTCTTTGTACTCAATTCCAGAGCCATGATAGACAAGCATTAATCCATCTTCTGTTAAGATAAACAAAATTCAATTCTAAACAAAATTCTGTAAATACTACAAGGATTGATAGAGGTTATTACTGTAAAATTGGCCTGGAAAATGAAATGGGATTACTTAATCATAACTAATCTTTTGGGTTTATGTTTTAATCTATTTGTTGTTTTTTTTTTTTGCCAATTACTCTTGGTACAAACATCATTTTGGTGCTATATGGACATGATGTACATGTTATAGAATATGATACATCTGTCTTGGCTCAAGATTATTTGTGAAGAAATTATTTTCATGCAGCACATCTCTAAGAATTGTATTAAAAATTGCAGTTTTCTTGATTCAGTTAAAGTTGATTTATATTGTCATTAAAAGAAATGGCTTGGATTAACAGGTTTATTTTCAATAAATGTATACAGCTATAAGTATAAGTATATAAGCTATAAGTATATAGCTAACAGATTTCAATAATGTCATTGTAAATTGTAAATAAGTAATTGTAAAAGTATACAAAAGTATCACCTTAAAATTTATAACTTAAAATCTTAAGTTGCAGTCTTAACTGAATGTTTTTTAGTAAGTTGCTGTACTTTGCTTGGCTAAACACAGCAATGCATTATGTTTAGAATTATTTTTAAGTTGATTGACTTATTAATGTACTTAACTGATGTTTAGGCTTGATATGCTATAATAGCTATATAGAAATTTTCTCTGTACAGCTGTTGCATTTTCAAATAATTAGTTTTATGTATTATAAAAGTAAACATAATATCCTTTTGCTTTTGTAATAATGAAATTCAACAATAAGTATGAAGATATGCCACTTTTCGTTATCAACAAAAAATTGCTGTCCACTAACAACAGCCCACAAAAATGAACACCTCTGCTCCTCACACAAGTAAAACACTATTTTCTATATCACACAAAGCACCAGCTTTTGCAGCAGTTTTTATAAGAGATTGCTGGTTCCCCTGAAAGTTGTCAAGCATAAGCTACTTCAGACAACAGTCTATAGAATTTGTTTCTGAAAATGATAAGATTGCTTTCTAAATTGTTTGCATTTTGCTTCCAGTAGCACAAGAATTTGGGCAAAAGAACTCTTTCTAGAAAGTTAAGAGATGGACTAATTGTATGTGGGAAAATAAGATTTACATTAGTAGCTTATTATCAGTCTGTTTAGTTTATAATCTTGTTTCATTTTATGATCTGTAACATATTAAAGGATAAATATATCATGCTTAATATGTATTATGCCAATTTTTGTCCAAGGGAACATCTCACAATACTGCTTATGAAATTTTATGAATAAAGTAATTTAAATGAAAACTAATAATATATGGATTTATATAACAACTTTATCCAAAATAATTTTTTAACAAACAAACAAAAAAATCAGTTAGCTGTGAATCAAGCATGATGGTAATTTCATGTACTGGTGAAATTCAGATTGTTGTAAGGTGAATAATGGCAACAGTTTAATGGTGCATGGCTACGCTAACAGTAAGAAACAGACATAATATATTTGAAAAGTCTGGAGAACCATGTAGGCAAAATGTGATTGCAAGAGGTAAATGATCCTAAACATAGGGATTTACTTTCTAACAAAATCCACGTATCCCATTTTGGGGAGTGTATATATATACCTCTTGTTAACTTAATACTACCTGTTGCTATAGGAGCAGCAGGGTATTGGGTGCATATGTTTTTAAGGTTGAGTCTACGAACTGTGCTGTCTGTCACTGGTGGGTAATGATACTTTTTGGACTCGTAATTAAGTCCTGCCAAATGATAACTACAGGAAGTACCTTGCAATGTTCAAATATCTGTAAAAGGAGAAAGTTATTGAATTGTGTGATAGTGGGCAACTTGGCAAAGAACTTACCAGTCTTTTACATATATGGGAAACTATATGGCTCAGCTCACACTCATGAAGTCAATGAGGAAAATAAACTCTCTGTTCATCAACATGTCCTTCAGAATTTAAACTATCTAGAAATTAGTAGGAAAATGACTTTATATGACTTACGGGTAGCCTCATGATAGGAACTTTGGTCCCATAAGGATGATGCATTTACCAGTTGAGAGAGTCTCTGAACCCTCCTTATGAGGATTTAAAATTATAGATAGTCTACTGGCTGCAACTTATAATGATGATTTTTTTTTTTTTCAAGAATGGCGTAGAAAATCAGCCTAGAAAGAGTGCTGGATGGAATATTTTTAGATTTTTTTTTGAAAAGTACGTTTCAGAAGTTGAAAATATACCTATTTGAAGTAGTATATAAAAGACAGAGTAAGATCGTAGTTCAAATACTATGTTCATTTGCTCATCATAACAATAGAAAATCATTTCTGTGACAGGCAGAGGAAATACTTAAATGTAATTTCAGTTTTCAATGTGTAAAAATGAGGAGTCTGTATGTAGGCAAAGATATCCCTGAACATTTGAAGTACTCTTTGATTATCCATTTTGTGATGGCCCTGATGAGAAGTCTGAAAGTTGTCCAGAGTGTCAGGATCGCAAGTCTGCAAGGATCATGTCCATCCAGGATTTTGGAGCTCTGCTGAACACAAATGATCATGTAGTTTCTAGACAGTCAGTACTCTGCTCTGTTAGCAACCTTTTTTTTGATCCATAATGTACAGTTGGCGGAGGACACCTAACAGAATGAATCAGAGCTTTTCATCTTTGCAGGCTGACATGTATTATATAAAATAGTTTCATAATCCCAGCCAGTTGTAGGAGTTGATAATCAGTCCAGTATTGTTCAAAACCTTCATTTATGATCTGGCTGATGGGACAGAGGGCAGCCTCAACAAACTTCCAGATAATACAAAATTGGGAGAAGTGTTTAATACACCCGATGGGTATGCCCATTCAGAGGGATCTTGACAGGCTGGAAAAATGAAGTTCAATAATGAACTGAATCAAGAGAACAGAACTGATATAATATGGCAATTGTTGACTTTCTTCCCTTTTGACTGCCTGTTTAAAAATTTTATTCTGGTATCACAATGCAAAAAGCTGACTCTTATAATATCCTTGTAAGATTTTGAAAATGAATGTGGCCATGCATAGAAATATGACTGGTATTTTAATGGTTTTTTTTATTTGTAAAATTTGTGCTTTTCAGATTGCTTGATTTTTTTTTTATTTTTTTTAGGGAATCATTTGGTTTGGGTAAATGAAATATCAAACCAACTATTGTAACTGCACTGTTGGTTCTAATTGCACATTCAAACATTTTGCTATTTTAGAAATTATAAAAGTTCTGCTTATGGTTTAATTTATTTTAGGTTCTGTGGTCTTTGGAAGTTGGCCATTGGATCTCAGAGGAACCATATGAACTTTCATCCAACTTCCCTGCAGCTCCTGTAAGTTTGATTGCCCTTTAAACTTGTAAACGCTCTTTTATTTCTCTGAAAAATTATTGGCCCTATACAAAGGTATTGTGAGCAAGAATGCTATGAAGAAAAAACATATTTGTCAAAGAATATATTACAAGGAGTTATTTTCTCCTTCATCTACTACTTCTTGAAGTGTGTATAACAACTAACTTCTGAAGCTTATGCAAAACCTTAAACAGAAGGTGCAAAAGATCAATTCACCAATTAACAATGGAATAAACTAACATCTTACGTAAATATAAATGTACTTTAATTTACTTGTGGCATATCTAATTTCTACCCACACATATATATACTGGAAAGGCATGTTATTGCCTAGTGAGAATATATGTCAGGTAATGGTGTCAATATTTTCAGTCTGAAAATAGCTTTCAGAATGTAAAATTACTGTGGACTTCTAAAAGTATTTAGTAGGTAAAATGAAGCATTTTTCCCTTCTTCAGTGCTCATTACTGAGCTCAAGTACTGAGCTGCAAACTAATGCAAAAGCGTGTTTGTGGTGGCACAGTGTATCTGTGCAGATCTAAATGTCTGCACTCCTTGTGTTGTAACTGACTAAACACTAATTTCATTTTGGATTTAAAATACTCCAGCAGGTTGCTGGTTGATCACTAACAGTTTTGCGAAAAAGGTTTCATGATTTCTCTTACACTGCAGCTAGATAAATATTTCTTATCTGCTACTTGTTTCTCAAAGTTTCTTACAGGTTTTGAGGACAGAACATTTAATGGAGGTTGAACTTTATTTTTACCATAGTTGTATTGACTGTTAAGAAGTCATTTTTAACTTTCCTTCTAAATCCATGATTTATGTAAATTGACTCGTTCAAGATGAAGACTTTACTCCATGATTTTAAGCTATAAGTTCTCAAAGTGAAGCTTTTTTTTTTCTGAAATAAGCCCCAAGAAATTAATCATTCATTATAATGTAGTACTTTTTCCCTAAAAGGAGGAAGCAAATTTTGAATATAGCAAATACTTTAATGGCAATGCTTCAGGTGAAAAATAAATAAGCATGTTCTTTCCTTCTGAATTTGTCCCCCCCCCCCCCCCCCCCCAAAAAAAAAAAATCACCACAGTACTTCAGATCAAGCTGCTTTGAGTTTTCTGTTTGTTCTCAGACCACCTTGTCTAATAACCAAGTATGCTATCAGTAACAACTTACATAGCATTCTTTGGAAGTGATTCCTGCTGGTGTTGGTTTTTGGACTCTGTTTACAGTTTTTGTGCCTAATGCAGAACTAGGAGGAGTGGAGAGATGATGAGGAGATAAAATGGAGGGAGGCATGGTTGTGCTGAGAAACTTGTTTGCAGGGTTCTTCTTCAGCAGAGGAACAACGTCAGTGTTGAAAGTGATATTTCTGTCACCTTTCCCTTATTGGGTCATTCTTGTGTTTTACTGTAGTAGATACCTCATATTTAAAGATACAATTTTTGTTTGAGTATGAATGGAGTTTACATTTCCTTTCTTTTCTTGTTATATCTTCTTTGCTTCCTAACGAGCATTAGAGAAAATGGAAGGGCATTCTACTTTTATGTACTGGTTGTTTTTTGATTACAGGAAGGAATTAAAAGGAGTTATATTATCACTGTGTTTTAATTATTTGTATCAAACCAAAGGAGTGGTTGCAGCCTTCTTTTTCCTATCGCATTCAGTCTGAAATGCCCTCCTCTCACTTCACTGTGCTGTTTGCAGTTTAATCCATGCAGTCTCATTTAGATAATGAGATCACTTCAAACATATTCACTCTATAATTTTACTTTCATGTTGATGAATAACTACTCAATGTTAAAAAAAATCATTTAACAATTGATCTGTTAAATGTCTATCACAGTATCATTAATCATCTTCCCGGAATAGTCATCAGAAAGAGCCTTTTGCTTTATAAAAACTTTTTTTTTTTCCAGCAAATTTAAAGTAGCCATGCAGTATTTAATTATTCTTGTTCTATAGTGTTTTCTTATTAAAACAATGAAAGTTATTATCAACCAGAAGTTAGCACTATTTTTCTTTGCTAGGTCAAATATTCATATTGTACAAGATTCAATCACAATTTTTAAGAAGCCTTTTTCAGATTATTGGACTGGATATACTTACTATCAGAAATATTGGGAGTATTTTCTTTATTTATCTGATTAAATGAGATGAAGGAGGAAATACGCTATTTCTATTCAATTTCATGGAATCATAAAATATCTTATCACATACTTATCAGAAAGTACCTGTGAAGGTTTAGTTCAATGCCCTGCTTCAAGCAGATCTAATTAGATAAGGATACTAAGGGACTTTTAAGGTCCACCCTGATGCTAATAAACAAAAATCCAACTATCTAAGTGGAATTTCCCAAATTCCAATTTGTGTTCATTGCTTATTGTTCCACTGCAGCACACCTCCAAGTAGGGTCTGCCTCTGTCTTCTGTGTCAAACTGTTGTAAACAACAGTAAGGTCTCCCTTTCTTCTTGTCTTGTCCAGGCTAAAACAAAAAGGCCTTCTCTCCCAAGCTTTCTTTGTACATCATGTGCTTCAAACCCTTTACTATCTACCAGACGAAAGACATGTAGAAATTAATGAAAGTAATTTTGTGAAGCATTTTTTAATTTGGTATATCTTTACAAGTTTCCTATGAGAAAAAATAAATTACTTAGAGTAATCTTAAATATATTGAAATTGTAGTGTACAACTCTTCAGATGATGACTTAATTTACATTCATTGGGTTTATTTAAAATCAGGTCATGAAGTAATATTTAGAAGTATTTTTTGGCTCTGATACTCTTCAGTGATGCTGACATATATTTTCAGTGACGAAGAATGGTGGTGTTGTAAATGGTAGGGTACTCCAACAGAGTTTTACTGACTGCTAGTATGAAATGAAGAGTTTACCTCCATCTTTTTCAAAATCGTTTACTGTTTTTAAGATACAATGCCTTTTATTATGTAAGCCTCCAGAAATGTTGTGTCTGGGCTTTTTGCTTTGTTTTGGTATGAGGTGTGTTAGCTAATGGTTTGACGTCTTGTAGCTAATTCAGTCAGCTGCTGAAATTAAAAATTTATAAAATTATTACTTTAAAGCAAAGACTAAGCATGAAAATTAAATTATGTAATTAAAAAAAAAAAAAGTCAAAAATTACCTGGTAGAGTCATTTATTCACATTGTGTCATACATTGAGGGCCTACCTTCTTCATGAAAAATTTTGAGGGAGAAGCCCTAACCTTACTGAAAAACAAACAAACAAAAAAACCTACAGTATGACCTTTGGTAACTTTCAGATTTTTTTTTCCTTTTTTTTCAAATGTAGTAATTTCTTTCTTAAGTCACATGCATAAATTGAATTTCATCAAATAACATGCATATGTTTTTTAAGATAGGTTATTTTTACAAAATATTTAGATGGACTACAGCACCATGACTGATTGTCATAGACAACTAGACATTTGGTGTTAATGCTGTTGTCTCAGTTTATAAAATACTGGTGAGTTATTTTACAGGTAAATGACAAGGTAATAAAAAAGTGCAATTTTCATAACAATGTAAAGAAACACTATAATTTGCAAGGATTTTTGTAACTTAAAAATAGTGACTGTAATAAGTGCAAACTGAAAGAAATGGTGTTTTTTGTACATGGTATTTCTCAAGAATAAATGCAAAGTACTTAAATGCTATTTGTCCTCTGTTAAATAAAGTAATACAGGCTGTTGGGGGAAAAAAAACTGAATAGGTGTAAGAAATTGTTTAGGAGATTATGGGGGAAAGAATGTAATAACTACAGTATTGAGCTAATTACAGAAGAGTATAATTTCTATGTACATAACGGCAAACAGACACACAGATAAATAGTTCTAGACCTAGTTAAGTGTTTTATATTAGAGTAATGTTTGAAGTTCAGTGATGAGGCAAAATACATATTGCTAAAACTATTTTAGATATCTTTCACAGTTCCAGTTATTTACTAACACATACATAACATAAATGATCGGTAAAAGACAGTCCTTCAGTTGTCTGACAGTTTCTTGGATATTCTTTTTATTCAGTCATTTAGCCAAATAACTGTTATATCATGTTGATGCTTTAGACTTTGTGTCTAGTTGAATAATATGAGCTTTAGCGGATCAAGGCTATTGCAATTCAAGGATTGGAATGAACTGATCCCTTCAGAACATTAGCGCATGTTTTCTGGGCTTGAAAATGAGACAAGTTGCAGATGTGTTTATATGCTTGGCAAATGAAGTCTTTGAAGACTATACAATACATAATTCACATAAGAATGCAAAAGCATTTAAAAATCTGCTGGTCGAATCATCATAGTCGTGGCTTTGAGAGAGTATCCTGAGCCTTTCCAGTAGTACCACTTAATACCGTTGAACTTGTTGTTGTTCTGTCGTAATGGGTAATACATTCCATTGAGGTTAGAAGGACCACATGCATCAAACCACCACCCTGTAAGATCAAAAAACAAAGGAAAATGTCAACAGATGAAAAATATCTGCACAAATAATTTTCAAAATAGTATATATGAAGATTTTAAACTCTTTTTTGTCCCAAAATGAGAAACAAATCTAAAACGAGTTTCTTGTTCCCATGATTTGGAAGTGTCAATATAAAATATTTGCCTCCAACCCAGTAAGGAAAGGTATTTGGGTATTAACTACATGTTCTTAAAGCTTATGTAATCCTTTGGAGTTTAAAGTTGCATAGGGAAGGCGTTGAAGCTATGTTAATTACTTATCAATATCAAACTATTGTTGACAATCTGAGGGCAAAACTTTATTTAAAGTGTAATGATATTGAGTTGTCTTTGCTTTTCATCTGCTCTTTTGTAAATTCCTGTCCTTTGCAGATTTAAATTCCCTTTTCAGTTGTTTTTAGAGGATTAATTCAGTTATCTGTTTCAGTTCTGTGTGCAGATAAGTTCAAAACAACTGTGTTGATACTTGGTAAGAAGGAGGAAAAAGCAGCCCAAACTTATATTGTAACCTTGTGGTCCTGACCTGTTAGTAGGTCATAAGGAAAAATTATTTTTATTAATAAGATAATATTTTTATACTTTTGTTATGATGGCGATAATATGCATGTTCTGTTTAACAGGGCAGCAATCCAATTATCCTTTTAGATAAGCAGAAACTCTTTTTGTGCTATAGGGAAACAAACCATTTCTTAAGAGATTGCAGGAACAGAAGTCAAATTTACAAAAAGCAGTTGTTTACATTTCAGAATATAGAATTCTAGATTGACAAATTATAGAATGACTTGTGTGGTTCAAGGTCAAAACATTACCTAGAACTCCAATAAATAGTGAACAATAATTAAAAAAGTGTACATGCCTCTTATGTGATTTATCTTAAATGCATGTAT
Organism: Anser brachyrhynchus; assembly: GCF_964034855.1. Lineage (NCBI taxonomy): Eukaryota > Metazoa > Chordata > Aves > Anseriformes > Anatidae > Anser > Anser brachyrhynchus. Next base: position 101,765,264 of record NC_137696.1, on the reverse strand, counting down.
TGACATTTCATGATCATATTGAAATATGGAATTAAATACTTGTACCGTTCCATAGCATATATGTCATATGGCAGGTTTGGGGGGTTTCTCCTCTTTTGGATAGTTAAGAAATGTGTCTGTGTCTAAAAAATCAAGAGCCATTTCACTGACCAACTGAAGCTCTAAAATAAATTTTGAAGGGCTTTAGGTGTTTTAATCTCCAGGACTGTTAACTCATTCCTTGGAAGAAGAATCTGCTGTCACTCTTGTTAGTTCTGTAATCACAGACTTTCTTGTACCCCAGCTTGAGGGACTGGTGTGTATGTGTGTGTTTGTTCGTTTGTTTTCCCAGTTTTAACTTCTCTTGTTTTATATTAACTTTTGTCAAATGGTAAAATATTTCATTTGGAGTTACCACTCTAGCATTTCTGTCAGTTTGGGGTTTCTTCAGTAGTCAAAATTTAGTAAGTCAAAATTACCACAGTTTATCTCATAGACAATTTCTGTGCCAATAAAAATAGGAAGACTGAGAAAGAAAAAAACATTCCTACCTCCTGTTAGCATTTGTGAACATTTGCAAATACATTTGTCATTGTCTGCATCCTTTGTGCTAAAATCATTTCCTGGTTGGCTTATACTGCTTATTTTGCCTGCTGTCCCCGTAAGTCCTTTAAGGTGGATCCTGCAGAACAGAGGAATGGAAAAACAAATATTTTGTGGAAGTTAATGATATTTGATCTACACAATAATGATGAAATAATTTGCAGTAAGCATCCTGTTCAAAGAGTTCAGTTCTCTTCTAGCTAATGCACTGTTGTACTGAGCGGAAATGGTCAGCACAATATCCTAATGAACAGTGTCCACGTTAGTAGAGATAGCTGTTTTGTTCATGCTATATTAGAAGAAAACGACAGCAGGTAGATAATTTTTTCATGTATAATTTCTTCATTAGGCTTTCTTCTGTAAGTAGTTGTGTGCAATTTATTTATTTTTTTTAAATTCAAGTTAAAAAGCTTAACCAAAACTTTTTTTGGTTCCTGTTTTGCTATTACCACAATATGGCAATGTAGCATTACAACTTGGCATCTATGAGAGATAAGAACATTACCTGGACTCTCAATCACCAACTAGTAACTGATACTAAGGATTTTCTAAATATTTCCGTTTCCATTTTCCAAATTCCTTCTCCTGGTAAGTTTGTTTCACTTCCCTAGTAAGTTAAACTTTCAGTGAGGCTGCTCCTGTTCAGATCTCCTTATGCAGGTACAGACACAGTGAGAAGAGATACTGGAGCACTGACCTGGGGAGGCAGTTACACAGCTATGACTATGTTACGCAATTCAAAGCGCATGTCTTGAACTGGGTGGACTTAAACCCTCTGTTCCCACAGTGACTCTTTGCTGATTGCATTTCTGTATCAGTAGCTTGCCTTTCTCCGAGCTATTCTCTTTGTTTAAGGAGTAGAACTGACTCTGAGAACTAGCTTCTCCCCAGATAGGTCTTGATTTTGCATGTAATTCTCTGCTTATGATAGAAGTTTTCTTTGGTAATTTAATAGCTAGGAAATATAAAATGTGTTATAATAACTTATGTAAAAATATTATGAATGAATGAATTTGTATTTATTCAGATTTCAAAAGATTAGCTCATTACAAATTTCCTCAAAAATCTCAAAAAGTTAAATATTCTGTTTTTTCTTGAGGCAAGTTTAAAACTTTCTATTTAAACACTGACCCCTGTAAGCCAGTTTATAACATATTAGTAAAGGTTCTGGGAACAAAGTTTGAGCCTAGACTTGATTTGCAAATATCATTTGAAATTTAATATAAAGCAGAGTTTCATATGACTGAAGCATGTTTTAAAAGTATGGCTTATAACAGAAGATGATAGTCAGTGGATGTAAATTGAAATGAGATTCTGATCTCATCACTAGATGTCAGGAAATCTTCACTGTGCAGACAAGCAATGGAAGAGGTTGTACAGTCTCCATCTTTGGAGGTTATGAAGACCAAAGTGGATAAAGCCCTGAGGCATAGTCTGACCTCATAGCTTTGAGATCAGGAAGTTGGACTCAGCTAGAGTCCATTCCGATCTCAATTTTTTCTATTATTCTATGAAATGTCAGTTTTATGAACCAACTCATTCAGCTGTTTTAATGTTTTTAATATAACGAAAGTTGCTCTTGCTTGAATAATCTCGTTTTTTCATTTTTTATAATTTTAAATATGTTCTTTAAACTGTTGCATTCTATGATGTAGTCCATGTTTGGTTGTATTTTAAAATAAAGTATCTATTTACAGATAACCAACTTAGTTTTCAGTAATTATTTTTTAATCACGTAAATGGACAAGGGGTAATGACCCATATTGCAAAGGTTGTCTTACCAAGTATTTTAATGCATTACTTTAAAAAAAAAAAAAAAATCTCTGCTGTTGATTCTAACTGTTCCCAGATGAAAAAATATTTGCTTTGGAGATGAGACAGCTGTATACTACTAAGGCATTAAGATCTAACATTCTGGAAGAGGGAGATGCTGATAGTGTTAGATTGCTTTGCATACAAGACCTGAGTTGAAGTAACAACTTCATTTCTCTTGGGTGTCAGATTGACTTTGTTTACATCAAATAGTTGTTAGTGATCTTGGAGAAATTGACCTAAATTTAGGTATTTTTCTCTGTCCAGTCAGGTAAAGCTCAATGAATCTGTAAGATTCATATAAAGAAATGTTTCCCAGACCATGTAGTAGGAAAACATCTGTGATACTGCAGTCTTGAGTTCTTCTATACACTATCATACGATATCTACTGCATTGACAAAGAGCCTGTCAGAGTATGAACTGCCCGTATAATTCAGTTGTGGCTGATACTATGTTAAAATGCTATAATAATATTGAAAGGTTTTTTTCATTTTTTTAAACAAATATGTAAGAAAAAACTGTGAAGCTTTATATTTTACTGAGTGATGGAAGCATAAATAATATGTCCATTAAAATTCTTCTTAAAAGTGGATGGTTTGTAGGGGTTGAGATGTTATTTGGTCCTAGCGTTATTTTCGTAGGTAGGAACGTTATTCTTCAAGAATCCAAGAAAATGGTTAAAGGAATGAGAGGGTAGCATTAGCTCTCTATGCAGTGAACTTCTTCTGGTGAAAGACTGAAATGGAAAATCTCCTTGCAGCATTGTCTATCTGTCATTCACAGTCCAGAAATTAATTTATTCCCTGGAATCATGATTTGATAGTCTCTTGCCATTCACAGTCTTTGATAGACTTTGATAGTCTTAAAGCCATTTGCACTGTTGATCCAGCAAATAGTTCCTTTTTTTTTTTTTTTTTATTCAAATAAGGAAAGGTGAATGTTGGTTTAAAACTTAGGAATTGTTACAATTGTATTTTGGTAAAGAAACATTTAACTGATAGTCTAAACCATACTGTTTAAAGACAAAGTAACTCATTAACAGATTTTAGGATTTCTTTCTTTAAAATGTCAATTACATTTACCCAGCTGCAAGATACAAAATTTTGTTGAGACAAGAAGAAAAGCAAATCTAGAAGTTAAATTTGTCTAAAAGTTCTCTTTGACAAAGTTGCCTGTGATGTGGAAAAAAAAAAAAATAATAATCAAAAACCCATTTTCCCCCTCATACCTTTCTACTACGGAGCTTTGAGAGTTACCCCATGTGTACATTTGAACATGGCAGATGGCAGTTGTTTTTCTGTGTAAAGAGGACACTTGGATGAATCTACATGCTTGGAGTAGAAGATGGATGTACAATAGCATTTTGTGCCCCTCTTTCCTCTGCAACTGCAGACTTGTTCTTATTGACCTGAAAATTGCACACTGCCATCTGCTGTATTAGTATGTGTATCCTATACTATGCCATACTCTCTCTTCACCTTTGTGCATCTGGTTTGTTACACACACACAGTGTGCACTAGCAAAATGTACATTGTCTCCTTTGAAAAAAAAAATTAAAATGTTTTAGGGAACAGGTGAAAAACAAGGCAAGCACTACTTTCTGAGTGAATTGAAAAAAATGTACATAATTTGTAGAAAACAAGGTAATGCATCTACACAGTTTAGAATAATTTTTTCAGGTCATTTTTTTTTAATTCAGACCACATTTTCCTGCTTACCTGTATTTTTGTTCTTCATTTGCTAGATAGAATTGGTCATACAAAGAATATGCTTCATTTCCTTCCCAGTCTTTCAGGAGTATTTTAAGAACGTAACGCTTCTGATTAGTCAGTTGAGAAACAAACTCATTTCCTAGCCAGTACTCTCCAGCAGGATCACCAAATCCCTGTAATTCAAGTTGTATATTTAAATAATTGTGTTTTCTGTGTTGTTTTTTTTTTAATTATTATTTGTGTTTGAAGTGATCACTTGATCAGTTTTAACAGTCTGTTAACTCATAATTTTAGTCTGTGAACGTTCTAGATGTTTAATATTTCAAGAAGTTGATTTCAGCAATGACAACTTTAGGAATCTGAAATAGTGAATCAATAGATTATTTGGAGCAAGTTGCCACTAGCAACACAAATATAAATAACTCAAAAATGTGGACATATCATGGAATAGTTATTAATGAAAAGTGAAGTCACTCTTTAAAAACAAATACCACACTTGCAAGACTGCTTCAGAAAACAATTTATACTACTCTGACATTTTTTTAATGAACATCTAAAGATAAAGGCAACTTATAAAATCTTCATAATTTCTAAGGGTGCTATTAGCATTACTTTATTATATCAGATTTCAGATTACAATACTAAATTATTAGTATTACTAAGTATTAGTAATTAGTATTAGTAATACTAAGTTATTAGTAATAGTAAGCCTCAGAAAATATTGTTTACCATCTTGTAGTCTTTCCATGTCCGGTGAAAATCCACGCTGCCATCTTCACGTCTTTGCATAATTGTCCAACCTCCTCCATTAGTTTCCATGTCACAGTAGGCCTATCAGAGTAAGTATGTAACAGTCTAAGTTCATACAGTCTTGTGGAAGAAAAACAACAACAACAAAAAAAAAAAACACAAAGCATATACTTTGCATAATTCTCTATAGTGGCAAGTTTTAAAGTGTACAACGTGTATTAACCTAGAAATGTTGATTTTCATAACTTCATAAAATAATTTGTGTTGTCCACAAATAACTCACTATGCATCGCGTTTATCAGAATACAAACATCACCTTAAAAACAGCTGATGGCTAGTGTTAAATGGGTCATCAACTTAAGATCTAGACTTTTAAATGAAAAAATGAATGTAGCTTCTGACTCTGTACTCTTGCATTTACATTTTTTCCTGATGAAATATTTCTCCTGAAAGATGCTTTTACTTCTTCAGCTTTTTTTTTTTTGAGAGAAAAGAGTCATTCAAATTCCCCATGGTTTGCCAGAGTATACACACTGTTAAATTCAAACAGTGAACAATCTGAAAAATGGTTTTATTTCCACTGTCATTGTTCAATATGTTTGCAGATTATCTGTCCCCCAGACATGAATGTAGGTGTAGAATTGTTAGCTGAAAAGTTAAATCTTGAAGACATGCTGTTATTCAGACTGCAACAAATGATCTATATTCTAGATATTCTAGAACTAAAATGTAACTACTATACTATGATGTTTCCAAATATTCATAGATCATATCTGACTTTACCAAGTTATTGCTGTACATTTGAAAGGATTGACATGTAGTAGGCAGTTTACTGAACTCTGTATTAAAATACACTGTAAATGCATTCCTAGCACAGCATAGTTCAAATATATAGGTGACTTGTTCAGTTGATCTCTTTCTAAAATAAAATAGGAAATGACTGGTATATACTCACTGAACTATAACAGATAAAAGGGTCAACTGGGAAGATGCTGATAGAAAGAAAATCTTTTGAAAATTTGGAGGTAATTTTTGAATCATGTTTGAGAAAAATAGGGAATAAATTAACAAGAAGAATTTGTGAATACTTAGGATCTTTTTTTTTTTGAATAAAGATTTAAAATTATTACATCTAATTCTGCTTTTCTGAAACTAGCAAAACTTAAAAAGGGATGTGTGAAGTCAATGGAAAAGGACTGGTGTAAAACAGTATAATTGAAAGTCATATTGAAATCAGTATCTGCATATACTGGATGTCAGTACAGATACTCAGAAAAATCTTAAAGTTCTTGTACAAGTATTTCTGTTTGGAGAGTTCATACTTTAATGCTCTAGGTGCTCTTATTTGGAAGTTTGTGTGTGTGTGTGGTTTTTAGCACTTTCTGCCAAGATATTGAAGTTCTGAGACTTCTTCAGAATCATTTTAAGTTTGAAAAGTTTTGAAATCATAGTTTCAGTGTTAAGCTACATTAAATTTTAATCTGTAGGCTAGCTATTTAGCTATATCATTAAATAAGCAAAATTTAATCTTGCCATCTATGGTAGTGGTGCCAAGACTTGACTTCTTAGGCTTGGTTAGAATATTTCATCTTTTAAGATTAATTAAAATAAAATTTAAAAATAAAATTTAAAAATAAAATAAAAAACAAGCATAGAATCACAGAATAATAGAATGGCTTGGGTTGGAAGGGACCTTATAGATCATGTAGTTCCACGCCCACTAGACCAGGTTGCTCAGGGCCTCATCCAACCTGGTCTTGAATACCTCCAGGGATGGGGCATCCACAACCTCTCTGGGCAACCTGTACCTCACCACCATCTGAGTGAAAAATTTCCTCCTAATCTCTAATCTAAATCTCCCCTCTTTTAATTTAAAACCATTCTCCCTTGTCCTGTCATTATCCGACTGAGCAAAGAGTCGCTCTCCAATACATGAGCATCTAATACATGAGCATCTCATCATTAATTTGAGATTTCTCCTTTATTTAAAATAAATAAATAAATCGCTTGGTGGTATTTATTCTTGCGTAACTCATTACTGCTGCTTGTGACAATGTGCCTAATCATCACTGACTGGCGCTGAAGCTATATGTCTTTCTCATCCCTATTTACAGCAGATGGTCTTTTTGGTGTTAGTAGTTTTTAGTTCTTTGAGCTGGTAGACATGTAGGAAAGGTTTCTGAAAGGAAAGCAAGCCCTTAGAGCTGCTAATATTAAACATATTAGTGTTTCGGTAGGCTACAATACATAGGAAATCTAAAGCAGGTGCTGTATTTTAAGGTTGTGTCTAGACTCTTTGTTCAACATCAGAGAATAGTGAGACATTCAACTGAAAATTTTAGGAAAGACAAAAGAAGGAAGAAAGTGAGTTGAATTAGGGACCAGTTAAAGTATGTCATATGAATAGAATTTAATTGAAAGCAGCAACTTTACTTTGTACATGCAGTTCCTTATACCTCAAAGCCTGGGGTTCCTTTGCTTATTTGTTTTGTTTTTAACTAACATCTTTATTTAATGATTGGTAATGATTTGGTAATAGTATATAAATTGAACTTAGTAGAAATAAAAATTGCCTTGAAAAGGAAAGCGTAACATTCTAAAGATAAAAAGTATTATACAAAGAGATTGATCTGTTTTTAAAAAGCTAATTTGTGATATATTGTGCATATGTGAAAACTGATTGCCACAGAAGGCTATGAAGAGGGTTACTAAGGATGGGCTAAAGCTGATTCAGATACTTTTATTAAGTGTCTCTGTAAGATAAAATGCTGATCAAAAAAGTGGTCAAATATCATTGGTTGTAGAGAAAGTTGTTGATTTTGAAGATTCATCCCACTAAAAAGACTGTATAATAAGCCAGATTTAGAACAGAACTGGTTCAGCCTTCTGTGAAATGTGTAGTTTTTAACTGCTTATAGAGAGAGGCCAGGTATTAATTTACATCGTCCAGTCTGATATTGCTATTGTAGACGTTAATTGATGTTTTGAATGTTACATACAAATTCCTTGGGGCCTATCATCTAAATTTCAACTGGAATTATTAATAGATAATAAAATAGATACTGGCTATAACACAAATAGTTTACATGTGAATGGCAAGACAACTGACTTTATAGACACAATAGTCTCTTTGTGATAAATGCTGTAGTACTGAAAATTTTTTCCCAAAGGGGAAGCAATTTAGTAAGAACTGAAATACCTAATGAGAAATTCAAGAAGAGACATTCATAAAAATCTCATGTAGATTTTCCAATAATGATTTTATAAATTTTAGGTAAATTTCATAGTATATTTTTTCCACACCAAATAAAATCATGTTAGTCATCTGTGACTGCTTCTAAAAGATGACAGTTATACGGTGTTCGAAATGGAAATCCTTTCCTTTATTATGTGGAAAGTGTGGCACAGCAAAAGGGCTTGTATTGGTTTACATCATCTCCTTTTAGTGTCATAATAGCTGTTGTAAAAGATGAGAAGATTATTGTTGATTGAGATTTGTTGATTGAGTGTATGGTTTCTAACTGTTGTACTTTGTGGTTGTACACTTGCCCCCTTGAACTAGCTAAAATGTTAATATTATTTTTACTTTAAGTAAGCATCACACTGTGAAACTTTTTGCTTTCAGGCTTGACTGGCAATCTGGAACCCTCTCTCACAAGCCCTCACCTATTTAGTTTTGCTCATAAAATCATTCCTTTGCTCTCCAGATCATTTTGCTAGAATAATTTTTATTAAAATATTTACTGTGAAACTAGGAACTTCAAATTTACATACACTCTTGGTTTCTTATTTGGAAAGGTATACAGTAAATGAAGAAATATTACAGCAAAGATTGCATAAAGCAAAATAATTATGTAAGTTGATTTGTTACTTTTTACTAAAAATACTTAAGTTAATTTTATATATTCGGAAGTATTTTTAAGCATGGAGATAGGCTATTCGGTACGTTGAAGATTAAGGGAAAGATTGGCTTAGTTTAAAACAAACACAATAAATTGCTGTGTCAGCCCACAGAGGGAAAAAAATCTTAATGATGTATACGAAAGATGCAGGGAGAGGAAGTATTTATTTGGACTATAGATTTTTCTTTCAAAAAAAAAAAACCTTCAGTCTCCAGTAAAATGATATGCATAGGAGAATTTCTTTCACTCTTGTTACTAAAACACAACTCTTCTGACCTTTCAGCCTAGCTGAGGTTTATGTTCAAAAGGAAGAAATGTAACATTTCATAGAACTAGCAAAAATAGATACCAAGATTAGACAGGCAGCAGGAGTCTTCAAACAGATGCCAAAAAGAATAAAGAGATTAACATCTCAAATTACAACAAATTGGCAGGGAGTATATTTGATTTATCTTGTAAACTGTCTCAGTACTTACAGTTCTGGCAGCTGTAGCACCAAGACAGCTAAGGTCAGCTGTTTTTCACCTTCAGCTGAGGATCAGTGCTCAATTTTTGAAAATATTGTAAGGCATGATATATAACCAGAAATAGTCCCCATTCCAAAGACACAAGTGTTTTCAGACCTACTTTCTGAATGGTAAGACGCTGGCTGGGTTATCAGGATGAATAACCACTACAGTTTTTATACCAAAGCAGCTGTAATTGCTACATCTGTGCAGTTTCCCTTTGCATTACTTCTGGCTGCTGTCTGAACACTTCTGAGTCATGATGCTCTCAAATAGGTTTTGATGCTCAATGATTTTGTGCTCTGCTGTCTCTAGCTCCTAGAGATATGACTAGGTAAGAATGGCAGCCTTAGTTTCATTGTTCTGGAAAAAAAAGAATGCTAAATGCATAGTTTATACTACTATAGTATGCTATTATAATTAAATATATATATAATATATATTACTATGCTATTATATATATTATATATTATTTTATATATATATATAATTTCACCTAATGCCTATTACCCACTAAAAGATGAGCAAGATGATGAGACTTCCAAATCTCAGAAAAAGCCCCCTCATCTGTTTTGTATTGGAGAAGCTACACATATGACGTTGTTAATGCTTGGGGTTGGAAACACTTTGTGTATGTGTATTTTAGATCTACTGTTTGTGGGATGGACCCCTTTGGAGTGACTAGCTAGCTGTCTATATGATCACTGGTTAGAAAAAATATGCAAACCCATTTTTGTTGGTAATTTCAAACTTGCCCGTATCACTTTTCTGCAAGAAAGTTTTGGTTAAAACAAAGGTCTTGGCTTGGAAAGGGTGTGAGTTCTGGGATGGAAGTTCTGCCCAGAGGGGGTGGGAATGAGGAACAGCTCAGTCACTGATTTAAGATTTGGGATACTATGTTGGTAATAGTTACGGTAACGGTTAAGGTTAACATATTGGGGTCGCCCAGGCTCAGACAGTCTGCCTAATTAACAGAAGGAGGTTAACTGGTTCAGGTAACTGCTGTAAACATGAAGCTACTGACTTTTGTGGGTTTGCCTCTGCCATTTTTCCTTGTGTCAGCAGTCTCCTGATGTTTTTCCTCCTTGTTTTTAAAAGGACTTAGCTTTTGTCCTGCTGCAGAACAGGAAAGCTTAAAAGCTCGAAAATATTAATGGAATGAAATAATTGTTCTCCTTTCAGCTCATACTCAATTCTTTGGTTTTGTATTGTGATGGGAGACAAATTAGTAGAGTGGGATCAGTTACACAGATTACACAGAAGTTGTTTATAAGCTTGTTGAGAGGTCAGAAGGTGTTACAAGAGGAAAAGATGAAAACATAAACAGCAGTGCAGCACTTTTGGCAAATAAAAAAGGTCATTCTGTTTCCTGGTCTGAGTGGCCATAAACAGTTGAAAATGGTGTAACGTGTTGATTATCCCTAAACCTTCACTTCCCTTGACAACACCACTTATGCATTTGTATTTGTATAAAAATCTACATCAGATTAGAGCTTTATAGTCTCTTAATTTTCACTTCAAATAGCAAGGAAAGTTTTCCCTTTCTTTTTAATTGTCTTTTTTGTTCTATACAAAGTGGGCAGAATAATATTAAAATAATTTAATGTTATTAAATTATACATTTATTTAAATTAAGTTTAAACTATTTTTAACCTAGTGAATCACCCTACTGTCAAAATGTTGGGAGCTGGGGGTTGGCTAAATGTTTTAGGCCTCTATATTCAAATGTGAAGTTTTTAATGTTGTACAGTCTCGGAAATTTGCAATTGCACTTTTGTTTCAGAGATAGAGTATTTTAGGTTTTAGTTTTGTAGAAATGTGAACTGCTGTAAGTTCTCAGATCATATAAATTGCTTAAAAATTTATGGCTTTGCAAGCATATTGTTAAATTCCATAAAATACCTACTTTTTTATAAGGAAATGTCTACAATAATAAAATAAAAACATTATAAAATTTAGTGTTTGACTAATACATTAAGCATTTTTTTTTATATTCAGATATTCCTTTCCCTCTTCAGCCTACTTTATCTGACAAATTAGAAACAAACATTCATCATCTGATCCCCAGACTTCAACATGCTTATTGTAGCTTTGGTTCTTTATCCTCACAATCCACCTGGGACTTTTCTGCCTTCTAGGTTTTATTTTCTACTGAATTATACTATCCAAAACTTTATCATTTTATTTGACTCTAGCAGATGGAGCATTCAATCTCTGTCAGGCAACCAGTGTATCATCCAGTCACTGCCCTTTTTCACTCAGGTGTCTGCTATGGCATTGATTTAACTGATGGCGCATTGATTTAACTTAAATTGACAATGAAGTTAATTTCAATTAAGCACTGAAAAATGCTTTTTTTCTTTTTTTTTCAAAAATAAATAAATAAAAGCATCCAGAGAGGATTTTAAACTGATCTATAGTGAAAACACTGCAAAGTCTCACCTTTTATTTAAATCATGGCAGTGTTTTCCAGGATAGATGTCTCTGTTACCCTGTTTCTGTTGTTCTAATCTAATTGTTACACAACTGCCCAGAAAACACCATAACGGAGGTTGGACTCGATGATCTTGAGGTCTCTTCCAACCTAGAAATCTGTGATACTGTGATAACAAACGACTGGATCCCATACATGGGTCCAGTACTAGTAGAGTGCTTACATGAGTACACATCCCTGAGCGCTTTTTCTGAAGTCTGATTTTACCTCCTTTCGCCACCTGGAGGCAGTTGGGCATGTGAGGGAGCTAAGAACAGTAGTGGAGGTTGCTGGCCCTCCTGGCTGCCTCAAGTGCCAGCTTTGGCTTTCCTTTGAGGAAAGGTATTGTGGCATTGAGGTTGAGAAAACTGCAAAAGAAGAGCTAGTTCAATGTGGTACCTGATGGAAAACTATATTTTTTTTAACATCCAACAATAAACTAGCTGTTACGGTACAGTCAATGGGTGTCATGGCTATAAAATACTCACAACTGGTATACATTAGTGTGTCTTGGTCATGGGACAGGAATATCTTCCAAGGAAATGTCCATTTTATTTGAGGACTTTTGTGCATTTTAGGCAGTCAATGTGATCTGCCCCACTGATTGCGTAGGGCAATTGTATCGGAGTTAGAGATTTGATAAAGAAATAAAACACTACATTGATTTTATCATGCTAACCATGTGGAAACTATGTGGAAAAGAATGAAATTCTGGCATGCTGAAGTGAACAACAGCAATGCTTGTTCATTTCAGCTGAGCCAAGATTTCACCTGAACCACTTTTATCTTCCTTTGAGATACTCAGATCTATGTCATGAACTGCCCATTAAAAAACAAACAAACAAAATCTAAGTAGTAAAGTTCACTATTACCTTGTCTTTAAAATAGTATATTTACTAGATCAAATAACTTCTTAACACATACTGTGCCCAGGTAGCACTTTAGAGCCATCCTACCTTCTTTTCCTGTGCAGTGTTAGGAACTGTTAAGGTGTAGATTCCACTTGTTGTGAGTCCAGATTTGAAAGCTTCAGCACAGTCTTTGAAGCTGATTTGCTCCTCTTTAGCTATGAAGTTGTTCTTAGCTGCTAAAAATGCAATAGAAATGGAAGGCGTTAAGAGGAGATGAATAAAAGTTACTAAGAAGTGATTATTGATGTAATCAATTTATAGCTTTGCAGTCCCAAAAATATGCCTAGTCCTGAAAGAAATGTCAGATTAAGGTATTAGTTGTGTGTTACTTTAGAGACATTACTCCAATGCAAGCACGACTGCTTGATAGGTTGAAAAGTGATGACACCTATTAATATTAAGAATAAGAAAACTTAGGATATATCTTTCAGTTTAGCAATGCCTGCTTCCATTGCCTTTAGATTGCATGACAACCTCTACCTGCATTAACTATTACGAACATATCTAACTAGCAACTGATTGTATTAAAATTGACCAGTACTCCAAAATTGTGAAATATAACAGAAGAGTTATTCTATCTTTTGTAATTCAGCTGACTGGAATAACTACAAAGTTTTAGCTAGGTTTTTGCTCCATGCTGAGCAGGAACAACTCTGCATGTACCAAGCTGAAGCTTGGCAGTTCAGGCCAACCCACTAAGGAAACATCCCTTCTGGAATTCATTTCTGTAAAAAATACATTTTAATATGCCGAAGCCTTCTTGTTTTACAGAACAATCTAAGGCTCATCTTTTTGCCTCAGTTCTTTATTAACTATGGAGGTTGGAATTTCCTGGCATTTAGCCTGCTGACTGATATTTCATATTTGACCCTTCTGGGGTTGGTTCTGTGTATTTTCCCTTTTAATCTAAGAAACACAGTCAGTTTGTACAAAGTTTTAGGTGCTATATAAATACATGCATGTATTATTGTTGCTTAATGTTATGTTCTCTTTAGCTCGCTTATTCATTACTTACCTGTTTTCATGTTTTGCCTTAAATACAAAAATAACACATTCAGTGTTTTAATTGCTTTTCCACACTCTATTGTTTGTAAACTGTCTTAGAAACTTTCCCTGCTAATTTTGTCTTTTTGGCAAACAGTCATTATTTTTTCCACTCTGGCTTTAACGGTGTTGTAGCCAACACGACTTTGACTTGTTTACTTATTTGTGCACTAGCATAGCAGATAACATCAGCAGGAACATGTACAGCCTTGCTAATGGTAATTATTTAAGGGGATAGTGCCAGTTACTAACACAAAAAAAATTGAGATTTCACTTTGTTTAGAAAAATCTACAACATTATATTATTTAGGACACTATCAGAACTGAGTGCTTCTGAACGCCCGTTTCCTTTTTTGTGAGCTAACTAGAGTAATGCAGTATAGTCCATCTATACTGTCTTTTATGTTGCAATAGTAACCATTGTGAAATTTTCTTGGTATTTAATTTTAAATCCTTTTTTAGGGGTTCTGTATTCTTGTGGATTTCTAGTTCAGATTACTTTACAGGCAAACACGATAGATTCATTACTCATTTATGTAGCACATCTTTAACTTCTAAATTTGTCAAAATTTGATATCAGACATGAAGTTTAAGATAAAAAATTTGTTCACGTGTTTAACTTACATTTATCCATAACCTTCAGCTTATGGTCTATGTGTTTTTCTATGGAGCATGTAAACCCACATAAAAGTGGAAGCTTATGCTTTGATGCTGGGCTGCCAAGCATATTAAGGATGAAGCTATTGCCATAAAAGTTGTTAGGCTGACTGATTTTTAGGATGAACAGGGAAGTTTCAGTGAAAGACTGGAGAACCTGCTGTCCTGGGCTGGTTCTTTCTGTGGTCTGGGGCATACATAGGTGCTAAAATCTGGGCCAGTGTTGATGATTTAGCCTTTAACAGCCATTACGTATTGTCCTTTCTTTGATCAGCTCTGTGTACGTTGAACAATGCGAGGTGGCAGAAGCAATAGTTGTGAGCAGGAATAAAAGCTACAATCTTATTTCATATAGTCTAGCCTAGAGCTGTGGCTAAGGGAGAGTGCGCTGCCAGGTGAATGAATGCCATGCTGGATGAATACTTGGCATCACTGTATTTTGTTGAACTACTGGAGAACTGGGTAGGCAAGCCAATGTAATTCACAGAAGATGAGCAAAATAATGAAAATAAACCACATAAATATTTTTCCCGTAGAAAAATAGGTCAGTAAGCTCAGATGCAGAATTTAAGGCAAAAAAATACATTTTTTGAGAAGCACAAGTGTGAACAAAATGGTTGTTAAGCTTTAGAGGTAGTATTGTATGCAATTTGGGGAATGTAACTTAAATTATATAAGCTTGTATTCTTTTACTTACAGTTTGGTGTCGATATCATAGTAAGCAAGTTATGAACAGTCTCCATCAAATCATGTTGCTGTTTTTGCAGAACAGAGTTGTTTACCGTGGCTGTAACTAACTGCTTTTCTAGTTCTTCTATAATGGAATTCTGTCTGGCTACTAAGACCTGAAGCTGATCTTTTTCATCTTTTATTGACTTCAGCTGAAGTGTGTGCTTGTCTTCCATCTCAAGAACTCTTTTTTCTAGAAAGCTAAATAAAAAAACTACAATTAGGCTCTTAGGAAACAATTCTAAGCTGATGTAAAGAGTATTAAGCCTGTTGCATACATGCTTTATTTTATTATAGAACTAATTGGTACATAAATAATATCTGATATAGTCTGTATGACAAGCTTTTGAGGTATAGCAATTGGGTCCTGATTTGACATTATGAAAGGAAAGATATAATTTAGTCCTGAAAAGAGGATGGTAATGCTAGAAGTACAGGGAGAATCAGTATAAAACATATGTAGACCCAAAGTAACCATTACTTATGACTATGCCAGAGTAACCATTACTTATGACTATGCCATTGCTTATTACTTATGCCTTGAATATCATTCCCTCAAAGGTTAAGCATATTAGTGAAGGTTTTCATGTTTTTTACCCTATGAAATGAAAAAAAAATCTTCTAAAGATGCACCTTTGAACTTTTCATGTGTCTTGTGTTATAATATATAATTATATAGAAGTATATTATATTTATATGGGAAGTATATATATTATTTATAATATATTCTAGCCTTTAAAAATGGAGATGTGCAAATAGTTCCTTGAAGACGTGTTACCTATCTCCAGTTCTGGAGCTGGTGTGAGTAGGTGATTGGCAGGAACGTTATTGCAGTGGTTCTGATGCATACCATGAGAGGTAAAGTTAAAAAAATGCATGACCAGGAGGGAGAAGTTAGCCTAAAATCCATTACTGTTATTGAAAAAACTCTTGAACCTTTTAATTAAGTTTCAAGCAGATGAAATCGATGTCAGATCATCTTTTATTAGGTGAGAATAATGCATTTGTGTTTACATTTAAAAATAATAATAATTTAAAAAAACACTTGGACGTATGGTTCTTATTAAAACACGTTGTCTCTGAAGGAGAAAACTTACCATTATTTCTGTGTTTGGATTTCACTATAAACTGTTTATTGCCAAAAGTAAAGTACAGAAAGGGATAGCAGAAGTAGTTGGCTTTTGATCTGTATTTCATAAGACTGACTACTTCTGAAGCTTGTATATGAGTAGTAGTTGACTCTTCTCCCCACGTTAGAAAAAGATTGTGGCCATGACAATAGAATGCATTTCTCTGGTAATAAGATATTAAAGTTTTAGGGCAGCTACAATCTGTTTTTCTCTTCACTTCTCCATCTTCACAGCAGAGGTGTTTGAGGCCAGAAATTAAACTGACTCAGGGAATTGATATGATTGAAAATTAATCTGTTTGTTTTAGGGTAATCTTCAGTACCATCCTTCAGTGCCAAACCCAGTACAAGTAGTCCTGGTATTTAGATCAACTTCTGTTGTCACAGAGTTAGGGTTTTCAGTTCTAAAGAAAAATCTTAAACTCTGATGCATTTGTCCCTTAGTAAACCAAGCAATTTTTTTCCCCTATGTGAAATATAACCACAAATTTTCTCTTCAAGGAAAATTAAAAATTCTCTTCAAGAACTTTGCATAAAAGTAGAATTTAACCAAAAAAAAAAAAATTACTAAAATTAATGATCTTACCATAACAGAAAGTTGATGCTACTGTAAAGAGTATCTATAAAAATAAGAATTTACTATGGTGGTTATAACTGAGGAATGAGAATCTACAAATTTTATCAGAATTTTGCAATTGCTAAAAAGGAAAAATCGAAAAATGTTAGTAACAATTTCAGTATAAACAGTTTAAATATCCACATTGAAGTTTAAAAAAAAAATGCAACTCTAAAGCCATTAGAAGGGCACTTTAGGGAATAATATTTTGTCAAATTGATATGCCAACTTACCTGTTTTTTTCTTGTAATTTAGTTATCTCATTGGTCTGATCTGAAATCTGTCTTTCTAATTTATTTGTTGAAAGAGAGTGTTCCAACAGCTGAAGTTCAAGTCTGGTTGTCTGGTTTAATACCTAAATAAAATTTATAAAAAGTATTTGCAGATCAAGATACATCTTTTAAACCAATTGTAATATCTTTATACTGTGAAGTCATGCAAATCTCTATGTAAGTCTCTAATTCAAAAGTTTTCTTTGAACACATTTGGGCACAAATGCTCAAAAATTAGAATGAAGTACAATACACAGGGTTGCATGAATTTTGTTGTTCCACTACCATTTATCATTGGGAGTTCTTCAATGTTATGCTATGACTTTAGTTACTATGACTTTAGTTTTGCTGTCATGCCTTCCCCTCTGTTATAATCTTCTTATTTCATTACTGGCACTATTATGGTTGTTAATCAGAGAATAATTTGAGTTGTTTTCTCAACCTAGTGTAGGAAGAAATCACTTTGCATTTCTCTCACTGGTTGAAATCTTGGCCCAGTCCTCTGAATTCAGTGGTTCCCTTTTAGCAATTTTCCTTAATCCCAAATTACATTTTAAAGTGTTTATTATGTGACAACACTTTTGTTGACTCATTCCTTTAATTATAATTTTACCTTTTTTTGTATGTATTCTCTACTATTTAAATTTATTTGCATCTTTAAATGAAGAAATTGGGAAACACAGAAGGTGCTTTTTGTTTGGTATTGGATTGCATTACTTTGAGGCATGTTTTCTAGAAATATTTATTCATTGTTTTAGAACAGCTTTTTTTAATCCAGTAGAATTTGGCTTTCGTTGGCAGGAAGAATTGATTACTCATGTCCTTCATGTTTAACAGTCATTCAGGACATGATTTCACACTTAACTGTAATTGAAAATTATTGCCAAAAAGTAAGTGTCCTTGAGAGAGCAATTGTTTGGTTAATTTCCTTATGTTGTTAATTAAGACCTTAACCCAGCCACCACTAATTTCAAGCAGAGAAGGAAAGTTATGGTCATGGTTTTCTTCCTGTAAGCAGAAAATACCTGAATAATTTCCATAAAATCATTACTGTCAATGAATAAATACATTTTCTCAGCATGTACAAAATACTGGGCTCCTTAATAATAAAGTCAGAAAGTTGAATTCAGCAAATTTGTGAACTGTGAACTATCAGTTTATCAAAAAATGAACAAAGGCTTATTTTAAGTTAAAAAAATATATCATTGGATGAATTATACAGATATAAAAATGCCTAGCAAGGATTTTAGGTTGTGTGCACTATTTATGAAATATAAAATGTAATGTGCTACATACTATTTTCACTACTTGTCTGGGAATTATATATCTGAACTTTTCTACCATCTTAGCAAAACTACAAATACACACCATTCTACATTCATTGAACTTGTCCTTAACTTAAGTAGAACATCTTAAAAATCTGCATTTTATTTCACGGGATGCCATTTTTTAGCTAATACTTTTCAATTAAAGCAATAATTAAAGATATATCTTTTAATATTTTTGTTTGAAATTATTTAGAGAATAACAATTCTCTAACAGTAGGCAAGTTTACTTCTGTGTGACTGTACATTTCCAGTAGCTACCTACTAAATCTTTTTTCTCAATTCATCTCTAGTTGGTTTGTTCATCCCTCTGTTAAATAAGAATAATAAAATGCATTGTGCTGGCAATGAACTGTAACTCCACCTACAGCATCTATGAAAAAAGTCTTTAAAAAGACTTATTTTTTTTATAAGAATGTTTAAAAATTCAAAAGAAAATTCAAGCAAAAAAAAAAATAAAAAGGTTAAGCTTAGCAAATGGAACAAAGACTGAGTGGGAAGGAACTCTGTTAGCTAAGATCTGGTGGCAAGAGGTGAATAATGAACAGAGATATACAACAGGGGTTGCATAAAAGCATACTCTTACCTAAGTGTATGCTTGGACATACACTAATATTTTCACGTACATTATCTTTAAACATAGTTCTCTAGACATACTTCAAATCCTTCTATAATGGAAGTCTTTCAAGTGATAACAGTAAGCTTGAGATGGACCTATAAGTTGTCAAATATTACTGTTCTCTTAATCTGGGGTAGAGCTGTTGATGGTATTGGTTAACTTTTAATTGTTGAACTGCAGATTGTAACCCTAGACTGTGTTAAGTGTAATTATAGGTATTTGGGAAGCAGAAGCATTTTTAGTTTGAAATACTTTACTTACTTGTGCTTCAACATCTGTTAATTTGCGGGTCTGTTCAGCTGTTTGATTTAGTAAGTTTGTGCCTATTTCAATCATTACTGCAGTCTGGTTCTGCACTGCAGTTTGCTGGATCTCTACCATTTCTTTCTTCATACTGTCTTGGATGTAATTCTCAAGCTACATGGGAAAGGAAAGAGAGAAGAAGATAGTTGCATTCTTTAAATGTTGGAAGGGGGGTGGTAGTACAGTAAGCCTGCCGACTGCCTTGCTAAACAAATTTGCTTTTTTTCCTTGTCTGTTATCCATTTATGTGAAGCTTCCCAACATTAAGCTCTGTCAGAGGAAGGGCAAATATGACAAGGAATGCGTGGCCACCCATTTTCTAAAGGCAAGAACACAGATATGCTGGAGGTAGATAGAAGGCACAGCGGTGAGAATGCTTGCAGACACTGGGAACCTCTTCTGTGTTAGTGCTCCCACCATTGTAACCACCAGAGGAGCTTCACTAGCTTTGGCAGCGATGGGAATTTTTTTAGAAGACAAAGGCTTAGGAGTTTAGTCATCTTCCTGTATCTAGACTCAAATATTTTCAAAAGCATTTTTCATCACATGACTAGGAGTCAGAGAGGAGGTCGGATGTCATTTAACACTGTTATGTGTGTATTTTTATCAGAATTCAAATAAAGACATGAAACAGTAGGAAAACCCATAAATACTTTAAATTCTTATTATTTCATAATGTAAAAACTCTTTTAAATACTTGATTCCAAAGTCATTTTTTGTGGCTAAACCAATGAGGCTTTTTCGGTAGTTATTTCATAAAAGAATACACTACTTTCAAGGAAACCGAGGAGAAAATTCCATTAGCCTGTCATGAAGTCCTTCTTTCCATGTATCTGGATTATCCAAAACAGTCTGATTTTTCTCAATGCTTCTTTAAAATCATGTTCTGTATAACTCTGTAAATATTTCATTTTACTTGCATTTGCACTCTTTAGTTTGAACTCTTTTAAAAATCCAGGCCACATAATTGTTGTTGTTGTTGATATGGGAGATTTCTAGAATCAAGTTTCTACTTCAAATATCAGTGATGTCATATTTCTGCTGGTGTATTACTTTCAAATTTTAGTCTCACTGATGCCTGCAAAATTATGTGTATACTCAGTTTTTCAAGTGTACTAATAAATTGTTACTTAAAATGGTTCCAGAAAATGTTAAGCATTGAAGAAAAATAGCCTTGAGGAACCTTAAGTCAAGTTACAGTAATATGAATCTGACCCTTTTTGATCATGTCTTTCTAGTTAGATTATACATTAAAACAGCTCCACTTCTAGGGATCTATGCATTCAGTGGTTTTGCCTTAGAATCCAGTGTTTGTTTCTTTCTTAGTGTTGGGAAGTCAGAATCTACATACATATGCCTATACCTGAAGTCAGATCCTTCTTTAATAAAAAATGAACCCTTGGAGGTAAAAAGGAGTCATTTTAACAGATAAATCCTCTAAATTAGGATTTTGGTAGCTGTGGAAAGCAAAAAGTCCCCTTTCAAAATGTAAGAACTGTTAGTCTGTAAAAGGGAAATGAAAAAAAATATCTGACAAGAAGGGCTTTTATTTTTAAAATAAAAAGAACCTAAGTCTGCGTTTCCAAATTTCCAGAGTTTAGGCAAGCAGAAGCATTTCAGAACAATAATTTAAAAATTCCTGTTTGCAGGTCATATTTTTGCCAAGGCTTTAGCACTTTTGAGGCAGATGCTCAATCTAATACAGTTAAAAGACAAATAGCAAAGCAATCCTTGCATGTGTTATTGTTAACCATAATCTCATTATATGGGTGAACAATCAGTTTGGCTTTCTAGTGTCTTGGTTAGGATTTTGTTGTCTGAGCAACATGTTGCAAAGGGTTCTTTGGGATGGCAGGGGGGTAGGGAAGATTGATTAGGGGTAGAGAGATGGAATTCATTTTCCGCTCCTGTCTCTCTACTCTCCCTAAAATGAGCTAGCTTTCTGGTTTACCTGTATTCATTCTTTATGAAATAAATACTGCATTTGTAGGTCATCACTTGGAGCTATAAAAATACCAGACCTACAAATGAACGTTTCCTTTATATACTAATTATTGATTATTGGGTTATTTCCTTTGTATTCTAATACAGCTTAAAAATTATTTGACTTTACATGCTGTTGTACCAGCAAAAATAAGTTCCTAGACACTCAGAACTTATAGGCTTTGTTCTTCAGGGAATCCACATAAGCAAGATCACTCCAACATTGTTAGAGCAGGAGAACCATAATAATTTTTAGCTTCATGCTGACCTACAAAGAGGATACTAGTTAATAATAAATAGTTAGCATGTATTCTTTCTTTGGATTAAACATTTATTTCTTCTTCATCCAGTGTGACCAAACTTTCAAAACACTATCTGTTTGTTCACTCCATTCAGTCTATGCAGCTGGTGAACTACAATGTGCAACAGAAATTTCAAAATCTGGTATAGACCAAGGAGATATGCGAGATTCTGAAGGCTTTTATATAGATAAAATATTAACATTTTCACCAAAGTTAGATACTGCTCCGTGAAGACTGAGAGCAATTAATGTGTGTCTCCCTAAAGAGGCTAGACACATGGGGATTAAACAGTTTGAGTCCAAATTAACTTTAGAGTTGAAGCTGGAGAACTGGACGTGATCACGGACATCTTGTAAAATAACTTTACTATAAATGAACTTCTGTCAAAAGAAAATTACGGGAGATCTCCAGAATGCTTTTCATCTCCTTCAATACCATAGCCATGTATTATGACATTTTTATAAAAATCAAGGATATGGCCTCACCTGGCATGTAATGTACATCCACGGTTAGAAGGCATGTTGAAAAAGCAAGGCATGTTCACAGAAAAACAAACGATCAATGAGGCATCTTGGGTATCAGAGAGCTACCATATGAGAAAGCATTGAAAATATGTATATATTTTTTTTATTTATTTAGAAAAAGGCCTACAATAGAAATAAAGGAGGCAATGAATAGTTCAGTGAAGAAAGACTGATCGATCTTTGATTCTTTCCACTGCATTAAAAAGAACAAAATATCTCAGAAAATAACTGTGGGTATTAAACCTCATTCTCCAAGGTTTGCTACAGATAGTGGTCAAAATGAGAATCTGAGCAAGGTCATATCTGCAAACAGGATTACAGAATTGCATGACTTCTTTGAAAATGTTATCACTGAGTTATTCCAAAACCTACTACTAGAAAAAGAGTTAATTCTGGGCTTAAAGGTAAGGTAAACATTTTAAGATAGGCTTAGGCAATTCCCCACAGCTGTAAGGTTGTTCTGATTAGAGTACACAAAAACTGTGATTACAGTTCAAGGCATCTGGTGGTTCTGGTTGCCAGATTTTTATACCCCTTATAATTGTGCTTGCAACCTTAGAAAGCAGTTTTGTTTAGATACACAGATCTGCAGTTTCGTAATTTATCTTACTTGAATATCTTCAAGTATAAGCCTAACTCTGAACTTTGTATCATCTGCTCTTTTTTCAAATAATATATCATTCATGTGATGCATTCTAAGTTGTTGAAGTATTCTCTTGACTCCAATTTAAGAGTTTGTCTTCAAATCTATTTTTCAACTGAAAAATGCTAAATAGACAATTTAGGGCATATGGTAATAGTGCTTTCTAATATGAAATATGAACATGAAAAGGGATTTATTTTAAAATTTATAGCCGGTTTCATGATCTGGCTCCTTTCTCCTAATTTAGAGCAATGTGAAGCATCAAAATGATATGGATCTATTAAGTGTCTTTGTAGCTTTTTGTGTTTTTCCCCCCCTAAAAATCCTACGAAGCATACCTGCATAAACCCCTCTGTTCTTTTCTTTGTATTCAATAATCCTCTTCCACTTCTGTGCATTCTCTGCTTGTACATATCATAAAAATATTTTTTCCTGACCTGAATAAAGATATGCACTCATCTCTCTTAGTTTATAATTCCTTTGTGTCATAAACTGCGAAACTGTAGAAAATAGGAATTCTTAACACGTACATTTCTTTTGCTTTTTGTTCGTTCTGCGTGTGGTTTTTGGTTGTTTGTGTGTGTTTGCTTGCTTTAGAGGCAGGTGCTTACTTTCATCTTCTAAGATGAATACAAGAGTTACTTTCATCCAAGATGCCTATCCTCTTCCCCTGATCTTAGCGAGAGCAAAACATTTGCATACTCTCAGAAAGTGAGGCCGTTGTGTTCCCTTGAAAGTGGGTACAAGAATATTTTGATACAGGCTCTGGTTAAGGTAGCTATGACTGAATTTCACCAATATTAAGGATTTGCAGCCATTTGGAAGAGTGCATTTTTTTGTGCTCACTTCTTTGTAGAGTGCTCTTCATCAGCTCCTGCCAAGCAATCTCTTTTATTTATAAGCATTGTTGAACACTCAGAATTTCTGAGCAGGGGAGGATAGCCGGGGTCATTTACAAGAAGGGCACAGGAATGAAGTGCTCCAGTTCATGTCCAAGAGTTCAGTAGCTTGGTATTTTGGTTTGTGCAGCATGTCTGTCTTCTCAAAATTTTGCTCCAATTCTGAAGATGCAACAGGGATTATTTGTCAGATTTCTCCTTTGTCACATGATTACTTTGGGGAGATAAATTTTAATCTCTTGTTAATTCAATGAAAACTTGAATATAAGACTTTGGTCTTAATATATGTTAACCTTCATTACATTATGATTATTTTGGACAAAATAGTTGTCAAAACCTAATAGCTGACTCTTAATGAGGCATCTTCAGAAATTCAAAGAATCTTCTCATAAGAAAAGTGTAGAGAGAGAGAGAAATATATCTTAGTGCCTAATTTGAAAGGAGAAATTGTTAGTTAGTTGGCATCAGTTTTGGGCCTCTCACTTCAAGAAAGACATCGAGGTGCTGGAGTGTGTCCAGAGAAGGGCTACAAAGCTGTTGAAGGGCTTGGAACTATGAGGAGCGGCTGAAGGAACTGGGCTTTTTTAGTCTGGAGAAGAGGAGGCTCAGGGGAGACCTTAGTGCTCTCTACAACTACCTGAAAGGAAGGTGTGGGGAGCCAGGGATCACCCTCTTCTCCCAGATAACCAGCGATAGGACTAGAGGGAATGGCCTCAAGTTGTGGCAGGGGAGGTTCAGGTTGGAAATTAGGAGACATTTCTTCTCAGAAAGAGCAGTCAGGCATTGGGACGGGTTGTCCAGGGAAGTGGTGGAGTCACCGTCCCTGGGGGTGTTCAAGGAAAGGTTGGACCTGGTGCTTAGGGACATGGTTTAGTGGGTGACATTGGTGGTAGGGAGATGGTTGGATCAGATGATCTTGGAGGTCTTTTCCAACCTTAATGACTCTGTGATTCTATGATCTCCAGAATGTAGTAATTGTGGAGAATGTAGTATTGTAATGTGGTGAAGGGACAATGGGTGGAGTGTGTGTAAATTTTCCACCTTTGTTGGTGTTGTGATAATGTTATGTTGATTTTGGTGTGAGGAATTCTTTTTTTTGATGTAAATGAAACTTGTGAAGATTGTGTGATGGGCATATATTTGCATAATTCCTAGCATTTCAGTGATTGCTCATGGGAATTTTTCATGAAAAAATCTAATTTTTGTGTAATTTTTGCTTAAATTATATGAAATGAAAGCACAGAGGGAAAATGACACATCTTTCCAAATGTGCTTAAACAGCAAAAACAGGTGGGAAAATTTAAAAAAAAAAAAAAAAAAAAGAATTTAGTAACATAGTTATGGTGATGCATTTTTAAAAAGACAAAATTCTCTAAGGATTTCAATTTCAGATTGTCATGCTTTTTCAGTACTTCAAATCATACAAAATCATAAAATTTGATTTAAAACTTTAGCAAAGTTGCCAAAAGATGTGTTGGAGCCCATTCCAAAACATTACTTTTATAACCAAGATTGTCATCTTTTTTTTTTTCTCCTTAAATCAAGTTTTAAACTGGCAAGAAAGAAAAGACAACACGTAGAGTATGTGTTAACAGCAATTTGTTTTCAAACTATTGGCAGAGATGTTATAAATTGTTTATGACGGCAATGGTTTGCCAATTTGTATTTAAATGAAGAGCCTTCCTCACTGCTGTTATACAGTTTGTGTCCATGTTAAAGAATCATTTTCCAAAGAACCAGCAAATTATTGGTGCATTTTGTAGACACTTTAACTTACCCTTTTTTTCATTTAAAGTTGTAAAGGAGGTCTTGCTTTTGCTCTTTCCTGCCAGATGGTTAGTGTATACTAATTAAACTCTCGTGTTCCTGGTAGAAATTACATAGCTATATGAATACATCCTTCCCTTCTTTGCCAAATGCTACCCCATATAAACAGTAAAAATAATACTGGCTGCTAGTTTCATTTTATATAATTTGTCAGTTATTAGAGCAAACAATCTTTCCAAAGAAAGTTTGGTGATTTCTTTTTAATATTTATAATCTGATTCTGTCAACTGTAGCATTCATTTTCAGAAAGAGTGGTAATATTAGTCATGACTTTCTACATAATGCTGTGTCCCGTGGAAGAAGTACATAGATGGCTGGAGCAGCATTATCCTTTTCATCCATCCCTAAGATCATTAGAAACTATCAAGATCTTTTTTCCTTGAATCAAATATAGATTACTAGACTAAGCAGTTTACTACTTCCAGGGACTTATCTGTAAGACTGAGAAAATTCCCAAAGCACATTTTTAGGCTTTTTTAAAGCCTGTCTACTGAAATGCAAAGATAATCTTTACTTTTATAATAAAGCATCCTTTCTAATACTATACTGGCTGGGAGAAATAGCAAAGAGGTCAAATTTATCTGTAGTCATACCCCTATAGCCCTGTATTTAAATCAGGAAATTTATTGCATGAAAAATGTCATTAGCCTCGTGAACTCAGCAACTGCTTTGTGTGATACACGAAGCTCAGCTGCGTTTGGTAGAGTTCATTCTATCTAACAGCTGATTGCTGGCCAAATGGAGAGGTCATATGCTTCCATGCCCCAAGCACATGTTCCTGCTCTCTTTCTTGAAGTGTCTCTCACGTATGTCACTGGACTTTTGACTAAGCCCAGATGCACTAACCTAAGGGGGAAAAAAAAAAAAAAAAGGAGGGGAAGGAGTGGACCATCAATTACAGCAAGGCATTTTTTAAATGTGCATTGAAGCTACAGTGTTTGACATATATTCAGTTGTCAAAAGCTTGTTAAGTTGCTCTTACATTCCTAGTAAAAATTTCTTGTGCTTTCACAACATACTTTGTGAGTTTAGACCAGGAGAATTTAATTGGCCCTTCCAATACCTGTAGTCATCACGCTGAGATTTTGGACCCTAAGATATTTAGTCTACAGACAAAAGTGAACAAGATGGAAAATGAATTTAAGGCAGCCATTTCTGTTCTAATGACAGGGCAAAATAAGGAAAATGCTGATAAGTCTCCTCAGTTCTTTTTCTGAATACTTGTTCAAAGTATAGAGGATACCTTCCTACTTTTCATACTCTAGATGTCATGAGTTACCTTTAACCCAGCCATACTTTGTCTTAGTTGCCTGCTCATGTTTCAGAGTGGCAGTGTTCTTTGGATTCTGGCCATGTCTGGTTTCTTCATAAGTGATCTGAAGCAGAATTTAGCCCATAGTTTGAAACATTTTTTTCAGACTCTAAATATGCAACTGTCACTTTTTAGAAGCTCATCCATGTATACTTAAATTTCTGAATCACAGATACATTTCTGTATATAAAGACAAAATACAAGTCTTTCATCAAAGACTTTTCAACAGACTTCACTTTCAATAAAAATATTAAATATACAAATTGCTTATTTGTAGTATAGTTGAAGTTTACACACTAGAAAAGGTGTACTTGGGATAAGATTCTTTGGATAGGATCTTTTTGGATCCTGTTGAACGTGGATAACAGTGAAATGTAAGATAGACTCTCTAGAGAGAAGAAAACAGTATAATTAAATGTGAACACAGCAGCTTCATCGTAGCAGTTCACAGAGGCAATAAGAAGCTGTTATACATATATATGCCTCACATACTGCTTAATGTGCACGCATGTAATGAATGGAGCTGGGATCTCCATGTATGTATATATTTATCTTTCCATATCACTGCAATGTATTGGTGTTATGAAGACAATACTATTAAAATTCCAATTTTGCAGATAGTTTTTTTCTCTTTTAAATAGCTTTTCATACTTGTTCATACTAGGCTACCAAAACTGCTTAAAGTTAGGGAAAAACAAATGAAGGAAGGAAGGAAAGAAAGAAGGAAGGAAGGAAGAATAACTACCCCTTCCAAGATTCATTTATCTTGACAGACCTAAGGGAACAGATTTTAAAAGTCATTGCATCAATCCCCATCAACCAGACCTTCAATTATTTTAAATTAGCTTCCATTAAAATCATATATTTTCCTATGTCTTTTGAAAGTCAGTAATCAGTTTCAGAAGCCTATAACTTTTAGAAGAAAATAGTACACTGCAGAAGTGATTATGTCTGGAAAAGAGACATTTAAATTGCTTTTTTTTTTCCCTAGGGCAGGAAGTCCCTATGGACTATGTGCTGTTTCTCAAGGGAGGGAAAAAAAAATCTTTTGGGAATGTATATGGGAATGCTTGAGATGTCTCTACAGCATTAGCTTTTTACACGCTTCATCGAGCATGTCTGCCTGTCCAGACCTCCAGCTAAGAATTTTCTCTTATCTCATTTTCCTGTCAGCAAACAAAAGGTGAAAGTAACATCATAAATGAATACTAGCTGAAAGTGAGCTGTGATTTATTAGAAAATATTCAAGTTAAAATTGTGTAATAAAATACTGAAGGTTTAAATTCCAACTCTAAGAATAGTAAATAAAGAATTTGAAGTAAATTATACGCAGGAGATGATTCAGTTAATGCCATTTATGAACTAAGTTAAAGCTTACTAACTTATTCTCATGTCTAATTACATCTCAATTAGAGTAAGATGATTTTCTAGCAGAAGAAAAAAAATCCCTGCCTTCATTGGGAATAATCTTCTTGAATAAAAAATAAATATTTCATTAATATTGCTTGAAACTAAATGCATGAAAAGCCTCTATTGTCTGTACAAATATTTATAAAGAATTACTTTCATTGTGTGTTCTTGACTAAAAGTATTTTGTTCCTAACACTGGCATCATCATACTTTCTATGTATTTTGAACTAACTACAAAAGTTACAGTCAAAGCTATGACAGAAAAAAAGCAAAACAGGGAAAGGGAAGAGGCTTTGAGATCTGAAACTATCCCAAAGGCAAACTCACAGTTTAGCTCCCATGGTTCCAGCCTCTGAGCTTGTTTTGTATATATGGTAGCTCTCTACTGCTCACCGAACTGAAGATAACGTGTTTTCAGGTGGCTTGTCACTTGGAGGGTGACATAAGCTCTTCGTTCTACATGTGATGCATTACACCTTACATGGCACACAGATGTTCATTTTTAAGAGACGTAAATGAAAGGCAAATGAAAAATATTCTTGTGTTTTCAGAAATATTGTTAGTAGAAACTACATGTTCATCTTCAGAAATCTTTTAGTAGTCTAAGTTCCTGTATGGGCAGGGAAATAATTTTAAGTAAGATTTAACAACTGTATCTTCAGACCTAAAATCAATTATTTGGTGATTAAGCATTCTCATTAAGAGTTACAGATATTCGTTAAGGCAGTAATCTAATATTCCGAACTGCTGTTGTTCAAGATTACAGCGAAGTGGTATTTCTCTTAGAAATCAGGGAAGGAATTCATAAAGTTCCCATTAGTCTAAAAATAAAGAATAAATAAATAAATAGTCTGAGTCATGAATGGCATTTTGCCGAAGTTCAGTAGCACTGAAGCCAGGAAGACAAAAAGCCAGTGATGCTTCTGCCATTCACTGAAATGAATATAAATATTCCTCGTTATGTGTAACAAGCCACAAACCTTCAGAAACAGGATTCCTTATTTATGAACAGCTTAAGAAATATTGCCAATCGTTAATTTTTTGAAATACTAAGTTATAGCATTGAGCTAGAATTTCACAAATTGAATATTCAAACCTTTTGGAGACAAGCCTACATGCTTTCAGTTGCATTTTGTACTTCCATGCTACCATCAGTGAATCGGGACTTTTTCAGACTGGTATAAAAATGAAATTCTGCCTTAGAAAGCACACTTGAATAAACACAGGTGCTATCCCAGATCTAAAGTAATCCTTTCCCATTTGAGGATTTTCTTCCATTCCACTGAGCTACAGGCAGCTGAAATAAACTTACTGTCAGGTATGCTGTTGGGGGTACTTATGATATTTCTCATGAAAGGCAGTAGCTATGTAGCCTTATATACTTTAGATTTTTTTAGTCAATTTTTATCTGGCATAAACTTTTCATGAAATATTTTTAAAATATTTTTTCTCTCAATTTACGATTTCAAGTTTGTTATAAATTCCTCTTTAAATAGGACAGCCTATTTTACAGAACACCTCGTGAAATCTATGATTTGCAACAGCAAATAATAGCGCAATTTTCTGAAGAAACAATGAAGCATATTTCTCTTTTTCAAAGTATGCTATCAGGAAAGTGAAAGAGAGCTAGGCATTCACAGCTCATTCTCAGCATTGCTTTCTAGGGAAGCAGTCATCTTGCATTCCACTTCCAACCAGAAGGAAGAATGATTCGGAGTTCAAGGATCAAACTAGTTAGGAAGCCGTGGAACACAATTAGTCCCTTTTGTAAGCTATAAAACTGGGTGTCTCCTGTTTCCAAGCTGTGTTCACAGAGCATCTTTCAGCATGAAAAATCATTAGGTTTTTTTTGTAAACTTCGCAGATAAAGGAAACTGAAAGCATTTTGAGTAGTTCTTAAACTTTGCATCATACTAGTTTCCAAATATAGTTTAAGTCTTTTAGAAGACTTTTTGAAGAAGAAGAAGCCTCAATGATGATGCTACTAAGAGAGAATTGGTCATCTGAGCTGAAGACATGCCAATTTTTCAATGTTCAAGACTCTGAGGCAGCACACAGGTCAGCTGCTGATTTCAGTTTTGGAGGATATAATTTCTCTACTAAGATATCACAAACTGATTTTTCTGTACATTTCCAAAAAGAAAAATTTCCTCTCACATGCTGTAGTTCTTTCTGTAAGCCATGCTGCATCTTTCTCTCCATTGTTTCCAACTCCGATAAGCTAGATAGACAAGGGGAGGTGATGTGTCTGACAAATTTGCCAAATTTCATCACCAGTCTGAAAATACCTTGCTTGGCAGACCAGAGCTGTCAAAGGATTTCCCTGAGGTTTCTAAAATACTGGACAGGGGAAGCAGGACCCAAAACCAAAATGGACTTGACTGACTACAGAAAACACTAAGTTCTGCCTTAAGTAAAGGAAGCTCAGGTGTTCATCTCTGCTTAGTAGAAAAACTGAACATCTTGGTATGTTCTCATCAAATGGTACTTGTTTATTTCCCATTGTTGTTCTGTTAGCACAGTTAAAAGTCTTTAAAGCAAAAGCTTCTGAGGAATTCCATGCTTGAAAGATAAAACAGGAAGCTGTGTTAAGAGTAGACAAGCACAAATATTTGGAAATAAGATCAGCACATATAGGCAGCATACTGCAGAAACAAAATGTAGTGTGTGATACAGATGCTTGAGAAAAAAATATTTTAAATTATGTAATCCTATTTTTATTTATTTATTTATTGCCTCAATAGCTAGGCTTATCTACCCAAAAGCAGGCAGTGTAGTGTATTGGAACAGCACCAAGAAGAAAAGCCTCTCCATCCATTGCTTCCAAAACTTCCTCTTTATCTCTGGTGTCCCACAGAGCAGTCAATTAGTGATGGAAAGTCACCTCTTGAGCTGAGTTCCAGTCAGTGCTCCTGAAAGCCTAAAGCCAGACAGCTGCATCTTGGTGCCTTTCTATGAAAACCAGAAACAGGAGCCAGATCCTCTCAAAACAAACAAAGCTATTGGTATTGATTAAAATAGAAGAGGAGGAACTCTCAGCAGAAATGGCTGCGAACCAAAGCTATGCACTTAGGATGGGTATTTTAGGAGAGGAAGCCGTCTGTCAAGATCTGATGGGATGGTCCACTCAGATGGTCCACTTTTAAATGCACTTTCAAGAGATTCTCTTGGATGCAAGACTCTACTCTGAAGATGAGTAACCAGATCTAGCAATAGAAAAAGTACAAGGCTGTTGACACTGCATGCCGCCAGCAAGAAATAAATAAATAAATAAATAAATAAATAAAAGAGGTCTGTCTTAATACCCAGGAGATTATGCATGTAGGTTGGGGTCAAAAAGAAAATTCAACAACTAAAGAATCCAAAACTGAGCCAAAAGAATCCAAAACTGAGAACAAGGGACATAGCAAAAAGGGAATTCAAACTGGACAGCCAGGAAGAAGATGAATGGTCTTAAAGAAGGCAAAAAGAGAAAAAGAAAAAAAAAAAGAAAAAGGAACTTAAAATGGATTTGTCAGGGTTGTGAAAGAAAACTAAGACTTCAAAAAGACAACGAGCTGTAAAAGAGGGTTGGAAGACTGATCTTGAAGCTGGCTAAGGGCAGGAGTTGTCTTATGGTCGTCAAGTTTAAACAACACGGTGAAGTTGTAAGGAAACATACTGAGGAAAATGGTGAGTGTGAAGGACTTGACTGGATTAGCCTCTTAGGAAGCATGAAGCATTTTGCCTTTTGAGACAAATGAATTTATAGATACATCAAATGAAATCTCAGTTTCACTAAGTCAGTGGTAACTTTTCTACTTGCGTAGAGTGGAGCTAGGATTTTTTATGCTGTCCTCAGAACTTTTTTAAGATAATGAAATTTACCGTAAGGAAGAAGGAGATCTCATGACATGGATATGTTTTCTCTAGATACAAATACCTGGAGGTGTTCAAGGCCAGGTTGAGTGGACCTTTGAGCAACAAGGTCTATTGGGAGGTGTCCCTGCCCATGACAGGGGGGTTGGAACTGGATGATCCTAAAAGTCCCTTCCAGTCCAAGCCATTCTATAATTCTACTATATCAAACTTGAAAGTGACAGAATATATATATAATATGTATATACATATATATATATATATAAAGTTATTACTAAATTATATTTAAACATTCTCTGTAGCTAGTAAACTGCAGTTTAACTGTTTTTTCCATATAGTCAGAATCCTTTTTTGTATGTGATAAGCCTTCAGCAGGGGTCAGATTGTTTATATTTGTTGCAGTTTATAGCACTTCTAAGGGTTAGGTTACTAGTCTTGGGGCTTACCCTCTTGTTACTTGTACTTTGCTTCATTTTTCACAAGACATTCCCAATAAGACTCCAGTAGCAGTCACATCAGCTTGGGTCTTGTTTGATTGACTAATTTAAATATATATGTATATATTATTTACTATTGCTTTATAGGTAATCATTATATGAGACAGAAAGTCTAGCATCAGGATGGAAGTTAGACATTAAGTGAAAAATGCAAGAATAATTAATATGGTCAAAGTTCAGACCTCATCCAAGGAAGTTTCATTTTTTTCAAGTCAATTCCTTAAAACCATAAAAATGTAAGATTTTTTTCTGGTTTCACTCATTCACTTAAGCTGTCTTTTGCCTACTTCATCCACTTCTTTAGAGTTATATTAAGAAAATGAAACTTGCTGTTCCTTTGAACATTTGAATTACCCTGTTTAAAGAAAGGCTTTCTGAAAAGAAAAGCAAAACCATGGAAATTTTTTTCCATTACATCTTTACCAGAAAATTTCTGTTAATATTAAACTGGTTGAATGGATAGGTTATCTGTTAATGCAATATAAAAGAGAATGTTAAGTATCTCTGCCATAGTTACATATATTTCAGTCTTGATCTGCAGCTTTTGTGATATTGGATTGTTGACTTTTTCACGACTGAGATAAGATTGTCAGTTGACGGCCAATGGAAGCGAAAAAATAGGCTATTACTTCTTGACTGGTTGGGACATTCTCTTTAAGGAGCTGCTTTATATTTCACTTTGAAACTGTGGATTTGAACTAGGATCTTGTAGGTAGTTTACACCTTGCAAATGGACAAGGGGAATGAAAATTGTTTCTGAAAACAAACAAACAAAAAAAAAACAACCAAGTATACACAACGTAGTGTTGGAGTCAAAGGAAAGGACCTAAAGGAAGTACGTGAAGTATCTTGGTACGATCCATACAAGTTCTTCAGAGGAAGACAGAACTAAAATGTTTTTTTAGGTGGCAGCTATAAAAATTAAAACACTCAGCTTACTCATATGCCTCAGGGTAAGACTATACATCAGGTCATATGATGAAACTAGTGCCTCCGGTACACTGACGTCACGTAACACCTATGGGGGTTGGGGAGCTGCTGGTGGGGTAAGGGCTGTCACTATTGCCCAGGAAATGGCCTTTCCACTGAGCTGGGTGTCTCCCCATTCCTACACCCTGACAGAATGGAACAAAAGAGGTTTTTTGTTTCCAGGATTACAGGTGTCAGGTGCAGGCCTGAATCAAAAAGAAAGCAGAGCGATGAAGCTGGTATAGTGTACTAGAGATTTAAGGTTCCTAATATATTCCTAAAGGTACAATTTTTCTTTATCCAAATATGAGAACCTTAGTTTTTCTCCCTATCAAAAGTCCTATTAGATGGAGTGCTAATTAAACATCAAACATTTGCCTAGTGTGTTTTCATGTATTTTAGACAATTTATTCAAAAAGCATACAAAATATTGTTTCTGAAATAGCTCAAATGATGTCAGTTGTGTAACTGATTATGCTGTCCCACAACAGAATTCTCTAACATGTTAATTTTGAAAAAGCTGAATTATTCCTGTCATCATGTATGTTTTGAACACCTTTTGAAATGCATGTAGCCATTTTTAGTACCTCGGTAGTTACAACATTAATAGGTACTACAGAGTCTAAAATGGAATGCCTCTTCAAGAATTTCAGTTCCTAACATTGAGACAGTTGTGATCTATCCAGCAAAACCTTTTTTTTTTTTCTTCTTTTTTTTTTTTTCCCCCTCCTGGAAACTTAAATAATAAGATATTGTAGCCAGCTGTTGAACAAAATTGTCTGTTAAGTCCTAGGCTGTTTTACCACAAGACATTGATTTTAATCACTGACCAGCATCGATGATAGAAAGTTGATATGTTGTTCCCCAGATGGCAAAAGTACACTATATAGTTTTCTTTTTTTATGCTCTGACATGGTGCTGGAGTCCTGAATACAAATACAAAGCTGAAAGATTATTTTACCCTACAGTATTAAAAAGATATTGAACAAAGGTTAGACAGTATATGCTGCTGGGGTTTAACAGGAATCCCTAGAGGCAGATGGACTGCAAAGAAAGTTAATGGCATGTAAGAACTGTGAAGTATTCACTCATTTAGAGAGGAGAATGGTTCTCTCCTTACAGCTTCTGTGAATAATGTTATTCTGTGAAGGACACTATATTTCCATACTTTTACTAACAAAGAGAGGAGTTAATGGAGAGAAGGTTGTGTAATCTGTCAGCTTCTCTTTTTTAGCAGCAAGACCTTGTTGTGACCTCAGTAGGCTCTTGAAAGATTATTAGATAAAGTGATAAAGGTTGGTATGGGCAGTATAAAGACACTAGAAAAGTTCCTGTAGTTCCTCTGTCTCCTTCCAGACTAAGCCATAAACTGCTGGAAGTTGGAATGAGAACAGACAGCCATCTCCCGGTCATGCAAATTGCAGGATACATTTGCTGAGCTTTGTAAATAGCATCTTAATTTTAGGGTTAACCTGTTGCACAGACAGATGAAAACTAATAGGATTTTCAGTAATTATTTGACCTGGAAAATGTAGTAAGCATTAAAAAATAAAAAAAAAAAAAAGGCATTTAAAGAGTAGTAATGTATTTTCCTAGGAAGCTTGAAAACTGACACAGTGAGTGTTTGCAGAACTATTTAGGTGTTAGATTTTTTATACAAAATATGGATCTGGATTTTGTAACTTGAAGAATTCTTTAACATTTCCTCTGAGCTCAGTTTGCCTGGAATAAACTTAGATTCACCAAACAGTATTTGAGTTGTTCCTAGAGAATAAATATGATTCTTTTTTCCTCTACCCCATTTCCTAGAGATACATCTGTTAAAGGAAATGAAATGATCACAGTATTTCCAGTTGTAAAGTGCTTTTTCAGGTTTTGTGTGTGTGTGAGGTTATTTGGTTTAATTTGTTCCACTGTGGAATGTGCCATATCTCTAAGGCATTTCTGGGTATTAAATTACTGTGCCATACCTCTTTTCTTTTTTTTTCCTTTTTCCAGATGCTCAGCCCTGTGAAATTATCTGATCTTTTCTATTATTTTTTCACCTGTAATTAATATTTGGTTAGTCTGAGAAATTCAAATAATATCATGACAGAAAAAAAAAAATCTGTGCTTATTTCTGAAGGTTCTTACTCAGTCCCATAG
Source organism: Anser brachyrhynchus (assembly GCF_964034855.1). Classification (NCBI taxonomy): domain Eukaryota; kingdom Metazoa; phylum Chordata; class Aves; order Anseriformes; family Anatidae; genus Anser; species Anser brachyrhynchus. The sequence continues at coordinate 101,729,552 of NC_137696.1, read as the reverse complement.
GAACCCTCCTTTTCTTGAAGATTATATACATATTTATAGTCCTCTGACAAATTATTTTCTCAATAGTTTAGCTCTTATTACCACTGAGAGATTTACTAGGTTGCATTTGGACTGCCAACATATTTTCTCTGTGTGACATCCTTGTTTCATATACTAGTATATGCATGAAATATTTTTTTGTTCAAGAGCCATCTTCCCTCATTTTCCCTAAGTGCTTAAGAAAATCTGCAGTACTGGTATCCTTAAGATTCCCATCAGTAAGTCTCTTACTAGATGCCAGAACACTTTTTTTTTTTTTCCAAATTGCAACTTGCATCTTTTGTTCCATTCTGTCAGGATGTGGGAAGGGGGAGATACCAAACTCCAAGGAAAGGCTGTCAGTCCAGATTCAACTCTTGTTCCTAAGCTGTTTTAACAAATGGGATGCATAATGTTTATCTATATATTTTGTACCATATTTGTAGCATATTCCATGCTTCTACTTTCCACTTATTGTCTCTTGATTCTGGGGTTTACAAACTTTAGTGCCAGCATTGCATGCCAGGGTGAGGGCTGTGCAGCATGCTGGCTTTTACAACTTCTTCAGAAATGCTGGTAAGTCTTCAACTTTTCCACTCCTCTTTCTCTTCCAGGCTGAAAAGACTGACTGAACTTACTCTAGGAAGCTACTTATGATGATATCCTTATCATAAACTAATGATGACTATCATTTGAGTCATCTGACAAAACTCTGGGTTTGCTAAGCTCCAGAGAAGCATCAGAGAGTGACACCTTTCTCCCTGTAGACCTTAATCTAAGGTCTGAGAGTGTATCTTCTAAATCAGTTAGCAGCACTCTGCATGTCAAGCCCTATAATGGTATTGCTGCAGAAAGAGTCTTTGCTCCCCATCCTGGCTTTCAGCTGGAGCTGTATAAAATCCCATGAAACAATAGATGCAAGAGGGGGTTCTTGCATTAAAGTATGTAAGAGGTTGTTAAGTAACTAGTGATTTACTGAGTTACCTTGGTTTACTGTCAAAAGTATTGTAAATAGACTAATGAAAAATGTGGTATATTTTCAAAAATGCAAATACTGTAGTATGAAAAGGACAGCCCACTACAGCCATTGAAAACTTCATATTTTGAAAGTTAAGAAATAGTTATCTGTGTCTGTTAGGCAAAATTCAATGTATTCTAAGGAATACATATGTGATAGTTTGTTTCTTCTTATTAGGAACCAAAAAAAATGGTATTGGTTGTTTTCCTTGGCAGATTGCAGGAGAAGCATGTTATTGAATTAATTCATAATCAACAACAAATAAGGTGCAGTAACAAGATAATTGTCTGTAAAAAAAAACACCATTCTGGAATTCAGTCTCTCAGCAAAAGTTTCTAAGACGTTCTAAGGGTTATGCTGTTATGTGTTGCAGTGTATTTATGTTAAGTGGGTACGCAAACACAAAGGACTGCAAACTGTCAACTCAAGCATCTCCAGGCTAATTTCCTATATGTGCACTTGAAGGAAAAGAAAAGAAAAAAAGAAAAAAAAAAAGGGCATTTATTGTTAATAATTAATGGAGAAAGTCTCCCAGTTTGCTGTTCGGACCAGTCAAAGATGATAACTTTGTGATCATATTAATAACAAGCAGAGCATTTGAAAGTACATTTTGAATGCTACTAAGAGACTGGTTCAGTAAAACAGGCATCTGTCTACCATATTTTTTTCTGATCACATCTTGGAGATGATGAGCTCTCAAATTCAATTTTATCTTGTAGGTGTGTACAAGAAAATCTCTTGCTCTTCTTTGTTGGGTTTGTACTGTTTCATGCCTGTTCCATCAATTTGGAATTTGTGGAGTGACAGAAATATTATTTGCAACAATTTTAAGCACATGCAAAAGTATCGTTTTGAGTCTTTTTACGAGAATTTACCTATTGGAGATATAAAAATAAACTGCAGAGTCAAATCATCTAGACAAGCTTGGAAACTTTATCCAATAACACGTATTAATCTCAAAGTAAAACGGTATTTTCTTTTTGGTCATGCCAGTACTCTTTTGCTTAGCAAATACATAGTTGATAGACAGAAACAAGCACTTTTCACATTTAAGTGAAAACAGATGCATTACTTAAGAAAGGAATGCAGCCCTTGATTCAGAGTCAGAATCATCTCTTGCGTATTTCAAAATCCAGCGCTGTACAATATATTTGTCCTTGTCCATTGCATGCAGATGTTTCTGGATGGTGCATGTCAGAATATTTTTTCATATTTGAGATGTGAACTTCTGTACCTTAATGTCTTAAGCCACCACTGTATACTGTATCTTGAGTGTTATAATAATTATAACCATTTGTTGGTACTTATTCATAAAATATTATGCATATCCACTCCCATACATCTTAAAACATCTGAATTTGTTTCCTCTAGAGAAGAAACATGTTTCAAAATGACAAAGGGTTTTTAGCTTCCAGGATAAGGAAAAACAAATCTCAGTTCAGAGATGCTACATCTCTATCAGCAAAGTGTTCCCCTCCTAGTCTGCTGGCATGGTTCAAGGTGAAGTTCTGGCTTTGGGTTTAATGTTGACTACTGACTTTTATTTTCTAGTCTTTTGACCTGCCGATAAACTAAAAAATAAATTACCCTATATGCCATACACTATCAACAATTTGTACATAAATTTTTTCAATTTTTTCTAATGGGAAAGACAAAACATGACCCATTTCTTTTACACTATTGCTTTGGACAGAGTCCTACCTCCTTGTAGTCTAAAGTAGGATCTAGTTTATGTACTAAGAAGTAAATTCAAGTCAGCATTCAGTTATTTCAATGGCCAAATATCTGAAAAAAAAATGCAGTTCCTGCAGTAGAATTGCCATGATCCAAATGGTAACATTGCCATTAATTTAGATAGATATTTTTAATTGTAGACCTTATGAGAATCACGTCTTCTAGAAAACCCAGTGTTTTTATATATAAAGAAATTCTCAAGGATAATACTCAACATGTATAACTACATTTAAAAGTTCCAGTCTCGTATCTGATCTGTATACCAACCTCCCATCCTCTCAAATTAACTGAAAATCTTATTAACGAGAGGCTTGTTCTCCCTGCCTATACACACACTTTAAGAAATATATATCTTACACATCTGCACAAATTGATCCCAAAGTAGGAAATGTCAAAGAAGAAAGTTAATTTCAGGCTTTTTATTGCACAGTTGATCTAGAGTTTTGGCCTTTGCTCTGCGGCATCGCTTACTGCTAAACACTGGATTAGGTGGAATAGTGGTTTGTTCTAGTATGTCATCCAAACGTTTAAACGTAATCTCCTTTTGAAAGACATTCCAATTTTATGTATGGTCTGTACGGTGATGGTGTAAGGCTTTAAAACTGTTTGGACAAAAAAAAAATGTTTTCATGAAGCAGCAACCAATTGAACTTGCAGCAGTGATAGAACAAAGTCTTCTGCTCTGTATGCAGGACCAGAGCAGAAAAGAACCTGGCCCTGCTTAACAAATTTTCTTCCCATTGTGTTTGTCCATTAACCAGATAAAGCGCACACTTCCCATGCTGTTCCATTCATACAGCCTAGAGTTCATTCAGAAACATAATGTTTCCTTTAGTTGATGGATTAAAGGCAGGATGGGGGGAGGAGTGTAAAAATCTTTTGGGATGTGCAACACTTCAGGAACAACTTTTAAATATTAATTCACACTAAAAAAGTGTCTTTTCCTTTTTTACGCAACTTCAAAATAAAACGGGTACTGCTTCTTAAACAAGCAAAATTATTTTTTTAAAAAAAGCAAGAGGTAAAGCAGGTTTTGTACAATTGCTGAGAAATTAGCATCAGATTATTTTTAAAAAACAATCTTATATTACACTTTCAGTATAGTACAAAAACTAAGTGAACAATTTTTTTTGGCAAGCCTCAACAAATCTGGTGTTATATTTTGGTAAGTTGAAATATGAACCCAGGAATGTGTATTAGTGATCTTAAGAAATAAAAACCCAGCAAGTAAACTCAATAAGCAACTTTAAAGGTTATTGTTTGCTTTCCATCTTCACTTAGTAGACCAGGTGTCACTAGCAAAGCAAATCTGAGGAAAAGCTACTTTTGTTGGAGCCTCTTTGTGAACAAAACAGATGACATAAAGAGCAGGTGTTAAAATAGTGAAAAAGGCAAACAGTAGTTATTTTACAGGATGTTTAGCTGCAGAACGGCTAGAAAAAAAAATCAGTCTATTCTAAAGCATCTTACTTGGAAATCTTTGCTCAAATAAAATCCTTCTCTGTCTTGTAAAATAGAATCTGCCTTTTGATCCCCCAAAGAATTGGTTGGATATACTTATCCTATTCCTCTTGTAGCTGACTTCCCAGAGCCTGACAGGAAAAAGCATAGTTTTTACTAAATAAGGATACTGGAATTTGCTTACTGCTTTCTGTTTACCTGATGTCACTTATGATACTGTGTTTGCCTACTTAAGTGGCATTTAGCACTGGAGCGTTGTGTGTGATTTTACTATTTATGTTAGGAAATTGCTTACCAGCTGGGGAGATTAGGCTGTTTTACTTTGTGTGTTTTTCATCCTGCACTGCACATCTGTTAATGTTGGTCTTAACATTACAATAGTGAGCACTGTAAATTAATAAATAGACAGATAAGCCCATATGTGGAGGGAAGTTTTGCCTGTGAGATTAAAAAAAAAAGAAAAAAAAAAAAAAAGACTACTGATCTGACATTTTACCCAACACTTAAAAATGTGGGTGTCTCCATTAAGCATCCTAAGCCCACAAAGACAAATTTAACTGCCCACACTTCAAGCTTCAAGTGTGTGCATTCTGGATTTAAGCCTTAAGGTTCATTTTCAGGTAGATGAAAGCACTATTGTTTCTGCTTTGAAGTGTGGCTTCTGTTTCTCACGCAAATTCGCTAGCAGGTTTCTTTGATTCTATCATGCTAATTGTGTACCTCTGTAAATGATGGGAGAAGTGAAACCTAATGCAAAATGTTTTTGTAATGAAGCAACCTTAGAATCAAAAAGTGGCTACTCATTGCAGATAATTATGAATTCTCTCCATTTGCAACAAATATTTCATTCTTCAATAAAGAAACCCTTTATGGCATCACTTGAACAATTGTTTCCAGTTCCTGTGTCAACTGCTCAGTTAAGCCCTCAAAATATTTACTGCTTAGAAGATAGTCATCTTGGTACAAGGCACAAATTTAGGATTATGATTTTATGATGCAATTAAACTATACTATTGCACCTTTTCAGGTGCCAGTCAAATAAAGTTTCATTAAATCAAAATATGGTGAATAGTGTAGCATTTAGGATCAAGTGAGTTCCTATAAAGATGTGGAATTCTGATCAGGTTTATTTTCTGGTAGTGTTAAGAATTTATGCAGTATGATTTTTTTCTGATGTTTCAGGTCTAATTATACACATGTTGCCACTTTGGCAATCAACGTCATTTTCCTTCAGATACAATGGAGTGCCATTACAGGAAGCTATGTGGCATCTAGAACACCTTTTCCAGAATATTTTTTTCCATGAATATTTTATACTTGAGTGGAAGTGTTACAGGATGAGAAGGATATCCGCCAATGATCTTTCTTGAAGTTCTGTCACTTCACCAGGCTAACTTCACTGCAAGCCAGACTTGCAGTCTTCGCTTTGAATTACAACACTTTGTCAGCGTGGCTTACATGTGCTAATTTCTCCATGCAAATTTCGAGATCATGTTTCAAATATATATTTTTAAGACCCGCCTCAGATAAAGGCATGTTCTATATTGTTTAAATAGAGATAAAATAGCCCCTGTCAGCTCATTATAAATTACTAGCTGGTTCTTTCATGTCAGAATTTTCAGACGTGCTTGCTGTCTGACTGCCTGTGTAATCAGTATGTGTCCAAGCAATTCAAATGCAATGACAAACTTTGAAGCACAAGCTCTGCAGAACAGTGAAGTTATCTGTTCCTTGCTAGTCTATAAAGTTGTGTTCTCAGACTGCGAAACAACTTGTGGAATAGAAAAGCAATTCAGAAAGCTAGTTTAGATCGTACGTTTTATGAACTTTAAAAAAATAAATAGGTAATGAGATATTATAAACGTAATTTTTAGGATAGAAATATTATCCTACCTTCATTAGCCACTGGGTGTTGTTTTCCATGATGTTTTCAAGTAGTTGCAGTCTCTGAACTGAATCATCATAGTCTAGAGGTGCGTCCCTCTGCACGGCGTTGGAGACGTAAGAGCTGGAAGATCGGCAGTTGTCTGTCTCGGGCAAGAGGAAGGTGTAGCTGCACGACCCGTGCTGAACCTGGTACTGCTTCTTGCCGATAGTCTCCATGCTTTTACTGAAGGAGTTGTATCCCGAAGCTAGGAAAATGCTGCAGCTCCAAGTGAAGTAAACAGTCAGCTGCATTTTAATTCCTGCGGCCAGCCAGCAGATCCGGAGCGCCTTGGTGTGCTGACAGGAGCCCCGATTGAGGTTAACCTGTGCAGAAATTCAGTGCTCTGCTGCCATGTGTCGTCTGAACGAGGGCTGGACTTTCTGGCCGTCCCAGTCCCACGCTGTCCTCCCCCCAGTCGTGCCCTCAGCTGTCAGATGCAGAAAGGAAGAGCAGTCCCACCGTGGCTGCAGGCTCTGCCTTCCTTTCCCCCCAAAAAAGCCTCAACGCTTCCTTCTGCTACGGCTTCGTCCTGATTTTACCGCTCGGCAAACGAATCAATCACTCTCCTTTCCTTATATGATAAGTTGATAAGGGAAGGCAGACATGTGGAGAGCTCCGCTCCTCCCTCCCGAGCTGCTATCTGCCCACGGGGGGGTCTCTCGCCCTCGGAATAAAAGGCGAGCGCGCAGCCCAGCGTGGGATGTCGGAGAGCCCTTGGGGAGGAGCGGCTCTTACGGGACCCCTGCGCGTCCCCGCAGCAGCAGCAGCTCTCATTAAGAATTTCCTAGGCTGAGAAATCAGTTCCGATCGCCTCCAACTATGTTTGCAGAGGGAGCTTGTAAACTCTTTGCAGCGGCGATCATTTTTAAAACGCTGTCAAATAGCTAAGAAAAATAATAATAATAAAAAAAAAAGTTCCTGTGCTTGTTTGTTCTTCTTAAAGGATTTATTTTTTTTTGATACACTGAACCAAGATGTAATTTAGCTTGTGGTTTATATGTTGTGTAATTATAGAGAAAGACACTCTCCTAGGCATGCAAAAGCAGGCTTGGGCACATCCTTGCAAAGAGAACAAGAGGGGGGTTTTAATTAAAAGTTTTCAGTCAAATGCAGCCTCTGTACTTTACTGAATCTCTGACCTGAATAATCATTTCTAATCATTTCAAGAACTAAATGTTTTCAAGCCTTTTTTTTTTTTTAATTTGGCTATATTAAACAGCTAACTCTGAAAGCGATAATATTAATAACAGCTGCAAATCAAAAGTCAGCTGGGACTGAAAAATGAACAACTTTACAGAGCAAGTAGAAGTCAGGCACTCAGGACGTGGCATGGGTGAAAAGCAGTTATTCTGTCAGCTTTTGCTAGCCCCTTTCTGGGCCCTCGGAAGAGGGATATACCTGGAAAAGGTGAGGGAAAATCTCATAAAGTAAATATTTGGCTGTATGAAATGGCTGTAAAAAGGAACTTCTCCTTCCTTCCCACTCCTAGTGATCTTGAAAAAGCAGAAAATTACTAACCAATTTACCAAACCCTGGGAAAGAGCTGATTTCACTGAAATTTTAGAGGAGTTCACTTTCTCTGTTGCAGAAAATGGCTTCTTGGAATAGGATATTGATTCCTGAAGAGAAACTGCCGGAAAGTTCTTCTAGGTTTGGGTTTGGAAGCTGTAAATTTTTCATAATTAAAATAAACAAAGGGAATGCCACACTAGGCCAGCTAACACGGATTAGAGACCAAAATTCCTATTATATGAGGAAAATCCCTGTGTGCCTCATGATCTCTTCGGACAGACTTTCCTATACAACGTGCTATGTTTTATTTAGTGTATGAATGTATGAATTACTTTTTATGTCATGAAAATTGTGTTCAGGGGTTGTCAAAAACTGTTGTAGCAGCTAAAATGCATTTGCTTACATTGTTGGAAGTTTCTTTACATAACATGTTGTTACCTCTGGAAAGGGCAATCTCTAAAATTCAATTCTGGAGTGTCCCAGGAAGGCTTGACTTAGAGTTGGACTGTGACCTGTGCAACCAATTTGCCAGATTTGCTTCCTGTGAGGTGTTCATCTGCCATCCTTCATCCTTCCAGCCAGTGGAAATGGAGAGAGATGTTTGGAGTTCTTGACTATATCAGTCAAGAATATTTTCCACAAAATGTAGATATTTGTAGGGTTTGGCATAAAAAGTAGACATTTCCCATCCATTCCACTTCCTGTTGCAACAGCAAAGCAAATTAATGCAACAGGTACCTGCATTGTTAAAGATTCAAAACCGTTCTGCATAGTCATGTCCACTTTTCAGTACATTGAAATTTTTGAAAGAATGTTTAATTCCATGTGCTTCACAGTCTTTTGCACATTGAAAAGCTTTTGCAGGTTGAGAAACCTGCTCTTATGCAATGAAGACAGATTTATGGATTAGATTTATACAGTAGACTCCTTGGAGCATTTCTAGGTATCTAGCCAGGCGTTCAAATTTGTTATTGTCTTTAATTCCAATACTTTTTATTATTTTTTAAGTTAAATGAGAGTTTCCTGTTATGACTTGTTTTTAACTGTCCTTAAATGGGTCCGTTCCCTGCTTTCTTTTCCTCTCACAGCTAGCCCAAGAAATATGGGGCCTGCACAAGAGTAGTGCTGAAAATAGGAATATTCCAGTCCTGAAAGCTGGATGAGGAGAATGAATGAATGAGGAGAACTGGAAGATAATCTGAATTTTTCTGCTTATATTGTCATGGTTCTTTTAATCCCTTAGTGAGATATTAAAGGAAAAAATGAGGCTCACCAGTGTAGTCTCTTAGAAGTTTTCTTTTTAATTATTATGCCTCTATTCAAGGGACTGTACGTATAAGAGACAAGATTTAAGGGATACTGACAAACTGTTACACAGGATTTCCATGAGAAGCTTGATGAGATCAATAGTTTTTGAGTTGCTATCGAGTTTGCCATCCGTGTGTCGCGCTGGTGAGTCAGATCACCAGCCTAATCTTGCAGCTCAGTTTTGCTGGGTTTTTAAGGAGAGACTGGCATGTCTCTAAAGGTTTGGTCTGGAGTCTGTTTTCCTTTTGGAAAGGCCAGTACATGACCCTGGGAGGCCCTTGAGCAGTAATGGGGCGAGGAACAAAACTGAACTTGGAGGCTGCCTGCAGAGCTTGCTGTATCTTGGACCTCCACTAGGGAGAACTGTGGTTGTATGAATACTGGAGAGAGAAATCAGTTTACCTTTTACGTTTTTTGTTTTGTCTTGTTTTGAATGAATGAATGAGTGGCCAGTTGCTATGGCAGCTGTCAGCACTTCAGGGAAAATGTATGGAAAGTGCAGGTATTCCTGTGTGAAATGCCAGCAAATGCCTGGTGGAAGACCCTTACCGGCACAGCAGGAATCGCCAGTTGTGCTGTGCTTCTCATCCAGCTCTTTGAGCAACACCCCGAGGTACGCTGTAGTAATGTTTTCCCCAACTTCTCCTTGACACTTCCTGGCTGTAGTGGCAATAGCTGAAATACAACCCCCAACACGCACATATTCGCACACATAACCGAGGGAGGATTTTGCTATTTCCCCATCTGGGTCTGATGGACTCATACTGCTTTAATGAAGTGCTCTTTCCCACTGCCCAGGCAAGTTAGTGAGTGTTCACCTTGCCAACAAAATAAATATACGTCCCTTTAACCCTTCACTACGGGGTAGTGCTCTATTTGGTGCATCTTCTCGAGCATTTGTTTGTGATCCTTCACCCTTTCCATCCCTTTGGGAGCAGCTTTCCCAGCTGTGGAGGAGGAAGTGGTCTTCTCTGCCTCCCCAGGGACTCAAAACCAGGCAGAGTTCAGGGGGAAAGAAAGTAGTAACAGCTAAATTTAGAAAACTGGTGTGAAAAGTAAGGCAAGTTAAATACATTTTCGTCCTTGAATACTGAGGAGGAGGAAGGAAGATGCTTGAATACAGCCTTTTTACGGAGCCTCAGAGGCATAATAACAAGTCTTCTTGCAGGGCAGGGCTTATTCCAGAAAAGCTGAATGACAGAGAAGATCTGTCTCCTGTCAGTTATGAAAAGAAACATCTCATTCTTAGCCATGTCGAAGTAGGAAGGAATGTAAATCATTTGGCATGGAATCTTATATATGCCAGTATGAAATTCAGTAAAAAGTTATAATTCAGACCAGTTGCTTCATCTCAGTATTTTTTTTTAATGTTCATCGTTTTCTTCGTCTTTTATTTGTGCTGAAGATATGGAGTGCCATGTTTGCATTCATGATACATTTATTCTGCAAAATGAAATATCGATGTTTAATCTGGGATTTCCTGCTTGCGTTATAGCTGAGTGTATATAGTATTTGACATAAAATAGCAAATAGTGGCTTGGTATATTTAAAGTACAAATTAGAGCTTTCCCTTTTTAGAAAGAAGATACTCACTCTACAGAACTCACCTTATAAGAAGTGATGAAGTGTATATTTTGTCAAAACTAAACATTTAGAACGTTTTGCCAGATGTGTTTTAGGCAATTGCTTTTCCTGGGAAACAGCAAATTCCCTTACTCAGCCAACCCTGCTTTTATTCCATACAGCATATGACTAAGCTGCTTTGAGTATGCCTGAATACCACTAACATTATCTTTCCAATTATCATTTTACTTACAGCTGCACAGCTTCTGTTTGACAGGCAAATGCAGAGATCTTGTGAGACCTCTGATAGAAAAGGAAGTAAAAAAATAAATAAATAAAAATGGATGTAATATAAGAAAATGTTGACTTTAGGCTATATCTGCAGACTTTGCCACCTAAAACATCTGAGGTGTTGATTTAGTAGATAAGCAAGTTCTCATTTCAGCAGTTTTTGTGTTTTAGCAAGAGAAAAAAATACATAACAAAATATGTGCAAAATAAAAACACAACAATGAGAACAAGCATTTTTGGTGCTACATTCTTATAGGGATATTTGATCTACATATAAAACTGAAAATGCTGTAGTGTGAGAATGTAGAACTTCAAAATCAAATCTGAGATTAAAAAAAAAAAATCTGAAACTTGGAATAAATTAATGAAGTATTTTATATATTCCTGGTATTTACATTCCTTACATTTTAACACTCAATATTAAGTCCCCACCTTTGGTTCCTGGTACTTTAATGTTAGTTTATGGTAGTTCTGTTTGTTGGCTTCAAAATATTTTCTTTCACTGGGAGTATTTTAACATAGTTCTCAGGAACAAGTGTCAACAAGGACAAGACTCGTGAACTCGTAACTTAAAAAACAGGGAACAGTATCTTGAACCCTACTAGATTTTCAGCCTGCTAAAAATCTTATCTGTTTTGAGATCTTAAACTCTTTGAATGAGACAAGTGCCTTATTATTATGTTTTCCATTAAGCCAAAACATGTTGTTTTTAGCAAGGCCCATAATTCAGTTCTTTAGTACTTTTAAAATTAACAGTAATATCTTACAAATCTTTTCTCCTCTCCCCACCACTTGCCTATTATTCTTTTTATTGCATCAGACCTTTTTCACTGGTCTCTCATTACTTGTTTAACAAAATTTCAGGATTCCACTCACTTTCTCAGCTGCTGATTATTTCTAATCATTCAGAACATCTGTTGTAACATCTTGTGAATTCATAGTCATCTCTTCCATGTCTCCTTTGAGTGCCCTTCCTTACAAAGAGAGGTCATTTGCTCAGTAATTCTCATATTGTACTTTTTTTTTTTTGAAGGGACAAGAGGTCAGTAATCTAATCCACTGAAAATTTCAGTTATCACTGTCTTGGTGACTCAGTCTGTTTCAATCTGTCCTTGAAACATCCAATCCATTATTTCAGTAAATTATATTTTTCCTAGATGCTACACCATTAGTTGAAGTGTGAATTGGCCAAAACTAGGATTTATATCTACCCTTGGAAATGCTTGCTTGTTAGCCCCATATTCTCTTTTGCAGTTGATCCTGCCAACACTCTTCAATTTATTGAATCTATAATCTGCAAGTTATCTTTATATCCCTTTGTTACTTTGGTATTTTATTCTCTCCCTTTTTTGTTTCTACACTTTCATGAATATCTATAAAATTCTTATGCTGATCGTCATCATCAACACATTGAATTTTGTAATATGTTCTGTTTGGCTCCTCAATAACATTTGAAATGTGACTTGTTTATGAAGCTTATTATATTAGTTCTGCCCCTTTTAGTAAATAATACTCAACCTTATTTTCATAATACTTGTTAGACAACTGTCAGAGGTTCGCTTATCTACTTAAATGCCTCAAATTTGTTTCCATTTTTGAAAGCTCTAAGTGCAGCATCTCTTCAACCAAATAAGTCAGCTTCATTGCTTACTTCACAGACACTCACCGGACCAACTTTCTTGGACTGTCTTGATTACACTTGGGATGTCTCTTCTCGGTTAACCTGACATTTAATGTGACCATATTTTCCATTTATAGACTTATTTTGATATTCCACTTTTGTTGCATAACATCTGCTCAAGGCTTTTTGAGATCATATTTGCGATCATATTAACATTAAAATAATTCATAGTTTTATACATATGCATACTTAAATCTGCATGTATGTATACACTTAGGATGCTGTAGATGCCACCACACATAAAATATATTTGGTCTTGTTAATTTAGTTTGGAACTTTGTGGTATCTCATCTTAAACAACAACAACAACATGAATGTATATTTTTTGAAATTTATGTCCTTATGACTTCCACATTCCAGAACTTTCTTAAATGCAAAATGCTTCTTATTTTTTACTATTTCATTAGTTTTATAGTGATTTTATTTATCATTCCAAATTTTCAAGGGACATCTAAAGTACAGTGTACAAATACCTATATAACTGTAATCTATACAAATAATCTGTGCAGATATCTAAAAAGGTTCTCACAACACATTAATGAAGTTTGTATTCATAGCACAGATGGTAGTTTTTCTTACTGTGAACATTTTTTTAATAATGAATGTTATTTTAATCTTTAAAAGATGAATCACCCACTTACTGAAGTAGGAAGTGAGTCCCATGATTATGGAGAATAGTTGCTATACGTCCTTCCTCCTTAATATTTTTATATTGTTTGGCTATAGCGCCCAAAGGCTTTGTTCGTTCTCCTCAGAGTTATGTGATGACAGCAAATTTTAGCTGGTAACAAGTGTAATTACATCTTAAAGTTGAATAGCATGAGTACAAAATTAACATGGAAATTTCAGCTAATGTCAAGGATCTCACAACTGGACTGCTGAATAACTTTGACAGTTTTAAGTGTTGTGCCTTGTCTATCCCCCATACTGGGCAAAGTATAGTACAGCACTTGTTTAAAGAGGTTACCATCAGTTTGAAACTGAATGAAAAAGCTTCTGTGCTAATGCGTAGAAACTAGTTCTACTAAGTCCTCTAAAACCTGTTTTTAAAAATTGTTTCTGTAGAACATACTCATTTACTCTTCTTTATTGGATTGTATGTGAAAAGATTAACAGAGATATTCATACTCCTTCTGCTCATGTACTGTTTACATGCTAATTTGAAAACTTTTTAGTTGTAGTTTTGCATATTTGGACACTTTAAAGCTAGAATCTTTATGCAAGGTTTTGACTTTTGCTGTGTTATGCGAGTGTTGAATTATGTTGATGTGGAAAGGCAGTAGGCTGTGAAAGAATCCAGAGAGCTTTCAGAAAATGAGAAATCTGTCTTACTGACATTTTAAAGAAAAATGTATATGCCATTTGTTTAAAGGAATGTATTTTTAAAATGTCTAAGCAGTTGACGGTAATCTTGCCTTCCAAATAACCCTAGTCCTTGTGATTTAAACCCTTCTTCTGTAAGCAGTCATTCAGGTTAGTGGAAGGTTCCCACCTCTGGTAACAGCGCACTTCATTGATAAAAACAGCATGTCATACTTCCGAAGAGCATGTTCAAGATTCTGAATTCAAAGATAAACTGATGTCAAAGAGAGAATGAAAAGGAAGTGAGAAACTGTATAAGAGGAATAAACAAAGCTTTCACAGAGAGAGAGGACATTTATGGCAACAGTAAGGTACCTAGTTCCTGACATCTGTTTCCCTCAAGAAAAAAAATACAGTACATATGCTAACCTTTTTATGGAGAGTGCAAGAAAAATATTTGCAGCGTATTTTCATATATTCATATTTGTTGAACTGTATTATGGATATGTAATTTGGAGAGGATAGAGCAGCTGCATACTATTTTTGCACTCCATAAAGTTAAATCTTTGCTTACTTCAATTCTAATAAACATAGTCCAGTAATAGTTCTGAAAACAATACCAAGCCTCTTGCTGATTCTGCACCAAAAACTGGGGGTTCTTTTTATCATTGGTATCACTGCTGCACAAGCAAAGGAGGAAGGTAATGTAAGCATGCTCTTGCTTTTTTTTTTTTTTTTTTTTTTTTCCCTTGTTAGTTAGGCATCAGAACCTGTGATGGAACAGAAGAAAGATTACCTGCACACTGATACCAAGAGTAGGGCTCCTTTGTGGACTACTTATCTCCACATGGTAGGAGTGAATCTCCTACTGCTGGGTAAATATTAACATAAGTACCCTACCGGCTGAGTAACAGCCTGTTCTTTATCTCTCCAAATAAATCATCTGCTGGAAAGATAATCCTCCATCTCCAGTGGAATGTGTACAGAAGATCAAATCTCTTATGAGTACCCTATCATTTAAATGGTATTTTTTCTTGAAATATAAGCTAAATAGAAAGTCCTTTTACTGCCCTTTTACTTTATATAAATCTGAATTTTTACTGAGTAGTTTCACTACATAGAGAAAATTCAAATATTTGAAAAAATCTTTATTTTGTCCCACTAGAAATACATGCAAATGAAATTCAGTGGCGGTCACTGATGATGTCTGTAGTGTCTGAAAATGAGTTCACATTCAGGCTAGCCATAGCCAAACATGTATTTATGAATATTATCAGTTAGTTCAGTCTTCACTTCCTAACTTAAGGATAAACTTGATTATAGAAGATCTGTATCTTCTCACTTGATTCTTAAGTCAATATGTTCAGTCAAATCTGTGACTGAATTCTATTCTAAATAACAAATAAGTCTTCATCTTTACTGTAAAATGACGTATTAGATGTTGTTACTGCTTCAGTTGTAGCCTGTGGGATGTTATTAATAGCAATGTCCAGTGAACAGCATTTTTCTTAAACATTAATAACTTCAAATCTGATCCATAAAATTAATAAACAGCTGATGTTCTACTAATTTCTGTCTTCCATTGCTTGTTGACTACTCAAGTATCATTTTTAAGAAAAAAAATGTTTCCATTAAATTTAAAATATTTACTTGATGATGAGAAGACAATTAGAAGAATCTCTCTTAAATCAGCCGGCTTAGAATAGTTTCCTTTTCTATCAGTGATCATTGTATCCTTGAGTAAGGTGTCAAGGTGGGATTCTTTGATTAAATATAAACATCAAATCACCCAAGGCTTCCTTGCAGAGCCAGAGAGATTTCTTTATTGATCATAAGGAGATTGACTCTTGAGTAACAAGCTCAGGTGAAAGCATCTGAAGTTAGGTGAGATGAATGACATGCAGGTCACATTACAAGAGCTGGCCTCATGCTTATTATAAAAACCTTGTTGTGGACTGCGTAGGAAAGACGAGAGCCTTTTACAAAGCACTTTTCTACAAAAGATGATGAGAAATTAGTTTTAAATCGACTGATTTCTTTTCTATTGCTAAAATTTCCAGTTTGACTTATTGAAGAAGTGATGGTTGTTCCAGTTTTGAGATGTGTCCCATTGTCTCAACTTGAAGTGTTTTTATTAGTATATTATCACCTTTTTTTTTTTAATTTTCTTACAATTTTCAGACTATTATATCCCAGCTTTATTGTTTTGACTCTAATCTCTTTCAGCACTTGAACTGTGACTTGATTAAAAAGCAGACCATAAAGAAATTGGGTCTAACTGCATTATTCATAATTCTTTCAAGTTTTTCAAGGTTAAGAGCATTATACCTTTGGTAAATGTCAGCTGAAATGTTTAAACAGTGCCTGTTCCAGAACCCGCTTGCAGCCCTCCCTAACAGATGGCGAGAAGGGATGGGCTAGCAAAGGACTGAGTTTTCAGGCAGCTGTGCGGTATTCCAGGCAGGACTACTGCAGGCAGGGAAATAGTTAGGAGTTATGGCTTGCACTTCATTTTAATTTCATACCAAGTACAAAAATATTTTCAGAGGCTAAGATCTATTAGGCTGTAGAAAAGCCTCTCATGAGAAGTGATGGAATCCCCACTGCATGAGTAATTTAATATGGTTTGCCAAAACACTGAAATATGTAAAGGAAAATCCTATACTGGCAGCAGTAAGAATTAGGTGACATAATAAGCTTTTTCATCTTTAATTTCTCTCATTAAACCACATCACTTTGTTGAAAGAAAGAAAAATGTTTATGTTGGACCTCCATGTGAAAAATATCCCTCTTCAGATAAAAATATAATTAATATATTTGAAATAATTCTTCCATTTTCTCACAGTCATGAAATTAAAACCATCAGCCAAAAGTTAATATTAGTGCCTGCAAACTGATAAGCACAGCTTATTAGCACTATTAGCAGCAGAGGTTTAATATTGGAAATTACTGTGGTTTAAATTTCATTGCAGTAGTGGAACAACTGCGTTTTATATTATTAATTCTAGTGATTAAATTTAAGAGAATATAGTTAATCCTATTACTAAAATACTGTGTGGGATTGTGTTTCATGGAGTACTGCTTCCCACAAGTGAACCTGCTTGACTAATAGAAATTTGCAACCAAATTATTCTCAGGTATCAGTTGCTTAATTGCTACTTTTGTTTTCAGGTTTAAGAAAAATGCTTATTTAAATGTTTACAATAAATAATGTAAAAAATGTGCTTCACAGAGATTATCAACATAACAATCCATAAAGTTTACATTAAAATCAGACTGCTGATGGTTTTCATTAACTTGAAACAGATTCTTTTCTGCCTTTTAAAACCTCTATTTTCTTCTATGTGAAGCAGGCTCCCTTGTATTCAGATTTTTTACCTCACCAGTTCTGCAGTACGGTGGAGAAAAACTGCACTCACCTACATCTCACCTAACTTTGCTGGTGCACAGTTTTAGCCTGCAGTACACCCAATAAAGAAAAATAGCACATGCTTTTAAGACAGAGCTTTCAATAAACTGAGAGCCTGGAGGACTGAGGAAAAGGTGATGCTTTAAGGGCAACCTGCGGGCCTCTCATTTAGAAGGCTTTTCTAGTATCAGGCAGAAGCTTTTTCTGAGGTGTGTGGTGCGCACTGTGGTTAGGAGCTGCTGAAGTAGACAAAATGTGGGTCTGGTCTCCATTACTGTAATTTGCAAATACCCTGTGTCTGCTCACAGAGGATGGCCCAAGGCTTTTCAAGCTGTTAATGACATGAACAGTAGCCAAGAACTGTCTTTATTTGAAACAGCAGTGTATTTTAAAAGTAAGCTAGAATGTGTGAATCCTCAACCGGTTGCCATTTGCATGAAATTTACACAGTGAGAATTTTTCTTTAAAGAAACAGATTTCTCACCAAACGCTCACTTGACTAGTTAAACAACTGGAAGTCTTTTCAAGAAGTATCACTACTACTTAAGATACTGCCTTTCACAGATGGTCCAAACAAGAACCAGGCTGTAGAGTAAATGTCACTTGATTCACTCCCATTGATTTCTCAGTGTTTGTGAATTCATTAATTGTTCATTCATTAAACCCCATATCTTTGCTGGCTCTTTCATGTCAGAATGAGGCATTCATTTCCAGAAAATGAGATGGCAGATGGTGTAGTAAGTACTGCCCCTTATTAAAACTGGGGGGTTGAAGTAATTTAAATTAATAGAAGACCAGCAGAAATGAAGATATATATGATCAGAAATAAAGGAAGAAAAGTGTCTTATCTATTTTTTGTTTGTTTTGTTTTGTTTTGTTTTCCCTAGTTAATTTTCTCTCATTAAAAGTAGGAAGTGGCATTGTAAGTCCTTAATACTAAATGTTGAAATTCGGGACAGCTGCAGACTGTTCAGACTGTTTAACAGCTCTGCATGTGAATGTCAAATACACTGAGGTTGGTACTGTGTCTGTGATGTTATACATGCATGTTTCATCCCTGGAAGTACTGTGTTATTTTTCCAGTTTACTAGGACTGGTTTCTAGGAAAATAAGTGGAAAGCCATGCCCCGTACACTTTTCATGTGAGACACAAGACTTGATGGTGTAATAAAGGACATCTCCTGTTAATTACACAGGACACCTGCCAAGCCTGCAGAAAGAAAAGATACAGGCCAGAGAACAGAACCAGAGAATAAGTGATCACTGTACCCTTTTTCTGTTTTTAATGTTTATATTCCACTCTGGTCTCAGCTGTTCTAGTCAATCTTTAACAATGTCTCTGAGCTGAATGTGGTGTCTAGACCCTGTATCTAGAATAGTAAGACGTATTCTCTACTTTCTAGTCTGTCAAATGTTTTCTGGTTAAAGCTTTAAAATGTTTTTAATTGTCATAAGTGAATGACAGTCAGATTTGCAAAGATAACACACAACATACATCAAAACTTATTAGGCTTTGAGTCTTCCAAAAATCCTGGTATGTGTCCCTTTGCATCTCTAGGTAACAAATGTGACTCTGATTCATAAACATGGATAAATATATGAGCCTGTTAATACCTTATGTGCATGAATACTTCAGGTTATGTTTGAAAGCTTAACTGTAGCTATTATAACTTTTCTCAACAGTTTTGGGGTAAAAAACAAGTGTTACTTTCTTTTGGGGTGCAAAAACAGTGCAAAACAAAACTTGGCTATTCTGCTCTGTTAAGTCCTAGATTTTGAACTAATGAGATAAAGTAAAAATGATGGCTTAGATTTAAGGAAAATAATAATTTTTCTCATGGCTAAAGAAGCATAAAAATGTTACTCTGCAAGGCATCAGTAGAAGACGACAAAATAATAAAAATGGTAATTTTGGTTTTAGCATGATTTTGGAAGACAGAGTCTTGATCTCTGAGTAGTTCAATTCACAATCCTGAACACATGAATTCTACAGGAATCCTCACTGAAAGACCTTTCTTTCACATTTTTAAAATTGATGATGTAAAAGCTGATAATATTTTATATATCTGACTTTGCCCTTGAGTGTTTTTCCTTGTATCTATTCATATATCTAATACATATCAGCCCCTCTTTATTGGCATGCATGTGTTTATTGTACATAATGAAAAGCAAGTCTTCTCAGTACAGCTACATCCAAATATGACTCAATACCTTTGAAAACTTCAGTTTCAACTGGAATTGGGTGCCCTGCCTTCAGGAGCACTGAAGGAGGATTGCAGTTACAGTCACTATAGTTGTTCAGCAAGTTTCCTGGTTTACCAGGAAAGCTTAGCTGAATAACATTTGGTAGCTAAAACTCACTGTAGTGGCTTCCAGTGCACATTTTATAATATGCAAGTTAGTGCACATGCACTTTTTCCAAGCAGTTTGACTCACAATCATTAGGAATCCTGAAGACTATTTACCTCCATTTGTCATATTTTAAGTAATACGTAAGTTACTACATCTGCCATGGTCTCACTTTAAATACTGATTCAAAGATTATTTCATCAGTCTACCACTTTCTGCGAGTCATACGCTGCTTGTCTGTCTCATATTCTCTTGCTGTTAGTCTGTCTTCACTGTATTTGTGCAACTCAGAATAATCCCCGTATTCATTTGATTCACTGCTGCAGACAAGAAAAAACTTTCATATATTCAGGATGAGAATGCAAATTACTATTTTTATTTAATAAAGACAGATTGTTGAGCCTGGCACTAATTTTATCCTTTATTACCAATGAAGACATGAGAACTTCAAGTACATCCTGCTTCCATACCAGGGAAATTGGCTCGAAGTGAAAGGAGGAAGACATAGTTTTTTGTGGATTGTGTCCTTTAAATGTTAGTTTACAAAGACATTCTGAGTCAAAAGGCCAATTTTATCCAAGCAATGTTTTTTAAGATGTATGTAGCATATTCAGACAAGACAGCTGGAACAAAACAGTTTCAGAAACTGTTAGACTTTATATATGCATCCGATGATTGCTCAGGAACCCATTTTGGGAAAGCTGCCCACATACCTGCGTGGCTTCCCTGGCTGATGGACTTGATTTATGTATCTGAGCACTTGATCATGTCCTGTAACGACTTACATGTGTCACACCAGCTAGTTCTGTTTTAGCTACGTATCTAATCTCCCATGATAAAAATCAGCGTCTGTCATTCCTTTTTACCACTTTCTTGTCCTTGCTTCCAGCATTATGGATGTGCAGATCTCACTAATAGAATCCTGATGTACTGCTGCACTTTGGTTACAAAAAAACTTTTTATTGGTTGTTTTGCTTGTAATGTTAGTATATGCCACCAGTTTTCTCCCTGCGTTTGACTAGCCTGGACAGCATGGAAATGAAAAATGAGTGAATGTGAAGTTTTTGCTAAATGAAGGCACCAAGTGTTGACAGGATGGCTGATTCCAACCCAGAATTTTCTCTGCATATAAACACAGAATACATTTCATAAACCAAAGCTGCAGTCTTTGTTTGTTTGCTGTTTGGTTTTATTCCAAGTGTCTTGAGAGATGACCCTTAAAAGAAAAGAAACACTAGGATGTGTTTCCATAAACTTGTATGAGAAATAGTGTGATAACAAGTCACCAGAAAAGCGCGCAAAATTTGGAGTGAGGAAGCTGAAATTAATGTATACAGATTAAAAAGAACAGACTTGGGCCGAGTGTTCTTTGCAGCCAATATTCATTGCTAGGAAGAAATTAAGGTTTGTATTGTCCTACTGATAGAGTTCTGATAGATTTCTGGCTTGCTGTAATTGTAACACATCCTATTTCTATATTATTTTCTGAACCTTGCACTTCTAGAAAGTCAGGGTTTGGAGAAGCTGTGTAGAAGTTGTATAATCATTTAAAAACAGTAGTTTTATTTTGGTCTTTTTTCCACAGTAGCAAAAGCCTTGTTAAGGTTATGTGCCTTTGTCTATTTGTTCTCTTCTGGTGATGTTGCACTGTGATTGTGTTTGCCTGTATGATTCATTACAAGCCTGCTGGCAGATGGTCACGTACACTTTGCAATAATGCTTGATACTAATAATAATCAGCTTTCAGCTTTTATTTTTCCTAGGGTAAACTGATAGTAATATATCCTAATTCCTAGGATATGGCTGTTTTCAGCCAGTGCTGTCTAAATACTTTTATCCTTCAGTAAAAACAGTTTCTGTGTTTATGCTCAACATCTCATGAGTGAAAGGTAAATTGTTTGTATGGATGGTAGTGACAGAAGACTTAGTATTTCATCTTTCTTATAGGAACAAGGTGAAAGAGTAATTTTTTCATGACGGTATATGGTAGAAATTTTCTTGGCTCTTGCATATGAATGATTTTTTGTTGGTTAAGCCATTGGAGCCCCACAGGGGCTATGTAGCTAAAGCTTCAGAAATCCTGCTTTGTCTCACATGATCCCCACACTTGTTATGTAGAAGGAAATTGTTTATGTACATTTTATTGCATAACAATAAATCAGGTTTATGGGAAATGTTTATCAGTAATGGTCAGAATGCTGTCAGTCGAAAACACATTCCATTTATTCAAATGGTGAAATTATAAAGCACTACTTCTGTGTAGAGCAGTAAAATGTGTATATCAAGCAGCATCGTTTTATAAAAGGAAAAAAATGTGTTGAATTATGTGCTCCTACCATTATAATATGACACAGATAGATTCATCATTCTTTTAATACCAAGAGTAATGTATTTAACCATAGTTCTAGATGGAAGTGCTGAAGAAGCCACAATATGGTGGAAGTTTGTGGAAACTATTTATAACTGTCTTTATGTTCGAAAAGGAAAATTTCTAGTCTAGCAATTTTAGTAGAGACAGCTGCTGTGGTGCTCTTGGTGGTTTTTGTTTATCATAATGGTAGTACACTATATCCAGGCAATAAAATTAGTTGTAAATCTGACTCCCTTAAAACACAATGTCATGTAATGGTTCCATCAAAAATGAATCTTAGTAGTTCAACTAAAGTTTCTTTATTTTTAACAAATTCCTTGTTCCATGCTTTCATTTAGTCATAAGCAACAGGATGTACTGCGACTCTACTTATGTTCTTGCAAAAGCCTATGACACTGAAGTCCATGGCACAGTCTCTACAGTGTAGGATCATGGCCTACAGACCCAATAAGATATTTTTTCTGAATGTAATTCTCAGTTACAGGACAAAGAAATTCTTATTCATCTCCAGAGAGCAGTAGAAAGTACATTTTAGCTGATACAGCTTCTATTTTCAGACTCTTTCATAAACGTGTCTAAGGTATGGTGTTAAGTGCTGTGCTCTGTCTTCCAGAAATTGAGGTTAAAATAATTCACAGCTAATATGAAAAAAATGCTACATGAACCTATGCCAACTTCTGTCCTTCTAGTCCTGGTTTCACAGATATGAAAGTTGTAATAAGCACCTTGATTCCTAACTCTCATACCTTTGATCCAACCACATGAAAAAAAAAAATTGTTTGTTATAAAATTTATTCATAAGATAGTTGCAGAATCAAATTCCATCTTCAGCAGATTTATTTTGCATTGTTTGTGTTTTACTGGGCTTGTGTGTGTATGTATGTATATATAGACATACTTCTGTTCTTGTTCTTACTGCTTTGTGATTTATTATGTGTTGATGAGATTCTGTTGTAGACCTTGGAGGCTTTTCCAAAGACAAGAAGTTCTACTGTCATGTTTTCCTTATAATGATTTATGTCTTGTATATTGAAGTTATTTTTCAGAACTATTTAAAAGATTGTCTAAATTCATGATTTTTAAAAACACTGCTATTTAATAGTTGCCTAAAGATGGTCCCAGAGGCTGTAATCAAAAAAGGGCCTCACTATTAGAAAGGTAGACTTCTGTCATTATTTTTCACTGAACATAAAACAGGACTCCGCATCCTAGTGCATTATACAAATCCAAAACAAAAGATAGTGTCTGCCCCAATGACCTTTTGATCTAAGGAAGAATGTTTCCATCCTTCTTTTTTTTTTTTTTTGTTGTTCCTGACCAGTCTGAAAGGTCACACTTTATCCATATCCCGTTTTACCAAATTTATTTGTAGTCCTGAAGCATTATCAACTTAATTTCAAGTGGAAGACTCTGGCAATAGTTGACACAAGGGATTTCTACCTGCGGAACTGATTCCAGGCAGATTTTGCTGACCTTCAAAAGGCTTTGCTGCATGGAATGACTATTTTTAAAGCTATTGTAGGGAGAGACTTTTAATGGGAGTATGTTTGCCTGAGGGAGGGGATTTTTATGGGTAGTCTGAAAGGGGCTGAATTTTGTTGGCTGTTTTAAGAGTATCTGTTAATTAGTACCTTTTAAAGTAATAAGTTTTGGAGAATCCAGAGAAAACATGTAAAATTTTTATTTAATGTTAATTTCCTAAAATCAAAGGAGATGCACATTTAAGAATCAATTTAAGAGGTACCTTTTCAGTTAAAACTGAAAAACTTTAGAAGTCTTTCAAAAGATTTGCCTAGCCTCAGACATTCCTCTGTGATTTGAGGTAAGTTTCAAGTTCCTGAAAGAGCTGCAGTTTCAACACAAAGCAAGGTCAACTTCTTTAGGTTTTATTGAGTAGTAGTGTTGAAATTCTGGGTTTAGTCCAACATGAAGGATGTAAACAACCCTGTGTATGTTGATTAAAATGTTTTGAGCAAAACTTTGTCGTTTGAAATTATATGCCTGGGTTAATTGTGGTTTAGAAGAAAAAAAAAATAGGAACAGCACAAACTAAAGTGCTGTTTTTCCCATTCCATTGAGTTTTCAGTATTGCTTAGCACAAGTTTATAGAACAAAATATGTGTTTTCTTGAAGCGGTAACACAGTGTGATTCTGACACATACTCGGTACTGTGTGGATTGGACCAGTTGCTGCTTACTTATGTAGGAGATATGTAGGAGATGTATCATTTCATTTGACATGTAATTAGACAAAGCAGGAGAAGCATTCTGCCTTTTCTGGGATCATTTGTCAAATTTATGAATTTTTTCAGGATTAACTGGACTAGTTCTAGTTTCATGCTGTCTTTGAAGAATGTTGAAGATGTGGTGTTGGCTATTTCCCTTACCAGAAGTCTTCAGCACTTTCTACTGTCTTCAACCATTTACAGGGCCTACTTTTTCTACGGCATTCCAAATTTGTCTAGCACGCAACCCTAACTAGGTGACTGTGTGTCTAACTGTGCGTGCCTGACAATTTATCTGTGATTTATAAGCAAAAGAAGCAGTGCTTCATGAAGATACAATGTGCACATAGACACTTTTTAGTAATATCCAAAATGGAATGTGTGTAATTATACAGCTTCTGGTTTAATGCCATTTTCACATTTGAACTTCTGTCTTGGTGAGTCAGCACTTCCAGTTTCAAGGTTAAATAAATTTAGGAAAGAAACCACATATGTTGTAATATTTGGGCCATATTGTACTTAACCAGATAATTATGTTGTGTTTGTAGGTATGCTGTTTAACTTTTCTGTGCAAGTTGTCTTTCTCATGGCATTTGCAAATTGAGTAGAAAGAGACCTTTGGTCTGTTACCTAAATGTTAACAAAAACTGAAAATTAAGGAAAGAGGGCACTGTAAAGGATTTTTATAACTCTGGCCTCATAGATCTTGCTGAGGTAAACACAGGATCATTTCTGTTTGGAAAAAAAAAAAAAAGATTTATTTTTTTTTTTGGTATTTTGTGATCTAGCAAGTTATGATAATAGGTGAAAATTGCTGTACAGAATGGTATATTTCAAGTTTTCTAGTGTTCTAAAAATGTTTTTGAATCACTTCACATATGTTGTTATGTTTGTATGGCATTAGGGGAATTGATTATTGCCTTTAATAGCTTTGATGAGGCACTATTAGTGAAAACCCTCTTACCTGTTTTTCATCTCAGACAACTGCATGCCATAATTAGGTGTACTTCAAAAGCCAAATTAAACTGAATGAAAGAAGTAACCAGTAAGGATGTTCTCTTGAGCATTCATTCTTACCATGATGAATGATGCTTGTTTTTCTCTTCTCTTTAATTAGAATGTTTCTACATTTGCCAAAGAAAATGTTGGAATGCAGACAAAAACTGAAATTATAGGAACAGGGCTTGATGTAATAGCTTATTTGTAAAGGAAACACAACTTGTTTGGTATTTTATTGAAACAGGAAGTTCAGAACCTCAGTACACAGAAGTACAACAAATTCTCAGGTGCTAGTTGAGTCATCTGTTGTTGGAAGTAGTCTCATAGAAGGCTTCCCCTTGATTTAGTTTTAATCTTCAATTAACAAAGGGAAGGAAATTACATACAGATTTAGTTTTAGATTATGTGCAAAGGTCTGTGGCTTTTTAGCTGTCACCCTGATGTGCATGCTTTGTGATTATGACATTGGTACAACTGGATTGTGTCTGAGTGAATATATTCAGCTTTTAATGAGCATAAAAATTCTGATGTATTTCATTTGTGAAAAAATGTAAAGCTTGCTTAATCAAAATACTCTGATTTTTCTCCCTCTCATCATCTCCTGCTTGATTTCAGCTTTACAGCAAACTGTAGAAGTAATCATCTGTGATAAGGTGATAAATGATAAAACCAGTAGGTTTAAGTTTAGTATTTATTATTTATTTTTTAATTGCCATATTTGTTTGTAATAATAGGTCTGGTATACAGCAGAAAAGAGCATGGTGATACCATGTAGTTTTGTTTAGCTGTGAAATCTTCAAAAAGGCACTTGGGAATTTGCGTGTGTATTTTCTCTGTAGAAGGCAGCTTTTTCCCTTCTTCAAAGGTCTGTATGACACTGGCCTTCTTTGATTGAGAATGATTTTATTGAATTCCCTCCAAATCCCATCATCATTGTTCCTCTGTTTAACCCCAGAAGTACTCCAGTACTGTAAAGTGAATTCTCCTTTCCTCCACCAGTGGCCTGAGTAATGTAGCTCTCTCCATACTTGTCCATCAGGTAAGGACAAGTGCATTAGCACTTTAATCAGAAATAATGTTTTAATGAAGAAATTCATGGGTAACATTAGGACTATCATGTCAGCTCCTAAATTATAAAGTTAATATAACTTTAAAACAAAAATAGATGCATGATTCAGTGAGTTTGCAGGACATTTATAAATCTTTGCCTTATGCAGGGCTAGCTAGATTAAATTCTTTTTCTCCATCTTTTTCTCCATCTCCATACACTCCACCTAAGTAGTGTGTGTAGTATAGTATAGTGCACATGCATGCAAACAATATCTTCTACCATCACGGTAGTTTGCATTGTTACAGGACTAAAGCTGTATTCCTGTGATGCCCACCTTATTCCAACTGTTTTTACTGGGAATTCTGGACTGGGATAGAGCCATAGGCAGTAAATATTTATTTACAATATTTTACTTTAAAAAAAATAAAAACAAAGTGTATGTTCTTCTGTGGGGATGGGGAGGAATTCTTGAGCGTTTGTCTTCTATCTAAGCTATCGAGTTGTTTGACTAGAAAATAACTTCAGTAATTTTGTTTGAGTCTTCCTGTGCTTTAAGGTAATTATCCTGCATCTAAGCTCAAAAATCCAGTTGCTCATAGTTTATATACAGTATTTGCTGAGTATTTTTTGGTCTGAATTGTTACAGCTTGCTTGTGCAATGACAACCTCTTGAAAAGGCTTTCTGCTCTTACTGAAGCACTTCAGATAAAATCAGATAGGCTAAAAAGCAGTAGTCTCTCTGTCCAGCCTAATTCTTAGATGAAGAACAGTAAGAATATAGGAAAGGAACTCGGAGGACAGGGTCAGTTCTCTGACCCTACAAACTTTGCTCAGCTACCATGAGAAGTCACTGAAAGTCCACTACCATAATAAGTCTGTCTAGTTCTCTGTTTTTAACCGTGTCATAGCTGGCAATCTCAATTTTAAAACAAAAGCAAATTTCATAGGGAATTTATAAAAACATTTCTAATAATAATAATGATGATTACATTTGCAGTGAACAGAAAGTAGACCTTTCTGTGCAGAGAAAATAAACTGTGTCAGGTACTGCGGCTCTACCCTGCTAACTTTCATAACACTAAAATTATTCTGTGTTCTCAACATAGTTCACTATCCCTCAGCTATAGACAACAATATCACAACTTGCTGACAAAATGTAGTCAAAAAGTCTAAAAGGTAATCATACATTTATTGCCATGCTAAAATGTTCAAGAGTTCATTAAAGGAATCTTCAAATAGAACGTGTCACTTTCTGTAGTGTCCTTCCTTCAGTACCTATGAAGAAAGTGGTGCTCTCAAAAAAGATCTTTTCTTGAGTTCTTTTCATTTGAAAAGCACCTGGTCAGATATTTAAACACTTTTTTCAGCTGTGTGTGCTGGCAGCTCCATTAGTGCTGGAGGGTAAAGTGTCTTTGCTTTCCATACTTCCCATGGGATCTTTTCGTCTAACATGACACAATTAGACAAAGCAGAGATGTTATTGCACACAGGTAATTATTGCTGCCATGGAGGAGCAATTATTGCTGCTGATCAGGGAAGCTGTAGACCAGAAGGAATGGTGATCATAGTTCTATCAGGAATGTCTAAAAGTTGCCCAAAGCTGTTATATTATTTGCAGCCTGCAGAATTCCATAGGTTGCACTGATTTGTTGATGCCAAGTAAACTTTTGAATGAGTTTATTTTGGTAGTTCTTAGACAACTTTAAAGGTGTTTCTCTGTTAATATTGATGTAATTTCAACTGAGCTTTTAGTTTGTATTTTAAAAAACAAGCATTCCCTGCTACTTTTCATTGCAGTGCGTGTGTCTCACTAAATACAGAGAATTCCATACAACTTCTAAAAGTGACTCTTAGGGCTTCTGCTGTGCTCAGTCATTACCAGGCATCTTTTTTAAACAATGTAAGAAAAAAACAAAACAAAAAAAAATCAGCTTTTATTAATACACTTTTTCATTATTAGGTGTCCTGTTATGTTGTAATAGATTGGCTGCTGAACAGAAGCATTTTATATTTTTGTTAGTGAGGGAATACTTCAGGCTGCCCTACTTAGATGGTACTGTTTTCCTCTGTTGATACTTAAAAAATAAATAAATAAAATGAACGAGAAACTTTTTTAAAAACTAATTTGCTGATGCCTATTTTTTTAAAGCCAAGTCTGTCTTATTTGTCTCACTGAACCATATCAAAAAAAGATTGAGAAAAGTCAATCCTAAGAAATTTGAAGGAAAATGAACTGATCATGTTCAAGCTTTGACATATTTCATAAAGCTGTTGAAAAGCAAGCCATGAAAGCCAGATTTATGAGCTTTTTTAAAGTTATTTGTAGATTCCCAAGACGATTGTGTTCCCATCACTTACTGTAGCCTTTAAAACTCAAATGACGCTTAAAAATATTCATGTTTGGCACACACTGAGTTACTGCTGGGCGTTGCAATGGCATTCAGCTAAAACTGAAGAGTAGAGAGAAGAATGTACTCTGCCTTTGCTTCAGTCATTTCAGTCAGTTGAGGTAGAGCAAAAGGACTCACATAATCTTATTTTAAAGATAAAACGAGGATTTTTTTAATGCTAAGATTACTTTTATTGTGGGTTAATACAACTGTTTGTGGAAAGAGCCTTTTGGGAACAGCTGTGTAACCCTTCACATTTGCCAGGCTTTTCCTTTCAACAAGATCACTGATTTTGTTATTACTGGAATAGAAAACCCTTTTATTTATCAAAGCATTATGCATCTGCACTTTGCCAGGTATAGCAAATCTGTTGACAACACTGGATTTATCATTTACTGTTAAAGGCAAAAAGAAGGATTCTCTGTATCCCTAAACCAGCAAAACAAATGTCATTTTTGAAGATATTACTGCACAATATCCTGTGTTGATTAAATAGAAAGTTAACCTGTCCAGAATGATTCAGTATCTGAAAAGTCTAAGGTAGTTAAAGTAAGATTATCCCTTTCAATGTATTTAATGCAAATACTAGTCTTCCATGTTTGATGTTTTGATTTTATGTAGTATTCAACCAGGGGAATATCAAGTTGATTTCAGTGAATTGCAGCACATTGTTATCTTATGGAATTGCTGTTTCAGTACAGCCTTTCACCAATGAAATATACTTAGTTTGAAATGTATTATTTCATTCTGTGTAAATGCAGATATGTTTACTCCCCTGTGATTAAACATGCTATTTCCTTCATTAATATTTAGTTCCTTACTTCTTCGCTGAAATTAATGATGTATTAATAGGCTAGGTACTGTCTCATGCAATAGGTACTGGTATGTAAATAATAATAATTAGCCTTATGTGGGTTCAGAGTTCAATAAGCCTAGAGGATACTATATAAAAATTATGTATAGCTTCTTACTGTTGCCATGTGAGAATGAGCTATGAGATGACAATAAGGGCAAGTCACAACTGTTAGCATTAAAAAAAATAATGGTAAATTTAGCCGAGCTTGTTATTTATGTGCAGGTAAGAAGTCAGTTTAAAAGAAGCATCCCATACCTATGTCGCTACCCTATTACATCTGCCCAAAGTGACTTCATTCTCACTTGTGTAAATGTCTATACACCACTAGCGCAGATGAATGGGAATGGATCTGCAGAGTGGATGTGCAGAGTTCATGCTGAGAGCACCTTGCACACAATACTTGGCTCAGGGGTCTGGACAAGATCCAGTCCGGTCCCCTCAACCATGCACATCTTCTGGTTCTGTTCCATCCAAAAGGAGTCCCATCCTGTGCAGTTGATGGCTGCTCCACAACAGGAACCAGAAGATCAGTAAATAGGAATGACCAAGAGGTTAGTTTCAAAAACACTCTCCCATCTTGAATTAAACCAGGGAGAATGTATCTTTTCCGCAGAAGGTCTTGTGAGAATATATCCAGCAAGAACAGATCTTTGTCAACCATGAAGAAAACCAGGTCCATGCACGTAGTGCGTACCTTTCAAAGCTGCTGATACTTGTCTAATGCAAATCACTGGGAGGCTGAGGGTTTTCTCGTTTGTGTTGGCACAACTGCATTTGTTCAACTGTCAGCTGTCCCAGTTAAGAGAAAACACTTTCTGGTTTTAGTTTATTTCCTTTTCAATTTTGAGACATATAAACATATAAACTGAGTCAGATGGAGAGTCCTACCAGTAGTGCCAGATAGAAAATGGTG
Organism: Anser brachyrhynchus; assembly: GCF_964034855.1. Taxonomy (NCBI): domain Eukaryota; kingdom Metazoa; phylum Chordata; class Aves; order Anseriformes; family Anatidae; genus Anser; species Anser brachyrhynchus. The sequence goes on along the minus strand of NC_137696.1, from coordinate 101,699,175 downwards.
GATTCAGTAAGGCTCACTGAAGATCTCCTGCACAGATGATCTGTGTATGCTCAAATCAGCTCTTCATCATACACAGAATGAGGCCACCACACCAGCACACTTGTCAGTCATTGGCATAAACTTTATAGCTGTCCTATCCATATCCTTCATTTGTTATCTCGGATTTTTCTAAGCTACCGGGCAGAAAAATTTGATTAATCATGACCTAAAGTAGTAGAACTGTAGATTGATTCTGTAAGTGGTAATCTGCTGCCCAGCTTCTTAAAGCCAGCTTTGTTGTTATCAATATTGCAAATTAAAATATGGATTTGATGAAAGAATCTCAAACTGCTTTTAAGTTGTAGCCATTTACACTGCAATTCCTATCACAGTCTACGTGGACTTTGTCCACTTGTCTACTTGAATATAAAGGTGTTGTTTCACTTCAATTAGTTATTCATGTCGCTTATCCTGTTCCAAAGAATGTAATTATTGCAGAAAAACCCTTTTTGATAAATTGTTTGCATACTTAAGCTCCCAGTCCTGCACAGATTTTTACAAATTCCTAATTCTGTACAGACAAATAGTCTAATTGAGATCGATGGCATTACTCATGTGCGTAAGGAAAGGTTGGAATTAAAATAACCTTAAAAGGAATAAGGAATGATCAGAAATTGGTATGATGGAATTCAGCAAAGACATGTGCAAAGTAGGAGGAGAAATAATCATCTGCAGACATACAAAATGAGATTGACAATGCAATATTGCTGCCAGAAGAGCGTTTTAGAAGATCCGAAACAGAACATATGTCACCTGTGTCTTACTCTGATGAAAGAAGCAGGCATACTGGGATATGTTAACAGGAATGCTCTAAGATACACAAATAGTTTGCAGCGTATGCAGCAGTGGTAAGGCCTGCACTGGAGTATTGTGTCTAGCTTTGGGCACTACATTTTAAGAAAGATGCGGATCAATTGGAGAGCGTCCAGGGGAGACTAACAAAATGATCAGAGGTCTAGAAAATATGACCCATGAGCAAAGACTGAAAGAGCTGTGTTTGTTTAGTCTAGAGAATAGAAGACTGAGGGGAGACACGATAGCAGTCTTCAAGTATTTAAAAGGTTGTTGCAAATAGGAAGAGAATAAATTGTTCTCAGTGTCCGTTGGCACTTGGACAAGAAGTAATGGGCTCAAAATGCAGCAAAGGCAATTTAGGTTATATTATTAGGAAAAGCTTTCTGCCTGTACAAGGAGATAAGCGTTGGAATAGATTGTGCATGGAGGTTGAGAATTTCTGTCTTTGAATTTTATTGGGATTCCTGGGGGCTTGTCACTTGTAGTCTATGTAAGCTAGTGGTATGCCAATGATGTGTGGCATAGAGTTGTATGTTGCACACTGGTATACCACTTCAGAGGGATACGTGGCACAGTGCTGCTTTATTTATATTCATGTGAGTAAAAAAACACCCAATTATAGATGGTAATTATATGCAGAATTTTGACATAAATTTGCAATTGCAGTTTGCAATCTCATTACTGCCTGATGGTCAGCTGAGTTTCAATCTCTTGAAATTAGACGGCAGTTAAGGTGGACAAGTTCTTGAGGCATTCCTGAAACAAGTTGTGAACATTTTCTAATCCAGAAAAAAATCCTTCTTTCTTTAGCTAGTCTGTAATTAGAGGATTTTTTAATTTCAAAAAGAATTATTTTGTGTTGAAACTGAGTGCAAATGTATTCAATTCTGAATGTTTTTGAGGTTGAAGACAGTCGCAGTAAAATAACCACATCTTAACAGTCTTAACAGAGTGTTTTTAAGTGATGTGTATTGGAAATACAGCTCCTTAATTAGATGTCATACTTAACAGGGAAAAGACTTATTGTTTTGCCGTGATTTGTTTTTTATTAATCTATAGCTGAAAATGTTGATATTACATAGCATTTAAAAATAGTTCTAGCTTTGGAAAACAAGGAAATTAAACTAAAAATAAGTGAATTTGTTATCTTTTTTCCTGCAAAAATTTGCTCTGCCGGAAAAAATGGTTCAAAACATCTTCCAGTATAATTTTGAATGTCCGCCAAACAGTAGATTTATTTGCCAAACGTTTTCATACAGTATTCCCAGTGAGACTCAGTCTTTCAGAGAATAAATTGGTGAAATTAACTTTTCTTATCAGTCTATGGGGTTTGAGAGAAGCAAGGTTGTCTGCCAACACATAGTGGAAAGAAACAGTATTAGCTAAATTGTCTGGTTTCTAGCTTTCTTCCCTTCACCCACATCTTGGCCAGGAAACACTTACATGAAGGACTATGCAGAGGAGGGGAAGAAACTGTGTTTTGAAGAAGTTTCCAGATAATATGGGTCTTTACAGTATGTCATTTATCTTCTTTTACTTTCCTTTTTCTTTTTCAAGAGCAGACATAGAAAGTTTCTTTTTTTCTGGAGCAAATTTTCCGCCCTATCTTTTAGAAGTTTCTCCCTCTGCTTCTGGCTCTGGGCTCAGTGCAACTTCTGCTGCACAGACGTGTACGGAGCCTGCCTGTGCATCGTCCCAGGCTGCGTGCATGTGCTGGGATGCTGAGGTAGCTTGAATGAGCATTCAAGAAGCGAGTTCTCACTTCTGTCTGGCTGAAGGCTTATGCTTCTCAAATTTGACAGATAGAGAGCTTCTGTTTTAGCCAAAAGATATCACTATCCCGTGGAAAAGTTGTTTCAATCAAGATTGAGAAACATGCATGCACTACTTGGAAATAATTTGTATGAATGCTGCAAATTGAGTTTTGCTCTGAGGATGAAAAGCAGCTCTATCAACGATAAATGCATTTTGTGCTAAACTGTAGAATAAGGTTATTGGTGCTACTAAGACACTAGTGTGATAGTGTGGCTTGGTCCAGCTGGGGTCCTGCATCTGTGTGAAGTGCCATTGATTTGAAAAAGACTTTTCAGAGCCAAAGATCTATTTCTGTGTGAAACATCTTGCTGAGTGTAGTTGTTTCCAGCTCTTAACATGCTCTTTTATAAGGGAGAGTACCAATTTATTTATCTAGTACAGCATTTCAGTGTAATTTTTAATCAGAGATTTTAATCAATATTTGAATTTTAAAATTGTCAATTTTATTTAAAAAAAAACCAGCAAACTGCTAAAGTAAATCACAAGGAAATAAAACTAAAATGGTGAGCTCTTAATTGAAGTAGAAAACGTATGTATGCCACACATTCTTCCTACAAAAATAGAGTTTCTGTTTTGGTTAGTTGTTTCCATTCTTCTAATAAACCTGATATTTTGAAAGATGAAAAAGAGCGTTTCTTCTTTGTCCTGCAGGAGAGCTACTGCATTGTTAACACAAACTTCCTTGATCCCGGTAGGGTCCTGCAGATTCTGCAAATTCCTCACTGCAGGATAACAGGACTTTCAGAAGTCTGCACGCTGCAATACACCCCTCTTTATCAGAAGCAGGCTGATGCTTCACTTTTGTGTATGTATGTGAGCCCTTGATCTTTAAATGTACATGGGGTTCCACATATGTGTTTTCCTTTTAAATTTTTACGAAATGACGGACTGTCTGAAAATGCATGTAACCATGCAAGTGTAACGTTTCCTAACGGTGCTGTAGCTTTGAGTGTGTTCTTCCCAAGGTCTTTGTACAAATTACAAAAACTGGAAACACAGATGTCACTTGGCCCATACATTTATCTGTATTGAAATCATATGAATATTAATATAGTAGAGCTTCAGATTTCCCCAGCAACATCAATCAACTATACTAAATGGATATACTATTTTATGTGCCTCTTTTGTTAAAGTTGTAGATTATCAAACTATAAAGGCTGGACATTTTGTTATAGCAATTTTGTTTTATGGCATTTAGTATAGTTCACCATTTATCAGAATGGTGAACTAATCCAATGGTCAGATTCTTTTCTCCTTTATGGAAATAAGTAATTTCTCAACAACTTCAAATGAAATAATACTTTCTCTTTTGATAGTTATAAGCTATAAAACTCACAGTCTTACGTCTGCAATTTTGTCTTCTGCTTGCATTTGATAAAATGTCTATTATTTTTGCTAGTAACGTTAATCAGTATGTAATATATAGCTTTTCATAAATTCAGTAAATATTAAAAAAAAAAAACCTTTTTCAAATAGGTATTGCTAAGGTTTCTGATCCTATATATGTTAGGTAGTAATAACAAAATAAATTTAAAGATTATTTTAGTGGATTTTTTATCTCTGTTGAATAGCAGAAATTAAGAATAAAGATTTACCATAATGCTTATTTTTATTGTGTAATACATGACAATTTTTGAGATATGTATAATTATTACAGATTATTCACATTTGAATTCTAGCCTACAAATAGTTTCTCTTAATTGTAATAATTCAGAACCATATACTCCATTTAATTTATGTGAAGTATTATTACTCTAAGAGCATTTTAGACTGAAAATTTCTTCATGTGCTATTTTCTGAAAGTACATCGAAAATCATGTGCTGTTCATAGGATGTTAGCAGTGTAATTGCTGAAAAATGTCCAAGTACATCCAGAAGGATTAGTTTCCTTGCATTTTCTATTACTTGAATTCAGGTATCCGTTCAGATATCAGATATACCTTAGGAGAAGTACATACATAATTCACAAAGTAAAAATAATTTATTACTGAAAACAAATTACTCTTTCTTATGTGTAACTTAAACTAACATTTGAAGGCAAGTTTATTTTAACTCTTATCCAATTGAATGTTTTCTTAAAACCTTGAAGTTATGATTCACTTGATGATGAACTGTGTGCCATTCCTTCTTGTTCTTGAGCTTAACTTTTTCACATATAACTAAAACAAAACAAAGAAAAGGGGGAGGGGGGGGAACAGATTGATGTATTATAAAAAATATAAATCAAATTTGACTCCATTACTTCCAGCATTTCACCCAGCAAAAGCAAGCACACAATCACATATTTTTCCCCTCTTTTGCTGTCTTCTGCTCATCTTCTCTTGCTGATGAGATTTGGGTCCTGACTTAACAAATAGATAATACCTTTGTGGAACTTGATGGCTATTTCCTGAGCATCATACAAAGATCAAATCCTTGGACTTTTATGGGGTTTTGTGTTTGTTCCCGCACCCCACCCAGCAAGAGCTATTTTCATAAAGTTCTAGGCAAAGTTACAAAGTTTTTTGTTTTGTTTTGTTTTGTTTTGTTTTGTTTTAATACATGCACTTTTGGTTTGTGTCCAGTCATAGGAGAGAGGAGAGTCGGTGAAATGTATTTCTTTTTTATAATGAAGAAAAGTTGTAGTTTTTATTTTACATTCTCCATAAGTTTTATTTGTCTCAAGAGCAATTTTTCCTTTCAAAATGTAAGTAAGTTCAACAAACGTACATTAATGGTACATTTTTGAGACACGCGTACATATAATAGGTATTGTCCTGCCATTCATCCAGTTAGTGAAAGAACGAGACTCCTAATACTCAAGATTTTAACAAAAAGAGTAAATATGAGATTCTGTGAGATTCTCTTCTATGAGATTCTGTTTTTCTGATCATTGCTAATACATCTGATCAGAAAGAAAAATTGGTGTCAGTGTCTGATAGCATAGCAGGCAGTGGTGCTGTCTGTTGTAGTACAGACTGACACATCTGTAACTATAACTACCAACTAATATATACACAATTTGTGGAAATAATTATTTTGGGGAGCGTGAAGTTTTCCCAGGCTTGGTCTCTTCTGAGGAATTATTTATTTTTTTTTCACCGCTTACCCAAAATCAGTATGGTTTCAAAGGGCTGGTAGCGCTCCTGGAGTGCCATGAACTCTTTGATGTTGCAAAGGCAGCTGAGTCAATTCGGTGTAGGAGCTAGATTGCACTGTTTAATCCCACAGCCCAGCAGTGTGTGGTCGGCTAGCTGCCTCTGCAACAACTGGCGAGTCCCATATTTTTCAGGTTAGTGGGACAGAAAGCAAAGCTAACCTTCCAAAATGCTCCATGAGCTCTGAACATGAATGCTACTGCTTTTCCCTGGCTGGAGGATGTGTGTGGAGATCCTGCGTGCTTGAGCAAATATAAGCACAGCTGCAGTGGTGGTTCAGGTGAAGGAAAAGTGAATGTGAAGTTCCGTGCCGAAGCTGTCCTTTACTGATATATCAGGGCTGTATTGTATTCCTACTTCATCCTCTTGGCGAATGAGTTGGTAATACACACAGCTGGAATTGTAATGGAAGCTGAAGAACATAATCTCTATCGCATGTCTGAATTTCACTGTCCTGGGTTCCTTTAACGTACACTAAACATGGAGAATAAATCAAGCTGTTTGTGAGCATCAGCTGAGGCAAGTGTTGGGTGCTCAAATTTTGAATTTCTTGATTTGTTGGTTAGCTGTGTATGTATTTGCATTTATTATTAACTTAATCCAGAAGTTCTTCCTATATGAAGACCTACCATAGTTTTCATTGTGGTGGAAGCAAGGAAATGCTTTCAGGGAAAATGGTTGAGGAAGTGGGAACACCGCTCTTTTCAATCATATTCTCTAAAATATGTGAAATAGCAGGACGGCAACAATTATATTTTGTCTTCTGTCTAAAACAAGTCCTGTTGCATTTTGAAGATAACAGCTTCTCATAACTAATCATTTTTGTCTTTAAAAATGTGGAGTTCCAGGTTGACAAAAACAATGTAACATCTGTCTCCATGACTTAAACCTGATTCGTTTTAGGTAAACAAACATTAAAGTCTCATGCTAATTGTCTTTCCTCCATTCATTGCAGCTGATTCATCCAAATAAACAATTTCAGAGATCTTCTCTTATCACATTGTATCTGTCATGAAGCTTTTCTGAGATTGATGTGAAGGGACTACTATTTTTACTTGACTATAATTTGTTCTTTAATTCATTGACCATGCTTAACACAAGCAGTTTTGTAGTTTCATGACCACACATATTTTTAATGATAAAAATGAATGACTGCTGTCCCAGTAATACTAAAATCATGAGACTGCTCCATAGACACCACTTGGAGATTGCAAAGTGCTTTATGTGCCTGAGCTAGTCCCATTTGATGGGACTGATCCACTGATCATGGCCTCAAAGGCTCACAAGGCCCATTGGCCAGTGATACTCCTGCCAAATTCTAAATCTGATACCATATGTTAAAACTGTACAGTGCATAGTTTTCGGTATTTCATGACATCAAGATGCCCAGCATCCAGATGTTTCTAGAGGAGCATTCTGCTCAGATGGAGAAAGGTGGTACATACAAAGTCCAAAAACAGATCTGCACATGTGTAAAGTATCACGTGCCAACATATGTACAGCAATTGCAATCAGACGTGCTCACTGCATGAATGTTGAACAATTCTCTGCCTGTGATCATTTGTCTGGCCAAGAGTTAACGCTCTTTCTCTGAACTGAGCTGGGGTCCTCTGAATTCTGCAATGTAACTCTGCTTCGACGCTGTGCTCGACAAAATTATTTAGAAGCTGTTTGGCTTCCATGAGACAAGATTGTGTGCCATGTCATTCATAAATCTAAATTCACAAAGGAGAAGAAAATACAGGCTATATTTTTGGGTTGTGCTTCAGGTTTTTTTGGCCTGGTTCATCCGTAGCAGTCACTGTCTTTATAACTTGCTGAATTCAGAATACAAAGAATCAGTTTAGTTTTATTCTCAAGAGAGCAGCCAAGGAATTAACAAGAACAGAAAGCTGAATTCTGTATTGATGGAGGAGAGCTCAGAATTCAAGTTTGGATTGACTTGTCCAAGAACGGCACGCAAGACAGTGGCACAGAAATGACCCGAGCTATGAAGCACGGGCTTCACGCTTCACTGGTGACCTGCCTAATTGGTCATAAGTGCTAAGGCAACGTACTTTGACTTTCATCTGAGAATCTGCGAAGACTCCATGGAAGTATTTGGCTTTATAAGACCTTGTAAACCAGGTGAAGACTATTTTGGCTGCACATCTGCAAAGCACATCTACTATTGCATTAACATCTTAAGTGCCTGTGGTTTCACAGTATTTTTGTGCCAGCACTGGAGGAAGGAATCCACTCAACAAGTAATTTCTTCAGCTACTGGTTACACCTCTTCACTGACTGCAGTTCAGCCCTTTTATGTAAACCAGACATATACGGTGTCCTTTTTGCTATATAACGTGCTTATGTTGCTCATCTGTATGAAAAAATCCGAGCATCACATAACATGAAACCTTTACTTTTGTTCTCATCTTACTCCTAGACCATTATATATTTTCTGAATTTTGTCAAGGGATACAGACTCATAAATGTTAAATATATTAATTTGGCAGGTCAATGGCAATCTCACTTTAAAGAATTTCGGGCTTGATTCTTCATTTATTTTAGTATTAAAACTTTATATTGCTTACCATGGGTTGTACACTTGTTCTGTGCACTGCTTTCATGCACAGTATACCTACAGGAAATGGTTTTAATTGCTGAACCACTGTCCCATCTGATATATACAGATAAGAAAATTTGCCCCATATAAATCAAGGTTTTTATTGGATAGCATTAGAGGCTACACTATATTCACAGAGGACTTCCTTTTTTGCTTTTGTGTAGACAGAAGTGTTTACATGAAACAGTCAGTTTGCTGTGAGTTCTGTTACATTTATGTCACTTCATGTATCTCACAGAAAATGCAGTTGGTACAGGAAGACAGGAGAGGTAAAGAGGTTACAAATTCATTCAAACTGTCAATTAGATATGTTTGTAAAGCCCCCAGATACAAACTGATGAACACTATATATTGTAAAGGCTTTCACAGTTTGTATTTCTGCCAAAATACTCTAATTATTTAGAAAATCCTTTACAATGTCTATGTAATGGCACTGTTATAAGAATGTAGGATTATGGTGAAAGATAATTCTGTCAAGAGCTTTAAGAGGTCTTACAGGTAAGCCACCTGGCCTATGACTTAAGAGTCTCAGCTCTGGTTTTGGAATTATATCAATCAAGTGTATCATATATGGTAATTTTAGTTTCTATATCAAAAAAAATAAAACAATAAAATACAGAAAATTCATTGTATATTTTACCCAAGAGTTTCTGATAGAAATGAAAAGTAAAGTTTGTATTCATGTTCTCTCATTCTTTTTTCGTGAATTAATGAAAACAATGATTAGTTTTACTCTGAGTGGAAATATACCACAATGTTTATCAATTTCTTTGTTTCCTCACATACAGATCTGCAGACTTCAGCGTCACCTATCAACAGGGAACTACCAGCAGAATCTCTTTTCAAACCAGCCTGTAATGTTTGTATCTCCCACCAGTCGGCCACCCTGCAAAAATCTGATTGAACTTATACAGCTCTCAGGAGGAAAAGTATGTAAAGCCTTACGTCAGGCAAAAATCTGCATAGGAAAATACCCAGGAAAGAAGTACCAGGAAATAAAATGTTTATCAGAAAAATGGATATTAGGTAAGACACTATACTTCAACCCATATAAAATATTATGGAATATGTATTCAAAACTGGACTATAAATTGTTTACTAAACTGAGGTTATGGAGAAGGAGATGGAACAGACTGTTACAGTTATGTTTTCAGTAAGGTTGTCTCTGTGATGAGGACATTCTGTTAAAAACTAAGGCTTCTTTGTGATGATCTGGCTACTCACCTTTTTAATTTTATGAAGAACAAATTTAATCTAAAAATATATATTTTTTTCAAACTTGTCTTGTATATGATTTTCTCATTTAGAACAAACTAGATTATGGGAAAATCCCACAGGATAATTTCTTTTTAAAAAAGAAATGTTTGTCAATTTATTAAGACACAATAAGAAAGATTTTTAACTGGTATAAACTGGCATAGCACTACTGAAATGCAGTAACAGGCACTCTCTGATAATCTGTCCTGAATTATATGTTATACGTCTGACAGACAGTTTTCTGCAGTCACTGATTTCCACTTGGAAAAAGTTTATATTTAAAATCTTCTGTTAGTTTCCTAAGAGCTATTAGTCCATTACTTTTCCATTATTCCATCACAGTTCTAAAGGTTATCTCATTGCAGGGATTCAGACGTAAAATAAAATTTTATGTCAAACTCCTCTAGATAGTACCCCACTCAAACTCTGGCAGTAACTGTACAACACAAATTGATGTTATATGAGACTACATAAGTAAGTCCTAATCTCTTGACTGTTAATGCTATCAGATCATAATGACTTAAACCTGAAAGAAAATAACTCAAAAGGAGAAATGTAAAGTGAGCCATAAGAGAATACTTGTCTAAATGCAAGTGTTACTTGATACCTGAAGATAAAATTGTGAAGAGTTGAAAGAGATGCACAAGGAGAAGGCATCGTTTTTCTACGTGTGCCTTTCTCTAGCTTTCTCTGTGCTTTTCTCTAGCTTTGAAGAAGACTTTAAAGACCAAACGTGGCCAAAAATAGTGACTTGGTGAGCATACCAGAGGTTTGCACAAGACTAAAAATATTATATAGTAAATTAAACATAAATGTTTCTCATAATATTTCAGTGGTTAATTTCAGGTGGACAACTGTAATAATCAAGACTGGCATTTTACAGTATGTGCAATTTAATACCAATCTCCTAATACCCATCTCCTTCTGTTACATAATAAATAAAAGGAAGACTGAGGAAAAAGTGTGCCCCCTCCGTAAGGAAATGGAAGACCTGGTTATCCAGAAAATGGAGAAGGCTGAAGTACTCAATGACTTTTTTGCCTCAGTCTTCACTAGCAAGTGCTCTAGTTATACCTCCTAAGTTGCAGAAGACAAAGATGGGGACTGGGAGAATGAAGAACTGTAGGAGAAGATCAGGTTCGAGACCATCTAAAGAACCTGAAGGTGCACAAGTCCATGGGACCTGATGAAATGCATCTGTGGGTCCTGCGGGAACTCACAGATGAATTTGCTAAGCCACTATCCATCATATTTGAGAAGTTGTGGCAGTCAGGTGAAGTTCCCACTGTCTGAAAGAGGGGAAAGATAACCCCATTTTTAAAATGGGAAAAAAGGAAGACCTGGGGAACTACAGGCCAGTCAGTCTCACCTCTGTGCCTGGCAAGATCATGGAGCAGATCCCCTTGAAAACTGTTAAGGCACATGGAAAATAAGGATGTGATTGGTGACAAGCAACATGGCTTCACTAAGAGCAAATTATGCCTGACAAATCTGGTGGCCTCCTACAACAGGGTTACAGCATTGGTGGATAGGGGAAGCAACTGACATCATCTGCCTGGACTTGTGCAAAGTATTTGACACTGTTCCAATGATATCCTTGTCTCTAAACTGGAGAGACATGGATTTGATGGATGAACCTCTCGGTGGGTTAGGAATTGGCTGGATGGTCACACTCAAAGAGTTGCGGTCAACGTCTCAATGTCCAGGTGGAGATCGGTAATGGGTAGTGTCCCTCAGGGGTCAGTATTGGAACTGATGCTATTTAACAACTTTGTTGGTCATGTGGACAGTGGGATCAATTGCACCGTCAGCTGATGACACCAAGTTTGCTGATGACACCAAGCTATGTGTCGTGGTCAACACGCTGGAGGGAAGGGATGCCATCCTGAGAGACCTGGACAGGCTGGAGAGGTGGGCCTGTGTGAACCTCATGAGGTTCTACAAGGCCAAGTGCAAGGTCCTGCATCTGGGCCGGGGCAATCCCAAGCACAAACACAGGCTGGGTGGAGAATTAATTGAGAGCAGCCCTGAGGAGAAGGACCTGGGGGTGTTGCTTGAGAAGTTCGACGTGAGCTGGCAACATGCACTTGCAGCCCAGAAAGCCAATCGTATCCTGGGCTGCATCAAAAGAAGCATGGCCAGCAGGGTGACTGAGGTGATTCTCCCCCTCTACTCTGCTCCCGTGAGACCCTGCTTGGAGTGCTGCATTCAGCTCTGGGGCCCCCAGCACAAGAAGGACATGGATGTATTAGAACGAGTTGTGAGAAGGACCACAAAGATGATCAAGGGGCTGGAGCACCTCTCCTATGAAGACAGGCTGAGGGAGCTGGGGTTGTTCAGCCTGGAGAAGAGAAGGCTCCAGGGAGACCTTATAGCGGCCTTGCAGTACCTAAAGGGGGCCTACAGGAAAGCTGGGGAGGGACTCTGTCAGGGAGTGCAGTGATAGGACAAGAAGTAACAGTTTTAAAATAAAAAGGGTAGATTTACATTAGATATTAGGAAGATATTGTTCACTATGAGTCTGTGAGGCACTGGCACAGGTTGCCCAGAGAAGCTGTGGATGCCCCATCCCTGGAGGTGCTCAAGGCCAGGCTGGATGGGCCTTTGGGCAACCTGGGCTGGTGGGAGGTGTCCCTGCCTGTGACAGGGGGCTTGGAACCAGATGGCATTTAAAGTCAATTCCAACTTATACCATTCTTTGGTCCTATGACTCTGTAATTGTTAATTTTGTCTTGTACATATTCAGCCAAGTACCACTGCGTGAAACTCCTTCAAGAGTGCTCTGGCATGTGATCTCTCTTGTGGCACAGCTGACTTCTACTGGTCCCATGGATGTCTGCCTCACCCTAATCCAGCATCTCCTAAACTACATGGAGCTGGATTGACCAAGCTCAGCCCATCAGTGAATCGGTGGAACTGTGTATCTGGCTGCATAGTCTCACACATTACGTAAAGGATCTGAATTCTGTGTGCTTTTACAAATTTCTCAAATTTCTTTTGCATTCTGTTGGTGCCTTTTCTGTTGCTATGTCTTGCTGATGTGGTATGGTTATAGAAACACCAGCTAACAGATTTGAAATGATGAATCAGCAGAATTTGGAAAAAAGAAGTGTTTCTATATGGTACCTTAATGGGTACAGGTCTTTGAAGCTTAGCCCCTCTCTCAGGAACATTAAAACAGTGGCTGTCTGTCCCTACAAATTGCCATCATAATCAAATAATTAAGTCAAATCTGAAGTTTGTCTAATCTTTGACACTTCACTGTTGTAATCCAGTTTGTGGTTATCTGCTGTTAGTACAAAATGCCAGTTAACTTGCTTAGTGTTGACCTAAAAAAAAAAAAAAAACTATAGGTATATAATATAGCACTGTTTTTTAAACTTAAATAAATGGTAGGTGTTTCCAATATTATCATCTGACTGTTTGCATTTGTTTTAGGGTCTTTCTCTCTCTGTTTTCTCAGCTCCACTGGACTGCTCTGAAGTACATTGCTGCCTTATAATCTGTTTCTTGTGCACATGATCTTAAATAATCCTGCCTTTTTATTTCTTTTAGATTCAGTCACTCAGCATACAATATGTCCTATGGAAAACTACATTTTTCAGCTGTGAGCTAACTCAAGAGCTTCCATATGGCTGCAAGGAACCAAGCCTGGTTTGTCTTCAACAACAAACTAAGCTGTGAATAAAATTTCTAAGAGAATGCAAGTTACATATTTATTAAATACGGTGAAATGTTTTCTACATTTTTATTACTTATATAAATGTTTATCTTGTGATTATTTTTTTAATAATAAAGTTCTTCCCAAATAAAATCATTGTGCTTCTATTTATTTGTTGAAGACCTTTGGACCTAAAAGTTGAGTGAATTGTTATGTTCTGGGTGGAAGTAGAAAGATGCTTTCCAATCTCAGAGTGAATTTGATCCTGTTTTAGTGCAGTTAAAAGCTGTCCGTGCAGTGTGGGTGACTGTGCCCGAGCTAACTTTGGTGTAGTTAGCAGGAGCTGTGCCACCAGTGCATGGGTTCTGTAGGTTCCTCTATTCTGAGCACCCATGTGGACAGCTGGAGGCCCATGTTGCCATATCTTCTTGACCACTGCTAAATAAGTTTGTTTTGGTAAAAGGATAAGGTGGTTTATCGTGCTTAACTCACGCATCCCAGTGTAAACTTGTAAACTTCTACATTCATTTTTCAAAAGTAATTCTAACTCATTAATTATGTTCAGATGCCTTCAAATGCCTTACATCTAGTCTGAAACCATGAACAGCTACTGATCCCGAGTCAAATGAATTAAGGCAGCACATCATTCATTCATGCACTCAAATCTCTTGAAAATGGAACTCTTCAATAAATCCTTTAGGCATGTTTGAAAAATGTACGCAAATATTTTAAATGTTAAAATCTTCTTCAATCTGTGTTTTTGTTTTTAGCAGGTACAAATATTTGGATATAAATTATGTTGTGAAATATTTGGCTATAAATGCACAACCTCCTTTAAATATTTGCAGGGCCCATCAAAATAATATATTATTATCATAGAGGATAAAGTATTACCCAGTAACTTAACGGCAGCTTATACCTCGCACCTTCCAAACTCTATGCGCCCCTGAGTACTGCCAAACAATGGAAATTCTGTACAAAAAATAGCAATTTCAAACAAATATTATGGAACAATCAAAGTTCAATAACTTATAAACGATGCCATTCTTTTGCACTGTTATTACTTCTTGGTCTTTTTAAGGGCTTTGGATGCACAATTTCTTTAAACTTGAGGAGTATTCAAATTTTTTTCCTTCAGAAAAAGTTCAGCAATGTCTGTGTGGCAGGCTTCTTCAGGCACAAATTGCATTTGCATAGTTGCTCTGTAAAATGCGTAACATGCTTCTTCATGGGAAAGCTCCAAATTGTGATTATTTTATGGAAAATCAGACTCACATCATTTTCAGAACTAATGAGCAGCTCTAATTTGAAAAGATGAGATCTGAGTGCTATATAGCTTTGTTATATATATAAAAGAGAAAATATAATTAATTGAAGTATTTTGCTTGCTTAGTTTTCTGACATGCACATTTTTAACAGCATCTTACCTATATGTATCATACAAAAATTGGTAATCAGGTCTCTCTACAAATCTGGCTGTTTAAAATTGAAACTATTCACCTAATTACTGCAGAGCAGTGATAACATGGTACCACTCTTCACCCTTGTGAGCCCTTTTATTAAGAAAGTAGTTGCCTGGTCTTATAGACCAAAATAGAAATACTTAAATAAGTTGTGACATGTGAACATACAGTTCCCAGTAAATAATAGAATAATTTGTTTGAATTATATTGCTTAACCTTGAATATTACGACCTCCTAGTTTATTTTGTAGTCATTTTCTAAGAGCACTACACATAGAAATCTGTCACTATTAATTTATGCAATGTAACATTCCAAATCCGTTTTCTCATAAATCTTCTTAAGATGAATCTCGACTATTTAAATTGCAAATTCTTGGATCAACTTGTTGGTCTTTATTAGTCACACATGTAACAGACTTGACAGTGAAAAGCCTAATATACTTTTTGTTTTAATTGAAATGTTTCAGGTAAAGCAATCCATCAATTGAGATAATTTTAGCTTAAATTATGTGGTTTGATAGAAATCCCTATGTCTGCTGGCTGGTCTTGAAAAATCTGCTGTACTATGTACAGCAGCCGGTTAATGCAGCCAGCAGGAAATTAAATGCCTGATTTTGGTCTCCCGTTGTTGGTAAGAGGAGTGCTGTACATCCATACTGACTGCTGTTTGGTAAGAGGACATTGCAAATACAGGAGTGATTAGAATTAAATCCAGAGATTAGCATGTTGTACAGGCATCAAAATTAAATACTATTTCATTTTTTATAGTCGGGAGTCTTTCCATGCTTTCACCATGCTTCACTGAGGTTCTGCCATATACAAACTGCTGCACACTGCTGTCCTAAATGGCATCATGCTCACCTTAGCAGGAAACTTTCTTTTTAAATCTCCCCCCCGCCCCTTTTTTTTTTTTTTTTAATGTCAGGCTTTCATGTGGAGGAGAGATTCTCTTAACCTTAGCTTTTTTATCCTGCATGAGTGTTTTTGCCATTCATTTGTGAAAATGACTTAGCTGCTGTCTCTCCTTCTCAGAGGGCCCCTGTAGCCCGGCTCAGTGATGTCTCCAGCAAAATCACATAACTATAATCAAAGATTTTTCTAAGTTAGCTTAATTTGATTAGGAATCTGTTTAAACCAAAAATAAGTAGAAAAGCCAAAATAAGTATTATTCCTTCCTGAGATTCACGCTGGCTGAGTTCATTCCTAAAAGTAGTTTAACTCCCAGCACAGGTCCTATTTTAACTCATTCCACTTGCATTGCTGATACAGATGATAGCACAGACCACCACTACCCCTCCCCTTCTTCACTTTCCATAGATAAAAAGAGTTTTTACCACGCTTCCCATAATTTACTGGACACTCACATTGGCAAGTGCAGAAGTACTTAGGACAAACGCAGGCATGACGTTGGATAATGTGTTTCTTAGACCATGTCAACTAAATAATGGCAGCAGAATTGGTGTCTTGTTCAAACAGTATATCCTTAAAAACAAACTAGGATCTAAAACAGTTTCTGTATTGTCACAGTGACTAATAATGTAAAATACGCAAGGATGTGTTTGAAAGCAAGACTGCTGTAAATTTTTAATGTGGGTGAATTATACATCTCTTTTTTTCCCCTTTCTCTGTTTTTGTTTTTTTTTTTTGCACTCAGTTTTAGACAGCAACTGTGTTTATGATCTGTATGATCTAGTGAGTAAAAAGGTCTCTAAATATTCACAGTGATCCCAGTATATGAGCCATCTGGTATTGGTTACTAAACTACAGATTGCTAAACTGCAATCTTTTATGTTTCTGGATATTTTCCTGACTCATGCATGGACAACTCTTTGGAGGTTGTTACTTTTTAAATAAAAATAACCAGTAAAACCTATTGCATCACTTAAAATTCTGTTTATAGCTTCACTACAAGGTATCTGCAAGATAATTTAGAATTTAGGCATGACTGTATTATGTGGTAAAGTGTTATCAGCATATTCAGCACTAGGAAGTTGTTAGCGCTCACTTTTTTTTTTTTTCGGGAAGCCTATAATCAACTTAGGGACTGTAGAGTTCCTAAAACTGCAAAGGTGTTTGTAATGAGTATTTCTAAGCAGGAGCTGTGGCTGGGTGGAGCTGTTCTTCTATCACTTCTTCAAGCATAAGATGGAGGTATCCCAGAAACATCTAGAAAGCTGATTAAACTGATTTTTTTCCTCAAGAGCAACTCACGGCCTTGGAAAAAAATAATAATAATAATAATAATGGAATATTTGTTCAGACCAAAAACTGGAAAGCATGAAAAACTGCATCTGTGCCAGCAGTCTGACTTCTTTAATGACAGATCTATCTAACAGCAGAAACCCAAATGACTGCAGTCTTATTGCATTAAGCAAAGTTTTATTTCTGATCTCCTTTTATTGGTGTTTTTCAGAATTAGCTCTTTGCACGATATGACCAAATGGTGGGCTTGGGAAGAGCATCACCTTCACTTCAGCATCATGCAGCAGCTCACAGGAAGATGGTTTAAAACTGTCAGTAGTAAATAAATAACAGCTGGTGCTTAGGTTATCAGCACAGGTGTCTGCTAAGAGCTTTTGCTCAGACTTGGCAAGGCACAGTTTTTCCCCAGTTGATACAGATGTGAAACAAGCCTCTACGCATCATGGAGCAGCTCAAACTCCAGCAGAGGGCTGAGGTGCTGATAGGTAGCAGCCAGACGCAGCATAGGGCTGCCAGTTTCTTTGGACTGCCTGAGTCAGCATCCCTCAGAGGGGTCTTCAGAGGCCTGTGGTGTATTGCAGGAGATGGAGCCCGCCCAGCCTCCCAGCGGGTCCACACCTTCCTCACCACTGGGGCTCCTGAGGTCGTGAGAACTGAACCTTCACATGACTTCTTCCATTCCTCGTGTTGTTTGAGTCGTAGCTTCTGGTGCCTGGAAAGCACCTGAGCTATCGCCAGAGACAGAATTGTCCGGTGGAGTTAATTTCCCAAGGAGATTTATCAGTGCCCAGAATATCTTTCATATTCCTCTTGAATGAGGTGGCAAAGGTATTGCTACTGCTGGTCCAGACAGGTTTGGGGGCTGTATTTTCCTTCTTCATGGCAGATTTCATGGAACTTTTATGGCTTTTAAGAGATGGATGAAAACTAGGTCTGTAGGGAGGAGTGTGTAGAGGGAGGTAGTTGCACAATGCTGTCACTGTGACATGATCTTTTAAACACAGGCCAAACAACCCAAGCTGAGACTTGGAAACTCACCAGTGAGGAGATGCTTTCTGCCATACATGGGTGTCTTTTAAGGCTCCGCTTTTTCAAAACTTTGGATAATTAAAGAAATAGACTTTCAAAGTTGTAGAAGAAGATGGCTTTTTATTAAGAATTGTTACAGAGATGGCCCCATATGTAAATTACAATGCAGGATATTTCAACAGAAAAAAATCAAAAGAATGTAGCCTGGAGCACAGTGTGAATAAGGAAAAAAAAGGACTTGTCAAATGGGAAAACTTCCTTGGTAAGGTTATCACAGACCTTGCTGCTAGGCAGTGAAGCACTGTCTGCAGAGGAAAACTCAAATCAAAAAGAGGCACAACTTTTGTGTTATAGAGTGACTAAATGTCATCTTTTCCCCCTTCATATTCTTCTAAAATAACTATTTCTTGTATAGTGCCTACAGATTTCATAGTGTTGTGCCAATCAAGTTCATAAAACATAGTCTGTCTGATTTGACCCTCCTGTCCAAAGCCAGGCACCTTGGTTTTAATGGAGACATCGAGATGTGTCCTTTCTTCCCTTTCCTTTCTGCCAGAACTGCCACCCAAGCCCAGAGTTAGAGTTTTCATCTTGACTGCTGTTTTCCTTCCTTCAGTCGACACTTGTAGTATCAGGTCCTCTCATCCACCAAACTCCTTTTCCTAAGATTATTTGTGCAGTTTTCTGTTCTTTGCCATCTTTGCCATTTTAGTCTCTACTTGTTTCATTTTTCCGGTTCATCAAAAAAAACTTGCTGACTTTTCCAAGCTCCATCACTTTAGTCCCCCACTCCCTACCACCTCTGACATCTAACTACTTCTTGATTCTCGGTTTTGTTTCACTGAAGTCTTAAGCATTGAATCTCGTGTGTGTTAATAACTACTTCATACTTCTGTTTTCAGTCTTCCCTTCTACAAGTTACCGTAGAAGTCCACTCCGCAGTTCTTCATCCTCTCCATGTCCTACTTGAGAGCTCTCCACTTCTTTACCGCAGGTAGTGGTAAAGCACCTCCAAGCACCCAGGCAGGCACAAAGCTATACCCTGAGCTTCTGATGGGCTAAGACTAGTATATTTGATGTATTTAGTTGGTCTTATGCTGCCCCAGCCCTCTGGTTCACCCGTCTGCTTTGCGCATTCCCTGATGAAGCTCTCAAGCTCATTGACATGTTTGGGAGTGGACAAGTGCCTGGGACCATCAGACTCTGCTTTGCCATGAAAATGGAAGAAGAGTCATAACAGAAGAGATTCCCATTGTATTAAGACACAGACTATGTACTTTGCACAACCCTATGCCTACTTCCAGGAAATAGCAAATATTGTAACGTTATCCCAGAAAGGCCTTGTAGACTCAGACCATATGCAACACATAATATGCTTAAACCTTAGATTAATTTTCAGACTTTTTTAGACTTGGGTAGGGCTGTTTTTCCGTTAGATCATTTTTTAGTTGTTGACTTGGTTACAGGTACGGGGAGAGGTAAAGGGAAAAGCACTTTGTGGATTTTCAGCTCAGGAGGGAAGCATGCCAGCTCGCTCACTCAAGAACCAGAAGTCAGTCAGGAGTTCTGCTAAGTAGTCCCTGAGATCCAGAGAGGAGCTTTAAAGCCATGATTAATTGTATATATGCAGTACAGAAAGATGATATGATTGTAAATGTTCTGTGCAGCAAATATGGGTAAACCTCTTCCATCAATGTGGCTAACGAAAGCAACATCCAAAATCCTGCATTGTTACTGTTTATATGTTAAGTTGACCAAACGCAGGGTTTTTGAGGGGTAAAGGTTTTAGTTTTAAGAAAGGCACAATTATGAACCTGCTCTGATTACAGCCTAACGTGTTACTTCAGAGGAAAATCAAGACACTTGGCAACAGTGTTAAAAGCTTGCAGATACTTGACCTCTGTGAAGAGCCTGGCTGGTCACTCTGCCACTTTTAATGCGCACTTAAAGAAATCTGGTGTTCCTCCTCCCCCCGCCGATGACTGAATATTTCTGAATAGCTTGAAATTCACACCCACTTGAAATGCTGACTTGGGAATACACTTTTTTGGACACATGCTTCATCATATTTCAGCTGTACACAAAGATAAGCATTTCAGAAGTTTGGAGGCAGAGCATTTCCTCCTACAGAAGAGAATTTATATTTTCCCTGACATTGCCCAGGCAACACAGGCTTGAATAAAAAATTGACGCTAAAAGCAGAGTTCTCTAGTCTGGGAATCAACACTGTTATTTTATTCCCAGCTACATTCAGTATCCTACTTGACGAAGAGAAGAATGTCCTTTATAAGAGCAGGGATGTTGAACATATTTGGATGACCCATGTAAAAGTGATTAGAGGGCATGAAGACGCAAGTGAAAGAATCTGGATTTAGAGAACGATCCAACTTCAGACTCACTTTTCCCTTACATTGTATAGTCTTCTCCCCCCCGCCCTTTTTTTTCCTTTCTGTTATTAGTAGTGGTATTTTGTCTACTATGTGTGAGCAAGAATTTTGTATGAGAGACTGATACCAATAGGCTCTAACCACTAGTCTCCTAAGCAGTATCAGAGCCACTGAGCTGCAGAAACAGATCTCTTGTCTTCCCATTCAAAAACACTTGTATGCCTAGAGTAGCAGTGGTGAGCCACACATGAACTTAGAAGATAGAAAAATTTCACGGGAGATATGGACTTGTATCTACCCAGGCTTGCATCTTGGGCTTTCTACCCAAGTCTCCAGTTCTCTAGATACCTTTGTGAAGGTTACTCATACCTGGCATGCAAGTTAGAGCTTCTAAGTTAGAAACCTATGTGAACATGAAGTCAGCAGAAGCTGGAAGATTCTAATAAAGGCTGTCTGAATATCCAACTGAAGTTCTCCAGGAGATTATATCATTCATTAAGAGAGGTGTGTATCTCTGAAAGCTTCCTCTCATGCCTCAGTTAGATAGCTAAAGGTACAAGTAACCCAAAGGTGGATGTTAGAAGACCTCATGGATTTAAAAGGAAACGGACAAATTCAAATCAAAATAATCTGGCTCAAGAAGTACCTGAGCTAAGAACTGTTGGAGGCTGGGCAACTGCTAAATGGCCTGGTGAATCCCTCAGTCTTGATGGAACCAATTCCAGGTGCATGATGGCCTTTCTGTATAGTACCAGCCAGGCAGCAGTTATACAAAATATAATGCACCTTGCAAAACTAGTCAGAAGGGATGGGTATGATGATCTGCAATGGCCTGCAATACCCAGAGATACAACAGCCTTCCTGATGATGAACCATCATGTCTGGTCAGGAGAGCAGACAAGATGTGTGCTGCATCAGTGGCTATGGCACAGTTTGAGGAACCCTATGACACCCAAGTCTGCTATGACTTCCTTTGTGACTGACGCCCTGAGATAGTGTAGGCTGAATCTTACGAATACTGCACTGCCTAACCATCCTCTTGCTAATCCTGGAGGTGGAAATCAGCATCCAAATACTCTTGGCAATCTTACATGGGTGGTCCTATCATGACTGCACCATATAAGAGGTGCCTTCCCCTTCCTACACTGTTGAGAAACCATATCTTCAGCACAAATCTTTCACTCTTCTTAGACCAGAGACCATGAAGTGGGTATATAACCGCCAGGAAAGCAGTCGGCTCTGCCTGCTCTAACTCTCTTTGCGCAGATACCTCCAGCTGTTCTTTGTGGCATACAGCGACTAGCAAAGCTTGCTTACTTAACAAGGACTCTCAGTACAGTCACAAACCATCTCTACATCTGTAGTCAGAAATGGTCCAAGCTGCTGCAGCAAGAACAGCTGTCCGAGGGAAAGCTGAAAGCGGCACATCGCTCTCACCGTGCTGAGCTGCCAGCTGTAGAGCAGCGGCGGGCTGGGCACGGCGCAGCCTTGCAACACCGCTAACAAGCGTCTGGCTGCGAAATCCCTACAGGGTGCTATTTTGATTTGTTGCTGTTCGCTGGAAGTGTGTTCCTTACACCTGAATTTCTGCTGCCACACAATCTATAATTCAGCACTCAAGATCAAGAAATCAGACCTAATGAAACAACAATGGAAAAAACAGTATTCCCATCTACACTGCTTCTTAATTATTTACACATGAATCTCCCTAGTAATGGCTAGGAATCATTCAGTACTTGATTACATTGTGCTTTTTTTTTTTTTTCCTGGAGCCATAATCTTAGTAGCTATCAAGCTTAATATCTATTACTTAATACTACTCCTTCTATCTGATATAATACTAGAATTAATGAAAAATGGTGTTCAAAGAAAAATGTTTGAGATTAATCAAGAAACATCTGGAGCCACACTTGATCTCAAGTTGATAACTTTTTGCTTTTGTATTTTTGGCAGAATTAGTTTCAGTTACTGAGGTAAGAAAAATCCCTGCTCTTTGTGGATCAGAAAGAAGTGCTCAGCACTTCATAGTTAATATAATTTGCTCACATCCGTGGCCTTATCTTTTCTCCAATTCTAACTTAGCAGCTGGACTCTGTAAAACCAGTGATTTACTAAGATGATTACTACCTTATAGTAAAAAAGCATAAATATTCTTAGACTGCTTTCCAATGCAGAGAAAAAATTGCATATGAATGTACAGACCCAAGTCATACAAGAAAAGTACGAACACGGGGTCCCTCAGGAAAACTGGATGGTGTAAATCAAGTGTGGGAAAATGCTGAGAGCTTCAGGTCATGGCTGACATTTAAACTCAACACCTCTGCTTCTGTGTTGCTATTACTGGTAGTCAGTGACGTAAAACTGCTTTGCTTTGGGTTTGATATTGAGATAACTTGTACAATGAGCTACTGAATATAGCTATATTTACAGACTTTATAAACTCTTTATGCAGAATATCAATACGGGTACCTAGAAGTAATGTCCCTTTTCAACTCAAGGCAAGTTCTGATATCTGCTTCTTTAGCAATGTACTCCATCCCATTACCATTGTCCATGATTCAGCTGACTGATATCTGAAGACTGACAGCTAAATTTTCCAAAACAGCAACTTCCAAAAGAAACAAGAGAGGTAATTTTCCTCTCTTCACTCTTTATTTCTGCTGCACCAGAGAGGCTCAGGGTTGCTTCATCCTTGACCATTGCCTGTGGTCTTCTTAATAGAGTTAAAACCAATGTTAGAACTGGATCAGCACAGGCTCTGTCAGCCCACTGCTGCTGGAAAACAGTCTGGTAGTCCGGAGAAATAACTCTGAAAATACCCTTTAAAAACATCTAGCATTGTCTTAGACAATACTTGAGTAATAATGCATATGGCTACTAATAAGGCTGTAAATGGCTGCATTACTGCCAATAAAAGAAGCCATCTGGTACGTCTGCCTATTAAAACACAGGTTCATTTGCAGCCTTTTAATTCTTTTGTTTTCTTGCTAAGACAAGGTTGTAAGACAATCTAGACACCCAAAGCAAATATGCTTGTCCCAAGGGCTGGAAGGATCAAAGAGAGCACTAGCAAGGTAAAACTCACTTTAATTAAGAGGTTAGCACCTACCTGGTTAGTGGCATCGCCATGCAGCAGCTCTTTGTTGATCCTAAAACCATGGCAAATTGCAAATAATACAAGGCTTAAAGACACTTGCACAAAATTTAGCATTAGGCTTTCACCACAGGATATTTTGGCTTAGAAGAAAAATAACAGTAACAATGCTATAGTTTGTAAAATTGCAGTAATAATGCCATAAGGCATTATTTTTTTCACTATAGTAGTAGAAATGTTTAGTAAAGCCCTTTACAATTCAACTCTCTGAAAGAGAAAACGATCACAGCAAAACCCACCAAGTATGACTGTCCCACACAGGACAAGTGTCAATCAAACTGATTCACAACTGTGAACTCCTTCAGCTGGATTTTGGGACACTGCAGGTCATTATGTCATTTCTCTAAGTGAACCGGTCTGAGACACTGAAAACCAAATCCATCCTCAACTTTGAGGGCAGTCTGATTCCTGTGCCCAAATGTAGCAGTTCACAACAACTCTTATTTTAAATAAGGCATTTTAATCCTCTATTCAAAGAACAGAAAGTGTTAAGATACTAAGAGATTCTACTTTCAGTGCTTGAAATAACCTGTTTTTGAGTGATGCTAATGAAAGATTATAGGCAGAGTAAAAAGTTTTGGAAGTTTTGAGAGTCGTTTATTTTTTTAATAATAATAATAATAATTGATGAGTTTCGTTTTCAGGGACTTTTAAAGTAACAGACATGATTTCGAACACTAATTTTATCAGTGAAGCACAGCAGTGGAAAAGCACGCAACACTGCAACTTCAAATTAGCCATTCTGCAGGTTACAGCAGCCAAAACATAGAATCAGAGATCCACAGAATCATAGAATCATAGAATGGTTTGGGTTGGAAGATCATCTAGTTTGGGTTTAAAGATCACCTAGTTCCAAGCCCCCAGCCATGGGCAGGGACACCTCCCACCAGACCAGGTTGCTCAAAGCCCCATCCAGCCTGGCCTTGAGCACCTCCAGGGATGGGGCATCCACAGCTTCTCTGGGCAACCTGTGCCAGTGCCTCACCACCCTCTGAGTGAAGAATTTCCTCCTAACATCTAACCTAAATCTGCCCTCTTTTAGTTTAAAAACATCCACTTAAATGTTTAGTTACATTAACAGTGTTATTTTCTATGTCATTTTTATATGACTAATAGGCTGCCTTTCAATGTCTTTGTCAGGTCACACAGGACATGTCTGTTTAGATGTCAGCTTACATCTGCTGATTATGTTCAGCTGTCAGCAGATCAACAGAGAGATCTTTCTGAAGGATCTGGAATTGTTATGGCAAGTTCCCTTATTCCAGACAATCTGGGATTTGGACAAGAGCACAAGAAGCTTTTGAGAGCATTTATTTTTGACGTGCCGCCAACGTGCTGCGGGGTTCGGGTGAAAGGAGCCAGACTTGTCGCCTTCATGGCAAAATACCACAGCCAGTGACGGCCGGCTGGTGCCATGGGGAGCTCATCGGGAAGGGCCCATGCACAGCCCTCCACGGATTTAAAGCACTGAGAGATTCAGCACATGCAAAAGGACAAGATGGTGGCTCTAATGCAGTAACAGCACAAAAAAACACATGGCAGTGGGCGATGCTAGCTTGCTGTAAATGGCCACAGCTAAAGGGAAGGCCCAACACCCTTCGGCACCGGCCATGGCGGGCAGGTGCTCAGCGGCAGGCCTCAGCCGCGGCAGGGCCCTGCGCGGGAGCCATTTCCTGTTTTCACAGCACAGAGCACACATTTGCTTGGCCCTGCACCATACTAGAGCCTCAAGCTCGTCTCTGGCTGCTCCCTAAACCTCACCTAGCCCCAACCCGGGCTCGAAATTGCCATTTAATATAACCAGTGGGTAAAAATGCATGTGCAACTTCTTCAATAAGATTTCTGGCTTCACCCTTTTAACCCAAAGAATAACTATAAATAGTTTATAATGTCTGGGATTTCCACAGCCTAAGTGCAGCTATAAATAGTTCTAAACATTTTCCCACTTCATGCTTTTGAAAAGAACATTCTCCACTTCCTTTCTTGGAGAGCCCCTGGGAATAATGCTAGATCACAGCTCAGAAAATATGTATATGAGGAGAGCTGAGCAAAACAGAGCTAACAAAGTCACTAACAGCAGCTCTCCAATTAATTTTGCACAAGGAAAGGGTCAAGCGCCTTTTCTAACGAGCTCATATTCACCACGCACCACAGGCCGCTCGAGCCGGCCATTTGTGGTTCGTCTCCTCGCTTAGCCCGTAAAGGGTATTTTGGGGCTTGTTTGTTTTTGCAAGGAATTCGTTGTTCTCCAGCCTCAGAAGCGATGTCAGGGTTTATTTGTATTTACTTGAAGTGCGTGTGTGTTCGGCGCTTGGCATGCTAACCGCCGAAGCAGAACACGTCCTTTCGACTTATTTTTACTCATGACTTCAGCAGCCTCTCGGAGGCGCCTGTCAGATCCAAACCATCGAGCCAAAGTGGCACAGCCGCTGTGCCAGGGCTGCGGACGGGACCCCAGCTCCAAGGGGTCTTTCCCATGGTGGCTGCGCCCTCCGCGCCCCTCCGCGCCCCTCCGCGCTCCTGCGCTGCGCGGCGCTGCCCTCTGCTGGCTCCTCTGTCTGCTGCGGGGGGAAAAGGCGAAGTTTGACTCCATGGCACGTCTGTCGTCCGTCCCTCCTTCCCTCCACGTTGCCTTTTTTTTTTATTTTTTCTAATAAATCTTGCCTTAGCTCCCTACAGTCCTTTCGCTAAAAATGGTCTAAAACCTCCAAAATCTATTCTACCCTTGAGGTGAAGACATTTGGAGTCGATGATGGCATTTATGAAGGGTAACAAGATGCTATGAAGGATGATAAGAAATTATTTGCTCAGGGACAGCAGATCATGCTAATAGACAGATATTTGCAAGATGCAGCTACAGGGAATGGCATACACACGCACACACACAGAATTAGGAAGTTTATATCAGCAGATCAGCTCAGGTCAGAGACACAGACCATTTACTTTGAGTGGCCCCGAAAAATGTTCATGTGAAAAAAGAAAATCCCAGATGCCATTATGTCTTTCCAAACTACGGAGCAGCTTACTGAGAGCATTTTATGCCTGTCTTACATGTATACAAAAATCTAGATGAGCAGTAATGAAAGACCAGATTCAAAACAAACATTTTTAAATTGGGCCTAGGAACTGGCAGGGATGTGGAGTTCCTAATATTAGATGGCAATGACTTCTGTAAACAGAGAGCATGAGAAGAGAAAGTCCTAACCCCATAGGACTCCAGCAACTCAGAGAACCTCCATAGTGTGAGGTGTAAAATGTGTGACAACTAAGAGCACAGTGAAATGGTCTACAGCATAGATAAAATCAAGCTGTGATGCCTCCAGAAATCCAAACCTGTTTTCTTTTGATGCTTTAGTTTTAAATGTCTATCTATGCAGTGGCAACGTTGTATACAAAATGAATGCAAATTGCCTGTGTTACAACCAAACCAAGATGCTGATTCCTTAAAAAGAGCCAATGCTTCCACGCATATTACTACCACAGCCTTTTCACTGATTTGTTACTTGGTGCGGAAACTCTGCACCCACTTAAATGCTCAAACACTTCAAAAATGCCTCTTTTTTCATTGACTCAATTTTAGTTGGTCCAGATAAAAAGTTGCTGAAATAGTGGAAAACTCCGTATAACAGAGAAGATCTGACTGTGCATAGGATCAGAGAGCTCTCAGCACAGCCCCCCCTCGGAACATTTTTGAAGGATTTGGAAGTTGCACGTTGTGGAGGGGACTGAATGTTTTTTTCTTGGATGCATTGCAGCCAGAATATGGAAACATATAAATATATATATATATGTATGTATTACAGCTGATCCACTGAAGAAGCAATCGGACCACTGAGTACTCCGCAGTCTGCTTAAAGCACTCTGTTCATCACAGGCTATATCTATATTAAGCTTAACTGTAAGAAAAGAGAAGCAATAGTTTGATGGCTAATGATAAAAGACAAGCCCAATCTCTTGGCCAGGAAGAAAAGGTAGTGGCCAGCTCGTACTCTCATTCAGGGTATTCTGAATCAGCGTTGAGATGCCTATGCCAGGAGAACACTGAAACAGTTCTGCTGTTTTGATGGTAGGAACAGAAGCCTCAAATAAAGCTGGAGAAATAACCAAAAGTTTGATAAATAACACTTCTCCCTCCTTGGAAAGAGCATTGAGAATGCACAAAGCATTACAGTTACCTGGGATAATCTCAGATATTTGTGTGAATTTAAAAATAAATAATTACAGTGAGAGAGAGAGAATTGGTATACCTTTTTTCTTCCTGTCACAAAGTACTCCGTAAGCATTTATGTTCCTTAGCCCAGTTTTGTGTTTTGCTTTTTTTTTTTTTTCCTTACAGTCTTGTTTTTCAAGTGGAACTCCTTTACTAGTAAGCATTCATTTAAATAGTCATAGTATGAGCCATGGCCCTGAAACAGCAATTTCATTCATCTCCCTTCCATGCAGGGTTTTACGTTTGCATGTCCCTATCTCTGTGGTGTATAATTCAGTTCACTCTAATGTATTCAACTCAAAATGCTGAGCCCAAAAGCCAAACACACGATTTACAAGTCAAAGTAATACACTGGAAGGGCTTGGTTCAAGGAGAAGCCTTAACACTATTTTAGATAAGCTCCAAGCTGCAGCTGAATGTGGATGTAAGCTGAGCTAGGAAGGAGTTAAATAATCAAGCTGAAATGTTATTTAAATATCATGAATTAAAAGCTCCAGCCTAGCTGCAAAGAATAAAAAAGGGCACAAGCTTGGCAATGTTCCTAAGGCAGTAAAAGCAATGTTTAGAGAGAAAGAAATCTTTGTCTGAATGCAAAAAAGGAAACTCAAATTGGCAAAATGGAGCAAGGAAAATGTATCTGGGTGATAGCAAGCTGACAGAATACAAATTTCCCTCAGCACAAACATTTAAGCATGACCGCTGTCAGAGACCTCATAATATAGTCAAGGTGAAAACCCAGAAAATTCATAGCCTATTTATAAAACTGCATTTAATTTGTAATTGTTTCTGTCACATCTCACTCTCCACTGTTTCCTACTCTGAAGGAGAAAGGTCACTTAATTCTTCCTTACTCGTCTACATTTCAAGAATTGCTGTCTTGAAACTCAAATGCACTTCCATGGGCACCAATGGGGCTTTTGCTGATGATTTCAGTAAAACAGGGACACGGACACCAGCCTCCCTGGAAAATCTGCAGCAGGTGGAGAGAAACCTAAACCTCTTGCTTCTTCAGCGGAAACCATTAGCCAGAGGAGTGAGACTACATTAAGGCGGTGTAAGTGCTGATGGTTGCCAAAAAGGGTGGTCCCACCTCCTCCTCTCAGGGAGCATAACATTGTATGAGCACACTGAGGTGGGTCACATTGCTCATTTGGTGGAATTATTACCCTTATTACCCTTTTTAAATATTTTTTTCCTCTGGAATCAGGTTCAACTTGTAGCTACAAAACATCTCAATCCCACGTCAGGGAAGCAGTGTGTGAACGCACAGCTGAGGGGAGTGGGCCCACTCCATCCAGCTGCATCAGATGAGGCATAATATGAAAATGCCTCATGAGAAAAGAATGATCAAAAGCCTCAGCACTAGGCCTTGAGGGACTACGATGAGTTTCTACAGGGTGCGTTTAATTAGATAGTTGAGCATCCCATTTCCTAAACAGCAAACCTGTCATTGAAAACTGGGTGGGAAAAAATAATTCAATACAAGCAACACAAACTTGTTTCAGAACGCATTCTTCCTCCCACCTGGCCCTACAGTGGAAAAGTCTCCACAGAAGACCGTGGAGGAGGGATGCGAGCTGCCCTGGAGCTGCAAAGTCCTTGAAGCCTGGTGGACAGGACCGGGAGCCCTGTCAGTGTGCGCGGTGGCTGCCGTGTCCATCTATCCCACCCCACAAACCCCGTGGAAGGGTTTGTCAGTGGGTCTGCTCTGCCTGCCACGTCCTTGCCACCCAAGTCACAGTGTTGCTGGCATAGAATTGCAGAATGGCTGAAGTTGGAAGGGACCTCTGGAGGTCATCTGGTCCAAATAGTAATAATAGGCCTGATAATAATTGAGCTACAGCAAATCTAACCGCTTCCCACAGCCCCCACTCTGAGCGGGGCACTCACAGCTTCATCCCAACTGGAAGAAAAGGGACATTCCTTCCCCACTGTGAATGCGATCCAAATGTGTCACAGTACTTCTAATGAAACTCTATTTAAAATGATTGTCTTGATCAAATTGCCTGTAAGGAAAAACCCCAAAATAACCCAGTGAACATCTAGTTCAATTCACAATTGTTGTTTGTGACCGATGCCAAACACATCCGAGAAAAGGACATTACTTACATAAATTCCTGCAATCGTCTGAGCAAGGAGAAATGTCTTCCTGACCTGGTCTTTGGCCAATGATACATTAATAGCCATTGTAATTTTCTTGTAGGTAATGTAACCACAGAGGCTCTCTACACTGAAATAATTAGGACTTTGGAGATTCCCTAAACAAGTTCCCATG
This sequence comes from Anser brachyrhynchus, assembly GCF_964034855.1. Taxonomy (NCBI): domain Eukaryota; kingdom Metazoa; phylum Chordata; class Aves; order Anseriformes; family Anatidae; genus Anser; species Anser brachyrhynchus. Next base: position 101,669,147 of record NC_137696.1, on the reverse strand, counting down.
AGAGAAGTGTCTGTGGTTAAGTTTTCAGGACTCTGGTAAATTACTCAGGCTGGAATACACTGCCATCATTCTCTGCAGTGACAAAAATAAAGAAATCACCAGGTAATACTGAAAATGGATCCCTGCAGTTGGAAATGTGATATTACATGACCTGCTGATATTTCTGTCTTTCTTTCTGTTGTCAGAGAAAACTGGATGAATGGTGGCTATCTATTGCACTGGTACTGACTGATGAAACATTTTGTAAATTATCTGCTCATACACCTATAAGCTTATTACAAGAGAAGGATAGAAATTAAACTGAATTCAGCACTTTCATAGCATTTTTTTTCCTTTTGAATCTAACTTTAGTTTTACAGTACTGGGTTCTGTGAAACTAAGAAGTACACTTGTGCTGCTGCATGGGAAATGTCTTGTTTTTAATGAGTTGCCAACTTAATGACCTGTGGGATTTCAAAGTTCCTTTTTGGTTTTAAAGGAAATGATTAATATATATTCTGTCTTTAATTATGGCGCTATAATTGCGTGAAAGGAATTCCATTCATTCTTTTCTTCATTTAAATGTTTTAATTCATGAATGTTAGACAACATATTCTCCTAAAAGGTCTGTCTCTAAAAGAGACATATATTATTACTCACTTTCAAAACTGAAGAGTGATGAGAATATTAGTGCTCCTCAGTTTTGGGGCAGAATATTTGGATTCTTACTCTAAACGGATGTACATGTTGTTTAAAAGATTGCTTTACTAAAATAAGGTGGATTTATATGGAAGTAAATGGCATGACTTCAAATATCTATTAACGTAATACTGTCCTTTAATTTTTACAACAGAAAAAAAATTATAAAACAGGAACTCTCATGTGTATATTTTTGTTGATACTTAATAGGCTACTATAGCCCGCTAGCACATGTCCTAGGATAAATTTGGATAAGCGGTGGATATAATATATTTCAGAAAGCAAATCTTAATCCTGCTGCCCTGCCTGCAATAGCTAAGGATTTCTAGTTCTGAAAATGAGTCTTGACTTCTTTCTCCTCTTTTTGCCCCAAGTAATTGGGAGATTAAACTTCTGATTTTTTTAACAGCTTATATATGCATCATGTACAAATCCCATCCCTGTGACTCAGACATTTTGATCCTTTGGTTATCAGCCAGATATTTTTCAATGATCTGTGAATCTCTGCAAATCTGACTACCTTTTATACCTAAGAAGAGCTTGATTTTTCAAAACCTTGATTTAGAAAAAACGTTTTAGGGTGCACAAGAAAAAAAAAAAAACACAGAGATGTTAAGCACCTTTCTCCCATCACCTACTCAGATTTTCTGTACCCAGCACCACATCAGCCAGCCGCCTGGTGCTCATCACCAGGGACCTCTAGTTTGCTTTCCCAGATTTTTTGGCTTATGGACCAAGACTCACTCCTCGACATGGGTCATGAGGACAGCACAGACCTAACTTGTGAGACTGGAAACTCTTCTGTTACATATGCTCAAAAGCTTAGTTTCTTTGGGGTATTGAATAGTCCCTAGTCCTTCAGAAAAAGATGTGAAACTTGTATTTGCTAGTGCAATTCACAGCTTCTCAGATGCTCCTCCTCTCTCTTTCCTGCCAGGGACTATTGGCTCTTCTGAAGCAGCAACACTGCTGTGAAAGGACCACAGACATGGAAAGGACCACCTGGATCATCAAGTCCCAGTTGTCTGCTAATCTCTCTCAGGACTGTGTGATATAATCCATTTATAAATTTATCAGCCTCCATCTTAAAACTACTTAAGACTGTATTGCTCCTCTATATCCGCTGGAAATCTCTCATTTCCCAGAGATAAGCTTCTATCATCTAACAGAAATACCTAGTATTAATCCTTCAGTGCATAGACTTGCATTTTGAGTGATTACATTTAATCCCACTTCCTTTTCTGCAGTTCTTATCCACCCAGTTAACCCTAGGCATTTTGCCTTTACAAAACTGCATCAGGAAGAATATAAGTTTAAGAAGTTTATTTGATAGATAAGAACTGCATTACAGTTCTGTTAATAAACAGAAACTACTCTACTGTCCTAAAGGTGACAGTGACCTTGTCTGTTAGTTCAAAAAGGAAAGCCTGCCCACCTTTTCTGTTAAATTAGAGTGCCTGAGTCTTCTGCTAGAAGGGAAGAGGTAAGTTAAATTGCAATAACGCATCACCACAGGATTATAAAGTGTTGAGATAATTTTCACAAATGTAATTGTGTAGCCAAAAAGAATTCTGTTGCATTAACCAACATACTTATAACCTAATGTATTAATTCAAGAATCAATATGGTTAAGAGATCCTTAGAAAACAAACAAAAACAGATAAAAACATAAGGGTGATTTTCCATAGCTTTTCCTCAATCATGTTTCTGAAAACTTTACCTCTGGCATAACTGTCAGCTATGTCAAAATGAACAAGATAAGCAACTTAGAAAATAAAGAAATGATTATTTCATTTCTCTATAAGTAGGCCTGTAGGTTTCATAAAAATTTCATTGTGTCCACATGTGAACCTAGCAAAAGGAACCAGTACAGCCCAGACACTAGTCTGAGGGGCCGTTGCCATCACTAAACGATGTTCCAAACCTCCTCTGTCCTCACCCAGCTACTCAGCCCTGTGTCATTAGGAATTAACACTAGCACAGACCTACTTTCTGCGGCAAAGTCATTACAGAAGGCATTTAACAGCATCAGCTTCAAGACCAGTCTTTAAGGAACTCTGCTTTTACACTAGTTCTCTTTTCTCTTTAGCCAGTTCCTCAACTTGCCTGCAGCTCTAACACTAATCTTCAGGTTCACCACCTTAACTAATGATTTTCCATTTGGCACTGCATCAGGTCCTTCACAGAAGCTGACAGCTCTATTGCATTTTATCAGTTACCTTATTAAAGATACCAAGTTTGTCTGACATGAGCTACTGTTGCTAAATACATTTTGCATTTTTATCCTCTTTCAGAACAACTTTACAGAATCGCAGAATGGCTGAGGTGTGAAGGGACCTCTGGAGGCATCTGGCCCAACCCCTGCTCAAGCAGGGCCACCTAGAGCAGGGTGCCCAGGCCCACGTCCAGATGTCTTTTGAAGATCTCCAAGGAGACTCCACAGCCTCTCTGGGCAGCCTGTGCCAGTGCTCTGTCACCCACACAGTAGAGATGTGCTTCCTGATGTCTGGACGGAACATTAGCTTGCTTCAGCTTTAACAGCTAATTGCCCATTTAGTGTCTTTAATCATTTTTTCCTTCAAAAATAGATTTTAAAGTCCTGCGAAGTCAGACTGACAGACTATCCAGAATTCTTTTCCTAAATAAAGCACAGTGTATTGATGTAATTGAGACCTTGCAAGCTGCAGAATCAATGTTGCCTGTTTTCTTCGTGCACGCAGCACATTCTGCCTGCCCTCAGTAGACCATGAAAGCACTGTTGGTAGAAGAGCAGTAATTAAAAAGTCGATAAATTCCTCCATCAGGCATTTCAAGTAGATTAATAAGAAATGAATAAATTTTATATTACCCAAAGTAGAATTGGATAACTTTACTTACTTGCATTTACTCTGGGTTACATTATCAATCATTTTGGCATCGGTGTTGCAGTTCCCTTCAGGGCCCTCGGGAGCAAGACCACAATTTCTGCAGTCTGCAATGTTGATTCCCAGCTACGTTTTTTACTTCTCTTTTCCAACAGATACTTTAAATGATTATGTCTGACAGGAAGAGCCAGGCAGATGTCATTAAGAGTAGGTCTATGACATATCCTGTCCTCATACCATGTACTCAGTGGAATATCATGTCCTCAGTTTCACAATTTAAATATATTTATTTATTTATTTATTTATTTTTAGCATACTGTTCCTTTCAGAATGTCTTCTCTGGTGGTATGGCAGAATACCAGAGGTCTTGGGTGTTCACCACAACTGAATTGGTGTGTCACTTCGATTCTCCCTTTCTGGCTGCTTTATAAATTGTTCTGTTCTGTTCTGGTTAGGGGAGGATTTCAAGCTTGGACTTTAAGAAGATATTGACAAAAGGAGGATAGTCAAGAAAAAGCAAGTGATGTGAGAAGAGATTTAGAAAATGTGGACTAGAAATAAAAGACTGAAGAAAGTAGATTTGTTTGTTCCAGAATAAGGAAGACAAGAGACTTCAGGGAAGAAGTCTGTTAATAACCTTCATAAAAAATGCAAAAGATTAACTAGGTATGTTTGAGATTTTCTTAATGCAACAGGTCTGCCATAGATAGTCTCTTGAGATCTGTCAGTTTTGCATTTCTATGCTTTTGTCTCAAGACAGAAAGTCATTACCATTGCAACTGACAGACATTTTGGACCTGGAGATTTCCCCATTCGTGCCTTAAAGCATTGAGATGGTTGTTTTCATGCATATATCTGTATATAAGCTGTTTTATTTTTCTTTTCTTGAGTACTTCCTTGCAATACATAGAGCTAAAGATGGTCTATAGCCAGAGAGGGGGCAACACTCCACGCAGTTATATCTCTTCATTCACAAATTATAGGTGAGCATACATAGAATTGTGACAATGTCTGTGTGCATCTTCTATGAAGCTTTTGACTGTTGTAGGTTTCCAAAGGATGGAGATGAACAGCAATTAGTAGATGTATTATTAAAATATTATGTACATTACCCTTTTTCTTTACTGTCAGACAAAGATATCACCCTCACTGTAAAAGGCAAAGGTATTGCCTTCCTTTTACAGGGAATGGGAGTAGGTAGAATGAAAATCAGCCAACTCCTTCCACCTCTACTCTTACACCAGGGTCCCATCAGTAAGCAAATGGTTTGAGAAATGCATCTAGTATTCTTCAAGTGGAACTGTGATAAAATCATTGTGGGTGGCAGTGAAAGGATTAACTGAAACTACTGTGTCAGTCTTCTTTCTGTGTGGTTTATTGCTTCCTAAACAAAGGTCTATACTTCTCCTTCTCTTACTGAGTGCACCATCCTTAAGGTAACAGACAGTCCTGCTCCAAAAAGCTGAATGGAGAAAGGTAAATTTGTTTTGCAGAAGACCGTGATATTTTAGAATATGGTTTCCTTCTGTTTGGAGCAATCCTCTATTTAGAAAAAGAGCGTGAATCTGTGGCTCCAAGGAACTGCACGAGGTGGACTGCCCTGGAGCCTTGAGCCACGGAAGTCCCCACTCAGCAGGCTGCCCCACAGCTGTGGACACTGAGAGCTCCAGCTATCAAGGAAGAGCGAGCCTGGAAGGCCTGAAAGCCACGGCCCGCGGCACTTCCCAGATCTCTGCCAAGGAACCAGGTCAGCAAGCTGTCAGGAAGCTGGGTAGGGTTCTCATTGAAACACTAGATTTTGATGACTCAGCAAATGCTCAATTAAAAACATGTCAGAATTTTTCCAACCAGCTCTATTCACAGGCTAAACAAATAAGGGGTGTGGGGAGGAAATACTGTCCTTATTTTACACCAGAGGGACTGAGGCACAAAGATATGGAGTAACTTATGCCAGGTGATATAGAAAGTCCACAGACAGGAGGCAAACTTAGATTCCATGCCGTCCCTTAATCGCAAGAGTATCCTTCCGTTAAACTTAATTAATTTGCCATTACAATGACCATGTGAGATAAGTATTACTTTCATTTTATAAGCAGGAAACCAAAATAACTTGTACAACAGCAAATAGGAAGCCTGTATCTGAGCCAGGACCTGAACCCAATGTTTCTAAAGCTGCTAAGCTTTATCAAGCGTGCCTTTTTCTTTCATGGATAAGTATATTGGATTTACATGGCTTGGTAGCAGGGGGCTGCAGAGCCCAGCAGCTGCCCCATGGCAGAACAGAACCACCTCCAGCTGGCTCCAAAAGGGACCTGCTGCTGGCCAGAGCCGAGCCAGGGAGTGACGCTGGGTGGGCCTCTGGGAGAGCAGATTGAAGGAAAGGAAAAAATGGTGTGCTACAGAAGCTGGGAGATAGGAGTGAGAAAATATGGAGGGAACCACTCCTGCAGCCCCTAAGGTCAGTGCAGCAGGAGGGCAGGAGGTGCTCCAGGCACGCAGCAGCAGTTCCCCTGCGGCCTGTGGAGAGGCCCCTGGTGGAGCAGGCTGTCCCCCTGCAGCCCACGGGTCCCACACGGAGCAGATCTCCACGCTGCAGCCCGTGGAGGAGCCCCCGCTGGAGCAGGTGGATGTGGCCTGGAGGAGGCTGCGGCCCATGGAGAGCCCCCGCAGGAGCAGGCCCCGGGCCGGAGCTGCAGCCCGTGGAGAGGAGCCCACGCAGGAGCAGGGGGTCTGGGGGGAGCTGCTGCCCGTGGGGGACCCGTGCTGGAGCAGTTTGCTCCTGGGGGATGGATGGACCCCGTGGTACGGAGCCATGTGGGAGCAGTTCTTGAAGAGCTGCTGCCTGTGGGCAGCCCCCGCAGGCTCAGTTCGGGAAGGATGGAATCCCGTAGGAGGGACCCCACGGGGAGCAGGGGCAGGGAGTGACCGTGAGGGAGCAGCGGAGACGAAGCATTAGGGACTGAGCGCAGCCCCAATTCCCCATTCCCTGTTCCCCTGCACTGCGCTAGGGAGAGGAAGTGGAAAAGGGTGGATTCGGGGGGGGGGGGGGGGGGGGGGGGGCAGGGGGAGTGTTTGTAGTTTCCTTTATTTCTCACTGTTCTAGTCTCCTAGTGATAGGCAATATATTATATCAATCTCCCTATGGTGAGTCTCTTTTGCCCATGACGATAACTGTTGAGTGATCTCCCTGTCCTTATATCAACCCTTGAGCCCTTTCCATCGCATTTTCGTGGTTGTGGTGCAGTTCAGCTGCTGAGCAGGGTAAAACCGCCACAACAAGGTTCAGAGACAACATATAGTCAGTCTTGGTGGAGTCTTAGTTACATAACCACGTTAACTATGGTTTACATTCCTACAGCAAAATTCTTCTGTGCTACAGTCTGTTTATGCTGAAGCTGTATTCCATACAGAAACACAGTTTTATTATGAATAAAGCCCTTGTATGCGGCTGCGGGTAGTACAGAACCAAAACTTCAGCCAGAAGGAGGTAACCAGTGCTTCTCTAAAAACTCATACATGCAGTTCGACTGGCTTTCCTGGCTCTGCTAAGCACCAGCAGCTACCTAGGCACACCACGTAAGTTCTTTTCCCAGATCTTTTATGATCCCAGGTTTCTTAGGCCCCTGTATGCAAATACTAACTCTGTCCTTCAGCTGGATTTCTACTCTGAACCCAACCTTAACTGCAGGCAACTGTAGCATCACTTGATGTTAAAGTCAGATAATCTTTTATTAATAGGCTTTGATTTCAAATACCAAGAGTTTTCTTTGTTGAGTTCTTTTTGCCTCTCTAAAAATTTGGGGTTGAAGTTTCCTAAGGTTGAAGTTTTCACACGTGCCTGGTGACAGGACGAGGGGGAATGGGCTGAAGTTGCACCAGGGGAGGTTTAGGTTGGATATTAGGAAGAACTTTACCGAAAGGGTTGTTAGGCATTGGAATGGGCTGCCCAGGGAAGCGGTTGAGTCACCATCCCTGGAGGTCTTCAAGAGACGTTTAGATGTTGAACTTAGTGATATGGTTTAGTGGAGGACTTGTTAGTGTTAGGTCAGAGGTTGGACTCGGTGATCTTGGAGGTCTCTTCCAATCTAGACGATTCTGTGATTCTGTGAACCCTGTAAACAGGGTTCTTTTAGGGAATGTAGCTTTGGAAAATATGCTATTTGCTGGTATTAGTATCCTGGTAAACTTTGTCTTTTTTAACACTTTTGGTCTTTGAACACGAATTTGAAATTTGACTATATAATGAGAAGCATTTGTGCTATGGATATATAACAAGAAGCACTTGTGCTATGGATGTATCTTCTGCTGCTACTGTGAAAATCTGCTCAGATTTGGCTAAATCATGGGACTTTGATACAACTGTGTGAAGTGCATAGTAGAGACTCCCAAGTTTCCCCAGTGAAACACACAAATCACATTCTCACAGACCACGCCTGAGTCCTTCTCAGCTCCAGGCTGAAGAGATGGTGTAGTTCTGAGACACGGCATGCTGCATCCCCTTAGGGTTGTGCCAGAGTACTTTATTTCTGCTATTCTCCCAGTGCTCTCTATGACCGCACCTGAGCACAGCACAAAGGAAGAGACCTCCCAAGTTAGGTACAAAGGAAATAAGAGCTTGACCAAATGAGGGAAAAAAAGACATAAGTAGAACAGTTGGTCGAGGATGAAACTGTAACTGAGAATTGTTAAGGAAAGACTGGACTGTGACCAAGTAGGCAGGAAGTAAAAATTAGAATTGCTTGAGCAAGGGGACTTTGACATACAGAAGAAGGGATAACAGGATTAGGAGTTCTCGAGGGAAATTTAGAGCAAAGTAGGATTCACTAGGAAAAAGAGACTGACACTGTGTGAGAAATGAGACTAGGATGCACAGGAGTCATGGGAGTAGAAATAGCTAGGTTTGCCTGGGAAGGAGATTGGAAAACAGCATGTAGAGACAGAGTGGAGCTGAGAACACCGGATGCATTTTGGAAGAGAGACTGAGAGTCTGAAGGGTGAAGGCTGGAAACAGGGTAAGGACTCTTTCTCTACAGAAGGAGAAATTTTGGAGGCTGATTAAAGGTGATGTGGATCCAGACAATGCAAAAGAGTTTGTGTTATTTAAAGCACTCTTTCCTCTGGGATCTGTAAAGAGTCTTGAGAATCACCATTTTTCTAGGGTCCTCAAAAATGCTTTAGAAACATCAGCAAAGTGTGTTCCCCCTCCTTTACTGGTTTAGCTTAATTAAATGGAGTCATATTATACCAGACCTATAGCCGAGAATCTGAAATTTATTTTTATGGATAAATCCTATGGGAGTGAAAATAATGTCTCTCACAACATTTCAATATTTAATTTTTGGTTAAAAGAAGAATCACTTACAAAGTTAAACCTTAAAAATTAGCAAATGCCACAGCTAAAGCTGGCTATGCCTTTACGATGTAGAATAGTTTTCATATGGGGAAAACCAAATAAAATTCAGTCTGGAAAACAGACAGTCGAGAGGGGATATTATAGAGATGTCGTAAAATCATAAGTGGCACTGTTAAGAGAGTGGAAAGGCATTTTCTGTCTCTTTCAGTACAAGCTCCAAGGTAAATAAAACGCAACTACAAAAAGCCAGGTTCTAAACAAAAGGGGACGATTTTACTGCTTGACAAAGGATGTTGTGGAGGTTATAAGACTATATGGGCAAAGGGAAAATGGACAGGTACATGTAAGATAAATCTGTTGGCAATTACTGATGTATATATAGAACTCAGATCTGACTCTAGACCGTAAGCTACAAGTGGGATGGACTTGGAGAAAGCTTGGAGAGTATAGGAGAGGTTTGACCTGTCCTTACTCCTTCATGTATTTACTGTTCTTATTGACTTGTATAGGGAAGTACAGCCAGAGCCTCAAGAAGGGATTTTAAGAAAAGCATATTATGAAACACTTTGAGAGAGATCTTTGGGTTGTGGAACTCAAGTGGATAGGGGTGTTTCTGAAATTCAGAATTAGGTCCTGAGAGGCAGTTCTGAGGACACAAAGCTGTCTTCAACCTTTCCTTTTACCTGACGTTACACAACTACGTATCGAGCCTGCTAATTTTAATTAACTTCCTGCTCTAGCTGTTAATTGTCGTGGACTGTATTCTGCACTGCTTCGCTCCCTGCATGATATGCACTGCATAGAAAGCCTAGGTATCCACTCAGAGTTGTGGATTCCACGAATTTAGATGCTTAAATCTTTAACTGGATCAAAGGCCTCCTTTGGCCTTAATACCTGTACCTTATTTCTCAATACATAAATGGAGGTAATACTAATAAATCATCTCACAGGATATTGTTGAAGATAAGACCATCTACAAAGGTTTAAATCCTAAACCTCGAGGCTGTTTGACTTGTATCTAATGTGATCTGGCTTTGCTAAGTCTAACTGATGATTACAGTGAGTGGGTGACAGGATTGTGAAACACCATCATGGGACTAAGTATGAGAAAATCTCTTAACATTCCATGTTGGTATTTAGAGGCACAATCACTGTCATTTTTCACTATAAGAGGGAAGTCTGGTATTTTTCCAGAGTTTGGTGAGTTTGGCCAGTTTAGAGGCAGCAACCACTGGCAGAAGAACCTAACATAAGAATAATTAAGTTCACACCAAATAATTAGGTCCACACCAAACAGACTCGGATCTTCAGGCATGGCAAACAGATGCCTGTTTCCAGCATTACAGGCTTGTTTATTCTTTCAAATTTCAAGACTGTTCTGAAAAAGAAGATGAAATATCTTAACAAGTTTGGAGTCCTAATTTCATAATGTGGTGAGTTTGCTTCTTTCAGCTGAAAATAAAATGCCTAGGAATTTAGTCAGTTGACAGATTGGCATTACAGTTAAAGGAAGTGTAATTAGGAACTGTGCCTTCAGAGGATTAAAAATTAAAAATTGTAGTGAGGGTCAGAGCATTTTTCTTATTTTGCTCTGTAGTCTAGAATGTGAAAGACCAGTGGTCACATTCCTGTGGTTCAATTCAGAATGATCCAGGGTTAAAAATACCTATGAATCAAGAGAAGCAAAGAAGAAGGCAGTGTCCTAGATCTAATTATTGTGGCATAGCAATTTCTTGAATTGGAAAGTTTGGGTTTCACTCAGTTGCAGACATTTCAACACCATATTACCACATCATATTGACATAATTATACTAGGAAATTTAAAAAGTCCAAAACCATAGTACAAGGGACTGTATACCTTTCATGTGACTAAAAACTAAATTGGTGACCTCGGTGTTTACCCATTTGATAACATAGACTTGATAACGAGAAGAATCTGTGCTAAAAGAGCCTGTTGAAAATATCAGATGATCAAAAGCAGAAATGAATTGTGTGAACATGTGCATGCCTTTATGTGTGTGTGCACTTGGTGTGGAATGGTGACAGATTAAGAAGCTGAAAAAGCAGCAAATAGAAGAAAAAAAAATAAAAATTTGAACATTACTGTAACAAAAATGGAAAAAGAGGGGGCAAGTTTAAAACATGCAGAATGTAAAATACAGCAAAGTAAGATCAAGCGGTCTTATTTACTCATTTGTAATACAGCAGAAAAGACATTCAAAGAAACCAAGGGGCAACCACTCTAATGCTGGTGAAAACATGTCTTTTAGTATATTATGATTTCAATGTGTATCAGTGCTCAATTTTATCACTGGACTAAATCCGACTCAAGATAGGAATAGCCATCCATGTACACAGCCGTGTATATAAACACATACAAAAAGCCCCCTGAAATCCTAAGCTGAAAGAATATTATTAAGGTTGCAAAGTCAAGCACTTAACTATGTCAGGAAATGTCAAGATTACGACTGCTTGAGTTCAGCTATGGTACCACTTTTCCACTAGACTACTATTGCATTCAGTACATAGAATGTGCATTATGTCTTGATGAGTTTGGTATTTTATCTCCCCCCCTTTTTTTTTTCAGCATGTGTCTTCAGTTCTTATTTATTACATGGTAGTCAAACCATCCTCCAGTGGCAGAATTGTTCATTTCTGCAGATTTTTTAATTATTATAGTATCCCAGTTCTTCAGAAGCTTGAGTGAACTTAACCTCTCAAGAGTCTTGTAAGGAAAGATAGTATCTTATCTATATGGAATTGGAGGCCTCAAGTTCATTCCTTGATATAAATACTTTTATTCCTTTCACATTCTCTTCACTGCAACTCATCTCTTCAGGCTGTTCACTGAGACTTGAATGCCATCTCATAAACTCACACTCTGTTTTCAAACCCAGCCAGCTGATTTTCCCCATATTTTCCCAGTCCTTTGCCACTTCACAATCCCAGTTCACTTTTTGTCTTACAAACTGCTAATCTACATTTGCCCCCCTCTAACTGCAGTTTCACTAGCCAAACACACCTAGTTGCTCTGAATCCTAGTCTGTCTGCAGTCTCCTTTGAGCAGCAGCATGTCTGGATCCTCTCCAGTCTGCCCTACCATTCCAGTCCCACGAGAGCGCTCGTTCCTGCATACCTGATTCTGTCCTCCTGGCCTCAGCTTTCCCCTCCCTGTATTGAGTTGGATTACATTCTCCACCCTGTACCGCGGTGAATTACTTTCTCTTCCATGTGGCCATGCTGCAGGCATCACAAAACAGAAGCTTCTTCCTCAATTTTCTGAACAGCCAGAAAAACTGCCTGCTGAAAGAGGCTGTGACGGGGGAAGCGCTTCTCTTCTGGTAGCCCTGGGCCAGGGAAGTGCTTTCAGTTACTCAGTGAGGACAGAAATGTAAATACTGATCAGGCCAGGGGCCCTGGCAGAAAGTCTCCCCTTTTGGAGGGGAGAAAGCAATAAAGCATCTTGTAAGGGACTCTAAAGCTATGGTGCATGCCAAATACGAGTTCTCCCTGCAGAGCGCAGCACCCCTGAGGCGGTTCAGAGAAAGGCCGCCACAATACTTCAACCTACCATCTTTCCACCAGTCTTGTTGTGCTGAACTATTCGGATAAAATTTTCAACACACGTTAAAGAGCCGTCAGCGTGAGGTAAACAGCAGCCAAGGACAAAGCTTGTCCCAGTTAAAGTCTGGCAGAGGAAACAGAGTCTTAACAGAAGGTACTGAGCATCCACTTCTTTCGTAAGGATCCTTACACACTGTAACTACCCCTACTTCTGTAACTACCCCTTCGCAAGCTCCAGGATGAAATGAACTCTAAAAAAAAAAAAAAAAAAAAAGGAATAAATAATTATGTGTGCTTGAGTTTAATGTGAAACTTCCTCTCTGGCAAAGTTATTACAGAGTTGTTTTCTACGAGACTCCGTGCGCTTTCTTTAGGGCAGCTGGTGCAGCTGCTGTTACGGGGTTCACCGGGAGCCAGAGGCCGGGGGCAGCGAGGCCACCCCCGGGGGAGACAGAGCTTCATTTACACCGCGCTGGGCTTAAATGAGTGCTGATTACAGCCGATAAGCGGGAGTGCCCCGCCTGGCAGCGCACCGCGCCGTGAGGGACCAGCCCCACAGGGGTGCCGCGGCCATTTCGGCGCGGGGCTGCCGGTGCCCGCTCCCCACCCGGCCTGGCAGCGGCGGCGACGACAACGCCGAGCCCCGTGCCCGTGCCCGTCCCCGTCCCCTGCGGCCGTGATAAGCGGGGCGGAGCCACCCCGGTGCCCGCCCGGCCCGGAAGCCCCCCCGCGGCCGGTGAGGGGCCGCCTTCCTGCCGGCGCCGCTCCTCCTTCTCCTCCTCCTCCTCCTGCGGCCGGGCAACATGGTGGCGGAGGCGGTGCTGGGGGAGCCGTGAGCCGGTGCCCGCTCCCGGGGCACCCAGCCGGAGGCGGCCGCCTGGCGGGCGGGCCCGGCCCGGGGCGAGGGGAGGGGAGGCGAGGCGAGGAGAGGAGAAGGCGGAGCGGGCGATGCCTGAGCCCGTGCGGGTGTGTCGGTGAGGCCGGGAGCGAGCGGGAAGATGCTGCTGTCGCTGGTGCTGCACACCTACTCCATGCGCTACTTCCTGCCCGCCGCCGTCATGATGGGCACGGCGCCCACCTACGTGCTGGCCTGGGGCGCATGGAGGCTGCTCTCCGCCCTGCTCCCCGCACGCTTCTACCGCGAGGTGGACGACCGCCTCTACACCATCTACCAGAGCATGGTGCTCTTCTTCTTCGAGAACTACACGGGCGTGCAGGTGAGCCGGCTGGGACGGGACCACCGCTGGTGGCGGTGATGGTGGTGGTGGTGGACCTGCTGTAGGGTCCCCCCGTGCCCACCCCGCATCCCTGCGAGGGTCCCGGGCGGTCGCTGCCGAGTGAAATCCCTGGGGAGGAAATCTGCTGCTGGCAGCAGGTGCAGGCTTCGGCCTTTCCCCTCCCAGCAAAGCCTCTGAGACCGCGAGGAAGACTCCCGCCCGCGTCCTGGCCCAGCGCCGCCCGACGATGCTCTTCGAGTGATGCTTTTCACGGCGTGCCGGTGTTGTGTTCGTTTTGCAGGTCGGAAGGCAGAAGGGACGTGACAGCAGTCATGCTCGGTCAGCACCCGAGTGGCAGCCTCCTTTGCACGCTTGAACCGCGCGGCCTGTTCCGCGCACCTGCGGTACTGCACTGAGAGTTGATAAGGAAATTGTAGCTAACCATAATTGCACTTCGTGCATCTACAGGTTTCTAATAAATAGATTCTTCACCTTTAGATTATTACAGCTTCACAGTTCTCTTACAGTTTGCCCGCTGCCAGGTTTCGGTCCTTAAATTTTGGATCAGCCGTGGACAGCGATTACCCAGTACCCCAGAAAGCGCAGTCCAAAGTTTCAGGTTAAGAAGACAGAACTGGAGGCCTCTCTTGCACGACCAGGGGTTCATTTGGGTGCAAGTAATAATACCTCACTTAACAATTTTCTCATCACGTTACATATTTGAAAGGGCTACACATTTATTTGCAATTTGAAAGGTAAATAAGGAGACTTTTAATTCTGTATTTAAAAGATGCTCACTGTGCCTCAACCTGATTTTCAGTGTTGCTGAGTGTACAGAAGTGTATTTGAAGTTAGTGTCAGCTGTATGTGCTTGGGAGTAAAGAATAACAAGTGTTTACGTGTTGACTGGTGTGTTACAGAGCCGGTACAAATAGGTCCTTCTTGATATTTCCAGTTAAGTTATTCATCCACTGACTTATGAAATGTTTCTTTCAAACTCAGGCTGGGTCTCCCCTGGTTTCTGCTCCCAAGCTGCAGTTGTAGGCCTCACTTAATGGAAACCCACAAAGCCAGCTACACAGAGAGCAGAATTGCACAGTTTGACATCAGGATGAATAGGAAGGATACAAAAGGGAAGTGAGATCTTCTTTTAGCCTTGATTACTTTTTGACTGACTCAACTTGTAACTCATGTAACCTCACCCTTGTATCTTGTCCAAATTTGTTAACTTGTGTTGTGATTTACATCTTTTTATTTTTAAATAAAAAAGGGAAGGGGGAGCAGTAGTTCACAGGTTAAGCACTTACTGTTTTATCTGCCTTATTTCTTTGTCTAGCATCTTTTAATGCAGGCATTTTGATGTGTAGTAGCACACTTTGGTAATTAGCTGCTGAAAGCAGCAGTATAGTAGTTTAATTCAACCCCTTCAAAGATTGAGAGCAAGAAAAAAATCAAGATATAAATTGTAACAAGAAAATTGTTCAGTTTTCCTACTAACATTGTGCACAGAGTAGCAACCACTTTAAACTTGTGATAAAAAAACGTTTTCATAAAAAATGCCTATCGTGTAAGGGTACAGGATGGGCAAGGATAACCAAAACAGACAAAAAGGCAACCATTGTCTGTCCACCTTTGTTTTCTTTGGTTACATTGATAGAAATTCTTCCATACAAACAGAAGAGAGAGGCCCGTACAGGTGATCAGTTAGAACAACATCTAAATAGAGATGCTTTGTCAGAGTGAGCAGCAGATGATATTAGGAGGAGAGGAGGTGATGCAGGCAAAGCTGAAATAAAGAATCACAGAAACAAGGAAGAAGGTTCACAAAACCAACCTGGCACATGTTGTAGGGTAAGTGAAATAGTAACTGAGACTCAAAGCTAAATAAAAACATGGAAAGTGTGATGCATATGTAGGAAGGTAAGAGGAAGAACCCTTAAGATTTGTGTTTCATTTAACTGGAAGAGATCTCCGATATACTTAGGGAGGAGAAACAGGGTGTCCTTTCAGACCTACCCATGCAAACACTGAACACGTTTAACTTGAAACTCATGGTGGAAAGTTAAGCATGTGCCTGAATGTTTGAGATTGGGATGGTAACCTGAGAGCTCCTGTGAATTGGCTGTTTTAAGGCATGTAATTAAATGCAGAAGCGCAACATCATTATATGCAATCTCCCCCCCCCCAGAATATAAGAATATTAACTTTAGTAGCTCCATAAAGGCAGTTATATGGGTTTACGAACATTAAGACATCATAATAGCCATAGGAGGGAGGAGTTCAGCATCTCTTTGGGGTCCGTTAATTTATTCAGCCGATTTAAGTTTGTTGCAATAATTTTTGTAACTGGATAAAAGGGAGGCCAACAACTTGATCCACCAGGATACCAGGACATACTGCCTAGTCTCACTGAAGTCATTAGGGTTACACAGACGCTTAAGTGATTTACTGAATCAAAGCCTTAAGTGACTTTCTTAGCACTGCCACAGTCTCACCCTATGCAAAAGAAAAATGTCTTTAACATTGTGTTCCGTTCAGCATTCCTTGTATTATTATGCTTAGAATGTTTGTGGTTTTTCGATACGATAACACTCCAAGGCTGTTGTGAATAGTTGAGATGTCTGACCTTAAAATAATAATTTTGTTGGAATTCCCATTTTTAGCGTCAGTGAAGTGTTAATAGACTAAAAGTTGGTTTGGATTTTGAACATAGATTATTTTTTGACTGAATGAAATAGTGAAATATCTTGATTTTTTAAAATTTATTTTTCAGGAAAATGATGTATCTGTGCATCAATGGCTTTTAGTCCGTAGAGTATCTAATCCTATCTTTCCCTCATGACCATATGTGCAAACATTTTTTCTTATTTTGTACTTGACTTGGGTGTTTTAAGCCAAGTTTATTAAAACAAAAACTCTAGTTTGTGCTAGGAAGACGTTTTATCTTTGTAGCACATACTTCAGTTGTGAAATGTAACCAGATAAGGTGATACTCTGAACTGTGTGTCAGGAAGTCTTGAAACAGTAATAATTCCTTTTCTCTTAAGTATTTGGCTTGAGATATGAAATAATTACAGAGCAATAATTGCTGTGAACCATTTCTGAGTATTTATATTCTAAAGAATGGTTCATGAAATATCTAAAAGGTTTTTTTTTTTTCATTTTCTCATACTATAAATACTTTTTAAGTTTTAGTCAGACCTGTTAATTTTTTCCACCAAAAAGATTTGTTTTGGAAAGCCTGAATAGAACTTGAGCTAAGATGGAATCGGTTTAGGTTTTCCAACAATATTAGAATTCTGTAAATGAATTACCAAAAATAGTCCTATTGCTAGTCATCATGCAAGAGTTGGCTGTAGAAAACTGAAGAACCAGTATTTAGAGTACAAAAAGCAAGCCAAAACTTGCCAATCCTGAAAATTGGGTAAACTGTACAAAAACATTATGACTATAAAGTGAAATCCTGTAGCGTTCTGGAGATTTGTCAGTGCAATTGCAGTTTGGCAAATATCCATGCATTTTATTAAGGAGCTATAAATATATATAAAATTAATCTATACGTGGCATTGTGACAGTACTTTTCAACAACCTCCAGGATTATAAAGTCATAGTAATGAAAATCTGTAAAGGTGGTTTGTTGGGAAGTGGAACAGGGAGAAGGGCCCTGTTTTGGCCCTATGTTGCTTTGGATGGAAATGTAATTACGTTGAATCTCACCTGCCCTGCTGTAAGCTGCAGGAGTGCTACAGTATTTTCTTCTAGGATGAACATATATGAGATGCTTGAACTCTGTAAAGTGAGTAGGAAGTCTTAGAGAGCAAAGGGTGTTAATTTTACCAGCGATGAGCCAAAGCAGTCATTGACATAGACAGGTGCAGTTCAAGTGCATTGGAGGGCTTGCAGTTGCTTGTGCTAATTGTAGATTTGGCCACAAGTTTCCAAATCCTCAAGCAGCATGTGAACAGTGTGGTTGTCTTACAGCTTTTGTCTTTGCTGTGCTAGGGAAGTCCAGACTCTTCTATTTCATACAGCACAGACAATAGACGATTGCATCTTAACACAGAATGTGAAAACCAAAATGACTGCAAATATGCCTATGATTAGGGTGTTTGAAGGGCTGAAAAGACTAGTAATTCAATACGATGAGTGCTATCATCTCTCTATGACCCTTAGCATCTTATCCCAGTTGCTGTCAGGGTGATGAAATTAATGCCTATTGTGTTTGTGCACATGTTTCAGATCAGCTGGGATCAGAACGTTCTTCAACCTTTTTTGTTGTAATTGTGTTTGATATTTTGTATGGAGTGGCAGTGAAGAAATAATAAAGAAATCATCGCTTGGACTGCTTCCTAAAGGATCATTTTCCTTCTGAAAGATTTTGACAATTGCATAAAATCCATGGCTGAATTAATGTGCGTGGATTTTTTTCAATGCTTGTGTCAGCTCTCTCGCCCTACCCCCACTTCCTTCTGAAAATGAATTTTTGGAAGTGGTGCTTTCATTAAAGGCATTATGAAATTCTATTTTTCTTTGTCATCGCAGGGCTCTGGGAGAATCAGATGCAACCTCGGTGTTGTTTTGCATAGCTGTGGTGTCTCTAATAATTACTTTAGAAAATATGTGAGATCCCAGCTACACAACAAAACATGCTTACTGGGCTGATACTGAAGCTTGGGCTGCTGTGTAGTGACAAGGTTGAGCAAATCAGAACTTTTCAGGGACACTGTTACTCAACTCTGGACTATACTGTGCTGCAGAGCGTAGCCCAGGCCCAAAGTCTTGGCTTCCTGGGAGGCCTGTGAGGAGAGCTCAGTGTGAGGTTGGGATGTGGATGCTTAGTGTCGTAGCCTTTGGGTTATTTGCTTTGGAAGTGAGAGGTATGAGGTCTGCACTCAGCTTTATTCCCAGGACAGCAGCTTTGCCAGGCTGGGCTATCTTTGCTGCAGGCACTCTCTGCTTTCCCGTTTGAAGCTGTTCCACGGTGCAACAGGTAATGCAGAAGGGCCCAGCTGGGGAGAGGGAGGCAGCAGAAGTGTAAGGGCAAAGCTGTAGGAGGCTCACGTCACAGAGGTGCTTTCTGTCCCTAGATACGTCAGGGGCTGAACCTCCTCAAGATGAGGACCTGGGCAGATGCCACTACCAGAAAGTTAAAAGGAGGTGCTGCTTTTCATCCTTCTCTGGTTGTATTTGCACAGAAGGTGCTGATAGTAGCACTTCGTGATCCTAACTTTGTAAATGTGCGCTTGAGGTCTCTGAGCTCTCCACCCAGTGTGGGCAGCCAGCCCGACAGCTTTGAGTGGGGGAGTGCTGGGAGGCACCGGAGCTGGGAGGCACAGCTCTGCCGGCAAGGCCAGGTGGGACAGCCTTGGAGGACTGTCAT
Source organism: Anser brachyrhynchus (assembly GCF_964034855.1). Taxonomy (NCBI): domain Eukaryota; kingdom Metazoa; phylum Chordata; class Aves; order Anseriformes; family Anatidae; genus Anser; species Anser brachyrhynchus. The sequence goes on along the minus strand of NC_137696.1, from coordinate 101,650,091 downwards.
TTTGGCGATCCTGCTACTGGACCTGGCTTATAGCACACTGTGGAAATGGTGTCACGGAGCAGCAGCAGCTCTGGTTAGGCGATGTGGCCACTTTGTGAAACTATGTTAGCTGGTGAGTGGTTAAGATAAATCGTGAATTGTTTATGGTAGAAATAAGTCTAATGGTAGAAATAAGTCTTGGGGGTTGGAACAGTGCTGAGATTGAAAAGGTAATTGAGAATGTAGCGAGGTGAATCATTTCTGTGTGGTAAACATTTGAAAGAAGACCTGCTTTTTATAATGAAAATTTTTGCTGTTATACTAGCTCAATGAAGGCAGTTTACCCTGGCTCATCTCATTAGGGATTTTGGAAAGCAGCTTTCTCCAGGCGTATGTGTCTTTTATAGTATTACAACAAAGTCCTATCTGTTATTGTAGCAGAAATTAAGTGATACCTGCTAAGCCTAAGGGATGCTGCCTTCAGATTGAGACGGATGTCTAATTTTAGACTCTTACGTGCCACTGTGGTGTTAGGCAGCAAAAATAGGTACATTAGGTATGTAAGCTTTGTGCTCTTTCTTTTTTAGATATTGCAAAAGACATATTTGCATATATTTTAAATTTTGTTCTGACTGCATTTGGCTAGTGTTGTGAAGCTAGAAGTCCTTGGAGGTGGCAGTTCTTTTGGGTATCAGCAAGCATTTTTATTTGCTGCAGCTTCTGGCCCTGGGGCAATCTGGATAGAATATAGTATGGAGGGACTCCTTGGTCATTGCTCGTCCTGATCTCCTCCTATCCCCCGATACATGAAAAATGAAATCAATTAGTTACAAATTAGTTCTGTTAGCTCTTTCAGAAATCACGTATCAGTTACCCAAACCAGAACTACCTCTGTTTGGGTTCGTAATACAGAAACTTTGTGTGGAGATTTGCCTGGCATATATTTTCTAATTGCCAAGTCACGAGTGAATCTGAATTTCATATCAGCCTTATCTAATACTGTCTGCAATTTAAAACTAAAGTATATGTTTTCAGTCTAAAAATAGCTATGTATACCTAAGAAAATCCTATAAACATAAGTATTTGCCAGGTAAGAGGAGCTAAGGAGTCAAAAGACGGTTTGAAAGCACTTACAAAATTCTGCTTTCAATTACTTAGCCAGTGAGTTTTACAATACTGTAGTTTGATATTAAATTTTTTCTGGTTTAAGATATTCAAATTAAAATAGATTTATATTATATTCAGTTCTTAATGTAAGTCATCCTAATTTTGCCTGAGCTGTTATATTTTGAAATACAGGTGGTATTTATCACTTCCTTCTTAACCTGCATGAGTTTTATACACCTTCGTTTTGAGTTTAACTCTGTTTTGGTAGATTCTGGGCCATGGAGTTTTACAGTGTTCTTCCATGCCCTTTCCTTCTTCTTGCATAATACATCCAGATGCTTTATGTAAGGGTGACTGTTAATTGAGAAGTTTTTCTCCTAGTACTATACCATCAGACACTGCTCTTGCTAAGAGAAGATTCTATTCATAGTTAAACATTTGAGTCCAATTATTTCCAACTATTTACCTCAGGCTTACAGGGTGTCTTTTTTATTCCTCAGTTTTACTTGTCTTAGATAAAGTAGGCTCAGATGTCAAGGATTTTGACATTACAATTATGAGGAAGCATAACTTCTCAGGGGAAAAATGCATTCTTTAATCTTTGTTCTGTCAATTTGAATTTAAGCTCTGAAGAGATTTGGGATGAAAAACAGGGAAATTATTTTCTCCATTTCATTTCTGTCACTTACTACTTGTCATCTTCTCTGTTACAGCTCCTCATTGTGGGTCTAGGAAATCACGTACTTCATGCTAGTTTGATATTTTGTTTTCCTTATTTTTTTAGATATAAAACTAGCTACCTGTGATTTGGCTGAATTTCTGTATTTGAGCACATATCTAAACATGAAGAAAAACAATATGACTTGTAACTGTATTGTGGTAGTTGCAATAATTTTTCCTCTCGAACTCGCAGAATGACTTGAAGACTTGCTTTGTCCATTTTCTAAAGCTACTTGGGAATCAGAGGGCATGCGTGTTTCTCTTGTGTAAGCAAACATGGCTCACAGTACCAAGCACGTGCTGTGGTGGTATGCAGAGGTGTTAGAGGGATGGTAACTGTGGTTACTTTTTGAGGCTCACTCAAGTTTACTGTGTTCAGATCTGGAGCCAGATAAGTTGCAGCTAGTTCAGACACCTCCCCTCGTGTTGTCTTCTGCCTTGTCTTTGCCTTTTCTTGAAAGTCTGTAATGCTTAAATGATAAATATTTATTGAAAATGATATGTGGAAGAGCTTTTGGAAATCTTATTCCAGTATCACAAGCAGAGAGCATGGAGTTTTTTTCATCTTACTCTTTCCCACGCATCTTGACTCATTGATAACTCCACACCAGTTCAGCCCGTACTTGATATAAACACTTGTATGAGTTTTACAGATAAAAATTTAATCAACTCTTCCTAGAAGTCCTTCACATTTAGAAGCAAAAATCCTATTATAAAGAGCTCTAGCTAGAGGAACACTGCAAATAACATTGCTGCCACAAGGTTTCCTGCTTCTGGCTGGTGAGATGCGCAGAAGATTACATTTTCAGAACATGCTTAATGTATCAAGGCATCAATAATTGCTAGGTTTTTTGTTTGTTTGGATTGGTTTGTTGTGGTTTTTTTTTGGTGGGAGGAGGGGGAGGAGGCGTTATGTACTTCCCACTACAGAAGAGTAGCAAAATAAATAACAGCTAAATTGATGTGGGTCACTTTTTCCATTCTTTTAAGATAATAAGAAAATTCTGTAGAAAAAATCTCCAGAGGTGCCAAAGGATTATGAGGGAGAGTGTTGCTCTCCTAATGAAACAGGTAGAATACTTCCATGCCCCCCTGGTTTTGCGTATTACCAAGATGCCAGATGTTCAGGAAAACTCTTCTGTAGCAATCTCAGCTTATAAATAATCTCCTTTCACATATGTTTATGTATTTGAAATGTGCACAGTACTTGTGGTTTTTGTTGTCTTAAAAAAGATGTAATTATTGGGCATTTATGGTAAGAATCATTTAGATGCTCTAACTTTGACTTTCCCAAATGATCACTGACTGTAATTGTGTGTCACTCCATGGTCTGTGTCACAGAATTGCGTTGTAATCAAAAGCAGGCCAATTGCAGAAAGATCCAGTAAATGATTTTGGCATTGGAAGTAGGTTTTATTGAGAATGTAGATGCCAAAATCTGTCACCAGTGCTGAAACAATTAAGCTATATGGGTGCCTTTTTAATGGTTCCTCAGATAGCTAAGGAGTCCAGGTATGAATGAAATAATTGTGCATGTTTTAAAGTGAAGTGCTTGAACCATATATAACCCTGATCAGAATGCAGAAGCAAAGCTCCTGTATCGACAGAGTACTTTCAAATATGCTGGCAGAAATGGGGACCTCAAAAACAGTTTTGTCTCTTACTTTCTATTTAAAAAAAAAAAAAGGAAGAAATGGTGATATTTCTCTTTAACTTAATGAGTGAAAGCACAAACTGTACTCGTGTGTTCCATCAGTTCAGCTCCTTCTACATACACATAGCCTCACCACTTTGAAAAGCTGATTTAGCCGTGTGTTTTCAGAAGAGAGAATCCGCCGTCCTTAGATGAACCTTCTAAAAGCACTGAGCAGTGTGTTAAGGCACGATGGGATTTAAGATCTGCATCTGCTTTTGGTGCTTTCAGTGGGCTACATCCGGGCAATTCAAAGCTGGCAGACTTGGTAGTGCAGGTCTTGTGAATCCTTTTCTGCAGCACTGAGTTCTCCTAGAAGCCAAGAGCTCCTTTGTCTGGGTTATGGTTGAATCAAGTCTGGCACCATTGCATAAATAAATACAAACTAGCAGAACTTGCTCAATATACTATTTTGACAACTTACTCCCTCTGAAATTATTCTTTTGTTCAGGTTGGATATCCCAATTATTACGCATGTATCATAGAACTTTGTGCTTCCACCATGCCCCTTTTAGAAATACACTGATAACCAACTGAATTGCCCTCTGAAAGAGGAGTTCCAGAACTATACACATCAATCTCTAAGTGATGTTAGACTGGTGTGAATAAAGGTATTTATCATGTTATGTTGTAAATCACTACATGAGGCTTTGAGGAGGACTATAAATAAAGTCAGGTAATGCTTCTGTAGGAGTAAGTCTATAACGTCTAAGAACTCTACATAGCATCTGTGAAAGATGCAAGCAGATAAGAATTGCAAACAAATCTAGTCCAGTTAAACAAAAATGATATTGCCCATCTGTTGACAAGTGTCTCCTTCCTCTTACAGGACTGTGGGATTTTTGTATTAAATAAGTATGGTAGTTGTTATTGCAGTTACTTGATTTCTTTTGGTACAATGATGGCAGTGAAACTACCATGATTTTTCTTCAGACCAACTGCCTGCAGCGAAAATTACTTAATTCATTGTATAACTAGAAAAAGTACGCAACTAATTTTTATAGCCTAAATATTTAAAAGTCTTTTTCATGCTAAAATACAAAAAAGTAGTCAAATGCACACAGAATAAGACTCTGAAGTTTTATTTTTACTGATACAGATATTATTTTATTGAAAACATTAACGTACGTTTTCATTAGCACACTAGGTAGCTGCATTTCCATTCAGGTTTCACTGATTCTGATTGTTTGGGAAGGAGCTTTCCCTTAATTAATGAGTGAATTCTAGTAATCTCTTTAATTCAACGGAGAAACTTTAAAGCCTTTATATTCAGCATCAGAACTATGCTGCTTCTGTACATGTAGTTGGTGCTGTGCCACTGAATGAAGCGTAACTGCTTATGTTTATAACAGTTCATCAATTTAGACCATCAGACCAAAACGTAGAATGAAAGCAAAAATGTACAGGCTTCACCCTTAACGTCAGATGGTATGATTCAGTCATACATAATAATGTTCCTAATATAGTCTTATTGCAAAAAGGGAATAAAATGGCAACAACTTCACATTGTGCTGTGGTTTTGGAGTTCTGGGATTTCTGGTGCGATCAAAAGAATGATTTAAAGAACAATCTATGAATTTCATATAGAAATCTCAATGTGTCCCATAGCTCAGTCTCTTGGCAGTGGTTCTCTTCACAGAACCCCAGTAAAATAAATAGCTGCAGAATACTTGAGTGAGCTATCTGCTCCAATAAAGTGGATTGCATTGGGATTTTATGGTTTGGTGCTGAGCCTGAGCAGCTGACTTCAGACTTGATCAGTTATGTTTTGAGTAGGTAGTCTCTTTGACTAAAAGACGTTATGATGTATAATTATAATATGACCATTACCTAAAAATTGTATGTGATCTAAAGGTATTTTTAGGAAGAAATATATTGAAAGGTAAACATTTTGCAGTGCTAGAGATAAAGCAGCTGACAACTAAATTGTGCAATTTTTCTTCTTTCTCATTCAAACTTTCATCTTCATGCATTCCCTTGAGCTTAGATGTTGCTTATGAAAAATATTAAGGACAGTGCAAAGTCTTGAGTCTGTAAAATGGTGGAATCCTTCTGTTCAGTGTTTGGGGGAAGATTTGTGTCTTTATGGTGTAGGCAAGTGAGACCTGTATTTGTTAAATGAGAATAAAAGTGCTTCCCTATCTTCTGTGAAGAAAAGCTAACATTTTGATATGCTTATAGTAGGGCATCTGAATACCTGAGAAATTTGTCAGCACCAAGTACAAGGCCCCCAGTTATGTCCTGCCTTGAGCCTGCTTCTTGTCAAACAGGGTAAATAGATCCTGTGATCTGAGATATTTTGTTTAGAATCACAGAATCATTTTGGTTGGAAAAGACCTCTAAGATCATCTAGCCAACCTTTATCCTAGCACTGCCAAGTCCACCACTGAACCATGTCACTAAACTCTACATCTACACGAAGATCTCCAGGGATGATGACTCAACCGCTTCCCTCGGCAGCCTCTTCCAATATTTCACAACCCTTTCAGTGAAGAGATTTTTCCTACTCTCCAACCTAAACCTCCCCTGGTGCAACTTAAGGCCATTTCATCTTGTGTTATCACTTTGGTGCTTGGGAAAAGAGACGGATCCCCACCTTGCTACAATCTCCTGTAAGGTAATTGTAGGGTGTGATAAGGTCTCCCCTGAGCGTTCTTTTCTCCAGGTTAAATAACCCCAGCTCCCTCAGCCGCTCCTCGTAAGACTTGTTTCCTAGACCCTTCACCAGTTTTGTTGCCCTTCTCTGGACACGTTCCAGGGACTCTATGCCCATCTTGTAGGGAGGGGCCCAAAACTGAACACAGTACTTGAGGTGCGGCCTCACCAGAGCCAGGTAACTTCCCTAGTCCTGCTGGCCACACTATTTCTGATACAAGCCAGGATGCTGTTGGCCTTCTTGGCCACCTGAGCACACTGTTGGTTCATATTCAACTGGCTGTCGACCAGTACCCCCAGGTCCCTTTCCACCAGCAGCTTTCCAGCCACTCTGCCCCCAGCCTGTAGCATTGCATTGGGCTGTTGTGCCCCAAGAGCAGGTCCTGACACTTGGCCTTGTTGAGCTTCACAGAGTTTGTCTTGGCCTGTCGGTCTGGCCAATCCAGATCCCTCTGCAGAGCCTTCCTACCCTCAAGCAGACCAATACTCGCACCTAACTTGGTGTCATCTGCAAACTTACTGAGGGTACACTTGATACTTCCGTCCAGATCACTGATGAAGATCTTGAACTGGCCCCAGTACTGAGCCCTGGGGGACACCACTAGTGACCGGCCTCCAACTGGATTTAATTCCATACACTGCAACTCTTTGGGCCCAGCCACCCAGACAGTTTTTAATCCAACAAAGCTTATGCCTGTCCAGGCCTTGAGCAGCCAGCTTCTCCAGGAGAATGCTGTGGGAAACAGTGTCAAAATCCTTACTGAAGTATAGGTAGACCACATCCACAGCCATTCCCCCATCCACCGAATGCGTCACCTTGTCCTGGAAGGAGACTGGGTTCATCAAGCAGGGCCTGTCTTTGATAAACCCATGCTGACTGGGCCTGATTTCATGGTTGTCCTGTAAATGCTGCATGATGGCACTCAAGATAATCTGCTCCCTGAGCTTCCCCAGCACCAAAGTCAGACTGACAGGCCTGCAGTTCCCTGAGTACTCCTTCTGTCCCTTCTTGTAGATGGGCATCCCATTTGCTAGCCACCAGTCTAATGGGACCTCCCCTGATAGCCTGGACTGCTGATAAATGATGGAAAGCTTAAAGGACTGCTTGTGTCATCAGGCAGATTTTTAGAAGAACAGAGAACTTCCCACAAGATACCTGTAGCACTAGAATTTAAGTACTGTTGCAGTAGATCTTAACAGAGCAGCAACGCTGCAGAAGACAGCTTGTCCTGGATTATGCATTGACTTCAGAAGCCATATCTAGTAGTTGCTTTTGGAGGTTTGTTGATGCAAGCTCCACCCTTTTACCACAAAATTATTTCCAGATTTTTTGACCAAAAGATGAGAAATGTATCCTAGGATACCAATTATTCTAATAAGCACTCCAGTTGTAGTAGAGCCCAGCTCACACAGAAGCTCTTGTTCCAAAGAGCATGCAGTCCAAGTTACTAAAGGAGTCAGGAAGAAATGGCAAAATGGAGAGAACTGCATGTTTTGAGGGGAGCACAGCTGAATACCTGAAGTTTGTATAGTTGTTTTAAACGATTGCTGGATTTCTGGAATGTTCTGTTTCTCTTGTCTTCCTCCAGGAGAGGGAAGGAAAGTTCTGCTATTACCATATTTCTGTTTTAATCCTTTCTTCTGGTTGCTTTTGGCTGTGTGCTGGAAGCTGAGCTTTATATTTTATATTCCACCTTTTTCTCTGCATTGTGCCCCAGTGCACATCAGTTCTGTTGCTGAAGTAATAGCAAAGAAGGGAGCATTGTCCTGCAATTCACACCTGGTTTCCATGCAGAGGAATGAGGGGAGGGAGGGCCGTGAAGTCTGAGGAGCCAAGAATGAGTGTGCCAATGCCACAGGACATCAAATGAGATGGCCCAAGTTTTTACCACCAATAACCATCTGTGTTGCCATACTGCCAGTGAAGCAGAGGTGTGAGAACTGCTTGCATGATCACCCACATCCAATTACCACACTGAGGTTATCTCTTTGCCAGGAGTTTGATGTGGTCACCAGTCAACCTGCGTGCAGGTCTTCTGATAGTGTGATTACTTTTCTCTCTTGAGTTAGTTTGTCATGGCCTTATTTACTGAGACAATATAGCTAGGATGTGATTAAATGAACTATTTCATTTTCTTTGGTATGTGCAGATTTCCTAATCAAGAAATCAAAATCTAATTCCACCTTGTTGCTGTGCAGCCTTGTCAAATTACAGTGTATTCAGGTGTGGCTGCCATGCAGGACTGTTTTGCATAGCTATGCAAGCTACTGCACTTGCACAGCCCTGGCTGAATATATTGCACTGGATACAGAAGCTGGTGTCACCAGATCACCCTGGAGCCCCCATTTGCATACCTGGCTCAGCGTAATGTTGAATTAGTAAATTCCCCCTTCAGGAGGGCTTGTGGTTACCTCCTGCTTGTGCATTAGAGCTTTGCCCTTGATGCCTCTGAGGCATGTCTTGTGCCTGCTCAGCATGTGAACAGCTGGGTCCCAGCCCTTCCACAGAAGGGAATTCATTTAACATTCTCCTTCCCTTATCTGAGACCAACTGAATTGGTCTAGATCATCTTTCAAGGTCCCTTCCAGTCCCTAACATTCTGTGAGTTGGGTTTGATGGCACTGCTACATAAACAGATGTGAAAGACCCGTATCAACAGCAGTGGTATTACCTGCTGTTGCGAACTGGGCTGTGAAGCATCCAAAACATGACTAAACTCGCAAATTTTAATGCTCTATACCCAAGTTATGTTTGCAATGGAAGACTATAAACCCGCACGCTGTTTTCCCTCAAATCTCTGTTTAATTTGGCTTGCTGTGTTGCTCTTTATTGTGCTTTTTTTTTTTGAAGAAAACGAAAGAACACCTATTCAAATGAATAGGTTCCTCACTTGCTTCATTGTGACAGACAGAACATTTTTCCTCTCAGTCTTTCAAACCGATCGGTAGGTAGAATATATATATATATATATATGCTGTGACATATCACTCGGGTGCTTGCCTGCACTGTGGTCCCTGGATATGTTCTGCACCAGCAGTCTGAAAAGGAGTTGGTTGCTCTTGCACAGTCCTCGGCAGCAGGGAGTTCTGTGGAGTTACAACTACAAGCAACAGCAGGGAGTCAAAGTGTTTCTGGAAACCATTAAGAAGAATATTGCGTCACTTCCTTCTGCAGCTATAATGTAGGTTAGGTGCTCTGGTTCACCTAAAAGCTTCAGATCGCCAGAACTTGAAGGCATGCCCTGAATGCTTCCCCTGCTTACCCACCAGCAAACGAATTCCAGAGAGGAAAGAGGCAACACTTCTGCAGGATTCAAGGCTCTAAATTTTAACCGTCTATAAGTGTGGTCTGCAAAAGTTTCCAGAAACACAAGGCTAAAACAAACATGCTTCATTCTCAGAAGGAAAGTTACATGACTGTTCACGGAGTAGGGGTGTCCTGTGATAGCTGAAGAAACCTCTAGACAACGAAGGCTCAAAGTTGCCACTCTTCTCTGGCTGTAATAATAGCTATATCGTATAATTTCTAGCCCACAGTTCCTGGCCATGAATGTTGAATATGTGAATAGCTGCTCGCTGGCTTTTAGCGAACTGTATGAGCCTTTTGTTGAGACTGCTGAACTGAACGATGCTGTGGTTAAAGCTGTGGCCTCCTCTTAGACTGAGCCATTCAAGCAAGCAAAATAGTTGTGGGTTTTTTTTCACTTTTTTTTACTCTTTCTTTCACTTTGAAATAAAATATCCTTTCTTGTGTTTAATGAGAACTAATTATAAATAGGAGAAGATAGATCCTTTCAGTTCTGTACAACTGCATGGCTGTGTGTTTTATCACAATTGAAAAATTTTGGTCTGTTACACATAAACATGTTTTGGCTGGCTGTTACGGTAAGACTATGTCGTACACAGAAATCTACTTACAGTAACAATGAGAGGGTGTTCCTCTGGGATTAAAAAGTGAACCACATCCAATCCTATTGAAATAAAAAGTAATACAGATTAACTGTTACATTTGGCAGACACAATCTTATATGTTTTTTTTAAGGGAATATCTGTTATATTTGTTTTTACTGATGTAATAGTCACAAGTGAGTGCTTTGAATTGTGGTTCTGATCACACAGATTTTGACTTTGTACACAAGAGAAAGCAGAAATTTTTAGAAGTTAAAATAATAAATTAAGTATTTCAAACCATGTTTATTTTTTTGTGTGGGCCAGCTCTTCCAGTGTCAAGGGCAGATTTTGTTTTCCTCTTGTTCATATTTTCTTACCTTTTATGAAAGCATAGACATCAATCAGGACCTTCTGTTGTAGTGATCTGTTGCATTGGGCCTTTTCACTTCCTCTAAAGCAGTCTTTGCCAGGAACTGCACAGTGGAGTCTTAACTGAAATTAAAAAACAGTATTTGTGGACCTACTGCATAACATCTCTGGCAGTATACACTTCAAAATGAAGCTTTCACTCTATAAGTGAGAGTAGGAAGATAATTTTTTATTTCAATGAAATCTTTGTACCTGAATTGTAAGAGCAGATCCTTTGATGCTACCTTGTACTAAATAGCATGTGGTAGCAAGACTGTCAGAAGGAAGGTTATAAATTCTCCTTGAACTTTAATGAGAAAATTACTCATACCGCTTTTCAAAATCTTGTTTGAATTTCTTGGAAACTGTTCAGAATATACTTGTCAACTGGCTGGTTACAAATAGTTAGTTAAATGTATTGTACATGCATTTTCTGGAAAAGAATTCAAATAAGTAATATCCTCTTATGTTCTCCGTACTGTGTGCTGGATGATCTCTTGTGCACATATTTACTGAATATCTCAAATTGCCAATATATGGTTTCTTGCCTTGAAAGCAAATCTGATTATCAGTGCAGCTGCAAAGAAGCAACAGCATGATTGTAAACATGCAGATTTTTGTGGGGTGTTTGCCTAGTGTTACCATACAAAAAGTTACCCATTGGTATAACAGGTTAACTGGCACATTTTCCAGAGCTGCTTCTAAATGTGCTTGTAAATGTGCTGTAAATGTAAATGTAAGGATCAATTTGAGACTCAGCACACTAAATGATTTTAATCAAGATCTGAGTGTTAGTTATATCTTCCTGATAAAATATCCAGACAGTCCCGACTGGGGAAGTAGTGATAATAAGTGGGTAAACCTCCCATATAGCGCTTTTGTTTTGGTGAAACCCATCACTTCGAAGAAGAATATGTCTTTAATACAGCTAATTTCTACAAACAAGGAATACAACCCATTAGTATTGAGAGGGTCAGGGGGTAATGCTATCTGGAAAATGCTGATTGGAAAACTAAGCTAAATTAGATAATGGAAGTGTTTATAATACACTGCTGTACAGATTCTTCAGTTGAGAATTGAAATGGTTAAATTCAGCTTCTCATTTTATATCTGAAATAAATTTGATTGAATTAATCCATTTTCAAAGCTGTTTGGATTGAATTAATCCATTTTCAAAGCTGTTTGGATTATGATTACTTCTGCATCATGCTCTTAACTGTGCTCTCAGAAGGCTATTTCACTCCTAGGTAGTTACTTTTGAGGGAGGAAAACTGCAAGGTTAAAAAGGGATCTTTAAAGTAATGGAGAAGAACATAATGTAACAAAAGCTGAAGACCAACTTAATCTTTTATCCCTGCCCCACCGGTCTCATATTTTTGTTCATTCTTTGTGGTTAAAATTGTGGCAAATGGTTGAGATTTTTTTCTTGATCTAATCTAGGAAAGCATACAGCTTTAAATTGAACTGATCTAATAACAAGTGCCTGGCTGAAGCATATGCTATATGTTACTGATGTGATTTATGAAGTTAAATGATGGTTTTGTCATGGTTCCTTTTACCTTTAATTGCATTAGAGTAGGGATCTTGTGGTTATAGGTTGGCATCAATGGATCCCATTGTAAGGCTGAGGAGTAAGAACAGAACAGACTTCTTGTGCCCTAATTAATTAGTATTAACTTCCTTGTTGATTGCATGATGGGTTCTGATAAATTAATGGGGTTAATGGTGCTAATTTGCTGGAAATTTTTCTTGGAAAACTGCTGCTAATTTTTCTTGGAAAACTGGTAATTACCTCACTGGATCTTGTCACTGACTAATACAGTGAATATAAACAATAAACTAACACTTTTTTTTTTTTTTTAGGTAATAATCTATGGGGATTTGCCAAAAAATAAAGAAAATGTAATATATTTATCAAATCATCAGTGTACAGGTTTGTGTGGTTTTTTTCTTAACGCTTCTAAAGATCTGCTCATCCTTTTGCTCTGTCCCTTCCTAGCCTTGCCCTAATGAGCTCTTAATTAGAACTTCTAGTTCAGAAAACTTTAACGATATTTCGGTATACAAAATGTGCTTTTTGTTTTATCAGTGTCAGTTGAGAACTGGTTTAACTGAACATTTTGGACTTTTGTCTTTGCAGTTGATTGGATTATTGCGGACATGTTGGCAATCAGGCAGAATGCTCTTGGGCATGTCCGGTACGTTTTGAAAGATGGGTTAAAATGGCTTCCATTGTACGGGTGGTATTTTTCACAGGTAAGCCCATTCATTTTTTCCTTGCTCTTTGTGGGTCAAATATATATGATGTACGTGCCTTCTATTTATCATATGTAATGGGAAGATGGAGTTCTGAGCTGACAGTTGTTTGAACATGAAAATAGCTTCTTTCACTCAGTGTAGTTAGATGTGTATTGTAGTTGAGATACTGTTATTAAAAATCAGTTTACTCTTCTAAATTAATGCTTTTTATGGTCAGTATTTAGTACTAGAATTAAAGCTGTACAATCTGTTAGTAGCTGTTTCAGAATATTCTAATACTTTGTTCTTTTTACAGTCCAAATGCCCACTTGGCAGTAAGTGAAAACAGACTTTTTTCTATGGTTTTTTTTTTGGTCATGCTTCAAACTGTGTGTAAATTCACATTTTTAGTGTGCGTATTTATTTATTTATTCATTAAAACAATATAAAAGAGGAATTTAGGATGGCATGGAGGAGAGGCAGATCCCAGCCTCCATGAAATTGTTAATGGTTTTGCCTTGGGCTTCAGTTAAGCCAGAACTCTGTAAACCTAAATGAGTCTGACCATATTCCTATTACTACTTCTTACTTTCTCCCCTTCCTACGTTATGCTTCTCTTGTTCCTTTTAGTTTGAGAGCTCAACCTGATGTGACTCAAAGTCATACAATTACAGAAGAAACAGTGGGCCATGTTGATTGTACAGACGACATACTGAGTGATCGTGATCTTTAATCTAAAATGATGGAGAACAATGTAAATGACATTTACCTCTAAACTCCTCTCTGAATTTGTCATGTCTATTCTTTGCTTTTTCTGGAAGCAGGACTGTTTCTATATACAAATGAAACAAAATGTAGTTTAGGTAGGTGCTTAATTGTTAGAATAGAAATGGATTAAGTTTTGGATAACTGCTCCAAAGTGCCTGTTACACAAGATTCTTCCCCTTTGGCTTCCATCTTTGATCTTTACCTGTTCCCTGAACATTAATCTGTTTTCCTCACCCTTCAGAAAAAAAGGGAGAAACCTTAGAAAAATACTCTTGCTAGAATACTAAGACTTTGCCTCCAATAAGCTACTGCATAAAAATGCTACTACTATTGGGTTTAGAGAGTAATGGTCAAGGCGGGGTACAGATCCACAGACTGCCTCATAGGGGATGCTGAAGACTAGGAAGCGCCTCGAACAGTGGCCTTTCCCAGCAATCAGATGTTCCCTTCTAGCTTTGCTGTAGGTGCCTACACTGAGTGCAAAGTCTTGAATCATGTCACCTAAAATGCCCATCTCTAGAGAGAGTGGACTCTCTGACTTTTACTTTAGAGCACAGGTAACGGTTGAGGTTCCCACTTTCAGTGTGTAAATGGTTAGAGTGTTCCTCTAGGTACCTACCGGCAGATCCAGGTTCAATGCTATTTTCAGCCTGACAATTGAAAATTTTTGTTGTCCTTTGCGTGAGTGCCATAGGCAGTGAGCAGGCTGTAAAGCTAGGCTGGAGCATGCGTGGTTGACATCTTTTCTTCAAAAATTGCAGTGTTTAGAAAAGAATATGCAGCAGAGAAAAGAAGAAGACCATATGTGATTTACTTTTATTTGTATAGGGGTTGCTCTCCCAGTTCCCTAAATAAGTACAAAATATCATACCTGGTTGTACCTCAGTGAGGGTATCCACTGGGAGAAAATGGACTTCTCTGTTGTCTAATAATAGTCTCCACCAATTACTTTGGTTCTCTTCATTTTTCTTCCACTGAAGAGAAAGAGACCAGTCTGTTGCATGGAAATATTTTTGCTGTTTGTACTTGCTTGTAGTCATTACATTTGTGGTGATTTAAGTCGGAGTTAATTAAAATACAGGCAGGATATCTATTCCATCTGCTATCGCTAGGTGCCCAAAATCGTTTTTTTTCAAGATTTTGGAAAATGACTATTGCTATGTGGAATATCCGGTGCTCTGTTTTCTGATTGATATATCGACTGTTAACAGAAGGTTCCTGTGGAAATTAATCCGTATGTAGGCTACACTTTTAATCAAAAAAAAAAGAGAACCTGTTCGGCTTCATGTTCCTCAAAATATAAAACTACTACAAGATGTGGGGGCTATATATAGCTATATAGGTAAATTGTTAAAATTATATAAAATTAATTCAGTGACACAGATGAAAGGCAGCTTACTGACAATGGTGATGCATGTGTTTGAATTACGGATACGGGATGCAGCAGGACTGCAGCGCAAGCTAATAGGTATTTTTATTGTTTTTATCACACCAAACAGTGCAAAAACATAAAACACTTCCTGCCCTTCCTGTTGATGTTCTGTTAGTGATGTCACTTACACTCCACTAAAAGTTTCCAGAGCCACGTAGTTACGACATGCTCACGGAATTCATATTCCCTACCTCAGGTAAACATCCTGTTTGGAAATAAACGTGGTCTGGATGTCCAGGAGAGCAAAATTCAGGCACAAAGGAAGTATATTTGTAAACATAATCCATTGTTGACTGAGAGAGGGGCTTTTAAAGTACAGCGGAAAAAAATCAAAAACTTAAAAACAATACTTCCAGAAATGTGTTTTGAAAAGCGTTCATATATTTGATCTCTTACTGAAAAGGAAATGCAATACAAATTGGGGAATTTGAGCTGTATACAATTGCATAACTGACATTCTTCTTTGGAGGCAGATATCTAATAGCAAAGAAAAAAGGAAAAGAAACACTTAAATTAACCTGTTATGTTCCGAGTTTTATTTATTAGGTAGATAGATTTCTTTTCATAAAACTGGTTTTATTATTTTTGGGTGGATCTAAAATTTGCTTTGCCCTATCTTTCTGCGCCAAAATGCAGCCAGCTCTTATTCATCTTATACCACCTGGTGAGGCTAGGACATAATAGCGATAAATATTTTTGATATCCCAAAGTTTGCTTGACTTTTTAACATAGGAAGTAGGTCTTTTCTGTTATTCAGCATCAGCTCATGTATGCTTTTGGTTGTTACTGAATTTTATCTGATTATTTAGCTAGTGTGGCATCTTGCCTCCTTAGCTTTGTATCCCTGTGCTGCAGGGAAGCTGACATATATGTAGCTGGGTTTTGTGTAGTGAGCGGTGATCTTAAAATATGTAGTTTGTCTGTCCTTGTGTTAAGTGTCTGTATACTCATATTGACATGAGAAGTACAAATGTATTCCTGAGCAAGGAAGAAGTCTGAATTGGGGACACTGAGATTGTCTTTGGTGTTGGGTGTCCATGAGCAAACTGGACAACAGTAACTTGATTTATGTACGTTCACCAATTTTAAAAAAAAAAAAGGAAAAGGTGGTTCAGTACTTTCCCATTTTACTGCAGCTGGTTAGTAATTTGATAAATAAGGGAAGACTTTGATAAACGAGGGATGGCTGGAATCAAAGCTTGACCTAGCTGAGCTCACACAGAACAATGACTTACAAATTATGTGGAAGTCTTATACAGTAGACGCATTGTTTCTCATACCACACTGAGTTTGCCTGTCCTGGGAGCAGTTGTGGTGTCACTTTCCAGCATAAGACTTCTACGTCCCTTTAATGCTGTCAGATCTTAAAAACAGCCTTGCATATGAAGTTTGTAGATAGCGTGTGGCTCTGTTTGCTGCACAGCTGATGGAAAATTTTTCTGTTCATGACATTATCTATCCAGGGCTGGTAAACTGCTAGCGTGCTGGGGCTGATACGATGCTCAAGCATCTGCTTAAGGCCAGGCTCAATGGACTGGGTGGTTCTGTTCCCTGCATAGTTCTGGTCCCCTGCCAGCCATAACCACACAGTGGAGCATTGCAGCTGCACCTTGGAGGGAAGCACAGATAATAATGCTAAGACAGAATATTTAATATGGAGTTAATGCGCCGTTGACTTTCTTTCCTTTTCACTGCAGCTTTTGGAGAACAACTTCAAAGTCATGTCAAATATCACTAGCTGAGCAGTTGCACAGCCATCTCTCCACACCATGGAAAGCAAAGGCTGAAAGAACATTTTGTAGCCTGCTCCTCTGGCTGCCTCCTCCTAACCCTCAAGCTGTAGCCCTGTCCATGACACTCAGATAAGATGGTGGCTCCCCACACGCACATGCATCCACCACAACACCCCTGTTTCTGTAATGTATTGTATCTTTTCCTGAGATAAGATATTTGAATGAGGTTCAGCTCCTAGAAGTTTAATCTTATTGTCACCTTTCTGTTAACAGCATGTAAAAGCACAAACAGACACGAAATTACCTGATAAATCCTAATGCCAACAGTCAGGGTGGGCAAAGAAGAGTATGACTGAGTTAACAATTGAGTTAGAGAATCCTTGAAGAAGACATCACTTAAAAATGAAATTCTGTTATTTGGGAGCATTTTCTTTTCTTTTTCTTTTTCTTTTTTTTTTCAGAATTCATTGTAGCAGTTTTTCATTTTGGACCATGTTTGTTTACAACCTGTAGTAGCTCAGCTGTAGATAAAGCAAAGTGATAGAAGAGGGAGGTATAATGAGGCAGATTTTACTTAAGTTTTTGTGATAAGTTGTGTGGAACAAGTCATATCTTTTCCAGGAAATGGTCTAACTTCTTTTAATGGTTTTCAGTAAAAAATACTTTTATAAAATCCTTTGCCTTACACGATTTTGGTCTCAGTATTTAATTTCATTTAATGTTTAGTTCTCTAGTAAAGTACATGAAAATGTTTTCAGGGCTTGTGATAGTTACTTTTGTGCCTTTCATGAATTCTGTATGTATAGGTACAATACAAGTAACTGCAGTATTTACATTAGTCACTACTTAAGAGCAGGCACATATGATTGAAAACATTGGCCAGTAACTACTTGTATGTGAGTGACTTCTGCTGTGGGATTTCCCTTGATCTACAAGTTAAGCTCCTTGTCTATGTTTTCAGGAGTAAATCCCTGGGGTCAGTTTCAATGCCATCTTCCAGTCAATTATTTTAACACCTTTAAACAAGACACTTCAAGTGTCTTACAATACTTTTTGTACATCTGATCCTCATATAAACAGATTTTGTGAACTTATGTACAAATATAAATTTAGTTTTAAGTGCTTTCATCCTAGGAGAAAATGTCTTGTGGGCAATTTGCAGCATGAGTCATAAGGGTGAATGTCACTGTCATCTTGTTTGTTCTTTTATCAAGTATTCTACATTAAACTATTTAAATATTTAATCCTTTTCTTTTTTTTTTCTTTTTTTTTCCTTTTTTTATCTCTGTTAGCATGGAGGAGTCTATGTAAAAAGAAGTGCCAAATTCAATGAAAAAGAAATGAGAGAGAAGTTGCGGACCCAGATGAAAGCTGAGACTTCGGTAAGATTATACTTTTCTTTCTGCCCCCCTTTCCTCATTTCATTGACCATTTTAGTGGCGAGGGCTTATAGGAGAAACTAGCCATGCCTCACATCCACAAACTACAAGACAGAAGTCATGGATTTGTTTTCTTTCTGTATTTTTACAGGTTTGGCGGTTTTTGTTTTTTTTTGTGATTAGAATGATCCCTCTAATTAAACTCCTAGAAATTAGACTAGTCCTTTTATGAATGATGCAAATTTCTTGATTCTGTCTGTAGAGGGCAGGGAGGATCTGATTGAAATCTTAGAACCTATAGTAACTACTGCAGTAACTTGCTTCGGCAGCCACTTCTAGTGTCTCCTGTGTTTCAAAAGAAAACATTCTGACTATTGTAGCGTTGCTTGTCAGACTGGTATTTTTGTATAATACCAGTTGTTTGATCTTCTGAAAGTCAAGAATCATTCCTATTAAATCTTCATTAGTCATCCCAATGATCAGTCCACTTTTAGTGGCAGTGACATCTTAGAACTGAGTAACTTTGTCTGCTACGCTTGGAGGAGAAAAAAAATCAAAACCAGAAAAACGGCTCATGATAATTTTCTATTTGAAGACTCATTGTTAGTGCCAAGTGACTTTTCTCATGACTCCCTGTATGGTTTGTGGCTCAGTGGTTAGAATCACTGCACTTTGCTTCCATTACTTGCTGTGCATTAAAATGTTTTTTGCCTTTTTGGCTAGACTTACAGAAAACAACTCAGCCAGCCATGATATAGAACAGTTGCACTTTCCTTTTATTTAAAATGATGTGATTAAGACTTGCCACTCCAAGTAAGTGGCAAATCTCTTAAAGATGAAGCTTGGGTACAAGGAATATATAGATTGTTTTGACCTTCGTAATACTCTTTTTTTTTTCTTCTTTTTTTTCTTCTTTCTTTTGTAGATAGTATGTTTATGTTTGCACATATCAAACATGTTGAAAAAGTAAACCGGTCTTACGCTTACTGAATACCTCAAATGAGTAAAGCATGCCCACTCAAGATAGTTCAAGACAGAATGAGTTTGAGCACTAGGATTTAGCCTGAACATTGTGAGCTTTTTTGGTTTTAATTAAGTAAAGTGGATCTATTTCCTGTTTTTAGACTATAAGTTACAATGGCCAGAAATACATTACGACAACTTAAGTTTTTGCCCTGAGTTTTTGGCTAGCATGAAATGACATCAGTTCAGTAGAATTCCACTTGTCCTTTCGGGGGGCGGCTCTTCCCAGTACACCAGTAAATAACATACATCTTCTGTAACAGAGCATAAAGAGGATAAGGAGACTTTTTTGGTTGTTGATATTTGCATGACCCTTCTGTAAAGAAGCTTAATTCTCTACTGGAGCATGCACATTTTGTGTTTATAAGTTCCAAATCTTGGTTTCAGTCATATACACAAAATGTAATCTTTATTAGATTATATCTCTGTGGCATTGTACTCTATGTTTAATAAATACTTCTGAAGTTGTTGGTGTCTTAAAAATATTTTTGCTAGTAGAAAATAGAAATTTAGTATACAACACAGCTTAACCACTATATATTTTTAGCATAGTAGTAAAGGTGAACGTACAAGTGTTATACATTGTATCTTCATGAAATGCGCTTAAAAAGTGTATAATTTCTTTGGTTTGTATGTTTGACAGGAAGAACAAATATTAAATCAGTATCTCTCAGTGTATCATCTGGGGCTGTGTTAGCCTGGGAATCTCTCCCTGAGGAGCTACTTGGATCTTCTGTGCTCCAGAGGTCATTGGCAGTTGCTTAGCTCATAAGAAGCATAGGTATATCGGGACTTGTCCATCTAATAATGTCCACAGGGAGAAGATGGCCATATTCAGTAATGATCATTTGTGCCAGCATTACCCAGAAGAGTTCTGGGATGTTGAAAAGATTGCTTTACATAAGTTATTTTCTGTGTGCAAGTGGAAAAGATTCTGCTTTCTGTAAAACTTGCAGTGTAATTGAATAAGCAAAGACAAATAGTAGGATGTATGAAATGTGTTTGAAGTCACTCCCCTAAGCAAAGTGCTGGTTCAGTTTGCTTTGGTTATTCCGGATGAAATCTCCTGGCAGGGTGTTTTCGCACACAGGCCCGTTGATTTCTTGCTAGCCAAATATGCAGCTTCTGGTTGAGTCCGGTTTTCTGTGTGCCCTCTGCATCCCCTAAAATGCAGGGTTTCGTTGTAATACTAATGTTTTGATTGTGATAAGAGTCTTGATTTGAACTCTGCTTTAAATCACTCTGCTTTATAGAAACATTTGGATTTATTTTTTTTAACGCAATCTTAGGAACACATGCCTGGAAACTCATCTAATTCTGCATCTCTTTTGGAAACCTGTAACTAGTGTACAGTGTTGCTCCAATGCTATAAATTGGCTCGACAGACTAATGCATGATTTTAGCCTAATTGAAAAGTAAAGGGAGGTTGAAGCATAAACCTTTTCTTTAAAGCTGCTTCCACCATGAGTTCTGCTTTTCATGGTGGATGTCCGTGTTTGATTAGTAAATGAAATAACTCCAGAAGGCTTTTTTTTTTTTTTTTTTTTTCCCCCTCCGGAATCTTCTTTCTTCTTATTCTTCAGTTGTATATGGATTGAAAACCTGTACCTAACCTGTCTCAGATAAGGCCAAGTAAACTTGGGACCACCTGAGTACATTTAATTTTTGGTATAATTTGGCTGCCTGGAAGTTCTGTGGCATTGGAAACAGGGCACAGAAGTGGATGTGCTTACCAGGCCGTTGTTGCCATTTTCCTCCTGTTATCTAGGGTAGCAGCACGGAAGAGAATAGCGCGTAACTGCTGTTAAAGAGCATTGTTTTAAATCTCCTTTAGGCAAACCATGTAGGGAGGGACCCTTAGGTTTTACCAAAGCTGTCAAAAGCCTATTTACTGGGAAAATTGTTTTCATCTGCTGGGGTAGAAGTTACAGACCACTGAGCAGTCATTTGAGGGAAGACTAAACTTCCTATAATCCACTTTATCAGAGAATTTAAATGTGGATGCCATAAATGCTCTTTAACCTGTAATTAATACCGAGAGAAGAACATGATAACCTTTGTCCTTAATGCATTATTCATGAATAAACTTTGCAGTTCTGTCTTGCTGGGCCATTCACAAGCAACCATGGTGCTTTTAAAATGAAGACATTTTAATCAGTAAAACAAGTACGCCTTGAACTTGTCGGCGCAAGAATGAATTGCTGCAGGCTTCCTGTGAAAACAAGTAATTTACTACTCTGAATTTCTATTAAAATTATACACTGGATGGTGCAGATCAGAGTAGACTTTTCCTCCATTTATTGAGCAGCTGTGACTGTTTGGTTGTTCCATATGTGCGTGGTGGAGGTTTTTTCCTTTAATGTAGTGTTGGAGAAAAGTTTGCCTTTCAGCTGCTAAGGAAAGAATTATATGCCAATAGAGAGAGATGGAAGGGAATCTGTGTTAAAGGTCACTTGGTTATTTACAGTTTCTCTCCACATAGTGTTTAAACAAAAGAATCCAAATGATTAATGTTCAGTCTGTCTGGAGCCATCCCTGTTCCCATTAAGAAACCTAAGATGTGTAGGAAGGCGGAACCAGAGTCCGCTACTCTACTTAGCACAGCAAGCCCTTCAGTTGCTTTACTGCCTCATTTCACTTGGTTCCTTTTCTTCTTGTGTTAATAATGGAAAGTAAATTAGAGGTGGAATGCAAGCAGAAAAATAGGACTGCCTCTTGACCTCTCACATTCACAGTAGGATTGGGTCAGTGATCAGGTATGCCTGATCTCATGTTAGGGCAGTGGACTGCATGGTACAATTTTTCACCTTTCTTAGGATTTCTGCCTGCCTTCACCAGCCCCCGTTTCTGCCCTGCTGCTCACAGATGTTCCACCTTGCTTCCAAAATATAGCGAGGCAGCAGCAGCAGTTCAGCTATTAGACATGCACAAAATTGACAATAGACTGAAACTCATTTGTTCCTGTATTGTCTTAGTGGAGACCTTCAACTACTAAATTTTTCTATTTCATTCTTTCGTTTTAATTTTCAACTTACCGTGTAATTATACACGCAAATGGTTTGTTATTGGGCCTTTCATTGCTAAAACTCACTTGAAACTGTGTGGTTTTGTTCCAAATGGCAGAAAATCTGGCTGATGGTTAACAAATTGCAGTCTTGTGTCTGGTTGTGAGAGCAGAGACTGTCACACACTTCGAAGGACACTTTTGTGTTAATGTTCTAATGTAAGCCATAACAAGGATAAATGCATTTCTCGGTGTAACAATATATCCAGCAGGCACTTGATACACTCAGTCTGCTTGTTTTATAGAGAAAGTTAACTCTTCTGAACAGCAAACTATTCCATTTGAAATGTAACTTGTGTGCCTGTTTATCATGCCTGAAGAGGAGGATATCTGCAATGTGAGATGGGGATACAGCCCAGTACGGCCAGTGTTTAGCTGGTTACTGTGTGTCTTGTGTTTGTAATTCATTCAGCAACAGAATAAATCTTTGTCCTGAGAAGCAGTGCCAACCAAACAGCAGAAACCTGAAGAGGACAGATACATTAATACAACTGTTATAAGGCTTGATGTTAATGTTATAAGGCTTATTTTGTCATATGGTTACTACTTTGCAAATCCCTGACAATTTATAAATCCTGTATGTCCTTGCTTGCTTTCATAGAATAGCTAGGGTTGGAAGGGACCTTAAAGACCATCTAGTTCCCATCCCCTTGCCATGGGCAAGGATGACACCCACTAGACTTTCCTCACGTTGACTTTTGTATTTTGCTCAAATTATACCAGATATGCTTTCTCACACCACATCTTTCTCAGTGATTGATCAGTGTTAATGTTTCTCATTCAGTTCACCAAAAGCATATCATTTAGGCAGTGGTCTAAATCGATTCAGATATGAATCCATCTAGTTGTCTGGATGCGATAATGAAAATAAGAAAACTGAGAAAATGCATTGTTTAATATGATTTTGAATATTATAAATAAAAATATTTCATTATTTTCCCTTTTCACCCTCCTGAGAACAGCACAGCAAAAGCAAGATATCTTTAGTCAGTAATACCACTTCTTGATGCCCCATGTTCTTCTGTGGAGTGGCCGCTACTCTCTCTGGGGACACCATCCAAAGCTCTGTCCTTGGTCAGGTTTTCCCTTTGGCATCTCTTCTCCCTGTGTGCTTACAGTATCTGGGCTGACTTTGTTCTGTGTTCCAGGGATTCGCATGTAGCTTCATGCCCCTTTCCCCTGCTCCAGCAATACCAGCTCCTTTTCTGATGCTGTTCTTTCTCAAGGTCTTCCTCAGCTGTTTCCTCCCCTCTTTAAGTGCTGCTTCTGTACCATTGCTATTTCTTTTTGACTAGCAGAACTTGACAACACTGGAAAAATGAACAGTTGCTATATGCATGAATACAGTTGTCATATGTTCAATTAATTTGTAGAATAAGGGGCAAGTCCACTGACTTTACACTGAAGACTCCTCAGGTAATCTCTGCCTCTTTTCTGGCCTTCTGGTTCAAACCAAAATCAGTAAAATTCTACTTAGGTGAACCCACTCCTTCTAACTTTTGAATTGATCAGAGACAGTGTCTTGACACTTACCTATTATACAGAAATAGGTACAAAAAGTGTAATATAACTCTGAACAGAGGGACCTATTCTGCCAGAGTTAAAATTGGTTTATCAATGAATTGGGGATTGTGGCAGTGCTAAATTTTGTGTGTCATTTTCAACGCAAGCACAGTATTTTGCATTCACTGCAAGAAACTGCAGGTGGTGTTTCTAGGCAATTAAAATGCTCCTACAATTCAGCAGCTCTTAATCCAAGTTCAGGAGAGCTTATTTAGTTATTAAAATCTTAGAGATTTGTAGTTCTTATAATCTCTGGAAACACTGCTTAAGGATTTAGCTTCTGCTGCCCAGTTGTGCACGTAGCTTTCATAGGCTGGATTGCACTAGCAGAATATCTTTGTCTTGTACAGCACTGTCCATGAGAAGAAGTAGGGCACCTATTTACATTCCTGAATTTTACTCAGGTAAAGTAGTCCTAAGGAGTTGCATATCAGCTGCATATGCTGAATTTAAAGCATAGGCCACTTCTTTGTCTTGTTGATGTGCTTTTTAATTCAGAGATGTTCAGATTCTGATCAATGAACTTGTTCAGCTGCTTGTGTTTTAAACGTTTACAAGAGCAATGAAAATGTAATTTCTACCCCTGCTTTGTATTATACATCTAGGACTGGGGTAAGTAGCTTCTACACTCTGTTGTGTAATCAGCTTTCAGTGGCTGAGTCACTGCTTTGAAGGCTGTTAATGCTGCTACATGCCTTTAAGTGCTGATCTCCATACCAAGAAAGGTATTTCTCTCCTGTGTGCTTCACTTTCTTTTCTCTTTCAGTTATTACACGTTATAGCCACTATTCTACACTTTGGAGCTGAGCATTCATGCTTCAGCGAGGGAGGAACAATCCTCATCTTGGAGTACCATTTTAAGGATCCAAATTACATGGTTTTAATATAAGCATATTTATGAAAAGAAAAATGCATCTTGATTTGAATATTATGCCCTTTTCAGCTAATGCTGAAAAATTCTACTTTGTCACTTAAACATTTTCAACATGAAATGTAGACATGGCGATGGGGAAGTGTAAATTGTGACTGGGTCCGAGGATTCCTGTACTCATCTCTGTAATCATCCCTGTACTCATCCTACTGTCGTATTAAGGAAAAAATGCAAGCACCTTACCTCTTAAAACCATGTTCTTTTGTTCTTTTTCCACAAAATCTGTATACATCTTGCCTTTCTGCTAATCCTTAAATTCTTGGACTTCACCTGCCTCTGCAATCTGCCAGTTTTCCTCCTCTGCAAACATGCTGTTGCAAGTACAGCCTTTCCTCTAGCTCTATTCAGAAAGTCTTGTGGCTCTTCTCTTTATGCCACTCTGCTAACACTGGTTTAGCCATTCGCCATTCTTTTTTTTTTCCTCTCACCTGCCAGATTCAAGGTTATGTACTCAATTTTCCCCTTTCTTGATCGCATGCTGGCCTCTCCTGTTGGTTAACTTTCACAGATTTTTCCTTCTCCACGTTTTAGTGCATCTTTCAGCCTTCCTCATTGCAATAATTCTGGAGAGTTCGCTTGCTAGGTCTTGTCTTTCTGCATTCAACCTTTTCTGTAGCTGTTCTGCAATCATCACGTGCAAATACCAGCACACTGATGTTTTGTGGGCCAAAAGCACAACCTGTTTCTCTCTTCTGAGCTTTTATTTTACTTTGCGTCTTTTCATGATGTACATTCCTACTTGTCAGGGTCTTCATGTACTCACTGGTAATCTTTCTTGTACTGTTTTGTAAATCCACTATCTCATTTCTTTGAAATATTTCTCAAGACTCATTTCTGCAAAGATAACAAAGTCTAGGTACAGTAGGCATGATTTTACTACAAACGTGTCAGTTTATGTTCAAATCTGTGCTAGTTAGCATTTGTGGCAGTAGCTTTTTCTTCTGCAAATGAACCCTCAGTACAAAATTTTCACAAGTAAGTAATGTTTTACATCAACTTTGTATGTAGGAGATAACGCAAGGGGAAAAAAGAAAGAGGGATGGAAACCTTTGTTGTGTGTTGAAAGCAAATGGAAAATTCCTCAAATTAGAATTCCTCTATTTGGGTACCTAATTTTACACTAGACATGCAAAAACTTTGGGAAAGTATAGCTGTATAATTATTTGGAAACCCGTAAAAGCAGTTATTGCTGAATAGTCAAGCAAACTAATTTACTTGGGAAATTTAACCTTGCAGATGCTCATACATAAAGGAATGTGACTTTCAAGATGAAATTTTGCTACGCTATCTAAGTTCATAATATATGTAATGTCTCATACAGTGAGATGCATAAAGGCACATGTCTGATCTATCATAATTTCAATTAATAATATTTCTAATTAGGAATAGAATTAAATGTAGAACTCAATATAAGGAAAGATATAGATGGAAGATCTATATTGAACCTTGCTCTTGTTAACGCATGCTATCTCCCTTCTGCAGTCACCTGGACACCTATGGTATACATTCAAAGAAAATTATTTTGAAATCCAAACAGAGAGCTAAGTTTTAAGAGCTAAGAAATTTTTAGCTCAGATATTCTGATTTTTCTTTGGATCCTTATAGATAACTATATCTTAGCTGGATCACCAACAGATGGTGTGAATTAAATACAATATCTTATCAAGTAATGTTAATTTATATAAAAGGAATCAACTTGCATTCATTAAAAGATCTTGTTTGTTTTGTTTTGTTTTGTTTTTGCTTTTTCATCCCACAGATGTATTTAGTGATTTTTCCAGAGGGGACTCGTTACAATCCAGAAATACCAAAAGTCATTGCAGATAGTCAATCATTTGCTGAAAAAGAAGGTAAGCAAAAAGTTTTTGAATTCTTTTGTTATGGTGCTAGCATGTGTTATATAAAACGTTATATAATTTGAAGATGATCTCACCTAACTGGACTGTTAAGCCTGCCTGGTTGATACTTAAGCTTTAGACTAGAATAAGTCAGTGTTCCTCCTACCACAGAGTAAGATGAGAGAAGCTTGTATACAGACATTTCATGCATTTTACATTGTACAGGAGCATTAAGTCTCAAGGAAGTTCTCTTTAGTTTCTATCTATATGTATTCACGGACACTTCTTTTCCTACTTTTCAGGGACATAGGAATCACCTACACTGGATCAGGGCACTACTGATCTATCTAGACTGACATTGTAACTCCAATTGCAGTTGTTACTTGACATCAAGGATATTTTGAATCAGGAATGTTGTGCCTTAAAGTCTTCCCAGCTCTTCCTTTTTAATTACTATTAATGCCACAATTTCTTTTGGGATTTGTTGCTCTTTCATCTTCCAGTCTTACCCCTCCTTGGTTGAACTTTATCCTGTAGTTGCATTGATGAATGCTGACATCATAACTGCAGGTGGAATTTCATCTTTGGAATGGCTTGCAAAGGCTCCCAAGCTTTTTCATTTTTCTCACATCATATGCACAATACGTAGAAACTTTTAACTCCAACAGTTCAGTCAACATATTTCCTGGTTTTGTTTTTTCCTGTTGACCAAAAGTGAAATAATTCATCCTGAAGGTAAACAGAGAGAAACAAATAGGTCTGGTAAATTCATTTCTGTGACACGCTGAAATGAATTCAGAAGTCTGTGAATCAGCCTGTTGATATCATCAAGCTATTAAGTATTGTTAGTTCTTGTCCAAAAGGATATACGCTTTTCTTCTCCTCCTTGGGAAGAATGGAATTTGTTTGCGTGTATGTGCAAGAGAGCTTAAGTCATAATGTATTTATTCATCGCTTCAGTTTCCTGTCGGAAATGAAAGTCAAATGTTTCATTGAGGTTGGCAGTTCTTTGAGAGTTCAGAGGGGGTGTTTGATATGAGGTGGGTTTTTTTTTTTCCTCTCTCCTCCTTTTTCAGGGAATAGAAAGGGATCTCACTGTCGTTATTATTTTAGTAAACCTCTTAATTATACTTCCGCAGTCCACAAAACAGTAAAAAAATGCTTTGTGCTTTCAGAGCACCTGTTTGTTTCTTCTAGTGCTTTTCTCCAATTATGGCCTGCTTTTGTCTTGTAAGGGTTACTCCTTTTAAAAATGCTCACAACAAGTATTTATTAAACAGGAAACTTCTTCTGTTCCAGCGTAGAATCCTCTTGATCTGCTTTTCCTCATTGCTGAATTCTTTCATTGTTATTGTTCACAAAAATTTGGTCTCTCCTCAACTTTTATACGGAGAGGGTGGGAACTGTCCCTGCAAGTTAATGGGAAGATTGATACTCACTTGAATTAGGGCATCCCTTGCACAAGAGAAGCAGGGATGGCCAGCCTGCCTGACGCTAAAAGCCACATAACAAAATATTCTTACGGCTAAAAAAAAAAAAAGCCACAAGGCACAGACCACGTACGCTGGGGAGCTCCGAGGACAGGAAACTCCAAGCGGCCGCCGGCAGATGACAACTACTCCCCAGAGCCCTGCCATGAGCGGTGCTGGCCCCAGCTTGTGGCTTTTGCTTGGCAGCCCCAGTGCCACCACTGTCCTGGCTGCTGGCTGCAGACTGGGGCTTGGTATGGGAGCTGTGACCGAACGCCTTGCCCCACACATCATATTTTGTACAGTTTTGTGAAAGGTAGCAGTGCCCAGTCAGATGAATGAGGATGCATTGTGATTATAGCTTAAAATTTGTACTTCAGTCATTGTCGAGAAACGAAAAGTCTGATGATTTTGTCTTGTCTTTGATATACAGCATGGTGCTTCAGTGTTGGCTTTACAGACACACAGGGGATTATTTTTTTTTTTGGTATTTTATAAATTACATTGTGAAATGTGAGTAGGCTTTTTAGCAATTTTTTCCTACATTTTTGCACATTTTATGTGTTGAGGAAATAGTTCAAGTGTAATATTGAAAAAGTGGTTTAATTCCTAAGAATTAAACTTTCACTTGATGTTATTTTCTCTGACAGATAGGACCAGAGATATTGTACCCAAAGATAACAAAGCTATTCCTAGAGCACAAGCATAACTCATGTTTATCATGCTGTCTGAAATCTGAAATACTGTTTTTGACGTCTGTGTATATGTTTTAGTAGTTTTGTAGAGAGGAAGTATGAAAATATTGCGTGGATTTTGTGTTTATTTTTACTCTCCATGGGCTGGATACTCTTCCAGGGAAGTTTCATCAGTTTAAGCAGAATTATTGAGCTGAATTTAATTACCTGACGTTAATGTGACCAGTTGATGAATTGCAACTTATATCTTGGTATTCTTTTTAAGAACATATCAGTCATGGATACAGTCACTGCCTCTTACAGGTGGTCAGAGGACTAGTTCAGTAAAGCAAAAACCAACCAGCCAAACAAACAAACAAACAAACAAAAAAAACCAAATGCTTAGGTCGACATCCAAAAGCTTATTTTCATGTTGCTGGTTGCAGCTATTATGTCTTTCGTCATTGATATGAATATTTAAATAAATCTTATCTGTCTATGAATAGGATGAAAGGATATCAAACAGCAAAAGAATATAAAGGTGATTGAGGCCCCCCTTGAAAGAGAGGTAACTTTTTAAAAATACTGATTATACTTCATGTTACAGTTTATTCTTGTCTTAAGACTTGGGTTCTACACAAAATATTGACTCCTTGCAAAAGCAAATGGATTTCTTCTTTCTGAAACACCAGCAAATCAAACACACACAGTCTGTGAGTGAAGAAATTGAGACAGTGCTATAAAACATGGAGAAACGTCTAGGGAAGGAATAGTAAGCCTATAGTAAGCCTATACTTGCTTACTATTTTTAGAAGGAAATAAAGGTACTGTACAATAAAAAATAAAATCCATGATCTAGTATTGCAGATTTCTCATTAACTACCATGCCAAGTTCTTGTTGAATGTGCTGCCAGTTTTGCGATTTTTTTTAAAACCAAGGAATGCCAAAAAACATCTATAAAGATGATGAAATTAGGGCATTTATGTTCCTGGTTTTCACAATGGAGACTGACATGTGCAAACGTGCAGTAATTGTTTTCAGTGAGATGTAGAAAGTTGCTTACTGCCGGGGGTACTGATTATGTGGTAATAAATGGAGACTGTTGTCATCTGAGGGTAATGCTAGTACCCTCAGAAACTGAAGATTATTTATTCTACATGTTTTACAAGTGGTTGAAAATTCTAATCAAATCAGATTTTTACCCAGAATAGAACAGGCAGCATTTTAAACTGAAAATATATTTATTTCATTGTACTGGGGAAGGAAAAATGTGCTCCTTGAATTTTAGAAACAAAAATTACCCCTTAAAACTAAGTTGTTTGGGATTAATGCAGGAGCTGCTCATAAAACAAATTAAATCCTGTGGAGTTGAGAAATTTATTCCAGCATTTAATTTTGTTGTCCAAATTCTAATATTTGCTGGGGTTTCACAGCCGCAGCAAACCAAGTAAGCAATGTTGCCAGAATCTCTGATGAAAACATCTGTCAGGTTTTCACATTTCTGTCAAGTAAATGAAACCCTGCACTTCCAAGCCAATGGAGTCAGTGCCATGGGGGTGGATTTGAACATGATGATCCTTCTTGTCCTCTCATGATGGGAAATAGGTAACCACGTGAGATGATTTCTTGAGTGATTGCTGCTAGGATGCTCTCTGTTTTTCTGTTTTTCTACATGGTTGGTTACTCAGGTTTCCAATGGGATATCTCCTAAGATTCTCATAATCAAAGGAAATGTTTCTCTCTGTAATGTACTGAATAACTAAAAATGTGAAGGCATGTTTTACCTCTTGTCTCCTGAGCCTTCCAGTTTCCACTACTTAAGCATACAGCATCTTAGAGTTTGCTTTAGTTTTTCCACTGTAATTAGTCAGCTAACATGATCAATTGTCATCTTCAAAATCCGTTGGGATCATTCAGTTGACATATAATGGTGACCCTTTATATAGTAGAGACTATATCTAGAGGCTGGTCAGCTGTTTTAGGCATCTTAAAAGTGTCTTGGTTCTTCCACACTAACCAATGGGCTTGAGTTTTGAAGTCTGGGGAATTTAAATTTGTGGGTGGCACTTTTATTTTCTTAGGGATTTAAGTTTAATCTTGTTGTAATATTAGAAACAGTATTTATTTATTTATTTCAAACCGTAAATCTTTCAAGGCATATTACTGGTTCTGGACTACAGAACAAAATTTCTACACAACCCATAAAATACATGATTTTTTTTTCCTGTACCAGCTTCTGGTATAAAATTTATTTCATTTATATGCTCCCACAATATGTATGTCTAGATTGCTAATAATTTTATAGGAGTTAGACCTTTGTAATGTTCCAAACAGTGACAAATTTCTTAGGTTTTGTAGAATATGAACTTTATCCAAATGTTAAGGAAATGGTATTTTAAGGATTTGAAAATGAATAAGAATAATCCAAAGCCCTCCTACTCCTAATGTTGCTAACTTCTGAAAAGTCAAAGAGAACATGATAGGAAGCTTGGAGAGTTTAACTTGACTTGCTGTTGCTGAATGAAGACAAAACAATCTTCCCAAGTGAAAGGCATTTATGAAATTTTGTATTAATGTTTGATTTCTAACAAAGGTCATTTAATCAAGCAAATATTTCAGGTATTCATTTATCGTCTCCCTGGGTTTTATGCATAAAAGTGGCAAATGTAAACATTTTTTAATGCTAAGCTTATCTTGCCTAGTATCATGCTTTCTACTAAGATGTTTGTGCGTGCAGGATATGCTTATCTCAAAATTGCTTTTACAGGTCATGTGAAAAAGAGGTATTTCAACGGAGCTAATCGAAAATGTTTCCCTTCTAGATCTTGGCATTGGTTTTAAATTGTATTTTAAAGCAATCTGAAGTATTTAATATCCAGAATGTTATTTGAAACTTTCTTTAGAAAATATCTTTTGTTAATATTTTTTCCACACGCTTTGATGTAAGCAAGCTTGGCGTAAAAGTGAAATGTGGAAAGGAGAGTAACATCTTTTAAAAAGTCATGTGTGGGGGTGGACCTTGAGTAGCATTTGAGAGCCAATACCCTTGGATTTCTGCTATGAAATGTTGTCCTTAGAAAATTAAGTTTAGGAAAGAAAGAAGCTATCTTATATTCTTAAAAACTTCTTTCTGGATACACCCATTATGGAAGAAGGTGTCCTGAAGCGTGGTGTCTCCTGTGTTGTGCTGTGGGATGGTTGTGCACAACTATCCTGGCTGGGGACCTGTGGCCAAGTACAATGTTGTCTGCTGGTTGGGTAGCAGATCATGCCTGAGAATACTGGAAACTTGAACCTTGCTACTGTGTACCTAACTTTTCAGTGGGGGGGGGGGGAAAGATGTGTTTTGGAAGTGTTTTCTTATGTGAGCACATTTCTTCTGCAGCTTTCTTGGCAGAGTTCCTTAAAATCTATTCCATGAGAGAGGGCGTATAGGAAGCTAGAGATACTGGCAGCTTGGGAGAGGAAGCTCCCGCACGAAGATTGAGCACTCCACCATACGTAATTTTATACGTCTCTCTGGACCCTGGTTTCAGTAACTAAGCCACTGAGGTCACTCCAGTAGGCTGGTAGGAACGTAGTGTTAGGTGAGTGTGTAGGACACCCCAAATAACTGCAAAGCTTTCAGTCTAATACTACCCCTGTGTACACACATGAAGGCACAAAAGGAAAAGAGGAAAGAAAGACCGAGATGGTATTAAGCTTAACCCACTGTTTTTCACCCTGCTTTCAGTTTTTGTCTTACCATCAAGTAACATAGTTTCATAGGGGGAAAGAGACCTCTCAGATTAATCTGACATTCACTTTTAGAGAGAATATAACTTTTGTTGATTAAATGTGGCAGTGCTCATGCAATACACAGGGTATTTATAATTTAGAGCTGGTTGTTGTTTTTCTTGATTGTTTTCATTTCAAATGAGGTATGTGCACATGTCAGGGTTAAAAAGATGACTAATGGTGGAGTCTGAAAATGTAGGTGGCCTGCCTGCACTGACCAGCTCTATGAGCTTTTGGCTTGGATGAAGGAAAAAGAAAGAGGAATCTTCTCCATAGAATTGTACTCAGCTATTACGTGTAACTTTACCCTGAGAGCTTAGATAAATCGTGTTTTGTTTTTTTTGCTGTCATTGTTCTTTTCTGTTTGCATGAAGGATTCAGTTCTGGAGATGTTAATGATTTGTCTCCTTAAACTTCCCAGATTAAAACCTTACTTCCTTTTGTTCAGAAAGTCTGCAACAAAACTGAAGTAATTTTGCATCTTGTTACAGTCTAGTTAATGGTTGCCAGTTGAGGTACCATTGCTCACGCTATTTCTTTGGACTTTTGTATTATTTTAATGATTTCACCCTTAATATATTCTCTCACAGATCTGCATCAAGTTATTACGTTTTGGGGTATTTTATGTCTGTTAGTCATTTAAAAATCAGCTAACATAGAAGAGCAAAGCTATAGCATTTTAAGGTAGAGTATTACTTTATTAGACATTTAGTTTGTTTTCTTTGGCATTTAAAATAAAATCTCATGACCTCAAATACTTTGACAGAGAGTTCTAACTTAGTATTGCACAACATTAAAAACAGTTTAAGCACAGTGTGTTTTGTGAATTGGATGCAGGCCGCTTGCCAAGGTAACTATACTGTAACTACTTGGGCTTAAATTCTGTTATGTTGATTTTAGCAAAGATCATCAAGTAATTGCAAGAATGTGTGCTTAATGCTTTTATAAAACATATTTTAAAAGGATGTGTTGAACTCCTGTTATTGCTGCATGTTTGTCATACACTGGAGCTGTACTAAATAATGGATTATGGACTTTCTTCATTGGTTTTAGATAGATACATACTTTTTTTGAATCTAAACCTTCAAGAGTTCCCTTGTAGCACGTAACACAAGAGGGGCTTGTTTTACAATTGTACTTCACATATTGTCACTGACCATCTTCACCACAAAAACTCTCCATGAATTAATTCAAAAAACTCAGCACTGGGTAGCCTTCGACGTGTGTTTTAATTTGTCTAGAGGATTCAGTTCCCATTAAAGCCTTATTTCTCCTTTCTTTCCCCACAGTACTAGTATGGGTAGGGGGAAGATGAGTTGGGCAGGAAAGGAATGACAGCGTTTTTTGGATAAAATGAATGTGTTGTGGGATTTGGATCAGTAAGAGTTGTGTTGGGTAGAACGACTATTGCTAACACAACACTAGAATATTCAGTGCTTGATTTACTGAGTAAACGTTTGGAAACGTAACATAATTAGCTGTTTGATGTGACAGTTCACAAGCTAAAAAAACCCTACAACCATGTTATGCTTCAAAATATTTACACAATCCACACAACATTTTGCATAGATAGTTATCCCCGTTGCTGGTAAAGCTTAGAACGGTGACTTCAGAAAGAGTGCTAGCAAAAAACCTTTTATCTCCCTGTTTGAACAAACACTTTCTTAGCAAATACTAAGAAATCAAGATAACGATTTATACTGAAAATTTCAACTATAAGAATCTTAGAGCTGCTTAGAAACCAGCATTATTTTAAAGTGTTCAGTAGATACTTACATAATTTTAGATCAGAGTACACTTTACCCAACAAGAAAGGAAGAGAAGTTCAGTACAAAATCAGGACATACTATATTGCCTTTTGTGTTGATTTTCCAAGTGGCAGTATGTCTAAAGCAATACCACAGTATTTTGATTTAGAAAAATAGTCCGTGTATCAGGAACCAATAGCACCAATGGGTGGATCTTTAAAACATATTGAAGAGTAAAACTATGAATGATAAGGCTAGAAAGCAATAATCACAATCATATTCTGATACTTCTCTTTGAGAAAAATACACATCTTATAGCCAAATAGTGATTTTTTTTGTATGCAATGCCTTTTTCAGAAGCACTTTCAAATGAATGTGGAATAGCTGTGTTGAGATCACAGAAAGGTTTGGGGTTTTTTGTTTTTGTTTTGCAATTCATTGTATATTAAAACTTTGGAAATTGAATAAAGTTTATACTTTCAAACCCTCTGTGCTTGTGTATTCTAAAGTGTGTTTTCAGTGGAAGCAATCAGCTGAAGCAAACATTGAAATGAAATACTGTTGTGAGGGCTTGCGGATTGCTGTTAAACTTGACAGTTTTATGTCCATGGTCTGGATGGTTAAGGTCAGCAGTGGATTTCTGTGACTATGGTTTTGTTAATAAGTGAGTTTAATAGCTTGTTGGCAGGGAAATTGAGAAGGTTTCTTCCATGCTGTTGACTCTGTGCTGTTTTCCCTCTGCCCTGCTTAGTTTTCTGTTAGGATGGTTTGTTGAGTCAGCTGGTGGGAGGGTGGTGCCAGAGCAATATGAGGTTAGTAGCTGACACAAGCATGCACAAAAGAGTAGTAGTCAAATGGCTGCAAGGATAAAGTGGAATTTCCCATTTTGATCAGCATTAAGTCATTGCATAGTCTTGAGTCTAACTGCTTTCTGTCATCCTTCCTCAAAGAGAGGACCGTCACTTTGTGCCACTAGAAAGAGGAAAGTGAGAGCTGGGAAAAAAAAATCTAAAATAGAAAATAACAAATGTATTGAAATATCTGATAGTGTGGTAGCTTTGGAGAAACGTTGCATCTTGTTTCAGCATGTGTAGTTTAAAACTGTTGTTTTATTACTGTGGGACGGTATTAGGATTCAGTATGTTGATGGAATTGGTTTGTCCATTGGAAGTGAAACGCCGGATGAACATTGGGCATGTTTAAAGATATCTGTGCTTTTGCCTCATTTACCAAACCTGTTTCTGAGACAGGCTATCAGGAGGTGATGTTCTGTTTGATAATTCTCAGCTAATTTTTTTTTCTCAATTGGACAAACATAAACGATGAGGAGAAATGCTTTTTCAGCACATATGAGCCATGTTAAAACTATCACTACTTTTAGAGCAGCAGCTGTACTGAGGACTCTTTTGTTGAGCAGCCTGTCTGTCATTAATGTCCTGTAAGATTTGTTTCATCTTCTACATGCATTCAGTAGAACAAATGCGATGTGCACACATGCTCTCTCTCAACTGAGAACTGGAGATTAAAAATAATCCTTTTGTGACTTTGAGTGGGGGTGCCAAGGTTGTTGGCATGATGTTCCTTTTGTGAGTGTAGCCCAAATTACTTTCAAACCCTGTAATATTTTTTTTCTTTTTTTTCCCTAGGACTTGCTATATTAAAGCATGTGCTAACACCACGCGTGAAGGCAACTCATGTAGCCATCGACACAATGAAGGACTATCTGGATGCAGTTTATGATGTGACTGTAGCATATGAAGGTACCGTGGACCACAAAGGGCAAAGAAAACTGGCGCCATCTATGACAGGTGTGTTGATTTATATTAGACATGCTGCAGACATGTGCTTGTTGATATACAAAAACCACCACAGGTGCTTTGCAATGCTCGGAAGATAATCTCCACAGTGCTCTAGCCATCTTACCGCTCCTTGGTAGGGCAGTGTTGACTAGTGACTCGGCTTTATAATACCTACCCACAAGATCTACTGCTCCTTCTCTTCCCTACTCCTCACAGAGAATATATTTATGGTCAAATTCTATCTGCAGGTAGTCTTTGGAGTTCAAATGATCTTGAATCCATAGGCAGCAGGTGGTGTTCACCTTTGTGTTTCTTCTAGCACTGGCATTTGGCCTGATTGTAAATTCTCTCTTTCTCCCTGCTTTGCTACATGTGTGCAAATGTGATATAATTGCTGAAATGCATACATTTTAAAGGGAAAATATGTAGTAATATATTTTATTTGTAATTTTTCAAGTTGCTGAATATGCCCAGCAATTTGATAAACACTCAAAGCATTTTATGCAAGTGAGCTTTACTTGCTGTAGTACTTTAACCACTTATAGCACTTTAAGAGACTGGGGAAAATTAGTTGTACATACCTTCAGTTAACTCACCAAAAAGTTAAGTTCTGGAGTATCTGATGGGGAAAACTGGGACAGAAGGCTTTGGGGTTTGATGGGTTTTGTGCTTGGTGGTGGGTTGTTGCTGTTTTTTGTTGTCATTGTTTTGTTTTAAATAATTCAGTTACCTGCACCATCACTGGAGGGCCAAATAGCATCTTTCATTCCGTTTGTAGTTGATGGATCGCTCAACCATATATCTGCACAGCTGTCTGTTGCTAGCTGGCTCACAATGATACTTTCAAGTCTTTTGCACTACTGATACTAAGGGGAAAATATGCCACATTAGTTCACCCTTGTGGGCAAGGGCTCAGTGTTGTCTGAGGGGCTTGCAGGTAACTTCATAGCTAACTTCATTGGCGGATATAACTTCTTGAGGTGGTGTAAAGTTCATATGAACTCTGTCCAGGTGCATGTTCCTTAGAAGTTCTGGAATTGTCTGTTTTTACATTTTCACCCTATTTAAAATTCTGAATAGGTGAGAAATATAACTATTAACACCATGTATTAACTCAACACTTGTGTTGTTCTGTTAGTTCTTAGGATAGTTTTATGGTTAAGTATTGAAAGTGCTTTTTATGATTTAACATGCTTTCTTTTAGGCATTTTTTTATCATAGTTTTGCAAATTTTACGATGTAAAGTTCATGACTTTTTTTCAAAATACCTTATGACCCTATTACAGACTCCCTAGAAGACTGGCAGCCTTACTCTTTTCCTGTCACCCAAGATTTCATTTAAAACAAATAGAATTATTTCCCCTTCTTCCCTGCAGCATATCTTGTTTCATGACTTGATTATTAGGCAGTTTCAACCACTTTCATGCTGGACTTTTCACTGCCTGATGGTTAATTAAGCTATTAAAATATCATTACTTATTGATAAAATGGCAAATGTTCAAATTCTTTATGAGCCCTCTTCACCTATTGAATTTTTGCATGAAAAATAGAATGAAATTGCATGAAAAATGAATTCAGTTTGCATGAAACATGGTATAATTATGTAAACGGAACTAACAAACTGATTTTCCCTGTTGGCTGCTTCTTGTGTCTGGTGTCAAGTGGTAATCAGATGGTTTTGGGGTGACCACTCCACAT
Source organism: Anser brachyrhynchus (assembly GCF_964034855.1). NCBI lineage: Eukaryota > Metazoa > Chordata > Aves > Anseriformes > Anatidae > Anser > Anser brachyrhynchus. Next base: position 101,612,503 of record NC_137696.1, on the reverse strand, counting down.
CCAGCCTTCTCAGGACTCCACAGCAGGACTGCATATCCCTCATGGGTGTATCAGCCTTGCTGGTAGGGCTGGGATAATTACTGTCTCAGACTTTGGTAACAATAAAGCTAGTAAAGCAGAATGAAGTGAAGCCAACCAGTTGTTATCCATTACAGAGTAGATAAATGAAATATCCATCCAGAACATTCCAAGTTATTGTGGCAGTCAAATGTATTCCATATAATATAAATTATGTAGATTAAGGACACTTTATAAATTACAGAGCGGAACATAGCTGTCATTCCTTTAGACCCTCCAGACACAAAATAGAAGAAAAAATAATTTATGTTCTCAAGACTCAAGATCACTTCAATATTTGTTCTGCAACAGCCCAACAATTGGTCTGTCTACGAATATACTACAATAACAGGAATTGATTGTTAGACATTTAAGATTATTTATCATTTTTGCTCTGTACAGTACTACGACGAGGTATAAAATGCCTCTCTGGTGTGCAATTCATATGAACATTTCATATATGTGTCAGTGCTGAATGAAAATTTTGTTTTTCGTGAACATCAGAACAAAATGGTAGTACGATCCTGGGGATTTTTAAAAGATAAGGTTGACGTGTCTTTTTCAGTCTAGCAACTCTGATTGAAATTTATTGCATGGAAAACAAACTTCTGATAAACTCAACTTTACTTGAGGACTCTGTTTTCCATAGTATGACATTTCCCATGTGAATGATATCTGAGTTCCACACAATGTGTTTCTTGACATGCATTTTGCTTTCAGTTCAGTAAATGTCAATTCTTCAGAAGAGCCGGTGTCACTTCTGGGAAAAAAAATAAACAAAACAAACAACACCAACAACAAAACTACGTACTTTTCCAGGGATTGGCTCTTGGCTACTGTCTTCAGTAGTAAACAGAGCAGGTTAAAAGGAACATTTTAGTGCCTGTAAGTTGTACTATCATGCTCTATCAAGGAAATAGCGTTAATAAGCTGAACTGAAAAGAAAATCGGAGGAAAAAGTAATTGCATTTTAAATTTTGTAATGTGGAACTCTTAGTTTAAATAGCTTGTCTTAGAAAAAAAATATTTTTTTTCACTCCAGAAAGCTTCGATATCATAATATTTACTTGTCCAATGGGACCGAAACAAAACATTATATACTAGCAACTGGGAAGACAACATTCACCATCCTTTCTGCATTAGTGCTTGGAGCAGTGAATGCCAGGAACATTTGATAGCATGCTGCCTTTTAAAACAGCCAAATTGTTATAGTATATTCTTTCAGATGTGTTGAATTTTTTGTCAATATTTATTCATTTCATATTTAGTTGGCACTTTCCAACTGGAAATTCTGTTTTAGAAGACATCAGATTTAATTAGTGGTTGTAGACAGGGATGTTGCTTTTTTTTAGTGCTTCACTTTCAATTGTAGCTAACGGTTGCATTTTGTGTTTTGTTTTGCTTTTTCCTACCATTTATCTATCGTTCATTCCTTTTCTTTCCAACAAGTTTGGATCTTGGTACATTTCCAGTGGAAGTTTGTCCCACACATGGCAGCCTTTCTGAAGAATAACACTTTCCCACAGATTTCTTCCCTCTCTTAGTGCTGAAGATGGTTTGTCCAGTTCATTAATGACAGACCATGATGGACCACTTAGGGAAGACCACGCTACCAGACTGCATTAATTTGCGATCATTAGAATAAGATCCATATAATCATATGAGCACTTAAGCACTATTAAGATGCAATTTAGGTTTAAATGCTGAAAGTACAATTTAGAAGGAAAAAGGAGAGGGAGAAACACTTGTGCTGGACTTGTTGATAATACTTTACTATACTATCACTAAATAAAATACTATCGTTCTGTTTTTTGGGGGAAAAAAAGAAAGAACCTGATTTTCCTCCTTCCAAATGAATGTGCTGAGTGTTCACATCCAGCTTTGCCTGGTGTTAAGGGGTAGGTCTCACGGGACGTGGGAACTGTTGTCATTCTTGCACCTGAAAGAGTATTATGTACACATTTACATCTTTATTATTCTGCCTGAAGCCTGGAGGTTTTACCATAAGCAGATGGTATTTATCTGGCCTTTGTAGAAGAAAGCGTGTGTGAAATAGCAGCATGTGACAATGATAAACATTGAATAAAAATGGCAAGTACATGTAGACTCCGTCTTAAAGAAGTCAGAGGAATTCCTGAGAATTATTGACTCTGCTGTATATCAATTCCAGAACAAACACTTTGAAAGCGCGTGTATGTGTGTGCATTTCTGAAAATCGGTACATCACTTTGATCAGTATAATTTGAGGAGGTCAAACTGGTCTAACTTCCCTGGGGGAAATTACGCTTTTCCAAATGCCTGTACTTTTGTTAGGACCCAGTTAGACGCTGAAGTACAGAACAATAGCAAAGAAACTGGAGCAATAGAAACCAGTCTTTGTCTGGACTTTGGCCCAAATTTGATCATATCTATTGTCTTTCAATATCCACAGAATGATAACAAGCACGTGGTTATAGAAGTGCTGAAAGAATTGAAAAAAAATTTTTTTTTTAAATGATAAACAATAATAGGAATATAAACCAGTCAAAAGTAAGATTTATAGCGATGAACTGACTAATCTGTTCAGATCTCTGCTAGCTGTCATCTTATTGCACGAAGAAATATTGAAAATTAAATGGTAATTACTTTAGAGCAATTGAAAGGATGTAAATTACAACTGAGGCTGGACATCAGCGTTGGTGAAATTTGTGTCAAGTATTAGATGGCTTTTTAACGTTTGTAGTAAATTTCATGTCATGAACTTGTCATACTGCATCTGTTCAAGCAAAAACTAACTGCGTTTCATATTTCATAATGTAATTTTTCCATTGAAATATTTGGAGCAATTTTGATAATAACCAGCAACATAGTTCTAGTGATATTCTGTCTTACAATTTTTCTTTAAAGGAAAACCCTGGTTTTATTAAGTATTAAAATATGACACGTTTTAATACAATGATTTCACCTGGTGCCATAAGGAAAGTAAATGATCAATCAGTTTTAAACTGAATGCATTTTCACTTGTCTTCCATAGGACTAGGACTATAGAACCCTTGTCATTTCCTATTAAAAGTAGTTTGAGTAGCATGAAAGCCTGTCTGTTAATTTTGGGATGATTTATTTGAAGTGACACCTTGAGCACAGATTTGCATTTGTGCATTGATACTCTGCAGATAAGGGCTGTCTTGGTAGATGAAAAGTCTTTTACTACTGTAACAGTTACATTGTAGTTCTGTTTGAGAATAATGACATTTCACCAAACAACAGCATCATTTTATGGGAGTACGGGCCTTGCTGTAGGTCTTCATAGGACTCCAAAAACCAGAGAAAAGTCTAACTGAGCATGAGTGCCAGAATGACTAGCACCTCTGTTTATTTACCTACCTCAAAACAAGAATAGAAAGGGATTTGGAGTCTCTGGAGCCATTTCCTGTCTCCAACAACAACCCAACTTGGATGCCTGAGGAGGTTTTTTAAGAATAAGACAAGCATAAACGATACTTCGTCTCCCCAAATGACAATCACTTGTGGATGCTGCTTCTGTGTGTTACTAGCAGCCCCTGAATGGGAGTAGTAACCCCTCCGGTGTCCCTGGGAGCCCAAGGAGTTTGTTCATCTGATCATAAACTAGGACCTTGTACATCTCCATTATTTTCAGGCAGCTCCTGCTGATTGTAGGTATCCGTAGCTTCCCTTTGGGAATGTGTAATCAGAAGACACACAAGCATCTTCTAACTTTTGCTCCACAAAGAGGATTTTGAAAGTATTTACACTGCAGATTTACAGAACTGTGCTGCGCCATGGGCTTCATGCACATGTGCAAGGAAGCGTTCAGCTGCCCAGGCAGCATTTATGTACAACAGCTTGAGGAACTCCTGCTCTTTATACAGAAGTGTATTTAAACCCTGAGGATAACAAAAATAACTTTAACTTCTTCACACTGTCAGGTTTGGCCAGAAATATGTTGCTGCTTGGAGAGCCTGTGTTTATTCGTGCTTTTTTGTATGTGCATCAGAGTCCTTTTTTTCTACAATGTTTGTGGTACTGTTCCCTGTTTATCAAAACAGACTATCTGAAGAAAAGGGAAAAACATCAATACTAACAGTACTGGCATAGTTCCTAACAGATCCTGTTTATTTGCTAGAGATCATTGTTCTGAACTGTTCCAATCCTTGTATCTTTTCTTGCTTGTATGTGTGTCAAAACTGTTTTTTCCATTTCTGAAACTTCCAAAATGTTCCAAGGAAGATGCAAATATCCATACAGTGAGCCTCATAAATCTCCTTCTTTCCAGTTACCATCTGTGGAACCCTTTAGATGTTATCCACAGACCTAATCTGATCCAGGCTCTGTTGCTGGCAGCCTATTGATCAAAACTTTCATACTTTTGTAGGAAACCTCCTGCTAATTTGGCCAACATACAGTATTCACAAATCATTATGGAGCAGCACAAAGGCCAGAGTGCATCTGTTAGAATAACAGATTAAAACCACTCAAAGATTATTTCACTGCACTATGATGTGCGAGGACTATGGGTCTTCATCAGACACCATCTTGTGTCAGCAGGACTGAGTACAGTGACACTCTACTGCTCACCAGTGCTAGTGCCCGTACAGAAAAGTATAGGCACCATTTTCTAATAGTAATTTTTAAAGGTTCTTTAGATCCGGATATCTTTACGAAGGTAGAGAAGTATGGTTATTTACAGTTGAAATTGCAGGATTTGTTGAGATACAGTTCTTACCTGCCGTCTTCAAGATCTTTGGTCTATTTTTTCAAGTTTTCTTATCTTTCTCTCTGCTTCCCTTCTCCAAAATGAAAATTCAGCCTTTTTAATGTCTCCTTGTTTCGAATGCTGGTGCTTTTTATCCTTAAATGTTTTAGTTGTCCCTTTCTGCAGTAGCCTTCTCTAATTCCACCACATCCTCCTTGAGATACAGAGACCAAAATTGCAAACAGTATTTAAAAAGTGGATTCAATCTTTTTATGTAGCTGCAAAGTGACACTTTTGCCCTGCTCTCAGTGTCCTTGTTGATGCTGCCCAGTATTTGGGGGAATCTGAGGCATCTGCTACTCAATTGAGAGGATAATTTCAGAGAATGGTCACTGACCTCCCAAATTGTAACCACCAAGTCCAAGCTAAGCATCATGTAATCAGAGTTCCAATTATTTTCCCCCGTAATTATTTAGGCTGAGGCTCAGCTGCTGCATTTTTGCCCCATTTGCTCAGTTTGGAGGTCTTTTAGGTGTTCCTCACCACCAACCTGGCATTTGACTGCCCGAAAGAGTTTAAGATCTTCTGAAAAACATCTAAAAAAATGGAGATTTCACTGTTTGCCCCTTCTTCAGCTCATTGGTCATGATGAGGAATAAAACCAATCCTAGCATCAGCCTCTGGAGAACTCCAGTTGCTCTTTTTTTCAGTCCTGAAAAGTGATCATTAAGTCCCTCCATTTGCTTCCTCTCCTTTAAGCAGCTTTCGGTCTATAAAACATCATTTTCCCTAATCCCATGGCAGCTTAATTTCTCTAATAGCCTTCAGTGTGGAACCCTGACAGAGGCTTTATGAAAATTCAAATATATCATGTCCACTGAATCCCCTTTATCCGCTTGCTCCTTGACACTGTGGTAGAAAGCCAGCAAATTGGTGAGACAGGATTTCCCTTTGCAGAAACCATGCCAAACCTTTTCCAACAGACTGTGATTATCTCTGTGCTTAGTGATCTTATTATAGACTGCTATCTTACCCGGGGATGTAAGACTCTTTGGTTTGTATTTCCCAGCATCATCTCTAAAGCCCTCATTTGTAGAAGGGAAACCCCCCATTTTTCTGGCACAGTGGCTGTTTGCGCTGATAGGTTACACATCTTTGTTTCTGAATTCCACATTTGAGAGCTTTTGGATGAATGCTGTCTGATTTTAGTGACTTCCTGACATCTAACTTGTTTATTTAGTCTAATAATTTCTGTGTGTTTACTTATTGATCTAGTTCCTTTGAGCAGTGTGGTACAAAGAATGCAACGGGCGTAGGAATCAAACAATTTCAGCAAGAAAGGGAAGTCTAAACAGGTATTTGAGCTTCTCTTACATGGTCTTATACGTTACCCTGAGTGCTGCTCTTCGTACCTTTGTCATCCAGCAGTCCCACTAGTGCCTTAGCTGGTTTACTGCTTTTGATGTATTCAAAAAGTACAATTATTAGAGCATCCTTTGGATTTTTAAAGTTCTTTTTCAATTCTCTTAATTTTATATTTGCATTTGACATGAGCTGATTTATGGTTTTCCTTTTCTGGACAAGCTTTCTATTTCTCCAACAGAAGGTAGGAATATAGCAGTAGCATCCTAAATTTTCCCATTCAACCATGCATGTGGGTTTCAGACCACTTTTTTCTTTGTTTGTTTGTTTTGCACATGTTTTATGTGGGTTTCTAAGTTTTGCTGGGGTTTGGTATTTTTTTAACAGTCTCTAGGCTGCCTTCCTTTCAACTGTTTCTTCTGTTGTGTTTTGCCACTTTTCTTTTTCTCCCTCCTATTTTCCCCCCCAACTATACAGTTCCTTTAATTATGTGTGTGTGTGTTCTACACTTATTTAGACTCTCTACAATGCTGAACGTAATTGTACTGTCTTTGCAGACCACTTTTCACTAATACTGTGCACAACTCAAGACCACATCAGGAGTGGCATCTTTTCTTGTGGGTTCTGCAAGTAATTGTTACAGGAAAAAAAAATATTTTCTTTTCTCTTTCTCTCTTTTCCCCTCTGCACTTCATCCTGATGAAGCATTGATACAGTTCAATCAAGGCAGCTGGAATCTCACACTCCTGCTGGCAGCCCTGAAATTGCAGCGCTCAGTCTGGCTTAACACTTTCTCAACACTATTATCAAGCTTATCATCCATCACTATTATCGAGCTTATCATCTTTTTAATAAGATGACCTCGACATAATTTAATATATCTAATAAGTATTTTATTAGAGGATACACAGTAATTTAATTTTGCTTGTCGTCTTGTACTGTCTTTATACTATTACTCTTTATATAGTCCTTCACACATACTGCCATGCCCTTGCCTGTGCATCATGCTATGTCATGCCAGTAAATCTGGTAGCCAGTTAACATTGTGTGCTCCTTCAAGGTCACTGGGATACCTGCTTCATAGGGATAGTCTCTTGAGGACAAGAATTCTCGTCCTCCTGTCTTCATGTTTAGGCTTCTTGTGTTGGTGTAAAGGCACTTCTGAGTTTTGCTCTCACACTGAATTTTAGTTGCATCCACCTCATCTTATGTCAGCCTAAATGGTTGCTTTTCTTGACCTTTTACTTTTCCCAGCTTCTATCTGAAGTATCTAAGACCTTTTCAGTTGTCATTGCCACCACCCTGGCTTAATTAAGATTCATGGGACATCCCATTTTTCTTGTTTCTAAGGGTCCTCCAGCTCCTAACATGCTTACTCCCTCCGCTGCAATCAGAGGCTCTGATCTCTGCTCACATCTCAGCCTCGCACGCGGGACTGCCGGTACTTCTGGGAGTGCTTTTCTCCACAGCCAGGCTTGTCTCCCAGTTTGAAGCCTGAATTTATCCTGCACAGCATCTCCTCCGTGCTCCCCTCCATCAGCAGCACCAGCAGGTGTGGGTGCTGCCAGCTCCTTCCCTGGTCCCCCAGGTTAACCTGGCTGAGCAGACTTCACTCTGCCCTCAGTGTTTGCTTTCCCGTCTAGTGCTGTTTTGTTCCACCACTGCTTTATTTTGTCATAGCAGGCAGGGAAATAGTTTTGTGGCAGCTCAACTTGAGGTGATGGAAAGCATGGAGCTGAGAAACAATGCAGCACTTAAATTTGTGTTTGTTTTGCCAATCGGTTGTTAATTTGGTGTACAAAATAAATGAAAACAGAGAGATGGGATTTCTTTCTTTAAAGGAAAGATAATTTACAAACTGCTTTGGTAGCTTAATGTTTAGGTCCAGACAAGATGCTTTCTTCACTTTTTAAATTTCCAATTCAGAGAAGAATATGTCTTTGCTGTCACGGTTTTGCCTGTAAAACCATATGCAACACAACACACAGTGTTTTGTTACTGAAGGAGGTGCATCGTTATGTGTTTGAAATATTAGTTCCTTAGAGTAAAAATACATAATTCAGATTTCAGTTTCCTGTGATACCACTTTCACCTTATTGCAAACATTACTAAAGTCCATTAAAATAGGAGAGAATTGGGGCCTGTTTAGGTGGACATGACCATGTCGGGCTTCAGTTTGCCCTTTCTTAATTTTGGAGGACTTTGGCAATAATTATGAAGCAATAAAAGAGTCAATGTGGGAGGATGAAATCTGAGCTACTTTAGTGCTGTCATATTTAAAGTGCCTGTAAAAATAGACTTCAATAGTACTTGAAAACTGGAATGTCTGAGTGCAACATCACTGTCAAGACAAATGAATTAGGGTGGTGGAATGAACTGTGATATCATTAAGGGAAAGGTGTTGTAAAGTCGTTTATATATTCCTTCTCAGTAGCAGGTATGTTTATGTTTTGGAGCTTCTCTCTTTCCCTCACCTTCCCTGGTAATGCTGATAATTGAAAAAAAAAAAATGAATTAATTGGCTTTTGAAGGTGAAGACTTTCAAACTGACAGAATTTTGTGAAAGTCCCAGCAAGCAAAATGTGGCACGCAAAATATTTGTTGGAAATTAAAAAAGTCTGGGAATCTGATTGCTTTTCTGGAGGCTGTTGCATCCCTTACATTAATCCTAATTCTGCATTGATTCCTTCAGTCCTGGGTTAGTGTGTATTCTGTCCCACAGGAGGAGGGCTGGAAATCCACAGTTTAAGGACAAAAATGCACTTTTTTTATTTTGAATTCTTTCCTTCTGCTGTGATTGGTCATTAAAAGCATGATAAACATTCTGCACTTGGATCCATTATATAGCCAGATAATTTCCTAATAAAACTTTCTATCTCCCATATGAAAGTCAGTCCACTTGGCTCCCACACAAGTTGTTGGGGTTCATTTCGGCCAAATCATGGTTGGTTCTTGATTGACTAACACTGTCCCCAGTATGATGTTTGATTATAATGCATGATTTGCACTTGTGTTTTGTCTTTTGAAGGAAAATTCAGTCTTACTTGTTCCTGCTGTTAATTATAACAAATTCTGGCAAGTTCAGGGATCTGAAAAGCCTATCAGATGTTGGCCTTAAGGGCTAGTGTGCCTGAAGTTGGATGTAATTTGCACATAATAAATTGCTTCAATAAGATTTTGTTTCTTAGCTTAATTGCACAAGTCTTTTGGGAGTTAAGCTAATGTGAAATTGAGGGTCATGGGACCACCACAAACCTTTAGAGGCTGTGGTAATAAAATCCAGCTGTTTCTTCAATAAAAACCAACCTCTCAATAAATTGTTCTTATCCACTGGTGTTCTTAAGCGGTTGCAGTGACATTATGCATCTAAAAAAATGGGATTAGTTGCATTAGACCCTGAAATGAATTGGATAATTAAAGACTAGTCAGGTTCCCTGACTAGCTTGATTGAACGCATTACGACGTCATCTGCAGATGTACTGCATGTCCAGGTTTTGGATAAAATATGCCTCGAATCGATGGGTGAGAATATTGGTCCTCTTTGGGAAGCACCTCTAGCTGCAGATTACACAGTACTGAGCCTCAGTTGAAAGGCTGTGGAGAAAGGCATTGGGATTTACGTAAGTGGGAAGTTAAGAGGAGGTTTTAGGATCTTCATGTAATTGGACTAAATTTAAACTGACTGAAGAAGACCAGCAAGTAGTAAGAATGAGGTTGTACTGGAATTTGGGAGTAGAAAAAAACAGCAACAAGGCTTAGGATTTTGTGGAAGGGTTTTTGCTTTCCAGGCAGGTTTGTAGAGCTGCTGCATTTCAGACTTTTGTGGGGGAAGGTGTTCCTTTTGAAATTTCTATGCTTATTCCATTTTTGTTAGCTTGAGCTTATTGCTTATAACGTACTCTGTTGCTATCTTTAACCAAATATCAATAGTTTTTAAGAAGCATAACATTAGGTTTTAAAATATCACATGGCTATTAACAATCCTATTAGATTTTTGTTTGGTAATTTTCCTTAATAATTTATAACTGAGATTATAAATAACATCAAGAAAGAGCTGTTTGTTCCTGTACAGAACAACCTATTTGCTACGAAGCAAAAGAAACGTATACTATACAATGCAGAGAACATTTTAAGTATACTCTAAAGCTAGGTCTGCAGCCACAGCTGAATATGCACAGCATAGATACTTTGTATTGTGCTACAAAAAAGACCATATCATTTGGCTTCCAGGCATTTTTTTTCTATAATACAGTTTTGCATATTTTTAGAGTGCTCCACGTAATAGGTAATACGACTCCAAAGAGGATTTATACATCAGTGAACATTTTAAGCGTTTAAGACATGGATAATATGTCCAACATTTTAAAATATTAATAGTATGCTTTTAGGTGCGCATAGAGTGAATGACCTTCATATGGTGGTTTCGATAGTATCCTCAGAGAAAATCCTTTCTTACCATTAAAAAAGCAAGAGGAAAAAGCTGTTTTCAGATACGTGAACTTTGATTTCATCTTGGTTAGGAAAAACATTGTGCATAAACCTGAGGACAGTAGTCTACACCTACCATCATTTGGACTTTCAAATACGTCACTTGCCTGACATCTAATAGCTGTAGCTATTAAATGGCTTTGCCAAAAACTTCAAGGAAAGTGGTGTATTCAGTGACTGTTGTGCTTGTTGTGCCATAGCTAAGAGGTGGACCTGGTTTTGGTTAGAGCTCTCACCCATTTCTTGACTTGATGGTGCGTGGGCTGTGTTCTCTCTGCATGCTGAAGCGCAGTTCAGTGAGAGGCTCTCTCTGCCTGAGGACTAGACAGAGCTGCACAGAGCACCTTGCAAATTTCTGCAGCAAAATGCCCTAATACTTTACTGATCCCGTTATCTCTTCTCCTGCCATCCCCCTTTACAAGGACACAAACACATTTGCATGAACATGCTCTTAAAATTCCTTAAGGCAATTTCTCGTGTATGATAAGGATTGCTTTTACAGCAACATCCTTAAAAATGGAATAATCCTGTAAAGAAGGAAAGCAAATGGGGAGACATCTGCTTTGGCGGACAATAATAAAATGTACATGCAGTGACAATTATTTTTCACAGTCATTCTTCCAGATACCCCTCACAGTTATAGGTCAAAGTCCACCGATGTGAAGATCCTAAAACCTCCTCTTAAGGAGGTACATCTGCACTGCTGTCCAAAAAAATGTCAACAACCTAAAGGGACCACCCAGTCTGCATTACATTTGTTGCCCATCTGTATTGTTGGAAGGCACTTTGGGTCCCTTTTCAAAATATGAAGGTTATCCAGATTTCCAAGTACTTCTGTGCTCACATCATACATCATTTTCTATTGGGGTGCTATTGTTAATACAATACCCCTTGCTACTGATAGATGCAAATAATTTTTAATAGGCAAATATTGGTGGGTTTTTCATGCCACAAATATTTTTTGTGGGCAATATTTTTACCTCCTGTTACTCGTAAAATATCCCACAAAGTAATTGGCTTAATGCTTGCTTGCTAAATTTTTCTAGGGAGAAATTGAAATGGGGAGAGGAGAATGCAACAGGGCTGTGTTTAGCTTTGTTGATTCTGTATGACAGAAGAAAAATGGAGGTATGCAAACTGGAAAGCAGCATTTTATTCTGAGTCTTTTGCCCTATTGCATACTTTAATTATAAGTTATTACTTAAACTGAAGCCCACTTCCTCCTGGAGATGGTTTGGGAAATCACTGTTGCTCAGATTTTGTCATCCAGGAGCAAACATAATTTAGGTTTTAAAAAAGACAAGGAAAGAGGATCGCTAACTCTGATCAAAATTGCAGGCTGGATACCTTTCTCACAGAGAAGTTATGGCATCCCACGCTGCAGAATGGTTTTTCATGCTGGTCTTTTTAGGACATTTTTCCATGCTGCACCTGATAGCAGGCCCTTTTTAACAGCATGTAGATCAGACAGCTTCTAAGTTGAGTGAAGTATTCAGGATCCAAACATAAAAATGGAAGGCTTTTGAAAACCGAAGTTAAACTTCCAAGACACTTACAGCTGTGAGGTCAGACTTTCAGCTTATTTTAGATTAATAAATGCCATACAGTGTTTCTGTAACTCCGTCCTGTTGTTTTGCTCTCTTTCAGAGTTTCTTTGCAAGGAATGCCCAAGAGTTCACATTTTCATTGATCGAATTGAACTGAAGGACATTCCAGAAGAACAGATGTATATGAGAAGGTGGCTTCATGAACGTTTTGAAATAAAGGACAAGTGAGTAGCAATGTGCAGAACTTTCTGTTTCAAGAAGTTTGCGTTCTCCTTTTCCATTAATAGATATGCCTATGATTTCTGTGTTACCAGCAGTGCAAGCTATAGGGCTCTCGGAAGACAGGTGGTGTTGGTACTCCTGTGCATATTTTGTGTAATGCCTTTGTGATTAAAGCTTTTGCTGAGAAGGTTGGGATTCTGGGGTTTTAGGCCTTCCTTAGACTGAATAGCTGCAAAACCACGTTCTAGGCCAGACTCATCTGAATAGTTTCTATTTATATTCCTGAGTCTGAGCCATGTGCAGCCAGAAGCGTAAGATTCCCGAGGTAGGCAAGCAAGCAAAAAGGAGTTTGGTTCTAGCCTAGTCGTCAGTGTTAGGGTTATACCTACGAACCTTGGTTAGTCTTGGCCTAGTCTCTTTTGCCAAAATTGGTTATGCATCTTCTGTCAGAATGCATAAGAACTTCTGTAATCCACAGATCCCTACCTTCACTGGGGAGATCAGGTGAAGTACAAGTTTTATCTATCCAAGCCACCTTTGAGTCATGGCAGAAGTACCTGGCTCCCTCCAGCACCACCGGATAAGGTCACTAATGAGCACACCAACAGGACCTAGGGAACGAAAGTGAAGATGTGCCTGAATGTGGGATTTAAGTATTTGTTTGAGAGATGATGGCTTAATTTGCCATGTCTGAAGTCCAATTTAAGAGAGCTGAATATGTTTATTTTCTAAATCCCTGACTGCATGGTATGAGTTAGAAATTTGACAGGTTTTTCAGGTATGTTCTGCTTTAAAATTGTTCTGGCATTCCATGGAAGCAAATAAATGGATGAGTTTGACCTGTGATCTTTGAATCTATGTAAAAGTTAACATGCCTATCTGTGAACATGGCACTATTAGTAAAGTGACTTAGAGTTTAGGATCAGTAGGTAATTTTTCTTTTATTCCCTTCTGAGAGGCAAGAAAGTACAAATTTCATTTCATAGACAAGGAACTGATATGTAAAATAAAAGGCTGTCCAGCATCCCAAAAGTAGTCTTCTAGTGAAGACCAGCAAAACTGAACCATGATCATCTGTGTCTCATCATAGACTCCTGTTGACTGGTATACCCTTTCTGGGACCAAAGTAGTCTGTCATGCAAATTTAAAGCTGCTTAAAACAGAAATCTAGAATTGTCAAATCTATTTATTACTGTTTATCAAAAATAGAAAAATTGCTACTAAACCTATGTTGTCACATTTTACTCTAGCGTGATTGACTTCCAAAATATTTTAAGTCTTGTGAGCCCTGGTTATTTATTAGCTTATTTCACCAAGATACTTTACCTCCTACTTCAGTTTCTATTGATTAACTGTATGATATTTTATCTTACGATATTGCTTGGTACTCTGGTCTTATTTGCTAAATTCTAAATATGGAGGATAATTTTCAACCTTTATATCCAATGTTGAAATTATTCCCTAAGGAAAATCTGCTTATATTGCTCACAAGGGTTCAGATTGAGTACTCTGATGCATAACATCACTTTGAATGCATCATATTCTTAGAGCATGCTGGTTGATTAACCTTGCTACAGATGAGCTGCTACTTACTGTTAAATTGTTTTTTAAATAACGTGATTAAAAGTAGTTATTGGATGAAATAAAGTTCTTTAAAACTTCTTACTCTAATGCGTAAATTTGACGATCTACTTTTCTCCACTTACAGGTTACTAATAGAGTTTTATGATGCAAAGGATTCTAAAAGAAGAAATAAGTTCCCTGGAAAAAGTGTTCATTCCAAACTAAGCCTCAAGAAAACTTTGCCATCCTTGCTGTTTTTAGGTGGCCTGACTGCTAGTATGCTTCTGACAGAATCTGGAAGGAAACTTTATGTAAAAACATGGATATATGGGACTTTAATTGGCTGCCTGTGGGTTAGCATTAAACCATAAGCAGATGTTAGTCTCCAATCAGTGGGATGTGCTGTCTTTTCTTGCACATTGCACCAAACTTTTTCCTGAATTTATAGTAAAAAAAATAAAAAAGTGTAAATAAAGCCTTATTGATTGAACATTGGAAATAATAGAATTTGTGACTTAAGCCTCTGTGTGGTTGGTCTGGGGAAAATAAATCTAGTTTTTCAAATTTGCTACTGATTTTTGCTGGAATAATGGCAGATAAACTGAGTCATATGATAAATTGCTTTCCCCATGAACTAACATCCATCTCTATCTGCAGATTCGATGAAGTATGAGTTGTGCATAAGGGTGTCTTAAGTGGACCTGTGAATGTATTTACAGAGATTAATTTAGGTTATATATTTATTCCTCTGGTATTCATGTTGAATTTTCATTACTCTTTGGTGCATTGCAGCAGTCCAGTTGCACCTATCTCAGCTGTATCACAACTAAAATCAAAACTTGTTTTTCCTTTGGAATTTTGCTTTTCAGTTTTAGCTAAATACTGTGTTCTTGAAAAAAAGGGACTAGTAAGCTGGCAAATCATGAGATGTTCCCTGAAGCAGAATCAAACGTTCCTGAGAACTACCGTTCATGGGGAAGAAGCTCTGTTTATCTAGTGCATGATTTTTGATTATATTGCAGTATTAGCTGATTATTTTACATATGAAAAACATTAAATCTTACTGAGCAGATAGCTTATTTTGCGCACCCTGTATTTGTGCATAAAAGGAATGTATGCAGTATACTGAAATGTTAAGTTTTTATTTTGCAGCCTAACCAGACTGTAGCCTACCTTGTGTCTGCATTGTCTGTAGTGTGTCGGGAGTTTTGGCTGAGCTCACAGAACTGTAGCGTCCATGTGCCATAAGCAGCAGCGAACACTCAGAAGTTTCCTGTTACCTCACAATTTTCTGGAAGCAAACTGTGCCATTTGGGTAAAGCACAGTCTCACTACAGCTTCAGGAGTAGGGGTTATGGTAACGAGGAACCTTCAGGTAGCCCTGCAAAATCTGAAGCATGTGCCTTTTCCTACTAGTCTGATTTAGCCTGATGTTTCATAATCTGGCTATCGTCTCAGTGTTGTAATATCACACACCAGGTTTTCAAGTCATCCTAGGCGATGCAGACTTCGGGTGGATTGAAGTACGGGGGTTGAAGTATAGGACTTGCACTACTGTAGTAGCAAAAGAAATGCATATCTTTTCAGTATTTCACCTGCTTGAAAATATACTTTAAAAAGCAAAATCAACAAACCCTTACTACCAGAAAGTCTGTGATTCACATGGCTGATATTTTTGTTGGGGAAATGCCATTTCCTGATATCAAGGGAATAGTCTATATGTACAGTGATGGGGTAGGAAAGAGGATGTATTTTAGCTTCTTCCATTAAGAAAATCAGACTCCCTGTATGAAAGAAATAGAGAATATTTTTATATCACACTTGCAAGCTTTAAATGTGCATCTCTTTTTAGCTTCAGTATGATTTGTCTTGCATTAAAGCCCATCATGAATTAAAATATGTCTCTTAAAATTATAACAGTTTTTCAGATTCCATCATTGCCAATTAATTGGAGATACTGCTTTTTCTGTGGATTTTGTTGTGGTTTTTCTTATTAGAATAGTTCCACCTTAAAATCATTCGGTACAACTTTCAGGTTGCAGTTCTGTGTCCTTCCATAATGGATTTTGTCACTGGAGTTATTTATATCAGTGATTGATTCAGGATATGTTGATGAACTGTTTTAAAAACAATGACTGGGAACAATGTTGAAAAACAGTATTGTTATGAGGCTGTGAAACCAGAAAAAAAAGCCATTTTATGTAACAGCCAAATGTGCTCACATATAGTTCTTCCTATTCTCAGCTGACTGTTTCCAGTGGGTATAACCAGAAGGCAGTGTTTCTGTGTTAGTTTGATTTTGAATCATGGAATGAAATTTTACTCTGACATGATTACATTTCTTTGTAACAGCTAAGAATAACATTTAATTACACATCAAAAATAAATGCAAACAGCTTAACTCATTTGTAGAAAAAGAAATGCTGTTTTGGAGAGCCTAATTACCACAAACTATTGGACCTCCCTTGCTGTTTAATTACCAGGAATATAATTGACGCAGTGCAACAAACAGGATGTTTATTTTGAACGTTACTCTCTATGTTACTCTTAATTTTTTTTTCCTTGCAATTAATTTATAAATTTTTGAAACTGTAATTTGCTGATGTGTTTGGCGTTGGGAGTATCACATGCTATTTCTAAATATGCACTGATATTAACTTGAAATATTTCTTCATTAAAATAAGAAGAGCCAATGCTCATTCAACTTTTCTGTCGTGTCTACTTGTTCTTTTTTTTTTGTTGTTCATTTTTTTTTCTGCATTTGTATGTTTGTAACTTGGGTTAACAGGAACCCTTCACAAAAGAAATGCTGTGTGTGTGGTTTTAGGTCCTTGATGGAAGGGTTCATATGAGAAGGAGTCAATGAAAAGAAAACAACTTTGTCCTAAAATGTGTTAGAATCGATTTGTGCTTTAGGTTCTAACCCAACTAACATGCAGCCAGCTGGAGTGGACTAGCTTTTTCACCTGCACCAGTTGTTCCTTATTAATAATGGTTGTTAAGGTGCAGTACCACAGTGCTGAACAGGAATCCAGCAGGCTCTGCTGCAATAGGTCTTGTATAGATAACGCTGGCAGGCAGCATGACCAGGCTGGGCAGAAGCAAGGGATGGGAAGAGGTATTGCAAACAAATACATGAAGTGTATCTCACTAGCAAATGCCATGTAAGTTTTAGTGATGAATTAAACCTGAGGAGCGAAGTACATTCTCAAAAATGTATTATTTTTCCAGCTCTATCAGTGCACCTAATAAAAGAGATTTCACTCCACACAAGTATTTTCTTATGCATCAACCATATGTAAACATTTTATATTCAGCAACACACACCACCATGCACTGGTTCCAGGGTTTTGTACTTGGGGAACTTTTGTACTATTGTGAAAGGGATTGGGCTAATAAGGAAGCATTAACTTAAATAATGGAGAACATAAAAAGTAAAGTGAGACAGAAAACTAAGGCAGTGATTGATGCTATGATGAATAAATGAATGAGTAGGACACGTGAGGGGAAGATCAATTGGGAAAGAAGAGGAAGGTCAGTCAAAATCAGAAATTTCTCCAAAGCTCTGTGCTCGGTCTTGGCTTTGTAGCTGCTCTAAACCACTGCAGTCTTTTGCTAACTCATCTGAAGCATTTTTGTAGTGAAATACTTGGCTTTTCTCCATTCAGTAGAATGTAGCATACCTGTAAAAACTGTTGGCAGCAGCATATTCTTAGTACTTAAAAGTTGGCCTCTGATTATTTTGGCATTTTAGAGTGCATAGACTATATACTCACCTTGAGGAGGAGAAAGATATCTATTTTAGGATTGGATAATGAAGGGGAACAGGAGGAGGTTTGGGATTTTGGGCTTAGTGTTGCTAAAAATGAGAGACTTCTCCCTTCTCCAACCCCCAAATAAAAAACCCTTTTAATGGCACAAATTTCAGGTCAACCATACTCAGAAAGGCAATGGAAAAACAGTTAAGGGGTTCAAGATCTTGTCACCTTCTTTATAAAGTCTTTATAAAGGCTTTTCCTTTGTAAATAAGGATAACAGCGGTTAGGTCTAGGTCACTTTTTAGCAAATTGGCTCTGATGACAGGGCTCGGAGTGAACACAGTGGGGTTTCTCTTGTCCTCTCTCTTTTCATGTCCTTGTCTGTCTCATCAATTTGCAGCTCTGTGGTCCCAGTGAAGCTCTGTAGCATGTTATAGAATTTGCTAAGCATAAGAGAAAAAAATAAAAATATTATTTTAAGTTTGTATAATGGCAAAAGTCATGCAGCTGAAACAAAATATGTAGCAATCCAGAGAAGGAAAAGCAGCAATAACCTAATGCAACAAGATTAGAAACATCAGCTCCAATCAGGCAAAATCACATGTGATTGATTCCAGGGAATATCTGTTTTCCATGTGGGGACAAATTTCCCTGTCTGCATGGCAAATGTTTCTCCTACCAGTCCTCTTTCAGTCCCAGGTCTGTGCCTCCACCCTTGATTGACTGGTCTACTGTTTACCTGATGAGGAGTCCTTCATCACCAGAGCCTGATTTTTCAGACACTGCTGTGAATCTCAGGTTTCCTCCATTCTCCTCCCTGACCCAAAGTATTTTTGTATTTGTATTCAGCTCGATAAACTGCTAATGGTTCAGTAATTATATACCAGTACAGGCGCTTACCTCCTTCAAGCTACATTCTCCTTTTGAGGACTGGCATTGGGTGAGCAAAGCCTCTCTCCGTGCTTGTGATGAGGCTGAGATCTGTAGCTAGTGGACTAGGACAGATTTTGCTGTTGAGGGAGGTTATTTGTAGCTCTGCATTGGATGTGCTGGATGGGTTTCTCCTCCACCTCCACTGGAATGTGCTCTTCCATTGACAGGCAGTCTGCATGGCCGTAAGTAAATACACAGACTAGAAGCTCCCTTTAAAAATGATGTTCCTGACACATATTTGTAATATGAAAACTTTGTTAGTTACGCTTGTACAAATCGTGTTTCACAGCCATTATGCTTCCCTTTTATCTTGTGTGGGAATTCAGCGTTTGAATGACATTTTGATGCCTCGTGTTTGTCTTCCCTGCATGACTAATTCAAACCAGAATAGCTCTAACCTGTTTGCCTCATTGGGAGACTAGCCCAAAGATAACACAGAGGAGACAGATGCTGAGAGGGAGAAGTTGCTGTTAGCTGGCTGGATTGTGGGGTGGCATCCCAAACTCCTGCTCCGAGCCACCAGGCCGCCCACAAGGCCTGTGTAGTAGAAGGGCCCCTGAAGTCCCAGTCCCATCACCACATGCCGAGACAGGAATCACCCAGAGCTGCCAAGACAAAGGGTACAGGAGAGAGGCATGTCCTAAAATCCAGCCCTCTCGCGAAAGTAAGGGTAAGTCAGTCACAGAAAACATTTATTTGCAAAGTATCCGGGACTGGTGCTCTCTCAATCCTCTCCTGGCCTGAGGGAGACCAGAGCCACAGTGCTTCCCCACCACCCCAAGTCCCTAGCGAGGCCATGGCAGGCCTCTTTAGGTTGCTCTGGCAAAGATCTAAAAAGAAGTCAAGGTCTGTAATGCTACCATAACTGTAAATGGTGACTAAGGCACGTGGAGCTGTCATTCAAATGCTGCTCTGGGGTGTTTTCGTAACCCAAAAATGAACAGCCCAAGGGGCAAGTTGGAACCAAAGATTTTCCCTAAGCATGGTAGTGGCTGTATCCTCACGGTTGTGGTTACAAAATGAGGAAAAGGGGAAGGGTTCTTCTCCAACGTGCTGTTCGTGTCTGAACGTGAACCAGCAGTGTGCCCAGGTGGCCAAGAAGGCCCATGGCATCCTGGCCTGCACTAGAAACGGTGTGGCCAGCAAGACGGGGGAAAGGATTGTCCCCTCCTACATGGCACTGGTGAGGCCACACCTCAAGTACTGTGTTCAGTTTGAGGCCCCTCACTGCAAAAAGGACATTGAGTTGCTCAAATGTGTGCAGAGAAGAGCAAGGAAGGTGGTGAAGGGACTAGAAAACAAGAGTTATGAAGAGCGACTGAGGGAAATTGGAGATGTTTAGTCTGGAGAAGAAGAGGCTGATGGGAGACCTCACTGCTCCCTACAACTACCTGAAAGGTTGCAGTGAGGACGGTGTTGGTCTCTTTTCTCAGGTAGCAAGTGATAGGGCCCAAGGAAAAGGTCTGAAGTTGCACCAGGGGAGGCTTAGATTGGCTATTAGGAAAAAATTCTTCACAGAGAGGGTGGTCAAGCACTGGAACAGGCTGCCCAGGGAGTGGTGGAGTCCCCACCCCTGGAGGTATTTAAGAGACATGTGGATGTGGCACTAAGGGACATGGTTTAGTGACAGGACACTAAAGGTAGGTCAGGTAGATCAACCTGTAGGTCAGGGTGATGGTTGAACCTGGTGATCTTGAAGGTCTTTTCCAACCTAGATGATTCTGCAATTCTGTCATTTTTGAAGCACCTTTGTTTAGAACGAGCCTGGCACCTCAAGGGCACCAGCAAATGCCACCTTGTCACTGGTACGCCTGCTTTGGTCCCATACTCGCTGCACCAAGCCCCTCCTCCCCACCCCATCTTCTTTAGAGACTCCCATGAAGGCTGAAATTGCCAAAGTGATTTTGCATTTCTGGATGCAGTGAGCCTCTGACCGTGTGCAGCTGTGCAGCTATTTCATCCAGTTGGGACCACAGGGGAAACTGAGCGAGGGAAAAACTAATTTGCATTTGGCCAAGATGTGGGAGTTAATGTTAATGATCTCAAAAAGAATCAAGTGCTGTTCAACATCATTAGGCACAAATAAAAGAATATGCAGACTTCCAAGACTGAAACCTGAAGTTCAGGTATTAAATTAAATTACTTTTCATGCTGCATGCTTAATACAGCCTGGTTAAATTTTTTCACTTACACTTTAGCAGACATTGACATCTCTTATAACATTGCATTTTTAGTAGAAACTTTATTGGCATTGCCCTTATATTAGTTTGCACTCAGGTCTTTTAAAGTCCCATTTGATGAACAGAATATAAAAACGTACCTCTCCTCCATATAATCTATAATAATTTTTGGCTTCTATAGACTAAGAAATCTTCACTTCCTGTCACATGAGGTATATGAAAAAGTTGTTTTGACATCAAAGTGCTTTAATAAATTCCCCTTGACCACAAAGAGTTGCATTACTGTGGTCATATACTGATAAAAGTTGAAAAGACATTTTTAAAAGATATGTTTATTATTTTGTTTTGTTTTGTTTTGTTCTGTTTTTCTTTTACAAGGAGGGAAGATAATTTAAAATGCAGAATTATTTCTTTCGGAAACCACACAGATGTAGATAGGACACAACTGCAGTCATAGGCCTACCTGCTCTTCTAACAGAAGAGAAATAAATACAGGTGGATGACATAATCTACATTGCTGTTTAACAAGACAGAAAAGTAAAAATTGCTGAAGAAACTGTGTTTCTATTGCCCAGAAAATGACTGGTATTCGAAACAGCTGACAAAATAATTTTGCATAACAAGTAGTCCTACCGCCAGTACAGGATGTGTTATTGTTTTCTGTGTTTAAATAGTAATAAGAGATTTTGTATACGTATCCTGATACTGTCAGTTGTATTCCTGTCCTGTGACAGGAATGCAAGAGATGCAAAGAGTCGCAATATTTAAAAAACATCCTCTTCTGCACCGCCAGGCTGGAAATTTTAAGTGCCTGTTTTTGCTTGCTTGTCCTCGGCAGCCTCCCGAAAAGCTGCCAGGTGCTTTCGGAGCAGGCGTAGAGCGAGCAGATGTTCTTGGCAGCGCCACGCCTGTGAAAGAGGAGGTGCCGGCAGGGACACGTGCTGTTACTGAGAATGCCGGTCGAGGTGACACAAGCGAAGTGGCCCACCAAGAAGGTGGGAAGTGGATGCTGAAGCCAAGTGGTGGGACCATGGCCACGGTGAGCTGACAGCGTGCCCCTCCGAGCAGAGGGGACTTCAGAGCTAGCGGCGGGTGTCAACAGCACAACCATGTTCTTCCACACACAGTTATGGCTTCTGTCTCCCTTCTTCCTTGGAAGACTGACTTAAAACTAAGCCTGGTTTGTGGAAGAATTGAGCACCTGAATGTGCTGTAGAAGGCAATAGAAACATACCAAGTGCAGCTACAGCAATAGAGAGGTCTCCTGGTAGAGCAAATGTCTTCATGTACTTCATGCTCTGATCGGGAAATGCTCTAGGCTCTGGTCTTCTGTTTGTAACATGATGGCAACGCCCCTCCTTACATTTCCTTACATTTCAAGGGTGTTCTATGAACACTTTTATTTTTGTTTTGCAAAGTTTTGGAGCATTTTTATCGAATTTACCATGACGGCATCAGGAGGAAATGTATAATTCTGTCATCATAACCAGGTTTGTTTAATGTGCATTCGGTAAGGTATGGTCAGGCCTTCTGAGTGAGAACAGCTCAACTGTTCCTGAGCGAGCTCAGGAAAGCATGCACAGCAAGGCTGAAATGAGATCCCTCGCATCCTTCCCCTGTGCGCAGTTTCCCAGTTGCCTTGCCAGACTCTGCTCTTCACCTTCCCTTGGTCTTCTGCTCCGATTTCCCTGCCTCCCTGCACTTCTGCCTCTCCCAGTGCTCACTTTGTCTGCTCCAAGTCTGCCTTTCCAAATTATCTCCTCCTCCTGGACTTCTCATCTCCTCTGAGTTCAGTTCAGCTGACGTCTTCATGTAGCCTGGATACAAGCAGGTTAAAAATAGTTTATAAAAAAAGTCACCATGCTTTCAACTCCAAATATCTGGACTTAGACCTGCTCTGGCCTGAAGCAGTGAGGAATTGTAATAGCTAGGGAAGTCCTGGTCCTGCGGCCCCAGCCCTGGAGCGTGTCCCATGCTAACGAACTCACCGGAGAATGAACCCCGCAAGCTCTCGCAGGCTCTGCCGAGCATGTGTGAACGACAGCTGCTTTGGTTTTCTTCCAAAGCCATGAGAGTTGGCCAAATTGGGACAGACTTTTCGCCGAGATTACAGAAAGTCCATCTCAGCAGTAAGGTTACTTCTTTGTCCCGTTCCAAGTCCTCCTTCCAACAAAAAGCTCACAACAGCTTTTCAAAGAGGATTGCCAGAACCCTGGGAGGGGACTTGGGCTCTTGTTTGTTTTAAACCTGGCTATGATTAGGTAAAAGGACGCTTTCAGAAATGTTGAATTGTTTTGGATGAAAGCTTTGAAGGGAAATCAGCCTTCAACACATACCTGGCAAGGAAAGCTTTGATGTAAATATGTTCTGATTGGACAAAGGTATGTGCAGTAAGCCCAGGATGCAAAAGGCACGATGTGTTGGGCAGCCCTAACCACAGCTGGCATACCAGCCATGTATGTAACCTGCACCTTTCCCTGCCTCAGCCTCGAACTTTTCGGAAATGTGGACACAAGGATCGGTGTGGAATCAGTTGTGGTTTGGGTCAAGTCTGGCTTATTGTTTGGTTTCAGCTGGGTCCCTTCAGTGAGCCCATTTTGTTGCTGTACATAGCTGAGAGTCTCCTGTCTGGCACTTCGGTCACACGAGCCGGACCCCATAATGCACCAAGACAGCCTGGCCACATAAGTGAGGTTGTAAGGGTTTGTGTAAACCAAAGGACCAAAGCAGAGAGTAGCAAAGCCATGTACAGAACAACTAAGTAAGTGTTTCACTTCCTCATGTAGGTAAATCGTGTATTTTCTCCACTGGCTATTAATTTTTCCTGAGCACATCTTCATCTGTCCAGCACCACTGTGTTTCTAAAGCCACGCTCAGAACTGGTCCAGGTGAGGTCAGCAGGGCTACCACCAAGCTGCCTGCCTGGTGCTGCTGACTTCTGCCTGAAAATTTGGTCATTTCATTATAAAATGCCTTAGAAACAAGAGACATAAGGAAGGGGGGAAGAATGCACCCCGTAATTAAAAAGAAAAAGGTTTTCTGTCATTAAGCAGACATTTCTGCCGGACCCAGTTGCTTGGTCATGCAGCATGCCTGTACTGCATGTTCAGCAACAGGCACGTAGCTGGCACGTTCAGGCTCGTGGGGCTCCTTTTTGGGGTTTCAGCATCTTCCCCAGCTCCTAAAACAAGCAGTCGCAGCTGGAGTTTGCATCTTTATGCTGTGCGAGTAGGTCGTGAGAGGCGGTGCTGCAAGACCCCAGCGCCCTGCCAAGTCTCACGTCTCTCTGTTCTGGTTCAGAGAGGCCCTCTGACACCACCTGCGATCTGAGCGAGCCCACGGGGTCTGCAGAGGAGCAGAGCCAAGGGGCAGCTCCCTGCGAACAGCGAGGGTCTCGGTAGGCAGGCAGCAAGGACGAGCCGAGAGGCTCGTCCAGCGTTAGGACCGAATTTGTTCGCAACAGCAGCCGCTCGGTCAGCGTCTTGGATTAAACCCCAGGGCTTGGGCCCAGCTGACCCCTGCAGCTCTTATTCTGGCAAACCTCCTGCGCAGAAGGACTGGAAGAGATATTAACATTGATAAACCGAGGGGTGAGTGTTGTCAGGAGGTAGCTGTTACCCTGCAGAAAGCAGGCAGGGAGGCTGAGCACACTCGGGGCCATGGTGCTGCACCTCGCCTCTCGTGGGGTCTGCAGCACAGCAGCACGCAGACACACGGGGGGATGCACGTGTGTCTGAGCATGGTGACTGGTGGCTGCCCCTGTTTTTCCATGTTTTTCCAGACAGGTTTTCACCGCAGAG
The DNA here is from genome assembly GCF_964034855.1 of Anser brachyrhynchus. Taxonomy (NCBI): domain Eukaryota; kingdom Metazoa; phylum Chordata; class Aves; order Anseriformes; family Anatidae; genus Anser; species Anser brachyrhynchus. Next base: position 101,587,900 of record NC_137696.1, on the reverse strand, counting down.
AAAAGCTCAGCGCTGACTCTGCGAGGTTTCTACCGGAGCTTCTCCCCTGGGCTGCGCACAGCGTGGTGGCTGCCCCGGGGTGGATGCTCCCACAGTGCTGGGGAGCGGGGCCTGGGGGCAGGCTTTGCCTGCTCTCTGCAGCAAATTTGGCTTTCCCACTGCAACATCAAGGTTCGTGTGGAAAACAAGGCCTGGACCCCCAGCACCACGCCGGGAGAGCACGAGTCCTGGGGGGACGGGGTTAACAGCCTGGGTAAGACTTTGACTACCCAGGCAGGGACTATAACGTAAAAAAGGTAAGGGAGTCAGGAGAGAAAATGGGGCTATAACGAAAATGGAGTGTGTTACGAGCGCTGCTGATGCCAGGCATAAATCTGTCGCTGCGGAATGGTTTTGGGAAGGGGAAGAGCGTGCTCACAGGGCCATGGCCCCGAAAGCAGCACAGAGCTAGCGTTTACCACCATCTCGTGGCGAACTGGAAGATACCAGCTCCTCGCCTTCTCCTCCGATGACCTGGAAGGGGAAGGGGCAGTGAGCTGATCCTCATGTTTTAGTGTCCTCCCAGCACAGGGGCACCCACCGAGCATCGTTAACAGGAGGGCGATGGGCAGCTGGGTGCCGTCCGTGCCCAGCCCGGAATGGGCCCGAAAAAGTCCCTCTGACAGAGCTGCACTCACCAGGCTCACAGGACTTTACAAAAAGAGATGAATTCCAGCCTGAAAAGAAAAAAAAAAAAAAAAAAACTGGGGCAAGCTCAAAGCACAGATTTGCAGCAGCAGACCGGGTTTGCAGCGAAAGAAAGGATGGAAATAGGTTCAGAAGACAGAATTGGAAGGGAGGGCAGAGGAGGAAGAGGGCTGCCCAAGCAGCAGGCAAGATTTATGATTTCCTACTGAAAATATGCGAAGCACTTTCTGAGCTGTGCTTTAGCTGTGTTCAGAGAGCAGCGACAGTAATACGCCTTAATGCCCTATGCATTATGTAGGAAACTCACTTAATGCACAGCGGAATAATTTCTACCCTGGAGCTTCATTCCAGCCCGATCATAAATCACGAAAGGTCTCCAGTGTGTGCCGCAGGGGTTAGCTAGCCGCAGTCTGAAGCAAACGGAGGGAGCTGAGCGAGCACAAGGGCGATGCAAGCCCAGTGGTGCCTTCTGAGTGCTCTCAGGGAGCAAAGTGGGTACCTAAGCCAACGCTCACCCTGTGAGCTGGGTGTTTTACACCTGCTTTACCCACACAGAGTCGTATCTTGGGTTTGATGTATTGACTCTCCTGTGCTCTACACGAGCAAACACCTTTTTTTCCTCCCAGTCTCCTACTTCACAGCAAAACCAAGGAGAGGAAGAGCGAGCCCTGTAGTCTGCCTTTCATCTCCTCTATCAAAAAAACGTGGCTTAGTCCTCCCATTATTTTGCGGGATCACTAGCGTGGGCTGTTCTGCCTCTGGATGCCATGCCAAGCTCCCTGCATTCCTCCTCTCCCTTCTTGGCTGTCCTGACTAGAAAGAAGGTGTCTGATTTTAAATCCGTGGGTGGTGATCAGCAGGCCTGGGAGCTACATCTGAGCAGACAAAGCATTTGGCTTCGCACTCGTCTCAGATAATTCGAGACATCCACGATATTCACAGCTACAGCTGACCTGGACTCCCTTGGAGGAGATAGAGGAGCCCAGACCCTCTTGCTCCTCCTTCCTGGGGGCTGTTAAAAATGATAGCTGAGCTGCCAAAGCGCCTCGCCCAGGCAACTGCAACGTGTGTGTGGTTTGGATTCAGTGTCTTGATGTCCTCACAGAGGGTATCCTGCCCTCCTCCCTTTTGGGGATGGGCTTGGGGAGAGATCTGCCCTTTTGGAGGGTCAGTTTTCTCGGCCTCTTTGTTTTCTTGACATCCAGCAGGTGTGGAGCTGCTTGTATTGCGCTGAGGAGAACAACAGAGGCTGTTATATTTAGCAACACTCCCATGAAAAAGATTGGTCTTGTTAGGCAATGTCTGATGTATTTCATCTAAATGCCACACTGTGATCCAGAAATTTCCATTGCCCAAGCAAACAAGCAGCCTGGGAAGCGTAATTATGTGCCTGTGTTTGGAAGGAATAACCTAAACCACGGTGAGGCTAAAGATACCAGAAGCTCTATTCCTGTCTTACTTTGGATACTTCTAGAATGCACTTTAGGGCGGTCAGTGGTGTGCTGGTGGGGTAACCAAGACACCCCCCAGGTCTCACCACCACTGCCAGAGCTGAAGGCCCCCAGCTTCTCCACAGCATTTGGGTTCAGCACGTCGTTCCCTTGGGGTTCAGGGCAGATTGCTCCCGTCCAGTCCTCAACAGACTTGCATTAAACCCTCAAATCACTGGACAGCTGTAAGTTTTATTTCTCCTCTCAGGCAAGATCACTCTCCCTGTGGTGTTAATGATCTCCTGAGCATTCCTGGTGTTTAAGTTTCCATGCCGAGCGGTGCGTGACGAGAGCGGAGCTGGATTGTATTACATGATATTAGCATTTCTCCAACTGATAAAATGAAATACCTGCAGTGGAGCCAGGCTGTCCGAGCATCCTGGTGGGTGCTCAGCAGCACAGCGCGCGCAGCTGTGCATATTTCTGTCTGTGCAGCCCACGGTCAAAGAAAACTGAGGACGAGCAAATGGAGGAATTTGTCTTGTCCCACGTTAGAGGACTGGGTGCTGCAGAGGTTTTTTTGCAGAGCGACTTGAGGCCTGTACTCTCAATGAGCTGTGGAAGGACAGACAAATGGAAAAAAATGCAATTGCCTCTCAAACACCGGACTGTTGTTACAGCTTTTGTATTAGCTAATACGCCTACTGCACCCTGTAACCTGCTCTGTCTCCCCGCTGCACCCTTATCTTTGGGATCTTACACGTGCTTTTACTGCGTACAGAGCACATAACTTACATTGCCAACAGCTCGGTTTATATCTGGTCGTTATTAAAAGCCGGGGGAAACAAATAAAAGACATTATTGGCTCTGAGAAGCTCTCTGCTCTGCAGGCAGTCAGATGAGATGACCTTGAGAGCTCCTCCATCGCTGGCTGCTGCAGCTATCGCTGCTGCTGAGAAAATGAGCCTGAACAAAATGAATTCAGCACACGATTTCATTACATTTTTTTTGCACTTGTTTTTATCTAAAAGCCTCCCACGCTCTCAGCTTTCAACTTTGTTTCTCTGCTGCTCAGTTGTCCTAGAGGTTTCTAGCCCCTTTGCTTTGTGTTGCCTTCCCTCTTTCTGTTTCCTCACCCTCCTTGTGGTTTCTGCATCACCGTTCTCCTAGCCAGACACACGGTGTATTCCTGTGTGTGCTCTGTTCTGGTACCCCAAACGTCCTTGCTGTATCTCTTGGTGTTACCCTGCACCTCCCCTCTGTACTGTTTTGCCTCCCTCCACTTTGGGTTACCTTTTTCCCCATCTGTTTTTGCCTCGTGCTTTAGTATTCTGGTTTATATATTGTTATTTGATATTTGGTCTGGTTCTTTTTTTTTTTTTTTTGGTTGGTTTGTTGGGTTGATTTTTTTGTTGTTGTTTTGGTTTTTTTTGCATGTAAAAATAACTTCATTTCTTTAATCTTCTCTGTTATGGTCTCACTATCACTTACACTCCATCAACTTCATTGATTTAAGTGGCATGAGAAAGAATAAGAGGATAGTAAAATGTGGAAGAGATCAGGACCCAGACAGTACAAAGCGGCAAAATGAGGAAAGGAAAGGAAAGCCTAAGATAATCATTAGGGCAGATGCAGGTCTTGCATAGGGCAAACTCTGCCATGGGTATGGATTTGCTACACCCAGGAGCAGCAGAGGACCCGCAGGCACTCCACAAAATCACCCGAGCTTTCCGGAGCCAAGCAGCTGTCAGTTTGCCTGCACGACTTTCCAGCTTCCTTGCTGAAGGACAGCGAGTACCTCCTCTAGCCACAGTCCCACAGTAGGCACTAGGAGTGAATTTGGGGCTGCAGATGCCAAGGGACGCTCCTGCTGTGCAACCTGCCTCCCTGTTCCCTTGTTCCCCAGCAGCCAGACAGCAAGCTCTTCTTTTTCCCATGTCTCTGGGCTGTGAAACCCAGTGAACATCTGCCCCTTTGTTCGGTGAATCTGCTGATGCATTTTTATTTTTTTATTTTTTTTTTTAAGACAGAGAAGTATTTGGACTGGGGAGATGATTTCTATTTATGAAAGCAGCACTCTCAGTCCAGTCCCTGGTGCGAGGCAGTTTGTACAGCACAGCAGCACCTCGCATCAGTTTTGTTTATTCCCTGGCTTGTACTCAGGTCAGCGGGACAGCCTCTTAATTGCCAGAATGTGCAGAAGAAAATGTGAGAGCAAAATTAAAGGACCAGACCTAATAACAAGGAGTGTTCAGGCCAGGCTGCCAGCTATCTCTGTCACCTTCCCGATGGCTGAACTCGCAGGGCTGGTAATGCTGCGAGCAGCGTGACGGCAAGGAGGGGAAGGCCTCCAAGCAGCAGTTCTTCCTGTGCAGTCATAAAAAGCTGCATCTAATCCATCTTTATTTAGTCGCAACGATTTAATATCCACAACACGTTCATCCTATATAATTCCCATTAGTTATGTTCAGAGCTCTTTATGTCTTCCCTTTCAAAGGCCCCAGGCCACAAGGACGAACGTACCCCCTCACTGTTTCCTCAGTTCCCATATACATAAGACCGTTCTTTTCTGGCTCCAGCTGAAGGACAATTCGACAAGTGCCCAAAGGTTCTCTCCCATGCACTAATTTAAAAATCAAAACAAAAAGCAAAAGAACAACGAAACAACAAAAAGAAGGACCATGCCCTGGATCTCGGACAGCCCCTGGATGCTGGGGAGATGCAGAATTACAGAATCACAGAATCATCTAGGTTGGAAGAGACCTCCAAGATCACCCAGTCCAACCTCTGACCTAACACTAACAAGACCTCCCCTAAACCATATCACTAAGCTCTACATCTAAACACCTCTTAAAGACCTCCAGGGATGGTGACTCAACCACCTCCCTGGGCAGCCCATTCCAATGCCTAACAACCCTTTCAGTAAAGAAGTTCTTCCTAACATCCAACCTAAACCTCCCCTGGCGCAACTTCAGCCCATTCCCCCTCGTCCTGTCACCAGGCACGTGGGAGAATAGACCAAGGCAGGGCTGTCTATAATAGACCAGGGCACAGCTGTCCCCAGTGGTGACAGGAATTAGTGGGGACCTCCCTGTGCACTTCACACTGCTCCTAACACACAGTCAGAATTGCTGTAAATGTTGAAATTGCTGAGAAAAAAAAATGAAATTGCTCTGCGCCTGGCTAAAGGGTTTAGGGAAAGTGGCTAAAATGTGGAAGTGTATTAAGTCACGTCTTTACAAATTGCATGATATTACAAATTTCTCAAAACAGCTGCACTAAAAGTTGTCTTGACAGCATTCCCAGTGAACATAGAGTAATTTTATTTATTTTACCTCGAGCAGATTATAACAGGCATACGAATATACTGTCTCTTAAATGGAATTGTCATCTCTTTCAGTGAAATAAATTACTCCTTTGCACTTTATAATGGATACATTTTTCATAGCAGGAATGTTTAAGACCTGATACCTCTTTCATTTTCCTAATGGACACAGGCAGGAGTATGGCTTCCTCGTGCTGCCCTGGGGACTCAATATTGACTTACATTTCGTTGTCCAGAGCTGTCAAGTCTGTAAGTGCTGGCTGAGCTGCGCCTTGCAGTTTTGCCTCAAGCTTTTCACCTGTCTCTGTGCACGTCCTTGCCATTTCCCTTCCCTCCATCAGCTGAAGCTACATCCCATGCCCTGGCCGGCAGTCCCCCAGCACCTCACTCCTGCAGCCCAGCAGCCTAGGTCCCTGGAGGCTGCCCATGGCCAAGTGTCTCAAGGAAGGTAATGTTTTCTCTTGTTTGCCTTTTTACAGAGGAAAAATATTACAAGATTTGCGTAGATTTGTGTAGAGGTGGCTCCCTGAGTCGCTTGGTGGGTCCCTCCATGCAGACCAACCCTTGGGAACTGACAGACCCTTGTTCTCCACCCTGCTCCATCGCAGCTCCTGCTGGGAGCCCGGCGATGTCCAGGCTGCAGAAGGCACGAGGCAGAGAAAGTGAAAAATGTGGACTGATGGGGGAAAAGCAGGTGTGAAGTGGAGAGAGGTGAGATAAGCCTAATGAAGAAAGATAGGAGGTTGGGATATGAGCTAGGGAGCCCAGAGAAGGAGGTAGGAAGAGTAGGATCCCGAACTGAGAGCAGGTTGTTAATGGGAGAGGGGTGCCTGGGGTTTACATACCAGTGTAATGAGATAGGATCTTATTAAAAGAAAGATGAGGTTGGAAGTATGTCTTCTTTAGTGCTTGTGTACAGCCCACCCCAGGTATATTTGCAGTCCCTGGTGACAAGCAGTGTTCTCTCCTCACCTTGGTCTTTCCCTGAAGCCTGAGCAGGCCAGAATGAAAAGGTCCCAGCCCAGGACTCTTTTTGTGCTGTCTCGCTTTTCCTCCCTGGGTTCTGTTTTTTTCTAAGCTCAGTGCTGTTAGATGTTCCAGCTGCGGTGATTTTTATCACTCTCCTATCAGGCAGGAAGCCCGATGCTCCATCAGCCTTTCAACTGTGGACTGTTTGATCAGGTGCACAGAGGTAGCAGAGAGGATTCAAATAACGCTCCATCCATACAATAGCTATTGTTTCCTCTATCTCCCGACTCCAGAGCTAGAAAAGAAAGATGTTGTTTCCCATCTTTGCTTCTGAAAGCCAGGGTTTTCAAACAGCATTTTGATCTGACTTCCACTGACTGCCACGGCAGTGGGTTCCCAGCTTGCGCACAAAGGGCATTCGCCCTCCCTCTCCTACATACTTCATTAAGCTTCAGGGCCTAACTCATTGCTGTTGCTCGTTTCAAGTTGTGAAACACCACTGCTGCCAGGTTTATAATGCCTCCGTGCAATTTTTGGAAACGAAAAAGTTCCCAATGTTTTTGAAAACTTTGTTAAAGTTTCGTTCCTGCTTCCCAAAGCAACGTGTAAATCATAGAGAAATAGGCCTCTGGTATTAATTTCCTAATCAATCACTTATACCAAGAAAACCATCTCTCAGTCACGTCAACATGACTTAAAGTATGTCTCCAGAAACCAAAGCACTGACCATGAGAGCAATGGGCATGACAGCAATGGACAAGGAGAGAAAGCGGGCAGATAAGCCCAGTGGTCTTGATTTAAAAGCTGTGTGGATGTGAGATGTCTGCATTTGATTACTTTAAAGAAACCCATTCCTCTCATCTCCTCTCCCCTTTGCTCAGCCTATGGCAAGGGAGAAAATTCATCCCTGCTGTTAGCCAACTGAAGTCATCCTGATCTCGCTGTTTTTAATGCTCACTGCTGTGCTTTTTGTATTTATATGAAGAAATAGCAAAAAGAAAGAAAGAAAAAAAAAGGACGGAGAGAAAAATTAGGCAGAGTTACAATAACAAGTGAGATACCAAGCGAAGATTAAAGCAAGACACAAAAAGTTACAGCTCAGCATGGGGTCAAACACAGAAAAGCAGCATTTTATCTTTAACTCTCCTCTTCCCTCTGTCTATACATTGTCTCATTAGGCAGTTTGTAATGAGCTTGACATCTCACAAAGGTTTGATACACTTTAAATCTTAAAAATGGAAAATGGAGGAGAGATGAAAGTTTGCTTTTAAATAAGGCGGATATACTTCATGCACAACACATGAATTCCAACTAACACTGATGTGTTTGTGTAAAATACAGACACGCTCCTGGGATCTGAGACCTCAGCTGGGATTCTTCCCCCAATAAGTCAGTGTTAATATCGCTGGACTTCACAGCTGTGTGCCTTTTTTCTTGTTTTATTTTTATTTTTTTCTTTATTGAATTACTGCCAATGATGGCCTGTCCTGTGGCACAACTTGAGCAGGAAAGTTGTCCTCCTCTCGTGGTGGGTAGCTGTAGGAAGCACATGAGTAAGGGGCTCCCAATTCCTGGACCTCTGCTTTAATATTGCATTCCCCTCATATAAAATTCCCTTTTTCGCAGTATCATCTCACCCTTTCATGAGTTTCTCAAAGAAAAGCAGATACTTCTCCTCTCTGTGAGAAGCTCAGTGCATGACAGGGCACACCACAAGGAGCAAACTGAAGCTGGTGTGGAAGGGACACTCGCTTTCTGCTCCTGCTCTTGGTGAGACGAATACTAAGCGCTAAAATTTGCCAAGGCTTTGCTTATTCATCCCTGTTTTATATATGTGTGTGTGTGTGTATTTGTGTATATGTGTTCTTGCTTGCAGTTATGTGTGTTCGTGTATGTGTTTGTGCTTGTAGGTGCACACACGTATATAGGTAATGCTTTAAAATCAATAAGGCTACCATCCCATTGAATCTTCCGAAGTTAGGGGCAGAGAAAGAGTAATTTTCAGAATTGTAACTTCACATTGACACATCTAAATCTTGTCTATGTTCTCTTTTTGTCTGGACATGAATCTCAATTTCTTAGTATCCAAGGTATTTATTTTACATGGTAACACTGCATGGGGCTAAAGCCAGGGATAGAAGTGAATTTTTCTCTCATCTCCCTGACACATTTTTTTTTTTTAAAGAAGAATAAATTGAACAGGTTAACTGACAATGGAAAATGGCAAAGTTTCAGGGACCCATTACGTTAATGAATAATGGCTAGTAATAAATAGTACATTTTGTCTTCCTCTCTCTAGTATCATCATCATTTACTCTTCCAACTGCAAAGTATTCTCACTACGGTCATGAAGAGCCTTGCCAGCAATAAGGGCATGCTGTATGCACACTTGGGGATATCTGCTGTATGGACTGCAGTACAATACAGAGATATCCATGTAAACCTCAGTTTCAGAAGTAACCAGTTACAATAACTCTGTGTCCCATGGTTGCAAAGCTCATGTAATAAGGAAGGTAAAACAGCAAGGTCGTGCTCACTGCTCGGTGTACGGTACCACTGCAATTGCTAGTGAAGGTGTTTGTAGCACAGCCCTGTTCTGCACAAGCACAGAGTAGCAGTCAGGGGCAGGCGTAAAACGAGGAGGCCATAGCTGGAGAGCTGCCACCTACATGCCAAACACTTCTGTTTTCTCCCTGAGGTAAAATTCCTGTGTTGTCTGGTTACAGCTGTGTTTGTGAGCTCAGCTAAGGACATCAGCCCTGATAAACGCATCAAAGCGGATCAAAGACAAGGCTCCAAATACGGATGTTGGTGGCAATACAGAGATAATAAAAGTAGATGTGTACCCAGCTTGTTGGAGAGGAAATACAGTCGTATAAACACGGCACTTGTCTTTGAACATAAGGTGGCCATCTAATCATTTAATAGACTTGCTTAGGAGAATGCCACCCTGCTGAGACATTTTAAAGATATTGGACGGCAGGTAGGATTTCTCCATGTGTGCCTCAATAAGTCTCCAAATACAATGAAACCCAATCCTCATTAAAGGTAGGTTACACAGAGCACTGAAGTTTTAGTCTTGTCAAAAAAAGATGGCTAAAAACTCCCTTTAAATAGAGAGCTGCTGCCCTTCTTCTATCCAGCAGCCCCAGGTGAATAACAATTGTGCCTTCCTAATACCCAGGCCTTTCTCTCACGTGGCTTCCTTTACCTAGAGATCTTGTGGAGCCTCTTCCTTTACCTGCCCATTTCACCCACCATCATCAGTGAGCAGGAGCAGGCTGCAGCCAGCATCCATCCAGCACAGGATTCCCCTCTACAGTGGCCAGCAACAGATGCACAGGAGCACAACGAGGACCATTGTAGGCTGAACTTTCTCCCAATACATCTTCTTGACCTTCAGCAAACACCAGTTTAGGAACTTCCTGAGGTGAGAATTTCATCCAAATCCCTGCATACCAATAGATATATTTTCCATTAACTCGTCTAATCACTTCTTGAATCCATTGGTACTTTTGGCCTCCACAAAATCTTTCACAATGTTATTATATACTCATGGACAAGTTTTGTTTGTTTTTAAACTTGCTGCTCAATCATTTTGTTGAGTGCTCTCTACTCCTTGTATTCCAAGAAACAGTGACTAATCATTCTTTTTTTAGCTTCTCCTCAATATTTGTCACTTCATTGGCCTGCAGAGCACCCGGATCCAGCAACTCCTCACGTCGCAGAACCTAGACGATTTAGTCCTTCCTCACAGTGTTCTTCTCTGCATCTTTCTCTGTTCTCCTACAGCTATTCTGTAGCAGGGTGGGTGGAACTAAACAGAGCATTCGGTAACCCAAGACACAGGGGCACAAAAACCAGGACAATGTGTTCCTGTTGGCCTATTTCTCCAGCCTGCCTAGGTCGCTCTGAATGGCACTCCTGCCCTTGAGTGCACCAGCTGGTTTGCACCACCCCACTTTGGTGTCATCTGTAAATCTGTTGGGAGTGCCTTCCTTCACCTCCTCCAGGTCATTGATGAAGATGTTAAAGAGGAGAGGCGTCAGGACAGACCCTTGGGGTGCCCCACTTGTCACTGACAAGTGGAGGTGGGGTCCAGGTGGAGGAGTACAAACCACCAGCCGCTACCTGCTGATCCCAACCATCCAGCCAGTGTCTTTCTGGACTAAAGGATCCTTAAAAATGTACATCTGAAGTCTTAGGAAAACGTCATAAGCAGAGGTTTGGCAATCTGTTTCTGTGACTGATCAGTATTGGTTCATGAAGGTCTGGGACTTTAGTTATGCTCGTTTTGATCATTATCACTGATGGAGGAATTCATTGGAGTAATTTTCACCTTTGGTTACCCTTATGTTCAGCAGAGAGAGAGAAAGAGCGAGAGCCTTTCTCGGGTGGGTGGAAGCAAGGCATTCCACCCACTCTGATACAGATGGGATAAATCTGTGAGGGCTTCCTTGTCTCCACCAAGGAAGGAGCCCGAGCAACTAGTTCAGTATTAAACGTCTAAGCTGAAAGCAGCTCAAGTCAGTGAGATGAGCCATACATGTGCTGTCTTTGTATTTTAATTCCCCTTCTATAAAATGGTGATGCTAATGCTTCCTTGTTCCTCACAGCTATTTAAACCATATGTACTAATGTATTTTGCCTGGTGCCCAGAATAACAACCGTCCTTTTAAGCCTCCCATTGGCTTCGTGCTACCACTATTCATGATGGAAGATGGAGCTTCCAGAACAGATTAATTTTGAGCACCTGCACACAAGCTAAAAAAAAAAACTCACATAGAAGAGGCATGAAAGGAAAAATAAGGCAGTGAATTTCCATAATTTGTCATTCTCTCAACCTTTTGAACTGCTGCCAACTTCAAATCTAGATTGGCATATTTCTTATTTTGCTGTTTTTAACAGGAGATAATTATAGCTCATTGTTCCACAGCTCACTGTGTAAAATGCTGAGCAGTACTTCTGTCCATTCTCCTTGGCTCTAAGGAACTTTAATTACTTTTGATTTTGTGTCCCAGATAACCACTACTTAGCAGTTAAAAGTTCATTAAAAATGAGGCCAAACATAGATGAAAATGCCAACAAAAACATGCCTGAAAAGATAGATGAATAACATGGCATTGCCAATAGAAACACATTTTCTCACACTACATTTTTAAACGTATCTAACGAACATTTTATAAACTTTAAGTACATTTGATGAAACTGACTTTCTACAAAGTAATTGTACTAAGGATGGAAAATTTAAAAATGTAAATGATACTCTAAAGTAGCAAACAAAGAAGACACATTCTGCAAATATCCATGAGTGTTTCTTCCATGACCTAGAGTTCAAATTTCTCGACTGTTTTGCACACTATGGAAAGAAGCTTAACCTATAAAGAACAATTAAAATGAAGATGGAAAAAGAGTGTTTGGGTTGCACTCCTGCACTTTCCACAATTGGGAAAGCAACAGTTCCCTTCGGTTTTCCTTCTTTGGCTGTGAAGGCAAATGGCTAATGCTTCCAAAATGTTTCCGTGCTATTCCATGACATCAAGTATCTCAATGAAAGGAGGCTCCTTCTCCCATTCTTTTAAGTCAAACTCCAAATGAAAAGTACATCATTAGAGATCATTCTTTTAGAATTTCCTCTTTTTTTTTTCTTTTTTTTTAATTTGAAGTTTCCCACATAGAAAAGATGCTCATAGCACCTCTTATCTCAGCTTGAGCTCAGTAGCATACTGAGATCTTCCTCTTTTTTATTCTTGTGGATTGGTAGAAAGAAACCAGTGCCTTTCTTACTAGCAAGAAAACAGAGTGGGTAAACAGGGCGCCAGAATCTTAGATTACGACAGAGATTCATCACTGCCAGATTGGACAAAGATCAAATCATTTCTTACTAGAAAATCTATAAAACAGTGAAGCAAACTTGGATGCACAAGAATGACCCAGTCTTATCAGCCTCAGAAACAGATTGCCAGCCTCTACTTATCACATTTTCACATTCAGATGCAAATTTCTAAGTATTCTTTAGTCCAGAATGAAACCAGAACTCTTAACCAGCTCACAGCAATAAAGTCTAGCTCTCTATATTTAAAACTAACTCCAAAATACTAAACATTTATAGTTAGTGATGGAAGCAGCCTAAGAAGTTGGTAGTCAGGGGTGGCATACAGGCAGCAGGGGAGGAGGGAAGCCCGCACAGGGTAACAGCAGCGTGCCTCTATGTCAGCAGGCACACCTCACAGGCCAGCATGTTTGTGGAGGCACACTCTCACTAGAGCCTGAAATAATTTTTGGAGCACAAAGTAGGGCAGTTCTAATAGAGATACGGGCTCAGTATCCACCCCTCCACTAGGGCACTGGCTGGCAGGAAAAGGATACAGATAACCACTGATGTGAATATCTGTTAGGAGGGGAATATGTTTTATTTGCCAGAGGCAGCAAAAATCCCCATGAAAACTGCCGTTTCCCCATTCCTAACAGTTTACAGCATTGTTAGGGATGTCTTCCAATGAGAACCTGATGGTTCCTCAGACAAACGAAACGAGCCTCTCTGTTCATGTTATGCTACGGGCTGATAAAAAGAGACAAACATCAAGTTCTTGTTAAAGAATAAAAGAAAACCAGAATGTTTTCATTAATCCATCAGAGGCCTGACATTGCACCAAGGACCACTGACTAAATTCATATTTATGTTACAGGGTTGGTTGGGAATATCTGGACTAACATTGATTGGTCATTGTTTATATTGGGAAAATGTTATGTAATAGGAATGGCTAGGCACTGCATGGAGAACCAAGCAGGGCACGATGTAAATCTGTAAGGAAATGGAAAATCACCCATATGTTAATTATTTATTGTGGAGGAGATGAGATGTTTGAAAGCATGCAACTTCTGCTAGAAGTGCCAGGAGCTGAGCTCATCAGTTCCCTGTACCTTCAAAGCTTTTTCTTTCCTAATGTCATGGAAATCTGAAAATGTTTTTACATTTTCTTCTTTACTGATGCAGAACTTCAGCAACCCAGCCTCAAACTGCTGTGCTTACATGAACCAAAACAGAATAAGAAAAAACTTTCCTGGTGACCACAAAATGCCAAACAGAAGAGAAACAAATCATGCATGTACATATGATATAAAAATGAGGATAGGAATTATACCTGGCTATGTGGTCACCTTGATAATTTCAACAAAGAGCCTTTCCTGTTTGGTTTTCAGGCAATGTAGTGTTTTTCTCTTATTAAATAACTTAAATGATTTGTGGTCCTGTTTGTATGTTATTTCCTCCACTTTAATCTTCACAGGATCAGTGAAATGTTAGCTCAGGGATACTTGTTCTCTGAAGCACAACAGGCTTGGTCAACCTGTTGTGCATAAATATCTGAAAATACATAGGCGAATTGACTTAACAAAGGCAGTACAGTATCTAACTTGCCCATTCCTTCCTGTCCCAAGATAGTAAAGATTAGAGACACGAGACACATTTATTATGTTTTCCATATGCTTGAACAGTTGTCATAAAAATGCAGTTCTGTTAAGTCAGTAGATTTAAAACCAAGGATACTTTGACTCCCTGTGCTAGGCCATCACAAACAGGACTTCCAGGGAAGAAAGGTGATCATGTTGGCAGCCAAATCCCACTGGGTTTTCTTCCTTCCTGAAGGACAGTCCGGTAGATGTGCAATGTAGGACTGAAATAAAAGGGGTGGCTGTAGATTTGGTAAATTGAGACAGTCCTGTTACTTGTTCAGGCCCTAAGATATATAGAAATAGCATACATAGCTCCTGTAGTTACACAGCACCCTCCATCCAAAAAAAAAAACAAACCCTCAGGCATAGGTGAATGCTTTCACACACTGCTGAGAGCCCGAAGGTCCCCAGCTGGAGTCGTGGGGCCATGCTCTGTGCAGATATAGGGACCAGCACATGCAGCTGGAGCTGCAGGAAGCAGCAGCAGCAGCAGCAGGTGGCTGCTCTTAACTACATCAGAGCTGGCTGAGAACCAAACATCTACCCTTAATTTATAACAAGGCCTGTGACATCTTGAACAACCACAGTAGATCGGGATGATGGCCAAGCCAGCATTCCCAGTACCATACAGGAACCTGATACACTTCGTGTATCAATTAAAAAACATTCTTTGGGCTTCAGTGTCCCAAACCGCGCAGCCCCAATCAGTCTCCCAGCCCTACCTGGCCAGGCAAACTGCACCAGGAGTACATTGGATTTGAAGACACCACACAAAACGTGTGTTTTCATCCTCCTTATGCTTGCTCTTCCTGAGACCTGATCACCAAATTTGATCACTCACAGGTGAAGGGCTGACCTGGGACATCCATCATGTACCTGACAGTTTTAAAAGCTCATGCTGAAGGAAGAACACTAGCCAACATTGATTTGAGCTTCTCTGGAGCAGCTGAAGGGAGACCCTCTGTCAGCCCTCAGTGTCTATTCCAAAGCTGAGGAAAAAAACTGCTGACCATGAATCAGCTGAAAGAGGCACATCCATATCTTTGCCTGCACACTACACAGAGCCCCTGTTTTTACCCACTGTTATAGCTAAGATGGCTGAATTACAAGGTCACGTATTTTGCTGAAGGCCATATCATGAGTCATTTGATTAAAACTCTGCCCTTCCTGGCTCTCAGTCCTTTGCTCTACTCATTAGTACACACAATGTAATGAAATGTTGGAATATCCCCAGAAGGGAGTCTTGCTTAGACCACTTCCTCTGTAGTTCACTACCAGAGACCTCAGTTCTTGGCTTGGGCAGCTTTCCAGCTGAACTACATGATGCAAAATAACATTTTAAGTTAAATTTCAAGTGGGATAATGAGCAGATACAGAACTTCAAACTACAAACATTGTTCTAAATTTAAACAAAACAGCAAGAGGAATTTTAGAGAATATTCAAGAGAGTAAACAGTATAGAGGCTAAGCATATATGTAGTGGACTCTATTTGCCTTTCCTATTACCCATCTTGACAAGCATTCTTTGATGCATTTAGTAGCTTATGACCTCCATTGCCTTTTTTTTTTTTTTTTTTTTAATTAAACCTTTTACCCAACTCTCTAACACAGGATAAAATGAACGCTAAAAAGCTGGTAAAATTAACCAGCTCTGTTGACTGCTGAGAAATTATTGATAACATTAGATATTTTATTAAAGTTGCATTAAAACTCTTCTATTTAATAAAAAATTAAGGAAGGCTTCATTTTATAAACTCATAGGGTGTTGGAATGAAAGATGTGATAGTTCCCATGTAACCTCATAAATTCTCTTGTTAGTCAGTCTTGAGTCTATGAGCTCTAATAAAATTCTCATGAGAACACAGTATCCGTCCATAAAAACTCCTGAACCCCCCATGGGAATCAGCTGGTTTAGAAGGGTTCAGAGGTTCAAGCCTGTGGTTTATTTATTAAAATTTTCTCAGTAAATATATCATGGTATAATAGATAACAACCACACTGTTCTGTGCTAGTAACATCCGTCCTCTATAAAATATATGAAAAGTGAGCCTCAAAAATAGGAATGGAGAACCTTAAGTTAGGAATAAATGCGGGTGCATTAGACCTTTTCTCAAAAAGAGACTGAAATCATAAACAAGAGTGAGAATTTTCTTCCTTAGTTTTCTCCTCAAAACCACAGAAGCAGCTCAAATCTTGCTCTATGTAAAGCTACAAAAGGGGATATTCAGATGCCCTGATCTTTTAACAGACCGGGCTGAGGTTAGACGCTTATAGTCCCAAAACATGATGATGAATTAGAGATAACATAGATGTAGTATTAGATGCATGAATCTGATTAGGAACACCATGTCAGTGCTAGAAATCAAAGCATTTTGTATAGTCTGTGGTTCTCAAACAACTTTACCTTTACCTCCCTCCATAAAGCCTCCAAACAAACCCTAAAAATGAGTATTGCAAACTCCTTCCCTTGGAGCCAGAGAAGAGCTGTAGGAATCTGTCAGACAACAGTAATTTCCGTAAGGCAATATAATACTCAAGAACTGCTCAGATACCATCGTAAAGGGTTTGACAGTCAGAGAATCATGGAATCATAGAACAGCTTGGTTGGAAGGGACCTTAAAGACCATCTAATTCCAACACCCTGCCATGGCAGGGACACCTCCCACCAGACCAGGTTGCCCAAAGCCCCATCCAACCTGGCCTTGAGCACCTCCAGGGATGGGGCATCCACAGCTTTTGGGCAACCTGTGCCAGTGCCTCACCACCCTCTGAGTGAAGAACTTCTTCTTTATATCTAATCCAAATCTCCCCTCTTTTAGTTTAAAGCCATTACTCCTTGCCCTATCAGTACACCCCCTGACAAAGAGTCCCTCCCCAGCTTTCCTGTAGCCACCTTTAGGTACTGCAAAGCCGCTATAAGGCCTCCCCAGAGCCTTCTCTTCTCCAGGCTGAACAACCCCAGCTCCCTCAGCCTGTCTTCACAGGAGAGGTGCTCCAGCCCCTTGATCATCTTTATGGACCTCCTCTGGACACATTCTAATATATCCATGTCCTTTTTGTGCTTGGGGCCCCAGAACTGAACACAGTACTCCAAGTGAGTTCTCATGCGAGCGGAGCAGAGGGGAGAATCACCTCCATTGACCTGCTGGCCACGTTTCTTTTGATGCAGCCCAGGACACGGTTGGCTTTCTGGGCTGCAAGCGCACGTTGCTGTCTCATGTCAAGCTTCTCATCAACCAAGACCCCCAGGTCCTTCTCCTCAGGGCTGCTCTCAATCCATTCTCCACCCAGCCTGTGTTTGTGCTTGGGCTTGCCCCGGCCCAGATGCAGGACCTTGCACTTGGCCTTGTTGAACCTCATGAGGTTCACACAGCCCCACCTCTCAAGCCTGTCCAGGTCCCTCTGGATGGCATCCCTTCCCTCCAGCGTGTTGACCGCACCACACAGCTTGGTGTCATCGGCAAACTTGCTGAGGGTGTACTCAATCCCGCTGTGCTGACAAAGATGTTAAACAGTGCTGGTACCAATACTGACCCCAGAGGAACACCACTTGTTACTGATCTCCATTGGACATTGAGACATTGACCGTGACTCTTTGAGTGCAACCATCCAGCCAATTCCTTACCCAGCGAGTGGTCCATCTGTCAAATCCATGTCTCCAAGTTATGTTGAGAAAATTTGCTTAGGTTGGATTATAAAGTTCTGGTTTCATATTTCAGTGTACTTCAAACCCTGTGGGACTGCATTTTTATTTAAAAAAAAAAAAACTCTGTATCTTTCTGGAAGAAGCCAAACTTCCCCTGTTTGTGTGTGCACATATGAGCATATGTAACAGAGCCGGTTTCCTCCACACTGGCACACCCAGTAAATGTTTAAATGGAAATGTGTGTGTGCAAAATTCAACTGTTCAACATATAAAGTAACAATTAAAAATCTCTCTAAATTTCTTAACAGAATTAATAATTTAACCCTAGAAATTGTGCACACTATTATTTACCCTTAAATAACTACAGATTTGCACATTCCTGAAATCTGAGGGCACAATACCTACGCACATCTGCGCATCTTTTCTCTGGAATACAGCTGGCTTTCACATTTGCCAAATGATTTATACCATGATGATAAGAGAGTAAGGGAATACAACATTCATTGCCTTTTGCAAGGTAGAAACTAGATCTGAAGTCCATTACAGACCACACAAAATCCTAAGGCTTTAGGGAAAGCTTCTCCTTGCATTTTAGCCCCAGCAGTAATAGTGGCCTGTAATTTACATAGCACGTCTTTTGAAAAATCTCCAATTTACAAAGATTTATGGGGGGTCATTTCAGCCAACAGTGAACTGCAGAGATGGGGGGAAGTAAGTCTGTGACATTCAGCTTGGATATTGGGAGACATTTTCTTTTCAGAAAGAGCAGTCAGGCACTGGAACAGGTTGCCCAGGGCAGTGGTGGTGTCACTGTCCTTGGGGGTGTTCAAGGAAAGGTTGGACGTGGTGCTCAGGGACATGGGTTAGTGGGTGATAGTGGTGGTAGGGGGATGGTTGGACCAGGTGATCTTGGAGGTCTTTTCCAACCTTAATGGCTCTGTGATTTTATAAAGGGATAGGACACAAAAGTGAAAGACAAAAGACCAAGAACACTGTATTGCCTTGGCTAATGTAGAGGATAATACATGTAGAGGACTATACATTACGCCACTGGATTATCCTTCAGCTTGAAAAAAATGTCAAGAGATCCTAAATGCCTACAGATGGTCAGTGCCTCCACTGTCAGTCACCTCTGACAGATGGCCCTTCCCTGGTGCTGCTGTGCCAAGAGCAGTGATTAGAGACTGACTCAGAGGCACGAGCGGTGCCATGTTTCACAGCTGTATTTATGGTGTCACCCAGAATTTTCCTTGCATGTCTATCTGCAATTGAAAAATGCAGCCTGAAAACATACTGAAACAATAGCAGCCACATAGCTCGATCCCACACTGTTTAGACCACCACAAATTGCGCTGTGCTGTGAGAAAAGGCTATTCATCAGTTAAATTAAGACCCCAGAACTTATCCTTTCTAGAGCTAACAGCTTTGTGTACACTTAATACATTACATTATCAATGCATCTCTCTTCCATTCCCAAAAGCTGAGGACTCTGTTATAGATCAAATCATTAGTTACGCCATTGGCCAGTAATCACAAAACCCAGGCCAACTGCTGACAAACCAAATCCATAACTGGCATCGATACTAAATTAATCATGTAACACGTGGCATTTGTTAGCGCTTTACTATGTTGTACACAGTCTGGTTATTTCCTGACTCCAGTTCCAGTTTCAATCTCAGCTCTTCATTTTATGTAAAACGTCCAAAAAATAAAATGATCCAAATGTCTGTATTACCTTGGAAAATGTAAACTGTGGGAGTGTGAAATGTAAATTCTTCACCATCCAGTAAAGCACCAGGCCCAGATGGCTGCTCTACGGAGTTTTTCCAATGATCCAATTTGCTGCTTCTGTCTCATTGATGATCCCTTTACTGAGAATCATAATAGGTGTTCAAATGACATTTAGTAAAGCAACTGTTAATTTTATTTTGGGATTCTGGAGCCTGAATGGAGTCTGGAAATAGGTTTGCTTGTCCACTTGTTACCTTCAGCCGTGTGGGATGAATATCAAAGCCCTTTCTGGTTTGAGCAGCATCACCCATGTGCCTGAAGCCAGCTGCTTGGCTTTGTCCCATGCTGTACCTCCCATGGATGGCTATGGACCTCTTCACTATGGACCCAGTAGGGATGCACAGTCCCCCTTTGCAAATGGCCAATGCAATGACAACTGTGAAGATAAAGATGTGTCCGAAGCGTGTGGATTTCACACACCAAAATGTCTGGTCAGCATTTGCCCAAACCGGTCGTGTTACAGATGATGACTATCAGCCAGAAGAAACAGGAATCAAGGGATTTACAAAGAGACTTGACATAAAGCTGGAGTTGGGCTGAAAAGAAGTATAAAAGTGTGAAAACTCTTAACAGGATGGAAAGGGGGTGCGGTATGTTTTCTTGCAGAGCATTGATACTGAATAAATTCAGATAAAGAACAAGTTCGAGTTCAGCGATTCACCTCTAAGCACAGGTGAGATCCCGTACGATAAGGTGAGATCTGCACGCAATATTTGTCTCAAAATATTTATTTTGAAGTAAGGCATTATACATCTGGTTATTTCTCACCTATTTCCCGTGTGTTTATACACTGATGTTACACGGCGAGCTTTTGTAATTCTTAAACATGTTGACACTTCAGTCAGCACTCAGTGTTGCCACCTTGTTTTCCCTTTGAGCTATCTGTGAAAAGAATAAACTGGGCTGGACTTGGAGCTCAATTATCACAATCTGACAGAGAAGAAGGTCAGCCCCGTTAAGTTAAGCCCCGTTAAAAAATTGAAAAATCAGAACCTAGCAATGTGAGTGGTTTTTCCATGTTGCAGGGTTTCAGTAATCATATAACCTTTTTTTTTTTTTTTTACATAATTCAGAACTTCCTTTTTTTTTTTTCTGTAAGACGACAAATCTTTTCAGTCGTACCCATTTAATTGGCCTGGCCAATTCTCCTTCCTTCCATAGCTGTAATAACATACTCTAGTATTCCCCAAAGCCTGTTTTGCTGTGCATGCCTGGATATGCTAGTCAGTACTAATTTGCTATAACCCTGCTGTCCTGATTTTCCCAGACTGCACCAATGCAAGCAGACAGTTCAGTCCTGAGTGTGGACTTTGTGCTAGCATCACAGCCCCGAATATAGCACAGCATGGAAACACCAGCAGCGATAGCAAAATCTCTGTGCATCCTTGCAGTATGGATGTTGCCTAATCAGGAAGGCTCCAACACGGACTGAACAATGAATTTTGAACAACTTGGTCAAAGGAAACAAAAAAAATAAAATCAATTTCTTGGCTGAGATTATAGCTGGGTATCCCAGCCAAAGATAATTGCATTTCGCAAAATTACAAACCTCACATGAGGGTTTATAGTGGAAAAATACTGACAAGCCATTGTCTGCAATGTTATATTCACAATGCTGTAATTACAGCTTTACCATAACGAGTGTAACTCTGTGGTCAGAAAGATGGCAGGAATACAATATTTGTCCATGGAATATTTCTTCCTTCGTAGATGTTTGGCTTAAAATCTGGAGTTTAAGTCACAGTATTGTTGGCATAATTTTTCTCATATATCTATATTTTGGGGCTGTATACAAGAAGCCTTAACTTGGCTTCTCCTTTTAGGTGTACACATAAAAAATTACTTCATTTTTTCCATACTTGAACAATTGCTCATAAAAGTAGACATGTAAACCCCTTCTATTGTCTGATGTTTATAATCCCCCCTTTGCACCCACAGTGGTGCTCCCTCGGGTATTAGCCCCACAAAGATGAAGACAGCTTTCTTCTCTTTTTTTAAATTAGATTACCGCTTTTATTAGGCAAGATCCCCGAGGTCGCCCTGAGCTGTGCTTCTGCAGGCCTGGCTTGGCAGGAGACACATCCCAGCCCACGCTGCCTGATGAGAAGCACCATGAGATACCAGCCTTACGCCCACCAGGGACTCCTTCAGCACATGGCTGTGGAAGGCTTCTGGCTCATTTGCACTGGAGAAGCAGCTAAAAAATCCTCAGCAGAGACCAAAGATCTGGCTCCACACTCAATCAAGCATGAAATATAGGATTGCCTAACAGACCCTGGTGTAGCTAAGTGTGGGATGAGCTTTGGAAGGAGGAAGAAAACGCTTGAACTGTTAAAAATATTACTCCTGAAGGGTCTAGCAAACAGTTTGGAAATTGTTCCTGGAGGCTGCTGAGCAGTGGGTGGTCCTCCTTCCTGGATGTCCCAGCTCTAATGATCTCTGAAGAGGAAACAAGGTCAGAATCTCACTGGGAAAGCAGAGGAACAAGAACATTGCTTTGAGGGCCCAAGGCTGCTCACCACTTTTTCTCAGTAGTACTTGTGTAAGCAATACTCCCAATGTTAATGTGATTAGCTAAAGGCAGAAGAAATACTCATAAATATAAAGGTTGGGATTCATGCCTAGTAATGTGTCTAATCTGGCACTCTCTCTCCTTCAGCTGCACTAGATCTTTTCCAGTAGAGGACTCTCAAATAATATATCCAAAATGCACTGATATCCTAGGGGAAAATTCTATGACAGCTTAAGAAATCTTTCCTGGGACAACTTCATCAAGTTCAGTGTGGACAGAGAAGGAGGATCCCAGGAGAAAAAGGCAACATCAGGAGGGCTACAGTTTAGTTCAAGGGGCCCTCTCTAAGTGCCAATAGTACGTGGGTTGTCCTAAAGCTACATTTTTCCTCAACAGGGTATAAGGCAGTGGTAGTGGTCTAAACATCAGGTTTCACCGAGGTAAGAGAACCCTGAGATGTTACCTTTGAAAACAAAATGAAATACTAAGTCTCCTACCAACATCACATTTTTGCTCATAAGCCTCTGAACACAGTATCAGGGCCCTGTAAGAAACATGAGGGATGCCCTGGTGGGTCAGACCGACGTCCAGCTATCACCAGTATCTTTCCTCCAGTTACAGGAGATGCTATTTAAAAAGACCATGCAAGCCTGCCTGCTTCATGCATATCCCTTGTTCTCCTCCAGCATCCACAATCACTGCATTAGTGATGCTAGAGAGCACATCCCTACTCATTCCTTTGAGTATCTCTTTATGAACCTGTAGTCCATTTAATTCAGCTTCTTTTTCAGTCTGCTGACCTATCTGCTCCCCAAAACCTCTGCTAGCAGTAAATTCCACAAGTTAACAATCTGCCACATAAAATCTATTTCCTTCTGTCTTTTCTAAACCAATTTGCTATTGCTTTCAATAAGTGTCCCTAATTGTAGTAGTGCAGAACTTGGAGCATAACAGTCTGCATTCACCCTACCCACTGCCTTGATTTTGTAAATCCTGATCATATCCGCTCTCTCCAAATTGAAATCCTTAACAGTCCATCCGCCTTTCACTCCCCTCTTTCATGCAGGAGCAAGGATCCCAGGGACCATCAGCTCTCCAAGACTGCAATGACAGAGCAGAAATGTCAACAGCAAACGATGCCCTTTTCCAGTTTTCTGATGATTTATCATCGTTGCTTGGCATAGAATTCACGGAGTGCCAGAGCTGGTTCAAGGGAGGGACCGAGAATGTGGAAGCCAGTGACTGAAATAACTTTAGTTATTGCAAAATCGCAGTTTGAGCCACTGTCTGTGCACCCCTTCAAAGCCAGGATCTCGCAGAGCTCTTCCCTCTGGGAGAGAGGTTGCATTTTCCTTTCCGTTTTGGTGTGAGAATGCTCTGAAGGATGTCTATGATTTGGGAACACCTCCTCATAAGATCACAACGTTGTCCACGGTGGACTTGAGCAAAGGTAGAGCTATAACAGCGGCCATCAACTGATGTCTAGGAAAGAGTAAGGACAAGGGATGCAGATAAAAATTTTCGTCCTAAAACTTTCCTACCTTCAGGCTATTTTGCAGCTCAAAGAAGCTGCCTTGAGGCATATACAGTTTTAAATATGCCTTGGTGCTCCTGCTAGAATTTGGGAAGGGCAAGGGATCCTGTGCCTGCGGGCTCAGGCAAGCTGTTGTCTGGCAAACTTGTGTTCAGTGTGTGAAGCTGCAAACAGCCCCTCCGGTACCAAGCATACAGCAGTGAGAGGCATCAGAGACCTGATTTCTACCATAGGACCACAAATATTGCAGGAGGGGTCTGAGAGCACACACACACACACACAACATTTCCCTTCTCCCTCCCAAGAAACTTTCATCTTCATGAGTTGCTTTCAGTCAGCTAAAAACAACACACAATGACAAACAAGCCGCTTCAAATGAGTCTGAAATCCCGTGGGGTTTCACTCTGACTTCCTGAACAACTCTTAAATCCACATATCTATTAAGAAAGATGGGAAGTGTGGGATATCTCAGAAGCACAGCACAGCTAGTGGTCCTAATCTGGATTTATTTAAATCCAGGATTCCCGAGGCACTGAAGGGAAAAATCCCCATTTCTTCAGGAGACACATTTTATCAGCTTTTGAGAACTCGGTCGGGAAAAGCAAACCACTGCGCTGATGAGAACCCAAGGCAGCTTGATCACTCACTCTTAACCCCTGCTACTGCTCTTTGACCATGCCTGGTGGGCAGAAAGCATTTTTTTTACACATCAAATCCCTGCGTATCACAATCACATTCTTCCATTTTGTCCTCCTTAAACCCTCCGGTACTAAATGTAGCTAGACCCAAATTACACCAGAGCCCTCTCCATAAAATCCTGTTGGATATTGTCAGCCTGCAAGGTCCACGTGGACATGTACCTTTATCGCACAAAATAAGGGACTGGAAAGGAGAATCGGAAACGAAGAGGCCCTTTCGGCAGCAGAGAGCCTTTAAATTAGAGCACCATCTCCACTTGATCCCACTGTCTATGTCATTGATAAAGATATTAAACAGTACCGGTCCCAGAACACACCCCTGAGGGACACCACTCATCACCAACCTCCACCTGGACATGGTTGACCACCACTCTCTGGGTATGGCCTTCGAGCCCATTCCTTATCCACTGAATGGTCCACCCTTCAAATTCATATCTATCCAATTTGGAGACCAGGATATCATGTGGGTCCATGTTAAAGGCCTTATAGAAGTGCAGGTAGATGACACTGTTTGGTCTTCCCTTGTCAACTGATGCAGTCACTCCACCACAGAAGGCCACCAGATTGGTCAGGCATGATTTGCCCTTGGTGAAGCCATGCTGGCTGTCTCGGATCACCTTCTTGTCTCACATGTGCCTTGACATTGCTTCCAGGAGGATCTTTTCCATGACCTTCCCAGGCACGGACGTGAGGCTTACCAGTCGTTAGTTCCCCTGATCCTCTTTTCTACCCTTTCTAAAAATGGGAGTGATGTTCCCCTTTTTCCAGTCACCAGGACTTTTCAAATATGATGGAGAGAGGCTTGGCAACTACATCAGCCAGTTAGCATTAAACCTTACTTACAGCTACAAACAGTCTTCAGTGTTAATACAGGAAGACCAGCAAAAGCTATAAGCAGCTTATAGCAGGAGATGGGTCTTGTGATTCTTTCTGCCAGCACCCTAAAAACAGGTAGCCGAGCAAAAATGTTCAAGGAGAAGAAGATGAGCTGTTACATTTCAGCCCAAGCCCCTTAAAGTCTTCTTGTTTTATACAAAACACTTGTAAATCAAGTCAGAAGTGCAGCCTTTCTCTGGAGAGAGTATATACATTTGGACATGAGTGCAGATGGGTCTAAAAAAGGTATCGCATTATCAATACAGATGGAACCTGCTGGGCACTGGGCTGTAAAATATTAAGAAGCTTCCTCTCAATATTTTTAACCCTTTCTCTCTTCAGGTCTCATTTTCATGAAGATGAAAAGCATATCCCTGAAATTAAAGCGATTTACTTGCAAAATATGGAAGCTGTTTTTCCAAACCAGAGAGATGCTAGAAACTGTTCAATGAAACAGTTATGTTTATAATGGACAAAAACACGTATTCTCCCCTAAATTCATCCTTGTAGTTGGCTCAGCTGTTGTAAATGGAACTCTCCAAAAACAAAGCAAACAAATCATAACATAAAACAAAATAACCAAAACAAGCTAAAATAAAACAGCTGGAAGTAGACACCCAACAGGGAAAATTTCAGCTCAAACTGGCAGTTAGGAACAACTGAAAATGAGAATAGAAAGTGCTGAGCAACATTAACACTAGCTTTGCTGCAAGCTCTGTTATACCTCACTGTTAGGACTGCAGGGTATGATTTGCCACGCTACCAACAAACTAATTGAATGAATTCTCCTCCCACTAAAAACCTCCCCCAGGAGAGGCAATGGTTTCACAACAGACAGTAGTTTAAGGAACAGCTTAGGGAAAACAATACCAAATACTTTTCATAATTGAAAGTGTAGGAGAACATAATAAGCAGAGTGTAATTATGAGAATTCAAATTTAGCCCAGACTTCAGGGCTATCCAGTCTTCAGTGAGAAGTATCATTGAATCAGTAACCACAACTGGTCATTATCCTGTAGGTGCCAAAAGACACTGCATTTGCTCCTCTTTGGAGCCACCTCAGACAGAACTATGTGATTTTACTCAGTTTAATCCACTGTTTATTTTGCTGTGCTTTTCAAGAGCCGCAAGTCTCAGAATACATCATAAAGAAATCCAAGCTATCTGGACTTCAGCTTCACAAATCCACTTTTGGTTTGCATTTTGGAGCCGTCCTGCCCTCAAGTGTCCTATGCTTGTTTTCCAAAGTCGCTGTACCTTTCCTCTTCCTTCCCACAGACACTTGTGAGATAAGGAGAACGGTTCTGTTTTCCACTGGGCAGACACACTTGGACAGCTCACATGGAGAGGGTTTGTGTCACAACAATTAAATGCTAACAGAAAAAACAAATGGAACGTTAGTAGTGGAAATTAAGTACGTTAACCCTAATGAGAATACCGATTCACTTTCCAGCGAACTCTTTGGAGCGGAAAACTCCCACACCTTTAAGCAAAGACATCTAAAGGAAAAACAAGATTTTGGCAGGGATTTTGAAATGACCCCTAAAGAAGGCAGGTATCCAACTCCAATTACACGGCATTGTGCATCTCTCCCTGTGGCCATGCTTACGTTCGACCTGCTCGCAGGAACAATGGAAGCGTGGGGAATGTCATAGACAGGCACCCCTGAGCTACCGCTGAAGGACACGTCCCGCACCGGTCGAGAACAGCTTGTTTGAGAGAAAGCTAAAGGAATATTGAGCGGGTTGAGAAAAAAAACATACAAAAATAGCCTGTAGTGGAATGGCTCCAACAAACAAGGCTAGCAGATGAGGAGGGAATCCGCTAGAATAACCACGTCAAACGGCTTCATAAATGAGCTACATGTGTAGCATCTGAGTCTCGAGGTTTGGGTCTGTCGGTTTCCCTGGACAAACAAACATCCTCAGCATCCTGCCTGCGTGTCTGCCCGCGCGGCTCCATGCAGACAGCCCTCCAGTTTTAAGGATGCAGGCCAGGGACAGGGGCTGGTTTGGGCAATTAACGCAGGGAGGAAAAGCCCTGTGTGAAGGGCTGCGGGCAGAGCAGGGACCAGCCTCGGTGCTGGGCCGCAGGGTGGCTCTGAGGGGGGTTCAGACTTAAAATCCCAAGTTAAACCCCTGCCACTGGAGCCCACGCAGCCCCGCAGCCCGAGGGCAGGTCGAGGACTTCCACCAAGCAGCAGACGACCCCCGCAGAGCCGGGGGCTGCCGCTGAGGGGCGCAGAGCCCCGCTCCCCTCCCCGCCACCCGGGCTTTGTCCCCGCATTTTTTTTTCCCCCCGTTTCGGCCAAGCTCCCTCAAAACGCCGCTCCCCCCTCACGGCCGCCCCGCCGCCATGATGGCGGCAGGCGGCCTCCTGCTCCCTCGCTCCTCCTCGGCCGGGCTGAGCCCCGCCGAAGGGCAAAAACCGGGGAAGGGGCAGCGAAGAGGGAGCTGGAGGGGCCCTGCAGCGCCTCACGCCGCCCGCCGGGAGCGGGGAAGGCGGAGCGGAGCGGAGCGGAGGGAGGGCGGAGGGCGGCGGGACGAGGTACGGGGATGAGCGGCCGTGGGGCGAGCGGGCGGCGAGGGGGGCTCCGCCGCCTCCCTGCTGCGGCCGGCGGCTGCCCCGCAGGCGGCTCCTCGCCTCCCCGCAGCGGCTCCGGGGCTGCCGCGGGAGAGCCGCCGCCGCCAGCGGGAGCTCGGAGCTTGGGGCTGGGGAGGCCGAGGCCCGGCGCCGGGCAGGGCTGCTGCGGGGAGCGGGGCAGGGCCGGGGACCGGCGGGCACGGGGAGCGAGGGGGCAGCAGGGGGTGGGTCGAAGGCCGGGCTTTAGTCGTGGCCTGCTACAACCCTGCGTCTTCTTTCCCCAGT
Source organism: Anser brachyrhynchus (assembly GCF_964034855.1). Taxonomy (NCBI): domain Eukaryota; kingdom Metazoa; phylum Chordata; class Aves; order Anseriformes; family Anatidae; genus Anser; species Anser brachyrhynchus. The sequence goes on along the minus strand of NC_137696.1, from coordinate 101,560,109 downwards.
GGGTTACAGCCGACCGGGGCTCGTTCTGAGCTGCTTGTTTTGATATTAAAAGCTTGGCGTGAAATGACGAGTGTGTGCTTTTTCCTGCTGCCGTTTTAACACCAGCCACGGTTCCTCAGGTGGGAAGAAGTGTGCGCTGAGATCGATGTGGGAGAAGGGAGGGAAAAGTGGGGCCTTCCTGTGGATAACGCGTACAGCTAGTTCTGTGCATGACACATCATGTTTTTCAGTAGTTCGAAGGTCGGTTTAAGTGCCACCTGTGAAAAAGAGTTATTTCTTAACACTACTGCAGGACCTGTGAGATGCTCAACACAAACCAGGTGGGACGGCTGCCTTCCACCAGGGCTGCTGGAGAGCCCGGCGCCTGCAGGCACCTGTCCCCAGGCTGGGGAGCAGGGCAGCGGCCAGGCAGCAGCAGGGAGCAGGGTGAGGGCTGTGGGGCTGCTTCAGCTCCTGCCAGCCACTGCCCCTCATGGCTTTAGTCGTGTGAGGAGCGGCTGAGGGAGCTGGGGGTGTTTAGTCTGGGGAAGAGGAGGGAGACCTTATTGCTCTCTATAACTACCTGAAGGGAAGGTGTGGGGAGCTGGGGGTTGGCCTCTTCTCACAGATAACCAGTGATAGGACCAGAGCGAATGGCCTCAAGCTGTGCCAGGGGAGGTTCAGGCTGGAAATGAGCAGACATTTCTTCTCAGAAAGAGCAGTCAGGCATTGGGACGGGTTGCCCAGGGAGGTGGTGGAGTCACCGTCCCTGGGGGTGTTCAAGGAAAGGTTGGACCTGGTGCTTAGGGACATGGTTTAGTGGGTGATAGTGGTGGTAGGGGGATGGTTGGACCAGATGATCTTGGAGGGCTTTTCCAACCTTAATGATTCTGTGATTTAGGAAACAAAGGGGTCAGCGGTACAGGGACTTAAAAGTGCTTCTGGAGAACAGAAGCCCAGCTTCAGACCAGGTGTCAAAATCTAAAGGTGTAACAAAAGGGGCATAGACAGAAATAGGATAAAGCTTCCGTGTGTGTATATATATATATATATATATGTAAAACGTCCTCCAAATGGCCTGTGTTAACTGTCTGGAAACTTTGGGTAGGCTCTGAAAACTTCCTATTTCATGCTGGTGTTGCAGGGCCCATGACAATCTGCTTGGAGTACACTCCGTACATCCTGGTTGAGAGAGCAGTAAGCTGTGCACTCAGTGTATGTCCAGATCAGCCATGCAGCACAAGTGTAACAAATCTGACACTTGGGGTAGTGTCGAGCTTATTGCTTGCATATGTTTTTGTTTTGTTTTGTTTTGTTTTGTCTGGGAACAGCCTGATAGTAATATGCTATACCTAGATACTGAGCTGTAAAGAAGAGCATCAGTTTGTGAAAAGGTGACACAACAGCTAACAGACGCACCTTCAGCCTTTGAATGTTTTGACACAGTAGTAGCACAATAATCAAACACAACTTACAAGAGTGTAGTGTTATTTAGAACACTTTACATAATGATTATTTTACTAGGAGGAAGGAACCTGTCTGTCTTCAGTTTCAATATGTTTTTTCTCCAGGGTTGGGACCATGGCTATTGACTGGATTGGATTTGCATATGCTGCACTGCTGGCTGTTGGAGGCGTTGTAGGATATACTCGTAAAGGTAAATACTGGTACATTGAGATTTGGCAGTCTGAGTTTCCTCTCTTACACACTTTGTGAAAAAGAAGTGGTGAAAGGCATGGAACCTTTGCTGTAGTGAACACATCTGTATCTTAAATCCAGCCTGCAATGCTGTAAATTAACGGAGTCTCATGGGATTTACTTGGGTCAGCTTAAGCATAAATGGTCACTTTTTTCTGTTTATCTAACTAATGAGTTTGTTTTCAGGGCAAAAAGCTGCTGTCATGTTATTTTGACACTCAGTGTATTCTGGGCCTTTTCATTTCCTTTAATCATTTCTGTCTTAAACAGAGTTGATTATCATTGATTAAAATTTGTTTTCTTCAGAGTCATCCTGGATTGATTTGGAGATTTCCAGATGCACACCAGGGAGAAAACCTTTTATTTGCTTATTCTGATCTGGTGGTTAATTATTTTTAACAATGTTAATTTTCATTCTAAGGTAAATATGTAGGCTTTAGATTATCATGTACACATTTCCTGTGTTCAAGTCATTTTATAGTACTTTCTGTGAACTGGTCCAGCTAGTGGCGTACTTCCTGAGCTGAGCACAGCATCCCAGCAGAGGTCGCAGTGGTACTGAGGACAGGCAGCCTGAGCTCCAGGCTCGCTGCCTGTTAGCTGCCCTACAAAGAGCACGCCCCAGCAGCACATCAGTCTTGTTCACCGTGGCATTGCACCAGGAGCTGGTATCCAGCTGGTTATCCATCATGATTCTTGGGATTCAGGATCACTGTTTCCCTGCATAGTTTGTGCATGCTTTGGTCCTAGAGACATTGTTTTATATCTTGACTTTTTGAAAACTCCTTTTTCCCTTTTCCCTTTTCCCTTTTCCCTTTTCCCTTTTCCCTTTTCCCTTTTCCCTTTTCCCTTTTCCCTTTTCCCTTTTCCCTTTTCCCTTTTTTTTTCCTTTTTTTCCTTTTTTTCCTTTTTTTTCCTTTTCCTTGCTCCCATCTTCACTCACTGACTGTCCCATTCACTTGTTCTATTCTCTTTTTACTAGTTGGTCAGTCCTTGTGGCAAATATGATTTTTTTCTTGGTAATGATTTCTATTTTCTCGTAGATTCTTGATTAATAATATTCAATATAACAGGACTGGGAGGTATATAACATCTGGGGTTCTGGATTCTTCCTTTATAATCATTTTGGGATCAGATTAATCAAGATATTGCCAGCTGTACTGATTCTACACTTTTATCATGTGGTACCACGTAAAATGCCTATTCGGAAACCAAAGTATATTACTGAAACTCTAAACTTCATGAACCAGTTTTATAATGGCACTGTAAGAAAATGTCAAGTTAATTTAAAAAGCTATATTTTCTTCTTCATTGCCATCTCATTGTTTTATATATATATATATATATTTAGTTCTTTATTACTTAGATGTAATGTTAGTGATACTATTTTTTTGTCCAGGACTGATGTCTGACTGAAAGGTTTGTGACTAAATGAGGTGTTAAATTTACCATTTATATATATTGACATATTATGAGTTTTCTATAATTTTTCAGAGACTCTGAAGTGCTCTAAGATATAGTAAAAATCACCAGATAGCTCAGAGAGATTACAAAAATGCTTCTGAAGGTATGTGTGGTAGAAAAAATATCCTAGTTCAGATTTGTGCTTCAAAGATTATTCTTCCCAAATTACACGTATTGCTAGATCATCATCATCTCCCTCTAGGTGAGAAGACTTTGGCAGTAATGCTATGCAAGAGAATGAGTAAGAAGGGTTACATAAAAATTGCCTCTCTATTTGCACAGGGTGAGTTGAGTTGGCTGCACAGTGGCAGAAGCAACTCTGTTTTTAAAATATTTGGATAATGCTGTGTAGAGAGTTACTGTGTACAGACTGAGCTTCAAGACATTGTGTTGAGAAATAACATTTGAATGTTTTCTTGCAGGTAGTAAAATCTCCTTAGCTGCTGGTCTTACCTTTGGCTCTGTGGCTGGTTATGGAGCTTACTGTGTGACACGTGATCCGAAAAATGTGAAGATATCATTGTGTAAGTGTTTTACTACAGTAAAAAAAAAAAAAAAGGAGTTCACTGACGTGCCTGTAAAAGTCTCTTTGAGAGCTGTGATCATGCTTACCATGCTTGAGTTTAAATGTTAATTTTTAAATAGAGTTAGACACTTCAGCTTAGCTTGCAGAATTCAAGAGCTTAGATATGGAACTGTTTGCAAGATAAGGCAGGTCATTCACACAAAACCAACAGGTGTGCGCTACCACCTGGCAGCGCCTCCTTTTATTAGATGGTTACGTAACACTGTACATATTGTGAAATCCAGCTGGGAAACGTGAAAGAGATGTCTCATTAGAGATACCTGTGTTATTATCTCATTATTATTATCTCGTTAGAGATACAGATTAGAATTTGTTTTGAGAAGTAAAGGTGGTGCAGGATCCGGTCTTGCATGATGCAGCATTTCCTCAGCTCTCAAACAAGGAGATGACATGGCTTTTTTCTTCACTGCCAAGAAAGACAGAGTACAAGCCATGCAGTAATTGCCATCCTAGCAAGCTTGCCATGAAACCCACATGGAGGCAAGGAACTGCAGTCTCTAAGGGGTATGGCATTCACCTCACATAACCAATTTGCAATAGGAATTATTGGGAGCTTGTGTCACACTGGAACAGGCTCCCCAGTGAAGTAGTCACTGCACCAAGCCTGTCTGAATTTAAGAAGAGATTGGACTGTGCACTTAGTCACATGGTCTGAACTTTTGGGTAGACCTGTGCGGTATCAAGAGTTGGACTTGATGATCCTTAAGGGTCCCTTCCAACTCAGGATATTCTATGATTCTATGATTCTAACTTACAGTAGAGTGTTTCTGCTGGCTTTATGCTTTAAACCAACCATTGCTATAACAACTTTCATTTTAAAACAAAGTTGAATAGCATTACTAGCAAAGTGCATTCACACCAACTGGGTTTTTAGCAAAGGTGGTCGTAGCATACCTGATCTTCTCCTCGGTGTCCTAAAATCGGATATTCTCGTTTTGCAGTCGTGATCTTGCACGTTACTTATCCCACAGTTAAAAAACGTGTAAATCTTTTTTGCAGTGAAGACACAACCTTAAGTCTACATAAATTTGTAATCGTTCATTGTGACATGCTTTTAAGCATCATCCAGTATTGTATTTACATGGGTCAATGAAACGTTAATTTGGATACAGAATTAGTGGAAGAGAAAACAGAATTTACTAAATGTTGCTTGTTTCCCAGTTCCCAGATTTTGAAAGGACTAATATAAAATTTCTACTAACCTGCTCATGAACATCAGATAATATTAAAATATTGTCAGTGGCAAGCAGTTCGTGTAATCGTAGGCACGGTAGGACTTTCAACTGGAGAAATATGTAGTACTCATTTAATAGGCATTATAGCAATGCAGATTAGATAGAGTTTACTACATCTGCACTAGAAAGTTCTTAATACGTAGAGTAAAAAGAACAGAGACTGTTAAAAGAAAATCAGAGTGTTTTCACTTACACTTAACCTCCTGAAGTGCCCAAAGCAACTAGAGCACAAATGCAAGAGGGAAATTAAATGCATGGAAGAAATTGACCACTCTGAACACAGCAACCAGTAGGGTAAATTGAATTGCAGCGTAGAATGAAACTAGTACCCAAACCTTTAAAAGGTAAGGACATTTAAAAAAATATCTCCCTGCAAAATTACAGTTATCCACAATACCTTTCACCTACTCAAGAGTCTCCTACAATAATGTAAGTAGTATTTTAGTACAAGACCTTGACAGTAGGGTTCTTGTAACTTGTCCTACATGCAAAGAGTATGTGGCATACAGACTGGAAGCAAATTTCTTTAGTTGTTTTATAAATATTTTTTTCAAGCATTTTTCCACTCCTGTGAAATGAAGTCTGTGCTTTCTTGAATACTTTAATGAAAGTTTATGTGATTGCAGTAGGTGTAGAAATTCGGACTGCAGTATGCAACAGTTACTGCTAGTGAGAATGCAACTTGTTGCATCTGATATATTGAATTTCTGAGTCTGAGTTACTGAGTTGAATTTGGCTTTATCTATTGAATTTCTTTGATTTCAGCTGAAATAGTGAATGTCTGGCACTTTTGAAAATCATGTCTAAAAGATTAACCTCTTAAAAAATCACTGGCACGTTTGAAAAGCTGAATATTAGTAACTGGAAGAAAGAACATTACAGGCTAGACATGCTTTGTAGCTTCTAATTAACTGTAAATATACTCAGGGCTCTAGATGAGACACACGCTGTGGAACAGTCTACTCTTCAGACATTCCTGAGAGGATCAAGACTATGGGACCAGAAAATAAGAGAAAGGGATAATGGTGCAGGGTGCCCTTAGTGAGCGCACGTGCTTAGCTGGTAGAGTTTTCTAAGATGTGTGTAGCTGGCAGAGCTTGTCGTATAACGTTGGAATGAGTTTAAAACTGATTCTTGGCTACTGTGAGCACAACTCTGTTCACAGGAGATAGTGGAGCTGGAAGAGAGTTAGCAAGATAGTTTAACTGCTCCATAAAAATGGAAGAGATTTATACAGCTGTCATTACTTCAGCTGCAAAAGTGATAAAACATAGCTGCCTGTGCTGCCTCTCTGCCCACTTCTAGGAAGCATTTCAGGTGACAGTTCTTTAACTAAGCTAGCTATCTTTGCAGTTTTATGTATTCTTATTAGTCTTCTCATTTATGTAGCACTCTGCAGTCATTAACTCAATTTGAAATCCCCACGCCCAGTTGCAGTTCATTGCTACCTCTGTTTTTAGGCAGAAGAGCTCCAGGAAGATAAAATTCCTTTCATGATGTTTGTTCACAGAATCACAGAATCATCTAGGTTGGAAGAGACCTCCAAGATCATCCAGTCCAACCTCTGACCTAACACTAACAAGTCCTCCACTAAACCATATCACTAAGTTCTACATCTAAACATCTTTTAAAGACCTCCAGGGATGGTGACTCCACCACCTCCCTGGGCAGCCCATTCCTCTGCTGCTAACACTGCATCCGATGCCCTCATGGGCTGCCCACCTCTTGTCACTGAGAAGGACAAGAGAAAGGCTTCCGTGTAGCAAAGGAGATGTTGATACCCATAATCTGTAGCAAAAATAAGAAGCAAACCTTCAAATCTAGTTTTTAAGGCTTAGCAAATAAGAGCTAGCATTCTAAAAAGAAATTAGATAAAGTTGAATGCTCTAGCTGCTTGAACAGCTAGTAAGAAAAACAGCTGTGTTGGTCTAGGGTGGTGGGTTTTATGAGACACTGTACCTGTAACTCAGCATAAATGTTAGTGTTATGGTGAGGATTCTTCCTACTTTGTTGGTATCCCCACGAATGTAGATATGGAGGGATACACTTAACTGTCTGACAGACTTGCTTAGTATCTGCAGAGGATTTAGCATTCTGCTGCACCTGGAAACACTATGTGCAGCTGAAGGAAGTCCTGCTAGTGAATTTTATAGACTTATTTCTCTGACCTACTATTTTATTAAACTGCACTTCATATCAAAACATAACAGTGACCTTTGATAAATCTCCATGTTCCTGAATAGTTCACTGGGAAAAGTGAGAACGTAAATATACTGACTTGTCTTTTACAGTTTCAGCTTTTCTTTTGACCATTATCATGGGAATGAGGTTCAAGAGGTCCAAGAAATTAATGCCAGCCGGACTAGTAGCATGCCTGAGGTAAACATCTATTGAGGATCTTAATGTAAAGATTTCACTGATTTTCAAACAGTTTTCACCCAACGTCCAGTTCAAGCCAGTGTCAGTGGAAGTTACTGTTGTCCAGAAACTGTGAAAACTAAGTGGAATTAGTTTGGAGGTCACACTCCTGTTTCCAGTGAACAGCTCTTTCATCTCATGAGGCAGATACATCAGATACAGACTTTCTCAGCAGAGAAAGGAGATATCTGCAATTAAATATTAATGCGTATCAATAAGGCTTTTCAAAGAACCTGAGGTAAGCCTCAGTGTTTCCAAATAGACATGCGTAAAGCCAGACATCAAATGTCATACAACATCTTAACAGCTTAAAAAAAAAAAATCCACTTTGGTGTAGAAGTACTGCATTCAGAAGTACTGGAAGCTCAGCACCTGCTAAAACTGGGATGTTTTTGAGCTGCCCTAAGAACTTTGGTCAGTGTTACTGCAAATTATGTTTCTAACCATCCTGATTTCTCTCCTGCTGCTTTTTATTTTTTGGCATTCTGAAAAACTAAATTTTCTGTATTTAATATTTTGGAATTAAATTATGGAGTAAGTTGAAACTTTTTTTTTTCCCCTATGGGTGAATAATGTAAATTTTTTTCAACTCTAAATCACAAACTGTTTTTTGAAGGAAGAATAACTTCATTGTCCCCAGACTTAATGTAACTCCATTAATTGTTTTATTTGCAATGCATACAGGGAGGAAAAACTCAAATTGTCAAGATGCAAAAGTTTTGAATCGGGACTTAAACTGGAAAATATTATTTTCTGTTGTGGATCTCTTTTCAAGCCTAGGCAGACTGTTTCAGTGGACACTGAGCTGTAGATTGAGACATTTTGAAAGATTGCTGACTAGAGGCTCTAGTGTCAGGTATTTATAAATGTGCTCTTATTTTATGATGACTTTCATTGTTTATGCACAGCCATACTTACAGGCTTTGTCGTGCTTTCTTTTACAGCCTTTTGATGATTCTGAGGCTTGTTTTTATGCTGATGTAGGAGAATTGAGCAACTTGAGAATCGAAGTATGACTGTCACACCCACCTAACAAAGAGGCAGGCTCTCCGTACTTGAAAGACAAGTTTGAACACAAATCTTATTTTGCTTTTATCTTTTCTGTAAATCTGTACCTGTAATTTAATTATTGGCACTTGCTGGTATTTTGCAAGTTTTTTAAAAAACTAAAACAAGTGTTTTGCTGATGATGTGTTTTGATCTTCCATTTAAGCAATCTGTTAACTCAAGGGATCTTTACCTGTAAGTTTGATAGCTTTCAGAGGTGCTGAGCACCCCAGGAAATTATGTTAGGCTTGCACTGTATCTCTGAGAGAACATACACATAAATATATCATTATGCTAAAAAGATTGAGTGTTCTGAACCGTGATTTTGTAACTTCTGTAATTAAGTAATACATCCTAATCGTATTGTCAGTTACTAATCAATAAAGATGTGTGCCTGTACTGTCTAACAGTAGAAAACCCACATTCCTTTCAAACACGTGTATCTTCTTCCACTAATTCTAAGTGTAAAAATTTTTATCAGTGTTCAAATAAAACATAAAAAGTTCAAAGCTTCTCTCAGTTTCTTAGGCAGGCTGGTGAGCCAGTTTGTCGGTGGAAGTCTGGTGAGCTGCTGTGTACTCATTGCCAGTTTAAAATACGTACTGTACCACGTGCCACTGTGGCACTAAGGGACGTGGTTTCATGTCCCTATTATTATAACATTACAAATATATATATACTTATATAAAAATAAGTATATATACTTATATATAAGTATTTATACTTATATAAAAAAGAGTATATATTATAAACATTACTATAATATTAAAAAGGCCACGTATCTCTAAGCACATACATCACATCTTAATGCTGCACAAATCCAGCAGAACACCAAGCTTGTTGATCTTGGCAGGGGCCTAGGTGGGAACAAGGTGTGAGCAGCTCAAATGTCTAAGGAATATCTGACCAAAAAATATTAAAAAAATATCAACAAACTAACCACCAGCCTTGGCCCCCACCTCTGAATCTTCTGCTAACAAATGCTGGTACCAGTCACCTCTAGGTGTTGCCAGGTTTATAGGTGATTGAGCTGGTGTATTACGGATTTCAGTTTGGGACCTTGGTATGTGCAGTGACAGCCGGACAGGAAAGATGTGGTTTTTTAATCCTGAATTAGAACTTTAAGACAGGCTGGGGGAATTGGACTGCCGTGTACTGTAATTACAAGCTTCGGTGACCAATGCTGATTTGGATATTTGTACTGTAGATACAGAGGGTCCCACCTTAGATTAAGCTCTACGAAATAGTTTAGGCAACCTAGCGCTGAAATGTGGACACCATCCTGCAGTTGCCTGCTAGTTCAGATCCTGAATGTAATAGGATTTTATATTTTTCAGCATCTCCAGAGTTGAGCCGTTTACACATCCTCAGAATTACCCTGTGGGGACAAGGGCTAGACTCCAAACCCAACTGTAATCCAGAAGCTTTTGCCTAAATTTCTGTGCAGCCCAAGTAAGTAGTGATCTCAGCAAGTGTACTGTATCCCTAGAGGATTTGTGTCCGTAGGGGATTGAGCATCGTCGCAGGCAGAAATGATGTGCACTTCACTCGGAAAAGAGAAGTAGCAATATGATTTATTGATATAAAGTAATGATTTAACAAAGCTTATGCGACTTAAAGATTCAGTGATGGCAAGGTACACCTGATTATAATTGGACGATACACTTAGTTGCACACTTTAAAAGACACTATATACTACTCAAAGACACTAAACGAAAGACATTATACACTACATAGAGACTACATGAGGAGCTGGGTTAGGCGATGTTACATCAAGGAGACCATCCCGTTGAGTCTAGAAGTTCAGAGTGGGCCCCCTTGCTTTCTAAACTCCGTGAGCTGAAGAGGAAAGGAGCCTAGAGAGGTGTGGCTGAATCCACTCCTGGTCCCAGACTTGGTCAACAGTTTATGTCTAAAGGTTTATATGCATTACACAAACCCTTTATGCTACTTAGCCAGTATAAAGTTTGATCACAAAGCAACACTACAGCGCGTTAGCATGCTGTTACTTTCCCAATCTGCTTACCAACCTATCTGTAGCAATAAGGGTCTTCTCTTAATCTGCAGAAGTAACCCTTGGAGATGTCCCTGCTCTGCCAGGAGAGCTCAAAAGGCTCTCGGATTGCTCACTGTTTATGGGATGAGATGATTGACTCTTGGTCATATTTGCATCCAGGTGTTAGTTTGTTCCAAATTGAGCTTGACTTGGACTTCCTTCTTAATTTGGCCAGCACTGTGGTTGGGAGGGGGATGCGTTGCTCAAATTAGCCCTTGGCTATTTGTCTTCTGCCTCTCCTGAATCCAGGACACAGCCATCATGACCAGACATCCATCAGGACTGCCACTTGTCATCTGCTTAGGCCAGATGCTCTGCTCAAGCAGGCAGCTGGGGAGGGTACACCACCACAAGCACTCACAGAATGCAGAGGTGATGCCCTGTGTCAGACCCTGCAGTGGTTCAGTAACTATTGCATTGCTTTGGAACAGAGGTGCAGCAGTTCAAACTGCTGCTGCCAGCTAGCAGGTGGTTTTAATGTAAGAATGCTAGGAGCTAATGTGGGCAGTGACTAGGTGAGGGGGTTGTTCCAGGTTTGTACCTGAGGTACATTGTGTGGCTCCTACACCAGTCAGAAAAGGAGGTAACTTTGCTGGGCTAACACTGTCTCTACACCGGTTTCTCTGCCTCACCAGTCTGAGTCCTACTGAGAAAAAAATAAAAACAAATGGAAGGAATAGCTTATGGCACTATTTGTGACAGTGATGGTTCCTATGAAATTAGGGTAAAGAATCTGAAACAAGTTTTATCTCAACAGTGCTTAAAGCATTCACAAACTCTTTTACAGAACAGGAAAGCAGCCAGTGCAGTTCTCTTTACAGGTACTTGAGAAGTAACTGGGGAAAGTGAAATCTTACCGAAGTCAAGCAGCATTTTCCTCGCTGTGGCCATCCAGCCAAGCAACAAGAGGAGGAGCAAGGGCGTAAGTAGCACAGATGAAAACCACATCAGACTAATTAGACACATGTACTTTGATCTTTCAGTGAACAAAATCTCTTCTAAGAGATTCATGTGAGGATTAAAATAGTTTCTTGCACTCACCCATTAGTCACGAGTTCTAATTTATATTTGTTATTTATATAGTTTTTGAACTGTAGCTCTGAAAGTACAGACAGCGATTATATAGAGCAGGGGGACGTTGAATTTTGGAAATACTGCAATTAAGCAAACACAGAGTATTAGCATATTTTACTTCATGTAGCTGGTTGTAGTAAAAAATTGTGGTAATAAAATGCAACCTTGTGAAATCAACAGGTCCTACAGCCTTTTATCCCAATCTAAACCGTCTTCTCTTTCAAAGATTAATACTACAGCCACAGAATACGTCTACACAGTTTACACTTATAAGGCACAGCTCAGGTAATATGCTACGGTTATGTTATCTTCAGCAGCCACATGATTAGATATTGAATATTTTCCTCACATTAGCAATGTACTTGTCATCTGCTGGTGGCTTCCTCTGGCTGCCAGGCTGCAAGAATTTTTTGATTGTTGGAATGTTGCTTATTCTTCCTTTAAAAGCCTGTAACAAGAAACAAGAAAGCCAGTGAGAGCAAGGATATTATAATCCTTTATAGCTTAAAAATCAGGTGACTTGGATTTTTTACTTCTCAGACATGCCTCTTGAGCAGAGAAATTTAGTAGCTATTTATAGCCTGCTCAACACTCTGCACTTGCAATTATATATATATATAATTTATATTAAACACCACAAAAGACAAGAAAGAAGAAACTTAACAGATTCTGTAACTGTGTATGATTTCTTCCAAATGTAACTTTGCTAGCAAAAGCAGAAGGACAGGAACTGCAGACATACGCCATGGACCTCCCCTCCTGATGCTCACTGCTGTGCTTGAAGACCAGGAAGTAGCAGTGACAGGCCTGAATTGTTAAGAGTCGGTAGGATATTAGGTTGGATATTAGGAGGATTTTCTTTACTGAAAGCGTTGTGTGGTGTTACAATAAGCTGCCCAGGGAAGTGATTGAGTCACCATCCCCGGAGGTTTTCAAGAGACATGTAGATGCAGAACTTAGTAGCATGGTTTAGTGGTGGACTTTAGTACTAGGTTAAATGTTGGACTAGATGATTTTAGAGGTCTTTTCCACCTTAATGGTTCTATGATCTTATGGTAAGTGAATTCCTCCCAGCTGAGAACAACTGGAGGCAGCAGAGCTGGAGAAAGGCGAGCCCCCAGCAGCTCTGGGGGCAACACTGTGTGTGGGTTCAGCTTGTTACAGTCAGTGGTAGATCAGAGAGCTGCCAGTAACATAGCACAATGCTTCAAAAGATTTAAACATCAATTAGCTTTCAAACCTGGGCTGTGAAATTTGCTTGTTACGTTCTGTGTTGAGATCAGATATCACTAACCTGTAGCTGAGGGAATGCAGACAGTATGTCTGGCTTACATTCTTCTACCATTAGAATGGCTTCCAGCAGTTGGATGTCCGCCCAGCTAAATTTGTTGCCAACAAGATAATCATGACCATGGTCTTTTAAGGCCTACAAAACATGAACAAATAATATAAAATAAAAATAAAAATATGCAATAATTTTAGCTAGATGTTTTATTACAGACAGATTTCTACAAAAATACACAGCACAGCCAATCCATACAAGAACCTATGAAGAGAGAAAGTAGTAGGTATTCTCGTGACAAAAAAAATTGAACCAGAACTCATGTTTCAGTGTGTAGGGGCCTATCACTCACTCTAACCTATCACCCCACAAGAAAGACTTAAATCATAGAAGAGAAGCAGGACTGGAGTAATTGGAAGAGGTAGTTAGGACAGCTTACCTGTAGTGTACTTTGATTAAAAAAAAAAAAAAAAAAGAAGAAGAAGAAGAAGAAGAAGAAGAAGAGGAAGAAGAAACAGCACCTAAATTTCCAGATGCTTGAACTGTCCCCGCAGGAAGCAGCAGAATATTTAGCAACCAACCAGGGAAATCTCCAGAGCCTCAGATTTGGCAGCACAGCCTGAACTGCTGCTGCTACACCCTAACAATGAGCTATTTTCAAAACCAGTGAATGCCCCAGTTCAAAATCTTAGAAAAAACTATGAATGCCTGTGGGGTGGAGGAGTTGCTTGGTTGTTTCCAGCCAAATGTGAGACTTCTGCTTACAGTCTGAAGTAGGTCAGGAGCGAAGGAACGCAGCCTTTGCACCCTTCATCCTGTACTGAAGGATTCTCTCGTGGCAGCCTGCTGATGCCAGAACCACAGCCCTCCAAAGCTACTAGCAGCTGTAACACACAATTTGCAGCGAATGTTGCTGCACGGGTTCAAAGCAGTTACCAGCTCTCCAGCTTACCCTCCTCTTGAAGACCACCACCCTCGAAGCAGAAGAAAAGGCATCTGTGCCTACGCTGCGCTGATGCTACACTCCACTAGGGAGCATGCACTGAGGCTAGGACATCAGCCTGTGCCCCCAGAGCCAATTCCTTCACTGCTCTTAGCTACAGAGGTCTTACTGTCAGGACTGTGTAATGGATGGACTGCAAAGCCTGCCAAACCAACGAATCAATGTGCTACTTAAGCAACCGGTACAGAAGGAAAGTTATTAATCATTCTGGTGAAATTAGCTAGGTTGAAAATCATGCAAAGCCTAGCTGTGTCTAACGTCAGTGAATAAGGATTATTTTAAAGACTTTCCCCCACTAAGCATACAAACTAGATATATCATAACAGTTGCCTGTGGCAACTGAACACAGGTTTGGAGAATAATGTTATCTCATTTTGCCTTTTTTTTTTTTAATAATTTTTCTTTATGTTATCAAACCTCAAATCTTTGAAAGATTGCTGTGTGCGATCAGTCTCTCCCAGCACAGCACTCCACAGGTATGGCAATGGATCTCTGTGATTACGGGAGCGCTGGCTTATGTAGTTGATGTGCAGTCACTTCACAGGGCAGCCTCTGTGGGTTTTGCATGCACAACCTAAGGCTCTGATAAAGATGCACACAGAACTGCTCCAAGTCCTGTTTTTTTGTTTGTTTGTTTTTAATAGTACATGAAGTAACAGACAGTGTGGTTTGTCCCATGTGACACAAATTAGAAATTTCCCAAATAGGTGCCAGATATTTTCATGCAGGAGCAAAGACATTAGAAAAATTGCGTTTTTCTGGGCTTCAGAAAGTTGTATAAACAACCCTCCGAAATAATTCTGATTTCCCCGAGCTAGCTCTCAGGAGCAGATCCCGTGATGAATTTGCTCTTGAAACCCCCATCTGTCCCTGATCTCCTCTATAGCCTCTCCCCATATTCCTCCTAGGGAATGAGGGATTGAGCCAGGCACCCACCCCAGCTCTGAGCCAATGCAGCTGTGTACCCTTGGCACGGACTTGGAGGAAACTGCTACACTGCGAGAAAGGGCTGTGAGAAAGTCTGCACAGCACAGTCGTACAGGGTGCAAACAGGAGCAGGAAAGTGAGACGGGAATCATTGCATGTGAATTCAAAAAGGTTAAATGTTAATAAACATACAGAGAAAAACAAAAGATTCTGAAGGGAAAAACAAAACAACAAAACGAACAGCAAGTTGGTAGGAAATGGCAACACCAAGGCTATGTTCCCGGCAGCAGTGGAGAATTCTTCCCCTCCTGACCAGCTCTTGCCTAGCCAAGGGGGCTCTTCATGTGCTTCATGAGTGCAGTAAACATACTGATGCTTTACCTCATAGCTCATTAGAGGCCATCTCCTTAGTGTGTGCTAGCCAGTAGATAATTGCTTTAATGCTTTTAAGCTAGATGCGTCCTGTTTGCAGAGCCTATTTGTTGCACGCCTAAGGATGCCCTAAAAGCGATTCAGGAAAGGACAATGATAATCTTTAGGTGAATTCTATTAAAGCAATGGGTTTGAGAAAGATCACAGAATTGGGTCATTAATTATAATGCACAGTCAGATTTAACTTTGAACAGCAAGAGCTTGTACACTTTCAGGCAGTAATTTCTGAAGGCTGGCGCAGGTATTTAAATGGGGCATTTGTGCAAAATGCTGGAAGCTACCAGTTACTAAGCTAGGTGTAAATAATTTAGGTCCACTCCTCCCTCATAACAAGTAGAATTTGCCCTCTGAGGAGTCTTAAGGACAGCAAAGATGCTCAGTATTGAGATCAGCCCAGTATTACTTCGTGGCCCTCTTTTCCCATCTCTGAATGCTATTTCCATCACACAGCCCCAGGTGGTGTGCCACAACCTGCCTTCAGAGCATATGGGGAGGCTGCTTTGTGGACTCCTGCTGATTCATCTCTTACCTTTTCATAAACAGGAAAGTATCTGGTCTTAGCTCGTTCAATGATTAAGGCAAGATTCTTTTCTCTCATCTCGGCTGACTGCAAAGGGAGCTGCATGATCATTCCCATCAGGTCTGTTGTTCCTTCCACATACATATCAATCCTGAAACATTTTAATTTACCATTGATCATCTGAACATTCCATGTTGGTTACTTTTCTGAAATACAATGCTGAATGGATCACTGAGTATTATGCTTATTAGTGAATTCAGCGTAAGATGCTGGTTCATTTTCTTGTTCTTCCATTTTGATTCCAACTCAGGTTTCTTTCTTCCAAAGTACAGATCTTTATAAACAGACTTACAGTGTCCGCAACACAGTATAAACTACAGTAAAAGTGATGTAAAGTGGAGTTCACGTTGTTTTTCACTGATATCCTATTTATCTATGCTGTGGGAGAAAAGAATACATATGCAAACCACTCTACAGGAAAAAATAATTTTGAGGTCTAATCAGAAAAGGATCCAGACAACAAATGGCTGCCAATTGCCAGTTAGAATCACAGAATGGTTTGGGTCGGGAGGGACCTTAAAGACCACCCAGTTCCAACCCCCCTGCCATGGGCAGGGACACCTCCCACCAGACCAGGTTGCTCAAAGCCCCATCCGACCTGGCCTTGAACACCTCCAGGGATGGGGCATCCACAGCTCCTCTGGGCAACCTGTGCCAGTGCCTCACCACCCGCATGGAGAACTGTTTTCTTCCTTATATCTAATCTAAACCTACCATCTTTTACTTTAAAGCTATTACCCCTTATCCAGCCCTCTGATCATCCTCGTGGCCCTCCTCCAGACCACCTCTAATAGATCCATGTCTTTCTTATGCTGGGGGCTCCAGAGCTGAACACAGTACTCCAGATGAGATATTACTGTTCATAATAACCCCCACAGTCTCTGGATGTGTCTCTCCATTTTCACCAAATAAACCCTTTACAGTCAGTGGCAGTTAATTAGGTTAAGGACTTTATTCTCCATGATTTATTTATTTAAGAGTGATGACTTTTAGTTTTTCATTAGTTCTTTTGACAACGGAAAGTATCCATGGTTTACATGGTAAAGTAATATTATGAAACAATGGGTTCAACTTTCAGGGACATTAAGTCACTGAGCATTTCTTTATTTTATTTTTAAAGCACTTCAGTTTCTCCAGGCAGCTGTAGTTTTCCCTACTGCTTTCCAGCTTAAAAAAAAAAAAAAAAGCAACCTTAGCCATTACAATTGCCTTAAGGTCCTCCAGTTGCCCAGCAACTTAAACCACTTCTGCTCTGTGAGTTCAAAGGAGCCTGAAAGCAGCCATAACTTTCTCATTATGTTGACAACAATCATTTCTCAGTCATAAAGTCTGCTTACCCAGCCGCTGGATCTGAAGGGACTAAGTGCTAGCAGATTATTTGCATGTCTACATGCAGACATTTCAAAGCAATACTTTTTTCATGTATGTTAAAAAGAGTGGAAAAGTATTAGTGAAGATGGTGTGTACTATTACCATACCAGGCTCTCTCCTTCAGGTCCTTCCCATAGAGGTTGTATTTCCCCGCTATGTAGTTGAGGATGGCCCTGGTCTGCACCATCTTCATCCCATCGATCTCCACCAGGGGCACTTGCTGGAACAGCAGGGATCCACCTGGAGAAAAAAAGAAGCAAACTTCTCATGCTGCTGTAGTACTACGTTAATTCTGAGAAAGATTATCTGTAGCATACCAAGACATTTCTAATGCTGAGTGATCTAAAGCTTCTGCAATGCAACCAGGTCTCTCAAACCTCGTTACAGGTCACATCGTATTGGAGATCTTACAGAATTCTCCCCTCAGGCTAACAAACTCAGAAGTACTCCTTTTGTTATACTGGTCTGAGCTTATGTTTAGGGGACTGTTTACAGACTCACCATTGCGTAGTTTTTCTAGGTGTTCGTTTGTTTCTATGAATTGTTCCTCAAACTGAAAAGCAAAGACAGAAAACATTGTGTAACTCCAAAGACAATGGGAAAGCGGCAGGGAGTCTGGTAGCTGGACTCTGAAATTTTTAACAAGTTATGCCTCTGATATACAGTAGTTACCCCTCTCTTTCCCCTTGCTGTTATATATGTTTGTTTGTTTTTTTACTTTTTAAATGAAGAGGACAATTCAATGAGGGCAAGACCTCTGTTTCCTCAGCACTCGTGATCTTCAGCTTCTCTGTCAGCAACACTCACAATGAATAAGCACCATTAAAAATGCCATTTATTTCCAATGGAATATAAAAAGTTTCTGAGAAAATAGTTTCAAACCACTGCATTCAAACAAAAAGTGAGTGTAGAAATTAAGATGCTTTAGGACAGCTTTCAGTTGATGTAAATCCAAGATAGCCCTCCAATGGCTTCAGGGCAGCTTTGCTGATCTATCCTCATCAGGTCCTGACCAACAAAAGAAAACCACTTTGTTTGGAGATTGTGAAGTTCTTCATGTGGTATGCATGATCCTTCAGTGAAGACCAATCATAAGACATGGGGAGTTCAGAATTTGCATTCAGAAAAATTTATAAACAGTTCTGGACTGTAGCAGTGATTTAAGATCTTCTCGGCATAAAGTATCAAAAATGAATAAATTATTCTTTTTGTATATTAAAATCAAAGAATATCTTAAATACAGTACAAGAGTATGTCACTGAATCTAAGCATTCTGCATCACAAAGTGATGTTCTGCATATCTCTAGGCATAGATGTACTTTGAAAATCTTTCCAAAACAGAATCCGTATTTTAATCACAGATTAATCGGATCACTTTATTAAAATAATGAATGTTGAAAAAAGGTACAAACCTCAACCCCAGCTGCTGCTAACAGCCATCGGATTGACTCCATTTTCCCCCTTCCACAGGTATAGTGCAGCTTAGGTTTCCCCGCCATGACTTCAGAGTTGTTCTTTCTGACAAATTCAAGAAGATATATTAAATGGTTTACTTTTTTATTATTATTTTTATTTGTATATAAAATGATCCATTCCAAATGACTAAATACAGTTGGATGAATGTGAAACTAGAAGGGCAATCAAGACCTAGATATTTAGGCTTGATGCAACCGAGGTTCCTGTGGATTTAGTGGAGGTAAAAAAACATTAGGACACGTTACCAGTAGAACGTGCAGCATGAAACAACATGGAATCCTAACAGAATAACGTCACAGTGATACAATCTATTCAGTAGGTGTTGGGTTTTGTGACAGCATCCAAGCCACATCAGACTAGAAAATGTACTACGTCAAATTGATAGCTTTGCAAGAACATCAAGCTCAAGATAGCAGTTTACTTTTACCTCTCTCATTATGAAGTTTCAGGCTCGTATGTTGCTGTGCCTTTACAAGCATGAGCTTATGACAGCAATACATATTCCACCAGGCCTGCTAATATCCATATTTAGCTAGCTGTTTTGACCATTACCAAATCACAGTATATCCATTATAGAGCACATGGCCTGACTTCAAGACCTGTTCCAATCTTATGGATAACAGTTAAACTCAAACAGGGATGTGTATCTTACTGTCTCTGAGAACTTAAGGTTGAAACCAAACAAGTGAGAACATGATCTCCGTTGGACAGATAAAGCCTGATCAATGCTCCCAGCAGCAAGGCCACCAGATAATGGCATGGGGATTAAACATTGTCCTTCCAAAGTCTCACTAACACCAGGTACAGACACATGCCGTAGTATGAACCTGGCAGCCGAGGGGAGCTTGTCTGGTGCAGAAAACAAAGTTATCACTGTACTCTTATCACTAATAAGTCCCAAAAGATAAAAACAGATTTAGTAATAGGGCAAACTCACAGACTGATTAGCAGAGTGTTTCATCATTAAGCCAAGGTTTCATCTCTTTACAGGCATGTTCAATTACTCGTGTACAGACTTTACAGCACCCATCTAAGCCACAAAGTGGAAACCCTGGCCATAATACCAAAGGTGTCAATGAAGATGCACAAACAAACAGTATAACTGTGAGTGGGGGGTCTGCACCTCTGGTCTTCTCCACTGAAGTCCTTTGTGTTGGGTGGTACCTTCAACACTCCCTATAAGGAACAGCCATTGCTTTGCAAAACTGTGGTGCCCCAGTCCAAAATACACTCCTCAAAATCTCTGCTCAGCTTACACCCACCCCTGGCAATACCTCCATTCCCCGACACCTCAGTCTCTTCCAGCAAAGTTCTCCTTTAACATAAAAATGTACTTGATAATGAAGACTTGATTATGTCTTATGTTTAGTTTTCATCAGTCTACAGCTGCTAGATACCTAACTAATACCTGAACAGCAACAGAGTGCATAGACAAGGCATTTAGAGAAGTGCCTTATTGCAACCACCTTCCCTACATGCCCTACACTACATTTCTAGTTCCCATAAGCATGTGAGTTATACTACACCACGTAAAAAGCTCTCAAACCTTGGTACTTCAAAAATACTTCATTCCTTAGTGCTCAGGAAGTAGGTGATTGTATCAACTCAGCTCCATCTGAGAGAAGAGCTGCACTTGGGCCCCTCACAGCCTGCACAAGCACTGGACAAGGACTCGCACCTCCAGCATTTGGAGTAAATGTGAGAAATGCACTGCAAGGACAGGCTTGCTTAAGCAGAAAGAGCAAAGTTCCCTGATCTCAAAGCAGAGGAAGAGCTGGTAAAAAACACATCCAAAGCCTTGCTTGCCAGTGTCAGCTCAGTGCCCCACTCCAAAAAAACAAAAAAAAAAAAAAAGAAAAGCTGAATAGCTGAGGACATGTCAGTAGGAAAAAGTCCTAGTATCAACATAAGCTGTACTTGCCCAACATGTTTCCTTTCAGAGCCTGGCCAAGGGCTGAGTCTTTTGTGCAGGTGAGAAAAAAGCTTAGATCTTCCAGGAACTGCACTGCTTAGGGACCCAGCTTTGGTGTTTAGGCTGAACACTTACATATGGTGGCAAAGTACTGCGGTGATTCTGGTACTGCTCTGCAACAAGCATTCCTCTGAGAAGCATTGAGTCACGAAACAGGAGCAAGGTTGGTAAATTATTTTTTGAATAACAATAATGGACTTGAAGAGAAATCCTAAACCTTCGAGATGTCCTAGTGCATGGGACCTTCCTCAGACCTCAGCTAGACAGGTGCCAGAGTGACAGCTGCTACTGCGATCGCTGTTTTTGGTTTGTTTGTTTTTTAAGTACAGTTATTTTGTCTCAAACAATTCAGGCACTGGCCTTCCAGTGCAAAGCACATATGCAAACTTTTGAGTATGTTCGTAACCTGCCTGATCTTAAACTTTCTTCCTAACTGGATGTGGCCCCCAGCCAGCTCCTCGCAAGGCCCGGTTGCTCGCACACAGCTCCCACACAGCACAGCCTCCTAACGCTGTGCCCGCCTCGCTCTGCAAGCTGTCAGAAGACTGTAATTGCTTACCAGTGTGGGGTTTCTACTGGGCTCCAGGCCAAAAGCTCGGCTTGGAGAAATATTCCTCCCACCACCTAAGCTGGAAGAGACGCTTGCAAGAGGCAAAAGGCGAATCACCCCTGGAGATTTAAAAACTTCTCCGCAAACAGCAGGTCAGCTCTGTGCTCTCTGCCCACCCTACCGAGCAGCAGACCCCTCGACCCTGCCATGGCCTCTGCATCCGACCCCAAACTGGGCCCACGTCCCCCTACCCTGGTCCCCCCAGCCCACCGCCACCCCTACCCTACGCACCGAGCCTCTGCTGCGCCGACTGGTCCCGATCCCTTTCCCGATCGCTTTCCCAATCCTGAGCCCGATCCTGAGCCCGATCCAGACCCCGCCGCTCCGCCCCTGCAGCCAAGGGGACGGGCTCCGGAGGAGGGAGGGATGCTTCTGCTGCCAGAGAGCAGAAGCTCTCAGCTATGCCTGTGGGGAAACCTGTGGTTCCAGGCATGTGGTGTTTTTCGTCGAAAATCAGTAGGTGAGAGATAGCAGGAGTTTTATTGCCCGGAGGCTGCCAATCTCAGGCTAGCAGTGCCAGAGTAATCGCTTTTAGGGCGTTGGCAGCTGCATACAACAGGTTGATGTGGGGAATGCCTGTTATGTATTCAACTTTCTTGCTAGCCTGGATTTCAGTGATTGCAATGCACAACTCGTAACTGAGTTTAATATAAATTAACATCAGTCAACACAGAGTTCTACATGTCAAGGTCCTGATAGCGTAGGGATATGGTTTAGTGGTGGAAGGGGGATGGTTGGACCAGATATTGGAGGTCTTTTCCAGCCTTTATGATTCTATGATTCTGACACCAGCCAGAGCCCTCCTTCTTCCATTGATAACAGTTTTTCAACTTTACAAGCAATCAACTTTTCCATTGAATGTGTGCAAACTGCTCTTAGCTGCTGCAGCAGGCTGTCTGTTAAAGGAGATATTGGTGAAGCTACCATACAAGAGTTTGAACAGCTAGTGACAAAACAGAAGTGCGGTAGGACCCCTGATCCCAACATACTCCAAGCCAAGGAATATTAAGTTCAGAGGAAAGCTGAATCCAAACATTTCGTCTCCATCAAGCCAGAACCTGCAGGCTTCACTCAGCTTTTTCCAGGAAGGGCACATTGCCCACTGTTTGGGCTAAGCCCCCTTCCTATTCCAGCAACTCTTGGGTTGCCGGAAAGAACAAGGGATCCCTTTAGTATATAAGTAGCAGCAAGAACTCATTGAACATACTTTTTAAAATGTAAAGAGTGAGACTTTATTTCAGGTAATCTCTTAAGCATTTAAGACAATTTGTTTCATACAGTGTAGCCCCTAGTTCAGTTAATGATTTTATTTCCTGGTGTGTTCTTGTAGATTCACTTTGAAAGTGTCTGCAGTGGGCTGAAGAGTAATCAAACAATTTTTACTATTTTCATTACTTTTACTTTTCTATTCTCAGCAAATACAGAGACAATGATATAGTTTCTGTGGGTTTGGGTTGCTGCTCAATGGAAAATTTGCATCAGTCTTGGTATATCTTTTTCTTGGAGGGGTAGTTTCCTCTGGCTGCCAGGCTGCAGGAATTTCTTTATGTTGGGGATATTGCTTGTTTTTGCTTTAAAACTCTACAAAACAAAAAGAAAACAGCACTATATTAAGAACAATGGTAACTGTCAGACATTTAGATGCTATCCTTGCTGTAAAAGTAACATCACAGGTTGATCCTGCAGATTATAGTAAAGGATTGTAGTAAACGGGGTTACGTGAGGCTGGTGGCCAATCACTAGTGGGGTTCCCCCGGGCTTCGTTTTAGGCCCATTTCTCTTCGATGTTTTTATAAATGATCAGGACGCAGGACTCGAATGCATACTAAGCAAGTGATAGTAATGATAGTAAATTAGGAAGAGCTGTTGACTTCCTCAATGGTGGAGAGGCCTTGCAGAGAGATCGTGACAAATTAGAAAGCTGGGCAATCCCAACTGCATGAAGTTTAACAAGAGCAAGTGCTGAATTCTGCACCTGGGAAGGGGCAACCCCGTCTGTACGTACAGGTGGGGGGACAAGAGGCTGGAGCGGAGCCCCATAGAAAGGGATCTGAGAGTTCTGGTCGATGGCAAGCTGAACATGAGCCAGCAGTGTGCCCTGGAAGCCAAAAGGGCCAACCATGTCCTGGGGTGCATCAGGCACAGCACTGCTAGCCAGTCGAGGGAAGGGATTGTCCTGCTCTGCTCTGCACTTGCGTAGCCTCACCTTGAGTACTGTGTGCTGTTTGAGGCACCACGGCATAAGAAGGACATAAAACTATTAGAGAGTGTCCAAAGGAGGGCAACAAAGATGGTGTAGGGTCTAGAGGGGAAGATGTATGAGGGACAGCTGAGGTCCCTTGGTTTGTTCAGCCCAGAGCAGAGCAGGCTGAGGGGAGGCCTCATGGCGGCCTGCAGCTCCCTCACGAGGGGAGCGGAGGGGCAGGCGCTGAGCTCTGCTCTCTGGGGACAGCGACGGGACCCGAGGGAACGGCATGGAGCTGGGACAGGGGAGGGTCAGGCTGGGTGTTAGGGAAAGGTTCTGCACCCAGAGGGTGGTCGGGCACTGGGACAGGCTCCCCAGAGCAGTGGTCATGGCACCAAGCTGCTGGAGCTCAAGAAGCATTTGGACAATGCTTCAGGCATATGGTCTGATTTTTGGGTGTTCCTGTGTGGAGCCAGGAGTTGGATTCGATGATCCTTGTGGGTCCCTTCCAACTCAGGAAGATATTCTATCATTATATGATTCTAACAGTATATGCTTCATCGTATTATTCCTTTAAGTGCCCTGGTGGCTCTAGTGACAGAAGGCCGCAATAACTATCAATATTTCTGGTTGGTTAAAATTACTTGTTAAAAATAACATAAAAATCAAATAACTCTTCTTTCCTTACCCTCCCGCTCCCCCATATTTCTCAGCCAGTTTAAATCAGTGGTTCTGCTTTGATTTATCTTCCATTAAAACTGTCTAATTACCTGCAAGAGAGGAAATTTGGCAAGTATATCAGGCTTGGACTCTTCTACCAATAAAATGATTTCAAGTAACTGCACATCTGCTCTGCTAAGCTTGTTGCCAACAAGAAAGTCTTGTCCATGTCCTTTCAAAACCTAAAAACAAGGAACAATGACCAGAAACAGATGTAATTTGTAAGTGTGTGATTAAATATATCTTCATAGTAAGGTCCTACACTGCATGGAGTTATCCTTGAAGCAAGGAAGTACAATAAGAACATCCATAGTACAAACAGATAATCTGACCACACTGTCATCTTAGGCATTATACATCAGTCCTTTCTCTTCTTCATTTTTTTTCTGACAGTTCAGGTCTACCCCTCTTGCCTTCACTTCTGTAGCTCTTGTAATTAGAGCTGCTGCGTTGAAGGCTAGGCTTCGGGGAAAACAACCATCACTGCACAGTATTTGCAAGTTGCTCGAATTCAGCACAGGGCACAGTAAGAGAATCTTGGTTTTTTTCAAATTATGGGTAGCTCCCTTACTTCTCACCTGTTTCTGTTTTGATTTTGTGAATATTGCACTGGGGGTTAGTGTGCCTCAGGTTCTCCAACACCCACCCAGCTTAGCCATCCTCCCTTTTTACCAAAGGACCTCTAATGCCTCTTGTATGCCTTAATGTATGTGTGGTACAGTGCCTCTAACGGTCAGAGGGTCTTGTACTTCAGAAGGAAATTTCATATAAAAACCAATGCTATCATGGCTTTTGTCTGTAATAACTGATATGGACAGCTGGGGATTTCAGTGTGTCCTGGGTTGTTACGGCTTTGCTTATCTCCCAGATTTGTAAGATCTTCTGTCCCCTCTGTAGTGTCTTGTCTCCAGCCTTGTCCTACTCCCATCAAAACCATGGAATTTATATTTAAGTGCTAATTTGTCTTTCTGTTTTCCTGAATAAAAATTGTTTGTGTAGATCAGGGACAGAGTTTCAGGAAAATAGTATTAATTGTGCTGCTACATCTTTGCCCCGTACCTTCTCATAGACCGGGAAGTATCTGGTTGTGGCCTTGTCCATAACAGTTGCAAGATGTTCTTCCTTTTTATCCGCTGGTTGGAAGAAATTGCTCGTGATTAACTCATTCAGATCTGCTAATCCTTCCACATACATATCAATTCTGGAAAGGAATAAATCCAGTTGGTCAAGTCAAACACAGGAGAAGTCCGAGTAGCACATAACAGAAAAACTAAAGGGCTGCACTTCTTCATTTTTCACCAGGGGTGATACTCCACTGCATTAACTTTTTTCAAACCTGAATACAGAATTGGTATATGTGTCATCTAAACCCATGTTAAAAATCAAATCAGACGTTCAGTTAAACAGCGAGTCTGTACAATTTCTATCAATTATCTTGAAATGTGTTTACCTGGGCTGATCAACTTGAAACATTTACAAATATTTGAGGTAAAAACATGGCTCCCCTGTACTCTTGACTGCTTTTTTTTCTGATGACTGTATTGACCTCTGATCTTCACAAACTCCCTTGCACCATTCTGCCTACCTTAACTATCTGGTTAATTAGTCATCACCAACAGTCATGCTCAACACATGCTACATGAAAACTTGCTGAATCACCCCGAGTCTAAACATGATTGGGGATATTCTTGTCTTACACAGAGAGGTAACATGGGCTGTAGTCTAAGAAACAAAGGTAGTACTGGTACATTACAGTGCTCTCTCCTTCAGGTCTTTCCCGTAGAGATTGTATTTCCCTGCAATGTAGCTGAGGATGGCCCTGGTCTGCACCATCTTCATCCCATCAATCTCCACCATGGGCACTTGCTGGAATAGCAGGTCTCCATCTGGGGAAAAGGGGACAAGACAAGGAGATATTTAGTCTCTGAATGAGCATCATCAGTAGATATGTGGGAAAGTAACCAACCTATGTTATTTTTGATTTGTGGTACTCCTTCTCACTCTCATGGTGTGGAAAAATCTTACCATGAAGCCAGGAACCATTTTGAAATGTTAATAACTGACTATTATAGCAATCAGCTTCCTGAAGTCTATTCACCTCTGATGAAGGACCCAAATGCAGAACTTTCAGTAGCCAGTGAAAAAGGCAAGTCCCGCACTGCATTGCCCTAACTCAGATTAATTTTTTATTTTTATTTTTTTTGTGGTTAATACAGATAGGAAGGACTAAAGGATCTGACCCATGATGAGCCAGTTTTTGTTATGTGCTATTAAGTATTTTGGAAACCTGAACTATTTAAGTGTTTGTCAATGTATAATGTTAATATACATGCTAATATTTATCTTCTTGACTACTATATTTACTTTATACAAAAACAAACACCTGTACAGACCTGAAGCAGGGAATAAAGAATGGAGTTTCATATGATTCCAGCAAGAGCCAAATACTTCTTGGTGTGAGATTGTAGCAGTGTAAGTCCCTTACTAGTCTGTAGAAGTCTCATTCTAGGAAGGAAGAAGTCAAAATACTGCCCGAAACTGCTCAGAGCAGCACATCAGAGTGTTTGTTCCATGGGATCACATTTCTTGACTCAGCTAACTGACCAGCTGTGTCCACCTTTGTATCCACTGTAAGGCAGGCATGCACAGAAACAGCTTGCTATTAAAGATATCTTCTTTTATGCTCGTGCCTCAAAATACTGCTGTGCTTTTTGAAAGCTGGCAGGTGGCAGAAGGGGGAATCAATTCATTGTTCCTGAAGGACAGCAGGACTGCAAATGCCAACCCAAGCTCAGATTTCTTTGAAAAGCCGAGTGGACTGGAAAGGATGAGCACAGACATGTCTTTTGCTTTGGAGGAAATATGAGAATCAGTCCCACAAAGATGGAAGCTAAAGATAGCAAGATGAACAGTTGCCTCAGGAAACAGGAACATGTCAGAAGTACACGTTAAACCCAGAAATATGGAACTCTGGTTTCACACAGATTATAAAACAACAGCTTTGTAGGCAACCTAAAATGCTAATGAATTTCAAGATGATCTGATTACAAAAAAATATATTGTCATATGACAAGAGGCAGTGGGTACAAACTGAAACGCAGGAGCTCCCATCCGAACATCAGGAAGCACGTCTTTACTGTGCAGGTGACGGAGCACTGGCACAGGCTGCCCAGAGAGGCTGTGGAGTCTCCTCCTTGGAGATCTTCAAAAGCCTCCTGGACATGGGCCAGGCTCCAGAGGAAATGCTTACTGCAGTGGGCATCTGTGATACCACCTGTTTAATCCAGTATAGATTATCCTTTGAAGAGACATAAATTTCCTTAGGTGTCCTAAGACAAACAATTATCTAATTATCAGTATTATCTAATTAAAAAGTGGAGGAAACTTACTTGTCTGTAACTTTTTCAGGTCATCCTTTGTTTCCAGAAAGGCTTCTTCAAACTGCAGGGAATAAAGAAGAAAAGTTATGTTGTTACTGCATGTTTTAGCTTCTGCTTGTCGTGAGACAATGAGGGTTCAAAAAGCTGCACTGTTGGGAATTTTCTTAAAAATATATATATATATTATTTTTTTTCTTAAAAAAGGTAAAATTTCTTTAAAAAGTAAATCAGGTTTAAATATATATATATTGCCTTTGCCATATACTCTCTTCATCCTTCTCCTCCATGATCCATAGTTCTGTGCCTGTAAGATTTTGGCTAACCCTGAGGTGACCAGAAGGCACAAAGCCCTGTCTTCTGAGCAAACAGCAACAGTGATTCTTCTGTTCTCAGTGCTGGCAGGAGATGTTGCAGGGAGGGGGACAGGTAAATTTGCACTGCAACAGTAGGTCCATGTTAGGGTTCCTTTACCACAAGCTGATGAAAGGAGGGATGAAGAGAAGAGATCGTGCTGCATGCGGCTCATCACAGTGATGAAAAAAACCGCAGCTCTTAAAACTCACAGATCCCCACACTCCCTCTCCAGTTTGATATCAGAAATCATTGCAGATAAAAACAATGAATGGGTGTTTTATAATACACAGTACTTCAGGGGCAAGCAACGTTGTAATAGTCATAATATATATGCTATTTGGACATGGGGATTTAACTAGAGGCCTTCAGAAGTCAAAGTGCTCGACTGCTGTGATCAGTGATTAAGAAACTAAGTTCTGCTGCTATGGTTTTAAATGTTTTG
The DNA here is from genome assembly GCF_964034855.1 of Anser brachyrhynchus. Classification (NCBI taxonomy): domain Eukaryota; kingdom Metazoa; phylum Chordata; class Aves; order Anseriformes; family Anatidae; genus Anser; species Anser brachyrhynchus. Next base: position 101,531,818 of record NC_137696.1, on the reverse strand, counting down.
TCTCACTGGCTACAGGGGAGGTGCATTTATAGCGCTAACAGCAGGCTTGGCACGTGATGCTTGGAAGTGAAACAGCAACTTGTCCCCTGCTAAGGGTGTGCTCGTGGTCATTGTTTGCTTGGTCACTGCTGTGCACTAAATGCAGAACCTGAAACTGCTGCTCAGTCTCATTTTTGATACGGAATAGTAAAAATGCATATTTACTGCATGCTTATATATATTTATATATAGCGCATATATACTGCTTTTAGTATAAAAAACTATAGACAAACCTCAACTCCGGCAGCCGCCAGTAGCCACCGTATTGGTTCCATTCGGCCTCGTGCATTGACATAGTGCAGCCTTGGTTTCCCAGACATGTTTCCAAGTGCCAAATCTCCTACTATCTAGAATAAAGAAGTAAGAACTAAAAAGAAGAAGGTTCAGAATGCTGTGCTTGAGTCTCTAACTGGTTCTCAAGCATTGGTCAAAGCTGTTGTTGGAAACCAATGCTTGATGATCCAGGTCTGTCATCAAATCATCAGAGGAGATAAAAGTTAGAATACACTGAGAGGTTGCACTGCATCATTTTGCCTTGAGATGTCTTTTATATGTGCAGGTGAGTGGAGCAGAACTGTGAACCTAGAGTGACCGGCCCGTGTCAGAGACGGTGCAAATCATAGACCGCATCCAGCCCAAAGCCTTCTGTTCTGACCAAAGAGCAGGGAGCGCGATACGCACTGCTCTATTTATTTTGGCCTCAGTTCAGGATACAGTTTACTATTTAATGAGGCAGACAATATCAGGTGAATGATTGCCTCAGTTTCTCCGGTAGCCATTAGACTCCACTATGAAGTGACAGGAAGAATTTTTCCCCCACATATATGCATTCAGTCTCATTCACAACAGTCCCCACTCCCCTCATTTCTTCAGGCAAGCGTCTGAAGGCATGAAATTTAATTTTTACCTCGGTAACATCAAACTGGCTGTCACCACAGACAGACCGAAAGTGAAATATCTGCTCAGTTCAACCCCAGCTCTTGCTGGAGTTTAAAGCAACAGCTGTCCCCAGGCACACGGCATCCACCCCATTCAGAACCAGCGCACAGCAAATGCAGCGAACCTGCAGGCAGTGCCCAGTTCATACTCGCGTCATGTTTATTAACACCGTGTCAACAACAAAGCTGGAGCGTTAACAGCAGCAAAAAGCAAACGGGTACAACAAAACATATCCCCCTTGTAAGGAGTGTGCCATCTTCTCTAAAATAGGAAGCACTTCATTCACACATCTGAAATCTAATTTTTTTTTTCTTGAGTCTGTATACCTAGAAAGCAGTTGGTTAATAATTAAATATCTGATGCACATAACCAAGTTAGTAAAGCACATTCAGGAATTTAATCCACAAGATCAATTCACTGACTTTAGTTTCAAGTGCACTAATTCCCCATGCATGCCAAAATCCCCAAAGCTTACCTTGTACGGAGTATATCCCTCTCTAAGCTCTCAGTAGCTTTGCCGTGATTATAAAGGTTTTAGCCCCTCCTACAATTACAGACACTTCTCTGCTGTTGGGAAATTCCTATTTCTCGAGCAAAGTAAAACAACTAAGTCTAATCACTTCTCACCTACAGGAAATAAATTTCTGACTAATGCTGATGGTGCACAAATGTAAGACTCACGAGAGGTCATGATTGTTTGGGAAAACTATGCTGACAGAAATTTTGTGCTTCTTAATTTCATTGTTTGACAGTCTGCAAGCTAAAGATAATCAGAGCTGCCAAAAAGCTCCCAAGATTTAAAAAGATGCTGTGATAGCAATCAAAATTTTATTTAAATTCTTTATGATTTCATAGTTTTGTACATCTTTATGCATGTTGTATCAGCTAATTCTGCTTGAATCCTGCATAACCCTCCTTCTCTTCCTTTAGTGATGGGGGATATATCTTCAGGACATTTTTTTTTTCCTGATGAATTTCATTCCTGGACATAGAAGTGTTCTTTTTTCTGTTTCTGTCAAAGATATTTCTCTGATTTGACCTGGTGAAAAAGGATGTAGCTGATGACTGAGGAGGCAGCAAACAGAGGTTGGCATCAGAAGAGCAAACCCCTGTTTCTTTTTGAGAACTCTGTTAATTCCAAAGAGTCAACCCAGCATGAACTCCCTTGCCCCGTCCTGCTGTCTAATCTATCTGGTTAATACTGCTGTAGGCATCACATGCAAGCAAGGTCGACGTGCTGTGTGAAAATCTGCTGAATCACCCTGACTCTGATTGCGAGCGGGGATATTCTCATGTTACATGGAGAGGGTTATAACTGTAGTCAGACAAAGAAGTGGGTTGTTGCAGTACAGGTCTCTCTCGTTCAGGTCCTCCCCGCAGATATACTTTGCTGCTGTATGGCTGAAGATGATCCTCATCCCACCAATTTCCACCACCAGTGCCTGTTAGACCTGCGTGGTCCATGCTTGACAATAAAACAAACAGAATTATTTAGAGCTGGAACAGAAGGAAGAGTCATTGAAATGGTCACCACATCAAAGTCTTGTCTTTTAGGAGGTGCCTAGTCGAGGTGAGCACACCACAGTGTGTGTCCCAGGGCATCCACCAGCCTCCTGCTGCTGCTGCGGTGAGACCAGCTGCCGGCCCTGCAGGGTGTCCTGCAGCTCTGACCGTGCCTCAGAGAGCCCCAGATGAGAGCAGTGGAAGCCCACCACAAGTCACCCACATTTTGCTCATAATTCGTTCATATTTTATAATGAAACAGAACTCTGCATAAGAACGTTTTGCTTGCTTGCTTGCGAAAGGACTGCTTTCCCTTCTAGGCTTCTGGGAGTGCTGACATTTGCTTTTAGCATTTTTTTTTACGCGCTAAGCGGTGTGTCTCCAGCTTTGTTGGACAAATATGACTTATCACCCAGAGCCCTGGGGTAACGCAGGAGATTGAAGGTTTCTCTGTGCAGACCTATGCACTGAGGTGTGTCTGGTGAAGTCTGTGCACATGCCAACTCACTCTTACGTAGAGTAGCTGCCCAAACTTTTGCAAGCCTGGCTTTGGCAAAGCCCAGAACTGTAGGAAATATCCCAGAAGATCTAGAGACTGTTCCTACATGGGCTTTAACTCCACTGTACTAAAAGAATGCAAGGTAAGAAAACATGAACTTGAGCATGAAAGCTGATCACAGTGTAGACAACCTGTGTGAAACTCATCTCACCTAACCTTGTAGACACTTACATCTAGTCCATCTGTCTCGCCTCCTTTAAATTTGTCTGCATCCAGGTAGGCGGTATCCCTCACCAATCACTTGAGCCACAGCTGATATCCAAACCAAAGCCAGCAGTATGCACTCAGAAGGTAGATGGATTTCTATCTTGCATGCCTGAAGGCATCTGATCTCTTATGTTCTTCTAGGTTCAGACTGATCATCCGGGAGTTAAGGCTAGGGGAAATCTCAAATATACCCTGATGATTTAGGAGTGAATATTCACCACAGCTGCTGCTGATGACCACCAGCTTGCTTCCATTTGGTGTCTTCTTTTAAAATAGTAAGGCATAAATAAATATATATAATAATCACATTTTTTTTTCAGACATGACACCAATTTCCTGACAAAGCATAGAAAAACTTTGTGCCATCAGACATTGTGGATTTTCCTCTCTACGTAAAACATGTCAGAATTATGTTAGTTTGGTTTGGAGCTACGTTCAAAATTATGAGCCAATATTTAAAAGGTAAAGGAAATAGGTGCGCACACAAACTGTTGTGTCTTACTGAATTAACAGGGGAAAGAGGGCTTGTAGAGGAGGGAGCCTCAGCCGGGACTAATGAGACCTGCAGAGATATGCCCAGCCCTGCCTTGCTGAAAATATAAAGGGCAGCTCTGGAGTTTTCTATGATTTAAAACGCTTGATCGTTGTTTTTCCAAACCAGTGCTGCATGTGTTCGGCGCACTCACACATTGGGTCCCATAAAACATTTCTCCACGCTGAGTTACACACGCTGAACCAGGCTGGGTAGGTACGCAACCAGACTATCTTATAAACCCAGGGATATGTTGTTTACAAAAGATAGCCTTGCAGTTATCCGCAAGATATCCCCGGGGTATTACCTGCTCACCGTTGCGTTTATAGCTCTCTCTGCACATTAACAGCACGCTGAGCTCCTGGGAAGCACATCTGCTGCTTTGAGATTTTCTTCCAGTTCCCTCTAGCTTGCTCCCTTTCTCTCTCCTGCTTAGTTTGTAGCCTTAGATTGTGTCTTCTTGGCAACTTTCAAGCTGTCCTCCTCACCTATGATTGTTCCCTATTTTCCCCTCCACATTTCCAACCTCCGGACCTTTCTCCTCAGTGGATGTGGTTTTCTCCCCATGGGAAGAGTCAGAATTCAAAAAGATAAAGTAGCATCTCATTGACAGGCAGGCAATTTTAGGATTTCCAGAGTATTTAATACCTGAAAACCCTCTCCTTAGCATCACCTTTTCTCATATCTTCTCAGCTTTCCTCCAGACATCACAGAAAGGATCATAATATTTATCGAAATTCAAGGTTTTCTCAGAACACCGCTAGTAATGACTCTGAAATCGGGGGCAAGGGGGTTAATTTCCTTTGCAACTGTTCCTCCAAGCAATAATATGACACAAAACATCTCTGCTCTCAGATCACTCATGGCCTATGGTGAACCATGTCACTGTGTGCCCTACAGGTCCCCACTATCCCGGAGGGAGAGAGGTCACCAACCTGACTGCTAGCTCTTCCCGCGGGAGTCAGGAGTATAACAGCAGAGAACCGATGGGAAACACAAGTTCTGTTTTGAAACCCAAAGTGGGCATGGAAAGAAAGACTTCTGCACCAGGTAACTCTGCATTTGTCTGCCTGCTCCCGACAGTGCCCCCCAGCCCCTTGCTCCGCGGAGCCCGTGATGTCCTTATGGCTCCTTGACCTGCTTGTGCCCTCTGCCCCACGTTGCTTTAAACCAACGCATGTCCTGTGCCAGCCAGCTCACCTCTGTGGGATATGCGATTTTATCTATAAGTGCACATCTCCTACAGAATTAGGCTGCAAATGGGGTTTGTTAGCGATTTTCCAGCACACTTATTTTCAGAAAATTAACTCTCTTGCTTAACTTACCTATAGGCTTGACAGCACTACAGGACATGCTTTATTATCTTTTTAAATCCTTCTTACAATAGTAATAAAATTTTACAGGATAGCTCCACCTTACACACACATGTGAATAGCTCACATAAGAACATATTCTACTTGACTTCTCTTTATGCCTAAAGGTGCACTTGAGTGCACAATTTGCTAGCACTGGCTGTTTGAGATATAACTGTAATTAGGCACAGCCTTGGCCTCAGATGAAGAAATACTGCAAAAAAAAAAAAAAAAAAAGTTCTGGTGTTTGCAGGTCATAGCCCCAGGGCTATAGAATTGTACTAGACATATCGGTAAAAGATAAGTTGCCTCTGACAAAATGCAGAGCATATTCTGTTAAAAACCCCACTTCGTCTTGCTGCACCCTCACAGAAGCGATTGTCCTTCTGTTTTACTGCTAACGCAAAGAGGAGCTGATGGGGAGCAGGTGAGTGGAAACAGATTTTTGTCACTCCAGCAGCACAGAGAAGTGTATGCTTAATTCAACAGCTGCTTTTAGCTGTGATTCTGTTACTGCTTGTTTCTGCAATGCTTGCAGGAGACAAAAATTTTGAGTTGCCTGTCTCTGCTGAGGAAGAGACCGCAGCTACACATAGTGGCACCACTCTGAAGGGAGCGTGTAGTTTCTGCTAGCTGGGAGAGCATGGAGGGAAAACAAGCCATCTGCAAACAAAGTCCATTCTTCTGTTTTCTCTCTATCAGATTCATTTTCCCAATCTTTTGTAATTTCCCTTCTTTCTACACTTTTGTTGTGGAGATATTAAACATCAGGTTTTGCTACTGAATATTTTATTTTTTTAATTTTGTTGAGAGATTTTCATTCTCAGACCCATTTCTGAGAGGTGTTATATTAGTTCTGTGGGGCTGATGAGTCCATTGGGGCTAAAAGTTGGCCAAGGCCACTGCATCGGACAGCGGCACGAGCTGCCACAGGGCTGCAGGCTGGGCACATCTGCTCGATATTCCCTCTGTGCAGGTGCTGCCCTGTCACATCAAGCCCCACCTCAAAGCAGTTTTTTTCTGCCGTGAGTGTTTGTAAGCCCAAGTGTTTTTGTTATAAGTTGGAGTTCACCGGGGAGGAGGTCTCTGGGCACAGGCCCAAGTGCACTAGCTTTCTTGTAGGGATAGTAAAAGTCATTGGTTAGTGATGGGACTTGGTAGGTCATGTTGATGTTGGACTTGATGATCCTGAAGGCCTTTTCCAGCCTAGATGACTCTGTGATTCTATGTCTGGTGGCATGAAATAGCAATGTGCACCACAGCACCTCAGCCACACAGGTGCACCCCTGGCATTGCTAGCTACTAACAATTTCACGTACCTTCCCTGTAAAATCCAGCCCTCTGAGCATCCAGGAGGCTCCTCTAAGGCTTCCTGTGATTCCCATAGGGTTAGGTAGTCACCACCAGGTAGGATGACCAGTTTTTTTGGAGCCAGGCGCCGATGCCAGCCCTACCCTGCAACGGCTGCCACTGTCAGGCCCTATAGCTCAGGAGTTGGAGAAGCCATCCGGGGTGAAAGCCATGCAGGTTTGTTCCTCCCTTCAGCCTGAGCTTCTGACCCTAATACCAGACCAGGGAATCTTTTGGGTGGGACATTCTTCATTGCTCACATTGGACCAAAGTCACTTTTCAAGAAACTTTAAATAGTTTTTGAGGATAATGAGCACAACTCACTAAATGATTAGTGAAGTTACATGTAAGAGGGGAGATTAATAATAACAGAAATTTATGCAACCTTATTGCATTTTTAATGCGCCTGAGTTGTCCTAGCCATGAAACCTGCCTGCTCCCTGACCCCACTTCTCCCCTCCCTTCTTCCAAGTCTTGAATACTTGCTGGTATATATCTGCACTTATCTCACAGGTGCTTACAGGATTTGGTGGCAGTTGAATGCGGGGACGGGTTTTAGAGTTAGGGGCTAAATTTTTTTTTAGCATGACATAAAAAGAGCAGTCTGCAATTTTCAAGGAGAGCCAAGAGGGGACACTCAAAGCAAGGAAGGCTCAGTCTGAACAGCACCAGAACAGGCAGGTGTAGCACAGCTTCTGGAAAAGGAAAAGAAATTTTGACTTTGTTTGTGACAGTAAGTGGGATGGTGACAGGGCACAGGAAGTACCCAAGAAGTATGCCACAGAGATTTGGCTTTGGTAACAGTAGATGAAACTAGTATTAATTTGTAAGTCTCACACAATGCTGTAAAAATAATTCAACATAGGGAGTTACCCAAATTGCTGTTGAAGCTAGTCTATTTCTTTAAAGGATAAGTGATTCAGCGAATCTTCAGCTCTTTTTTCTTTTCAATGGTTCTGATTTTGAAGACTATTTTCATACTGAAAATATTTTATTCAAGTTACAGTCTGTCAAACTAACACCATATTGGTCTTTTTTCCAAAGCAATAAACTTCCCTACCCTGATAAATGGTTCTTTGCTTCCATAGTCCTTTGTTTTCATGTTTTGCCAAGCATTAGATACAAATAAAGACAAATCTGCTGTCACATTGTCAGAGTAATCAGAATTTCAGGTTTTATTTATTTATTTATTTTTACCATTGGTTGTAAGTACAATGCTATTTTACTGAGCTTCCTATTTCCTTTAAGGGGTTTGGTTTTGTTGTTGTTCTCCCCGGTATTTTGGGCCTTGCTGAAGGTAACAAGGCATTCAGTTTAGATTAAAAATCGACATCACAGTTGCCACATAATTGTCATCTGGTGGGGGCTTCCTTGCGCTGCCAGGCTGCAGGAACTTCTTAATTGTAGGCACGTTGCTCATTTTTGTTTTGAAGGCCTAAAAAATAAAAGCAAGAGAGATAAATCCCAACTAATCCAGCAGCAAAGAGTGCTCCTTGCACAGGACACAGGACAACTACTTCCCCCTGCTGATTGAAGGGATCCTAGCATTCATTTAGTGTGCAGATCTAAGCAGCTTCCTTCTGACTAACAGGAGAAGGACCTGCAAAAAGCCTGCTCTTACCAGCAAAAGCAGTGTTGGAGCAGACAATATCTAAAACTCTGCTGCCTGAAAGAAACCGAAGGTAAAAATTCAACATCCAGGGCATCAAGGATTGTTTTTAAAGGTCCACGAACACTAACCAAGCTCGTGTCCTTTTTCTTTTCTTTGCTGGTTGTGATAACAACATGATTTCCATGTTTACCACATTATGGATGTACCTGAGCTCTGTTTATATCTAGCATGGCCACTGTTGTCACATTGTGCCAGCTATTCTAGGATTGCATGGGTGAGGTGAAATGGCTGGACGCATCCTTGGCTCATCTCAGTTGTCCAGTAGAGGACATGTCCACTATGCGTTGCACATTAGGGTAGACAAACTATTTACACAGAGCTGGCAGATGTGACACAGGCCTTTGGGGAGACCTGTTCCCTTCTGGGGTAGTGTCTGGAGGCCACAACAGTGATTAAGGCAGACTTGGGCATCTGAGGTGACAAGAGAGGCCTGTGTCAAGCCAAGCTTCCTGAGACCTCTTACTGTAGCAGCTGGAGATCCCACGGTTACTTGAGAGATCTTACATACACGAGAACCAACTCTAACAGTGGGGCTAAGGGAGAGGAGCTTCACCGAGTGACAGCTGTTTCTTGCTGGCAGATGTATAAACATAATTTCCTCTTCCTTAAAAGCACAGGAAAGATAAAGGGGAATGCAAGAAGGAGCAAGAAAAGTAAAAACTGCAAAGTAAGTAAACATCAATTTTAGAAACTTTACTGGCAGTGAAGGAATCCCTTACAACTAAGCCATCGCTTCAGCAAGACTGTGACCATGCCTGGTGGCTAAGATATTTTCCCAAAAGATGGGAGATAGAGGCCACAATTCCTGAGGCCCAAAAAACTGCATACAGGTTGTAGTATGGCACATGTTGCTGCCCACTTTGTGGCTGAAGCACTTCATTTTGTCACTCTAAATTCAGACTTAAACTATTGGGGTTGAGATTTGGGGAAAAGAAAAAAAAAAAAAGAATTCCCCTTCTTTCCATTCTCCTCCCTCTCCTGACACCTCTTCCTTATCAGTTCCAAGCAGAAAGTCTAGCTGCTGTAGTCTGACGCTGCACTCTTTCTTTTGTTAAGGGCATTAACGACAAAGTCTGAGTGCATCCTTCAGGTTAACAGTTTCTAAGCACAAAGAAGAATGACCTTAATGATAGAATTGTCAACCCAAATTTGCCTGATTCCTGCACTGCTTTATTTACCAAGATTACAGGCACAAGAGTGGACTACTGAACAGTATTTGATTTTTCCAATCTCAGACTATTTGGCTCCACTGTATCTCAATTCTTTATGACTCCTGCAGGCTCACCCATTCACTGAGTTCTACAGTGTGCTGCATATCTGGAAGCTTCTCATTTCTGGTCAAATCTCACTGCGAAAGTGCCTTACTTCTGCTTGGTTTCATACTCTGTATATAGCACAAAAGCAGAGAATTGATTCTTGATGATATTGAGTTGATTTTTGAAAGAAAATGCTGGGTAATGCCAGGGCTTGAGTTCCTAGTCATGCTGTAGAAGTCAGAAGTGGTGAGGTTAATAGGATCCCAAATTTGTAATTCTAGCCAGTACAGAAAATGACACGCTGCACTGTACTCTAACATGTTGATCTATATCACAGCCTTAATTTGTTATCTAATATTAGATAGCATCTACAGGCAGGAAGCAGGAAAATGAAAACAGGGCAGCTTACATCAGTGATCCCCTTAGGTCAACATTAATTCTATGGAGAAGGCATACAACAAAGGGAGTATCCCTCCAAGAGGTATCCCTTAACAGGGTTAGCCAGGGGCACAGTGTCTTACAATGGATCAACCAAATCCATTCCCTGCTGTGTTCCATATTAAACAAACATAGACAGGAATAGTCTGTTGAACAGCCCACAGAATTGATTTACATAGAATGGAGAGATGATCACTTCAGGATTGTCCCAAAATTAAAGTTGTGAGGTCGTGGTACTGCACGGTTCCTGAATTCAGGCATGTTCAGTGACAAGATTACCTGCAGCTGAGGAAACCCAGAAAGCACAGCAGGTATTTTCTCCTCCACTGCTAAAATGACTTCCAATAGCTGAACATCTGCCCAGCTGAATCGGTTGCCCACAAGAAAGTCTTGGCCGTGTTGTTTCAAAACCTGTAGAATACAAGAGAAGAGGAACTGCAGATGAGAACTGGATGTACGATGCCCAGCAGCTAAGTCTCATGGCACAGCTGTAGAGCTGAACAGCAATTGTAACTGAAATTTCAGCTTTTAGTTGCAAGGCTGTGAGCCCAAGTCACTTCATCAATGTCGGAAAAAAATCTTGCAGTATACAAATTACAAACTTGGGTCACTTGGTAATGATGAATGACAAAAGGTACAGGGAAAATGGACAAAACCACAGACTCGAGTAGGCTATTAAGAGTCATAGCATTAGAAATAGGGATAATGGAGGAATTAAAGAGTAACTCAGAATTTATAAAATGGCCATTTAGATACTTCATTTCAGGTTATGTCCAATGTCCAGGAAGCAAACTTAAAAATGCAAAATTACAATAGCTAACCAAAGAGAATCTCTGCCTTTGGGAGCAAGTTATTATAGTCATAAGACCTTCTAGGATGTTCAGCCTTTATTATTGTTTTCCATCAAAGCTAGATGGATGTTACAAAAGTGAAAAATGTTGCCAGATGCCTGAGTCATATGGGTTTGGTTTGTTGTCTCTAAAAGTGGGATGTGCAGAAATCTAGGATTTTTTTTTTTTTTTTTTTTTAAGTAAAGGAGCCCTAATATCATGGTTTTTGTCTCTCTAATTTATTTCCAAGGGATTTTTCCATTCTTCTAATGAAAATGCTCCAAATAATATTAAGTATAACAGAGAGGTGTGCTATGAACAAACAGAAGAACAGAACTTTTATCTCAAGGAAAAAAATCATACATGCTTGCTTTTACTTCAGTGAAAATATTTGCTGTGTAAGCTGCAAACATTTTGCTTTCTTTGCTTTCTAGCTGTTCAAATACTACAGCCCTGACAACACAAGATAACAAACGGAAAATTTGCTGTAGCATTTCCCCTTCTTTGTGAGAGCCAAGAAAGCTGAGGGATCGGATCTAGCCTGCACTACAAGCATGTTCTTATTTTTGGGAAACTTTTTGACAATTGCAAGTACAAGATTTATACGCAGATCCTCACCATCACTTACCTTTTCAAAGACTGGGAAGTATCTCTTTGTTGCCTTCTCTTCAATTGAGGCAAGATTTTTCGCCTTTGCCTCAGCTGGAGAGAAAGGCAACATCATAACCATTTGCATCAGATCTGTTATTCCTTCCACATACATGTCGATCCTATCGGAGGAAGACAATAGACGAGAGCATGGGAGTTATTTCATCAGTTTTCTAATTAACTAAGGCAAATTATAGGAATTGTATACCACCACCATAGTGCCAATTTTCACAGCCAATACAAATACGAACTAAAAGGACTAGAACCCTATTTCTGTTGAACAGGATTTCAGAAGCTTTGGTTAAAACTTAACAAAGGCTAGAGACCCTGTTCTTTATTGTGTTAGCCTTTCTCACGCCTTTCTACTGGATTTACAGGATTACATCTGTTGTATGTAATGCAGCTATCAAATAACAGATTGCTCATCAAGTGAAACGAAATGTTACCGTACAGGGCTCTCTCCTTCAGGTCCTTCCCATAGAGGTTGTATTTCCCCGCTATGTAGCTGAGGATGGCCCTGGTCTGCACCATCTTCATCCCATCGATCTCCACCATGGGCAGTTGATGGAACAGCAGGTCTCCATCTAGGGCAGAAAGTTGAGGAAAAGCTTGTTAGTTCCTCCTGGACTTCCAGCTGTACAGGAGAATGCACTTCTTTTGGAGTGTAAATCATTGACAACTTGCCCTTATTGAACTCCATCAGTAATTTAACATTGTGGGAAAGATCAAATCCTGCTAATAGGCATCAGAGTTTTGTAGCTGGGTCACCACAGTGCAGCTGGGCCCCTCGCTCTGCAGCTCTGCCAGAGCTTCGCTGGCTGATGGGAACTGGCACCCCCTGCTCCTCTGCACTGCTGGACCCTGGCCCTGCTGGCAGGAAAAGACTCAGCCAGCAGTTGCAGCCCAAGGGATCGGAGGAGAATAAAGAGCCATGTTAAATCTGAACTTCAAAAAAAAAAAAATTCAAAAGTTCAATTATTTTGAATACAGATCAGTTTCTTGGCAGGACATAAAGACCACTGCCCCTGCCCTGGTAGTCCCCTTTTCTCCTGGTCCTGGAAGGGGTTTGGCTGATCCTTCATTGAGGCAGCGCTGAGAGCTCAGCTGCCATAAAGGTGCGGCACAGCAAAGCCAGTCTTTTCTACACCAGTTTTCTGCTGGACTAATTCCCTGTCTTTGGAGATACTCCCTGCCCCATGTACGCAGTCACGGCATCCAAAGAACAACCCTGCCTTGTTAAAATCAGAACAAAACTCTGAATTTGAGTAGGCAGCTGTCACTTTGTACTGCTGAAAGTTAATCATTGATTTTAATTGCTTGCTCTTAATCTATTCATTGCACCGTATAAGAATTTATTTGCACAGAATAAGAATTTATTTTCATAGGCACTTTTGCCTACTTTCTTCTCCACAGAGCAGCTAAAATGCTTTGCTAACCTCAAAAAGATAAACCTTCTTCACTCATTCTACTCTAGAGAGTTTAAATGCTCTCTCTGTGGCAAGGAATAGCCTGTGTTTGTTTCTCAGAAACATTCACAGATGGATCATGTTATCGTATCCAGAACACACTTCCGCAGACTGAGGAAAAAACATCACCTATAAGAAGGCCCCCATCTAGTGCAAACACTATGGAATAGGAAAAAACGCAGCTACGCAAGGATATTTTTCAGCAGAAAGATGCACTAAGTGGATAATAACATCTGACTTTCTGTCCCTTGACAAAAGGTGTGATGTAGCAAATGTGAGAAAAGTGAATGCCTGGTTTGTTTTTTATCTACAGAAAAGAATTTCTCTCTTATGACCGGCAGCAGGCTGCCTCCCTAACCTTGCAATGAAGACCACTTCACATAAGCCCTGCACAGAATATTTTTGCAGAATTTAAATCAGTTTGCCAGTCATTTTGCTGATTGTATTGTGCTGTGGGTGAGCAACCAGAAAAAAAAAATCATCTAGACCAATCTGTCACAGAACAGCAGTGCTTCTTGACGTCGGGGTAGCAACTTGGGCAACCTGTGGCCAAGCAGATTGAGCCAAGCTACTTGCTGTCAGGGCAGGGGTATGGGTCTGGCCAGGAGGATGCTCCTGACGTCTCTCAGCCTCCAAGGCAGCTGGCTGGCTGCAGACTGCATGCTGGAAACAGCCTCTGGCCCAGGCTGAATCCTTCACAGTGCTGGGGAACTGCTTAGATCGTCAGCTGCCATGGGCCAAAGTCACTCCTGGACCATCGTAACAGCGCGGTGGTGCAGAGCACAGCATTCCCCAGCAAAAGGTGTATTGGCATGGGAAAAAAAAAAGAAGAGGGAGAGGCAGTGGAGGGTTATTCATGTTCAGCCCTGCCTTGCACAGCTGGCAACATGCCAGCAGTCCTTTATCAGGTTGACTAATATTTGTCTTTCTCCAACTCATCGTACCAAAGCCCGCCTTTTCCTTTGTGTTCTCAGGTTCTTAAGCTCAATACACATACATGTAGAGGCTCTTGATCTTCTTTGTAGTATTTCCCTGTCCTTTTCATTGCCACTTAATTCTCCTCTCTGGCTGTGGATAGGCTTGGATACTCTATGCAGGATTATACCACCCCATCTGGATTAGGTATCCCTGAGAAGGAAACTCAGATTTGGGCTTTCACTACCTGAGATACCGTATTTAGAGCTCTATCTGCTGTCTGTACACTGCATGGCTCTCCCACATCACCAGATTCCCAACCAGATAGACCTGCAGCTGTAATTCTGATCTTACTGACACCGCTTTTGTTGGGTTGCTTTGTTCATTTTAGCTTTGCTGTCGCTCTTCTTTGAGCACAGCTTCCCCTTTCTGTGTAGGCAGCCAGAGCACAGCCAAGTCCTTTTCCAGGTGTCTTAGTATGTCTGGGCAAGTTCAGCCTGATGCCTCTCTGGTGTGCTGGGAGGTTTCTGTAAAATGTCTTGGTCAGCAGGAAAACTGTGGGACAGGAGCGCTCTCTAGTGCCCCTCACAGTCCCCACTCCTTCCCTACCCAGGCACCAAGGTCTTCTCCTTCCAGGGTGGCTGCAGGGGGCTTTGCTGCTGGGTTTCATCTGACCAAGTCTGAAGGGCTGTGGCTGGGGCCATGCACTGGTGTTTGGGAACTGGTCTCCTTTCTGGCTTGCTGCTTTGACCACGTCAGGCTTCCCGCTGGTCTCTCTTCTGGCTTCCTGTATCTTTTTGTCTGGGGGAAGCTTCGTGGCTCAGGTACATCCTGCTCAGCTGGCCTGACACCTTATTGCCATGTCAAGCCCTACCTTAGACATCCAAAATTCCTCCCTGTTGTTTGCACATGAGGGTATACGATGTAAGGACTCTCACTGGTGTGCTCACACGGAACCTACTACAAAAGAAAACTCTTTCCTAGGAATTTTGTTGCCATGCAAGCCTTTCCACCTCCCCAAGGTTCAGATCCTACACAGGATGGGATCACACATCCCATCTTTCCTAGTTAACTCTACAACACCTCAGGCCAGCTGGCACAGAGCACCCACGCTCACTCAATTCAGCTCTCTCTGCCTACACAATATGCTGGTCACAGCTAAAGGACATCTTGGAGATGGGCCTGGCCAGGTCCCAGGAGCTGCCTCCGAGAGTGCTGTGTGCCCAGGACCCATACTAGCAGTCCAACAGAATAAATAACCAAGTTGTACATAGGAATACAGCAACCCAAGTTGTACATAGGAATGTTTGCTATCCATGCTCAATGTATTACTAAAAACACAGTCATAGAAGCTGGGACTTCTAGCTTACAGGAGTTATTTAGCACTGCAAAGAGCAGGTTACACAAAACTAGTATTTCGGTGTGCTAGGCGTGCACCTAGAATTTTGCATTGGTTTACATAAACCAATTTTAAACCACAGATTTAGCTAAATTGGAGCAATTTTTTGACAGACAATGCCTCAGGTATCATATTCTTACCTTTGACTAACTTTTCTAACTGTTCTTTTGTTTCCACAAACTTCTCTTCAAACTGGAGAAGAAGAGAGAAGAACGTTACACGGCTGTACTTCAAACTTTCTTCTGTGAGTGGCTGCACATAACCACGAGCAGAACAACCCAACCAAGCCGGGCATGATGAGCTGGGTCTTCAGCTGCAGATGCCCTGAGGATTCCCCACCCGTTCCCACAGCCGGGAAGAGCGGAAGGGCCCGGCCACTTCTGCCTCAGCGCACAGGCGCAGAAATAATCAAAGCACAGGCATCTACAGGAGGAAGACAGGTTGCAGCCAGTGCCAAGGGAAGCACGGGGTAAATCAGCCAACACCACGCCCAGAGCATGGAAGCCAACACCACCTTTTTTTTTTTTTTTAAATATACAACTGGAAAACTCAGATTCATTAAGGGTCTTTAAAAAATTCCCCATCTTTACCCATTATGATTACTTCAGCGGACTCCGTAGAACTGTAAGCTGCACAGAGTTTGCATCCCAAATACCAGCCACTGATCATGGTAGGTCCAATGCCACTGGACAAATAAATTTCACCACCCTCCTCCAGTCACTTACACTCTGTGTGCATGTTAAATTGTTGCATACAGTGTCCAGTTGGAAACATCAGCCTGGAACAAGATGCCAAGTGTCAACTAACCTCCACGCCAGCCGCTGCCAGCAGCCATCGGATTGGCTCCATTCGCCCCCTTCCATTAATGTAGACGAGCCTGGGCTTCCCTGACATGTTGCTGAGCTCCTGGATCCCTGAAAAATATTAAGCTGAAAACAAATGTCTCATAAAGCTGGTGTAAGCATCATTATTTCGGGGGGGGGGGGGGGGAGGGGAGAGAAAAGGAAAAAAGCCTTTTATTTTCACTATGCCTACTGGAATTGCCCATCCTCTAATTTAAAATATAAAATGAAAGATGCACCAGGGATGTGACACAGCCTATGCTAGGAAAGGAAAGATGTGCAGACTGGTAAAGCCTTTCCCAGAGCTACTAGGAAGTCTTTTTTTTTTTTTTTTTAAATGATGCAAACACAGACATGCTTAAACAAGCGCTATGGATCCTGAGCTACTGGGGGAAGCTTGCTGCATTACAAGACAGTTATACAACGTCACTGAAAATCCTGCCACATCCCCAGGGTAAGTTATTCAGTTACCCTCACTGCCATAGCTCCACTGAAAAGAAGCACAAGATGTTTTATTGCTAGGCTGGAACTCGTCTGGCTTTGTTTGCCAGATGTCGGAGTGCCTTACGAAGCTTCACCTGCCATCCACTTCTTTCTTGAAGTAGGATCATTATGACCATAACGATTAAATGGATCATTAATCTTCCCTTTATTCCACGAAATGGGCTGAGCTTCCTTGGTGGTCCCCTTGAACGGCCCACAGCCTGTTCCCTTGTTGCTTATGGTCTCCCTTGAAACCAGACCTGGAGCCTGGCTGCAGGCTTCAGGTGCCTCCCAGGCATCCCCCAGGGCACCAGAGCACTGCGTGCCCCAGAGACATGCACCACCCTCTGAGAGGCTCTCAGCAGCTCATGTTTCCTTGCCCTGATTTCTAAAAAATGGGACGAGCATTCCCCTTCACAAACATGTTAGTATCATACTCTAATGACCAGGAGAAAAAAAAGCTTAAAAATGGGTAACTTAAGCATGTCCAAATGTCTCAGAAACCAAAGAGTAAAGTGCCTGATTTTAAAAAAAAAAAAAAAAAAAAAGGCAAACAAACCAACAAACAGAAGCCTTTACCAATGGTCCCAGTTTTCCCAGAGCTGACAGCTGAAGCTGAAATACCAGGTCTGTGGCACTGCCATGATTACACCCACATAACGTGTCCCACTGCCCCCACGTAACATGTCCCCAGTCAGGTTCAGTATGCTCTAGTGAAGTTTTCTTTTACACTTCTTAAAGTGTTCTTAAAGTAAGGCGTGTTCAGAACACACTTTGCCAAAACTTGATTTCAAAGAGCAATCAGATTGAGAGCTCTCCCTTGAGCAATTCTGTTACGAATTAAGTCCTATCTCCACAATAAACAAGGATACCTTGGGTGACTTTGACATGATCCAAATACACACAAAAGAGAAACGACCACCTCCAGTTTTAGAATGCAAACAGCTGCTGCTACTTGCAGTGCTTTACCTGTAGAACAGCAGCTGCATCATTTTCTGCACATGTTGTGTGAACAGCATTTACTACGTGACGGTGCAACGTAGCTCTGTAGTTCAAGGCTACTGAACTAGTGCCTCTTCATTATCACACTTATCAGAAACATCACACCCATATCATTTCTGCACACATTGCCCCAACTTGGGATGTGCAGAAACTTACAGCAAATAGGGCTTTTCCTTTAACTATCAAAACCAACGTTTCTGCAGTGCCAAGTATATGAAACATAATCAGCTTGGAAAATCATCTGTTGTTTTCGTAACGAAAGCAGAGGGAGTGAAAAGCATTAGGAATCATTTTTATCATTTTACATGAACAAGAAATTCTATGCAAGATTTAAATTACATGAAAAGAAAAACGACAAATGGTCAATAAAAATCTGCCATCAGCTAAGTTTTTAAAAATAAATAGTGACTATCATCCATAAGTGGACATTAATTGTTTTAAACTTCTGATGTAGAAAAAAATACTTGTTTTCCTGGTAGTCTTCTGAATCTTTAGATCCACTCAGTGTGTCTCCACCGACTACAACAGGACCTCACACACGCAGCTCACACAGACACCTACATTTCGGTGCCTGGATCTGGAGCTGAGTCTTGACCGGAGAGCTCAATTCAGCTGGCTATGCCTGTGCATCTAATGCCACTCGAGATATGCGGATAGCACTCTGGACTTGCTGGGGCCCCGTTTTCCTGAAAAGTCAGCCTGATGCTTGGCAGGAAACCGGAGGTTCAGTCAAACTCTCAGCATCACTCCAGCAGAAACCCACAAAGCACTTCAGGTCCAAAAGCAAATGGATGTGTCTATGTACGTGTCTGCTGCTTTTGTCTAAATGCCATATTTACGTCCTGTTCCCTCCCTCTGTGGTTTATATCCTGCTTTACTCAGCTCTGAACTACACCACAGGGCAGCTTTCTCAGCCCTGCAGCTCCCAGCTTACTCTACCCTGCACATGAACTTTAGAGAGCAGAGAATTCACATTACCTCAACAGATGCTCTAAAATACCTGGAAGGAGCTTCGCTAGAAGCAGTACCTCAAGTACTTAAAGAAAACAGCTTTGAAGTTAGGACTTACCTTCTGAGCTGAGCCTCTGCCGAACAGAGGCGCCTTCCCTTCCTAGTTTATCTCCGGAGCTCCTCCTACCCCTGGGGAGTTTCCAGCCATACCCAATGACAGAGAAAATTCGCCCTTTGCTGTAAAACTGGCTCTACAGAGCTTAAAGGCGTACGTGTCTGAAAAGTGCCGTCCGAGGCAGAGACTCTCTTTCTTTTGCAGTTTGCTGATTCACCTATACCATGGGGGTGGTTGCGGAGTTTCTCGTGGCCATCTATTCAGGCTCCTCTCTTGGAGTTACTGGGGTGCGTTACCCCAGTGCCTTACATGCAGGAGCAAGACACTTCAAAACGTTGAGAACATTATAGATTTTTCTGGATCTTGTTTAGGGTAATAGCAACTACTTAGAAGTAACCCGTAAAGTTTCTAAGCCTATCTCAGTACTTAACAGTAACCACGTTTTTTATTTTCTGTGTTATCTGGCCCAGAAAATACACACGAAGTATGGGGAAACAATGCCCAACTACTTCAAAATACAGTTTGCCAGTGCTTAGTGATAACTTGGTATAACAAAATAGCTAAGCAGCTTATGTCAGAGCTGAACCCGTGTCTTGAGGCGATAGCATTATTTTGCAAATTGAGTGTATGTGGCAAATACCCAGGTAGAGATAAAATAAACTACGGTTTTCCTGTGCTGTTTCAGTGAGATATGACTGCCTCAGCTTTGCTATCTAGATGTCATATGAAATGACCAAAACTAACAGTGGATATGAACGGACAAAAGGTGGTCTGGCAGATGGGAAACAGGATTTTGACACCAAATATCAGGTCCTCTAGTGTAGGCTTGCACACGATGTTGGGCATCGCTTTACACCTGCATTAGATATTAGTACAGATCATCTGAAGATCTGTTCATAAAACCCACACTGTTGTCAAAATTGTATTTATCAGTCTAAAGCCACAACTGTACCAACATAGCACCTCAAGATGGGGAATCTCAGGACAAAAATCTCTAGCTAGCTATCTGGAGAAAATCCCCCAAAAGCTGCTATTTTATTTTTTCCTCACATTTATGGTTTTGTGATGGTTTCTCTGTCTGAAAATTGCTGCCAGTCTCTTCCACAGGATGCAGTTTCACTAGAGGCTTCTTGGAAATTTGAAATTTATGCATTTCAGAGATTGATGGTGTCAGGAAAATATGACTGTATGGCTCTTCCTCATGCCTAATTCTCTCTCTCAGGTTCATTATCTAGTGAATAAAGCACAGCCTTAAATGTATGCTTCTGCATTGCTTCCATGTCAAACCCAGTTAGCTCCCTCCAGAAAATTCCTGAGTACAGGTCGTAAGTTCATACCTGCCTGCGATGGCAGCACTAAATCGAGATTAATCTATTCCTGCTTTTGAGGTCTCTGGTACCAGCAAGTACCTGAGCGCAAGGGTTGGTTCGGGAGCAGTGACCAAAGCATGCAAGTCTTCCTTGTCCTTCCTGCAGTCTCCAGTGCTGCCAAGGGCAGCAAGAGGGCTTGATGGCTAAGAAGAGGGGGTCCATTGTTCTCTTTTTATTTTGCTTTCAGCACAACCTTTCATAATGTAATTTCTAAAGCTCCTTTGACATCTATATCTGTTGCCTATGAGGTTACTTTCATCTATAACTTGAATAGCTGTTCTATGAACCTCTAGAGTAGAAAAGAAAACGATTTTCTTTTATAAAACATTTGGTAAGCCACACCTGTGAGTATTGAAGCAGCTGGCACGGATCCCAGGTACAACTTAAATGATCTTGGGTTGGGCATAGGTGGATTTTAAATAATACACGTACCGTACCCCAACATGTCAAGTTCCCACTGTGCTCTGCAGACACTTTTCATTGTGATGTAGCTTGGAGAAGTCCAAAGACTTCCCTAAAGGAACTTGCCTGCGATCCTCACAAGCCACCCTGCAGCTGGCCAGGGGGACCATACCTGCTTCCAGCTTCCAGCAGCATCCTGCCAGAGGCGAAGACAGTGTATACAGCTAAATGCCACGGGAGAATTAAGCAAGAGGGCTCGCAGATTCTCCCTTTGCTTCTGATCGAGCTCTTAAAGTGAAGCACAAGCTGTGATAAAAAATTAGAGTCCACGTGAGTAGCTAGAACGAGCCCTGTGTCACGCAAACCCAGACTTGCTGACTTTTCATAATGTAACCCTTCAGTGACTGCTCTGGTTCTGTCGTGGAAGCTTTACCGAGCTCCCAAGTACAAGGTCAGCCAAGCCCATGTTCACCTTCCTGCATATCCCTGCAAGCTGTTTGGCACCTATCCAGACCACCAGCACAGAAAAGTCTGAGAACAGAAATCCTAATCCTGATTTATGCCCATGGCGCTGCTAGCTAAGAGAGCTTAAATGGAGAGCCAGGGACGAGATTTATGCTAGTAGACGAAGAGAGGCCAGCGCACAGACCCCAGCACTGGCACGTGCCTCTCCGTATAGCAAAAGTTTCCTAACATAGCATTTACCTGTGCCAACCGGTGCTGTCCCACACGGCTCCCAGGCACCACGGGTGGGGAAGCATAGGCTTCATAGGTCATTTCCAATAACTAGTTCAGGTGTGGCCACCCTGCCTTGGGGGCTGAGATTGGTTGTAGAGACTTGAGCTTCACCATGCCAAGGGCTGCAAAGTCAGAGAACTCTCCTGGAGCAATATGACCAGCACAGACATTGACAAATAACAGACTGATTGTTTGACGGGGTCTGGACAGAACCTAGAGCAGCATTTAGTGATGCACCGAGGAACGAGGACAGTGAGGACAACGTGAGGGTAGGCTACAAGCTAGTGGGCAGGGAAAGATGCCTTATGTGACTTACAACTCTGGGCAATGTCAGGGGCAAACCTAAATACCAGTTACGCACGTGCCCCAAAGGAGCATAATCTACAGAGATATCTAGCCATCAATTTGTAATACTTTAAAATAAGTTTAAGACACGTCAGTTTAAAGAATGTTACTACTTGGATCCTTTACCACTTATTGACTGCTGACCTAAGTACCTCAGCATGGTCAAAAGGCTCATTACATAAGCATGAGATATGCAAGATCGAGGCTTTAAAGCCAACTGAAAAGTAACTCTAATCCATATTGCGAAATATTTATCTTAAATAAGTCAGGTATTATAATGACTTATTTCAATAGCAACTTGTGTAAGTGTATGTGTCCTCTGCATGGTTTCTGGCATGTGCTGTAAAGACTCCCAGTTTATGTGCATTGTTACAACCTGAACAGATAATAACCTAGTTTAGGTTTAAAGAATCTGTCTTCAGAAGGGGATGTTGGGAAGTAAGACAGAACTTTCAGTCCTATTTTTATCTGATGTTGATCAATCTGGACAAGAATATTTTTTGATTAAAAGATAAAAAAGGATTTCTTGAAAATATTTAAAAGCAGCACTTATCCTGTGAGACATTTTTTTTATTTGCTTTGGTCATTGTCTTTATAAAACCAGATTTATTTATACAACTCATATAAGGAGAAACAGATTTTATTGACAACAAAGACAATTTCTTCTCTTATAAAACAGCTTTGTTTTTATTGAAGTTAGTGTTTCCCTGGAGATCATCAGAATTTTCATAAGACCCAGCATTCTTTATACATATTTTAACCTTAGTTTCTCTTCAAAGACAAATATTCTCTCATTTCCTTAGACTCATCTACACAGATCCGTCAGCAAAGAAAGATTCAATGAAAGAGCAATGACACATTATTTATACAATCTACAACTATCTGACTTTTAAGATAAACTTTGTTCAGTGTTTTGTGTCATCTTCAAAATTATAAGATACATGTGTTTTAATGATACTTATGAGTAAAATTCTACCTCTGCATTCACCTGTCTTACAGATACATTCAACAGTAAATGTAATCTCAATTTGAGATTTTTTTTTTGTCCCTGTTGCATGTTCAATATCATATAAATCTAGAACAAAAATCAAGAAAAGTTCAACTAGGAAAAGGGGCTGAAAAATGACTGCAGATGGAACTTGGCTTCATTTTCTGTTGAAAATTCTTTGTGTTAATGCTACTGCTTCTTCGTCTTGTGGTGACCTTCTTGTCAGGTTGGAGGAAATTTTTAATTGTGGCAATGTTGCTTTCACTTGCTTTAAAAGCCTAAAATTGGAAACAATTCAACTTCTAAGAAGTAGGGTGGGAAAAGTTCTAATGACAAGCCAAGACTTGTAAAATAAGCCTCATCAGGTGGTGGTTCAAAACTGGGAGGGGGCAGTTTCCTAGAAGTAGATAATACAACCTCAGAGAAAAGTAGGTACAAGTCAGATGGTACAAGTCATAGAATCATGAATGACTCGGGTTGGAGGGGGCCTTAAAGACCATCTAGTTCCAACCCCCTGCCACAGGCAGGGATGCCACCCACTAGATCATGTTGCTCAGGGCCCCATCCAGCCTGGTTTTGAACACCTCCAGTGGTGGGGCATCCACAGCTTCTCTGGGCAACCTGTGCCAGTGCCTCACCACCCTTACAGTGAAGAATTTCCTTCTAATGTCTAGTCTAAATCTATTCTCTTTTAGTTTAAGACCATTCCCCCTTGTCCTATCATTATCTACCCAAGTAAAGGGTCCTACTCTAACTTTTTTATAAGATTCCTTTAAGTACTGAAGGGCAGCAATGAGGTCTTCCTGGAGCCTTCTCTTCTCCAGGCTGAACATCCCCAGCTCTCTCAGCCTTTCTTCACAGGAGAGGTGCTCCAGCAAGAGAAGGTGTAAAACAATGGATTTTGTTTTACAAAACATATCCAAAAAACTGGGATAATCTGCCTTTCAGAATTTAATCTTTCAGAGCTAGAGAGCTGCTTAACCCCTGAAAATTCATGATTACTTCCAAGATTCCACAGCACTAATTATTATATACTTGATATCACTTTTATCCTTTCAAGTTCATGACCTCAGTGACATCCTCTAACAATGATTTCTGCAGCCCTAGTGTGAAACTGTTGCCTTTTTTTTTTCTGCTTGTATTTTGCTGCTTTTAATTTGAGTGTCTTATTCCACTTATAAGACAGGGAATATGAAAATCACCCTCCCTCTCTTACTGGAACCAC
The DNA here is from genome assembly GCF_964034855.1 of Anser brachyrhynchus. NCBI lineage: Eukaryota > Metazoa > Chordata > Aves > Anseriformes > Anatidae > Anser > Anser brachyrhynchus. The sequence goes on along the minus strand of NC_137696.1, from coordinate 101,508,252 downwards.
AAACATAAAAAATAATTTATATAATAGTTTTGTTTGTTTTTTTTTAAACACATAGGACCATAATTCACTTCTCACATACATTTCTCAGCTTTGCTTTTACTTATTATTACTATTATTTTATATTCTCTGTGCTTTACTTTGTAGACTGTGTTTCCCGATCCTCTCTCTATTACTTCTGCATTCCAGCAAGGAACTGCCAAAGTATTTTAACTTCTTTTCCACAAAGCTTGGAATGAATATGACTGTCTTACTATTTGATTTAATTACCTGCAGCAAAGAAAATTTGGAGGAGATAATGTGGATGCTTTCACTTCTGCCATCAGGATTGTTTCATCAGTTGGATTTCTGCCCAGGTGAGCTGGTTTCCAACAAGGAATTTCAAGGAATTCCAAGATATCTTTTAAAATCTACAGAAAGTGGGAGAAATTTTCATATATATCAGCATATTCCAGTCTCAGCTAAAAGATTATTAAAATATTTTACCTTTACCCACCTTGTAAAGTAGGTGTTGTATATAAACAGGAAAAACCTGATTATTTTGGCAATGGACAACATGGGCGAAATCCTTCTCTTTGACTTAAGACAGTGTACCTAGGGAACGTACTCAAAGCAGAATTAAGATTCTAAAAGTAAGGAGTGAGCACAAGGAAGTAGGAATGAGCACATTGCACTCACCTTTGGAATGGAAGATACCTTGCACTGAGGCTGTTTATTGCCTGGGGCTGGGAAATTCCTACCTTCTTGTACAGCTAATGATGGGTCTCATTAATGAATTAATGAATGTGATTCAGGATCCACTTCTGCTCCTCTCCATTGACTGCAAAGAGATTTTGGGTCTTGGTAGGTTTGATTCAGTCCCCAGTCTCTTAAATTCTGACAACACATTAAGAACTGTGCTGTTTGCTATCAAACATGCAAACATACCAAAAGGAGGTACGTAAGGTTTAAATACAGGTCATTGTTGGAAGCTCTCCATCCAGTAAGACTTTTAGCTCAGACTATCATCTGGAAGGCTTACTCTTGTGTTTCAAAACAGGAAAATGGACATCCATCTCTTCTGTATGCCCATTCTGTGATTATGGGGAGGTGGTCTGTCACCTTCTGCCTGACCATTAAAGAGCTCACTTTTTAATGCAGATAGTACTATAATTCAAGAAAGTGACCCGCTCCTCAGTACTGATAGACATAAAATTGTGACTAGCTTGATTCAAGAGGAAAATAATTTCTAAGAATTTAAAAACTGAGCAAAAATGGAGTCATTAAATACAGAGTTGATGGAAATATTCATGACCTAAACCTACATTTCAGGATTATTTCTGCATCCCTGGTCAGGAATATTGAAAAAAGGCTTTGGGGTACTTGAGAACCAGGGTGATGCTGTGTATAATCTTTATATACAAGGTAATAAATCTGTAGCAAGTAAAACAGTGTAAATGCACTCACGTTATAAAAGTGGGGCTATGTTACAATGTATCTCCCAAGGCTGGTACAAAGTTGGACTAGATGATCTTTCAAGGTCACTTCCAGCTGAACTATTCTGTTTTATAGCAAACTCGGGAATCTATATTAGGATAGTGTTTTTTATTACCAGGAATGTGTATTAGGAGATTGTTTTTTATTAACTTACCTCCAAACAGAGTTTGGTCATGATAGCCAAGTACATAACCTTAACCAATAAAATTGTGCAACATTATACAAAAAGATGTATGAATCCTTCTGTAGGTTAAACTTTACCATAGGCTTACATAAATGATTTAATAACTACTGTCCAGACATTTCCATCCACATGTTTCATGTCTATAAGGTGCTTCCTGTGGACACCTTCAGCAATAAAATCAGCACTAGCTGCCCTAGTGTTGTAGCTGAATGCAGAGATTCCTAGTCTTTCTCATAAGAATGACCAGAAAAGACAGATCAGTCTTTGAGGCCTAAACCTATACATTTGTCTTCAATAGTCCGGTTTGGAAAGGTGTGCCTCTTGCTTCAGGGACCAGGACACCATGCAACCCGTGAAGTCTGTCCCTTTCCTAGTGCAAAAACAATTTCTGGATCCAACAGAAGTACTTTCTCCAGCCTCAAGCCTGCACGGCTTCACATTAACACCTGTTACTATGAGCAAGAAGGTACCATGGCACTAGAAAAATAAACAATGTGCTTGTTTAATTAAGGTTAAGATACACTCATGTTGCACCTTTTTTCATTTTATGTTGTGTGGGCAGGCATACTTTGCATGTGAGAACTTGAACAACGGGATACTCTGCAACGTGTGAGAGCTGCGCCTTTCATTGCAAGGCTGTCTCCATGCAAGCCCGTCTTAGGCAAACTTTATCAGAAATGATTGACCAAAAGGTCAGCCCGAAAGTAAAGACCTCCTACAGCAAATCTGCTGACTAATAGCAGAGTTTGATAAGGTAGTTACTTCCTTGACAAAGGGTGTGGAGGGATGATCTGTGCATGAGCTAATGTGTATCTGAGTAGGCTGGCACAGCTGGGATCGTGAGCTAAGCTTGGGAGTATCAGGCTGACGGATAAGGTTAAGCTCCTTCTGCCTCTTGCCAGAAGGAAGGTAATGTTTCCATTCCATCTACTCTTGGGTGACCTTTCCACGTGTGAGTTTGAAGGGTTCTGCTGCAGTGTAGAAATTGTTCTGAAATGGAAAGTATAATACGGCAAGCAACAGAAAGGAATTGGAAGCTACAGCATTGTTTATTCATTTTCAGTGTACGTACTGATTCAGGTCACCAAATCTCACATTTCCTCCCTCTTGTCACTTTTCTTTTTTATCTTCTGCAAACTTTGTTAATTTTTCCTTCAGTTCCATAAAATGACATGAATAAAATTTTACATAAAATGTCAAATTGCAAAGTGCCGAGGATATAACTGTGTTCAACTATCTAACGTGTAGTTACAGAGAGGGCAGGAACAGACTCTTCTCAGAGAAGCATGCTGAAAGAATGGGAGAGAACTGCAACAGAAGTTGCAGCATGAGAAATTTTAAACAGACAAAGAAGAAGAAAGTTTTGCAATGACTTGGTCAAAACCTGGAGGGGCTGCTGGAGGTGTGTATATATGTCTGATTTCTGCTCCGTACTCCTAGGGGGCTTGCAGATGCTTCCAGTCATATGCTGGAAGAGGTTAACCATGCCTTACAGTTCGGATAAAGTGCCATCTGGAGATAGCTATTTCTTTCCGCTGACTATAAAAGTAGTCATCGTTCAAAATCATGCACATGGTGCTTATAAGTCTAGAGTTACTGTACCAGGCTTTGTCCTTCAGGTCCTTCCCATAGGGGTTGTGCTTTTCCTGCTGTGCTGCTGGGGATGATTCAGGGCTGCACCACCTTCATCCTATGTCTCCATCATTTTCATCCCATCAATCTCCACCATGGGCACTTGCTGAAAGAGCAGGGCTCCATCTAGGGACAGAGGAAAAGTAACATCAGGCTAATTCAATGCCTTTTGTGTTGTTGGAAAGGAGCTCGTGCTACAACCTAGTAGTTGCCTAGGGCAGAAATTTTCCCCCAGAGCGAACAGGATACAGAAGAGCCTTCACTAAGAGCAGGATCTTAAGTATGATGTTAACAATAAAACGCTGATCGGCATGGGAGAGATATTGTGGCTGAGCAGTATCCTATGCTGTTGTCCTCTTCCCTCCTTAGGGAAATGACTTCCTCAAAAAACCCATGTCACACTCAGGATGTGTTTATGAACACTTTGTAAAGGTTAAGAGATTCTGTAAACATGTTTCAACTGCTACTAACCACACAAAAATGTTTTATATGTTGCCATAAATATGCAGGCACCTTGGACTTTACAATTCTTGGGTTACCATTTTAATAATAAACAAATAGGTTGCTCAACTCCTTATTTAAAAGATGTGTGGTGGCACCTACTAAACACTACTCTCTGGCTTCCCACTTTGCAGCAGCAGTAACCTGCCAGCTGTCTTTGGCATCTTCCACAAAGACAAGCTTTTTGAACTGCATCTCTACAGGGGATTGACTTAATTCATGCCAGTTGTCCCTGCTGGGGCTGTGCATCAGAAATGAGAGAAATAAAGCCAAACAGCATGTTCCTGCCTCAGCTTTCCTACGACTCATTGCCAAGGGTGAGTGTAAGTCCCAGCAGCCCTCTGAGGACTCCTCTGTGCAGGCTGTGCCCAAGCAGGAACATGCAGCTGATGCTCAGATCCTATGTATCACCCCCAAAATATGAACCTACCCCTCCTGAACCTCAAAGCAGTGGCCAATGCACACAAGCGTTCATGCCGAGGCAATCAGTAAGTCCCAGTAACCCCCACGGCCTTTCCTCCTCTTCCTTTGCTCCTTCCTTCAGTGAGAATTTTCCTACTGCTTTCAGTGGGAATGGACTTGCAATTCCACTGGTGGCCAATGTTTTAAACCCAAACAGGTCGTGTAGGATCACAGCACTTACTTCCACTAAGCACAACTTCTGCCTGGCTATCAGAATGATGCTGCAAGCTGCTTTGTGTATATATATAGGTCTTGCCAGAGCAAGGGTTGAAAGCAAACCTAAGTCCTTGCAAAATGCATCAAAACTGTCAAACAGTTAAGTGCTTTAGGACAGTTGAGAGTGAAATTATTCCTAGGATCATTGTGCATTGTGCCAATAGGTATTGGGCCAGCAGCACTGGGAAACGTAGGAAAGATGACAACAAACATCTGTGTATCTTCTTTGCTTACTACTGTCTTGAAGGCTGGTGAGAGAACTGAAGTACTCTGCCTTAAGAGTCTTTAGAGCATTATCAAAGTCTGCTAAAGACCTAAGTAATCACTGCTAGAGCCCTGTACAAGGACTCGAGGATACTCAGTAAGGAGGCATTTTACACTTCTTTGGCTATTAGGAAACTCCTGCAGAATGATGGCCTCTATGACCCCTCTACTTCTCATTAGGTTTACAAAAGACTTAGATCTAACTGATCTCTCTGGTTTGCCCAAAATTTGGAAGATCCCAATAATAGTCTATAGACCTGTCACTCTGTGGAGGCTAAAAACTAAACTGACAAACCTGTGTGGAAATATCCAAATAAGAAACACACCATCCTTAGAATTATTTTCTATTCCTTCCAGTGACGAGGAGCTCAGAGCAGACCCTTGCCCGGCACTGTTAATTCCCTCGGCAAAAAAAATAACATGCAATGTATGATTCAGCTCACCCTAAAACATACGACTAATAGCCAAGTGGCTGCTGTTCTGCTGCTGCTCTGAAGTGTTTATTGACTGGGTTCGGTTTGACTTGCTGCACAGGAGCACCTAGTAATACCTCAGATGTCCTGTGTCAGCTGTTCCAGAAGGCCAGGAATCTCCAGTAGTGCCTGTGTCACATCATGCAAGCCTGTGATGACAGTGTAAGTGAAAAAGGTGGTAAGTGGAGGGGTACACACTGGTTTATATATAAACACACCTAGGTCTTCATCTCAAACCAAATTAAGAAGATAAAAAAAAAAAATACAAGTTCTCATCAACCCTCCCTCACAGAATAAACTGAGATTTACTAAAACGTTGGGAAATAATCCATCAGTTGGGCCAGATCTGAAGCACTACAGGGTGTATCTACATTAGAGGTCTGGAACAGAATGCTTTTAAAGTGCATTTCTTGACTGTGCTTCGGCTCTCACCACATTTTGATCTTGCAATGCACAAAATGGATCTTTGCTGGGTGAAATTGAACTGAAAATTGTGCTTTCAGAGTGCAGTTTAAACAGCATTCAGTCACCACAACCACTCAAGCTAGGCTGAAGGAACCCCACCGCCAAAACCACACAGCACTGATGCCAAGTTTGCAGTACCAACTGTCCTGTTCAACTTCATTGCTACCGTGCCATGCTGTTTGCTGACAGACACAGCTACATCCTACCAGGCTTAGAGCTGACAAATTCTGTCAGACAGACACCTGTTTTTTCTGCATCCTCACGTGTGGAAAATTCATTCAGCATCACACCGCACCTTTCCTCAGATTCTGGAGAAAAAGTTCAGCAAAGGAATGTAGATCAACAACTACAGAGCTTTCCAAATTTCCTTATTAAACCAATCTGAGAATGTAATTGCAATTGACGTCAGGAAAGCAGGTGACAGATAAACCAGCATAAGTCAGTACAAACCCTGTATTCCCACAATGAGATGAAACCATTCACAGTGCTGAGAACTTCAGTCGCTCTGAAGCTGGGAGATTGATGAGCTCTCAAGCAGGCAATTCATTCACCAAATATTACTCAAGAGTATTCACTGCATTACAAGGTCAAGAAACACCCCGTTTCTCAGTATACAGCCAGGAATTAAACAATGACATTAGGGATTGAGAAATCTTTTAAAAAATCTGTATCATTAATATGGAACTGTAAATAACAGACGTGAAGCCCCAAGATAACAGCTTACTGAGCAGCTTTTCAAAGCCCAGGTGCCATTTATCTAAGTGATTAAAAACATTTACCTTTCCTTTGTAAACTCATCTGCCAAAACCATACACTGAAGAAAATAATAGAGGAAAAGAAAGAACATTTTGAGTATGGGAGTTATTAAAGCTTGGACAGGAATTAACACCAGGTCTGTGTGATGGTTTACTACCTCCCCTTCTCATCTCCCTTCCTTGGTTTAAAAATGCAAGTGAAATGTTTTTTTCCATGAGCTACGCAGGTTACCGAGGACCCCCTTCAAGTCAAGTCTTTGAGGATACATTCCGCATATAAGTAAGTTAATGTTTGCAAACCCCATTCTGCACATATCTTAAAGTTTACCAACCCCAACTTTCATTCATGAGACAACACTACAACAAGAACATATAAGAATAACAAGTTTATTTGATTAGAACAGGCCCTCTAGATACACCAGTTATACACGTATGACAGGTGGTAGTCGTTTTATTTCTTAAATCAGTAATGAAAATGTAACTTAATTATGAAGGCACAATGCTGGTATTTCAGACAAGTCACTGATGTCCAATAGGACTGGCAAGAGAAACACCTCCCTCCTACATTCTTTAAAAACTCTTATTTTACTAAAGTGAAGTTAAAAACAGTGAAGACCTGAATCAGAACCAATCACACAAAAATCTGATCTGGATTTCAGCAGAAAGTCCTCGGAGCCAGTATAACATGCTGGAGCTGTCAGTCAGCAACTCATATTTCCTTCTCTTTTGCTTTCCCCTCTTCCAGTGAGCTTCCAGGAAGGCAGCAAGCCTGCTGCCATTTCAATTGCTTAAAATTACCAGAAAAATCTCAAGAAGAATGAAGGAAAAACCACAGGTTAATAGTGAAATATAATTAAAAAAAATTACATACTGTACTTCATATGAGAGAACACGATATTGTTCACTGAAACTCTATTCAAATGTATCTTCACCTTCGCTGTGCAGTTTATTTGTATGCTCTCACAGTTTTCTTCAAACAAGCATAGATGTTGCTTTAGACAGGCACACTAATTTGCTTTTATATCATAATACATACGGAGAACTCTCCTCACAGTCTCCACATATTTATCATCAGGAACAGGTTTTCTCTGGCTTCCAGGCTCTAGAAACTTCTTGATTGTGGGGATGCTGCTTATCCTTCTTTTAAATGCCTAAAAGGTAAACAGTAAGTACACAGTAGTTAAAAAAAAAAAACAAAGTAACACAAGAAAAACAACTGTTAAGCTCATTTGTGTAAGCAGATGATTTAACTGAAGAGGGCAGCATTTACAGAAAGCATTAAGCAAATACTGTCTGCTGCTACTGGAGAAACTACTAACGATATGTATCCAGAACTGTTCCATCAACAAAGGAAATACTGGTAAGAGATGTGCCTGTATTCATCTCAGTCTTCCTAATGGAAGTCACTAACATCCTTTAAAAAGCAGCATGAGAAGGCAGTACAAGAAATACAGTTTTAGCCACAGATAAAGTTTACTCCCCCTCACCCCAAACTCATTATTTTGAATAGTAATAAGACAGCCCTCCATCTTGTATTGATATAGGTTGAAGTGGAAACAGTTATCTGTGGTTTCAGATGTGTACTTTATTCAAATCACAGCTTGTGGTCTAGAAATATTTTCTGTTTTAGGCATCACAGAGCTGTTGAGAGGATACAAAAAAAAAAACAAGAATGGGGGGTTGCTTCACATCTGTATGAGAATTACTCTATAAAGTAATAAATTCTGTAGATGAATCCTATTAGAAGTTTCTTCCTAAAGCAAGCAGAGCAAGACTACAATAGGAATGACAAACATTCCTGTCTTACGTAATTGTCCACACGTAACAGAAATATCTTTTATCATATTTCCATCTATATGAGAGTATTGTTAATGTAAGTTACCTGTAACTGAGGAAAGCTCGAGAGAACATCTGACTTCTTCTCTTCTACCATTAAAATGGCTTCCAGAAGATGAACATCTGCCCAGCTAAAACTGTTGCCAACAAGGAAGTCCTGCCCATGGTCTTTCAGAACCTGGAAGCACCATAAATGAAAGCGTTCAGATGTGGATAAGTAGCTGTGGTTGATGTTTACAAAATACTCAGGCACACCTCCTTTGGCAATACTTATTGCTTCCTCTTCTATTCACCTCTTTTTGTCCCCAGTCCCTAGGGATACTGCCAGTGTGGGAGATGTGAGCTCAGTGCTTACAACCTCCAATCATTTATGCATGAGCAGTCCTCACAGCAGTGATCTAGAACCCCAGTGTTTCTCTTACCCACCCTTCCTTACATCCTATAGCCCTAGGTAACCCCATGTACTAGACTACAGGGTTAGATCCCTCCTTGGTTTTCTCCCCTTTCCAGCCTAATAATCTCAAATTTTTCTGCATTTGGTTACAGCTTCAGTGGGAAAATAGAGATCAGCCAGAAAAAAAAACAAGATCCCAGTATGGCTTATGTAGCAGGATGTTCAGATTAGAAGACTTCTGTGCCTCCTACATCTGCCTGGGGAAACCCAAAACACTGAGGCATCTCCAGAACTGTGGTTTATAAACTGTGGTAATAACTGCTTACTACTGTGGTTAAATAAATAAATAACATAAAGACATAGTTGAGATGTTAAACAAAGTTGACAATTAGCTATTTTAAAATTGCATCTCCTTTGCAATGTAGATTACATTTCTCCTAAAAGCAGGAAGCTGCTATTTCAACTGTGTATAACCATCGTTTACATTCATTGGATCAAAGTGGTACCTGGATCTTTCAGTGTCAGCGGTGACATTACTCAGACCAGGCGATCTCATTCAGAACTTTCTACATTTAGCCCACCCCCAGTTCTCTTACACTGCTCTGACCTCCCTCTCATCTGTCCAGCCTGGTGACAGGATGGTGTCCAGTTTAAAGTACTGGGCTGAAACCTTCCTATTTCCTCTGCTTTTCCTAAAATACCCAGTGTTTCTGCTGTTAGAAATCCTACTACATACCTTTTCATATACTGGGAAGTACCTGCTGGTGGCCTTCTGAACTATAAGGGCACGTTGTTTCTCTTTATCCTCAGCTGATAAGAATGGGAACATCAAAATAAAGCCCATAAGGTCCTCAGTTCCTCCAACATACATATCAATCCTTAAAACAAACAACAACAAAAACAACAAACGTAAATAAGAAGGCGCCTCCATAACCACAGATCTGCATTGTGATCGTAAAAGTTGAACTCCCCCATCACACAAATTATTTTTCTGGTTAAAAAGTAGAGACATGTTGGGTTTATGTGGCAAGGGCTTGGTAGCAGGGGGCTGCAGGGGTGGCCTCTGTGAGCAGAGCCCAGCAGCTGCCCCATGGCAGATCAGAGCCAGCTCCAGCCGGCTCCAAAAGGTGGGCCAGGGAGCGGCACTGGGTGGGCCTCTGGGAGAGCTGATTGAAGAAAGGGGAAAAAACAAAGCAAAAATAAACAAAACCACTGTGTGACTGCAGAATGAGGAGTGAGAAGCAGCCCTGCAGCCCCCAAGGTCAGTGCAGCAGGAGGGCAGGAGGTGCTCCAGGCACGCAGCAGCAGTTCCCCTGCGGCCTGTGGAGAGGCCCCTGGTGGAGCAGGCTGTCCCCCTGCAGCCCATGGGTCCCACACGGAGCAGATCTCCACGCTGCAGCCCGTGGAGGAGCCCAGGATTAAACACGATTGTACAAGGACTGAAGTTCAACTTCAAACATCAGATTGTATAAACAACCACTTGGGAATCACCAAAGAAACCCACAACACCACTGAATGATTAATTCCAAACTAGCTTAATTGCCTAGATATATCCCACCTTCGGGGTTTCAGCCAAAGTCCAAGTGGTGTCAAAGGAAGTAATAATGCGGCTGAAAAGCTGAAGTTGTCTATCAGGTCCAGCACCTAGCTAAATTATTAGTAAAGAAGTTTTTCTTCTCAGATAGCCCCTTTTATCCATTTTTTTTCCAGAGCTCTAACACCAGGTTTTGTACAGGAGACAAGACTCAAATTAAGTCCTCATGAATATGAATAAGACATCTGGTAAAGTTGTTTATCAAAGTCTTCTACCCACCCTACATCATAGGAGAGTCTTATTACAAAGCAGAAACCTCAAACAACTGCAGTTGCTGTTGTCAGGCAACAGCTTCTCAAAAAGGTCTCTGTAAGGATTAAATACTATGAGATGTTTTCAGATATTCCTGCAAGGTTTAACATGTATCAGCTTCACCTCCCTAATTTTCCAAAACTGCATTTCTACGCTACAGAAGACCAGTTATCCAAATGACTTCAGCCTGGGCTAATCTCAGTAATCCCTCCTCAAAACACTGCCCTCAAGAACAAAGCAATACCTTTGAATTCTATCTTCTGATAAACAGAAAGAATAGGCCCCAGACTAAATACACAGCTTGATGGGAAAGGATTCTGTCTGCAGGAAGAGGTACTCAAGGAATAAAAGCTATAGGTGATGGCTCATTAACACCACAAAGAAGCTGGTACACTACGACTAATGCTCCAGACTATTCTTCCTGTTACTTTCCTGAACCAGCTTCAGCCGATTCACCTAACTACTCACACTTCTGTGGTATTCTACCCACCGAAGTTGGATTCCTTACTAGTTAACCTTTAGTTTTCCTTTATTTGGAAAACAATAGGAAATGGGCATTTAAAGGCCACAGATATCCCAGAGGCATCTTTTTCCTTCACACAGACACAGCATGAAGACCTGGATTTAGTTTCACATGAAACCAGAAATCTTTCAGTGACTTTTAGCTGCCTTTTCTCCAATTCCTCAAGACCTAAAAAGTAAACTTTTTATAATGCTGAGGAACACCATCTAAACGCAGGTAACATCACTTCCAGGTCTTATTTTGCAAACAGAAAAGCTAAAAAATAACCACTGCTTTCCAAAACGTTTTCAGTTTACAAAAGTAGTTCAATATTTACACTCCAGTCAGTTCCCGAATACCTGTGGCAAGCTGTACTAATGTTTTACTAGAGCACAACGGACTCACACATCAGGCATTTTTTTTTATGTAAACATAATCTAATCAGAACAAATCAGTTGGGTTGCACTGAACTGCGGCTTGTCAGTCTTACTGCATGTTGTAAACCACCGAAGCACATCAGTGATCGTCTGTGTGCGCAACTATCCCGTTAATTCTACACATATCTAAGCTACTGTAACACGTCCAAGAAGAATAGTCACAGTACAGGGCTCTCTCCTTCAGGTCCTTCCCATAGAGGTTGTACTTCGCTGCGATGTAGTTGAGGATGGCCCTGGTCTGCACCATCTTCATCCCATCGATCTCCACCAGGGGCACTTGCTGGAACAGCAGGGATCCACCTAAAGATGGGGAAAGCAACGCGTTAATGTCGGATCTAGCACCTCTGCAGCAGATCTCTTGTCCTCATAAAGGCATTACTTTTATGGTGAGCTTGCTGTAGGGAGCCGTTACATTAAACTGGCATCGTGCAAACAGTAAAGAACAGATAAATTAACGTGAAGAATGGACTCATTGGGGATTATCAACCTTGCTTTAAAAAACAACGTGCACAGAAGTTGCAGTCAGGACTGGGTTCAACAGCTTTTATGCTGAAATTGGAATACAATCGAGACAATCTTCACACTAAACACATTAACTGAGTAAGAACTGCCTAATTCTGTATACATAAAAATATATTTGTATTCCACTACTTAAGAGACAGCTGAAGCAAATTTTAAATTCCAAAATTTCGCCCTCATTACCAGTATCTTTCGCTAGATCAGGACCCTCAATGAAGTTTTAGGATAACCTTTTGCAAATCACTGTGAAATTCCACAAGCTGGAAAGACATTCAGTTCTCAGTGTGGACAGATATCCACACACAGGGAAGAAAAATAATTAAAAATCAGTCTCTGAAAAAATCTCTGCCATGTGGGAAGTCGGTCCCACAGTCTTTAAACATCTTCTCTGAGACTAAGTAAGGCCTGCTCACACTTCTTTTGAGGTTTTATATGCACTCACTTTGCAAGAGCTTCTCATACTGTTCTCGTGTTTCCAAAAACTTCTCTTCAAACTGAAAAAACAAGCAAACAAAAAAAGCAAATAAGGAAGAACACGAAACAAACATCTTCTCACATTTCTAGAATAGACAAACTTCAAACCTGGATAGTGCTTATCAAGGAAGAGAATACAAATCTTGGTCCCTACATTCCAGACATAACTTTAAGGGAGAAAATGCAAGGGGCAGAAACACTGGCAAAACCTCTTGGTCTATCATATCTGACAAATGCTGCTAAAGGCAACCCTAGCAGAAAAATCAGCATTAAGACCTGGAGTGAGGATGGTTTATTTTGTATTGAACAGGCAATTTAATGTGAGACAGTCAACAATATAGACTAGGCTGTCCTTAAAATGCTTCCTGACATGTGGAAAAAAGCTCTGCTGTGTGTTATTTTGATTTGGGAGCTACACAGGAACAAATTATTAGAAAGTGAAAACAAAAGCTTTTACAAAATAACGTTAAAGTATTATGCCAAGCAGGAAAATTAGTGCAGAAGCATATTTAGGACACCTGAAGATGAATTATTCACTAGATGAGAAACCCAAAAGACACAGCACTGCCCGTGATCAGACTGATTTACTTATATTCAGTATGGTTGAGGATGGCTGGTACTTACAGAGGAATTCAGTTCAAGATTAAGGCACCGAAGTTAGACATTTACATGTACGTGTGCCATACTTGTCTAAGGTGCCATTACAGTCAATGTAATCCATTGAGACTAGAAAATGATCGAGCTTACCAAGCACTAGAAGCCTCGACATGAACTCCCAAGGGTTCTTCCTCAGTCAGCATCTCTATGAACGCATGTGACGTGTGTTAATAATTAAGATTTGCTATAGCAGGGAAAACCCAGAAAGTTAGGCATACAAATACACAACTAGAGTAAGTGTGATCACGTAGGCTAAGATAAGCTGTTAAGTCTATCCACATGAAGCAAGCAGGACAAAACACGTTTCATGCTGCAGCTCATTTTGAAGGACGCAGCCAGTTGAATGAAAAAATAAAAAACCCTGTACGAGCATCCAGCTGAAAACAGACAGACGGGAGAATGCAAATTCGTTGCTGTTTTACTTGGCACAGATCATACTTGTTATGCCAGGAACACATGTATTGTTCAGCTCAATAGCACTGGGTAAGTCACAGAAGGCTTAATTAAGCGATCTTGCATTAAGCAAGAGCCTGGCTTACAGTGTCTCAGAAGACACGAAACTTGAAGCCATACTTTTGTGCACCTAAAGTAATAGCATTTAATCATGCTGAATAACCAATACTTATTTACTATTGCATCCTGGGACAGTTTTTCTTGTTTGGTTAACGACCAGTGTCCTGACGAGCTTAAAATACGCAGCTTAAAGTTAAAATGGTGAAACAAACCTCAACCCCGGCTGCAGCTAACAACCAGCGAATGGACTCCATTTTGCCTCTTCCATCAAAGTAGTAAAGTTTGGGCTTTCCAGCCATGACTTCAGACTTCCAGTTACCTAAAATATTTATAAGAAATACATCGATAATGATTCAAAATACTGATGGCTATTGGAATAACGGTTCACAGGTCACTCACAGGACAATAATTTAAGTTAATTTAAATCATTTAAATAAAGCTTCCAGTCTAAACTGATTTGGTTTTATTGCAGCACAGTCAAGTCACAGTTATTTTGTAGCTGTCTTCGTTCCCCCCCAAATTCAGAAAAAGTAAGCATCAAGTTGTTAATCAGGAGATAATGGGAAGGAAAAAATAAAGTCACCACTGAGGAAATCATTAAAAACTTTTACAAAATGAAAGTTTTAGCACTAGAGCTACTCAATCCATCGCCACCAAAAGCCATGTTTCAACAAGAGAGGAGAAAAGGGAGCAGACGTGGTTTTTTAAGTCCTTATATTGAGGGACTCCATAAGTATCTAAACATTCATTCTACATATGAGGCATGGAAACACGTTCTCAAAACCTCTCAGTTACCTTTCTAGCTGTGGTGATCCAGGGTATGTGATTCTACACAAGCAGTAACAAAATTAAACAGATAAATAGATAAAGACCAGCTTCTTCTGTAATAACCCAGACTGAAATACTTAGATTCAGACTGCTGTACTATTTATTCTTCTACTGGTCTCATTTCTTTCTATTAATAAACCTTATTGATAAGCATAACTTTACAGAGCTTTCAGTTTATCAGATACACCACGCTTTGCAAGCAGAACTTTAGTACTTCCATAAAGGAGGCTATTACTTGTTACTTCTAGGATAGATGCATTTTGGTTCCAGAAGGAACTGGATTCCACTGCACAGCCATAAGCCAAGGGAGCACTGAATTTTGTCATACTAGCACTGCGTATGCATAGATCTGAAATAGCAACCCCTCGCTGAAGCTGAGGGCTCTTTTCCCTCTGCAGGGAGATGCCTTGTCACTTTAAGCAGCAGTTGAAGCAGTCCTGGAAAGCAGCCTGTTGGCATGCGAGCACTGACTGCCAGTTCTTAATCTTGCAAGCACTCCAGAAGCAGAGGGGGGGTGGGTGGGGAAAAAGCAACCTCTACCAGATCTTGAGCACAGAAGCAGCACCAGGCAAGATAGCGAGGGAAAAATTAAAAAAAAAAAAAGGGCACAAACTAAAAGGCTGCTGACAGGAACTCAAAGGAGCAAGGTTGTTCGGCCCTTCATGCCTGCCGAGGGGCCTCTGCTTGGCATGGGGCTGCGCAGTGCCCGTGGCACCATGTCACACCAAGCGGCAGCAGGATGAGCCCAACGCCTACCTGAGCGGCACGGGAAAAGGCTGATGAAGACAATGAGCAACACAAGGTGCAAGCAGACTGCAATAAAATGGGGCAGGAAGGCAAAAGTATGCTTTTTCAAGAATAGAAAAGGCTTGCAAGACAGTTAAACTCACTAAAGAGGGGAAAAGAAGGCGGCCAAGGTGATTGTTAAATGCTGAGGTATTTAAAAAAAATAAGAGAGCCTTTTGTTCAGCATGCCCTTCCGAGACATGCCTGAAGCAGGCCAACCTCGCACAATCACAGAGTCATTAAGGTTGGAGAGGACCTCCAAGATCACCTGGTCCAACCATCACCCTGCCATCAATGTCACCCACTAAACCTAAGCACCACGTCCAACCTTTCTTGAACACCCCCAGGGACGGTGACTCCACCACCTCCCTGGGCAACCCGTCCCATTGCCCGACTGCTCTTTCTGAGAAGAAATGTCTGCTCATTTCCAGCCTGAACCTCCCCTGGCACAGCTTGAGGCCATTCCCTCTGGTCCTATCACTGGTTATCTGCGAGAAGAGGCCGACCCCCAGCTCCCCACAGCTTCCTTTCAGGTAGTGGCAGAGAGCAATAATGTCTCCCCTTCTCCAGACTAAGCAACCCCAGCTCCCTCGGAAGCCCCCCGAGCGGCAGTGCCACCCCCCAGCGGCACACAGCGTAGGGGCTCCTCAGGCTGCACCGCTCAGGTGAGGCAGGACGCGCACGTCCAGCCGAAGGGAACGCAGAACATCCCGAGCCGGAAGGCACCCACAAGGAGCACCGAGCCCAACTCCTGTCTCCACAGAGGACCATCCAAAAATCAGAATTGAGGGAACCGCAGCGCAGCAGCAACGCGCTTCTGCCCCTCACCTCCTGCTCACCGCAACGCCACGACGCAAAATGTCGGCCACCGCCTGCCCGAGCCGGGCCGAGCCGAGCCGAACCGAGCCGAGCCGCCCCCAGCCCGCCCGCCAGGCGGTGCCGAGCGGGACAGCCGCCAATAGGACGGCGGTAATTTGCATAAACCGCAAAGGCCTATGGGAGGAACACGGATCCTGGAAAAACGTTAACGTGCTTGTAGACGTCTTGGAAAAGACGTGTTTGGGGCAGAAGTAAGACGAGGAGATGATTCTTCTGTTTATAAAATCGATTTTTTGACCCTCATATTTACTCACCATAACTTGAAGGAAAATAGTAAATGGAGCCTTATATAGAGGCCGGGCCCCATGCAGCCCTGGATGTGAGGGCGATCTGGCTGCGACATCTGTCACCCCATTGATCGCCAGGGTTGATTCGGCTGATCTGGCTGGCTAGGCGGGTGTCCCCTTCCTCCCTCACCGCTCCATGTGCGTCCCTCCCGAAGCTGCGCGCTCGGTCGAAGAGGACGACCTTCCCCGATAGAGGCGTACCGTTCATCGGTCAAGGGTATACGGTAGCTGCGCTCCCCTGCTAGAACCTCCAAACAAGCTCAAGGTCCATTTGTAGGAGAACGTAGGGTAGTCAAGCTTCCAAGACTGCAGACACATCCAAGTGAGGCACTGCATGGGGCAGTCTGCCATTGTTTTGCGGCGGGACCCGCCCCCAAACCCCCGCACGGCGCGAGGAAGCTCCCCGATTAACTATTTCACGGAATAGGAGAACCCTCATTTCAACTTACACCCCTACGGGCCCTGATCACTTCGTGCCTGGTACCGCTTCTGTCACCTACAAATCCTTACACTCTGCTCTTTACCCACAAAATCATGTATTGGCACTTGTACCCATATTTTTCATGCAGTTCTCACTCTCACATCTACTTCTGCCCATGTAAAGTTCAAGCCCACTCGAAGTCAGCAAAATAGCTGGATATTTCAGTTACAGAATCACAGAATCGTCTAGGTTGGAAGAGACCTCCAAGATCACTGAGTCCAACCTCTGACCTAACACCACCAAGTCCTCCACTAAACCATATCACTAAGTTCTACATCTAAACGTCTTTTAAAGACCTCCAGAGATGGTGACTCAACCACTTCCCTGGGCAGCCCGTTCCAATGCCTAACAACCCTTTCAGTAAAGAAGTTCTTCCTAACATCCAACCTAAACCTCCCCTGGCACAACTTTATCCCATTCCCCCTCGTCCTGTCACCAGGCACGTGGGAGAATAGACCAACCCCCACCTCTCTACAGCCTCCTTTAAGGTACCTATAGAGAGCGATGAGGTCTCCCCTGAGCCTCCTCTTCTCCAGGCTGAACAAGCCCAGCTCCCTCAGCCGCTCCTCGTAAGAGTTGTTCTCCAGACCCCTCACCAGCTTCGTTGCCCTTCTCTGGACTCTCTCGAGCACCTCCATGTCCTTCTCGTAGCGAGGGGCCCAAAACTGAACACAGTACTCGAGGTGCGGCCTCACCAGAGCCGAGTACAGGGGGACAATCACTTCCCTAGCCCTGCTGGCCACACTGCTTCTTATGCAAGCCAGGATGCTGTTGGCCTTCTTGGCCACCTGAGCACACTGCTGGCTCATATTCAGCCGACTATCAACCAATACTCCCAGGTCCCTCTCGGCCAGGCAGCTTTCCAGCCACTCATCTCCCAGCCTGTAGCGCTGCTTGGGGTTGTTGCGCCCCAGGTGCAGGACCCGGCACTTGGCCTTGTTGAACTTCATGCAGTTGGCCTCAGCCCATCGCTCCAGCCTATCCAGATCCTCCTGCAGAGCCTGACCAAGTTACTTCTACTACTTCTACTACCTTGAAAGAAACAGGAGAAACCTGAGGAGATAACACATACATTAAGAACAAGTACATCCTTCTAAAAGATTAACACATCTGTTTTAATTCAGTGTTGTACTTCAGATTTGGCATCCAAGTTGGACTAAGTGATTAGATTCATACAAAGCTGACAGCATAGTGCAGCTTGTTGTGGTTTAACGCAGCCGGCAGCTCAGCACCACACAGCCCTTCACTCACCCTCTTCCCTCAGCGGGATCAGGGAGAGAACTGGGAAAGAAGTGAAAGCTCATGGGTTGAGATAAAGACAGTTTATTAGGACAGAAAAGAAAGGAAAATACTACCAATAATGATAACAGTACTGCTAATGATGTGTACGAAACAAGTGATGCACAATGCAATTGCTCACCACCCGCTGACCGATGCCCAGCCTATCCCCGAGCAGCCGGCCCCCCACCCCGGCCAGCCACCCCTATATATTGTTTAGCATGACCCCAGATGGTATGGAATACCCCTTTGGCCAGTTTGGGTCAGCTGTCCTGGGTCTGTCCCCTCCCAGCTCCTGCTGCACCCCCAGCCTGCTCGCTGGCAGGACAGAGTGAGAAGCTGAAAAGTCCTTGGCTTGGTGTAAGCACTGCTCTGCAACAATCAAAACAGCATGGTATCAACATTATTCTCATCCTAAACCCCAAACACAGTGCCATACCAACTCCTAGGAGGGATAATAAATTCCTAGCTGAAACCAGGACACAGCTACAAAGAGGCAATACTCATCTGAGAAGGCAACAAATGGAAGGCTTATTTAAAAAAATAAAGTGCTGTTATTAAAAACTCAGTAGAAGATAAAAGACACTAGTCAGTCCATATTTCTTCAATAGTAACTTTATTCTGGGCAGGAGACTTGACACAGAAGGAAAGAAAACATTTGCAACAGTTTTGAACAAAAACACTGAAGGAACAAGAACCATTACTTCTTTAAGATCGTGTTCACATCAACAATTCCACCTCTCCTTCCACAGAAGCTCAGAAACACTCTCCTTCTGGAAGATCCTATTCACAACAACAGCCTTATTAGACATGGAAATAACCACACCACCAATTCCATGTTTTTTTTTTGGCTAACATCATGGCACTCACACAGACTTTTATGAAAACCTGGATTACAGAGGTGAACGATCCACTGTCAGGCTCCTTTATTTCCAACAGCCATTACATGCTATGCATAAGGCAGGGAAAAAGTAGACAGCAGAATTCGAGCAACATTTTGCACAAAGATGCTGCTAAACGTTAAGACACAAAGTAGTAGACTACGTATGATAAATTCTGATATGCTGCTTGCCCAGATTTCAGTGTAACAACCAGACTGACGTCTTTCCCACCTGTGCTGCAGTGAGAGCACAGCGCGATATGCTGCTCAGCCAAGTCAGTCCTTGCTCAGAAAGAACTTTCTCCAACATCTGTAGGAATCTGCTTGAGTAAAGGCTACAAGAGTGCTGCCAATATACTAATACTTCACAAGTTTTCCATCCAACTAAGTTAAAACTAGAAATCATTCTGAATGTCAAAGATTATTAGCTTTTTTCCCTCAAAAATAATGGCTTTTTTCTTTCAGGAAAGGGGGAGTTGTGCCAAAAAAAATTTAATACTATTTTTCTAATACTTTTGCTGGGCTGACTAAAACTTGAATGCCATATTCAGGTTCACTGCTGCTGGGCTGATAAAAGTTCAGAGATTACAGGCCAGCTCCAAATTCAGCGTGTACCATCTTAAGCATGCTGAGTAGTCCCCATCGTTAGCGGGGAGAGACCCGTGCATATCCAGGGGGCTACTAAGTTCTCAGGCGAGCTGAGTTTCTTGTGAGTGATTCTCACTTACCTCTGGTTTAGAGAATCAGCTCATGCTTGGGCACCAGTGGTTAGGTAGGATGAATCCCAGCCTCTGCAGCCCGTTCTTGTGACTTGTCTCCTGCTCCCACTAATAGGAATTATATGCGTGAAACAGACTACTGAAATTGCCTACTTAGGTCTAAGGATACTTAGGACAGGTTCAGGGTATTTCCTCTTGAACTGATTATTCAGCGATAAAATAAATTAAATGATATCTAGACATAAATACGGGTATTTATTTCCAACATGAGAAACAACTATCTTTCCAGTTCTAACACAAATATACGTATTTCCTTTTTTACTCAGCCAAGACGACATCAGTGTGCGCTCCAGAGTTGGAATGGCTGCTTTAGGTCACTGCTACGCGTTGGCATCACTGCTCTGGAAGCAGTTACGTATGGTTTGGAGTTAGTACTTGTTCGTAACAAGTAATTAGGGTAGCTGGACATGTCCGTGGCACATATAAGTCTTATATGTATACCTTTATAATGCATAGAGCCTTCTGCTCCTTTTTTTGCCTTGCACTGTCTCACTTCGGACTGAGTTTGTTAAAGCAAACAGTGTCCAGTGCCCCTCACGGTCCCCCCGTAGCGCTGAGCCAGCAGCCTACTCTAGGGTCCTGTTTCCTGAGTCCTGTATGTTTTCCACGGAAGGAACTGAAGATGCCAGTGCATTCCACCAGCCTCCAGTCCGCAGCGGGTGCCCTTGTGGGTGCAGGCAGATCCCACAGGGAGGATCGCACTCACACACTAGCCCTTCGCCTCCTTCAGATGGCCAGATGCCAAGAACCATACCTGCTCTGATCCCTTTAGGCTGGACCTAAGTCTCCCAAATTTAAGATCTGCCCGATCTGTTCATAAAATGAGTTCAGGTGAGGTTTCCCAGAGCTAAGCATTTCTATACACTTCTGCGGGAAGATGTGTTTTCACAGCACACTTCAGCTTTGACGGCGCTTTTCCAAAGCGCAGCTATAAAAGGCGTTCTCCCACAGCACTGTTTTATCTACAGGGCTAACCTTCTGCGGGAGGAGCTGCAGGAGCACCCAAACGCTGACTGTGATCAAAATGAACCTTTTGCTGCTGGCTGAACTCTGGCACTCCTTTCCAGTGCGGAAATAACCCAGGCTATGGGGCTATTCTCCTTTGTCTATAACCTGCTCATTCGTGCTCTCCTATAAACTGAGTTAAATTGTTTCAGTGAAATCAATCACAATTTTAAAATGTTTTTTAGTAGGATGAGGTAAGGTCCCAGTTTTTCCCAGTAGAGCCCGGGGGCCTAATTTACAGAACGGAGGACATACTCTTCACATTGCAGTGAAGACCTACTGAAAAGCAGAACTGAAGCTTAAACCGATTCATTTCCTCCAGATTTATGTTTTTCCCAAAAGTGATTTAAAACAGTTATAAAAATTAAGTCAACAGAATAGATACTGTTTCCTTAAACTCTGCTGCTGGTATCTCACTAATACTTTGTTACTGTGAAACTAGCTTTGTAATTGTCAATACTGTCTTAAATCTGTCTTTGCATCTTATATTCCCAACAACGACAAAAAAGCAGAATCTACTTTTTCTCCTTAGAAGTCATTAGGAAACATTTAGATGAATTTAACAGAGGTAGGTCCACATTCTATTTCATAGTGAACAACACCAAGAGGTAACTTTGAAACAGGACAAACAAGCATCAGAAAACAAATCTACTGAGTACTCTTTACTAAAGACGACTACCAAGATTTGGTAAAAGCAAAAGAATGGGACTAAAAAGGTGGACAGCAGTCCAACAAAAACCTTGTAAAGGTAAAAATAAATACAACAACAACAACAACGCTTCCCACTGACTTCCAGCAGTCTCTCAATGGATGCAAAGGAGAGTTTAGACTGTTACTCATCCCTACTCATTGACGTCAATACAAAGCAAATGAGTGTACAACAACAGCATGGCATCAGGATGTGGCACTGCTGAAATTATAAAGCCTCATTTAGCACATAAACTTCCAAAAATATCTAATGAATGCCCCTTCCTCACCACTCTTCCACTGGAATATTGCACCACTTTGCTTTTTTTTCTTTTAAAACCCACTTTTATAAAAAAGTTGAATCCAATAAAGGAAAAGTTAAATTTTAAAAAAGTTTCATATAAAAATTTATCATATAAAAATGCCAAGACCCCTCAACCATATATACAAAATGATTTTGTTATGAAAATAACTGGACCCAATTATATAACAAAACAATTTCATACAAAAAAAGTACAAGATTGCATCCAAATTAATACAAATAAAAGTTAAAAAAACGCCTTCAAAAAGGTCTCAACCATAGAAGATCTGTTTCTTTTAAATTTACAGGTATACAAAACAATATAAAATTGTCTTGTGTTAGTCACCATTTCATGGGAAATATACACTGGTTTAGAAAGATTTTTCCACACGTCACCGGTTAGCACCGTACTTTGCGGACCAGTCAACGCGGCCGTGGATCGGCTGAGCTGGTGGCGGGAGAGGCATTAACCTTGGTGTGCTTTTTGATGGGGAATTGAATGAGGGCCGTCCAGGATGGGGTCTTACCGACTTTGGAGAAGCATAATCTAAGGGGCAAAAGAAAACACCGGGAGATAAAGGTTCGGTGAGTAGCTGTCCGCATTGGAAAACAACTGGATGCAGGTCTAGAACATCATTTCTTGAGGAAACAAGCATTCTTTTTTTGAATAGAGTTTGCTGATGTCAAACACCAGTGGATCCAATCCCTAAACCCTTATCATACAAGGAGTATCTATGTCTTGGATTTGACAAGTGTGAATTCCGTGCCAGCTCTCACAGCAGACTCTAGGATCCACTGAAATATGCTTACTGGCTAACAGTTGTGGATAAAAACACGTAATTCATAAACCAAAAAATAAACCTTCTCCATATGAAGTTCAGGAAGACTATGAACTATTGTTCCAGTCTGTCAAATATTTACAAAGTAAAGCAAAGATATGTAATTCAGTGCTGCATGTATACAGCGTAACTAAGCTAATGAGCAAGGGACCGAGACGATGTTGGCACTATACTTACTAGAAGATGGATCCGCAATTGGTGCTAACTGAACCCTCTGCCCAGCAGAGCCTACTTCCTTCTTCAGAAACGAAGGGATATAACCACTACTTAGACCACTTGATCCTATGGGACCTGAAAGAAATGGCAAGAAACATTGGAGGTTGATACAACAGATTCCTTTACTACCACCTGATGACAAACGTGTAAATTAATTGGCCATATTTGAGATCAAGGCTGATCACGGACTGATGGAAACAGGAACTTCACTGAAGACAGAAATCCACAGATCCTCTGTATGTCTGTGTTCAGGAGAGTGTCAGCCACAGACTGTATTAAAGACAAAACCAGGTACAAACTGTACTCCTGGTAAGGCTATTTCTGCTTCTCCCTGACATCCCAGCTTTAGAAATAGATTAGCACCTTTTTTCAAGGTTTCTCAAAACTTTCAAGATCCAACATTTCAGTTGGAATTACTTTGGCTTTCAGCAACCACTCTTGATTTCTAAGCTGGATACAGAGAGTCTGGCACCCTGATGCTACCCAAAGCTTCTACTGAAGCCAGCAAGAGTGCCATTTAATAAACTGTGACAAATTCATGTTCCAAATCTGGGAAGTCAGATACCAAACTTGTCCTTAACATGAGCAAGAACAGATTTGACTGACCCCTTTAGATAACCTTTAAGAACTGGAACAATAGTTATAAATAAAACCCTCTAGACCCATACCACTGCTGGACACTAAACAAGTTAGCATGTACAGACCCATGGCACATAGTCCTACAATGTAACAGAGCAGTACAGCCGTGGCACAGCATATTGTGGGAAATGATGGTAACGAGGAAAAAAAGGTAAAAACCTAATGATATCCTATACAGCTACAAAAGAATCAAAAGCTTATAGAAGAGCCAGGAAGGAGCCATGTGCTACATATAGAATGGCTCTCACACAGTTTAGCCATTTACATCTCCCACCTTAAATTTTAAAAAATAATTTTCTGATTAAATTACATCCAAAATTTTAAGGGCGTTTTTATTTTTATTTTTAAGAGCTTCTAAAGGCCTCAAATATTTTTTTGACCAAGAATCAACAGAAAATTTCTCAATCTAACGTTTTCATAAGAACATACACAAAACAAGTACCACACTGCAGAACTGTAACATCACGTGAAAACATGAAGACAGGAGAGATTAGAGAGGGGAAAAAACAGGTACAATTTAGAAAGATCAACGCGTTTAAGTATATCTGGTAAAATCTAATGTTAAAATCTACAAAATAATTACTTCAAATCCAATAATAGGTATTAAATACCTGAAATACCAAATGTCAAAAGATACTTGAAGACAAAAAATTGAAGCGTTTTGCTTTTTGTCTTATTTTTTTAAAGCTACAGTTATTCCACTATTTTAAACAGCATCAATTAAAAGGCATGATGACAGATGACAGATTACTATTCACATAACAAGAGTGGTGTGTATGGCTATTTCAATTTGGATCAGTCTTCTCCTTTGTGATAGTTACTTATACAACAGCTGGGCTAAAATAACTCTGAAACCTGAAAATATGACTTACAAAAACTGGCCAAAAGAAATTAAAGAGATGAAGTATTTCAGGTTGAACAGACCAAAGCTGTCCATCCTTCTATGCATGTGGTACTTCAAAACAGACTTTCAGGGATTCATTAGAAGAAATGACTATGGTTTAGTTTCATGTGATCTCCAAAGCAAGGAGCACTGCTCATTACTGGACCTAAGAAGAACAGGCCCAGCAGCAAGTATCCTTGGAGATGACAACGTACTAGAAATGGCTGACCCCAATATACAGCTATTTGGAATTGTAGAGACATCTTACCTGAATTTATCCTGTTAATACTTCCCCCCAAACCTGAAGCTTTCCCAGGCAAACCAGAACTGGGCCAGGGATTAGATGGAACAGACTCTTTGCTCGAAGTGGAGACTAAGCTATTCCTTGTGTTTACTCCTATTGCAAAAACACAACAATTACCACACTGAAAATCTCTGATTACACAGGCTTGCATGCATTCCATCTGATACGCAATCTTAGAGCAATCGTTTGGTTCCGTGAACATTCATGAGACAAGTTAAGGGCATTTTCTCTTTCAGCCTAGAAGATCAGTCATATCCTTCTTAGGGAACCAGGGAATAGCCTGGCACATTAACAGATATTTTCTAACACACTTAAAAGCATAAAAGAGCATGTGATAGGAGGGAGAAATGTCAATAATCCTATCCCTCTTCATGTAAGCAGGACTTATCTCAGTTGCTAGACTGATCAAATGTAGTTGGCATTATTGGCCAACTACATTAGCAGGAAAGCTCTTCCTCTCCTCGTTTTCTTTAAGTAATAGCCCCCCCCCCCCAAGTTCAAAGTATAAAGCCTAATCTATTTCATACCATTGTTGGAATTACAGGATGAAAAAGAAATAAGTATTTGATACTAACCAGGTAGATACCTAGAATGTCTCAGGTAGTGCTGCTTTGCTGCAGAAACTCGCAACGTGGGAGTGTCCTGCCGAGGGAAGGTAACGTGGGAAGGTGCACTGCTGCCAGAGCCAACAGCATCCGAAGGCTTCAGGTCCAAAATGCTTTCAAATCTATAACCCAAAAATTGCTACGCTTAGTCCAATACTTATAGCATATGCTTATCCACAGTTGGCCTTCTCTCCTCCATCCCATCTCCAGGAATCACTTCCTCACATTGTGTTTGCTACAGCATAAACACACAGACAACAGGGAATATTTTCAGCCTGAAACCATACAAGTGCCCCTAAAATTCTGACCTACACTTCTAGCTCTCTTACAAATTGCTTTCTTGTTTTTTATACATCACCTAGTAAGTTTTTCTCTACTGTGTCTGATCCATGGAAAATGCAGCTTAGAGTCATGTGATACAGTTTATATGTGTGAAATACGTTGAAATGTTTCACATGGGAAACAGAAAATATACATTCAAAGATGAACTTGGAAAGACTTAAGCATTATTTTTAGAGTATGTATGTTTCTAGATCCACAGAAAGCATAAACAGCAACATTATGCAAAAGGTAAGACCAAATAGCACAAGAACATAATAAAAAACAACTCACCTACAAAGAGTTTCATCATTCTGCCTCTTTTTGTTTTTCAGGTCAACTCTTGTGACAGAAGAGCCAAAATCGAGGTCTTCTAAATCATCCCAGTCTTCAGAACTCTTTACTGTTCTGGCAAGATGTCCCCACCTTCGCCTAGCTTTTGGTTTAAGTTCACCATTTATGTTCTCAGTTCCAGCAGATGTTTTCTATTACAATAATTGAAAAGAATAAAACCCACACAGTTACACCACAAACCAGGTGCTAGAACCAAAGCAGCTTTTCTTCCTATCTGAAAGGGCAAGAGTGATAGCAGAGCTGTAGCAGAAATCTAGTCTTTCTTTGAACACGCTAAGAACACAATCTGCAGCCTGTAGACCTTATTACTTGTCTTCTCCATTTCATCCTATATTAAAATATCTTACATTGACAGAAGAATAAATTTCTTGGGTCTCATTTCCAATTCTACTTATCTTTCACTGTACAACTTCTGAACAACTAGCTCATACTTGATTTTTATTCCTTAATCCCTCTTGGGAGTACAAAACCACATGTACATTTATGTTTCCACTAGCCTGTACCTGCACATTTATAGAACATATTTTCCTTGTGGGACAGTGCAGATACAAATTTACGTCTCCTCAGCTACCTAAGTGTATTTGTACATTTCAACCTTGAGCAAATCAGTACCCAGCCAGTACAGATTCTGCTTAAGACCAATTGCTTATCAGAAGTGTTCACGCTGCTTTAGTCATCTATCTTATGCATCCATCCTCCTTGTATAATCAGCATAAATGGCAGGTTCTTACTCTGAAAGAATCCGTCGTCTTCCATGGCCTGTACAGAAACCCAAAGGGTTGTCTTAGTTACGTAAACTGGATGACTTAAATGGACTAAGCTAACAGACCCCCAACGTAATTCAATACCATTTAGCTTAATAGTTTTATTCCTGGCATCAATCACATTAATATGCTCACCCCTGTACATCATTTTACTCGTGTAAAATCATCCTTTATAACAAAGGTAAGTGTAGCATGTTTTAAAATAAGAAATCAATTTGCTTGTTTTATAGCAATTGGATTTAGATTTCAACAGACTAACTTCCAGTTTACAGCAGAAAGTCGTAGCTGTTCTTTATTTACATCACCTGTACTTTTTGTACAGTACGAGAACCTCATGCAAGAGAGCAAGAAAAAATAAAACAGTTAAGGAAAATCCATGCGCTAGATGGACCTTTACCTGCTGAGGAACCTTATTGTGAATTGCAGGAAGAAGAATCTGGTTAGACTTGTCTTCCTGTAAATAGTTACTGTGATCAGTCCCGGAGTTGTCTGTCTTATACGGATAGACCAAATGATGAGAAGCCTGGCTTTGTTGAAATGGTCGTGAAGAAATACGTGCATGGGATTTTGAAGGAGGTTGTGGTGGAGGGACAGGCTTAATATGCAGAGATGATTTGTCATGGAGTTCCTTTTGTTTCGCCAGGTCCTGAACACCCAAGGCATGCCCAACCTGGAAGTATGGATATCGGAGTGCCTAAAACATAATGAAGAGGTTAGGATCCAACTTAGGAAACCAACATTTCTAACTTACCCTAGCCCTAAGAGGACAGTACAAATTTTATTTCCCCTTTTCTGGGGTAGAAAACAGCAGAAGGTGCATCTCTCAACACCAGATCCTAGTGAGCACAATCCACCTCAGAATAATGCTGCAACAGTAAAAAAAAATCTCAACAGATATCAAGTAATCAGATCATCTGTGAATCTCCACAAAAGGAAAAGGTTCTGCAGAATGGTAAATACTTAAGCAGGAACGTGTAATCTAGAGGCATGTTCCACTGTTCTCTGTCTCTGTGCATGTGAACATTCCTATGTGGAAAGGCACGAGCAACTGTCATCACAGAGTCATCCATCAAGACTTGAATGACCCCACAGACATTCCATCTCTTCCATTCTCCAGTGAAATAGACGTATCCCTTACGAAAATTAGCATTTCTCTTTCTTGGAAGATATATTGGTAAAATATCTTTATCCTGCCTTACAAGTAACTAAGAAGTTGTCAGGAAAGGCAATTCATCTCTGCCCACCTTGCTGTTTCAGGTATACTCATTTTCTCTCCCTAAAGACCTTTCACTGTAAAAACCTACTAAAAGTTGAGATTCCTCACCGTATTTGTCCCTATTACAAAACAGGTGCTAAGAACTATTTGTTAATGGCTCTTAATACCAAGTTATACTCAGTGTTTTTGCTTTTCATTACTTCTGTGGTTTCTTGATCTATTTTAACTGCTTTAATTAACTTTAAAGCTTTTTATTAGAATTTGTACTGACCGTCTGATATCGTAGAGGTTCAACTACAATCCTACTGAAGTCAAATCAGATTTGAACCCAGAATAATATCTGTTTTTCAAAAGGTGCCCTGTGTATTTCATTAGTTGAGCATTATCACTACGGCACTGTTATCTAAAAACCACTGGCTACCACCACCAACAGCACTGCTGTATATGCAATACCTGGACTATGGTTATATATGACATGTTGGGACATATTTACAGTGCAATCAAGCCCAGACTGTCCTTCAAACTGCTTTGCATAAGCTAGCTTTATCTAAGCAACAGTGGTCTGGATGGATTGGGCAACAGTGAGGTGAGCTGAAAGCTGGCTGAATGGCTAGGCCCAGAGGGTGGTGATCGGTGGAACAAAGTCTGGTTGGAAAGCAGTAGCTGTCAGTGCACCCCAGGGGTCACTGATCTGGGAGGAGTGGCTGATACACCACAGAGTTGTGCTACAAGAAGAGGGACCTTGACGTGCTGGAAAAACGTTCTGACAGGAACCACGTGAAGTTCAGCAAAGGGAACTGCCAAGAGCTGCACCTGGGGAGGGAATGAGCCCAGGCACCAGTATGTGCTGGAGGTCACCTAGCTGGAAAACAGCTTGGCAGAAAATGACCTTGGGGTCCTGGTGGACACCAAGTTGAACGTGAGCCAGCAATGGGCTCCTGCTGCAAAGGCGGACAACAGTGTCTTGGGCTGCAATAGGAGTGTTAGCAGCAGGTCGAGGGAATGATCCTTCCCCTCTACTCAGCCCAGATGAGGCCAAACCTGGTATCTGGTTCTGGGCTCCCCGGTACAAGAGAAAGACCAACAAAGGGCCACAAAGATGAGTAAGGGACTGGAGCACCACATATACTCAGAAAAGCTGAGACCCGGGACTGTTCCACCTGAAGAAGAGAAGGCTTGGGGAATCTTATCAATGCCTACAAATACCCAAAAGGAGGGTGAAATGAGGATGGATCCAGGCTCTTCAGTGGTGCCCAGTGACAGGACAATAGGCAATGGACACAAACTAGAGCACAGGAGCTCCCATCTGAACATTGGGAAAAACTTCTCTACTGTGAGGGTGACCAAGCACTGGCACAGAGGGGCTATGGATGAGTCTCCGTCCTTGGAGATGCACAAAAGCTGTCTGGACATGGTGCTGGGCACCCTGCTGTAGGTGTCCCTGCTTGAGCAGGGGGGTTGGACCAGATGTCCTCCAGAGGTCCCTGCTAACCTCAACCACTCTGTGATACTGTGACACATATTAACAGCAATGAAAGAAAGCACAGCACCATACTGTATGTTCCAGCATCCAGACATCCTACCTTCAATCTGCTGTAATTCACAGTGACTGGGTTGTACTTAATTCAGGTGTACATTGTATCATTGAGGACACAGCCCATGCAGTTCATGCTGCATGCAACAGATTGATTACTCCCTTTTAATTACTCCCCTTTGTCTTGGAAATCGTTCTTGGCTTATGCTCTTTTCCCATCCAAGAACTGGATCCCTGAGCAACTGTTAAATGACTGCCTACAAAAAGTGACTTGCAATAATGGAAAGAAGAGTCACATATGGAGATAAGAAAAAGAAAACAAAACCAAACCTGGCTAGCTGTTGGCCGCTTTTTGGGGTCCCACTGCAGCATGTCTCTCATAAGCTGCACTGCTTCGCTGCTAGCGTTAGGTATGAGGGTTTTCAGGTTGTTAGGTACACACTGAGGCCAGCGAAAATTCATGGAGGATGAAAGTTGGTAGCCTTCGGGCCAGTCATTCTGGAAGAATGAGATTTCCAAACACAAAGTAAGTTCAAGTGTAAAATATCATAGTGCCTAAATACACTAGCATATATTCTCCAGTCAGTAAAAGACTGCATCCAGCTGTTCTAGAAAGTTTCAAGGATTCCACTAGAAAGTTTCAACTCAAAACTCCAGTGGGAGGTATGTCTTGTTTTATATCTGATCATGACAAAGGCATAAATGTGAGCAAGAGAGGAGTTCTGCCACGATTCCAATCTTCATCCTCTTAAGGTTTAGCTTTATATGCAATATGCAAAAAATAAGGAAATTTCAATGTCAAAATAAATCAGTCTGATGACTTTGTTTGCTGTTCAGGGCTCTATTTCTTCTCCTCTACACTTCAGTTTTTATAGTATAATACTTATATATATATATATATATATATAAAATACTTATGTAGAAAGCATAAAGTAAAGCTAAATTGATTATTATTAATTGTAGAATACCTCTACTATTATTGCAGTGTGGAATGTCACTGTACCCACCTTCTTTGGTGTCCCCAACACCTGGCAAATTTTGAATATAGTATCAATTTCACTGGCACCTGGGAAGAGAGGCCTCAGCGTGTAAACTTCTGCCATTATACAACCAACAGCCCAAATATCTATTGGAGAACTATAGCTGGTGGATCTCAGCAGGACTTCAGGAGCCCTGTACCTGCAAGAGAGAGGGGAAAAAAATAGAGAAACAAATCCTAACAATTGACACAATGGAAACACAGTCATACACAAAACCATTCTGCTACTCTTTTTTGTTAATAGCTCCTTAAAAGCTCCTATCTTTTAAGACTTTTTTTTCCTAGAAAAAAGATTTAAAACCTATATATAAGCTCTTGTAAATTCTCTTATGCCTTCCTGACATGCAGCATTCCTAGCACGTACCACCTGTGTTATCAGGTCCCTCTCAGTTCGTGTGCTGGTGTCATCTGTAAACTGCCTTGCACTAATTGAAGCTATTTGAATTATGCCAAAATTAATTAAAAGTTTCACAAAGAGGAGGAATCAAAAGAGGCATTATATTCCGCTCTGATTTTACACTACTTATTTAAAGGCTTGATTATAAGACCTGCAGATTCATGCAATATAAACAAATACTTGCACTTACCATCTTGTGGATACGTAATCAGTGTAAGGAGGTCTAGATCGGATTTCTCGGGCTAAGCCAAAGTCTGCTATTTTCACAAGTTCTGGTCCCATGCACAGGAGGTTTTCGGGCTTCAAGTCTCTGTGAAAGAACCCTAAAATTCAAATGAAATATTGATGTGCACTGCAATGCCACACCCAGCTGTTCCTTTTATTTCCCACCTGGATTGTTTTGATTTAAGCCTTATTGCTGAAGCTTGAATAGCTGAACACAGAGTTCAGAGTCTGATATGGTCAGCAGAGCTAGTCTGTATAATGCTTGTTCACTCAGACTCTGAAGAACAGGATAAACAAATCAACTATTTTATAATAATTCAGACCATTTAGTCAGGTAGCTATCTTTCAAGTGTTGCTTCCTTAAAATGGAAAACAAACAAACAAACACCATTTAATATTAGCTTTATTCTAATTATATTAGAAATTGTGCAATGAAAGCAACAAAAATGTTTACCTAAAAGATATTTCAAACAATAGAAATTAAAATGTAAGGTGTTTTTTCTGTACTTTGAAGCTTTTTTTTTTTTAAATCTGAGAACTTAACTCTGCAAGCACTGAGTTACTTGTCACCCTATCAGGCAGCAGTTCTGAGTACATTTTATTTTTTGAGATTTTTGGGTATTCTGGTAGGTTGTGATCCATTTGACAATCTGTAAAAAAAAATGGTGGTTTAGATTTTTTTTTTTAGAAGTAAAACATGGTGATGAAGGTATCTTAACGATTAAGATTTTTTATGAGTGAGAGTAGGATTTTTTATTATTATTATCAGTTAAGCAGGTCTCGTCACTACTAGCTAATACATCAGCTTTAGCTTTTACTGTCATTCTAAAAATTAAGTGTAAAGCCACACAATGAAAGGTGTTTGTTACTCAGACTTTATTAAGTGTATCTTACAGAGAATGCGCATTTTATACAGACACCTGTGTGTACCTTGGGAGTAAAGAAGGGAATAACATATCCTTTATTCTCAACCTCAGAAGACCTCTAAGTCTATCAAGAATATGGCCATTAACATCAGATGAGTTTTACAGGTGGCCAGTTGCCAGTTTGAGAACATAGAAATCTACAGAAAAGAAATAAAGCAAAGTTCCAAACTGAAACATCAGGCAGCTATAAAACACGGATGCCTGCTTTCTATTTTCAGTAACCTGAATCTCTAGTTTAGTGCCATTCTTTTGACCGATTCCTCTAATAAAGTTATTATTATTCATTAAAACAAACAAACAAAAACCTTACACAGACACTGTTTGCTCTAATTCAAAATGTTTAGAGCTAAAAAACAGCTTACCATGTTTATGGATAAATGCAAGTCCTTGCAGGATCTGATACATAATATTCCTAACTGTAGACTCAGGAAACAATTTGTTTCTGTAGGACAAAAAAAAAAAAAAAAAGGAGGAAATAGACATTAATGATTAAGTTCACACATTAGCTTATGCTGTCTTTATGAACCAAAGGTAAAAGGTAAAAATGACAATAAAACTACTAGATATATTTTAAGCACTTTCGGGTAGTTTATTGCTCCAAGAAGACTTGCTCACTATTTGTAGAACAGCCATATTATTTTACGTTAAGACTATATGGCACAGTGAATTAAAAAAAAAAAATGGCCAAACAAATTTTAACATGAACAGGTTATCAGGCACATTCCTCAAGACAACAAGGGTTCACGTTAATTCAGTAATTCTTCCAGCCTCTCCTCTAAAGCATATACAAATCATACTTTTCAATTTCCCTTGCTCTTATCTAACAGCCGATGTGCTACTTCTTTCCCTTCTGTTATCTGAAAAAAGAAGTCTAATCTCCTACCGGTGAAAACAAGAGGCGCTTCTCATAAGATTTAGACAAGATCAGCCACAGGAGGCGTTTTAACGATGGCCCCTCTTACTGATAGAAGATTAAACAACCATGGACCAGCTGCCTCTGCACGTGCCAAAACACAGCTGAGATGGTCTGTGGGCAGGGGATGACCAAAAAAATAAAAATGAAAATAAATTTAAACAGAAAGGCCCTAATAGGGAATGAAGAAGGCAACCTGGGCCTTATTCAATTCCTGAGCTTGCTTCCTCAAAAAAACGGATCACCACATATTTTGAAAGTGAAATCACCTATTACAGTCAGCTGTTCACAACTTCTTGCTTATTTTTTAAATTACAGCAGAAAAAGAACCAAATTTCCTCTACAGTCTCTTCAAGCAAGACTGGCAATTTTAACTAAGACTTCAGGAAATAAACCACATTCTTAAAGGCCTGATTTATGCAATGCCTAACCAGTCTGAGGCCTAGCTAAACTGCAGAGAATATGATGTGCTGCATACCTTTACAGACATTTGCCCTTTTTGTTTTCATAAGGAGGTAGAATATATAAAGCATTTCTAAGAATGTTACCATAATTCCTAGAGATAATTGGTTTGTTAGACACTAGAATTATTTTCTCAAGGTTCATTATTCCATTTAATTAAAAAATCAGCATCTACATACATGTGCACAATTTAGTGAAAGTTGTTCTATGCCTGTGCATGCACAGTAAGTATTTCTATTCTTAAAAAGGTATTTTATGAAGTATTTATGAAGCATTCACAGAGATGTAACAGTAATCTTACTTGGCTAAATGGAGTAAGATCACTACCCTCCCACAGGCTGATTCTACAGTCCATAGAAAGAAAATGACTTCTTCAGAATTTCAAAGTAGGGACCTATTTTACCCCAGATTATCCTCTGGAGGATCCTATCGTGGTCCAAAGGCTAAAATTAAGACTTCGTTAATGCTCCAGCAAATATCAAAGAGGTAGAATTTGCTGAGAAGACTGACAGATAAGAGAGGTATTCTCTGGACATGTCAGATCAAATTTCAAGAAAAACAAACAGTCAAAAAATTCCTAGAAGCAATCCCCAGTTTGACCTCTCATGATTACTACATCAACCACTTTTTATTTATTTGAGGAAGCCCTATCAGAAGGGGTGGTAATATCTGCCTCTAATAGAAAAAGTGTTGCCAGTTGGAGTACTTCCCTAGAAATCAGAAGTTCCATGTTCAATACCTCCTCAGCCTGAGGGATGTTAATAATTCACTGTTCCTAATTCTCAGTAGAGTGCCCTACTTATCTGTCAGGCTAATCTGAGAAGAGACACTGGGAACTCTCGTTAAACTGTTTGGAACTTGCTCACAGGTGAAAGCCACAGCTCCTGCTGTAACACAGGTTTAAGCCACAGCAATTGAAGCATAAACAAATGATCCAAAGTCCCTTGAAAAGTACCTGAGGTGTTAAAAGTAAGCAGAACGAGCACATTAAGCACATTACACAATTGGGAGTGGGCGATGCTGTTACCTACCTTTCTTTCATTAACTGATAAAGATTTTCCTTCATGTATTCAAACACAAAATACAGGTGATCATTTTCCCTGATAACTTCTTTCAGCTTTACTACATTGGCATGGTTTAGTTTCTTCAAAGACTAGAAGCAGAAAATACAAACAGGATTTTAAAAGGGCCTTACTCTAACAGAAAGAAAAAGACTGTTTCACTGATGCAGAAAGACTTGGCTTCAAAACTTTAGTACTTTAAACAATCAGATGGCTCTGAGAATAGAGACCAGATTTGCAAATATTGGCTGCTATATAAACCCTGGAAATTCTTGTTGGTTCTTCATCTTTCCTTCTTTTTACATTTTCTACTCTACATTCATTCTTGTTGTAGTAACACAATTGTACTGCAAGAAAAGCGACCTAGGTTTTCATTTTCAACAGTAACAGCAAAGCCTAGAAATTAAGGGAGAGCCCTAAAACATTTTCTTTAAAGGTCTGGTAACGTCTGAATTTCATGCTATGTCTCCAAACCAATTATCCAGAAAAAAACAACTGCATGTACAAAGGTTACTGCTGAGCGAAAGGCATGTGTTCTCAAGCTCTGCAAAACACACTGATCAGCTCCAGGTTTTGTGATATGAAAGCTGTCCCACTCACTCACTCGCCACCCACTGAAAGGAAGCAGCAGCTCCATACAACCAAATGATTTTTTTTTTTGGTAAAACTACAGAATTTTGAGAAGACTACAGACACCCTGTTCAAATGCAAAGCCAGGAAAGAGAACTGTAAGGACACATTCCACAACAAATTTTGGGGAGACTTTTTGATGAAAGGGGTGGAGAGAATTTGGTGTTACCCAAACACGTAACAAGGTTCTTTAAGTCAGCCATTGAATGAAGCAAGTACCTTAACCTCTCGGAGGTTCATGCATTCCTCCCAGGAATAAAATTTTCTCTTCATTCTACAACAGAAGAGGGAAAAATAATTAATATGTGGTCAACATCAGCTACAATCTTAGATCCAGAAGTCTCATTACAGCTTAGCAATTCAGTTTCTTCATCTAAATATAAGGTGTTATCTCCTTTGTCGAAGAACTTTACATCTCTAGACAAAGTATGCTCTAGTACAATTTAAAAACATTACTCTCACACAGGACTGCCTTATTTTGTATATGTATCTTTCTGCAAAAATGTTAGACCTGTCTACACATCAGGGCATGCTATTTTCCTTTCCAGTATACACTGTGATGAAGCATTGTCCAACTGTAAGAATAAAAAGGGCAACAACAGTTATGACCGAGTCAGACTAAGTTTTGGAACAGATCTACTGAAAACCAAGTTAAATCACATCACTGGGTCTCCAATTTCATCATATTCTACCTGCTCCTCTCCTCTATATCTTGATTTATTAGTAATTTTTATACATTTCCCCTATAAATTTTATTTCTTCATTCTACAGTGTCCACTACTCCTTGATAGTTTCATCTATCAAGCCAACTGCTTTTCAAATTTTGCCTTGCCTTTCAAGCTTACAAGCAACTCTGCTTCAACAGGAAGAAACTGTGTGGCAGATCTTTTCTATCCTAATCCAGGATATAACTGTACAAAGCAGATTTTAATAACAAATCACTACCTATTACTATAGCAATTTTCCAGTTTGAAATCAGTGCTTAGAAAATTTTAAGTATACTGACATGGTGTTCATTTCTTGAAGGCTTTTACATTTTTTGTTTGCTTAAGCAGCGTTTATGCAGTTACTGTCTTGTTCTTTCAGCCACCAGTCCACTTCTGTTCTTAATAATGGGTTGGCATTAGCACATAAGCAAACAGTTCTATCTCTTCGTTTGTTCTGAACCTTATGAGTTTCCACCATGTTGCAAAATGAAAATCAGAAGTGTTTCTGACGAGGTTTGGTACAGGAAAAACATCCTCAGCACAGAGAACTTGTAAAGTTGCTAAAGCCAGCTACTGACTATTCATACAACACGACATTGTAGTGAAAGCTCCTTTGACAAGCATGTCTCTGGGTCATGGCTGGTATTTCAGAAAAGTATTTCATTACAATGTAATGTGTCTTACCACAACCAGGACAAATAAGTCTTTTACAAACTGAGGTCATTGCTGAAGTGGCAGACAAGGAATATAAAAATCAAGTGGGCTTCTCAAGGAATTTCAAGAAAAACTTAAGCTGAAATGACCAGTGAGTAATAGAATATAAAGATAAAGCCAATTACACTGCAGTATTAAGATGAGACTGGAAATTAGACCATGAAATGTATGCTCCATGTAAGCAGCAGGGAAGGGGCTGCAGATTCCCAAACAGCACTGCAGAATACCTAATATACATAGTACATGTTTGACAGCATGCAGTAGCTGAGCACTATTATAGTACACCTACACGTCTCATCCTCTCGTGTTTCTTCTGGGGCTTTGGAGGATACAAAGGACTTGTATTGAAGCAGCAGGCAGGGCTCAAGCAAGCACACGTGCCGTGTGGAACCTGAAGTGCTTAAACCAGCACCAGCAGGTGATGCAGATCACAGAATGGAGAAATCCAGACCATGCACCATTAGGTAACACACGAAAATACTTACTTTTTAATGGCTATTAGCTCCCCAGATTCAATGCTTCTCCCTAGGAGGACAGAGCCGTAGGTACCATCACCAAGCTGTCTGATAGTTGTGTACCTATTCATGATGAGGATACTTTAACTGCAAGCGCATTTCAGTCCTTAGTGTTTCTTGTGTTTCTCCTCCGAGTGTAACCAGTTCTTTCTGTGGCAGCATAAATACAGAGCACTCAGGACAGTGTGAACAGTTGCAGGAATCATGTTTTCAAGACTTAGCCTTTGGTCTGAAAGCACAGAACATAATCCACTTGATTTCTGTACCCTTCCGAGATCGCTCGTTTGCAGACTCCACTCTCCGCAGAGAAACAGTCCCTGTAAGCTATAAACAAACACTTGTCTTGGTTTCCCAGCGAGCAGCAGTCAGCCTTTACCTGGAGGTAACTGGGTGTGTTCCCCAACTACTCTGTCACATACAGCTAGAAGCACTTCACAGCAAGGTTGCAGCCAACCCTACTGGCACATACTATTACTGAAAGCACAGGATGAAGTCTCATAGTTTGTATTTTGAAATATTATACTCATGTCAGGTAAGGCCAAATGCATTTCTGCACAGTAGCCCTCGGCATCAGTCTCTGGTAGTGGACACATCAGATCATCTATCAGACTGTCCTGACGCTGCTCACATGAAAACCAGAATGTTAGACAATAAAGCAAGAAAGTTCTTATTCCCTCGTTTAATCTAATTGCTGCTGATATTTTCTAAAATTTATATTACTTTAGGATAAATGGGATCTATTCTATGTAAGTTAATCACACATTTGGAATAAAATAGAGTTCCCCTGCAATTAGGGTCTGGTCCCTGCTTTCTTTTTTGTCCAGCTCTCAGAGGACAGCAACATTCCTGGCTTGTGACTTTTGCCTTCTGTAACCTGCATTTCAGCAAGACTTGCACATTTTTTGTGGCTTCCTTAATTCTCTCCTCCATCTTGCCTTATTTCACAAGCCAAATGATGATTTTAAAAGTAATGGGACTATATTGTCTAAACGTTCTAACTGCCATCAGTGCAAAGTCACAACCCTGTATACACACGATGTCGTGAAGATTCTTTGTTTTCATCTTCTAGGCCTATCAATCCCATTAATACTGGTACAAACAAAAATTAGGAAAAACAATGACAACACACTTTTTGACAATCTTATACATCATGTATGAAAAAGAAACAGCCTGCCTTGGCCTACCTTAGACACCAGAAAGCGCGTAAATCTGGCAAGAGGAACTGCCCTCTGGCAGTACCAGCTTCTCCCCACACACTGCCTCAAGGAACCATGGCTGAGCAGTTTATGTTGGAGACCTAATCCCACTTTTGTACTGCTTGCCGAGGAACACAGAGCCTGACTGAATGGCACTTTGGGGTACCAGTTTCTTTTTGTGCTTTTCCAGCACAGAATAAAGCTATGTTTAGGCAATGCTCAGCATCCAGGTTAAAAAGCTTTGGTTACCCCAGCTGGTCAGTGACTGGATGGTAACTCAGAAGCCCTTCCTCCCAGGCATTTATTCAGATCCTTAGTGCAAATGTCAAACAGCAATAAAGCTTTGAATGGTCTCCCAGTCTGAAAATGTAATGCTGGTTAATATCCAGACAGATCATTTTATACAGTAACTTTGAACTAAAACAGATGAGACTCGTGGATTTTTCAGCACATACTCCCCTCGTGAAAGGGTTCTGAAATTGTAATCGTAACAGATGCGATGCCTCGCAGTTCACGGACTGTTAAGCTCCCCTGACTCACCATCCACACGTCCCTTTCCTGGGGACTGTGACTACGGACTGGAAGAGCATCTTTGCCTTATGATTGACAATCACAGCTAACCAAAAGTACTGGTATCACGGGATGCTGCGAGCAATAACCTGCAATGGCTGTCATCAATGGCTACTGTTTGTTTGCTGCCTCTTGAATAGGCGAAGTGGTGAACATAACTGCCTTTTCCTCACTGGGGATACGAATTCAAGCCCCTCTGCTTTTAACAGCCACCGATTTCCATAGAACTTGAAAGAAATTATCTTTCAAATTCCAGCTCTGCTGCTGAATGTGACCAGAACAAACAAATTAATTGAAATGCTGCTGGAGCATACACGGGAGGCAGCGAACCTGTAGAGAAAAAACTGTCTGAAAGTCAAGATTTAAATGAGGAATGCTTGTTAAAAAACATGCTAGGATGCACAGAAGTTAGCATGGCTCCTATGAAAGCCCAAATCCACCTGTATGAAAATCCTCTAGGCAAAAGCTTAATAATGTATTTTTGGTTAATTTTATCAGTATCGTTTATTGTTAAGCTTATTAATGAAACTGGTTTAAAAAACCTATTTTCCTTTGCAAGATTTACATTCTGTCCTTATCACCTTCTGCTCTCACCTTAAACTACCGGAATGATCTAAACCTTAGCCTTAAAACTTCACAGAAGTGGAGTCCTTCTGAAAAAAGCACACAGGTCTTTGACGAGCAGTTTGTAGAGCTCTGACACGTACAAACTATGTCTATGCACAAGCTCTGTATTCTAGTCTAGGTCTGCAATCCAGACAGATTCGCAGTGTTTGAGGATGTAAATACAAACTGCAAAATCTTGGAGTGGAAGACAGTTTCGCTAACTCAATGTCAAGAAGCCCTTCCCCATCTGGATACAGCAGCGTTACCTCTGCAGTTCCACACACTCTAGCTACCGGGTTTGAAGCGCAGCAGCGCTGGGAACTGAAAGCGAAACTGGCTCCCTTTTCCTGCCCCAGCTGGGAGACGCCACCAGCAAGCAGGCAGCAAGTGGCTTTCCAGATTTGTTCTGCGTTTTGGCAATAATCTAGAGGCGCTACCGGCAGCGCACATAAAGAAAGGTGTGGTTTAAAGACCTAGGCTTAAAACCATGCAGTCCCTCTGACTGCTGCTTATATTTGTTATCAACGGTGACGAGGTTCCCCATTAGAGGGAAAACTATGCGTAAGTGATGGGGAAGACTCCACCAGCAACAAGGGGGCCCAGGAGGCTTTACAAAGCCATCATGACACAAGTCACAGGCTCCACATGCCTCCTCTGCCTTGCAGCCCCGATGCAAAGGAGCAGGGGCCGCTCCATCCTGGTGCTCAGACAGAAGCGAGGAGGGCTCTGCAGCTGCAGCTCGCCCTGCCGGGCACTCACCCACCCACCTCATGCCATACTCACCGGTGGGCGGTTTTGCCTCCTTCCACAGGGAAAAAAAAAGCCCCACACCAGCGGAGAGAGGCTGGATGTGCTTGGGCCATTGGCCTGGGGGTAACGCCTGGTGGCAACGGCTGTGCTAGGCCAGCACCATTCCCCTCACGGGCAGGAGGCAGGGAGCGAGAGAGGGCAGGCAGGCAGCAGGGCTGGGGGCATCCATGGCCCCCCAGGCACCGGGAAGGCTCCCGGCTGTGCCCGAAAGAGGGGGGGCACTGAGGGGGGAGAAGGCCGGCTGCAAGCCCCGGCTGGCAGCCTGAGCAGGGATTAGGGCCCAGCTGGATTTTAGTATAATTACACGAAGATAATCCCCGGGGGACTGGCCTCACTGCCATCTCCGAGATGAGTTTAAATAGCAAAACAGTACGGCCACGCAGGACTGCGGAACTGCTAGCAAACAGCAGGAAGAGAGCTGCTTTCCCGTTACCGCTCAGGCATCCACAGTGCTGTCCCCCAGCTGTAGTCTTCCTGCTACTGTGCAGAAGGCCTGATCCTGCCCTTCCTGAGCACCGGAGGCTCCTGCTGGCTCTAGCGGGGTCACAGGGACGGAAGGAGGAGGCACACAAGGGAAACAAAGAACAAAAAACAATTGGCCTCAAGCAACCGACTGCCAGACCCAACTGTAACAATAACTCTGTCCTACCTGCTTTTCACACTCCTTCACTTCGGTTTTAAAAGTACATCACAAAGTTATTTCCCTGGGGCCTGGGGTTTACAAAACAAAGTGAGCTGGGCTTGGAACTCAGGAGCATGGCACATGCAGCTCCTCCCCTGGGCAGTATGCTGTGCCAGGGAATCCTACAGCGAAGTGCACTCATTTAAAAGGAGGTTTGTTTAAAAAGCCTGAAAGGTCTGGATGCCCAGACCACGCATCTAAATAGAGGCTGATCTTCAGAGCAGTTACATTGCTTAAATTAAAATAATATTTCAAGAGAACAGAAAAGAGTTAAATCTCCTTCTATAGGCATGCATCACTCTCAGTGAAGCCAGCTGGAGCTGGGTGTACTTATTCAAAAGAGATTTCTGCTTTAAGTCATCCCTATTACGTCTTCTAAGCATAAACGCGTACTTGTGTCCAACCCCGTGACAGAGCACCCTGTTTTTCTGTTGTTAGAAGCAGGCTTCCCTCACTCCCCGATGAACAGAGACACACCCAGGCAGGAGAAAAGCCTGACAGCTCTGCCTCCAAGCCCAAACTACAAGCCCCGTTACAGACAACCCGTTGTAGCGGTATGGAGCATCCGAAAACCTCAGCCGCTCTGCTACAACCCCAACCCCTCGCCCTCGCTGCTCCAGACCACGAACTCCACGGGCGTGCCTGCAGCCAGCCCTGTTACTTCTCCCTCTCCTCCCCACGGGTGTAGTGGGTGAAGGGCTGGTTTGAAAGCTGTGCCACCTCCCTTACACTCCCTCTGGTGACTCCCTCCCCGTTGCCTGCCCTCGCTGCCCAGGCCCGAGCTCTCACCTGCCTGCCCACTACAGACACACATTCCTCACGGCTGCAGGCATGGATAAGGGTTAACAGCTCACATGCAAAGACACACAGACGGTATTTTCCTGAAAACAACAACAAAGACTGTTATGCAGATTTAAAACCCGATTTCCACCCAATTTTGGAGAACCTGACCACACACGCCACGTACAAACACAACACCCCCCGCAATAAAACCTTCTCACTGGGGCGGGCGGGCGAGGACACGGCACGACGAGAGGCGCGCGGCTCGAACACCACCACCGCCACCCCTCCCCTTCGTTAGCCAGCTGCTAATTAGCCCGGCCCACTCACCCATCGCCCACAAAGGGCCTCCAGAAAGGGCAGGGCCCCCCCGTGCCGGCGGCAGCAGCAGCACGGCGCTGGGCCGCGGCGGCCTCGGGCGGGAGCCGGGCCCGGCCCCAGGCCCGGGCCGCTCGCCGAGAAAATGGCGCCGCCCAGCGGGGACGGAGCGCTGCCGCCGGACTACACTTCCCGGCAGCCTCTGCGCCGGCCGGGGCCGGGATCCCCGCTGGACTTCATTTCCCAGCAGGCACCGCGCCGCGGCCCTTCATGCAGGAGAACGGCGGCGGGGCCGCGGTGCGCGCTGGGATTCGTAGTCCCCGCCGCGGCGGCGGCGCTGTCTCCTCAGAGCGGCCCGCGCGGCGGGCGGCGCTCTGGCGCGGCGGGTCGGTGTGGCGCCGTGTCCCCGCCGCTCCCGCTCCGCCGGCCCCTCACCGCCGGGCAAGATGGCTGCCGTCCGCAGGGCCCGCCGCGACTCCCGCTGCGTGGTGCGCTTCTCCGACCGAGAACTCTGCTAAGTGCCCCCCGCGGGGACCAGGCGGGACGAGGGAAGGGGGGCACGGACCCCCGGCACGGGACGGAGCCGCCCGAGGGCCGGCAGCATGGTGAGAGGGGGCGGCGGAGGGCGGCGGGGCCGGGCTGGGGGGCGGCCGCTGCCGGGAGCGGGGGCTGCACCCCTTAACGCGACGCCTCTGAGGTGATCTGGGGGCAGGCACCCCGCTCGTTAAGGGTTTGGGGTCTGAGGTGTCAGGAGGCTGGGTCAGGGCTGCTTTCCCGACAGCACCGCCGGGTCAGTCCGGCTGTCCGCCCCGAGAGCCCGGCCATTCAAACCCAAGCCTTTTATATCCTTCAAGAGCCCTCAGAACTCACCACTACGACTTAAAACACCAATTTTTGGACATAATATCACTCCAACCACATAGACAAAACCATGAGCTACTCCTCATTTCCCTACAATTCAAGGAGAGCGTTGGCCATCGGTCACAGTTTTGCAGTGTCATCCCTGCTTATTCTCCAATTCCCAACGATTGGCACGTAGCCCTCTTGGGCTTTGAACTGTTTCTTACCTTTATTTTGCTGAAGCAAAGATCCGGAATGCTCAGCTGCAGTGCCGAGCCCTCTAGGAAGTGGCTGTTGTGCTCGGAGGAGAGCAGCATGCAATTGTTGATTGCAAAATAGTTAAAGCTAAGCCACACGCGTAAGCTAGTTTTTGTATTTGGCAAATATTTTCTAAAGCTTTGCAAACAAATCAGAATCAAATTGACTCAGCAGACTTCTTTTTGCAGGTCACAGGCTGGCTCTGATGTTTGCTGTCTCCCTGTTGACCTTTTGGATGCTTGGTTTGCTGCCACTTTTCTCACAGCAAAAATCGTTTGAGCTGATCAGCCTGCACTGAGGATGGCTCGCTTTTTAAGCAGGATCGAGTCGCTGTTACGTAGGACGCCTGGCTTGTAGCACAAGGAAGGCCAATAGCGTAAAGATGAACAGGCTTGATTTCTTTAAGCTACTAAGTAGTAACAGTACCTGATTCTGTGAACTTGAGGAGCTATAATTACAGCTTAAGTATTACCAGAATGCAGGGAAGGAGCCAGTTTTTACAAGTCAAAACCTGCCCTGGGTACGATCTCATGAGCTGCCTGCCAGTGGTGATGCCTGCTTTACCCGTGTGTTTACGTGTTTGTACTAGCAAAACCATGGGGATTTCACAGATCAAATAAAAGAGCAGAAAGGTTGTTAATAGAGATCAGTTTTCCAGTCCAGTTAGCTGTTCAGTAGCAACGTGAAAGAATTGCATTACTGATAAATTTGGAGGGATGATAGCTTGTGCTGTCACTGCTGACAAAAGACAAACCTGTCATATGAGAGACTGCAGAACAGACGTGAACTCGGCATAGAAGTAAAGATGAAAGCCAAACTTTGGTTGTAAAGAATTTTTTAATGCTTTCTGTTTTTTTGTACAGCTGTTGGGCTTTGGAGTAGGTCTCCATAGTATGGTTTATTTTTATTTTTATTTTGGATTGAGATTGAGAGCACATTGAAGTTTTAAAGAGCATTGGACCATATTTTGGAAGCAGTTGGTCCAGAACCGTGGCTGATTTTTGACTCAGAAATGAAGAGCAGGTAGGGCAGTTGAAACAAAGGCAAGGGGAAGAAAATCAAGACTCACGAAAAGTTACTGAAACCAAGTTTTTGAACAGTAGGTAGAATC
The DNA here is from genome assembly GCF_964034855.1 of Anser brachyrhynchus. Taxonomy (NCBI): domain Eukaryota; kingdom Metazoa; phylum Chordata; class Aves; order Anseriformes; family Anatidae; genus Anser; species Anser brachyrhynchus. Next base: position 101,464,026 of record NC_137696.1, on the reverse strand, counting down.
ATAGAGTACCCCGAGCTGGAAGGAACCAACAAGGTAGACTTCAGCCAACTTTAAAACGCAGATAATTCTAGCTCTTATTGGCTTAAAATAGCTTATTTGCAGACTTTGTAGTTTAAAGCTTTTAATGGGTGTGCCTTTATGCGCCGGGAGATAATGTGTTGATTTAGTTAGAAATAACTTTCCTAGTCTCTGCATTTTGCAGATAAAACCAGGCTTCTTCTGCCCAGACTGAGAGCTGCCTGGACAAAATTCAGCTGCAAGCCAGAAGCCTTGTGGCTCTGCACTCTGTGCAGGCAGAGGTAGGCCTTGTTTGTGCCAGCACCGTGCCGTAATAACGCAGATACAACACATGCGTGGCAGAGCTAGCTTGTTCCTGCCTGTCTCTGCCCGGCGTAGGTGTAGTCCCTGTGTGCCGAAGTACTCTTCGAGAGTAGACAGATAGGTCTGCTGCAACTTGTACAACGTTAACAGCCTGCAACCAAATTCTGGAGTCAAAAACCATGATGTTTCTAAGTTATTTTACTCCTTGCTCAGATTTAAGGCTTTGGTACATTCTGGCTTACCTACTTCCTCCACTGAGAAATTTAAAATACACAACCTTAAGAATCAGTGTAGAAGCAGACACAATGTCTTTTTTAACCAACCAATGCTGTTTGCATATTGAATTGTAAAAGATCAATCAACCAACGTATCAGTGAAAGCACATCTACAGATGACAAGCCAGTCCAGTAAGTCTGTGGTAGTTTAGGGAACCAGGGACAGGTGCTACGAGCTGGACTCCAGGGATGTGCTTGTCACCAAGACAAAGAGATTAAACTTTTGCCCATCGGGTTTGCCAGTGTTCTGCTTGATCGTCAGCGTCCAGGTGTTATATAAATTCTGTAAACTTTCTGAATGCAGAAATGCTTTGACAGCTGCACTGATGCTGTGCAGGAGATAGGGATTTAATTACGAGAATTCCAAAGACTCTCACTAGTAAGTTTACAGGATGTCATTTTAAGTCTTCGAGGGCTATCTGCAGGAGGATGGAGGGGGACGCAGAGCTTCTATAAGTAGTGCTGGTAATCTTAATGCCAGGTTTACCTTCTTAATCTCACTTTCTGTGACATACTTGCAGAGCTAGATGTGAATTTTAGCACAGAATCTTATAAAAACTGGGATGCCTCAGAAGCAGGAAGAACTTTAAACAAATGTCTCAGTCTTTATTGATTTTTTTTTCTCTACTGGCATCTTGCTGCTGTTTTCATTGTGGTGGCTTGTCACTGATACTCAGAGTTTGTTTTATTTTAGCACAGATTCTATACAGTCCAAGTACATTTTAGCAATGAGAAATTTCCCTTTCTGAAGTAGGATGGGGGAAGCTTCTTTTTTTCTCTTTTTTTTTTTTTAAGGAGGGGTATTTTTAAGTTCTGCTCTTAAACTAGCTGTCTAACTGATATGTTGGGCCTTGTTAAGTTCAGTAAAAGCTTTGTCTCATTTAAGGTCTTATTTGTTTAACTTATCTCACAGCAGTATTGTAAACAAAACCAGCCGTCAAGCTCTCATGCTAGCTTCTTAACTCCTTTTTCAATAGGGCGGGTACTTTATATTTTCATATGTAATTTTTTGAGATTGCCCTTACTGTCCCATCATTTCATAAAGTAGCTATTGTTACTCTAAGAACTTGTCTTTTCATGCTTTCATAAGTATTAAATCAAAACTATTGGTTATCTTTACAATGAGAAGATAGTGATTATTTTTGATTTCCTCTATGAATCACACCACGGCTTAAGGAAGTTTTGGTTCTGTGTTTTGATGTGGACACTGAGTGTTTTTATTTGGGTATCGTGGCAGCGTGCTCGTGTATGTGAGCCTTCAGGTGATACATAACTAGCCTGTGTTGGATCGATAGGGCTGAAGGGCAAGAAACATCTTCATTGGGTTAATAGGGAAGTGCAAACAATACCGGTTAATTTAAGATTAATTTTTATTGTCAATTAAGATTGACCAGTGGGAGTGGACACGTATGATGTGGGAGAAGCGGTGTGTGTGTGGTATTTTTTTTTTTTAATGTGTATCCATGATAGTTGTGTGTTATGAAATTTCTGTAGGGACTTGCACTCTGTAATCACATCTGACTACTCTCTACTAGGCAGAAGCTGAAGAAGATTGTCACTCTGATTTGGTAAGAACTGATGACAACGAAAGATCTGGTGAAGCAAATCTTCAGGTACGTTGTATACACTAGCATTTTATTTTGAACGCAGCACTGCTGTGATTTCAGCTGCACTGTTTGTGTTCATCTGGTTATCACGTATTTGTTGATATGACGTGTGCTTAATGTCTCTGCCCCTCCAAAAGTGAAATTTTACATTGTGCTTCAGTAAAGTCAGCCGTCAGGTAGCTGTACAGATGGAAGTTTGTGGCAGATCTGGAATTTCTTTGAAGAACTGTGGAAATCAGACAGCAATTTCTGTATTGATTAAACTCAGGCGTAATGTGACACTTTCTTCTGGAGCAGAAAGTTGATAAAATCAGTCTGATAGAAAAACATGTTTTCTTACATTTGCTTGTTTTCTGTGTTGGTGCTCCCTAGCAGTCTTGACAACTGCTAGAAACACTTAAAGTGTAACTTCAAAGATGGTGAAGAAAATGCACGGCAAGAATAACTTGTCTTGTTTCACAAAGTGTAATGCTTTCTTTCTTAAAAGAGAAAGGAATGTAAGGCCTCAGTTGTATTTTATCTAAGTGACGGCCTTGATTGTTGTAAAGCTTAGTATGCTTACGTACAAAAATGAGCTTTTCTACATTTTCATTTCAAGAATTAATTCGTGCTTAAGGTAGTTCTGCATGAATAAGAACACACGATATCTCTCAAAAGCATATTTTTCTATGGAGTCTTAGGTCATAACCATACTACTAACAGCCACTTCTTGGAACATCCCAGTTTTTCTTCTGAGGTAGACAGTCCGGATAAAGGCAATTGTGTTACTGAATGACATTGAACAAATACACGTGCACTTTTAAAAAATGTTCTATAGAACTATTGCTAACTGTCCATGTTAACAACCTTGGAAGAACCAAGACTTGGAAGTGTAACGCATAATTTGGAATTCTTTTGTGTGTTAGTACTGTATAATCTCCGCTTAGAAGGCGTACCGTCTGAATACGTGATACTAAGTCGGAATTAATTGGATGTTTTAGGCAGAGCTCCAGATGTTCAGAGCTCAATGGATGTTTGAGCTTGCCCCAGGTGTGAGTTCTAGCGGGTTGGAAACTCCGCCATGCAGAGCATCACCAAGAGGACTTGGAGTAAAGTCTGCAGATACCAGAGGGAAACAGGAGATAGCAAAAGAGGAAAAGGTACAACAAATGAATGTGTGGTTCTGTTGTTATTTTCCGTCCCAGTGTAGCATTGCATTTTCTCCTAAATATTTCAATACTACTTCAATAATCAGTGTCTTTTATTTCCTAAGATGAGGCTTAGGCTATTTTTTGGTTCTTTTCCATCTCGTCATCTCCTTTTGGAATGGATAGCTATCTGTTTTTGTAAAGCTACAAAGCTTTGCAAAGCATTGTCATAGCTGCAAGTCCACCTGCTGTTATAAAGGAGTCAAAGTACTGAAAAGAATTAATTTATATAACCCTGTGAAAAGTGAGCCGCGATGGAAGTATTGTGATCCAGTTAGAATAGTTGTGTTAACTTTCTACACTTCTTACACCTCCAGCACCATGCTGTGATCCAGGTGCAGGCTGGTGGGACTTTTTTTTCTTCTTTTTTTTTAACTTGTTTAAATCTTTTTTTAAAGAACTTGGAGAAGTTGTTGTATGGGAATTTCACTTCTGGCTTGTAGCTTATGAACATGTTCTATCATTTTGTGTATAGAGGTATTTTGTACTCCTTTGTAGAGTATAGTAGATAAGATGAAAAATAATTTAAAATCAAATGGCATTGCTCTTGTATTTACAACCAACTTAAGTGTTCTGTGTAATTTATTCTGCAGGCAAAAGAACTTTTCCTGAAGGCAGTAGAAGAAGAACAAAATGGGGCCCTTTATGAAGGTAATAGGAAGTCTGCAGTGAGTGTCTTTGCTGCAGAGTAATTTAACCTACTAATTTATGAATAAGAGTGCGTGATGACAGTGAACTTAAACTGAAGGCTAACAGTAATTTGAGAATTATTTGGATAAGCAAACAACCATGCTGTAAAAGGAACCATTGTATCGCAGATCTACGGTTGAAAGAATCAAGGAAAGAATTTCTAGATTGTGGACAAAACACGAGAGTATTTTGAAATCTAAAAATTTTCGCACTAGCTTAAAGGGAAAAAAAAAGGCATAGCCCACACAGAAACAAAAGGAGAAAACAATTATTCTGCACTTCCCACCAGCAAGTGATGCTCAGCCATGTCATGAGAAGCAGGGCCTCGATACGTGTAGCAGTTGTTTGGGAGGACTGTTCCTACACATACATCCATATGAGACCTCAGTAACAAGGTCCTACACCAGACAGATAAATTACTGAGCGTGTGTTGGGACATCTGTTTTCAGACCACACTTTTATCTGCTGACCTGGCCCAGTTCGCCAGAATCCAAGTGACTTTTTAAGCCTGCTTCTGGTATCTGCTGATACCTGACGTTTGTGAGGCAGTTATGTGAAGCAGCTTCTTTGTGCTCAAGTACAGTACAGGCCTAGCTCGGAGACTGAATGCTAAAGTTGAGACTGATCTGTTCAGCTGAGGCTGCTGCTGTTCCCTATCCTCACCAGCCACAGGATGCTAGCTGTCAGTCAGCAGCACTGACAGGTACTCAAGGGAACATGAACACTTACTTGTCCCAAACTCAGGCTTCTCAGATTCATTAGTGTATCAAGTTCTGAGCTCCAAACTCACTGACGGTTTGGTTTGTCTTTTTAAAGGTCGAAGCTGAGGGAGAATGGCTATCCGGTCTTAGTATCATCACGTGGGAATAATCATGTGGGGATATAAAGAGGCATATAAATACATTCAGTCTTTTTTAATACTGGTGTTAAGATCATGTATGCATGTACAATGAATCCATTGCCTTCAGAAGGATCCACAGAGTTAACTCAGAAGAAAGCCATGCTGCATCTTAAGTAACAGTTCTTTCATGCAGGGTTTTTTTCCTTTGCCTCTTTCTCTACTCAGTGTTTGTAGCATCTTTGGAGTGTTAAAGGCAGAAGTACTTTCTCTGAGTGCTGGATGAAGCCCCAGCTGTCAGTTCTCTCTCACATCCCATAGTCTTTTGTTTGCTTTCTGAAAAGGCTTCTTTCAAACCAGTCACGTTCCTCATCCTCAGTGTTTTGAGTGGCTTGCTCCTGTGCCTTGTGTAGCTTCCACGGTACCATGGTAAAATTTACTTGTTTTGGGTCGGTTGTCGATGTTTTTTAAACATACAGCAATATTTTTTGATACTTCACCTATATAATGTTACGTATGTCTGAATATTTGTCTGTACTGTATTGGGAATTTAAAGTATACCTACATCTTCTTTCAAATTCAGTTTCATGTTCCTTTTGGTTATTTATGACAGCAATGCTTAAAAATTCTGTGGCTTGCTGGAAAAACTTCTAGTCTTATGCAACAAACAAAATCAGGACTTTAGCATACATATTTACTGTAAAATTTTGTACTCCACAACTGATTTTTTTTTTTGTGGTTAAGGCAAATCTGTAAAAGCTGAAACATGAGAAATCTTTATTATGAAGGAGTATATGAAGTTTTTAGTTTTGACAGTGTTTGATTTGTTTTTCTTCTGTATTGAATTTACGCCTAATCAGTTTAGATTAAACAGGATTTACTATGCAAAGACATTTTCCACGTTTTTCAGTTTTCAGTACTTCTACTTGAAGTCATCTCTCTGAAACAAGTCTTTGCTTTGGTAAGCTAATATAGGCATCAGACACATTTAAATATTAGACCTTTTGTTTGCAGCCATCAAGTTTTATCGTCTAGCCATGCAGCTTGTACCTGACATAGAGTTTAGGATCACCTATACACGGTCCCCAGATGGTGATGGAGTTGGAAAGAGGTGGTGAGTATGAAAACTTACTAATTAAGTGCATAGGAGTATTGAAACCTGAGTAAAATGATTTACAGTGTGTTCTGTAGGTACTGGGGCTTTCCATCGTAGTCATCAAAATAAAGGCAGGTTTGTTCAGTGTAACATCTTACTATGGTTTTAGTCACGACAGGCCCAAACATAATTGTCCTCTCTATACGTTTTAAAACCCATTGATAGGTCTGCTAGTTGCAGGCTGGGCTCTTTATTCTCAGCTCATCCTATTAAGCTTGTCTAGAGTAGAATTAAGTGATACTAAAAAGTGACTGGAAGATCGTTCAACAGCTTTGTATCCCAACGTAGGAGAAGGAAAGTATTTTGTTATGAGATTAAGGAGAGTTGTGTAGTCTGTGGTTACTTTGTGCAAGCAAGCATGAGCCTGTTAAAGGACCATATTGTGACATGCAACTTAAATATGATCCGGCAAATTGATGCAAAGATAAGGACACCTGTTGTTACGTCTGATATCAAAGTTTTGGCATTCCCTCTTCCTAGTGTTGAGGATAACGAAGAGGATGGCAAAATGGCTGATCTCCTGTCAGATTTCCAGCAACAGTTAACTCTTCAGGACTCTTCTGTCAAACTTTGTCAGCCTGAGCTTGACGTTAATCAGACCCATATCTCAGGTATGAGTTAAGATGGACTTCAGGAGTTCAGGGGAAGAATTTTTATAGATGTTTCACTCTGACTTTATTAAAACATTTACCTTTTTCATTCTAAAGGTAACTTTAGAGAAAAGTACACAGTATCTCTTTATTTACTTTTATAGTTATATCTAACGATGTCTTGGATGGTTTTGCCTTAAACCTACAACCTTTTTTATGTAGTATGTATGATTTGTGCCTCAGCTATTTTCACTTGATCTCAAAGCAGTTATAGTGAGGAAAGTCATTGAGTCTTTTGTGGATGTGGTGTTACAGGTCAAGCCGTAGGCTCCAGAAAGCACCACTTGTTGAAAATAAATGAAATGTAATTCCTAATAATAGAAGATCAGTGAACAAGACTATTTACAGCTGAAACAGAGAAAACACAGGGAGGCAGAAAGTTATAAGAAGGAAATGAAGCCAAAATTCTTAGGGCATTAGAAATTCAGTGAGAATGCTAGGAGAATTCTCATATGATCTTGTGGAGCTTTGATGAGGATTCTGTCATTATCTTATATTACATTAGAAGACGTTTTAAAACAATGCTGTGTGATAACATTTTATAACATGTGATAACATTAACATTTTCATAACACCACTGGACTTGTACCACAAAATACAGAGTGACGTGACACCAATTTCATAGTGCATACATTGTTCTTAGGATGTTTTATCCATTACGGAATGTGATCTGAGCTTGTCTTGCCAAAGCAGTGTGCTTTGAGGTAATGTTATACGTTAGATGAGATGGAATAAAAAAGCAGCTTTACAGACACTGTATGTGCAATGTACCTGTGGAATTTGGTACCTTACAAGTACTCGTATTTGTAGTCTAACACTGCATTTTTGTCCTGTTGTTTTAACATAATGCAATTGAGTCTTAACTTCTGATTTTTTTTTTCCATTTGTTCTTGGTAGCTACCATGGTATCTGCCTGCAGTGTGGAAAAATAGATTTATTTTTTTTTTGTGGAAAGTCAGAATGTCAGTAACTGAAATACAGACAAACTATTGATTTACACATTACAATCTAACAAGAAACTGTTTTCTATTTGCAGCGTTGCCTTTGGAAGTACTAATGTACATCTTCCGATGGGTGGTTTCGAGTGACTTGGACCTAAGATCATTAGAGCAATTATCTCTTGTTTGCCGAGGATTTTACATTTGTGCCAGGTATTGTAGACAATTTACCTAGAGTAAAGCTTCTATCTGCTCTAAGGAAGAAAAAAAAATGTTTTATGCACAAGCATGTATAAACAGCATGTAGAGGTGGATAACAAATTCATAGAACAAAATTGTCAGTATTGAAGGGGTCAGGTTTTTTGTTTTCTTTCATTGGTTTGTTTTCATGCAGGCCACTAAATTTTATGTGTAGGACCATGTCCTGCATTTTCTTCCCATGGCAAGTCCCATGTTACGCTCCTCACGGTGCTAATCAGCTTTTGAGTATGCCACTGATCGGTATGTTAGATGACTTCACTGTAATAAAAGTAACTGAGAGTGCTTCTGCCCTGTTTGCAAGGTCTCCAAAACGTTTGTCGTGTCGTTATCCTCATGGCCACACAGAGGAGTGCCAGACTGCTGAAATGCTCTTCTGTACTTGGCTGAAAATTACATTGTGTTCTTGGATTTCTTGGGGAGAAGGAAATGGCTTTCAAATGCTCCAGGATTAAGGAAATTAATGACTTTAAATTATGCTACTCTATGAGCCACAGTAGCTCAAGAAAGCTTCTTTCAGTTGCATTCAAACCAAATAAAGGCATTTGTTGTTCTGATACATAAAAGATGAAGTTTGCAGGAAAGTTTTGAGTTAAAAGTTTTACTTTTTTCTTATTTTTACTAGAGATCCTGAAATCTGGCACCAAGTCTGTTTGAAAGTATGGGGCAGGAGTTGCAATAAGCTTGTTCCGTATTCCTCTTGGAGGGAAATGTTTTTGGAAAGGCCTCGCGTTCGATTTGATGGTGAGGTGTACTTTGGGCAACAGATTTTAGTTACTGCATGTAACCATGACAGGAGCAATCAGATGGGTTTTATGTTTATGACTTTGTTAGACCTGATCTGAATTTACTGGGACTGGGTAACCAGCTCTCGCCCTTCCAACCTCAACCATTCTGTGATTCTGTGGGCTTTTGAATCTGTAGAATATCTGTAAAAACAAGGGGAGGGTGTACGGGACAAACAAAAACTTCCACGTATTTAAGTAACAAAAACTCAAAAGTTTTGTGTTACCATTTTTAATCTTAAGTATTGTATACACTTTGTTTTTGTTCATATGCTTGTTTCCTTCATTCCTGTAGGTGTGTATATCAGCAAGACAACGTACATACGCCAAGGAGAACAATCTCTTGATGGTTTCTATAGAGCATGGCACCAAGTGGAATATTACAGGTAGAACTGTAGTACAATGAGTGAGTGAAATGTTTCTCTCTCTTAAGTTCTTTAGATCCAGCCCTTGATATCTCAAACATTAATCACTCTGTAAAACCCAGTGGAGCTATTACTGTGTGCAAGGCTATATATTTTTTTTTGAGAACAGGTCTTAAGAAATAGTCCTTGTTACAATAATTAGAGGCGGACTTAGAAACACATTTCATGTTTGGTTATACTGTTTCATGGGGATAGAAGTTCAACAGTAATAACATTAATAGACAGATTTCATTCCCCAAATCACTTCTCTTTTACATTTCTGATATAATAATTGCTTTTAGCAAAGGGAAAACAAGTGATTATATGAGAGCTGTTTATTTTAACTCATTTGTAACCAGTTTTACGTAATCAAGAGGCTGAGCTTTCTCAACTTGCTGTAAATACGTTCCCATTGGTTTCTTCAGGCTATTTTTCTTTTGTCCTTCATTCTGCTGTTCACTAAGTTTGTTCCACTCCGCTGTCTTTTCTGAGGCTGGAAACTTAATAGAAATTGTTGAATCTCATGGCTATTTATAGAGTCTCCCAAACATCAAGATGGTATCTGAGTAGTGTAAAAGTTAATCAGATCCCAGAACCTGAAAAAGACCATATGACATTGTCCATTCCATACTAACACTGTAATTAAGATTTTTATTGCATTTCTTTCAACGGGTGCTGGAAATGGAGAAAACTTACTTGAGGTCAGTTTTGACTCCAGAATAGCCTGCTTGCTTTAGTGAGAGCTGGCAAAGCTCCCCAACTGCTCTCCTTTTGCATAACTCCTCATAACTTGATCTTTTAATATTCAAAACTCTCTTTTGTGTTTTGATCTCTTTTTCTGCTATCTCCTTCTGTGAAATGTCCAGTGATTTTTAAAATAAATAAATAAATCTAGATTTATATTGTGTAATTATATTTTTGCAGGTATTTGAGATTCTTTCCAGATGGTCAAGTTATGATGCTAACAACTCCTGAAGATCCTCAATCTATCGTTCCTCGCTTACGGACTAAAAATACAAGGTTAATGGAAGAAAATATTTAGCTGTACAGTTTCCCTATCGCTTCTGTGTGGCAATTTCTACCTACTTTTGTGTCCAATTCTGTATCTGGGCTTAGCAAGACAAGAGCAAAAATGTAATGTTATTTTTGTTGTAGGAAAACTACTGGGAACTACAAAGAGTTTTGGTCTTTATGCCAAGATACCCTTCACTTTAAGGTCCTGGTATTAGAAGTAGATTTCCTCTGCAGGATACATGCTTTTGAACTTTTAAAGGAAGTAAATGGAAGAATACGTGTTGTTAGATTGGTGGCTTTAGTATACTTTTAAAGATACCATTTTGTAATTGACTGCTTTCTCACATTTCCTTGACTGTGTTTGTGAAGGACAGTGAAGTTTTTGCTGGGACTTGTGTAAATTATTGCTTGATTTCTTTTTGATGTTTGTGTGGTCTTATTAAAAATACAGAAAATCATTTGGGACTTCAGAACAGGCTTGGACTGTTCACCAGAAACCTGAAAATACTTAGCAGTAGGCTAGATAGGACAGTAAAGATAATAAGTTAATCAGTTCTATCTGGGAAAATTTAAAAGCAGCCTTCCAAAATGATTTCCTAATTTTGTACTATGAATGAGCCTGGTATTTACCAAATGCAAATAAAAATAGGTCTCCTGGATTATGATACATAGTCTTCTTTTCATTACTGATATTTGTAGAAGACTTTTGGGACAGCAAACTTCTTTGCCCTTGACACTGTCTTCCTCTTAACCTTCCAGAACGGATGCAATCTTACTTGGCCATTATCGTCTTTCCCAGGAAACGGACAATCAAACCAAAGTATTTGCTGTAATAATGAAGAAAAAGGAAGAGGTAGGTAGAATACAGAATAGAGAAAAATAATTTAAGGAGAGGGCTTTTTAATAAGGTTTTTCTCAGACCGAATATTTTAAGGCACCCGAAGATCTGTATTACAGCAGAGGATTGAAAAATGAATGTTTAAAAATGTTTAACATAAATACATAAATGTGATGAATTGTCTTTTTTCCTCAAATCTGTAATAACCTTTATTAAGACAGATAAATATTTGGTTCACAATTGGGCAGTGGTTCTCCTCTTTAGGCTTAATTGCTATGTGTGGTGCTGTTAGGTAGTTTGTAACAGACGGGGGAAGGGTGGAAGAGGTCATTTTCTGAGATCATTTTGTGACTGTGTTTCTGTAGATGTTCCACAGCATTAAATGAAAATAAATGCGTTAGAAGTGTTACCTTACTTTACAGTGAGTTTATGTAGTTTGGGTGGTGTCCTCTGTTCTTATTTTCCTGTGAAAACATTTAAATTCAAAACTTTCGTTTTCTTTGCACAGAAACCAATTGACTACCACAAATACAGGTATTTCCGTCGTGTTCCTGTACAAGAAACAGATCACAGCTTCCATGTAGGACTGCAGTTGTGCTCCAGTGGGCGCCAGAGGTTCAACAAACTGGTTTGGATACATCATTCTTGTCACATAACTTACAAGTGAGTAAATGCAGAGCGAGATCAAAGAAGGATACTTAATTGTAAGAATACATGCGACATGAATTTGTCCAGTGCTAAGTTCAGAAAATGTGTAGGCTCTGAGACTGATGAGGCTCTAACAGAATGTCCTGGGAACAGTAATTGGTCCTGATTTGATGTATTGTAGCGAACTTTAAGAAATCCCAAGATCTGAATAACTTTTTCTAACGGTATGGGAAGCACACGGAGTAGTTGAGTTGCAGCATTGTAGCCATTTAAAGGATTTATGCACAGCGTTCGGATGACTCCAATGTGATGCCAGTAAAAGTGTGTGGCAAGCTTATATTCATTAAGGTCTATTTCTGTTCCTCTGTAACCGTGCAAGCTATAAATACCGTTATGTGAGAGTCACTGCACCCGCTGTGTGGGCACTGTGGTGCTTGCAGACCGCAGAATCCAGCCGTGCAAGGTACGGGTGTGTGGCCAGCTGTCCTCATCGCTAACCCGGCAGGAGCTTTAACCCCTGTTCCTGCACCTTCCACTCTAAACTGTGGGCAGGTTGGCTGTCCAGATGTTTGGCATTGGCATTTAGGGTGGATCTAGGTGGTCTTGTCTTCCAGTCTTCTTAACCTCTGTATTCGGTGCTTTTATAGGGACAAAATCTAAGAAGTAAACTACTAGTGGTTGGGAGTATAGGTAACTTACACAAACAGAAAAACAGCTTTTATAAGAACAAATATTTGCATACCTCATTTTTTAAGAAGTGGCAGTATCGAAGACATTCTTTTCAGCTTGAAATTCCTGTTCGGGTAGGGTTCTGCTTTATCTGTCAGTATCCTGGTGTCCTTTTGAAACTAGAATAAAGATGAATATAAGACACAGATAGGGGACATGCACTTTTTTTTTTTTTTACTAATATTCAGAAATACATGGATTTCGTTTTCTTTTTTTGTATTGTAAACTTACAGACAAGTTCTTGCTGTCACTTTATGTTCTGAATTCATGTTTCTAGTTGAAACAAATGAAAGGGGATTTTTTTAAAGACTAATATGATGGCTTAAGTGATACCCTGCTCTTTTTCAAGCTTAGGAGCTAGAAGTAAAAGCAGAAGGGGAAGTGATTTCTTTGTTATTAAAGCAGAAGTGTATTCTGTATGGTGTGACCTAGCCAACGTTCACATGCTTTTAGAACGAGGCGGTGTGAAAGATACGTACATTCCAGCTGTAGTTTGCACGTGCTGTACTGTGGAACTTGACTGCATAATTGAGGGAGTTAAACAGAAACTTGTGTCTGATATAACTTTTATAATGCTCTTTGCAGATCGACTGGTGAGACAGCAGTTACTACTTTCGACATTGACAAGATGTACACCCCTCTGTTCTTTGCACGAGTGAAGAGTTTTACTGCATTTTCAGAAAAGCCGCTCTAAGAAACACCTTTTCCTCTCACAACTCTTGCATGAATAAAAGGTTGTAGCTAATGAGCACTTAAGTTATAAATGTGTATATATTTGGAGCATTTTAAAATTCTGGGGTTGGTGGTTTTTTCTGTTTCTTTTTTCTGAAGGCAGTACGTTCCATTTGATTATGGCTGGGGATTTGTTTTGAGATCAAGCTTATGAGTATAAAACACCTTTACGTTGTGACAAGAATTTGATAACAAAGTTTTTATTTTTTTTAAACAGATTTTATAAATCAGTCTGCTTAAAATGTGAGTCTTCATCTGCCTGGACACTGGTTTGTCCAAAAGGAATTGTTATAGGAAAATCTCATTGTCCACGGGACAGTGTTTGTGGTCTCTGGTGAAGGTTTGAAATGTGAAGGGGAGAAAGCTGTCTTATATTTGTTAAGCTGTGTGACTTAAAAGAACTTCAAATAAATGTTTTCTTTAAATTAAATTTATTTTGTTTGCCTTCAAGATCTGGCGTTATGTCAACATCAACCTTAAGGAAAAAAAACAATCCAGGGCAAGCAGTCACGAAGTGTAACGTTTAAATGCAGAGGTACATCCCCACCAATGCAGTGATTCCAGCTGGTCATAACTGTAACTTGAGGTTTACACAAGTTCAGTGGAGTCTGCCTTCTCAACGGGATGGATGTAAAAGGGAGAAGGACGTGGGCAGCGAGCTGTCCTCCTGTACTGTAGGCTGAGTTGGCAGGGTACATGGCTCTGCTTGGGAAGTGTCACAGCGCAATGGTGAAATGCTTGTGTGTGTACTGCTTATGCGTTGGCAAGGTCTGATTGCACGAGTAAGCAGGCCTCGCTTAAACGTGTTTGTAATGTGCTATAACCCTTCATCTAACCTTGCTACAGATGCTGTAAATCCTTCGAGCATTTGTTGTACTAAGATAAATTTTGAGGCTGCTGTAGATGTTCAGGTGCTGTGTACTGCTAAATCATGAAGTGTACCTTGAGATTGGTGCAGGTACTGTATGCTGCTTCTCCTGCATATATTGCTTGGGGGTGTAGTGCAGACACTGTAATACAGCTTATCATATGTATCTTGGGTTCTGAAAGAACTGAAGCTTTTTAGTGTAGTTTTTTTAAGCCATTTTGCATAATTTGCCTTTGAACATCTCATGTCGAAATACTGACCTGGAGTTGAGGACTGAAGTCTGAAAGAGCTGCGGAAAGAACTATTCTTGTTCCATAATTTATAAAGTGTATCTTTGCAAGAAGCTACACGATTAAAAATACATCAATAAACCATGATTTTGAACACACAATCCCTTGCAATTTCTTATTTTGCCAAGAAAACATTATTTTCATACAATAAAAGATGATTACTTAGGAGTTACCGTGGATGAACCGCGTGTCAGGCAAGACTGACAGAATTAATCTCTTAATAACTTCTTATTATGCCACTTAAAGGTTACCAGAAAAGCAGAGGAGCTTTCAGGTACATGAGTTCTGGATAAGGATGTATATTTAAAATTTCTTGCGTTCTGTAGCTAGTCTTTTGTAGCTAACTAATGAGACTGCCTACAACCCTTTGGCCGATGCCCTTAGGCTCCAGGGCTGCACTTGCACTCTTACTTCATACAACAGAACATTTAATGAGCGTATTGTGCTCTTGTAATTGTTGAAGGGAAACACAATTGCTTGGAATATCAGCTTCATGCTTTGAAGATAAGTAATGAAATACTGCCAAATTTGTGAATGAGGAAAGATGTTAGTTACCTACCCTTCTATTGATGGTGGTAAAGATCTGATTCCGTCTTCTGAGTAATGTATAAAGCTTTTGTGACAAGAATCAGAAGATGGTTCTGATTATTGGCTTTGTTCAGTAACTAAATTCCATGTCCCTTTCAATTCAAAGGCCTTTTCATATCAAGATTTCTGCTGCTTCTGAGCTTTTTTTTTCCTTACCTTTGTCATATGTTTGAAATATACTCTGGGCACAAAGGAAAAACTAGCTAGTGTCTTCTTATACATTGAGATCTTTTACAAATTGAGATCTTGGTTCAGCGGAAGTCTTAGGCAATTATTATTTTAAGGTTATATGAAATACTCCTTCACCAGGAAACTTATGTGAGCCTCCTGTGGGACGGAGCTATGACTAATATGCCTGTTCGTCTACGTTTAGCAATAAGAGAGAGTCAAGCTAGTTTGCCTTTTGAAATGGTTTACCATTGGCAAGCACTATTACTGTCTGGTCACGTGCAACTGTTAAAATAGTACTTCTTTCAGCAAAGAAGGGCGAGCGGTTGTTCTTCCTTTGTTCTAAGTAGGAATTTTTAATAGTCCAAGGCTTTAATAGCAAGAGGCTTTGTGTTCTTACAATAAAACTAAATTGTCCTTTTAATTACCATATAAAGACACTAGTTGGTGTAACTAGTTTACTGCTGGCAAATTGTCCTTGGCTAATTATATTAGTAACAGTAATGAAAGAATCAGGGATACACACTTGTGCAGTCCTTTTTCCCTAGATTTTTTTGGGGGTGAGACAAGTCCACTTGTAAATGGAGGGAGAGCTACAAAAGGGAACAAAAGCATAATTTTCAGAGCTGTTGATCTGTGGGTTTTTTTGTTTGTTTTTTTTTGCATTGGCTTGAAAACAGCAAGCGGCCTTTTGTGCTGTTGAAGAGGTCTTTGTGGCCCAACATTTTACTGACAAGGAAATACTTCCTTGTCCCAATAAAGAAACTCTACAGAATAATGTTCTGGAGCCTTCAATTCATGCTAGCAAAAGTGGAGTCTAGCCAGTTGTTTCAGTCTGTGCAATTTCTGCAGTACCCTGGAATGAGCCTACAGTTAAACACACAATGTGTTTTTGCTTTCTTTAGCAGAGATGAGGGAGTAAAACAGATAATGGCACTGCCAGAACACTCTGGTCACACCCCCACTGTACAGTTAAACAGTCTAAATGCTAAGCAAATCTTGGGGGAAGGTGCTCAGATGACCAAATGCCATGCTAATTGGGCTTGGTCTAATCAAAGCCAATTACACCTTTGTGTGTAATGCTGGTCTGTAGAGGTGGGGAGAAGGAGAGAGAGTGATTCAGTGCTATTAGCAAAAGATCAGCTGCAGACGCTTTCCAGTTGCTGAGCTCAGCTCCTCTCTCAGAAAGCTCGAGCCAACCCAGTCAGAATTTCAAAAACGCACCATGCTTACACAAGGTTTTTAAAGAAAGAAAGAAAACAATGGACTCAGGTGTTTTTATTTATTTATTTTTATTTATTTATTTGTTTAAACCCAAGAAACTTCCACTGGAATGTATGCCAGCATATTTGGAATCTTGTCAACATTGAAAGGGCAAGCATGTACTTCTCCGTTTCATCTTCTGTTCAAGATGAGAAAAATATGAAGGCTTATATACATTCACAAAACAGTTTGAATCACAGAAATGAGCATTGCATATGTTATCTAGTATTAATACACGTAGAGAAAACTTCCACTTGATAGTCACTCAGTTTGGAGTTGCACTTTGTCCCTTATGCTTAAGACTAGCAGCTTTCTCGGTCAAGTGACTTGCATAATGGTTGAAATAGTGACTTGCTTGAAAGGAACAGTTAGAGCTCTGACGTATATTTATCCTGTCCAGAGATTAGCTTCTGAGTCCTTACAAGAATGTTTAAAAGACCAAGTGCTAGATAATATTGGTTGAAGCAAAGGATTTGAAAGAGGAACTAGAATCTGTTACTGAATGGGAACTTTTGGGATGCATAAAAATGGCATTTTCTCTCAACTAAAACTTTCAGCTCTGATACTGTAGCACGTAGTGCTTCTGAAGGTAATATTCGTACCTATTTCACGATTGGCAACCTTCTTACTTCAGCAACTGCAGGTATTCCGGCATCTTTTGAATAGTTCTGTAGCACATTTATTAAATTTAGCCTCAGAATGCTCTGTGAGAAATAGCTGGGTAAGATGCCGAGCTAAGAAAACTGAGACTAGTAAATCCTGGAAAATTAAATTATTCTTCAGTGTGGAAAGCCAAGATGAGTAGGCACCTTTTCACACATTTTTTGTTTCTGAATTAATGAATCTTCCCTTGAGAAGGTAAGTACAAGTACTCAACCCTGCATGTTTCCAGGCTAAATTTACACCCCAAATAAATTTCTTTTAATTAATTCTACCTCCATTACAGTAACAGAAAAATAGCTAGGATCCTATATAATAGGATGAAAAAACTACTTGTCACAACTGTTGCTTTTATAAGAGATACCTTGTCTAGGAGCTGGTAGGACGTGTGGTCATATGTAATGCAAAGAGTAAATCAGAACGAAAATGCTGAATATTTGCTTTTGATAAGATTATTGACAGCATATGCATGATTTTATGATGGATTAAACAACAAAATTGTAGAGAGCTACATGGAATTGCTTTTTCACAAATATTCAACCAGTGGAGAAAGGATAATAGAACTGCATCTCCTCTGTTTGAAGACCACAGGTAGACTTTGGAAAAGATGGTAAATAAATTATATTAACAAGTATAATCCACAAATAAAGAACGAAACAGCATAGCACGCAGGTCTGTTTAATAACTAACCAAATATATATATATATATACACCTTTTCTGTTAGCAAAAGTTGCTAAAACAGAAATTCTGACTGATTTAATTTTTTTTTAATTTTTTTTTTTTTGCAAAGAAATGTTCTTGTTTGATTCCCCACCTCCACCCCAGTAGTGGTACCCCTCCGTGCAGGTGGTTTATAAGGAAGAAAAGCTTTGGGGTGCGGCTTTGTGGCGTGTGCTTACTGCTGTCAGCGCCCAGTGATGCTGCTTGGCCATTAGGTGGCACAGCGCAGTGGGAAGTGTTCTTGGGTGCTTAGTATTGATTTTTCCTCACATCTTTAAAACTTGAGAATATTCCAGAAAAAAAAAAAAAAGAAGAGAAAACGCAACAAGCTGTAGGTTTAGCCTGCCGGGCGTTCAGCTCCTTGCCTTTCTGCACTGTAAGATGTCCGTGATAAGACAGCCGAATGGGGGATAAACAGGTAAGCCAGCTCCCCAAAGGGATTTTCAGTGTCTGAATCTGAGTGGAGTTTTCAGTCCTGAATTTGCTTCCCAAACTCCAGAGCAGCTTCTAAATGGGAAGCAAAGCAGCGGATGTGCTAAATGGGAACATCCTCAGACGATGAAGGATGGTACGCTGTACAGAAGTGCGATTTCAACACTGCCACTCAGAGAGCACAGAACTTAGGTTTGGCTCCAGTACTTCACGCTTCAGTGTTTATTAACCTGGGTGGACAATTGGTTACAGAGAAGTTAACCTTTATCAGCTGGCAGTTACACATTTGAAAGAAAGAGACATAATATTGGATCATTTTCTTCTCTTTTCCCTAAAATCTGCCATCATTGTCTCCTGACTGGAACTGTGGTCACACAAACAGGTGACTTTGCTCCTAAGACAATTAGGGGAGCAGGCACCTTTAGTGCAGTTCTTCCACCTCACCATTTTTTAGGAGGGGGCAAAAGGCAAAGACAGCTGCTATTATGAAACCTTCCAGAAGACCTTTGAAGTTCATTGTACTTCCCACAACCTCTGTATGCTGGTTTCAGTAAAAATCGATGAAAAGGTCTTTAATTTGTTTTCGATGATGTGACATCTGCCCTAAATGACAAATACAAATGTAGTGGGTTGGTTCTGTACTGCCGGGAAATTTAATCACACGGAGAAGAAAATATTGAATACCCTTAAACTCACCTTGAGTACATATATTAGTAATTGACAGTGTCTAGACAGATGGTGATCTGGAAAGTAAAGTCTGGGCAAAATAAACTTACAGATATTAAAGTCAGCAGCATTTCCCAGTGGTAATAAAGTGGAAAGAGGCTGGGGGGTGGGGGGTGGAGCATTAACTTTTGTAGCAGCGGACAAAACAGTTGCCAGCAGTTTCATTTGGAACCTACCCCCTTTTTAAAGAGTGTGTCTTTTTAAAAATTTCACATAAAAAGAACGAACGAATGAACAAATGAATGAAAGAATGAATGAACAAAAGACGAAAGAAAGAAGGAAAGAAAGAAGGAAAGAAAAGAAAAGAAAAAAAAAGAGAAAAAACCCACAAAGTTTGTAGAACCTGAAAAACTACAGCAAAAAGTAAGCTCATGATAAGATGAATATTTGTCTGGGTATGTGCAAAGCTGTGAATCAAGTTTTTCTTCTTTCCTTCCAAGGGACTCTAATTTAGAAACATTTTTATGGGACCCAAACCATACAGCAGATCGTATGTGATTACTGTCCCTCACTGGGACAAAGAAACCACGACGGGGCTTCCTGTTGATCAGCTGGTGATCTCTGAGGTTCCACACAGCAGCATTTCTGACTGTCTTATGCTAAAATCACATCTATTCTGCAGAGGTTTTAAAGTGATAAAAGATTGAAAAAAGTGAGTAAAAGTAGGAGTCTTAAGTTCTTCAGGAGCCCTTGTGCTGCAGGTGTATTCAGAGTACGCCTGCTGATTTGGGCATTGTCCATATGGCGACAAGGAGGGTAGGCTGGAGCACAACGATGCCAAACCCACATCTCTGCATGCTCCCATGGCGTGGGGACAGGGCATCCCTGGAGCTGTGGGGGCAGCCCACGCGGTGGGTCCCACCCTGTCTCTTGCTGTGCAAGGCGCTGGGCTGTTCTCTGGGGTGCTCTGGCTGACTGGCTGCCCTGGCACTGGCTGCATGCCTTTGTCATGAGGCGTTTTGGGGTTAATGATGGAGAACCTGGCTGGCAATCCCGACTGCAGCTATGCCCAAACTACCCACTTGGCAGGTAGAAGTGATCTAGAAGTGATCTTGGCCGGCACTGAGATGTGTGTGAACTAAGCTTGCTCTCGTTCTGACCAGGAGCTTTCCTGAAGCCCAGACCTGGGAGCAGGCGTGAGTGCTTGAACGGGAAAGAGCCAGGCACAGAGAATAACTTATTTCCAAAACTGAAGGAGCATTAAGTTGTAGTTATACAGCTACCATCGACTATATGCAGGAACAGTGAGTTCCTTGGAGGTAGTTTCAAACTCCCCCAACTCTGTTCCTACTAAATAAGAGCAAAGAGCCTGCATGGCTAGGATAAGGTAAATCAGGACTTTTTGGGTCACTGGCACTTAGAAATTACATTCGCTTCCTTAACAGTTTTCCAGAGGGAGTCTGTCTCAACTAACTGGCACTCCTAATGCCACTGTGCCATTTGCAGGGCTGTGACTAGCATTTTATGGAAAGAGAAGGGAGATCCTGAGCAAGGATCTTAGTGAGAGGGGTTTTTGCTCCCTTTCTCTAAATGTGCACTTAGCTATCAACAGTACTAAGATGGGATAACAGCTGGTAACGTTACGGTCATCACGGAGATGAGGTGGGTATTATGATGGAAAAAAAGCCCGTGTTATGTAGTTTGTTTGGACAATCACAACTACTTGCAGCAGCAGCAATATCTGCTGCACTCACTCTTCGGTGAACTGGTATTGACGTGTGCTTGGACTCCAAGCCCTGTGAGTGCAGATCAATTTTTAGCCAGCTCTTCCCCAACACCCTGAAAAAAAGAAAAAACAAAAACAAAAACACAACAACAACAAAGTATTATGCAGTCATGTTGTCAGTCAAACCATTTCCATCAATAACTTTTGAACCCGCTGACCAGGTAATGAATAAATGTGACCAAAGATTCAATTATACTGGGTTCAGACAGGTTTGATGGTACCCACTGAGAGTGTTTAAAAGTATCTATTTAGAAAAACTTGAAGCTCGTTGCTGCATAATGAGGTTTGCATCTCTTACTGGAACAGAGCTTCTGAGAGAACAACCATTTAAAAATACCGAAGCGCTCCCTTGGCACCCGGGAGGGCCCTTTTCGAGAAAGCATTGGGTTTACAGGAAAGTTCGAGTTTTACCGGAAAGAGCAAATTGCGTGCTTTATTAAGGGGTTGGGCAAGAGCAGGGAAAGCAGAAGGACAAGCTTGAGGGGGGCCGAGCGCTGTCTGCCTGCAGCAGGATGCCTCATCTCTGCCGTGCCGAGAGGCTGCAGCCTCACCAAGCAGAGGAGGGCCGCAGAGGGCTTCTTGTTTTTGAAAGGGCTTCTCCTGCAAATCATGGATATAGAGATTTACTTCTTTTGGCTGAAGATAAGCGTTGCTTTCTTACATTTGGCAGTACAGCTGTGTGTAAAGGTTAACTGCAAGTTTAGCAAACAGTTTTCCACGACGCCTAGTATTTACAGTATCCACAGGCACTAGTTTGGTCACAGCAGTGTACGTAGCAGCCTTTACTCACTGCTGTCAGGGCCTGCATGCTGCCTAAGCACCATCCAGGTAAGGCTGGGATGCCAGCACCTCACCCTGCCACCCCTGGTCCCACAGGAGCCAGGGTTGGGGCTGCAGATGTGCTGAGAGCAGCACATGGTCGCTCCTCTGCTCCCCACCTGGTGTTTGGGGCAGGTGAAGGCCCCACCAGCTGCTCCCCACCATGCCCTGGTAGGGACGCTCTCTTAGGGACAGGGGGTGAGGGACCTGAGCCTGCTTCAGGCGTTTGCTATCCCCTCCAGAAGCAAAAAGGAGCTGGATGCACAGTTGCCTGTGGCTCTGGCCTTTCCCTGACAGTTTCTGTCAAGCACAGAAGGCAACAAGCAAAAGAGGACACTGCTCGTGCTGTGGTTTGTAGTACTTATGACTGTCTTTAGAAGAGCAAACAGATTGGGCAATGCTTGGTAACAGAAGGCATAAGTCACGTCACTGATGATACAACTGCCAGACAATGTGAGGAATTGCAGTGTGAATCTTGGCATAACTGGTTTTGAGAAATGAAAAACACTCACATCTGAGGCAAGCCCTCCAAGGCAGTTTTGTGTCTTCATTTACTAACTTAAAACAGGAGGAATAAACTCAGTGTGAAAAGCTGGTCAGAGACCTTCCTGGCTTGCTCTGTCCTCTGAAGGGACTGCCTGTGCCTCAGGAAGTACTTGCCATCCAGAAGACCATCTTGTGTTGCTCACAGAAGTCAAGGAATCCAACAAGGAGAGCAACGGATTCTTACGGTGTTCAGATCGCTTCTGCTGTTCACCGCAGGGCCACAAAGGCCTTGTCCTGCTGCGCGGGGATGATCCTAGCAAGTCAGGCTGCTGGATGCCTTTTCAGATGTGCCACATGGTACGTGGCTAATTCAAGCAGAAGCATCTGGAGGCTGCAACTGGCTTGAGAAGAGCTCCATCTGATGGAGTAAGTGTTCCCAGACTCACAGAATGGCTGAGGCTGGCAGGGCCTCTGGAGCCCATCAGGCCCAACCCCTGCTCAACCATGGACACCCAGAGCAGGGTGCCCAGGCCCATGTCCAGGTGGCTTTTGAAGGTCACCAAGGAGGAGACTGCACAGCCTGTCTGGGCAGCCTGTGCCAGTACTTGACCATCCTTGCAGTGAAAAAAATATTTTCACGTGTTCAGACTGAATTTCTTTTTTTTTTTCTTTTTTTCTTTTTTTTTTTTTTTAATTAGTGTCCGTTGCCTCTCATCCTGTCACTGGGCACCAGTGAAAGGAGACTGGCTCTGTCTTCTTCATTCCCTGCCCTCAGATATATATATATATGTGCACTGAAAAGATTCACCCCCTTGAGACTTCTCTTCACTAGATTAAAAAGCCCCAGCCCTCTCAGCCTTTCCTCAGATAGCAGATGCTCCAGTCCCTTAATCATCTCTTTGACCTTTCACAGGACATTCCCCCCCTGCCCTCAGTATGCTCCTATCTTTCTTGTATAGGGAAGCCCAAAACCAGACACAACACTTCAGGTGTGGCCTCCCCAGTGCTGAGCAGAGGGGAAGGATCACCTCCCTTGACCTGCTGGCACCACTTCATAACACTGCCCAAGAAGGCTCTTAGCCTTTTTTGCCACACAGATACATTGCTGGCTCATGGTCAGCTTCATGTTCACCAGGACCTCAAAGTCTTTCTCAGCAAAGCTGCTTTCCAGTCATCTGGCCCCCATTCCCCTCTCTCTGCAGTTCCCCAGATCTTCCTTCTCATCCTTCTTGGAGGTAGGAGTGACATTTGCTTTT
Organism: Anser brachyrhynchus; assembly: GCF_964034855.1. Taxonomy (NCBI): domain Eukaryota; kingdom Metazoa; phylum Chordata; class Aves; order Anseriformes; family Anatidae; genus Anser; species Anser brachyrhynchus. The sequence continues at coordinate 101,440,953 of NC_137696.1, read as the reverse complement.
TTCCAGTCTTCAGAACATTGCTTGCACAAGAGCCAGGTTCAAATTTTTAGGCTTTTCAGATGTGCAGCATTAATATCCTACTTATGCTCTGCCTTGATTACTGACTGCATCCACTTTTAATCTCACATCAGCAGACTTTCTTCATTTGTAACTCAAATATACAGCATCACCTCCCCATCCTCCCCTGCCTCTCCTGGGCCCCCACCCTGCAGCTGCTACCTTGGCACGGACAGGCTGCCCCCCCTGCTGAGACACACCGTAGGGACCACTTCTACATTTTGTGTGCAATAAAGTAAAAGATTAGATGGTCCTATTCTAACTCCATGGCTATAAGAACTTAAAAAGCCCTAAGTGACTATACTGAGGTGAAACAGAACAAAATTTCCATGAGTACCAGACACACCGTTTAGTAAACCTCACAAAGGCGAAGAGGAAAGAAAATCTTTGATAAAATTACTTGGAGTGTATCTCCTAAACCTTACGACGCTGGAGTGCTTTCTATCACCAGCATTTTGACGTACTTATTTTGTTTAGAAATATAGAGAATGCGTTTAGGAGCACATTTTAAAAAGCAGCCCATAATCTTGCACATAGAAACAGTTTATAGCCTCACTCTGCCAAAGGCAGGGGATTTTGTGTCAGTGGTTGAAAATGAAAACATCTGATTGTATTCAGCCTGATTTGCAATTCTTTTCACGCACAAAGTTAGAGGAAAGCCAGAAGAAACCGGGCAAGGTCTGTGCCCAGGGCTTGGCAGATGTGGGTCAAATCCATGTTCTGCATTTCCATCACCCTGTCAGCATGACTGATACAGAAGCCTTCCCCTTTCTTACAACGATATTCTGAGGATAACAAAAAACAAAAAAATGGAAGCATCCAACTGAATTTTATTGCAATACAACAATAACAATAAACTAGTTCCCCCTGATTACATGTCTAGAGTTCATCTTTAAATGTTGCATTTAGAGGGACCAGCACTATTTAACATCTTTGTCGATGACATGGGCAGCGAAATTGAGTGCACCCTCAGCAAGTTTGCCAATGACACCAAGCTGTGTGGTGTGGTCAACACACTAGAGGGAAGGGATGCCGTCCAGAGGGACCTGGACAGCTGGAGAGGTGGGGCTGTGTGAACCTCATGAGGTTCAACAAGGCCAAGTGCAAGGTCCTGCATCTGGGCCGGGGCAAGCCCAAGCACAAACACAGGCTGGGTGGAGAATGGATTGAGAGCAGCCCTGAGGAGAAGGACCTGGGGGTGTTGGTTGATGAGAAGCTTGACATGAGCCGGCAAGGTGTGCTTACAACCCAGAAAGCCAACCGTGTCCTGGGCTGCATCAAAAGATGTGTGGCCAGCAGGATGGAGGAGGTGATTGTCCTCCTCTACTCTGCTCTTGTGAGACCCCACCAGGAGTGCTGTGTTCAGCTCTGGGGCCCCCAGTGCAAGAAGGATGTGGATGTATTAGAACGAGTCCAGAGGAGGGTCATGAAGATGATCGAGGGGGTTAGAACTAGATGATCTTTGAGGTCCCTTCCAACCCAAACCATTCTGTGATTCTGAGTCAAACAAAGAAAAAAATGAATGAAATTCAGAAATATTATGTTCCTGTAAGATACAGTCTGGCTCTGTGTGTCATACTGAGTAACTGCTGTGGTGTCTCCGATGGCCTAGAAGAGCCCTTATATATCAAAATACTTGCTTTAAAGCAAGCACTGGGACTACTCCCAAAGAATTACCCTTTAGACACTGAGGCCAGGGTTTTCAAAGTTAAGAGCTTGGGAAAGCAGTGAGTGTAGACTATCCATGCCATGCAGGGATGTTTACATAAGCTTTGGCAGTAGTTACAGCTGGCTGAAACTCCTGTAAGCTGGAACAAAGCCCTTCATCTATGTAATCATTCACATCCTGATCTCATAGCTTCTCTGCTGTCTTCCTTATATTTTGCTGCAGCTGCACCTTGCAGAAAAACATTTTCTGCAGCAGAGAATATGGTTGCAGTGTTACCTGCGGGTATATCCTTGCATATAGATCAGTGTGCCTTCATAGATCTAACCCAAACTACCTCAGTATTCAGGATATTTTCTTCAAATTGCAGGGTAAAATGCATCTGATGCCATCTTTCACCTCTGATTCCTATCACTGCCCACAGACAAGCACAGTACCTTAGAAGTGGTTAGGAGAGGCTTAAAGCAGAGAGGTACATACATTTCTTTTCACATATCCCAAACATGTTGCAAAAAGTCAGTCTTGCAAAGTTAACAACTGGGATTAGTGCCTTCATATTCTGAGCCAAATGGCTATAAATCTGGCACCAGAATTGATCCAATGTACAGACTGTACCAAAAAATGGGGAGGGTTGCTGCCAACACAGAAGTCAGTGCAATAAGGTCAGACTGACCCTGGCAGCATGCAAATCTGGAAATCTTCTCTGTGCTTTTCCTGAGAAAAACCCTGTTGTCACTCTGCGTGCTAGTTTCCTGCTTTCAAAAGGGAACACTGCTCTATCCCTGAGCCTCGAATGTGTTTAACTTGGAAGCATGCTCGGTGCAATGAGCGCTGTGCGAATGGGGGCCGTGGGTCCCCCCAAACTGGGGGTCAGTCCTGGGGCCTGGGTGCACGGGATTATAAGCAGAAGCTGCAAGACGTAAGGAATTTGGAGGAAAGGTGAGACAAAGCAGAACAAGATGTCTGTGGGCAGGGTCGCTGCTGGTGTGGCCGGTTGGGCAGCCACAGAGGAATCTCAGCTATGGGACATGAAGCCTGATGGGATCTGTCTGTCCTGTCTGCATCTCACCTCTCGGAGCACCAGTGCTTATGGCTCTTACTGAATTCCCTTTTGCTGTCTTAGAGGTTTTTACTACCCTTGATGTTTATGCCTAAGATACTGAGCCATAATAAAACATAAACCATAATAAAACCAAATAGAGTTTGGTATTAGCAGAGTTTGATAGTAGCATAGGAGTAAATCAAAGTTTGGAGAACCGACCCTCAACTAGAACAGCGGGCTGTTATTTTGTGCTCTACATTTAGACTTTTTTAAAATCACTACACATAGTCTGTTTCACAAATTTCAATAAACATTTCGAAACACTCTATAAATATAATTTGTTCTTGTCTCATAAATGTCTCTAAACTCCACCACCCTTCATAATTAGAGCCATTTCCCTAATAGCTAATGTATTCCCAAGTACTTAAAAAAAAAAAAAAAAAGACTAAAAAGTTGAAAACAAGCAGGAAAAAAAAAAAAGACAAATGAGAAGACCGAACCTGTTTTGATGGACACCAGATATGCTGCAGTCTGAGGTACTGTGAAGTTTTTATTGCCACTTGTTTTGTAATACTGTCCTCCCAGACTCATCCCAATAAAAAAGTTATTTCGCTCAGGCATGGCTTGCTCCACAGGTAGGGGCCGGTCGGGACTGCCAATGCTGTATTGTACTCCAAAGGGTGGGCAGTGTGTGGAGCCATGGATGTTGAAGGAACCAGCCATGAAATGTGGCTCCAGACTCGACGCCCCTCATCTTTTCCTTGCAGAGTTGGCAGTGGGGACGTGTTGGTGCCTCCATCTGCATGGTGTGGGCTGGTGGCCCCTGAGACGCAGTGCAGAGAGCAAGAGAGGTTGGGAAAGTCAGATATGAATTATGGGAAAAAGGTAAAGAAACCTTTGCCAAAGATCTCAAAGACAGATCACTAAATTCAGGCAAAAAAAATATATTTGGCACGCTATGTTTTTTAAACAGATGTTAGGGAATGGATATCTCCTGATGAAATACAGCTTACAGAAGTGGTCAGAAAATAGGGTGATCTGTAGGAAAGGATGCTGAAGGATTTGTTACAGATTGCAATGAAAGACCTGAAAAGTGGATGGAAAAAGCAGTGAGGTACCTTCAAAATACAGGTCTGAAACTGGGTCAGGCAGTATAGTCATAGGACTGGTGGTATGAAATGCTACCAAAATGCGATGGTAGCGAGGTAGTTTGTAGAAAGAGATGATGCTTTTTATTAGATCAATGAATTAGTGGGGGAATTTTTAAATTTTATTTTTTTTTTTAGAAAAAAAAAAAAAAAGAGCAGAGATGGGTCTGCAGGCACGAAAGCCCTTCCTCAGGTCTAAAAGAGAAGATAAAGAGGGAATCAGCACGGTAGCCGGGGATGGAGAGCTAGCCCCATTGCCAGAAGTGTAAGACAGAGAGGAAATGTTAACTCAGTCACCGCAACGGGTACAGGTTAAAAAACATGTCGTTGTTGCAGTAGCTGGGGTTTGTACAGTGCTTTGCCTCTTCCTCATCTCGTTGGCTTCCCTTGAGGAGCGCTGGGAGGTGATGGTGGTGATGGTGGTGGTGATGGTGGTGGTGGTGTGACCCCACCAGGCAGGGCCCTTGCTGAGGCGGGGGGTATGGTGGAGGAGGGAAGGTATGGCAGCCGCTGCTGTAGGCCAGAGGGCCTTTTCTCTTGCAGGTGTCCTCCCCTGAAGGACCAGCACCAGGCCTGAGGGAGTTATGGCCACCCTTTGTCACCGGTGGCATGGCGGGGACCTGCTGGGTGCTGCTCCAGGCCTGTGTGCACGAGCCGCCATGGGCAGGGTGCGCCCGGCCCTCCTTGTCCTCCCCAGCCACCCTCAGGTACGGCGGCTGCCCAAAGCAGCTGCTCGGCGTCTGCTCTGGAGAGCGTTTGCTTAAATGTCCCCCAAAACTGGCAGGTAGCACGTAACCGTCCGGCTTGGAAAGCAACAAAGGCAAGGCCTCCTGGGTGGGCGTCTCACCTGTCAGAGACTTGGAAAGGAAGGGTTTAGTGAAACGCAGTCCAGTTTAGCAACATAAAACAACAGCAGGTCAATGCGTTCGAAAAGGCATTCAATTAATGTGGGTAATGAAGCAGGCATGGCAGCAGGGCCTCCTTTCAGAGTAGTGCCTGGGGGCTCTGGGACAAACCAAACAGGGGCTCTGATGTCACGGTTGTGGGCTTGGTTCATCAGTTTGCACCCAAATCCTTATTTAATATTAAATAACCACTAGATCTTACATTCACAGCTCTCAGGATATACTGAAGAAGCACCTGAAAATGAAATTATTCTAATATTAGTTCTAATTCGTTTCCACAGAATTTAAGTTATTTCTATAGAGTTTGGAAAAACTGGAAAAGATTTTGTAACTGACTGTTTTGAAGTGACCTTTCTGATCCAATATTATGATCCAGTTTTTTAAGAATCTTTACTTCTATTTTTAACTGTTTTTTTTTTTTTCTTTCTGGGTGCCACAAACAGATATTTCATTCGAGGAGGGAACAGTACACTGGAATTATTCTTCTGAGTCATTTTTTTTTTCCTGGATAATTTTCAACTTCTTTAAATGCCCTAATTATTGGATTATAATTTTACACACTTTAATTCCTTTCACAACACTCACTCTGTGCTATCATTTCTGATTAGTACTTGCAGGTCTCATTTCTTTGTAATCCTGCTTTTGCATACATTTAATTATAGTGATTTTCTGACTTGTTGACTGCCAGAGTAGCAAAGCTCCTTTAAGCTGCTCTCCCCTCACCAGGAGGAGAAATTCCAATGACCTGATGTAGGACCAGCCCATCTTCAGCTAAAAAACAGGTGGTGCCATAGAGAAAACATCCTACATATCACTTTTTCTATTTTGGACTCATGTATTTTCTACAGTTCTCCTGTCTCGTATCTTGTGAGCACATCAAAACTGAATTTTCTAAGGAGAAAATTCAGCAACACAAACCCTGCATGTGAAATCAGACTGCTGAGTATGTTGTATTACATCTGTTCATGGCAAAACCAGGAATACAAAGGGTCATTTCCAAGACAAACCTGCCTGAGAGGAATGAACTGAAAAGCCAGCTGAGGGTAAATGCAATCACCCTGACTGCATGGAGTCAGAGCAGCTCAAGAGTGGGCTGTTAGATATTTATTAGATAGTTAGATGTTTATTAGGTGATATGTAGGAGTAGTTCCTACTTGTACACAATATGAAGTAAAAAAAAAAAAAAAAAAGAACAGGAAGATATTGCAGAAAGATGTTGTAGAAAGAGAAAGACAAAGAGGGTGCTACCCTCTAGACATGTAGACTTGGGAATAAAAGCAAAAAATGCCATGTGGTTCAGTAAGTGAGGATTAATTCAGTGTGATCGTAAGGACAAAATTAAACCAACAGTATGAAAATCATTGTTTCAGTATATGTTAGATAATAACATGGAAGTTCATCTCTTTGTGTTCCCATGCACTTGTGTCAAGATGTCACTGTCTGTCCGTCACATATTCTCCAACTGTCTGATCCCAAGTCAGAGTGTCTTCATCAGCGTCACTCCTTATCTGTTTTTTAGTGTCTTTTTTAATACTTCCAGCAGAAATAGGCTCAGCTTTTAAATTCATATTCCATTCAAATGGATTTGACTTCCTCTGCTCACTCTTTATCTATTTCTTGGACACCTGGATTCCCCAGCTTCCCCATGTCATTTAAGAAGGCTGTCTCCACCCGGTCCTATTATCCCTTTCCTCTGTGGACAAAGGGGCTGTAAGTACTATCCTTAACTCCAGGCTGGGGAGGATACACCATCTTCAGCACATCAGAAGACAAACTGCATGGAAAGACTGGTGGTGTACAGGGGAGTGTAACACAACCTTTGCAAGGAACGTCACTAGAGGCAGCCTCACCCTCACTGCTCTACATGGTTCCCTCCATCAGGCACACAATGGTCTATGGGATTTGTGTAGATGCTCTCTTCCACAAGTGCTTCCACACCCATACTCAGTATAAAATAGACATACAATATAGGTAATATTGTATATTGTATTCAGTTGTAAAATAGTATGCAGTGTGTTTATGTGTGCGTACACACACACACACACAAATCTTCCTCCTGAGCCCAGTTATTGCCAGTGCCCAGTTTTTGAGTGTTCATTTGTTACAATTTTCTCATGAGGCGCTGTAATCGATACTATAGTTAACTCCAATTAAAACCCACTAATATTCTTGTTAAGTATCAATATTGGTTAGACCAAATATCCAATTACTTTCTTCCCAGATTTATTTATAAATAATTTAATTTATGGGGCAGCATTAACAGAACACTCGTAGGAAAATTTTCTGAAGAGAACTCTTGCATTTTAAACCAGGAAAGAGATGGAGTTCCAAAGCTACGTCCACACCACTAAATAAAATGAGGCCCAGGACTGTCTGCAAGCACGAGTTCACACTGGCCAAAACCATGCCAAGGGCCATGTGAATGGTGAAGTGGTAGTCCTCCAGCCCTGCTTTGTTTATCAGTGTAGAGGTAATCTCCTGCTGCCACCAGGCTCGAAGGGGCTCTGGCTGGGGAATGCTGGTAATCGACAGCAGTGCTGAGCTGAGCAGGATGCTCAGGACACCCCTGTTCCTACTTCACCTGGTAGTATGCAGAGACCTAAAGCCTGCTCCCACCAAAACCAAAGCCTAGCTAACCTCCTCAGTACAATGTGTTGGACTTTGGATCCCTCACCCTGCAATTTCATTTATTGATAATAAAAGTTACCTTGATCTCCCGGAGTCTTTTTAACCTTGGAGAAGGTGGAGAAAAAGCTGTCCGTGCTTTTTGGACTGACCTCCGTGCTTCGGCTTCTAGTTTTGTTTCTGGACGTGGATGGTCATGAGCCCCTTTGGACTTTAGAAAGTAATCGTGATATGTTAAAGTCAGCAACAACCTTGTTATTAATATAAAGGGAGCAGGATATTTTTTTCCCCCACTGGCCAAAAACACACACACTGCCTAGTTTAATGATTTGCATTATTAAGACTTATTTAACGTGAGCTCAAGTAACAAACAGATCTCAAATAAGGTGTGATGGGGCAGAAATTTCCTTAAATGAGTAAAAGCACAATAAACCAGTACACCACATTTATATACAGAAGAAACACCCCACACTGGAGACCCAATTGAAGCCACAATGTCAGCCGAAGCCTGGCTACAATGCCCCTACAGTCATTTTCAGTCTTCTTAGACTTCAGACAAGTTTATCAGGACATTAATTTCCATTAGCTTCCACTGAGAATTAATCTTTTTTTAACTTGCATGTAAGCGAAAGACAAGTGTAAAGATTCAGAAGACTGGAAAACAGGAGACAAACCAGCCTTTGTGGAACTAAAGCGGGAGTATGGCTTCCCAAAACAGCGCCCATTATATAAACATTTGCATGCACTTTTTTTCCAGGTATAAGTTGCATATAATGCATAGATGGCATTTTCCATAGACAATCCCTTGGGATAGCCTCATACCTATACATGGTATCTCAGAGAGGTTGATATAACTTGGCAGTTCAGATTCTTTGAGCATTTGTTTGTTCCTATGTACCTGAGGCAAAGGGTTTCAAAATCAACAGGTTTTGGTGAGAGCCTAAATGAAAAATGTAATGTGCTGTAAAATCATAGAAGCATAGATTAATCTAGGTTGGGAGGGACCTTTGGAGATCTAACTCAACTTCCTGCAGGGGTACCTTCAGAGTTAGATGAAGTTGTTCTGGACCTTTCATACTCATTGTGAAAATTTTTGTCCTTACAACCACTTGACCTTGTCATATTCAATGGCCCTTATTTGTTGGAATAAACTATGCCCTTAATCAATATAAAAAATAGTATTTAAAATTAACCTGCATAATGTAAGGTAATCTTATACCAACCTGAAAAAATATGAACTGGCCTTCATGCCTCCAGAAGTTGGTAACGGGGTAACCACCATGGCCTCGGCAGGAAAGGAGCCGCAGGGGTCCGTTGCAGTTTGGGCAGCATTTCCCTGGAGCAAAGACAGTGGGAAATAGTTCCTATGAAACACCAGTCAGATGAATCCCGTCTGATGCAATGGTTTCATTGGTGGTGGATTGCCACTTCTAGTCTGGGGCTTAGAAACTACACTAGGGAAAAGCTATGTAAAAAAAAAAATCAAACATAAATAAAACTTAATGTAAGCAAACAAATTACCTTCATTCTGTTTAATTATTAAATATAACTGGCAAAGACTATTGCTGCTATAGCTTTATTCTAATTTAGTGTGGTCATTTATTTCTAAAGAAAGGGCTTTTACCTTCAAAGTTTCACTTTTTTTTTTCTTTCAGTTCTTTTAATTTGGAAGTAGAATGTCAAATATGTTCTTGTCTGGTTATTTTAGAGGACATCATTCTGACCTCAGTGAGTGCCTGAGTAAAATCTTTCTTTAGCTGAAACGTTCATCAGTTTCAGAAATCAGTATGTGCTAGCTCTAGTGAGCAATCAAGAAGTGCATGGAATAGTTTCATTAAGAATGTGTCCAGCTCATTTTCTCTGTTTGCACTGTTTTGTCTCTGATGACGTGGGTACGAGGCCTATTTTCCAGTCATCGAAGTTTACGAGCATCTTTTTTCCTGCAAGACTCTCCTGAGTTACTCTTGGGCCCATGAAATAGTGAAGCCACCACTCAGGTCACCAGGAACAGCACAGCAGGAAGCTGCCTATGCTGCACAGCCTTCTCAGGAGCCTCTCTCATGGGCCTGAGAAATCAGCCTCTAACCAATTTCCATCAGAAATACAGATTAAGAAATAAAGAAAAAAGAAAGAAAAAAAAAAGAAAAAAAAAGAAGAAAAAAAAAAGACACAGGCAAACAAGCTCCCTCTCCCCATCAGTATGAAATGTGAAATGCATTCTTCTGAAGTCAAGAGTTGCATTTGAACGAAAGGAATGGCACAGGGAAGGCTGGATAATCCAAAGGGTTTCCTCTACTTTGCTTTGGTTTATGTTGTGTTCTCTCATCAACTGCCATTTGAAGAGCAGCCATCCTCATACTCACGCTGCTGTTTCTGCCTAGCTTTATCACATATGGCTGGCCTAAGGTAGATTTTCCTCCCATCCAGGGTCGAGCAGTCGTTGCCGCAGACCACCACCCCAAGGCAGGACTTCTTCAGGATGCGCGAGTTGTGGTTGTTGGTGTTTCTCATTGCCCAGCTACTGTGGTGCCTCTGAGCGTTTTTATCCTCTGAGCTATAGATATGTTTCACGTAGGAATCCGGCCATTCCTGAAACCAGTCTGTCTGTCTCACGTCCTGCAAAGAGACCAGAGCTGGTGTTAGGCCAGGGAAGAGAAGAGCTCGTGGAGGAGCCAGCAGACCTGGTCTTCTGCTGGGTCTCCTCTAGTCTGGGTCACTCTGGCACCGCAGCAGCAATGCAGGCTGGAAGCTCAGCTCCCCGGAGAAAGTGGCAGAGGGAAGAAAGAAAAAAAAATTCAACTCCCCAGGGCTCCTCGCAAGCCCAAAACCATGAGGAAAGCCTGGCCAGCAGGCTGCTCTCACCCACCTGTGGGTCCAGCTCAGCGCAGGACTGCCCCAGGAGGGGAAGGTGGGGCACCTGACGTAACATAGCACATACTTTCCTATTTTGCCATCCAGGCAGCATTACACTGAGTCACTTGGCTTGCTTTGGCTCGACTTGTTGGAAAAAGGGCAAATACAGAATCGGACTGAGGCTATTCCCACATCTGTAGGTCTTTTGGTCTAGATTTTGGTTCCTTTTGGCCTGAGTGCCATGGAGGACTTACCAGCAAATTTTTTTTGAAGTCCAACATGAAGAACAACTTGGTTAGGTTTTATTTTCACTACTGTGGACTAAGCAAAGCCAAAACAAATGCAGTAAGCTGTAAAGCACAAAACATACCCTCTGATGTTTTTGGAGGGAAAAGGCTGATCCTAGCAGGGGTACAAAAACTTAATAGGACTTTCTTTAAAAATGCTGATCCCAGCCACTGAGAGCCTTTACAGCAGTAAGGATATGAACTGAGAAGAAAAAAACCTGTGTTCCTCCAGGAGCCATTGGAGAGCACTGGGAAGGGTGTGGGGGAAGCCTGCAGGCTGAAATGCAGGTGAAGGTGACCTTGGGGTGGGGGACAGTGCGAGAAGTAGCCTGGGACATGGAGGTTTTAGGCAAACAGCAGTGACACAGTAGGGAAGAAACTGGGATCAGGTAAGAAGACAGGGTTGAAAGGTGAAGCTGGATGGTGAAGGAGCCCAGCAGGAGAATCTGGCACAAAAGTGCTAAGGCAAGAGACAGGGAGATGACACTGGGGTTGTGGGGTGCCGTGGGTTTTCCGTGGAGAACATGGATGAGATTTTGAGGTAGGTGGACAAGAAAAGGACTGAGGGAAGGAAAGACCACTATGCTGCCTCTCACGACATCTCTGCAAAACAGACTTCCAGCCCACAGCAGGCAAGCTTCTACTAGGTGCCCAAAAGGCGTGTTGCCCCATGCCGAAAGCCAGCTCACTTGACTGGAGCCTGGTCTGCAGCAAGGCTGAGCACACAGAGCTGCAAGGCGCTGTGCTCTTCTCATAACGCACTTCCCACCGGAAAAATCAAGTCCCAGGTGTCTCCAATTGAGCATGCAAAGCAAGAGAAAATTTTTCCCACCTTCTCTGCATCTGATCCACCAATAGACTAGAGGGACAATGAATCTGTAGCATCGCTATATTTACTGTATCAACAGCTTTTTCAATAGTATATTGAAGGGAAAATGCGTGGAAACTGATATTTTACTGGCTATTTTCTAGCCCTTCAGCCAAACAGCGTCCCATAACTCAAGGTGATAAAAAGCATAAAGGCAACAGGATGCAGAGGAAAGAGAGATTTTGAGGTTATTTTTGAAGTGGAGAAGACTGGTCAAAACTGGCTAAATTTCTAAGACACGGACACGTACCTGGGGAAGTTTGATGTCATTGATATCCCAACTTGTCATTTCTCCATTTCTGGAAGCAGAGCCCTCCTGCTCCATAACAACATTGTCTGCAGCCCTCAGCATTTTTGAGTCCCTTCCCAAACTTTGCAAGAAAGTCTCCACTGGCTGCTTTTGAAGTTGACTGGCTGTCAGCGCTCTCAAGCAGTTTACAACCAGGAAGCTGTTTCCTGAAGCTAAATGATAGAGAGGCTGCTCATTAAAGATAAAAATCAGTGTTCTTCTGCCAGAAAAACTTGTTCCATTAAAAGTTTTGCAAGCCAGCAATGCAGTGGAAAATATAGCTTAGAGATAGACTGTGATGTTACAGAGGCACGGTTAATAGCAAGCAAATTGTGCTGTTGTCTGCTTTATTTTTCTGGGTCCCACCAGGTTTACAGTGTTGTAAGTCCTCTGACAGACTCTTTGACATGTGGTCTAACTCTGGATGAATATTTCCAGAGAGAAACTGATTGAAGAACTCGGTGGCTGCTAAGGGTGCTTTGAGTTGCTGCTTACCCGGTAGGCATTTCATGTCCTGCACATGAGAGAGGTGACCAACAAGAGGGGACTGCTACACCATGTCAAATGAGACGGCTCTCAGACATTTCGAAAGCTGTTGGCATCTCCGAGAGCTTATCAATTGCATGAGGGAAGTGTGGAAAAGGAGGTTGGGCTACCTGCATTTTCCTTCCTCAGCAGCAGACAAGTAAAAACAAAACAAAACACCACCACAAGCCAGCAGAGGTTCAAATGAGATGTTAGACTATAGGAGACGGGGACTTCACTGCTTAAAAATACTCAGGTACTCATATACATTCACATAGGAAACACCAGATCCTCCTGTATTTTCACATTTCATTTCAACAAAGATGGAGTTAGTAAAGTCAGGAAAAACAACATACGAGCTGCATTGGAAAACTAGGATGAATTTACTAAATATATAATTCCTGTACTATCGTGTGCTCCAAAACATGAAATATTTTGTTATATAATCAAAAATGACAATCCCATTGCTTTTTAAATTACTTTTCAAAATGAGATGGCTTAGAAATTGATTTTTAATTTCCATCTTATTAGAGAAAATAGAATATTTCTTCTTTTATGTTACAATGATAAAGATAAAGCCATACTTAAATATTAAAGTTTAATGAAAGACACAGATAATTTCATAATAACAAAAAAACCCACCCAAAGTTACAGTGAGTCATACATATCTAGTTACTTGCTGGCAGAAGCTGAAATAGTAGCAAAAACTTTGAGCAATAATTATGGGATGATGAGGCATATTACATTTCTTTTTTTTTTTTTTTTTGTATGGCTTTAATTATTACTAAGGTGTAGCAGCTTGAAAAATTGTTAGTTTTGAAATAATCCTTTTCTTTTTTTTTCCCCATTCCCTTCCCTTCCCTTCCCTTCCCTTCCCTTCCCTTCCCTTCCCTTCCCTTCCCTTGCTACAGAGAGACACTATAATGTTTTCCTGGGTTTGTGAAGTGCTTGAGAAAGGTAGGTCTAGTAGAAGAAATCTGTCTTCGGCTCCTCTTAGAGAAAAAGTTAGATAAAACACCAGTGCTGAATTATTTTGATTTGGAAAAAAAATGTATGATAATTATTCTGTTATGTATGCCGAAAGCAGCACCTCTGGCACTGGGATGTGGTGGAATTCTTTGTCCTTGTAAAACGCTGTCATGTTTAATTTTCAGTTGGATTCCTGCCCCCAGCTAATGCAGAGAGACGCACTGATTCCTGTTGTGAGTGTGAACTGGATGTCTGCCTGTTTTGCCCCAAATACTTAAGCCAACCATAGAGCATCTCCAGGTAGGCCCTTAAAAGTCAGTGATTTTGGGATAGGCTTCTATGTCCCCCAGAGATGCTATTTTAATATAAAGAGGATTTTATGAGATTAATTGTGATAGAGAAAGCAGTATAGTTCTTCTCCTGCCCTTTAGTTTATTTTTGTTTTCTTTTTCTTTGTAAATACTCATCGTTACAGAAAGTAAACACCAGGATGTAGCAAGATTCTGGTTTTGGTCCAATTCTTAATGTGTCTGTTGATGATCTGGAAGGGAAGAAAGAAAAAAAGACAAAAAATGCACAGACTGCAAAAATGTCTCGGAACTAATCCTATGGCAGAACCCAACTATATTTCACCCTGATAAAGTAATATACAAGGTACTTATTTCTCTTACACAGCTCTAATTAACTTATTGAAGTGACTGAGAGATCCAAATGGGCAGTTATATAAATACAAAGTGTCAGACATAAAAAGCAATTAGGCTGCTAGGCTACAGAAGGATTGACGTGAAGAACCATACAAAAATTATTATGTTGCCCATCACAGACCATCATTATTGTTTTCAGTTATGATACTGTGCGGAAAGGTCGGTCCTCCCCAGAAAGAGAAAGGGCTAGGGCATAGAAAATCCATAAAAGCTGGGACTGTTCACTCTAGAAAAGACAATTAAGCAAGAGTCACTGTAAAATAACTAAAATACAGAAGGGTGTAGAGGAAGCAGGGAGTGCTTCTTCTGAATGGCCCAAGAACCTGGGTGCACAGAATAAAATCTACTGTCAAATTCAAAAGAGAAGCAAAGAGATGCATTTGTCATTCACTACATATAATTAATATCAGTTGAGCTGGTGAAAGCTATTTCCTCTCCCTACAAGCTTTTTCCCACATTTCTTTAGTCCCTTGTGTTATAACACTACTACTGGTGGTGTTGTACTACCTCATGAAGGTTGAACACTAGATAAGCTTGAAAAAAAAGATCAGAAATGTAGAAAATAAATAATAAATGAAGATCTGCTTTTTATTACTTATATGGGTGTAACATCTGAAATATATCAGCATACATCTAGAAAGAGATATTAAGCCTCATATTTCACAGCTTATGACATTTTTTTACTAGCGAGGATTAAGAAGGTTTCTTATATTTTCCTTAGAAGTACTTGGTGTCGACCGCTGCTAGGAACAGATTTATGTGTTTCTAAAAGACACTGTGTGTACTACCAATTTACGTGAGCCAACAGCTTGAATTAATTTAAATTCAACCCAACCTGCAAGCTCTTATTTGGAAGGATGGCCTTTCAAACCACAGCCACAGATGGATCTCAGGGGTTCTTCAGTCATCAGCAATGACAAGAGACGTTGGGATGGAAAAAAACCTGGAGCCCAAAGCAGCCTTTTGCATTCGGGTTCAGGCCCCAGAAGCAGCCAGCCAACCCTGCGGAGCAGTGCCCAAGGTGCAGCCATCTCTGCATGCATTGCCTGCCGCTGCCCTTTGTTCAGGTGCCAGGCACTGATGAAAGACGATAGCTGGTGGCAGAGACGCCTGCAGGTAGGCTATTATGGAGCAGCCACCAGATCAGGCTTGTGTTGCCTTGCTGCCACACAAAGCTGGTGCTTCTGTCAGTGCCACCATCAGCCTTCCTTTTCATAGAACCACAGACTGGTTTGGGGTGGAAGGGACCTTAAAGACCACCCAGTTCCAACCCCTGCCATGGACATGGACACCTCCCACCAGACCAGGTTGCCCAAAGCCCCATCCAGCCTGGCCTTGAGCACCTCCAGGGACGGGGCATCCACAGCTTCTCTGGGAAAAAAAAAATCTCTTTTCCCCTCTTTGGCATCATCATTCAGCGATGACAACCTTTAACTGACCTCAGGTGCAGTTGGTGGCCCTTTACATGGGCTGAATTACCTGTCCTGCCAACAGTACCTGTTTCACTCTCTTCCATGGCCGCACTTGTGTCTTGCCTTCAAGTGCATGGCTTTCCCTGATCTTGACGCAGAAGGCTCTCCTCCCTGCACTTACAGGAGCACTGTTACCTCTCAGCCACTGCAGGCATTGGCTTTTGCTTGTCTCTCGTCCTGCTTTGGTCCTCCTGTTATTACTGCTGAGTTTCACAGTGCTGCACCACAGGTACCAAGGAACACACGTATTTGGATGACAACACTATACCAAGATGCTACGATTACTCCTTGTGCAATAGTTTTTTAAATTGGCTGGACAATTTGTTTTCCTTTGATTTTTTTTTCCAACTGCATTTAATAGACTTAAAAATAACAATTTTATCTGCCAGTTCAGCCTTCCTATTTGATCAGCTGTGGCAGCAGGATGAAGTAATATGATTCAATTCCCAGACACGGAGCACAAACTCACCACAAATAGACATGTCTTTTGTAGAGAGAAGACAGTTCTGGCCTGTGTAAAAGTTTGCTGAAGATGCTTGTTTTCTGGAGACCCAGGCTTTTGTTCCCAGACGGCCCTGATGTGTGCTCAAGTTGCCTGCCTCTATACCCAACATCATTTGAAATGCTTATACTGTCCTCACAGTTCAGTATTTAAAAGGGATAAGTAAAAGCTTCTCCCTTGTAATTTGGTTACTTTGAAAGAAAGATGGACACGTTTTGAAAACTTTGCTTAGTTTTGTTTGTCCTTTGTTTCCCTTTCATTTTTTGTCTTGGAACTGTTTTTGTTAATGCCCTTGATATCAGTACAGGTGGATGATCTCATATTTTATCCAGTTACCATATTTCTGAATTCCAGACTGCTCTGGATAAGAAGTAGGTAGTGTAGCTCTTATAGCTTTGTTATTTTGGTAACATTCAGGGAACACTTTTTTTCCTTTCTTTTCTTTTTTTTTTTAATTTCAAAGTTTAATTTCCCATTCCTGCCCAGACCTCCTCTTTACAGAAGTGCTATATGAAGTGCCACATTCTGCGGTGTTCTCTATTGGCCACATTGTATAAGACAGACTTACCTACATTGTAGGTTATAAAATGGACAGACCAGCCCAGAATTCACCTATGAGTTTAAATTCTGATGAATGTCTTGGACTATTTTTTTGCCAGACTACAAAAATGTAGTGTTTTGCCTTTATGAGGATTAAGTCACAACTCAGTACAGACTCCCATGGGAGATACTGAGAGCCAGTCCATATAGCACAGAACAGACCATTGTAACAACTTATTAACTGGATATTAAAATCCTGCTGCTGGGATGGCAATTTCTTGAACTGCTCTGACTCAATAGCTTGAGTGCTTTAAATTTTGCATAAACTTAAAAGCATAAAGCATTTTTCCACCGTGACAGTGTTTTAGCATCAAATGCTAGGAATATGTCTTGTTCTGCCATATAAAGAACATAGCTCCAATTGTAAAGCTGGGGGACTGAGCTCTTTTTAGTGATTTCTTTAGGGTGCTTGAGTCTATGCAAATAGATGTTTCACTTTATTTCTTGGTAATTCTTTATTAAAGCCGTGAGCTCTAATGCTTTGGCAGTGAAGTCTAGCTTTTCCATTAGCTTTATTGATCTTCTTAATTTGTTTCTCTTAACACATCAGACAGTCTGCAAAGCAAGTGATGTTCTAGACATCTGATTTCCTTCCTGGGGTAAAACGGGTGGCAGCCATTTCACAGACGCAAAAACATCATGGTGATATCAAAATGGCATAAATATTGGGATGTTCTGGTGGACTCAACTCTGGATATTTATTTTTACTTGTTTTGCTTGTGCATTTGTCTTGTATAAAATATTATTCCTGTTTTTATTTTTTATTTTTTATTTTTTCATTAAGATCATGAATTCACCTGCTCTCACTGAAATCAGTGGCTTCTGTGGATTACCTAAAATTTTAGTTAGAATGCTTTCTGTGGGTCTTGTGCTTATAAATTACAATATCTTAGTGATGGTATTTTCATGTAGTCTAAAAATGGCTTTAGTTTATGGCCCTTCTGCTTTCTTATTTTACCAGTCTCCATAGTCTAGTGCATTCACATATATCCTCTCTTGATTTGACATTCAGTTTCTCATCCTGTCTTTGTATCTGGTGCGAATACACTTAATTTTGTTGTTCTTCATATCATGAACATTGCACGCATGCAAAATTCATCTTACGGATTGACACTTGCGTACTGAACATGGTGCTTTTTTCTTCCTTGCAACTTCATATTTTTCCCCTTTGTGATCTAAAGAATGTCTAATTGCTAAATGCGTAGTCTTTCATGTCCACCTGCTTCAGAACAGGAATTTGGTATGTCACTATAATTATTGTTTTCTTAGTTCCTCGTAGGAACTGACTCATTTCTGATATCTTTGACAGCTCTTTCTTCTCTTCTCCAGGGTCAGGTGGAGTATCATCTCTGCTGAATCCAGCCTCCCCTGTAGGTAATTCCAAAATGAATTCCTATCAGTTACTCACTCCCAGACTTCAGAACAGCCACCGTTGCTGGTATAATCAGTTGCTGTGGTGATCCAGTATGCACACATTGTTCCAGTTTCTACAGACTACATCTTCTCACAGACTCACATGTCCATGCAGATAGATGTTCTAAAGCCTGGACTGATTTGGTGTGCTGTGCAGTCAAGAACGAGTGGAACCTCTCCACAGGCTGGACGACTGAAAGGAGCACCTTGTGGGAGAACTAGAATTTCCTTCTGGTCGCTTGCTTGGCAATGGGACATAACTTGCTTTGCCCCTGAGAAAACATAGCTGCTCCTCCAACTGGGCTGGTCTCAGTGTCCAAGTGATTGGTGGAAATTACAACAGTGACACAAGATCTGGCATTTTTCAGCTTTCAAAATGCCAAATTACACTTGGCTATCTGTTTTATCCCAGGTCCTCTCCCAGTTGCTCTTAGAAGAGAGGTTCCTTAGCTATAGGCCCAAGCTCAGTAGTATTTTGCGGCCTCCTAAGACGGTTTCTCTGTCATCCCTTGGAATCCCTCAGCTCCCTCCATGTGCCTCATTGGCCTCGTCTTATCCAAACCAATAAAATCATTTCCAATATCCTTTATTCAAAAGTTTTCCCTTTGGTCATCACAGCAGCCTCCAGCAAAGATCAACAAAGACCAGCTTCACTTCTGCCTCACATCTGAACTGGGAACTAGACAAACCCGGACAGACATCCCACCAGCATGGGCAACCCCTGCTTGTACTGATGAGGTGATAATTGTTGCCTCTTGCCTTGTCAAAATCATAGCCAACATGCTCTTTTTTTTTCATTTTATGTCCCATTGCTAAAGTTCATCACATTAGTATATTTCTAAGCTTATCTATTGCTCAAGACTGACCTGAAAAATAATCTGCTTCTTATGGGTTTTTCTTGTCCTTGCTATTGTGTCTCACACAGGAGGAGGGTACATAACTGAGTTTCTCGGGCTTCTGAGCAGGTGCTTGTCACCAACAATTTTCCTGTGAGCAGGAGAACACCCACAAGTTCACTTTCCTTTACAAAAGGCCTGTCTACCCCCACTATTTTCTCCTGGCCTTTCCTGGTCCTAGCTGTGCTAGCCACTTTGCGTACCTTGCTTCACTGGCAGCATGGTTTCGTACTGGGACACTGGTAATTCTGACAAGATAATCCAATGGCACTATGACTTCATCTCAAAAATTCCAGCCAGGTCAGCCGCAGCTGGAGTCCTCACACGCTAGCAGGTGATTTTCCTGTAAGGGGAGGCAGCGCTGACTACCTTGTGAAGCCTTCATGCAGCCTGATCTTCAAGCTCACTGAAATCTGGGTATGTCTCTATAAACCAACGTAGTCGGTTAGGTGCTGGAAGCTGTACAGGGTGCTCTGCCAGGGTTAGTTAGCTCTGCTGGCTGTTGTTTTTCCATCTTGCACTACATTGTGACATGGAGAGTTTCCTTCTGTCTTTCTGCTCAGTTTGAGGGAGGTCTGACCGGCCTTGCTACGAGTCCATCCACAGAAGCAGCACGTTATTGCAGGTTGCTCTGAATCTGCTCTGAACAAACCATTACCCTTTCAGGAGACGGGCCCTGTGTTTGAAACTAAATACAGTACAGTTTCCAGCGTATCTAATAACGCGGTGCAGCAATTTTGTGGTAATCTGATGACACGCTCTGGTGATTGCCTACATACCCACTGCTGTGCCACAGCACAAACTGCAGCGGAGTTTAGCAAGGATCACTGGCTTTTCTTACACCTTGTGCTCTTCTCAGCACAGAAGGACAAGCTTGTCTTTTCCTTTCTCTGTATTTCACTTATCCATTTGTCCTTCGTGAAGAGGAGTTCCAGAAGCTTTTTCAGACAGGCTGTCACTGAATTAGGCCCCCAGATTTGTAACTGCCTCGGTAACACCAGTGGGCGAGGGCAGTGCACAACGCAGTCCTGCCCCACGGATCTGGGGGAATTGCTGTTGACTTTAGAAACTGAAAAGCAGAGACCAAGAACGAAAGGTACAGTGCGGCTTATGCTGAGCCATCACAAGTTGTCACAAACTGCAGCAGGAATAACTCAGATCATACATTTAGGAGAAGACTCCTCACCGTGAGGGTGGTTGAACTTTAGAGCAGACTGCCCAGAGAGGCTGTGTGATCTTCGTCTTTGGGAGACAGATACTCAAAACTCAACTGCACAAGACCCTGAGCACCCTGAATTAACTGTGACGGTAGTACAGCTTTGAGCAGTGAGCTGGGCAGGTGCCCTCCTGAGGTTCTCTCCAAATTGTTCTATAAGTCTGTGTCCAACAGCGTCTTTTAACTGCTCATCCTGTTTTCTGTCTTACTCTAGAAGGTGTGGTTTTAATCAGTCTCAGACATTCGTGTGAGAGAAGTCACAGCCCTCCCCTCGAGATGTTATCACCCTTTCCTATTAACTAATGAGATGGGACCTCCTCCGGCCTTCCTTGTTACTGGCAGTGTTACTCTATGATGAATTCTTAAGTCTCTGAAGTCCTTCACCAGGTTTATGATTACATGAAGACTTGTGCTTCAGTTCAGTCAGCCTGTCAAATGACACAGAAAAATCTTCCTGTGAAGCCCTGTAGCCCCTGTCTGGCAGGAACTCCTGCTGGCTCTGTGCTTGTATTTACACACCTGAAACTTAAGGAAGGAATGTACCTGTGGTGTTATCCACCTCACACCAAAGACCTGAGGCCAAAGTTATTTTTCTGCTGTGTTTTTTTTTTTTTTTTTCCCCTAGCTTTCTTATATGTATATATATATATTAATAGTTGCATTTAGCTAGTTGCTTCTTTGGGGATAGCTTTAATTTTGTGGCAAAATGCCTTTTTATTGCTGTTGGTACATGTGTGAAAATTGCTTCTAACAAACATCCCCTTCCCCATGCAACTTGAAGTCTGCTAAGTAAAAGTCCTTGCAAAATGAGAAAGTCAGGATGTTCTCATCTCTTCTTCGCACAGTACGTGCATGCCTCCAGCTCACCTTGACAAAAGAGGCAAATTGATCTCCATATGAGGAATTACAGCTTCAGAAGTGCTGTTAAAATAGCCTTGTCCTAGTACATCAAACTGGCAGCAGTTTTCATACCTCCTGGAAACAGACACAAATTCCCTCTACCCCCTCCTCACCAGGTGAACCCTATGTCCTTTCAATATGGGTGGGCTATGCTTTAGTCATCTGCTTTTGGAAGTGATGCCTGCCATTCCTAGCTGCTGTTTGCCCCCTTCATTTTGCTGATCCTCCTTCCTGAGTTAAATGCAAAATACATTAAAAGTCTAAATTTTAAATACGTACAAGCAAGAGATGCTCTTATAAATTCCAGAGGTGATGTCTTTTAATCCTACTGTTACTGTGCATATTTGGGACATGAATGTTTTCTGGTATGTACTTTCCCTTGAGGCAGTCAAATCACTGAAAAGAGTCTCTGAAAGTTTCTGTACAGAAAAAAAAAAAAAAACACAAAAAAACAGAGAAAAGCAACATCAAGAAATGGGGCAACACTGACTACTGGCATTAAGAACTGGTTCTGCAGCCTGTCTTGGACACACATGGAAAGTGCACACTGCAATTGCTTATCAGGCCTTTAATGAGCAATCGTCACAGAGGTGGAGGCTGCTGATGTCAAGCAAAAGCTGAGCTCATTACATTTTTTTTTTCCTGAATCATACAATTCAGTTATTTATGTGTAAATGATTTGTGCAAAGGGGCTTTTCAGACATAGCTATAGAAACCACTACCACATTTATTAGTCACTTAACATCAAAAAAAAAAAAAAAGCAGAAGTACAAAAATAGTTGGAACCCAAAGTTTAAGTGGTTACTCGTTCATGGGAAGTTTCTTCTTTCCTTCACATTCAGTTAAGTCTTCAGAGGAAAAAAACCAGTCATCTGGTTCAGAACAAACATCTTCCTGAGGAAAACAATCAATGAGTGGATGGATTTTGGGATAAACATCTACTATTAAGATCATACCTACCATTCTGGGCAACACGGAGAAAAAACACAGGACAAGAGAAAAGGCTTCATGCAGGTGCAGGACACACGATAAGTGCTTACACATTGGTCTGGTCCATTTTCTCCTGCTGCTTTTGACAGTGCATGTAGTAAACTCATAAGCTAAAATGACTTCCAACCATTTTTGGACCATTCCATTGCTAAGCAGGCCCAGTAAGTACCCCTGCTTAAAACAGTGGAGTGAACAGCTGCTGGTTTTAGGGTTTTTTTTCTTCCTTTTTTTCCCTTCTTAGTGGTTCCTCATTTCTATGCAAACTGGAGCTCTGTGTAGTCTACAGGCAGAAGACGTGGCCAGACTTTCAGGGTCTTGAGAAATCACCAGTTTCCTCTGAGATTGCACGGCACAGACCCTCCATGCTGCAGATGCACGGCCGTAACTTCACATTCAGGAATCATCGTTGCAGCTGAGCTTTGCAAAGGGCACACTCCCATTTGAATCAGATGGGAAGCGGAAGCGGATTTGAAAGGGAAGTTTGTAAAGTGGTCACATTTTCCTGGGGAGAAGACACTGTCTGCCCGCTCCAAGTATTACTGGCTCCCCTTTCGTGTGATGTACCTTCATATTCAGCAAAACAAGATGAAATTAAAAAATGTTCCAGAGTCATAAAAGCTGGAAATAACAAACTTTGAAAGTCACCTAAACCTACTGCATCGTAGAACTGCTTCTTTCTGCCCCAAGCCAAGTGCAGTTTTTTGCCTGTTTTTCCAGTTTTTCCTTAAGGGTGTTTGTTGTTGTTTGTCTACTGTTTATTTTTTATTTTTCCTAGGGTAAAGTGCTCTGTGGCAACCCTAATAAATGAGAAATGGACACCTATGCTACAAAAGATCTCAAAAATTGCATTGTAAGTTCAACACTACACAGCTAAGGTATATTTTACATTTTTTGGTGGCAACTGAGCACAAACCTTAAAATTATTTGAAAATCTCAAGGAGAAGTTGCCAAATACTTTCAGAGAGTTGAAAAGAGTTGTGCATTCGGCGATCAGTAACGAGCCCAAGAGGAGCTTTATTCGGTGCAGTTTCACATCTATTAGACTATTCTGTCCTTACAGCAGTCTCCAGAGAGAGCCTCTGGCTGCTTCTTAAGGTCAGTGAGTCATTTTTATACAATAAATGATCTCGCTAGCTGGAAATGTTGGAAAGGCTCCCGGCTCCTCGGTGTCCATACATCAGTGAGTCACGTTAATCCCTGCTTTCACGGGTGAGAATGCACCCCACCCAGCCTGCCCCCAGCACTTTATTTCCTTTGTCTTGCTTTGTGTTTTTTCACTTTCCTAGGAGCATTAAACTGATACAGATCTGTGTATTTTTTTTTTTTAGTCTGTGGATAGAATAAGAATAAAGACAAAAAAAAAAAAAAAAAGGCAAAAACCTACCAACCATGATTCAGATTCCCCGCCTTGGCTTTGCCACTTGTAGGCACTAAGCAGTTAGCGGTGTTCCCACAGGTCCCTGGCAGTGCAGAAGGACAAGCTGTCCCGGGTCAGGAACAAAGCTGTCTTCTGCACACCACAAGGCTTGGAGACAGCAAGTGTTGACAGTCAGGACGCTGAAAGGCTTACTGGTTTAGGCCCAGGTGACACACGTGGTGTGGCACGCCGTGTGATCAGTAGCAGAAGGAATAGTTGGCCCCCCGAGGCGTGACTCCAGCACAGAGCGCAGCGGCATCTCTGAGCTGCAATCCAACAAACGGCATGGAGGAAGCAGACCAACATATCTTTGACAAATGCCCTTATTCCTCCTGGTAGGAGTTAGTAGGCAGTTCCCCTTGTGAAACATTAGCCTAAAACATTGCCTGCAAGCCCTCATTAACATCTCTCCTTACTTCCAACTCTACAAGACATTTCTCCTCCAACTTTTTTTTCTTTAGTTCATCACTATTGCTTGTTTTTCTTTAAAGCTCAGTTTCTATTTGACTTAATCCCTGCAGAACATAGATGCAAGTAAACAGCACTCTGTTAGTAATAGGGTAATTCAGTAGCACTGATTACAAACCAGGCTATTAACACTTTTTCTTCCATGCATTATAGCACAGGCAAGCTTTGATGAGGTTCTTGGGAGGTAAAGTGGCTTTTAATGGAGAAGTTTGTCCTTACCTATAGGAAGCGGAATGCAGAATAAAGGCAAGAGCTCATCAAGGGAGCAAACAGACCAAGTACAACCTGACTTTTTGGTAAAATGTTAAGGTAGCAAAGCAGGGACAGGACAAATAGCAAAGGGTTTAGGAAGCGAGGGTAAATTTTTCTGATAGTAAGTATTAACAAACATGGAACACATCAAAATGAAGGTGGGGCTGTTTGTCCAAGAAGTTAAGTTTTATTTGTTTATTTAGCTACAGCTTAAAAAGACAGGAGAAAAGCATGTTAGTTTAGCATCTATTGTGCAAGAAATGGGGAAGTTTGAGGGGTGGAACCCGATACAAAGAAAAGACATAAAGAAAACTCAGAAGAAGTTTGCAAAGACTTGAAACAGAGGGGTGCAAACATGAGAGATGACCATCACATGTTCTTGAGTGCATCTTCCCTGAGCTCCAGAGCAAAGGTAAAAGCTATGCTGCAGCCAGTGGGAAAGATCCTGTACAGAAACCCCAGAGACTGAGGAACACTTGCTTTGACTAGTAAATATCCAGCTAAGTTTCAGGTTGTTTGAAAATTGTAATTTAGCCCTCATGGGCTGTCCTCAAATGAAACATTCAGGAAGAGGAGGCCTGGTTCTGGAGGAGAATAAGGTAAGGCTGAATATGAATGTCTCCAAGGATGGAGATCCCATGGTTTCTCTGGGCAGCCTCTGCCACATTCGACCGCTCCCTGACAGGGAATTTTTCCTTATATCTTGTCTGAATTTCTCTTGGTGCAACTTGCACCTTTGTCCTTCCACTGCACCCCTTGTTCTCTTGCAGTGACCCTCCACTAAGATCCTGGCTCTTCCTCCTCTGTACCACCCGCCAGGCGGCTGAGGACAGCGGAGAGGTGTCTCCCCTCTACTCTGCATCTCCCTGGCAATCTTGGTGCTCCTCTTTAGTCGGCTAAGAACCTGGAAACACAGATGCTTTGTCAAGACACCCTCAAAAAGTGAGGACAATTGGAAGACTTCAACCTTCTTAAACTTTAAACTTAAAAAAAGTGCAAACAAACCACATCAAATTATCTCACGTGGCCTAAAGGTCGAGTGGAGCCAGTGAAAATAGTTACCGCCACCTGTTGTTAGTGGGCTGGCTATCCAACCTCACTCAATTAGAGGTTAACACGGGATGCTGCCTTCACTTGTTCAATTCTTACCCTGCTAATGTAGGATTGGATCTGAGATCTTCAGTTTCAAAGGACAAAAGAGTCAAGACAGAGCGTCCTCTAAGTTTGCATCTTGCAGACCTCTTCATTTCCTAACTGGATTACATTATTTTTAGAATGTGTTCAGTCTCCTTGTGACCTGGTTTCTTCCCATTATAACACGAATGATTAACGTATAACCTTTCCCTCGGGAAGAGCTGGCATCTCAACAGCCAGCAAAGTTATTACAGTTCTGCAACTCCAGCACACTTCTCATCCATTCATCATTACTTTGATAGGAAGTTGCTGCATTGAAGTGATCTGATCTTTCAGCAGCCAACAGGATAAGACTTGCCTTACAGGTTGTTGCTCTAGTATAGCAAACATCAGGCAGGCTCGCAGACACCCGGGACCGTTCCTCTTTCCATTTATCTTTTAGTACTGCTAATAGGAAAGTGTTTTTATTTTGCGTTTCTCCATAAAATATTTTGACAGAAATGGAAGCAAAAGGACAAAAGAACGACAACATTTCTTTCAGCAAAAGATAAAACAAATGGCAAGAAGATATTGGCTTAGGATCTCAGTGGTAATGGATACAGCATTCTCTCGGGGGGGGTTCTCAGGCACTTGCCAGACCACTGCAGTAATTGCCTGTGAAGGGGCAGTATTTCGATGCAAGAACGTCATGGAGGTGGGAAAGTGAAAGCCCAGGAAGACTGAACTAGGCTAAGGTAATATAACTACAGCTCTGAGTAGGAACTAAGATCTGGGATGTTAGATTTTAGACAAAAACTTAAGTTACTTAAAACAAACAAATGAACAAACAAACAAAAACCACTGATTTTTCCTTCCTAATTTCAGGGATTTCTTAGTTGAAATCCCTATCTTTTCTTCTGAATAGCAAGCGGTAAAAAAAAATAAAGAACCCAAAGGTAGCTGAATCTGGGCAAAAAGCTAAATAGAAACTGAACCTAGTGAACCCAGGCTGTGGAAAGCTAGCCAAATCCAAACTGTGGAAAACAGCAGCTACCGCTCTGCTCTTTCCTTGAAAGCAGGAGTAGGCATGATAGGCATGGAGAAGTAACTCTGCAAACTCTGAAGTGAAGCCTATGAAGAGCGTTAGGAAAGAGACAGCAGCGTGGCCTGGGGCGAAGGCCTGATGCCAGGAGGGAGGCGTTCCTGCACGGCCCCCAGCTATCTGAGCTGCTCGGCCTGAAACACTTCATGAGCTAACGTGACTGTCAAGAGCCTCAGCTGCCATTTCAGGATCAGTACTGGGATATTCTTCATGCTGCTCTGAATGTTGATTATTTCTCTATTGATATTTTAAATGACCTTACTCAGCAAAAACCATCGAGACCTGTGACAGAAGAGGTTTCAGTGAGCTCCATTCCTAACCTACGCCACAAGGCCGTACGGCACACAGCGACATCAGAGTACGTGGGCCAGGCCCACCTCCACAGTCCGTACAGATGAGGGGACAAGAGGCAGGCTGGCTGGCAGCCCTTGGACTCAGAACAACACCTCGAGAAGCAAAACTGTGCCCAGATGGTGAATGTGGCTGTGTAAAGGAAGAAAGGATGGAGAACACATCCTACTGCTACCCTAGGGAAACCCATCCTTGCATGGAGACCGCTCTGCAGGTATCAGGGCTGTTACTGGGTGTGCTCTAAGCTCCTACTGCTGAGGCAGCCGATCAGGGTGCTGATCTGGTGTCTTGTTCCCATCTATGCAGAACTTCCTTGGCCTTGCTGAAAATGAGAACAATTCAGCTCATATTCTCCAGTTTCTTTCCTTGTCCCTCTTCTCCTCAAAACAGTCACTGGAGCAATCTCCTTCCTTGCCCACTAGAGTCTCCCTCTGCCTTGTTTTTTCTCTCTGTCAGTTTATGCATTTTCTCCTTCCCCTGAATGTTTTCCACTGAACCATGTTCTCTCGTTTTTTCCCTAAATAGTCTCCTGCTTTGCCCAGCACAAAGAACATACAGTGGTCTTTCCTCACAGATGAAATCTCTAGAGAACTGCAAGATCTTAATTACCATTGATTCTAATTAACATATCCCAATCCTTCCATGCCTTGTGAAGCTGTTTTGGAAGCTCACACTTTTTATGCTCCTGTATCTGTGAACATTTTAACTTGTGATCACATTGAGGTGCCAGAGCAGGGAGGACAGTTTCTTCTGCACTACAGTGGTGCTGCTCTTCTGTCACCACCTTTCCTGGTGCTCTTCCAAGGTCAGACTTTTCGGGATTTGCTCACCCATCTTCATCTAGTACAAAGCACCATATTGAATGCTATTAAATAATTACGAGCCATCTGTATGTATTGATGATGATGTATTATATCATCATTGCAGATTAACATTTAGATGTGTTTGATTTGAGATTTAGGCTGAGTTTAATGAGTTCTTTCTTTTTTTCTTCCCTGCCTGAACATATTCCCTCACCTCTACCTGTAAAATGCTTTGAAATTGTCCTGGGTACCAGAACAAACAGATCTGCAGTCTAACCATTTTAATCAAAACAGTGCCCGTGTTTCCCCCCAGATCACCACTACTGAGCTTACTT
Organism: Anser brachyrhynchus; assembly: GCF_964034855.1. Taxonomy (NCBI): domain Eukaryota; kingdom Metazoa; phylum Chordata; class Aves; order Anseriformes; family Anatidae; genus Anser; species Anser brachyrhynchus. Next base: position 101,413,185 of record NC_137696.1, on the reverse strand, counting down.
GTGTAATCAAGTCAGATGCAGCACAAAAGCCATTAAGATATGCTCGCTTTTCACCTCCTCTTCCTTTACGACCCCTGTTTTCACACAAGGAAAAGCCATAGCTCTTGATTGCAAAGACTTTGCAGCGGTGAAGTAAAGGGCAATGTCATTTTATTCTTGTCTCCATTATGCAAAACCGCACTCTGATCTTTCTTACTGCTACGAACTCCCGTGTGGGTGTTCCAAGTATCGGACAGGAGACCCGTTTACCTAAAACTTCCCTTTCTGTTCAGTCCTCCTTTTAAAAAGGGTCTAGACATGGCCTTGGAAGAACATAGCACAGCGCAATTGCCAGGAAAAAGTCTCTGATGGAAGACTGTGAAGTCTGTGTTACAGTGTACATATTTATACGCCATTCTCGCTTGTACCAAATACCGGTATATTTGGCCCTTGTGCCAGCTGCAGTTTTTGTTAAATCCTGGTCCTACCGTGCAGGCAGGCAGCAGCCTGTCCCCACCTGTCTCCTCACACGTGCTGCCAGGAGAGGGCATCATTTTAAAGTAAATCTCAGAAAGACCGAGTTAACACCACTTTTTTATACCCACTTACCGTGATGCTCACCCAATTTACCAGGTTTCACAAGGACCTGCTCTGCTTCTCCTTCTCGAGCAGGCAGCAGGGTGTTAAAGGAGGTTACGCCTTAAAGGGGGTGTTAAAGGGTGGATTTTTGGCTGCGAGAGGTGTTTGCTTTTTTTTTTTTTCCTTTACCTTTAAAATAAAATCATAAAATAAAATCTCACGTTGGCTATCACTTTTTCTAAGTGCTCTTGCCGGCTGGAGCCAGGCAGTTGGCTCAGCACTTCTTCTGGAGATTTCTGAAAACCTTGTAACCTCGCTTCCTTTCCGACCCAACTAAATGGGTGTTAGCCAATTCTGATTTTCCTGTGTTACAAAGGAACTTAAATGAAATATTGCATATTGAAAAAATGTTGACGAACCAGGCAGACCACTCATCACCAAATTGCCCGGTCTGGCTCCAGGAGTTCCCACTCCTTTCAAAATCTTCCTGTACGGCTTTGTAACAGGGGGAATGGGCAGCAGTTTTCCCCCAACATTTCCTGCTGAGCTGTACTTACTGTAGAAACCAGAGTGAGATGTTAAAAAGACTTCTTAGCTCTTTATTTAAACTTCTGAGGATAGAGGGGCCTTTTTCATGATGACTTTCCAAAATCTTAAAAAAAAAAGAAAAAGGAAACAAAGCCGGTAATAGTTACGCCATCTGTATGCACAGCAAGTATGCCCTGGTCTTTTCTGCAAACTCATCACTATTCTGGTGAGCAGGAGCTCATTTGCATCAGATGTCTGAAGCCTGTAATAGCTCAGTGCACCAAGAGCGGCTCACACTCTTGCTCCCAACGCCAAGTGCTGTGGGAAGCAAAGGAAACCGATAAAGTGATCTTTCAAAGAGGGAATCCTATCCAAAGGTACACAAACACGTTGGGAGCTCAGCCCTAGAAGTGCCAATGGGACTCAGGTCCCATTGGTTTTAATGGAAGCAAGATACTTAAATAAGTACACAGGCTAAAGCTTTTTAAAATTTATTTATTTCAAAAAGCTCCTTTTTATGCTATATGATCTGAGATGCCGATTTCCCAAAGCAGCTGGTAAAACAGAACTAATAGCATTTAGTAAACATTTGGCTTCTAGTGGCAGATAGAGTAGCTCACGAAGACAAGTTTCCTGCTTGCTCAGTGGGATGTGACACCGTATGTCTAACCAGCTACATAAATACTGCGATAACCTTGCTTCAGTATGCATGGAAGACATTTCACTTGCTTTCACTTTAAACACCTTGACCATGCAATTTGTCATCACATAGCATTAACTCTGTGCTGGCTAATCCTAGAGAGAAAGTTGTGAATAAGGCAGAAATAGTAAAACTGTGCAATAACGTCTGTGCATTCCCCTTTACACCAAATCAGGAGAAGCAAATGCACGGATAGATACACCTCATACAGGATTGCACTTTCATGTGAACAGATTCATTTCTCATCAAGCTTTACCTGTTCCCAAACAAAACGCAATGAGACTGATTCTCCTTTCCCACTGCTGCCCAGCCCGTTTGAAAATCAGGGCTCCAGCTGCCTCTTCTCAGTGCGAGGCAATTCCTATCTTGGGGAAATTTAGGAGGTTTCTGCAGGCCATGGGCTTCCTCCGCACATGGTGCCCTGTGGTACCTGCCCTCAGCAAACAGGAAGTTCAACCATTGCCTTTAAAAATTTTCCAAAGATTATAGGCCAGATTCCTGGAATAGAAGTTGCCTTGTCATGAATTAGACTTGGAAGAAACAAGGTAAAAAAAAAAAAAATAATCCAGTTGCTTCACTCCAGAGAGCACAGTTTCCCAAATTACAAGAGCTCCAGCTGTACCATGGTGCTTGATGATGCTCTTTAGGCCTCCGCTCTCTCACTCTCTCAACAGGGCAGGGGAGAAAACAAGATGAAAAGCTTGTGGGTTGAGATAAAGCCAGGGAGATCACTTACCTCTTAACCTCATGGACGAAACAGACTCAACTTGGGGAAAAAATATTTAATTTATTAGCAATTACAATAGATTTGGATGGTAAGAAATGAAGGCAAAACCTAGAACACCTTCTCCCCACCCCTCTTCTTCCCAGGCTCAGTTTCACTGCCTTGTTCTGACTCTCCTACCTCCTTCCTCCTCGAGCAGTGCAGGAGGGATGGGGAATGAGGCCTGTGCTCAGTCCGTGACAGCTCCTCTGCCACTCCTTCCTCCTCATGCTTCTCACCTGCCCTGGCATGGATCGCAGCTCCTTTGGGATAAACCTGCTCCAACGGGGGCTCTCCACGGGCCGCAGCTCCTTCAGAGCTTGTCCATCTGCTCCTAGGTGGTCTACCATGGGCTGCAGAGTGGAGATCTGCTCCCCTGTGGTCTTCTGGGGGCTGCAGGGGAAATCTCTGCTCCAGCGCCTGGAGCACCTCCTTCCCCTCCTCCTCTCACCTTGGTGTCTGCAGGGCTGCTTCTCTCACTTTCGTCCACACTCCTCTTTCTGCTTGGCAGCGATTTGCTCCTCCTTGAACATGCTTCCATAGAGGCATCACCATCTCCTTTTTGCCGAAACGCGTGGGGGACGCCATGGAGTCCCATCCCCTGGTCCTACAAACCGAGCTGTGGTTAGAGCCCCATCCAGAAACTGACGGATACCGACGTTAAATGTGACCAGTGCCCCATCTTCAAGCAATCCCCTAGGCCTCCACACTACTCTGACTGGAAAACTGCTCCAGAGCCGTATTCCACTAACAAAAATATTCTTCCGATTTCGAGCCAAAGTTTACTCTTGGCAAGCTCATATCCATTTGTGTTGTGTCAACACAATTAAAATAGCTCTTCTTCCTTCATGCGGCCTGCTGTCATGGTGTGTGTGTAGGCGCCGATGGCATTCCTTCACAACCTTTGTTTTGCTCCACTCTCACTTTGCAAGACTCCGTTCCTCAGACCATCCCAGCAGCTCTTCTGTACGGCTGATCTTTTAGATGCAGTTTTCTTGAAAATGGGTGGCCACAGTCAGGGTTGGGGAAAGTGTATTCTTCAGAAGGAAAGCTACCAGAGCCTCACCCTTCTGCTGTAGCACATTCCTGTTCCTACTAAATACAGACTGGTTAGCAAATGAGATGTTTTTCCTTCTCTTTTTGTAGCAGCAGCTGCAAGTTGTTGAGCAGAAGATTATTGATTTTTTTTTTTCTTTCTCTCCTCTTCAGTCATTTCCAACGAAAACTCCCAGGGAAGCAGTTGAAATTCTGGTACTGGTCCCTGAGGGTGTGACTTAACACTTACACTAATCCCATCTCTCTTACTGCAGCCACCGAGGACATCTGTTGTTGTATGTAATCCCCCTTGGCACCAGCGCTGCTTCCTAACATTGCCATCTGCAAACAACGCTGCAAATACTCCTACTTGGTGTAGTCATTACTAAAAACATTATTGATAGGCTCCCTTCAGGCTGAAAGCATCATCAAGACAACCCATTTTCCCATCAGCTTGACCCTGGCTGGTGTGTAGAGCCTGTTGCTGGGTCACCTTACCCTTTAGTTAGATAATCAGGTCTGAGATGGAAATTTTTACCTATTCCCGATGGATGAAATACGTATTTCCTTTTAGACAATTATTTTTGTTAAATAATATCGGTAAGTTATGCGCGAATCACTTCCAGAAAACCATTTTTCCCATTTTCTGTTTACCTCTATGGACTCAACCACTCCCTCCATTTATTCTGAAGCCTTGCATCGTACTGAAATCAGGCTATGAAGCCTACCAGTACTGGGTACCAACCTTTTCCCTACAGAAAATATAGCATCTACATTATATATCCTTGAAACACGTGTATTTTTTTATCCTTCTCCCCATCCCAGCTTGACTCAGTAATAATTTTTTTAGACTAGACATTTGTTACTATTTTTTCCCCATTTTGAGATGATTTTAGTACCATCGACTTAAGATATAATGCCTCTTCTACTGCCACGTCTTTGAAGCCCCTGGGCACTCAGCTTCTCCTGCTTATCCAGATTTATTCTACTGAAATCAAGAAACACACAGACCCTGTTTTGTATATCCTTCAACTTATATTAAATGGTTTGAAAGTTTAAAATTGGATTCAAGTAGTTTCGTGGGTTTTTTTAGCCCTGTTCTTGCAATATCTTGGTAATTACAACTATTCACCTTTGTTGGCTAAACAATTCTTGGCTGGAGGGTGACAGTGACAATACAAAGTTAATCTCCTGTACCAACACAATTCTCAGCAGCATTTATCTAGCAAGAGAGAGATATCTCTATCCATAATTTAATCACCTCCTGCTCGGTTTCCAGCAGATTCCCAGCAGAACCCACACTGTCAAAGTAATTTGGCCTATGATTTATTTACGTTTTCCTTCAGCATCCAGCTTATTTCTACATCTGTTTTTTGAATAATGCATGCCTTGTAACAACATTTCGGTCACACACAACACACACATTTGTATCTGCTTGTTCCTCATCACAGCAACCAAACATCAGAGGTAGAGGCAACCCCTAGAAGACTCTCCATAGGGCTTTAGGGGCCTCTGCCCCAATTTTGGTTGTAAAAGTCCTATCAGAAGCTCCAGCACTTGTTTAATATCTGCTTTGTGTTAAGTAAAACTAACAATGAAAAAGACTTCCTAGATTTCCAGAGGTGTTCTCTGCTTTCCACTACCCTCTGCAAGCACCAGCAACCCCAACACCCGGTGACCCCAGCCCTAGAGGTGGCTCACACTGCAGCAACACAGCACTCAAGGTACTTGCATCAGAACAGCTCTAGGAAAGGCTACGTGATGGACATCCAAGGTTACCTACCCCAAGCACAGTTCAACAAAAGCATTTGCCTCCCTCTCCATCATGAGGAGCTGTAGGGTCCAAGTACTGGAAGCTCGGTCGGCTCTTGATGGAACAGCCTGAAGCTTGGCCACTCCCTTTGCAAATAGCTACCGAAGTGTTTTGTTCTCCCCAGCCTGCTTTTTCTCCAGGCCACTGGCAGCAGTTGGCCCTTTTTTACCTCTCCAGCCTTTACAACGTGAACGGTCTGTTCAGAGGACTCTGACAATCCCGAGCACCCAACCACAGCTGTATCTATTAAGAGAAGAGCAGGCAGTCAGGAAGCTGAGGCAACCCAAAGGCCCCAGGTCAGGTAACTGTAGAAGAGTGCCAAGGAGCCACAATCTTCTGGCCTGCAGCTGTGCACGTTACTGATGCTGTACCTCTTTCTGTCCATGGCTGAGCTTGGAGCGCAGCTGCCCGGTCTCCCCTGGCTCCCTGAGCAAGGCCAGGTCGGTGCCGTGGCTTCTGCCTTGCAGGTACAACCTGCCGATTTGGCTCAGCATCCGAAGAACTGCATTGCTCTTGGTAACCCTCCTGAGCCCTGTTCAGAAAAAAACTCAGTTTCTTTCTTGTGTACTTGCAAATTCGACTGTGGAACTATCTTAGCAATCATCTGAAGCACCTGGAGCTCCCTTCCAGGAGAGACCAGAATAACACAAAACCTCTGAGACTTTCAAACAAAATGCAAAACGCATTTCCTTGGTCTACGTTTCTTGTATTAAGAGCCTGCAAACTCGAAGACAGACAGCTATGTAAGTAGTTCTGCTTTTGCTAAGTCCATCACCAAGCCATCTGAGCTTGTTGCAGTGCACTCACATCAGACAGAGCTCAGAAGTGATCACTCAAGGGCAAAAGATTGTAGAGAAATTGCAAAAGTGTTCTTTAATGCTCACATTCTGGACAGAAGTATCGTTTCCAGTTTACAGACAGTGTATAGGAGGCAGAAAGTCCCTCTCGGCCCCTGTTAAGTTTTCTGCCGGCGCTCAGCCTCAGAGCCATTTGGGATTCTCTGCTTTCAGCGAGTCACTATTTCCACTGGGAGGTTTAATCCATCACACAGATAATAATTTCTACAGCCAGGCAATGGAGCCGTGTTCAGTAACAGCCAAAGGTTTCTGTATGGAATTTGATACCAAATCTCTGGTACGCTAAATTTCTCTGAGTATCTGCAGCTGTCATTCGGCCAAGAGAATTCCTTCTTGGCCTTGCGCAGGAAGCAGCAGTGTGTTAGATCTGTACAAACCCACTATAGAATTCAGGCAGAGATCATCAAAAGTGTTTTAATGATTAAACTATGTCAAACATTAACAATGTAGGTATATTCAGATGAGCCAAGGGTTTATTTCTAGCACATTTAGACAGCCTATTTTGAACACTGTAGCTGCTGTACTGAGCTATGTAAAGACTCTGCAAACCAGTACCTAGAAATGAAGACACACACTCAAGCTTCGATAATGTAAACATAACAGACACTGTCTCCTTCAAAACAAGGAATGAAAACCCACAAGGTTAGCAGGAGAACTTATTAATTCCCTAAAAGATGTGCAAAAATTTTTAAAAAGATTTAATTTAAAAAAAAAAAAGAAAAATTAAACATGTTAAAACTGGCATTTACATAAATATCAAAAACAGATAGCTAAACTTGAGCAATGACCAACTGAACGTCTTGCACAATTTCATTTTTCAGAGCTTAATGAATAAGATATTCATAAGCCAAACTCCACCACTGCAGACACCAGAATAACATCCCAGCAATAGATATTGGCTTTGCAATTAGCTCCTCATACGTGCAAGGCAAGATTTTACAGGAAGGAGCAACTTTAACAAGCACTCTAAACAAATCCTCAGATAGCAAGCCAAAACATTACTGGTGATATACACAACTCACATTACAGAAACAGGCATCTCCAGCACATTTCAGTAACATTTAAAAAACATTACATATGACTTAGACCGTTTCATTTTGCTTGTTTGGGGAAAAAAATGTTTGTTAGGCACATTTTAAAAATGAACATATGCTACATGAAGAACAGTACAGATACCAACTTAAATACAGACAATTCCGTCAGAAAAGCATCTTTCTGTCTTCGTTTTTAAATACGCTTTTGGATGTGTCACAGACTTAAACAGTAGCTTCTAAAGCGTGGATATGGCTATGGTAACAACACTTGAAATTCTGCCAGTTTCCATATTAAAAACCACTCTTCATTTAACATTTAAGAATTCCCAGAAATAAGAAAAAGAAAGAGAAAATAAAAGATGGGTCCACCCTGTATATACCCTAAACCTCAGAGACAATAATTAAGTCTTCCTGGACTGTGTAAGCGCCAATTAATTTTACATTAGTGACATACTTCAAATAAAAAAATAAGATCTATTAAAAAGGTAAAATAACTTTCCCATCTGGTTTGTGACTGTTTAGTCAGTTAAAGCCAAATATACAAAACTAAACGTGCCATTTCCAATTTCACTGTATCATGTAAGAGATACTTAACGCTGTGTATCACATACAGAACAGTAAAATGATCAATGGATTCTTCTAAATGACTTTTTAATAAAAAGTCAATCAACTGAAAAGTTGAAACATACCCTAATTTTTAAACCAGTAATAAGCTTTGGGCCCTGCTTTTTAATTTAAGGCATGTGTGTTTATCTACTGAAACCAGCATCGTACAAATTACCTCTACAATCACATGCACGATCTACAGTAAAAAAATGGAGTTTAGATTACAGTGTTTTCAAATTGTGAATCATAATTCAGCACCTATCATATTGACTAGTAAGGCAACAGCAGTGTCGTATACTACAATAATACTCCCTTCCACAGTCTATAGCGGGGTCAGTGACAGCCCAGAATTATTTTTAAACTTTAACCTACTTTTATGTTCTGTATACAGTTTCTAGGGTGTTTGCACTGGTTAAGTCCTACATAAATCACACTATTCTAGGCAGGAATAGTTACAGTAGCCATTAGAGTATTAGTGCACAACTCTTATTGTGCTTACAATCAGATGATTTTGTTGTTGGGGTTATCAAAATGGTTTTTCAGTTTGGTCTTCAATCCTTCCTTTGTTTTCTTTGTTTCACATTGTTCTCAAGGGAAGAAAAGCTGTTTGTGTACCCGTTCACAGTGGCTGTAGAGCCATTCTGATACTCTTTCCTCCTCGAGGATGCCTTCTTGTTGTAAGTCTAGAATATACGGAAAAGCACATGGTTTTGCTTAAACAGGTATAAACGACCACTTCCTCACAGTAGATCAAGACACACAAAAGCAAACTTGCATCCACCATGTTTAAAGACCTTGTGCTGGTGGCAGAGTCTAATAAGCTTTACCATTTTTTGTGTGTAAGGCTATACTATGTGTTTCATTCATCACAATAAGAGAATTAGTTCACTGGGAAAGAACAAGAATTGTAGTATGATGGTAGCATTGGCAGTACTACGTTAACAGTCACTTAGAAGCAGGGAAGCAATTTCATGAGCAGACTAGAGCCTAAGAATATACCCAAAATGACAAGTCAGGAAAGAGTTTGATGCAACACAGGTGACTATCTCCAGCAATGCCAGAAGAAGTGGATAAACAAGAACAGTTAGGGACGTTTCAGAGACAGAAATGCAAAACAAATTTGCAGCAGCTGACGTGTGAAGTAGGAAAGAAGTAAAGACTAACAGCTCTGAGGAGATTCAGGGCACCAAAAATTACAGGCAGTGGAAAGAATATAAGTGACAATCTTTTTGAAAGATTAAGAGACCTTGCCTGGTAAGAATGCATTGCCCAAAGCATGTGTGTGTGTGAAGGAAAGTTAAAATTTAAGTAAAGCTGATGAAGAAATTAAAGCAATATTTGGAATATACAATCAAGTTTAATTTGCATGTTCCTAAGAAGCAATTTATATGAACCACAGAACTTATTTTAAGAAGTACCAGATCATAAAGGTGAAGCCTGCTATGTTTTCCTGCTATATTCTGGACCTGAAATATTTGACTCTTTCAAGAGACATTTAAAATATGTCTCAGAATTGGTTGTCCGGGGGCTGGAGCTTGCACACGTTTGATTTTTTGAAGATGGGGACATCTCTGCACAGAGCCTGATTATGAACTACTCCGAACAACATAGATCAAAGTCCAAATCTGTTCAGACATGAAACAAATTTCACAGAAACACAATTCCAAATGATAATTTTCCATACAGAAATACAAGCCAATGCTTATAAAGGTGAATCAAAACCAGATTTTTGTACGTTGATAGTTTGGGAAGTTTCCCTGGAAATAGAATAAGCATTTACCCTTGTAAGAACAGTAGGGAACAATTCCTTTGTTTGCTTCAGAGGTTCACAGGCTGCTGTTTTATTTCAGAATGAAAAGCTGTTTCTTACATAAAGCTCCTCCTCTCCCTCATCTGCAGTTAAAATTGCATTAGTAAAATTTGTTTTTGTATTGTGATTTCTGATCATTCTGAATTATGCAGAGAACACACCTGAAGCTCTCAAATTTGAGGGCACACCAGCAAGTACAGTACTCTAAGAATGTATGCATATTACAGGAAGATAGAAAAAGAATACTTGAAGCATATCACCGGAAAGCTGTTTTTCAGAGAGATAAAACCAGCAGAATGATACACAGAATTGATGAATATTACTTTTACCTGAATGTAGAAATTTGTGAAGAGGATAATCAAAGAAATCATATATGAAATCTGGAAATACAGCCACCCCTGAGGAAATGCACATGGCCAAACAACACCACAGCTGGTCTGGAAGATTGTCAGGACAAACTGAGTCTGGGGAAAGAAAAAAATAAATAAACAAGAGAAAACAGAGCACGCTAATGCAAGATGGAAAATAGCCATTACTGACCAAAACCTAATTAGTTATACACAAAGCAAGTCAAAATATGTAATCCTGGGTGTTTGATAAATTTATCTTCTCTGCCTTTCTAAAAGTAAACGTGAGTTAGGAAGACTTTCAGGTGGCAGTGTTCTGTTGATTAAGTGCTTTTATTTAATATTGCTCCATTTTAGAGCACTAGTGTAACTCACATTAAATTGACTTATACGTATACTGAGGAACAAAGACCACCGCCTCCCTCGTGAGAGCTCACCAGGGTTTGACTCTACCAGCCTAACAGAGTAACTCTGCATCTCACTGCTTCAGTTGCGAAGATCTGGGTTCACATTTCGATCCTGCCACCCTCTCCTAGAGACTGGGACTACCCTACATGTGGCTCCAGTGGAGACGTTTTGGGGTTGAAAGCTGCACATATGAAGCAGGGAAGCTGGGGGTGGTCACGGAGAAGGACTGAGGTTCATTAGACCTGTTTAACTATTTTCAATGTTCTCTTTTGGGAAAAAAAAAAAAAGTTTGGGCTTAAGTACTGCACAGGCCCTTAGGCAAAAATTCACCCTTACATGAAGGCTACCACATTAGGGAATGTTTATTTAAAATAAGACAGCTCTGTTCTGCTATTTTGCTGCCCTAACAGTTATGCACGCAGAGCAGGCAGGGAAGTGGAAGTGGCTGTGACAATAGCCAGGGGAGCAGATAAACCACTGAGACACTTGCACTCTGCAGCACTCAGACAACACGGATGAAGAACAGGGCCTAAGTCTGGAAACGAAACAAAACAAAACAACCTGCAAAACCACAAAGAACTCCACTACTTAGCACTGTTCCTTCCTGAAGGATGGCTAAGAAAAGCAGATTTTGAGAATCAAAACTCTGAATTGCTGGTCGTCACCAGCAAATGTTATTAAACCTATTCACAGGTCTGAGAAGGGGACTTCCTAAGTGGGGAGAAAAAAATAATATAATCGTAACGATAAAAATCATCTCTAGGCTTTAGCTTCCCTGTCTATAAAATGGGGAAGAAGAAAGACCCATGCACATTTCCTTGTGGTGTTCAGACATGTTACACACATCGCAACACGTAGTATCACTACAGCATGTGCCACGTTGCTTAATTTCAGGGCTCTTTTCATCTCCAGTACACAGCATTCAGGCTTCATCACTGTACACACAGGAAACAATACAAATGGATGCAAAGAGTCCAACACAGAATTACAAGTGAAAAAAATCTGCCCATTTAAAGTGCAGAAGGAGACCAGAAATATTGAACAGTTTTTAATAAACCATTTGCAACTGCATGCAAAAATGGGACAGAAAATCCATTGTCCTGCAGAAGTAGAATGAAGGGCCTTGTTAGCTGCGGACTGTGTTGCACTCCATTTCTGGTCTGTCATCTCAACATCAGCCTGAGCAACAAGCACCCAGAAGAGCACACGACTCAAAGTGGGCTTGGAAGAAAAGCTTCTCCCTCCTCTCTGGCTCCTGAGTCCCTGAAAACTCAGCAGCATGATTCCCAAATACATCTCGCCACAAAACATGGGGAGGTGGAGAAAGATCCTTCTAAGCTGCTCAGCACTGATTTGTGTACACCATCAGTCCCTGCCTCCCTTTTGCCCTGAAAGCAGTACAAACAGAGGTGCAGAAGCTGGATTTCTAAGGTGATTTAGGAACTTGAAGATACAGAAGGTATTAGCCTTCATTTCCCCTTTTACATCCTGCCAAAACTCTCTAACTCAGTAAAGACAAGAAGTTCCCACTGGAAATACAAGAACCTGCTGAAGCACTGAAGAGCTCGTCACTCACCAGCTGCCCCTGAGTGATGTACTTCTTCCACCACAGATAAGGACGCATTGCTGGAACAGCAGACAACCCATAGTAGGAGTACATGAGGACGTGGATAAAGCTGTTCAGTGTGGCACCAAAGTAAGCTAAAAGAGCAAATGAGAAAGAAAGTACACTGCGTTACCATGAAAATGGTGTTTCTCGGAGCCCACAAAGATAACGAGTTCAAAATGTTACTATTTAAAATATGATTTCCCTTAGAACAAAGGCAAAAAACTCCACTCCCCTTAAACTTTTTCTGTTGACCCAACTGAGTGGTTGAAAAGCTTTGTAACTGCACACTTTATATCAGCCTTCCGATTGTTCTGTTTATTATTCTTCTACATTCTAGTTTCTCAAGGGTATTGAGGAAGCTGATAAAAAGGAGGCACGTAAACATGCCCAGCAATCAATAGCTTCTCTGATCTAATTTTAGGCTGATTTCACTTCCTTCTAGGTGGGAGCCCTTTTTGTCACTTATAATCAAAAGCAACAGGCATCTTCTGAAAGCGCAAGTAGTGCAAGTTAACCATTTTATTTGCCCTTGTTTACAGCATCTTTAGTCATTAAAGAAATTTCTGTTTTAGCTCAGCACCAAACTGTGTAGTACTAGATGACTGAGCCCAACATAGAGCTTGGAAAGGAAGAAGAAAAAAAAAAACAATCACCAGAAATAGCACAGAAGTATTTTCAAGACCACAGAAACTCAAGATAGACGCTAAGTACTTGCACTTTTGACTGTTCTATAAACAGGGATCAACTTCTTTAGAGGAAAATGTGTTTCCACATCCACATTTTTCATAGGTTCAACAGTATTCACTGTTGTGCTAACAACACAAAACAAGTAAGAGTTTCTATGTTGTTTGGCTCGGAAAGCAGACTCCTGAGCAATCCAGCTTCTTGGTCTGCACTGCTGCTAGTTCACATCCAATGGATTTGCAAAGGTTTCTCTTGGAGGAGTGTTCGACAAAGCCAGTACCCGTAAGCTGCACATCTGAACCACAACTAAGCCACTCTAATGCATTAAAGAATCAAAGCAAGATTTAGACAAGAGAGACATGGATATCTTCCATTTAGGAAGCATTTGATCACATTCATTAGTGCTCAGGGGACAAGATTTTAATTGAAATAATAATTTATAGCTACTGGTATAATGAAATTAATTTAAGAAAGTAACATCTCAAGTGAACTTGACAGAGTCGAGGGCAAGGGTCACTATTAGACATCTTGTAGCTGAAACAAACTTCTGGTCCTAACTTGGAAAATAAGTATTGTTTCATCTGAGGGTCTCCAACCACCAGAAAAATGAGAAAGCAAGGTTGACAAGTGTCAGACCTGGACTACTGCGGCAGATAAACATCACACTGCCAAACAAAATCTTCAAACCACATAGCCATGTATTTTCTATATGCTCTGCAGGCATCTTAACATCTGCAAGCAGTAGCTGCAATTCAGCAAAGCAGGTTAGTATCGGAAGGAACAAATCCTGCAGCTGAAGGTACCAGAGAAGTTGGATTTGACCAAAAGAATACCAACACAAGGCCTCTGCTGCAAACATTCCCCACCATAACCCAGTACTTACAGTGACCACAAGGCACCCAGTTCATAACAAACCACCAAATATTCAGCATCGTTGCATGGTGATAGACATGCAGAACGGTGATCTGATGATTATTTTTCCGCAAAATGAAAAAGAAGGTATCCATGAACTCAATGAGTTTGGAGAAATAGTACCACCAGAGGACACGTATGATCTAGAAAGGAGGAAACAAGTTTTAGAAGTATTGCGTGTTGTGGGGGCTTTTAACTCTTTTGCCAAGTAGGTAAAATTCAAACTCCGTCTTGCACTAGCTGGACTGAAGACTCTCCGCTGAGATCTTCTGTAACACCTTGGCACCGAGTTCTTCCATATGAGACCCAGGTACAAACCCATAACTACAGGTGAAAACAGGATGACAGAGAGTTTTACGAGGTTATTGCTGTGCACCTGTGGTGCCCTGGCAGAAACAAGACAACACTTAACCACTGGTGCTCCTGTAGTGCCCTCTGTAAAGGCACCGCCTGAATGGGGACCAGAAGAAATGATCACTATGTTTTCCCTCAGACAGTGAAGGGGGTCATGACACAGTGGCTGGATACGGACCGAAGACCAACTCCCTGTTTTTTGAGCTGGGAAAGCATGAAAATTTAAATACAGCTACTCTCTGAAACTGTAAATACCAAGTATATTGTGGATTAATTATTATGTTTAACTACACATTCCCCTTCCGTATTGCAGAAGGAGAAAAAAAGAACACATAATTTGAACAAAAACTACATCATCAATGCCTTTCTGCTCTCTACTTAGACTCAGGGAGACAATCTGAAATGTAATTAGCTCTAAGTCTCGATTACATTACCTTCATATCAGCTTCACCTCCACTGTGTGTATCCTGACAGAAGAAATTGTATCCTCCTTCCCATACTCCTGTCACCAGCTGGGAAGATAAAAGAACGAAGTGTCATTTTGGTGACAACACCGCGCCTCGCACCTTGACAGCTTGGGATGCCTGGTGCCAAGGCATTCTCTTTGTGACACGAGGCTCCGGGCACTTATTGAATCATAATGGAGGGTGAGTAACACAAATTCTTCCAATTGCAGCACACCAGAATAAAAATAGGAGGCAACATCTTATCCCGGCTTATCCCACATGGCGTGTGTTTTGCATGGACATAATCTACACAGATTTTTAAGAAAGATCTCTCCTTTTTAGCTGATGATGTCACTGATGGAAAAGTGAACAACCAAAGAAACAGTAAACATATTTCTCCTCCGATTATAAATTTTATACACAGGGATCTGACTACAATTTTTTCAGCTGTGTAACAGAGCAAACCCTTCAGCTTTGCTACCCTTAACAGCTAACAACTGATGCTTTGCCACATTTTGATTCTTCAGGATCTTTTTAAATAATTCACTAATCCCAAGCACATTACATCCTTCATTGCCCAAGTGATTTCCTCCACAGTACCTGCCGTTGCCTGCCTGACTTCCTGGCACATCAAACACCACAAAATTACTTTTAAGAGCAATGACCAGCTATTAGCCACGAGAGGATGACAGGGAACCCTTTGCCTAGGAGCTGGCTGAAACCTCTGGGGAAGCAAGATGAAATCTGGATCAAGCTGCCAAGGAGGGGGCCCATGTCCCACCCCTTTTCCCAGGGCTGATGAAGCATGCTGCTGTGCCCGAGCTCTGCATACGACGGGGCCGTGGGGCGGAGGCAGACTGCAAAAGGAGAGGCTGAAATGGGCTCTGAAGGAGGCTGGAGGAGGGGGGAAGATGGAGGAGCACCCAGAGGAGGAGATGCTGAGGGTGGGACTGGAGAAGGACAGTTATGGAGACAGGAGCAGATGAGAACAAGTGTGCCTTGGCCAGGGCACCGCTTGCTATTTAATTTATTTATTTTTAAAACCAAGGATGATGCCTCGGTGGTTCTGGCCTCTGGCTTTTCTGAAGCTGCCATCAGTGCTTCTATTAAATTAATAATCAAGACGGAAGGGCTTGCTTGATGTTTATAAAGATGTTTTTTTCCTCTTGGGAATAGCATTAGAAGAGGAGTAACAAATTTAGACTACTCCCAAGTGAAAAATGAGTTCTTTAGGTATCCAAAATACATTTTAAAAGCAGAGGCAGATATCCTGCACAAGAGACTTGTCCATTTTTGGCCTTATCTACACTCGTGCAGAATAAAAAAGAAAAGCTTTGCAAAGCCACAGTGAAAAACTCTGTACCATAAGCCATTTAAAATGATCAGTTGATGAGAAGACTACAATAACTGGTGCTATTAAACGCTGCTCAGAACTGCGAGTGGGAAACTAATTCTAAAAGGTACAATAAAGATAATCACTTAAACGGTCTACCTTTTCCTAATGTTCTTTCATGGCTCATTTTCTCCTTATATTAGCTTTTAAAATACCCAGTCAGCCTAGGTCATTATTTCTGACCTTCTGAGATGGAATTACCACTGCTATTTAGGGGGAAAAAAAAGAAGAAAAAAGACATCTAGTTATACCATAACAGATAGACCTGGAATTACCTCACGTAATGGACAAAAATCAATATTGCCACGCCACAGTGACATCAGGGCAGCCTTGCGTATCAGCAGCAGACCCAGGCAATTCCTCTATCCAAGCCGCAAAGGGAAGGCAGCCATGGAGACCTCTCCCTTCCACTGCTGTTTAAAGGCACCAGTTTTAAAGCGATGCACCAGCTACATCTCAGAGCAGGCCTTGCACCAAGCTGCTCTGACAGCGTCGAGGGAAAGCCCGTACGGCTCCTTGGGTGCCCGCTGGAATATCAGACAGAAGCCCACATTGTGCTGTAATAGTGTTGCTAAGAGCCTACAGATGGTTTCATACAGTTCTCACAGCTCGAGGAAGTGTGAGAAATAGAGGAATAATCACGTTTACCCTGTGATTACTCCACACAGCCAGGCTCGGTGTCCTGTAGCATCCCTGTGCTCCATGAACTTCTCCAAAGCAAAGGCTAGAACAGCGAAACCCCAAGCACCTTTCCCTGTAAGGGAGATAAGTTCCCCACCTACAGCTTGACATCAGGTGTCTGGATTGATTCCAGCCCTTTGAAGGGTAAAAGGGTAAAAGCATCAGTGTGAATAACAGGCAGCTTCAGCTAAACCTTTGCTTCCAGAAGAGCATATTGTAATATCCTAGGAGCAGTAGTAGTATCTCACAGCCATTGAGTTTTAAATGATATAAGCAAAGCAACATTTGCAGTAAATGGCAGTAACTTTTAACATATAAATAGTATAGTTGCAAAAATAATTTAAACCCTCCCTTTCCAGAATAAACTCAGTGGTCAAAACCTGCTGCCACTGCCACGAGCTGGTGCCACTGCCCACAGACCTTGCTTTGTGCACCACACAACACACATCGGCAGTGCTTTTCCAGAGGGAGCCAGCTGCCCTGCACCGCTATTTGTTATGTCCACAATACTTTCAGCACGTGCTGGAAGGCTTCAGAAAAGAAAAAAAAAAAAACAATTGGTCACTCTGATACCTGACCAACAGCAGTTCCCAAATGGCTCTGCTGTGTACCTTCATCTTCAGGTTGGCAGCAGCCCAGGCTTGCTAATGGCACTGCTGATGCCTGACCACAGGCACATCTCCTCTTGAGGAATTAGCCTGTCCAGAAAAGGCTGACTGTAATCATTTTCACCAGAGTCCACGATTTTTAAATGGCACACAAAAGAGACAGCTCCCTCATAATCCAGTTGAAATGGTACTCAAATTCAATGCAAAGTTCTTCGGTTGCAGGGCAAACCCTGCAGTTCAAGGTTGCTTTTCTGCTTGAGCAGAGCCTCTTCCCTCTCTCCGGCCTTTCATTTTCGTATTACTTTCATTTTGTAATTCTGTTGCTGGATTCTTTAAAATGCTGCGGCATGCGCTTTTTATCACATCTGCTACCGAAACAGACCAGCACGCTCACACCAGTGTGAAGTGGCTGCCACAGCGGGCTGACTGGGACGGGTTTGCTGTTCTCATGATACCAGCCAAGGTCTGAGACTTGCTGCAGAGGGCCAGGCGAGGGACCCAGCACTGCAGCACGCTGTCAGAGCGTGACAAGTTACTTTACGGGCTTCCGAACAGAGCTAGATCGGAGCAGAGGTTCACGTGTCCGATCAAAGAAAGGAAATGCTTGCCAAGACGCAAAACTGCCCCGGTGATTACCCGCTGCGAGCCACCTGCGGCCTCTCCTGCGAGCCCACACCCTGCCCCTCACCTTCGCTGCCTCACAGGGCACCAGCCCTCGCCGCCCCTGCCCACGGGAGGAATGCTGCTCCCACCGAAGTCCAAAGCCAGCCCTACCTCAGCCTGACCCCGCCAGGGGCATACGGCACACCTGTGGGTCCTTTGGGCACGCACAGCTCACAAGCACCCTCCACGGAGGTGAGTGCAGGGCCGGCGTCCCTTGGCGTGCACGGCCCGGGCTCCCCTGCTCCCCTTACCCTTTGTGCTCTCACCCTTGGTGTTCGAGCAACGCACTTGTTAATGACTGCCTCAGATTATAAGCTTGACGTTATATCAGTTAATGAGGACTAACATGAGTCCACATGGCCTCTCTCAATCACTAGGCATTGTAAATTTACATGAAATACCCTGTTATTTCCCCCTAATGAGCATGCCCTCCCCCTACAGTACAGAATGACGATGCTGCCCTCTGCTACGCTCGCAGGTCAGCCGAGGGGAACCTCTCCCACTCCCTCAGACCTGTCTTGCCTTTTAAATGATCTGGGACAAGCAGCCCACTACTCTCTTTTACTTGTACCAGAACACGCCCCACCTTTGTCTAGTTATTAAATGCCTGAACAAATAATTTACAATAATGATGTACGTGAAATACTACCTAGATATCCCAAATAAGAGGTATAAGACTTTTAGTGACTTTAAAATGAGATTATACCACATTACATCAGCAGACCACGTGGGGCAAGAACACAGTAGCTGGAATTATGCAAATCCCACAGTTTCTTTTCTACGTTACTGCATACAAACATTCAGACATAAAGGTCAGAAAACCAAGTAGGTCATCTTTCTCATCCTAGCTGGGAGCATGCCTCACTTTAATACCATGCTTTGTTCATAAAGTATTTAAACCGAGCTGTGATGCTATGATTCACGAGCTGACACCCTGACAGCTGCAACTCAGGAAAAACTCCCAAGCAGGATTTGAGGTATATTGTACACAAGCTATTAAAACAGCTTATTTTCGGACAGGATACTGAACAAGTTCATACATGGTGTTGTTTTATGCAGTATTTCCTCAAACTAGGACTGAAAACAGTTTAATTCAATTGAAATACAAAGTGACAAGGAAGGGAGCAAGGAGTAACATAAGCACTGTAAGGTATTATCTCACCCTCATCTCTTTTTGAATGCTTCAGCATTTTAGCTTGAAAGAGAGCGCATGTACCATGAAGTGCTGCTACTGATGAATCACTAATCCTTCAAAGGGAAATTTCAGTGCCTGATGTGATCTGAGCGAGGCTACCACCTGCTTTGCACTGACACGGGTAATTACAGCGGCACTGCAGCTAGAAAACATACCTGGAGGTTCAGGAAGCTGATTTTTTCCCTATCACCTGGCCCTTCGGCTCTCACCCTGCAACATCAAGCAGCACGGTGTTATGTCAGTAAGGCTGTCTGCTCGGCAGCATTTTCATGGGATCAGGCCTTGCTGCAGACCATTGCTTGCCCTCAAGACCAGCACAATATTGCTGCATCAGCAGAGATGCAGCACGGCATGTGTACAGCAGAGGACATCCAGTGGTCTTCTAAGACAACGTCGGCTACAGAAGAGCAAACTTGCTTGTAAGATGTTCTCAAAAGCATTTTCGTTGTGACTATCATGAGTTTAATAGTCTTCATAACACTGCAGTTTCGTGTGTTCCCATTTATAAAGTATATTTCCAGTAATACCAACGAACAATCCCGTAATATTATGTTAAGAGCAACATTCACTTTCATATAAAGTGTTTCACTTTATAGAAAGCAGAACCTTAATATTTCACTGTATTTTAATTGTGAAGGAATGAGATAATATAAAGGCTATTCAGCTGGTTAGAAGTATGAGGACTTCTCTAACACACAATAATCAATCTTTTCTTGGTAACTTATTCACTGTTAGCAAGAAAAGTCAGTTCAAATCTTTTCTATTGTTTAAATTTATCATTTTTTTTAACAGAGCAGAATATTACAATAACTTCCACTTGGAAACTATGAGTATTATTCCAAGTATTCAAGAAAAAAAGATCGGCTAATATGAGAATTTTATCCGTACTTAGTACAACTGAAGAAAAGTTTGCACTTGTAAACCTCCAATATAATAATTTGTATTATTTTAATCTCAAGTTATTGTGTAATTATAAATAATCTCATCATAAAAATAATAATGCAGATGTAGTATATAAGTGCACAGCAGCGCTACATTTTAAAAAATTAAAGAGATCAATATGCAAATTCTGGATGCACTCCTCACACACTTGTATTTAGAATATCCTGACGGGAAGATTAGAAATGTAAGCAAATCAAGAATTCAAGTTGTTCTAAGTACCTACTGAATCCCAAAATGCTCATCCTAAAGAATCAAGTGTCAAAATTCTCAATAATCCAACTGAACACAGTGATTTCTGAATAAACACTTCACTACACAAGAGAAAGAACTTGAAATTTAAATCACTTCCTATCTAAACTCACTTTGTAAAACACTATAAACTACAAACTTCAAGAATTATAGCTTTCATGTACTTCTAAGCAAATGTCCCCCTCCTCCACAAAAAGAAATTAGTAGTTTTAGTTCTTGTTTGTAATCTCATGTTGGAAACAAAATGCCTCCTTGCAGAAAGGAGAAACGCTTTTGGTTAAAAGCGAGCCAGAGTATTCCGTACATTAAAACCACATGCTCCAACGTCTACTGACTACATTCTTATTTACATTGCCATAGGTTTTTGGTTTTGCGTTAATCAAAAACATGCAATGCTGATTAAAAGCAGCTAAACTGCTCTATGAAAGCGGAAAACTTTACAGCGCCTAAATCTCTGTTAAGAAAGAAATTAAGTCCACAGAAAGTCCAATTCAGTTTGAAATACATTTGTGTGTTCAGATTTCAACTTTCAAAACCAGATGAATCACAATTGCCCAGATGTAATTGTTTCAACAAAAAATGACACAAGAGAAGCTATTCCAAGCTTGCAGAAATAGATGCAAAGAGTGCGTGCATGATTAAACACATTCAAATAAAACACGTTTTGTACTCCAAAACAAGACACAGTTTTGCTACCAAGTACTTTGCACAATCCACCAAAGCAATCAAGCTAAGCCTGTCTTTTAGGCAAGCAGTAGTTTTCTCCTCTGAGAAGGGACATTGAAGAACAGTAGCAACATTTTTCAGATGTTTCCCCAGATTTATGAGGAATATCCCCATAGATCATTTTCGACACATGCCAATATAATTAAGCCAGACAATGCAAAATAACCCCAGCCCAAACCCTTTCTCCTACCTCATAAAACATATACAGAGAAAGCAGCGTGAGTCCGAGGTTGTAGACCACTAGAATACCCCTGCATGAAAATGGTTGTTTGTTCCGCATGTACTTTGGTCCTAGCCATACGATTAGTAAGTACAAGACTGAGAAGATAAAGGTAGGTGTATAATTCTCCAGAAGAAGCCATCCTTTTACTCTGGGGTCTGAAACAAACAAACAAAATTACAAAACCTTAGATTTTTGCAAGTGGAAGAATTTAATGTGTCCAGAAAAAGCTCTACCCAAGAATGCTTCTAGTGCCAGAATTACCAGAGAAAGATGAAGGGAGAACAGCAAGTCCTTTCTATTAAGGGCCAGGTTGCTAATTATGAAAAACTTACACAAACAAGAAGATTTTAGTTATACAGTTGTTAAAGAAAACAGAAATAATCCTCTTCCCGAAACAAAGATATTCCTAAATTATTACCTAATTATTATGAGTGAAATACTCACTACTGTTCCAAAATGTCATTCATCCTGAATACCAAAGATGAATTTAAATGATAAAAAAAAAAGGCTTCAGTGACCTTTTTCCCCTTATTCTCTCAAATTAACCTTTCCAAACAGTACCCTTCTTATTTCCCCAGAACAAGCAAAGCTAGGAGTGAAGTGCACACCTTTACAGGTATCAGCGGATCATTTCTTTCTAGTCTACGTTGTACCAATACTAACCCCAACAGATATCTATATGTGCTGCTCAGGATACTTAAATTTTGGAGTCCTCGTGTTAGCAATGAAACACAGAACAGTCAGTCCAGTTTGACCAACCAGACCAGCTGGCAAAATGTCGACTCTTCAGAAAAAGCACGGAAACTGCTCAGAACAAGAGCACTCCAGAGGAACGCTTGAGGCAAGCACGTGACACTTTTCTACACGGTCACTGTTGACCTACAAGCGCATGGTCCAAGCCCAGTAACAGCACGGCATTTCACTCCCTTCACCTGATTCCTGCCCAAAGGACAGAAACCGTGCTTACCAAACCATAAGCCAACAACATCTTCATTTTAAAGGAGTCAAATGTGGATCTTGACTGTAAGAAACGAGGCCTTAAAATGTAGGTTGGGAAATAGTTAAGAAAGCCTGGGAATTGTTTGCATTTGCTGCTTTCAGTTTCAAGACATGGCAAATACAGACCACATGCAAGCACAGACTGTAAGTTTTATCGCATCATTTGAACAGGTTCAGCATGAAGATGAGTGCAAAGAGGGCACAGAGCAACTCAAAGCAAACAGAAGACACACTTTGAAGGATCGGAGGCTTGTTCCACAGCAGAACAGGAATTCCCTGGTGGATTTCGGCCCCCAAGGAAGAGGCATCATTGCAGGAGTTTCACTTGGAGAGAGAAAGAGGGTAAGAAGCAGTAGGGAAGATGCTACTGAAACAGCCAGAAGAAGAAAGCACAAGCCACTGAGGAACATCGCAGGGGTCAGCTGTGCACACTGCCTACAGGATCATCTGAATCCTGGATGAAAGCCCCCACCACAAGGGCATTGCCTGCTCTGGTCCCACTGCCTCTCCCTTCTTCACACTGACCAGGATTTCTGCTCTCCACCTGTGAACCTCTTCCAAGTGAAAAACCCACCAAACCCACAGTTTGTTTAAAGAGGTTTTCAAAGAAGCACAGGTTTCTAAAAATCACAGGTTTTTTTTTTCTGTAAGTGAAAACTGGGTGAGCAGCTTTAATTATATGGGGAAGAGTATTTTTATTTCAAAATGCAAATTCAAAAAATTTTTATTTTTTTCCCCCAACACAATCTATTATTAACTTCTAAGAAAAAAAGTGCAAAGATCTGAGTGAGATAAGTAGGTCACGAAGGCTAACAACATTGGCTCTTAACTGGTAATAAAAAGAACAGCATTGCTGAACAACTAGCAGCTCTTCAGGTCAGAAAATTGCCAGCATTGAGAAGACATTTTCCATTTATTATAGGATCACACATTTTGATGTTCTGCCAATACTAAGAAAAGTGGTCACCTTTCAAAGTCAGGATGCTAGAAATGTGCTTTCTTATGCTCTAGTGTCTACGCTTTCATATCAGTCTTACTGTTTTATTTTTGAAAAAGCTTACCTCTGGGTCCAAGCCAAACGTCAAGGTAGCTATTGATTGTTTTATCCAGACGTTCCATTCTATAATCTGCTGAAATGAAAAGATGCAGAGAAAGTTAGTTCTTCAGCTCATGGAAACACTTTAATTGTCTGAGCACCAACTGCTATGGTCAACAGAGAAAATACTAACATACAAAAAGTGCAGACAGGTACTGGACATTACTAGCATATATCAAGTGCGGAAAGCTTACTCTAGTGTCAGAGAACCACTGGTGTAAAAAGCCGCATTTTCTGCTGAATTATTTAATTATGGATATAGAATAAAAAATGGTTTAAAACATTAAGTTCAGATTAACCCAAAGTTCCCTCTAGTTCTCTATTTAAGAGTGCAAATACAGGATGACATCTTGCAAGATCCCTCTGCAAAGAGGAGGATGAGGCTTGGATCTTAAAAAAGCAGCAACACTGAAATTCCCATATAAATACTATGAAGCTATTTTAACAAAGAATCCCAAATAGCTGGCAACACTAGCTGAGGAGAAAGAAGGGAAAGAAAAATGTAAAAACTGGCTCTACTATCACTTTTATGAATAGGTGACTGATTACAGCTATGATTAACAGCCCATAAAACTAACAGATGAACAACTCTGGAATGAATGACATAGAGGGTTGCAGAGGCGAGGGAGGAAAATATTGCAATTCACAGCACGAACATCTCCAGTTCCACAACTTCCTTACTGGCAAAACATTGTGAAATAAAACTCATCAAATATCAGTACAGAAAAGTGATTGAGTCATCTGTCATCTCCTTACATGGCCAATATTTATCTGGAGAACCTGCTACACTGCAGTATGCAGGTCTGCCGTGCCTCCCTACAGTTAAAGCAGGAAAGAAATACATGAAATTGTTCCGAAATTGTTCTTGTGAGAGTGGGAAGAAAATTTATTTTTGATTTAAAAAAAAATTAAAAAACTCCTTTCAATTTCCTCTTTTCTATCCAGAAATCCTTCCGATTTCTTCTAATTATTACAGATGCACTGAGCTTTCACTAAAAGAATTTTGCCCATTTTCACTAGGATAATTTTCACTTCTTGGTGTTTCTCTTCCCTTAAGTACTCATATTAACAGCAATTTTTAGTTACATGGAAATAACGTAAGCAACACATAAGCTGTCAGCATACCCACAGTGAAACCTGAAATGATTATGCAAGTTTATGCCTTGCTGCCAACAACAAAGAAGTTCATCTTTTTTTTTTTTTTTGGGGGGGGGGGTGGTGGTAAAAGATGCATTTACATCACTTGTTGTTCTATATAAGCCTCATGTCCCTCCTACCCCATTGCAACCACAAGGCTCCCATGCTCCTAGAGGATTTCTGGCTGCAACCCAAGCCCATCTTTCCCCACTGCAGTCTCAGGGACACGCACAGAAGAGGATTTTCTAATCTGTGTGCACAAAGTATTTTTTACTGGTTTGGACTACACAAGCACACAGAAACTTCCCTGAAATTTTGTCACCAGAAAAAAAAAAAAAAAAAAAGAAGGAAAGAAAAAAAGAGCTCGATTAAAATAATCAGAAGCCTTAAAAGACTCTTGTAATCCTGATTCATAGCAGCTGTATTTTCCAACTAAGAATCCTGAAGAAGTCCGGTCCAAATAACTACACACTTCACAAGAATGTACATTTTTTGGATTGCCTTACAGCACCAATTATGACATGAATTATGAATGCCCCTGGCATGCTGGTATCCTAGGAATAGTGGCGTTTAAGAAGGCTATTCTATGCTAGCACAAACACAAATATCAGGAAGACTTTTAGAAGTAAGTATCTAAATTCCAAGGAAAAGAAAGAAAATTATCCAGAGCATGTTTCTTTCTTTTTCTCTCTCTCTCTTTTTTTTTTTTTTAATCTGTTAGCTATTAAATATCCCCAGGAAAAGTACTCCTCAGCTGATAAATTATTTTATTGTTTGAAATCCTCACTTACTCAATTTGTCACTTGTTCCTTTGATCCAGTAACAATTTACTTACATATTTATTCATCCAATAAAACATAACCTGCTTCTAACTTCAGCTTTGAAGACACAGACTTCAGATGGTAGAGTTTGATTGAAAAACAACAATTTGTTATACAAACTCAGCTCGGTTCATTACTGGCGTGCTATTTATTCTTGTTTGCTGGACCGTATAAAAATTCAGATATGAAAATGAAACAACTAAGAAAGCAGAAACAAAGCACACCTCGCTATAGCAAAGAAGGCAAGAAGCGAAACTCCATGGCCATCCTTTTTCAAAAAACTGGAAGGAACATTCCTTCCCCAACAGGAGGCTTTCTGCAGGGGTCTCACCTCGGAGAGCTGCTACCCCAAGAAGCGTTCTGCTGTGCTGTTAGCATACAGCGGATTGTAAAAGGAGCAGCGAAGGAAGAACTACTCCTGGTGTCAATTTCCAGAATTTGCAGAAAAAGAATTTATTTCAAAAGGAACTCATTTGTATAATGCACAAACAGAGTGAAACAATCTGCTTTTGTTCCAGAGGGGGTCATGCGAAAATGCATCAAGTCTCCTGCCAATAACTGCACAACATTAAACACTGCTTCAACTGCAGCAACTACAAGGGCTCTTTTTTTTAACTGGAATAGTTTCCCAATTCAGAGGAACATCAACTTCCAGAAAAATTGAACCAGTTGCTATTTGAAACACTGTAACCGGCACATTTCCTAACACTGAAAATAAACAAATCCTGCAGCTTGTCACATACACCAACAGACAACTAGCAATGCTCCTTTATCCAGAAATCATCCCACAGCAAGGCACACAATTTGGTACCTAAAGTTAGAAAAAGGAAGAAAAACACAACCAATTATGTTACATTGCTTTTTAAAGCAGGTACCTTTATATACATTATTTTTCCTAACCTACAGTGGCCAGGAAATGAACCATCCTCTCTGCTCCCAGACACTCCACTACACTCTGAATGCATTGTGCTTTTAATGCTCTCCTGGTACACACCAAGACCATGGTAGTGCACCTAAATAAGCCCCATCGAGGTCATCCTAAATGAAGATAAGAAAGGTTCCATCCTAATTACCTGACTTTATCAGTTATGTTCAGTAGCATGAAACCAGCTCCTATTTTCTCTTGCCCTATCATTTTTATGACTGTAAGCGAGCAGTTCAAAATTCATCAAAAAATCCATTAAGGCTACTAGGAAAAAGAAGTCTGTGATGTGCCCAGATCCATTTCTGCTCAGGTGTAGAACACAAACGCCTTCAGCATCTCTGCTCTCCACTCCTGTGCTGAAGTCGAGCCAAATGTGTGAATATTTTTCTTTAGTGCAACCTGCAGGATAGTACTGCAGGAAATTTGAAGTTACTATGAAAATCTTCAGAAGTGTTAAAATATACTAAATGTCAAAAGTAAAATTACCAAAGGACTGGTCAGAATTCAGGGCTCAGACATCTACCCATTCACAGGTGACCACCCAACCCACCAAAAGTCATAGTTCAGGGGACTGTGAAAACAGAATGGAATTTCCTTTTTCTTGGAAAAGACCTCTAAGATCATCAAGTCCAACCTTTAACCTAGTACTGACAAGTCCACCACTAAACCATGTCACTAAGCTCTACATCTACACGTTTCTTGAAGACCTCCAGGGATGGTGAGTCAGCCACTTCCCTGGGCAGCCCATTCCAATGCCACACAACCCTTTCAGTAAAGAAATTTCTCCTAATATCCAACCTAAACCTCCCCTGGTGCAATTTCAGGCTATTTCTCCTCATCGCTTGGAACCTGAATTGAGGTTAAAAGCATCGGATGGAAGCCAACAGCTAGAACATGCGAAGGCTGTGAGACGTCACTTTGCGTTTTGCCACAAAAATCCGGCAGAAATCCAAAAAGGGAGCTGCTAACGAACAAGCTGGCAGAGAAGGAAGGGTGAAGGCCTCGTCAGCCTGAAGAAAGCAGCTGCGTGGTTCTAAGATGAAGGAAAAAAGTCCCTCCCAGTCAAAATAATAAACACCTTTCCACACCCACAGAAAAAACGCGTACACTGCTAATTTGTTCACACTAGGAAGAGACGTGTCATTACTTCAGGTTGATATTTTAAAGTACCAAGTCTCAGTTTCCTTGGTATATATACAACTACTTCTATGACTTGCATGCTGTAGGCAGAGATGCGGTACTGTTAGGCTGTAAAGCACCCGTTACAGATGATATATTACAAGAACACTTCATAAAGCTATCAGAAGCCCAGACAACCACTGATTTCTCAAAACGAGATGAAGTTTAAAGCTGGCTGACAAGAGGCTGTGGTCTCGGCTGCTGCAGCTAGCTGCACGGCATCCCCCGCCACAGCTGAGGCAAGCTGCATTCAGCACCAACAGGCCTGGGTCGAGCATGTCAAAGCGGAGCTTCTGGGGGGAAGAAAGGTTTGGACAGAAGATACTAAAAATTTATATATATATTTTTTTTTTTTCCCAGCTGTTTGCTTTGTCCCTGACCTCCTGAGGTTTGATGCTTCATCGTATCGATGAGGGAAAATTCATGCTGACTAGGTGGCGTGGAGCATGGACACATTCAAGTTACTCGGATGACACAGTTCACGAGAAAAATGATCCTACATTTTTTTAATTGGAACAGGAGGTGGAATACAAAGCTGTTCCTAGGAGGACTGTCGATATGAACATGAAATGCAGAACAGAGATGACTCTAACTTGGCCTTTGCATCAAGTAGTACCAAGTACTGTTCCAAAGAAGCAACAAACACGTTGAGAGATCACATCTTTGACCTTCTCCATATTTTTAAAGCTATTAGGCATCTCTAGGCAACTCTGACTTTCATAAAACTATTCCCATGTCCTTTTAATTACTGGACTTGCAATTCTCCAACACAAACACAACAAAGGCCAAAGTTTCATCTTGCTCCAACCAGATTGAGGCCTCTCATAAAAATACAATCTTTTTTTAAAATCCTCTGGACTTATCTAAGTAGGGGTTTTGGACATCTACAGAATGTTTTGCATGCGCAGTCTCCTTCTAGCGTGTCCATGCATATCCTCAATAGGCGGAAAATCTGAATGATATTGAGCTGCTCAGTCTGAACATGAGTGACCCTTGGCAGCTGAAAATACAGGCCAAAGGCTACGCTCAGCTGTATTTTTCTTGTTGAATTTTATTTATCAATGTTTTTTGTACAGCTTAAAAATACTGAGAATCTGCTCTTTTACGCACATCGCGACTCCCCGACTGAAGAGCTACTGAATACTGCAGTATTTTACCAGCTTCTGCCCTTCAAAGGAAATTCTCTCCTATGCTTTCAACAGAAAACACATTCTGGTAGGTTTATGCCAAAAACTGATCTAAGAATTCTTGGTCCATCTTCATGTTGATTTTTTCCTTGGAGTAACTTCAGTTTCCAGGTCCAAAGACCAGTCACGGAAGCCTGAAGGTTTTCACCCCCTGCCTCACACCACCCTTTTTTAAACAAACCGAGCAGCAGCAACAAAACATTTGGGGCTGAATGCTCAACACGTTAGGGGCCTGCTCCCTTTAAGCAAGAGGCTTCAGCTTTCATCCTGCTGCTCCAGAATTCCCCAAAATAACAGATCCCATTTATCAAATGTAAGTGCCTGAAGTCGAGTTCCAAAAAAATCCCCAAATAGGCAACTAAATAATTGTCCTGACTTCTGAGCGCAACGCGTAGTCAGGCCTGCTTGCTCGGCATTCTTGGAAATCAGCCACTTTCTCAGTTCTTAAATTAGGACTTAGAAGCCTAATTTTAGGTACTTGATTTTGAAAATGGCGAATGATATTTTCTAGTTAAACTGGTGTTTCCCAATCCTTACCGCTGCGGAGGTGACTCCTCTTTTCCCTCCTCCGAAAGTCCAACCAGCCCCTCATCCAAAAATACCACCATCACACCGCTGTTTGCAAATGCTCAGCTGCTTGACACTGGGAAGGCAGCACTAGGAAGCAGACTTGCCAGCTATTACTGTCTCCTTTACCAAAGCCATCCAGATTCTCCTTCACATTCCCAGATCTTTCACTTTCACACATATTTTGTCTTCCAGCTTGCCACCAGCCCCAGATTCCTTTTTCTGCCTTTTATGAACAGGACTCGAGCATGCTTGATGTCAGCAGTGAAAGGAATTTTAGAAGAAGCTACGGTCCATACTGACCTGAAAGTGCAAGTACATTTATTTTATCTGAAACCATATGAAGTACGAGTGCTGTAGATTTTGCAGTTTATACATTTTTTTTGTGTGTGAAATGAAATAAACTGATTTTAAACTTCATTTTGCAACTGTATCCCTAGCAAAGCAATGCAGATTTTCAGCCCACCTTGCAGCAGTGGCAAATCATCCCGGCTGCTGCTGACTCACCAGGACTCAACAGTGCTGAGCTTTCATGCTCACCATCAGCACAAGCGTAAAGAAGCTTAGAAATAAATTATGTGTACAAAACTCATGGAAGTGTGGGGGAAAAAAAAAAGGCAGGACAAAGGGGAGAAGCCAGTCTCAAGCAGTTTAACCTCAATGGTATTTCAAAAACTTTGAAAACAAAGGGAGTAAGGGAAAGCTTTGCCCAGTTAATTAGGGTGTGATTTCATGCCACTACCTTTTCCTGTCATCCCTCCCACTCCTTGCCAAATCCTTCAGCTGTGACTGCCTTCATGCTGAAGCACAACTGTGGTAATTGAAGCATTTTACGGAACAGGAACAAATACAAGAAAGAATTCAGAATTCTGCAAAATGGAATTAATTGTGCTCGATACTCATACCTCATTAAACTAGAATCTAATCATCACACAGACGATAAAGACAAATCATAGATCCTTGCAATACAATTCACATTTTCAGCAGATCTAAACAAGCTCAAATTAGGATCCGAACGTCCTAAGATTAGGACATTCACATGCATTTCATCCCTTTGTGGTCAACAGTTTGTGCTGTGCTGCGGGACAACTTTAGCCTAAGGGAGAGCACTGAGGACGATGGCCAAGTGGGAAAAACAAACTGGAAACACTCAAATAAACGCACGCAAGTGCTGAGAATAGGTGGAAAAGAGGTACGCCATCACCTCTCAATCCCAGAAGGATGCATCCAGCTAGAAATAATAGTCTCCCTGTACTGCAAAGTCCCCATTAGCAGCAGAAAAGCTAGTGCCCATCAGCGGTACGATAAAATGCTTTTTGCAGCAGCATGCATTTTCCAGGAATCGAGCGTTCGACACGGTATCCTTTGCCCGGCCGCTGCGCCTATTATCCAGTAACCACAGGGCTGCTCATCACAGCTGCCAGCTTATAACGTTGTGGTGTTGGAGTCGTAAAGTGCACGTTGCAAAAGTATTTACAGAAATCAAAGGAGGAGGAAAAAAAAAAAAAAGGCAAAGCACGCAGGTTTATTCAACTGCCCTGTTTGGAGTAGCACAGAACTACAAAACGTGCAAGGACACCAGCAACTCCCTCTGGGCTGTTCAGAACTGATTTTTTTTTTTTTAATGGGAAAGAAATCAGGCAGAAGAGAGGATAAAACTGTAGCAAACTGCATTGGGTGGAAATATACACACACAGCGGATGAGTTGCAGGCTGACTGTTTTGGAAGTGAAGCTGACACACAGCATTTCCTACAGAGCTTTGCTCCAAACCCCTCCTCACCCAGCAGTATGAAAGTACTTGGTAAACAGCTACTGTTTAATGGGAAATTCTCTCTTTTTCAAAAGCTTTGCTGTTAATGCAATTGCAAAAATATTGCTAGCTGTAGTTTATTTGTTGCAAGGCAGCAACAAGCAGCCTGGGAAGCTAAAGAGAGAGCTGACAGAAAGGAGGAGCCACGAGCTAAGCCCAAAGGGCCATAAGGACCACAGCTTTCATTTTGGGTCTCCTTCCTCCCATTCAAGTGCGACCTGCAGCAAGGACTGCAAAACTCCTCTGTTAATAAAGTAACTTCTCTAACTTCAGACTGTGCTTATCACTCGAGCCAACATTTTACACCCACAGGAGAAGATAAAGGCCTGGTCCCTGAAGCCGTTTGTAATGAGCCTTCTTGACGAAAACATCACAGCCCCACCACTCACATGCACTGGCACTGAGCTCTATCAGCAATACACAGGGAAGTTATTTTCTAGTAGCAGAGCCAACAAAGTCCAAAGGACAGAGAAGCCCAGTCTTGCATGATCATGATGAGCACCCAGCACCAGCGGCAGAGTTCAAGGGTACTGCACGGCTTCAGCAGAGTGAGCTTCAGCCTTTTTTTTAAATACCCCCATCACGTAATTGCATATATAAACATAAAAAAGCATTAAAATAGCAATAAAAAGAGTTGCAAGTGGAGCCAGGCGAACCTTCATTTCCTCCAGCACCCCACAGCAGTGTCACTGACTCCTTCTGAGCCTGGCGGACATCTCAAGAGTGAAACAGAAAGTAGAGGACGCCTCAAACTCTTAATTATTTTCTTTGCATTTATTAGCTTGATGTACAAAAGCTTGCAATCTGCCCCATAAAGACCTGAAACACCGTGCTAAGCAAGAGAGCACCATGCACAGTTATCCAGTAAACAGGGCTAGCTATAAAGAGGTTATCTGGAGTCCACACGGTGACTAGATGCAGTAATCCAATTAAAAGCTGAGAAACTTGGGGAAGATCGTGAAAGTGAGGGTGATGGTCACCAAGATAACACTACACCATGCCATACTGATGAGTACTGGCATAACAGAGCACACAAAACCAAAACCAGGATGCCCTGCTAAGCTGTGTAGCCACAACCCATGTTCAGATGGGTAAACAATACCTTTTGGAGGACCACTTGTGCTCGGGAAACCAAATCCCACTGAAAAAACACCTACACAACCAAGTCAACATTAGGCAAGTTACTGCACGTTATTTGTTTGAGTGCTTCTCTGGTTTCCACTGAGCATGGATTGCCAGGGGAGATGGGAAATTCCCCAGTGGAATATAAGATGCAGAAAAATACATGCAATACACTGCATTAGCTACAGTCCTCAAAAAGAGTTTCTATACTTTAACCCAAAGGAAGAAAAGATGCACACTGACACTGTAAACCCAGCCCACAGCTTATCTTGCTGCCGTTTCTTCACACAGCCAGTCACGCTATGAGAAGTCACTCCCGAAACTTTTGCATTCTCCTGCTGTACCCCTGGAAGACACGAGTTAATCATCACGGTTGCAGCTGCACGGATAGTTGGTGCCTTCATTTTACGATGCTAAGTATCCTGCCCAGCAGCACCATTTGCTACACACAGTTGTGCTATCAGAAAGAGTCAGGCAAGCGTGAATGACTGCTGGCTTTAAATAGAAGAAGGTGCCAAAGAAGTTCTCAGAATGGTGGGAAAAGTAACATGGAGAAGAGAAGAAGGAAAAATATTTAGGGTACCACTGTTAGGCAATGGCAGCGTGCCACTCAGAACAAAACCCTGCAGCTAACAAATTCTGCAAATGCTTTCCTGGTGCGGTCTCTGCGTTGAAGAATTTTTAAATTTCCTTGATGAAATGATTGACTCATGAAACACAGACTTAAGTCCTGTTAAACCCCCCTGCCTTCAAAAATATGGTGCTCATCACTCAGAAAAGCAACTGCCTTTGAAGCATTCAGATCTTACTCTCTTTTCCACGGGACAAAGGAGTTAAAACTCATCGGTGGAAGACAAGATGGATTTTTTTTCCTGCCCAGCAATGACAAGCAGTGTCAGAAGCGAAGATGACATGTCCTAGTAAAGGAACAGAGGAAGAGGGGGCAGGAGATTTCTTACAGACGCCTCATTCTCATCACTCCCTCCTTTCCCTTCCTGTACAACACGAGCACCTGGCAGCACTTCATTTACAGATTTGCTAATAAGCCCAGCGGGCAGCCAGCTGGCAGCATTTCTGTTACAGAAGCCGAGAGCCAGGGGGGGCCTGAAGAGCTTTAGGATGTACCTGGTGCGTGACCCTACACTGGCTTTGTGCTCTGCTGCCAAGAACCAGCATTTGATACGGGGCACCAAGTCAACAGCCTAACAAGGGCTGCTGGAAGGATGACTGAATCCTGGATTAACTAGGGAAGAAAGCAATTCTACCTGTAGATTTCCTTTGATGCTGGCAGCACTTTTCATAAGCACTGCTTCATCAGAAGACCCTGCTCCAGGATGCAATCCCTCGTGTCTTCTTGTTTGCTTTTGGGTGAGAAAGGCCAACCAAGGGGAAAGACAGTCACGGTAAAGCTTGCTGTGATCTTATCACTGATTCCTTCTAAGAACTTTACAAAGATTACTCAAAGGAAAAACACTGTCCGCAACACCAACGGCTGCCAAGCCATTCTCTACAAGTCCACAATACAAAAAATTCAGGCACCTGCAGAATCCAGCAGGGAATTCCAGCACAGTGATTTTCTTTCCTATAAAGAGAAGGATGCCCCTATTTTTAAAGCCAAATTATAGAACACTATTCAAATAAGGCCAAAATGAAATGCATTGTACACACTGCATTTTACATGTGAGAAAGGTTCTGGGGGAAAGTGCAAGAACTGCAGGCAAAAAAAAAACGAAACTTAAATAACAAAAGGTCATACCAAATATGCTCATGTCACGCAGAGCTAGCTTGTAGAGATGCCTTAAATATAATTATTATAGCATGAACTGACAGATTATTGCACTGAAAGAGCAGCAACAAAAAAGAGATAAGATGTTCAAAATACAAAATGAAGTAGAATTTAAGATGCATCACTATCTTTCCGTCTTGAAAAATGTGGGCCCGGGGATGGACTCAATCCAAGCCAGCTGTGAGAGTGCAGGGCTTAAGGTGAAGGAGGACAAAGTGAACCACCAAGAGAATGCACAGCTGGGGACTAAAGATAGACTTCTTTAGCGGGTGTTAGTTGACAAGAAGCTCGACATGAACCAGCAATGTGCACGTGCAGCCCAGAAAGCCAACCATACCCTGGGCTGTATCAAAAGAGGCGTGGCCAGCAGGGTGAGGGAGGTGACTGTCCCCCTCTGCTCTGCTCCCCTGAGACCACACCAGGAATAGTGCATTTAGACCTGGGGCCCACAGCACAAGAAGGATATGGATGTACTAGAATAAGTCCAGGGTAAGGCCATGAAGACGATCAAGGGGCTGGAGCGCCCCTCCTGTGAAGGAAAGGCTGAGCGAGTTGGGGTTGTTCAGCCTGGATAAGAGAAGGCTCTGGGGAGGCCTTACAGTGGCCTGCCAGTACCTAAAGGTGGCTACAGGAAAGCTGGGGAGGGACTCTTTGTCAGGGGGTGTAGCGATAGGACAAGGAGTAATGGCTTTAAACTAAAAGAGGGGAGATTTAGATTAGATATAAGGAGGAAACTCTTCACTCAGCGGGTGGTGAGGCACTGGCACAGGCTGCCCAGAGAAGCTGTGGATGCCCCATCCCTGGAGGTGTTCAAGGCCAGGCAGGATGGGGCCTTGGGCAACCTGGTCTGGTGGGAGGTGTCCCTGCCCATGGCAGGGGGTTGGAACCATAGGACATTAAAGGTCCCTTCCAACCCAAACCATTCTGTGATTCTATGACGAGGCTACTTAAATGCTTCATTTTATCTGCAAAAATATTCTGACAGAAACAGAGACAGTGAAAAGAAATAAACAGAAAATTATAAAAAAGCTAAACACAGGGCTTTGGGTAAGTGTGACCGAAAACTACTACACAACAGTCAGTCTGCAGCTAAAGACGTTAGAAGACAGAGGGGATACTCATCAGTATCCTAACTCTCAATGTTAAATCGCATTATACTGTAAGAAAGAATAATCTAAGTCCTTAGTAGCGATCTGAGACAAGCCTTGAGTACAGCAGCCCAAGACTGAATTTCAATGACTTTCATTTCTGATAATTCCAAACAGTTTAACTCCATGCCCAGAGCTTATAATTAAATTCATTATATAGAAAAACACATTGCTAGATAATTAGGAAGTGATTTATAAGGGAAAATGAAGCTTTCTCCTTTCTGCTAACAGCAAAGTGAAAATCTAACCTACGCTACATGTTATAAGCACTAATATTTTGCCAAGAGTGGAAGATGGGCAAGAATTAAGTTGTGCTTCATTAGCCACTCTTGTAAAGCAACTCTTCAAACTCTAGGAGAAAGATAAGCTCTTTAGCCTCCATAGCAGAACTTTGTGCACACCTATGACATGAATAGTAATATATTAAAAGTTGCTCAGGAAGCAACACCAAACCTTTGCATTCTGCGGTGCACCTATTTTGTATATGTTTCGTACAGACTGTATAGGATACTGAATGTTTCAGACAATAAAACTGCTTATTAATAATGTTGGCAGCTCTGTGAAAGTTCCCCACCAATCTCTCGCCACCACCATGACTCTATTTTTCATGTACATTAAAAGCAAAACATGCTTTTGTCCAAAATAACCTCTTCCATGAAGCAGATTTTTAAACATTAAAAGACGATGCTGGTGGCTGGAGGCTGTTGTTCCACAATGTTTTTATCACCGCGAAACACAAGTCCTACAAACAGGTGTGCCATCTCTAAAATAAAAGACAGAAAAGGGACTCTTCATTATGTAGGCCTGCTATTCCAGACGAGGGAAGCTAAATGCTCGAGTTCACAGCCTCACACAGCAACTGTTACGTGGTGGAGGAACAGAGAAAGAAAAAAAAAATTGTTTAACATCCTGTTCACATGTTCACAATGAGAATAGCTTAAGGTGGGGATTTGGTTAGGCTCTTGGCAGAGAGGAACCACGTCTTTCACCCGCCGATCCCAGCCCAGGACTCCTCCAACAGCTCAGCACAGACCCCAGCCCTGCTTGTTTGTTTTGCAGAGCAACCTCCCCGAGCACCTGCTGAATCAGCTTTTACAAGGCAACGCTGGAAAAATAGATAAAGAGAAAAACAGAGAAGAGAGAAAAGGCACAGCAAGGAAAAATGAAAGGGGAAGCGGGGTAGAAACCCCCTTAACTTTACTGATGATCTGCTGCATGCACACGCCTGCCAATTCACTTAGTCCCTAGCACTGTAGGTACAGCTGTCTCCTTCAAAGGAAGCACAGCACCAAAGCATACACATCGCTCCAAAATGATCATTTTTCACGCTCTAAGTGGTGGCTAAAGCCTGGTGAAATCCCCATGTTCTCATCAAGTGTGTCCCTGAGGACTCAAATCTATATCTTAACAGCTTCTTAAATATCTATTTTAACAGGCAAAGCCAGTCCACACAAACACGCAGAGACCTGACCTGTACTACATCCAACTGACGCCTAGGTTTGTGCATCATTTGAGCCTGACGTGTGTTTTGTAAAACCAAGAAGCATTTAGCCTGCACAACTGAAAATTCATGATAGCTTTGCAGTTATTCAACTAGGGCTTATACCTGAATACGTTATCTAAATGAGCTCTGCACTGACGGCAGAGGAAACAAGTCAATTAGGTGGTCGACTTCAAAAAAATGATAGAAAAACCTTTGGAAATGACATTAGTGATCCCTTCCTGTATCTTAATACAACCACTTAGCAGCAGTGATGGAGCAAGAAATCAATATAAAAGATAAAAAAGTATCAAAGCGTGTTATTTTTGTTCTGCAAGGCATTGTCAGGCTCACAGCTTGCCTTTGCTTGCTTCAAAGGCAGCTGATGATGGCTTTGAAAGGGCAGAAGAAAGGATAACGAAGTTAAGGGTTTCGGGAACCCGCCAGGTAGAAGCGAAGCACTGAGTACTGCCTCAAAGACCCCTGGAGGTCTCGGGACTACTCGGGAACTTGATAAAGGTTGCAAAACCAGAAGACAGAGCTAGAGCCATGTAAAGTCTCACAACAAGGGGTACGACACCACCATCGGCTCTAAAAATGGCTTATTTCTCTGCCACATTTTTACATACAAGCAGCTATTGCATTACCAGGGCAATAATCTAGACCGAAACGCGGTGACCCTTCTGGGACAACTGTATTTTTTTTTCCCTTTTTTCCCTCCCTGTTTGGAAAGACAACAGGCAGAGCTTCCCAAAGGCAGTAGGAGTAGGAGTAAGTCCTTACTGACTTGCCTGGTGTCTTTTCCCTCCATCACCGGGTACTGGGTCTGCCACCCCATATATCGCTAGTGCTCCCTTACGGTTATGTCTCCCATAGCCCTTACGCTACCTTTTAAGAAGGCGATGGGGATGCTTGCCCAGAATTTCACCATAAACATCAACTACCCTGCAACTGGCACAGCATTGTAAGCATGTACATAAAAACGCAAGCATAACTCACGTTGTGGCCTCCAAAGCCAAATCCAGCTTCATGTCCCTCTACCCGCAGTTGTCCTACAACTGCCATGTAATGAATAAACTGAACGTACGTGCATTTAGCTAAGTGCAAGAGCCACACAAAAACTGCCACGCGAGTTAAACTTCAGCAGGCAGGAAGGTTTCTCAAGTTTCTTTTTCTAAAGGGCAGGGTTAAGCATCGCAGAATGTCACCCTGCGAACTGGTTAATGGTTTAATTATTGTTATTTAAGTCAGAGGTTCTCCCTACTGTTTGGCGAGGAGATGGAGATGATCAGCACTTCTAAAAGCCAGCTGGGAACAAGAAATAATCCTTCCGGAAAAGGCTAAGAGAAGCTTTCTGATTAAATTGCGTGCATGGAAATAGCATGCCTAAGGGGAAGCCTACAAAGATCAAGGCACAAAGATTTACAGTTTCCCAGATCTTGACTGAAACGAAAGCTGAGGACACAGGACCAACACATGACCCACACCCCTATGCTCGGATAAGTCTACTGACAGTTGACAAAGTAGCCACAAACCTACAAGCAGATATTTTTGCCCATTTCTAAGAGCTTCAAAGCCTAATTTCTCCCTACCTAAGTAGGAATTCCATGGTTTAAGTTTATTTTGCAATCTGGTGGCAGGCTATTCTTGCTGGAATAGCCTCAGAGTTGGTGCAGGGGCTCTTCCACCACGCCATGGTCTACTCCAAGCCTGCCAAACCCGCACCGGTGTCTGTAGGGCACCCACGGGATGTCAGCATCTCCCCGTCACCAGCCCGAGCCAAGGACCCCTTCGGCAGAGGGGCAAAGACTGCCCTCATCTTCCATGCTCCCCAGCAGGTTTGTAACAGTATTAACAACAACAACAACAAAAAAAAAAGAACCACAAAGCCTATGAGCAAAACAGGCAGCAATGCAAATACGCGTGTTTATGAATTACTAAGTTAAACTTACAGGATTCTCTAATGTGTACTTGGTCTAATAAGCCTTAAGGCAATATTCTGCAATTTCGTACCTGCTAGTTTTGACCTATCGTGGGTAGCATCCCTAAGAATTGTGACACCAACACAAACATCTATCAGCACACGCATTCCTCAAAAACTTGCGTGTTACTTGAACTCAAGCCCATCTCCTTCGCTTTACAGCAGAGCCCTCAGCCTGTGCATGGGAAGAAAGCCCTTATCCTCCAGTCACAGCAAATACAGCTGGCAAGAAGAATAACAGTTTTCTCAAGGTCACGAGAAGGAGAGAGAGAGAGGAGCACTTTGAAGCGATAGCAGAAGAGGAATAGTCACTTTGTTTAAACGACTGACCGCAGATCCTCAAGGATGCGATTGTGTAGGAATCACAGAGCACGGCAGAACTTGAAACTGCAGGAAAGAGAAGTTTATTCCATGTCTGCTATTGCTTTTCACAAGCAAGTCTTGTTTCCCGAAAATATTACTACAACTTAGCGCGTTTAGTCATCGCCCAGAAAACATCCCGCTTGGCAGACAAACGTTCAGCACGGAGCCTTAACACAGAGGTCAATTAAATCCAGACAGCTGTAGTTTAAATACAAGTTCGTGAAAGGTTTTTATATTTCTACCTCCTCGATATGCCATTGGTCGTTAATGAAGCTACCATTACCGAAGCACAACCTATATAGCTAACAAAGCTTTAATAAGGGCAGGCAAAACATCAGATGCAACGGGATGATGCTGAGACCCGATCCCAGTTTACATTAGTGAGTTCAGCAGAAGCAGGGTGATTCATTTGTTCCTGGAGAAGTGACAACTACATCCAGCAGCCTGCATCCGTAAAAACTGTACACCTGGTGAGGGAATTTATTAGACTGCCATTGTGCTTTCCAAACGCTCGACGCTTTGTGCTTGGCGTGAGTCAACCATTTGATCGAGGAAATTAAATAACTCTTCACCGCACAGACCGCGCTGGGAAGCGTGCACAAAGCGCATACTTTGGACAAGTTTGTTCTTGTGCTCTTATTTACCCCGTCAGATAATGTGTCCTAAACACCAGCACACAAATAGAGAAATCAAGGCAGTGAACTTTAGGAAGTAAAACTGATTTAAGCAGAGTCACTGCACACGGAGTCCACTGCAACTCCGAGAGGCGTCTTGGTAGCAAAAACGACGGCGGCAGCGATCTGAGCGTGGCACCTGAGCAGCACTCGGCGAAGCAGCTGAGCTGGAAGCCAGTTTCCAAACAGACTGGCTTCGACGTAATTCCTTAATTATTCTCTTCATTTGCCTGCACGTGGACGAACGCGTGTGATCTTTAAGGGGAAAAGCGTTTCTGACGCTAGCATGCAGAAGCCCCGTGGACTGTGGGAACAGCGCATTTGGGAATCACAGCACAAATCAGAGAGTACGCTGCAGATGACAAGACAGCTACAGGTTACAAGGCTTGTTGTCAGTTTTGCGCAGCGTTTTGGAGCCTGAAAGGCATGCAGTAAGCATCGATTTCTGAAGTCGAACAGCTTAAAAGCACGTGTTGCATCCCTGAAGGATATAATCTCGCACTTTAAAGACAGGAGGATGCTGCTGTGAAGTTTAGGCCAGCAGCCTCAAAGCACTCGCATGTTTAAACAGCTTTAAGGATCTCGCTGTGAGACTGATTTCAGATACTGCAATGAAAGAGGACGAAGATTAAGAGGACAAAACAAGCAAGTTGTTTGTCTGCTCGGGGGAGAGGTTATGGCAAAAAGCACCGGAATAAATACGCGCCTTCATGACCTCCGCAAAGAGCTGGCAAACCTCAAGAGGAACTTGGGTTCCTCAGAATAGGCACAGGGTCAGCTCGTGCACGGCCTCAAAATAAGCAAGAAACGAGATGCAGAAGTATTTCCCTGGAGGTGCTCAAGGCCAGGCCGGATGGGGCTTTGGGCAACCAGGCCTGGAGGGAGGTGTCCCTGCCACGGCAGGGGGCTGGAGCCGGGTGGCCTTGGCTCCTCAGCAGCGAGGCAGCACCCGGCCTCTGCGACAAACCCTCACCGCGGGCAATAAGGAACCCACCAGGACCCTGTCTGCTCCTAAAGGCTTTTCAGGTCTTCTCTCGCAAAACATTTCCCTTAGGCGATGCACGGACGGCATTAATCGGGGGGCTCCACGGAGACCACCAGGCAGGGGAAGGCAAAGGCAGCGAGTGCTTTAACCTGGCGAGAGCTCCTCTACTCGAGCGCTGCCTCTACACGGGTGGGTTTTTGAGCTCTGCAGCAACGCAAGTGTTTCGTGTTGCAATGCCTGCGGCCCAGAAATGAGGAAGGTAAAGGAACGGGGTCTGCTTGTTGTGTGAAAGCATTTAACCAGTTATCAACTGAACAAAACTTACAAAGATCACGCTCCTACCCGGGCAGCTCTGATTCACCCTCAGCACTGGGCTTCCCACCTGTCACCACCCGAACGGGAACACCACAAGCAGTGTGGAAACCTGAAACGTTCGGTTCTGCAGCCAAAAAAATCAAGATTTTTCAAACACATTTCCCAAACTCTGCTCCCAGCGAGCTGCAAAATGAGCAATTTAAGTTAGCGCCCAGCAGCCTGTTATTTCCACCTGACACATTTACACGTTTTGTTGTCCTGCTGAGGGCACCTTCTCTAAGCTAATTCCTCTTGCAAGCAACACAAAAGGAAGGTCAGCAGGAAAAGAAGAGATAAGAGGAGAGAATTCAAAATATTTTATTTCAGCTCCCACTGCACTAAGGGCGAGGAATGCAGCAGGAGGAATTCTTGCTGAGAGACGTGAAGGCAACAACAACTTACTAAAAATACTGCGCTGAGCATACCCAAAGGGTGGTCAGAGAGCACACCAGCTGAAAAACCCTACGGATGCTGCATTTAGGCTACAAATACACATACATCGAGATACTTCATCTACAGCTGCTACGTAAAATACCCCAAGCTACACAAAGTGCAATTGCTTTTTACAAAGAACATGCGCTTCCAGCAGGCATCGCTGGTGCTGTTTGTAAGACACCCAGCCCGGAACCCACAATTCTGGCGCCGTTTTGGGGCCACGAGCCCCGTCGGTGGGTGTCACCGAGGACGAGCCCATCGCTGACCTCGGCGGTCTCTTTTGCACCTCCCTCGGCTCCTGGGGAGCTGGAAGGGGACTCCCACCGAGCTGATCCCCGCCAGCTACAGGCACCGGAGGTTTTGAAGGGAAATCCTCGCTCTGTGCACGCCAACACGAACGCCCCAACAGCCAGAACCACGCTGGGGCCGTCCCCAGCCAGCAGCCAGCAGCGTGCTGAGCACGAGCCCCGGCGAGCACCACCACCACCACCACCACCACCACCACCACCACCACCACCACCACCACGTCCCCCTCACCCTGGGAGCGACCCAACCCCAAACTTGGCCACCGAGCCCTGGCAGGAGGAGCCCCGCGCGCTCACCCCGCTCCGTCTGCAGCCGCAGGGCGTGCTGCCATCCGCACAGCGCCCTTCGCCGAGGCTTCCTGTCCGGAAGCATCCTCCATGCAGCTGCACCCGCTGCTTCGGGGGGCTCCTTCCCTTCCCCACCATTTCCTAGCCCCCTGCCCCCCAGCACCAGCACCAGCACCAGCACCAGCACCCCACTCGCGATCTTCCCCCGCTCCCCACGGCACGGGATGCTCGGAGCCGCCACGCTCAAGCCACACGGGGAGCTTGGAGGCCGTGCGTCCGTCCGTGTCCGTGTGTCCGTCCGCGTGTCTGTCCGTGTGTCCGTCCGTGTCCGTGTGTCCGTGTGTCTGTGTGTCCGTCCGTGTCCGTGTGTCTGTCCGTGTCCTTCCTACGGGCCGGCCCGTGGGAAGACACGCGCGGCGGGGTTACGGGGACAAGGGGAACTACCCCCCCCCCCCCCCTTCCCGTGCGCCTCTTTTTTTAAATTATTTTTTTTTTTTTCCCTTTTTTTCATGCCCCCCCCCCCCCCCCCCCCCCCCCCCCCAAGGACTTCCCGTGCCCGGGCAAGGCGCAGCCCCAAGTTGGGAGATGCGGTAGCCATGGCGATGCGGGATTGCATCATGCTCCCCAAGCTGTCTATGGGGGGACCCCCCCGGCTGTCCCCCCCGCGCCCCATCCCCGTCCCGCACCCCAAACCCCCCCAAATCCCCCCAAACCCCGCTGCCCCCCCCCCCCCCCCCCGGGCCGTACCTGGGGCGCGGGCGGCACCGGCCGGCACTGGGCGCGCTGCGGGGCCGGGGGGCGGGGCCGGGGGCGGGGCTTGCGCGGGGAGGCCCCGCCCCCGGGCCGCCCGTGGGCTGACTGTGACGTCACGGTGGTGCGGGTGGGGAGAGGGATGCGAGGGGGCGGGCGGGGCGGGAGGGGGGCGCGCTATGACGTCATGGGCGGCGGGGGCCAATCCGGCGGCGGTGGAAGGTTCGGGAGAGGTTTGGGAACCTCGCGGCCACGCCCCCGGCGGTTGGCGCCGGACCGGGCCGAGACGGACGGACACGGACGGACCCGAACGGACCCGAACGGACCCGAACGGATCCGAACGGACCCGAAGTGACCCGGACGGACCCGAACCGACCCGAAGTGACCCGAAGCGACCCGAACCCATCCGAACAGACCCGAACGGACCCGAACCGCCCCGCGTGTGGCGGCGGGGAGGGCGGCCCCGGGGGCTGCGGGGACAAAATGGAGCCCGCAGCCCCCATCTTGCCCTCGCCCCCCACGTCTGCCCCTCTCGGGCTGGCCCTCACACCTCGTGCCAGAAGACGAGCTTTTAAAGACTTTGTTCCGTCTCTTTGCTAAATAAATGAAAACGTTGTCGAAGTTTTCTGTCTGAATGTGAGGGAGTGCTTCTTAGCTGTGAGGTGACACAGCACTGGGACAGGCTGCCCAGAGGAGGCTGTGGAGTCTCCTCCTCTGGAGGTGTCCCAAACCCGCCTGGATGCCATCCTATGTAACGTGCTCTAGGGGATCCTGCTCGGCAGGGGATTGGACCAGGTGGTCTCCAGAGGTCCCTGCCAACCTCGGCCATGCTGTGAAATAAAGAGCAGCCCTGCTCCACGAAGGAGAGGAGCAGAGCAGCAATTTGCCCGAGCTGTAGTCAAGGCCAAGTGTCCGTGCTCAACGGGCAGCAACAAACTGCACGGTTAGCAGTTTTAGAAAGCTGCAGGAGCAAGGGGGTGATGAACTTTTCCTCTGGGTGTACAAAGAGGCCGTGCAGGTGAAGCCACCGAGGCTAACCTTGCCAGCCCGATATCCTACAATATCCCTTTCATCCTGTAATAATTCGCTGTTCCTGTGTCCGTGGCCAGTTGGCCTAAGCAGAGTGTTGCAACCTGACCTGGTTTGAGTTCAGAGTACCAAGAGTTCCTAAGGGTGATGCTCTGTTGTAAACAGGCAACGTCGTAACAGCTTGTTTGCCCTGTGCGATCAGAAAAACAAACAAAAACCAAACAAATAAAAACCTTTCTTTAATATTGGAACAAGAAAAAAAAAAATCTTCAAGTATCTTTCTCCATATTGGTCGTCAGGGCCACACCACAGTGTTACCTTACTTCTTGACCACAGTAAGATGTTAATAGGAATGTATTTTGGTTTTAAAAGCCAAAAGTTTCCCATTTCCCTTGCTCTTTGAAGGAACAGCCCCCCCGTATGATTTATTTTGTGTGTGATTTGAGACTGTAGCAGTTTTCAGTAAGGTGTGAGCAGTCACAAGTTTTAACACTTTTG
The DNA here is from genome assembly GCF_964034855.1 of Anser brachyrhynchus. Lineage (NCBI taxonomy): Eukaryota > Metazoa > Chordata > Aves > Anseriformes > Anatidae > Anser > Anser brachyrhynchus. The sequence continues at coordinate 101,369,121 of NC_137696.1, read as the reverse complement.
GAAAAAAACATGAAAGCTAACGTAACTCTCAAATGAGTACACCCTTCTAGAGACCCCTTGCCCGAGTCTGTATTTTGGATGCTACAGAAGCATTCCTTCTGCTTTGAGGGGAGATCCTGTGATCCCTCCTATCTTGCTGGCAGCAAAGTTAATGGAATAAAGTACAAATCCCCTTTTTTCTCACTTTCACATCAGCGAGCTAAAATATCATGCACTTGTTGAAACGTGACCAACGTTAGGTCTTTTCGCATCTATAAATCTGAACTTGACTTTGAAATGTGCTTTAAATAAAGTTGCTTCCTGACAGGCGTACCCATTTTTTCCCCATGGTTTATTGATGAGATATGATTGCACCGGCTGTTACTTTCACAGCCAAAACAGCTTTCTAAATCTGGAAGATGCCTAAATAATCAAGACTCAATCGGGTAGCTTAAAAATAAAAACTAACAGCCCCTGCAACTTCAGATGCGAGAAGGGATGGAGCAGAGTGTAGGGAACAGGGTGTAGGGCTGGTAGCGGCTGGAAGGCGAGCGGTTCCCCGCGCAGGAGAGGGACGTGCTGCTGGCTGCCTCCCTCGTGCCTGCGACGTGACCTGCTTCTGCCTGTGTGGTGACAAGCAGCAGGGCACATGGCAGCTTCGTCTCCCTCTGACTCAGAGCGTGCTCTTGTCCCTTGGACTTACAACGTGCTCTGTATACCTGCGGAGCCCGGGTGCTTTCCTTCAGTCGAGCAGCGGGCACTGGAGAAGAGAGAGTTACAGACCGGGGGAGAGGAACGCCGGGGAGTTTGGGCTTTACCGGCACGGTACCGGCTCCCCGAGCTGCTGTTTCTTTTCCTCTCCTGACCTCTCTGAAGTGCTCGTGTTCTTATCAGTCAGAAAATGAGAGCGAGGTCACGCCATGGGAAATCTTGTTTCAGAATTACCCAGTCAGGAGAACTCTGAGTAAACAAAGGGGTTGTTGTTCATGCTTGTTTAAAGAGTTAAAAATTTGCTGAATAGTTTTGGCACCAAGTATTTGGCACCTGATCAGGGGCAGGGGCAGGCCAATGTCATTCTGGGCTGCAGATCTACTGAGTCTTGGTCTTCCAAGTGTTTTGTTGGAGCATCTGCAAGTTTTTCACAATGTGAGCGTTGCTGTTGGCCTCACCACCGAGTGCTGATGAAATGCTGTCATGAAATGTTTGCTCAGGATGGGCTTCAGAGACCTCGCTATCAGAGTGGGATCAATGAAGCTGGAGTTCACAACGGGGCCAATTAAACATTATCAGGGATTTAGACCCAAAAGATTGCCAGGACAAGTTTAAAATAAATTATGCCTTGCATTTTGATAACATTATTCCTCCAGAGGTCTCCGACTAGTGGATTTACATGCGTCTCGTGACTATCGTATCCTGCTTTTCAAGAGGGAGAAGAGAAGAGTCAGAGTGCTGAGCACGAGTGGCCTAGCCTAGGTAGCAGCAGCAGAGATGACGAGGCCTCAGGAGACACGGTTGTCCTCACTAAATCAACTTCTCCTTACGCAACGGTTAGCAAAGGGAACTGGTTAAATAGCTGCTAGTGTTCGGGAGTACAGATAGGAGGACAAGAGCTGGAACAACTGAAAGTAGAATTGAGAGTCATTGGGGGCTATGGCGCAGGAGAAAGAGTTTGGAGTAGAAGGTCCATCGGTCTGTGATGTTTGAAATTAGCATGGATAAAGTGATGGAAGTGTGCGTTGCAGGGAAACGAGCCTAAATTTCATTATTTGGGGGGGCAGGTGATTAACTTGACCTTTTCTTTTTAAAAAAAAATCAATTAGAAATCCTGGCTATGCCTATTTAGTAGTGCTTCGTCATCCGCACTGTAATGAATAGTTCTTTGCTTTGATTAGAAACAAATTAATCCAGTTTTTCTAGAAATGAACAAATTGATTTGGATAAACAACCATCGTTTGCGACGCAGTCATCTCAACGCAAATCCTCAGCTCTGCTTGGGTTTGCCTTGGCTTCTGTCCAGGCTGACTGTGGCAGTCCCATGTTCTTTATCAGTGAGATAAGTGGGATATGATTATTGTTCCCTTTAAATCAAACAGTGGACTAAAGTATCAGGCCTGAAATTTCAGTATCTCTCTGTGTAGAATATGGCATTTTCTTCTTCTGTGTGAAGCACAAATGCTTTATGCTGTTTGTAAAACTTTGTCTAACTCTTTTAATTACATGGTCCTTGTGAAAAAGGCTCGTGGCCAAGGTTTTCTTGATAATTTCGTACTTGGCAGGTATTGTTAACAAGTGGCTGGGTGAAGCTGTTGTTTTCATATTTCAGCACAAAACTGTCGTGAACACACTCGCTATTCTGAGATGATCCTGTTGCAAACTGTCGTTAACTTCTGAGAACTTCTGCTATCTGCCATCACGGGTAAAACTCTCACACGCTGGACTGGAGGAGGATTTTGCCCCAGTGTTCCTAATCCAATTTCACGCGTTTCCCCATTAACAACAGTTACGTTCCTGCATTTCCTCTTCCTCTCCTTACATCTGCCTCCAGCGTGCAGTGCTGTAGGCAAACGACTTTTTTTCTAAGACCGCATCAACTCACCAAACTTGCAGAGTATTTGAAGAGCCAGGTTTACCCCAGAGGGCAGAACAGATGGTGTCCCGGCCGGTAGCAAAATGTTTTATTTCTAACCAAATAGAACACAGGTCAAATACTTGCAAACTTTTCTCTGCCGTTGTTGCTAGCGTGTTTTTCTATCCCACGATGCCGCTTGTCGTCTCAGAGAGAAAACTTGATGAAAACCCACCCCTGTCAATGCAGCTTATCTTTGGTGCTTGGGCTATGCTCGTTTTCATTTGGTGCCGTTAATTGGCTGCTGAGCTTTGATTGCCCTGAGCTTCGACAATTAACAAGACCTGGGAATCTTGCCACTGTACACCAGCTGGTTGGCCCCCGTGGCACTGCGAGATAGCTGGCTCCGGCAGCTGCCGGGGCTGCTAATAGGAGGCGCACGGGGAGAATTAAAAGGCGTTTCTGGTGAGCAAGTAGTAACGGAGCAGGTAGTTTCAAAAGGGGGATGAGGGAAAAATAGTCACTTAACCAGGGGGTACACAGCTAGCCCAGGTAGGTAGTGCCCACGTGTCCCGCACTGATCGCTCCTCCTTGTCAGCATCTGTGTTACAAATGACCGTCAGGGGCATCTAATTTTCAACACCGTGCTCAGACTGTACCTCTTTCTGGGGCAAACCCAGTCTCTCAGCCACTTAGCTCAGCCCATAAGGGGCTGGTTGAGGCAGGGAGCGGGCTGTAAGGATCATTTCAGCCCCGAGGCAGGGGCCGTGGCCGGACCTCTCTGTACTCTGTCCCGCTGGCTTCGGTCTGGCCCAGAAAGCCCTGGCAGCCTGGCCCTGCTGTCCTGCCTTCTTCTGGGTATTCCCCTCACGATTTGTGCACACCAGCGGTTAAGATTAGAAGGTCTTCAAGGGAGAAAGTGTATTGTGACTTCATCTAGAAAGCTGCCAAGGAGTGATGTTACAAGAGCTAATGGTAATCATAGCAGGGTAATTAGAACTGGAATCAAAGTATTAAACTGCATTATTTTGCATTAGTAATTGGATGCCTGCTCCCTGACTATTCCTTTTATGGTGCATTTTTGTTGACTTACTGTAGGGATTGCAACATCTAATCCTTCCAGACAACATTCGTTCTTCCAAAACAACATCATAGACATATCCTTGTCCACTGCAGCCTGTCACCAATTTTCTGCTTTATCTTTTATTACTGTCCCAACTCAAAAGTAGTCAGAATGGCATTTGGAGCTGTTACATCACTCAGTAGAGCAGAGCTGGTAGGAGCACACCACTGTATTTCCATTAAGACTATTAGATATTCTGGTTTGGGAAAGCAGTTAAAGGCAGCATTTGTTTTGGGGGAAAAAAATGTGAATGCAACTTTTTGTTAGGTTTTCTTATAGATGGCTGTAGGCTAAGGTAGCTTTGTATAAGGAATAAAGGAATGAAAGAGTGAAGGACAGAGAATAAATAAGAGAACAAGGAGGAGAACCAGGCTGTCCTCACTGCTGAAATAAAGTTAGTGCAGATTTCAATACATTTACTAGACAATTATACCTATTTGACCCCAAGCCCTGGGGATTTTTTTTCCTGCCTCGGAAAAGGGAGATTGCCAAAGGTTTAAAACATGCACTCTTTAACCACTGGGTATTTAATTAAGATAGCTGGAACACTGTCTTTACAGAGAGCACTGGCAGTCAGCGGTGGTGCTGGTTCTCAGCACTGTGCTCCCACGTAACCTCAACTGAAAAAACGCTGGCGGCTGTTCCTCAGGGGAGGTGCGATCCCTCTTCATGTGCCATGTTCCCTGTCCACTACTCTTTAATCACAGCCAGCGTAAACCTTTTGAGATAGTTTTGTTGTTGAGGAGAGAGCGCTGTCCCACTGCTTAGAGCTAACTGTAAGTCATCCTGTCTTAATGCAAAAGCAACAGGGGAAAGGATTTTTGTAAATGCCCTGATTTATCTAAAAACATGTCCATAAATCTGAATGGTTGTCACTCCTTGCTGGAATCGTGCAAGTATTAAATCCATTCACATTGCCTTGTGGCTTCACTTTGTGCCACCAGCTCTTGCCTGAACAGTCGGTGTAGTTACGAAGTCATCACTGCAGTCATATTACTGAGGAGGATGTTTCCAACAGAGCGCTCAGGTCCTGCTGTAACTCCTCTCCTTCTTCTCCTTTTTTTCCTTTTTTTTTTTTTGTGTTTACAAAAGATCTTTTCAAGAAGCCATTATACCTGGACGTTTGTCCTGAATGAAACCTACTGCATGTGATTTTAATAGTCTGCTTTATTCCAGGATCGCTGTCTGTACAGCCCAGCTTGAAGCCTCCCTTCCTGCCTGCAGGATAGTAAAGCTTCAGTATGCAAAGCTGAGCCCTCCCCTGCATATCTTCTCCCCAGGAGCTGAGTTCACTGCATATCCAATGTGCTGTCTCTGGTGCTTGCTCAGCCTGCATATTAAGGTGAGGGTAACTGTTTTCCCCAATATAAAGTGTTCAGGTATCTTTTCCCACTCCCAAGCATTGCTTCAGTTCTGAAGCAGAACCTGCCTTTGCCCTGCAGTCTCTGCAGCCTTCTTGGGACCTTCGCTCACACAGCCTGGGAAGGAGAAAGCCTGAGAATATATTTTACAGGCAATTACCAAAAAACACCAAGGTAGAGCTTAAACGTATGAAATAACAATTTTTTTTTCTTGTTCTCATTGATCATTGTGGGCTTCAGAGAGTCCACTCTGAAACACTGAAAACTCAGTCACCCAAAACAGTGGAGAACTGTGGAAGGCCCCTGAGTGTGTTCCCTGACAGCAAATTACCAGAAGTCGGGAATAATCCTTGGTAAGAGATAAGGCCACAAATCCATGTCAACTTTTGTATAGGGGATACCTTAGCCTAAGTTTTCTTCTTGTTAAATGAAACGTAGTTTGGTTTTCCTTGTGGGTGATAGTATGATAGCTTGGATTGGAAAGGACATTTAAAGGTCATCTAGTCCAAACCCCCTGCCATGGGCAGGGGCAGAAGCAAGGGTGGTTTGCTTTTCTCTCCTAGGAATCAGTGCTGCATTTTTTTTTTCCAGATGTGAACAATAATGGATATAAGTAGCCACTGAGATAAATAAGAGTGGATATTCATCTCTTTCTCCCTCACCCTTTACCTTGTTTGACTGCTTTAGACTCTAAACTCCTCAGGGTAGGGATGGTCTCCTGCTATGTGTGCGTAGAGAGGACCCTGATTCTTCAGGAGATAGGTGAAAGGTATAAAGGCATTGCACCCCCACTGGAGTCATTTGGTTAACGACCCAAGGAGCATTAAGGGAATAGTCCTGGAGGCTCTCCAGAGAGGCCTCACAGACTCATCACAAGGTCGTAAGTAAGCAAAGGTCTTCAAGCTGATCTAATCCATTCCCTCACCCTTAAGCACAGTGAGATTTTCCTGAGTACAGCAGAAGACACTAAACTATTCCTGCTGTGCCAGGTTAGCAGCCAAAATGAACGTCCCTTGTCACAGATGTTAGCACCTCCCAGGTTTACAGGTTGAGACTGAGACTGCCAGCCAAGGCCCTGCCTGTGCTAAAGTCAACACGAGGGTGACGGTGGGGTCCTCAGAAAGAAGAAGTTTTCCCTTCAAAAAGAGGCTGTTGTTCTAGGGGGAATTGGGCCTCAGGTGCAGAATTTAGCCTATAATCTTAATTCCCATTTCCTGCTTACATTTTTTTTTTTTTTTGCATTTATAAAATTTCCAAGATGCTGTCTCCTGACACCTGTTTATTCGTCTGCTTCAAATTTTATTTCCAGTCCTCTGACACAAACCTCATAATTATTAGGGTTTCTTGAAATATATATATATATTTTAAAGGGCAGCAGGAGCAGAACTGTAGGTGAATGACATGATTGCACTATTGTCAGACACTATGTACTAGCCTGTAACATCAATATCTGTCCTACCAAGTTCCAGTGTGCTGAGTGTATTCTGTAGGTTTTGTTGACCACTTCCAAGAGTGGAAGGTTAGTAGATCTACACATATGAGCAGCCGCTTTAAGAAAATATTGGGATTATGAGACCCAGTTCTTGTTGTGTTTTCTTTCTTTCCTTCTTTCCATCTTTTTTTCTTGTCTATCTTTATTTCTCTTGCATAACTTCAATTTAAATGAGTCAAGTTCCTCTTTTTGAGACAGTTTTGTCTCTTACATTTGACACTAATGTTTCCAGCGATTTCTGTGGTAAAAGATTCTGTTTCTAAATTTGATCTCGTTTTCTGGTTTGCCTTTATCAATGTCTAATAGCTGTATTGTTATTATTTGCTAACTTTAAATAGCAATTCTTTTTTTCTGTAACTGTCTTTTTCTCATTCAAAAGGAAGAGATTCAATACGTTTGTTCTATTAATCTGTTTTTATTATTATTATTGGAGTAATTTTATGCACTGTTTTTTTTCTAAAATTGAAAGCTGTAGTGATATATATCCAACCTCAGATTATGTTTGTGTTTTGAAACAGAAACAAGAAGTTGCTTTCAGTGCTCTGAAAAATTGACCAGAGAAGCCCAGATATATTGAAATCAGCGGTCTATTTGAATTTAGCAGTAGTGCAAGGAAAATAACTTGTATTAAGTGTAAGTAACTCCTGCAGAATAACAAGGTTGTAGGCTTGCTGGAGTTTATTTTTCTCAAGTTTCATTTTGTTTATTAAAATAAGAAAGAAAGTAAGTATCTTTGTGTCTACTTCTCTTCAGCTCTGCAATCCCGGACTTTATGAGACCTCAGCTCTTGTCAGCCTTAAGTCAGCCTTGATTTAACTTATTAAAACATGGTAAGGACCAAACATTTCTGAGCAGTCGCTGTGGCTCCAACTGCAGTGTGGATGGGAATTGCTGCTCTGGGATGTCCCCAGACTCCTTCATCTCCAGGAGGGCTTCTCTGTGTCAGAGGGAAACAGCTGGAACTCAGAAACTCCATGTTACTGACATTTAATGAGTTACCAGGCGTCACTTCAACCACGGAAATAAATTGTTTGTACTCTCACTTCCTGTTGGAGATGAGAAATAAAGTATATAGCATAAATCCCCACAAGTTGAAGCTGGCATGCATTGCTCTTGCTGTGGCGCAAGCTTTTAGCTACTGCTCGTGCACAGGAACTTGCTCAGCTGCCGGGACTCAATTAGGTGTCTGAGCACTTACATACATTTGAACTACAAGTAAATTAGCACTGTGTATACCAAGGACACTTATGGTTGCTAACAGCTCTTCTTGGCACCAGAAGCTCCTCTAGGCATATATATGAGAGTGCCTCCATACTTGTAATTATAGTATCACTACCGACATGCTATAATTAGACAAGTTAAAAATTGCCTGAACTCCTACGTATTGGTGAAGTGTGCTAAATTCCAGATGCAGTTGTTGCTGAGAAAAACCACTCTGAAGCTTTAGCTTAGCATAGGCGGTATGGTATCCTCACACCCTCGTCACCTTTCACTTGAATGGAGCTTTTTGTTCAGACTTAACCTGCATGAATGGTCACTGTAAACAGCTCTTGTCATCTTTTTGTTATATACCAGGAGAAGCATTACAAGCTCAATGGAGCTTATTTAAAAAAATATATTCTTTTATGTATAGGCACCTACCAGCCCTAAGTGTCAGGATTTTATTATATTATTGCAGCAGTTTCACACTCACACTCTCACTGAATATGTTTATCTTCTGTGCTGGGCACTGCATAGAGCATCCTCTGAAACATGGGAGGAATAATCAGTTCATCCCTTTATTCTGTGCGAGGACTCTGTGCTCCTCGTCCTTTACCTCTTGCACATAGCAGGTGCATGTTCTGCACAGCATGAACAAGAGGTTCTAGCTTTGAACTGATGGCAAGTTCAATACACTGTCAGCTTCAATATATCTTGCTTTCTTCGACCTACTTTTATGAGAAAAAAAAAAAAAGCATCACCAAAGCCTATTTGCTTTTTGCTATAAACTGCTCCTCCTCGTATCATCTTGACAAGGTAGCTGCCTTGTTACATCCCTTGTATGGATCATTGATCGTGTCTCTCTCTATAAACATCACATTTTTGCTCCAGCTCTGTTGTTGGAGCACCAACCCTACAGGAAAGGCAGCTCGGCGTTTCAGCTTCTGGCCCAGTTTTCATGACTGCAGTGAATTCATCATCAAGGGCTCACATCAGAAATCCCCATTCCTCAAATAGTTTCTTATTTGTCTCTTAGCTCTTGGCAGGTTTTCGGCTTCCGCCCACATGGTGAAGGCTTGTCTAATAATGGCAACAGCACGAAACCCATTAAGATCAGAATTACAAGCTAACTGAGCGTAACTCCCCCTTTTGATAATGGAGGTTTGTCTTCTTTAAGGAAAGTAGGGAAGTGCATTTTGGTTTAATAATAGTAGGGCTGGCTTCAGACATTTGAGCAGTAGTGTGTGTGGCCCTGTGAGTGCCTGAGCACTGAGTTAGAGGGCTCTTCTTCAGCTGTGTTTGTAACGTGCTTGGTGCAGTGATTGAGGCCTTGCTCCCTCTCTGGGGAGCTCCCCTGGGCCACGGCCTGAGGGCAGGGCTGTTCACCGCCCAGCTGCTTCCAGCAGATAGCTTTGTTATACTCAGATCTTGCATTTATTTCAAGATACTGCACTCGCCTTTCCTCTGCCCTTTCCTCAGCCCTAATCTCTGTCTGACCGACTGGAAAGTCGCAGTCACTTGCTCCCACCTGGGGTGATGGTTCTGACAGGGAGGCTTAGCGTTCCCACCGCCAGCACTTCAGAGGACGTCTGTCCCCAGGGACAACACGATGGGCCACACGGGCTCTGAAAGCCTTTGAACTCCTCTGCCTGTACGTTAGCACCACAGCTTAGTTCCTGTGTTTAATGCTTACTTTACTCTGTTTCTCGCTACGCCAATACACTCTATGTGCAATGTGGGTTTTGAATCAGCAGGGGAAACATATGGTCCCAAAATGAATTCATGTACACAACATAACTTTGTAAAGTATGCATCCCCAGTTCATTCTTGCAGTACAACATCCCATACCTGATAGCACTCGTGCAGAACTGTGCCAGCAACCTGCTGGGCAGCACTCAGTCAAGGCGTTCATCTGTTGTGCTGAACCTGTTTTAGTTTAAACATGGAATAAAAGTTTCTGGGAAAATGAAACCTAGCTATTTAAACCCTTTTTTTTTGCCTTGTGGGCTGTATGTGTGGAATTTTCGTTCCTTTTAAACTCCAGAACACATCAAGCAGGCCCCAGATCAGTAGGACAGGTCCCTTCCCTTGAAAACTAACAACTTGTGTAGACATCCTGATAGCTGAAAGACTACAGAAAGGCTGTAACAAACGACTCATTGCCATTCACCTGATCTCGGGCTGACCTCGGGCTGGAGTCTAACCTAGCACAAGCAAGGAAGAGTTGCAGAAAGGCTACACCAGAATTAGGGAGCTAAGCTCGTCCTCCTGCGTTGTTCTCAGACACCGAGGCCAGCCAACGTGTGGCTGCCCATGTCCGTGCTGTCAGACCTACCGTCTGGTCACCACCCACAGCAGGGTGTCCACACGCAACCCGTCTGGTGAGAGTGGTGTCTCCTTGTGCTAAACTCCAGATCATGCCCAGGAACTCGTCTGGGAGATGGCCAGAAGTCATCGCTTTTATTATTTAAGCAGAGATGCTCAAGCCCCTGTGCCTGGTTACCGTTTCTGGCACAGCTTAATTAAATGAATAGGCGTAGTCCTTAATGTGGCCGTGTGACTGATCAGCGAACTCCTACGACAAAGGAAGGCTCAGAGGAAGTAGGCAAGGATGATGTTCTTATGAAGCTCAGGAAGGAATGTAGAAAGTGACCACAACAACTGTAAAGGAAAACGAACTTATCTCAACCCAAGTGGACCGGAAGATGATCATTGTTGCAGATAATCAGCTCTATCGGTTGGGTGGATCAACTGGTTGTGTAAATGGCCTAAATTCCCTAAAATGGTCAACAGAAAGTATCATCTTCGTGAGCCAGCCAGGCCAGCACGGGGGAAGTGCATATGTAGCTCAGCACAATATGGGCTATAAAAAATGAATAACCATCAAAACGAGCTTTGAAGAGAACAGACTTCAGCTGGCTTCAACGTGCCTCTTCCTTCATGGCGACTGGGAATGCAAGGCATCATGATTGTGTACATGTAGATACCAGTATTGGCAGTCATGTTTGTATAGTGGTTCAACTGTATATTGCAATTGCTGTATTGTACTTGTGAGTTCAGTATATTGGTGCATCACTCTGGTAACTCAAAATCCTGTGTAATGTCAAGTATCTTCAAATAAGTAAATTTGATATTAAAACATGACACCCTGCTCATGTGGAATGTTTAAAAAGAACGTGTTCAGAGAGTAATGGGCTCTGGCAGGCTTCATGAACACTGATATGAGTGCAAGGGAGAGGATGGGAATGAGAGCTGGGAGCAGGGCATAAGCACCCCTTCCTGCTCCAGTGAGCACTTATTCAGAACTAACAGACCAAGGAACTACAGCGTCAGTTGTCACTGCAGACAGATGTGGGTGCTGTGGTGCTTACTGCACCGTGCTCCTGATGGTGGTCTCCTTTTCTAGAAGGTATCTAAGATTAGACCTCTCATCTCCACTTCTTGTTTCAAGCAGACTTTTGCAGGTATTGACTTCTTTTTCTGCTTTAATTGCTTGCAGCCTCTCAAAAACGGGCACTTAATACGTTTTCTAATTTTGTTCTTCAGTATGTTTTGTTGTTGTTATTGTTTTTCTTCCCCAGAAAGGTTTATTCCCCTGCACTAGCTCCTCTTTCATTGCCTGAAATTGCAAGGAGGAAGAAAACCGTGCTGTCAGAGCTCATACAACAAGAGCTGAAAGAAAGCAGCTCTACAATAGCGTGTATTGACTGGACCTCTCTCAGTTCAATCAGGTTTTCTATTTGTCAGGGAAGCCTTAGAGCAAATGAATGCTGTGACTAGCCTCAGAGAATCGCAGCATGTCCGCAGGTGGTAGGAGCAATGGCTGTGCTTTGCAGGGTCTCAGGAATGTCTCTGAAGCTTGTTAGGATGTGCAGGGTAAGACCCCCGAAGTCACACAGCTACAAAAAACAGTCACGTACACTAAAGCTGTCCAGTCCTGTGTACTTTGGAAAACTCACAGAGTTGTTGAAAATCCACAGATCCAGTTATATGGGTAATATGATATAAAGGAAATATTTGAGTCAAAAGAGCAAAATGTTTTTGGAATTGTCTTTAGAAACTTTTATTTAGAGCAGAGTGAAACTTAACGTGGTGTAGATTTGCTGACTTTCTTTTTTAAAAAAGAACAGACATAAGAGAGAATGATCTGGTTTAGGTTTTCACAGAAACAGGTCCCAACTTCTTCTTAAATTGCCATTGATTTTAACAACAGAAGGCATGAGCCTCACATTGATTTAGACAAAACTAAAAATTAGATTTCATCTGGCAAACTCTTCTTAGATCATGACAAATTGTATCACTTTGGGTAAAAGCTATTAAGAACACCTTTGGGTAAAAGCTATGTATGTTCCTCTTTTAAATACCATTTTGTCTGAAATAATCTCTCATGAAGGAGAAAAACAAAACAAAAACACAAATTCGTTCTTCAGTTCAGTTGTAATTACTGGACAATAATTCTGCATTCTGTACAGAAATAGAGAAGTGAAATTACAGATACCACGGACGATGATCGGAGAGCAGTCAGCCTGCCTTTATAAGAAGTCAGCGCTCACCAGCTGAATCACAGAACATGCCAATGTGCAAATAAAACACATCATTTTAAAACTCCTTCAAAGACAAGGCTGGGAACGTTGCCTCAGGCACTTCTTTAAATTCAGATGACAAATGGTGACTTGCCAAACTCTAGTCACCTAGCTGTTTGCAATCCCTGTTGTAAAACGCCAGGTGCCAACCCACCAGTCCTTCTGATTTTGTTCAGACTGCTTTAAATCTAGAGGAATTCCACTAAAGCCAGGGGATACGTTTTGATGCCTTTTTGGATATATTCATAGCCTCACCTAGGTTCAGATCTAGGCTTTCCCAGCTGCCCTTTCCTTTGCTTTCCATTACTGCCTTACCACTCTCCTCTAAATCAAGCATTTTTGTTTCTTAGCTGTCTTGTTACCTAACTGACAGTTTCGACAACAAAATTTAAACAGACCATTAATACTGTGAAAGACACTTGTCAAGTTCCTGCCCCTGAGCATGATAAAGACACGTGGCTCTTCCCTTGCAAAAGCTACTTGGTGGCTGGCGGTATATAAACTCTGAGCTTGAGGCGGCAGGCTTATTCAAGTGCATTATCCCTTGGGAAAGGAAGGAGAGCCATTAAATTCCCCTTAATGTGGTGATTTAGGGTGGTTTGGGGCCTTGCTACCCTGCAGCCATCTTGTCCCAGGTGTTGGACCTAGGGTATTTTTCTCAGAGGCTCAAAGGGAAGATCTCAGCAGACCACCGCCGTTTCTGGTGCCCTGCACGCTCAGTGTTGTCACAATGTCCCCTGCTGCCTACCCTGAGAAATCCTGGGTATTTTCGTTTTGCTTTCTGGACTTGAAGAAACACATAAAGAGCAAACTGCTCCACTGGTGCCAGCCGAAGCGCTTCCCGTTTGCACAGAGCTCCACACCAAGAGACTGGACGTGATACCCCTTTTCCGAGGGTGTGAAGGAAACGTTGAAGCAAGCAGCCCCTGCCAGGGCAGGCGGGCTTTGCACGGCACCGGAGACGAATGAAACGAGTGGGGTTTCCATTGCAGTTTCCACTCAGGGATGGTGTGCCTGTGGTGCGGGCCGGGCCGGCCCTGGCCAGGAAGCGCGTGGTTGTTTTCCCGGCCGTGAGTCAGGGCTGCCTCTTGGCCTCCTGCCTCGGGATGTGCAGTGGCAGGCCGCTCCCTGAGGCACTGCGAGGCATGTTTTCCTGGGGAGGCTGAGGGATTTGGGTTAAACCCACAGACAAGCAGCCGTTCGGCCTGGTTCAAGCTTGCCTCCTCTCCCCAGCTCTGAGGCGCCCAAGGGCACCGCAAGCTGCCGATAACATCCGCGGCGGGGACCTAGATGTTACAGCAGATTTGTAGGGACTAATTGCTTCTGCCCTGTCTTCTTTGCATTGCTTTGGCCTTACCTGAGGTGCAAGCATGCCCTGCCCTGCCTCGGGGCAGGCAATACCAACTGTTTCCCTGAGGTGTGAGGTGGAGGCAGGACGAGCGCATATTTATTGCAGTGAACAGGAGGGGCGAAGTCCTCCGTCCTTCTCTAATATCTATTCTGTCGATCTCACCCATTTGCAGGGCAATTTTTTGTTAGTAACATGAGCAGCTGCTTGGGATTTTCTGCCCCCGCAGACTGTCCTACTGACTAATGTGTCTTCCAGGTTGAGTCCATGCTCTTCTGACCAAGGCTGTTGACTGCAGCCTTACAGCCCAGCATTGGGATCTGTGGGACTAATTCGCCAGAGCAACACAGACTTCTCTTCCTTCACACTAAAACTGTGTGGTCATGTTGTCGTCTTAACTTAAGAACAGACTGATCCCTGGGGCCAGGAGATAAGTTCCTCCATCAGGCCAGAATTCATCCCTCAGATAAATCCACGTCATAAAAGCATCCGTTGCACACACAATTCTTCCAGCACCCCCATTGTTGGCCTCTCTCTGCAGGTACTTTCAGAGCATCCTTTTTTTCTTCTAAAATATGTTCTTCCTTCCTGTGCCTCCATTCTTTTTACGTTATAAAGTAACACCACAATCACACGTATTTATGGTGTTGGCAGTTCATTTTAGTTAGCTGGGAAAGAAAGGATCAAAAAAGAAGCTCTGAAAGCAAAATTGAAAACCTAAGGAAATGATGCAGAATGCTGGAAAGGGAAAACAGTGAAGAAAACAAAGGAAAGACACCTGAAGAACAGTAGCTGTGCAGCAGAAAGAAATTAGATAAGGTTTGAAGAAATTGTAACAAGGAAACGCTGGCTGAAGAAGAGGACGAAATTTTGAACAGGCTGAACTGTAATACCAATAAGGATACAGGCAATCATATAAAATCTGTTTTAATATTCTCTTTTTGAAATACCAGCAGTGAAAAATAAGACCACAAATATCTTACTTTGAACCAGCAATAGAAGCTATAAGCTCAGCTTTCTTGCAAATACTCCCTTGCGCTAGCAACATAGCCTACTGAAGGCAATGAGTTCAGACTTCACTGCTCCCAAAGAAAGACAGAAGAGAAGAAACAAAAAATACCAAGGACCGTAACTGCTTCCAGCCAGCACTCAGGCCAGGCCATGGTACAAAGGGCAATCCTTTATGCACCAGCAGTGCTTTACTTTCCTGGGAAACAGAGGGTGTATTAACATGCCTCAAAGCCCTCTGCATGCCACGGAGAGGGCACACGAGGGTAAGCACCAGGAGAGCCACCGAGCACGATGGAGAACACAGTGCTCTGCATGCAGAACACAGCAGCAGCAAATCAAATAGCCCTGATCATTGGCGATCCCCTGTGGCTTTTTGTAGGGTGCTAATCAGCACCTTGGCTATTTTCCAGCCTGCGTGATTACATTCTGCCTGCTGAAATTACTTTCAGCAGTTTAAACTGAATTTGACATCTTTTTCGTTTCCCAGCCTGAACTGCTAGGTGGAAGTGCTTGTGCTGCATGGCAGATGGCAGACAAGACTCCTGACCCATGGGATGGTTGTGCTTCGATGGTAGGAAATGCCCTTGTACCTCTATCTTTTTTTTTTTTTTCTTTTTCCCATGTGTTAGTAAAGCAAGTTGGTTAATATTTTTGCGGTGGTTTCCACATGGCTGGAAATTGCTCTCAAAGTACAAAATGCAGCCCCAGCCTTATTAAGGGCTGATGTCTTGCAGTGCAAATGCCTTCTTTGAAGGCTGTAAGTGCCGTCTAGTACTTAAGGAAGTGTGCACGCAGGCAATCAGGCAGGTTCCCAGATGACAGTTGGCCTCCACTACCTGTTTGCTGTCAGCCCACGGGATTATCATGTAAAACCTGTTAGCTGCAGGGATTCAACTAACCGAGCCTTATTTCACAACTGCCACGGGCTGAGAAGACAAGGCAGAGCTCGCCGGTGCTGCACGCGGAGCAGGAAGCTGCCTGCAGGAACAAGCTGCTGGGAGCCGCAGGCTGCGCTCACTTCCAAATGGCAGGCACCTGCCGCCCACCCTGATCACACCTCGCGCCTCCACCTCCCCAGACCCACGAGCAAAATCTGCTCTGCCACTGCTGCAAGCTTGAATTTTGCTCACGCTGCTGAGAAACCTTGAGCCGGCTGTCGCACACCCAGTTACTGCGCTCCGGTTGACAAACATTAACTCATTAATCATGGTAATTTACCCTCAGAATACCATTGCAAGAAAAGGGATCAAATTCTCTCGGCTCGTTTTGGATAATTGCACTACTTTTGGGAGCTTAGCGAGAGGAGTATCTGACCCTTAGTCTCCCAACAGTCCCAGTTGCTACACGGAGCTCCTCCTCATGAATCCTCCAGGTTCTCAGGCAGTTCTCCTGTTCCCAATTGCTCTGAAATTAAAAATAAATAAATAAATAAATCTGTTCAGGCAAGCTTGGCTGAATGTTTCATTGTTCCTTGGTTTCTAAACACATGGAAACACATTTACTTCTGCTGCTGTCTAGCTAGGGAGGAACAGCTACTAAAAAAACCTCTGAGAATGCAAGGGGAAACAATGGGGTTTTGAACCTGAGAAGCTGTAAGCCCCAAAAGAATGACTTCTGACAAAGAAAAAAAGTATAAAAAATATTTATTCCTGCTATATACAAAACAAACTTTTTTTTTTTTTTTTCCTTTTTCTTTTTTTCAAACCCGTAAGAACAAATGCCCTTTGTTTTCAATGTATTTTTGAAAATGGTGGCGTCGATAGCAGGGAAAAACAGTTTTAATGCCTTGTTTGGGGAAAATGCATCAGCACTTCCTGTCTTTGTCAATGAAACGTTCCTCAGCCTTGGCAAACAGGCAGGCCCCTGGGCTGCGCTGCCTGAATACCCTTGTATTTCTCCCAAAAGCCGTGTTCCCCCTCTCCACTTCCAGCTGTCAAGTTCAGTGTTTGCTCTGAGGTCACCGAGCAAGCCTGTTAGGTGAGCTCAAGGTATTGTTAACACAGAGATATTCCTAAACTGACCTTGTGACAAAATTTTTATAATACTACAAAGGATATGCCAGCTCAATATTTTTTTTCCGGGCAGCAACTGCAAGGAGCCAGACATATGATAGTTACAAATGTGTTTTTGTGGTCCACGGAGGGTTTTCCTGAAGGCAGAACAATAAACTATAAAGTATGCACACTCCTTTTGCTTGATTTCTTACTCTTTCTTCCAGGATCCATGAGAAATTTAGCTTGCAGCAAGAGGTAATTTTGGGTTTGCTATGAAAACAGCACAAATGAATAGTTTTCACCTTAAAAATCTTAAATTGTTCACTAATCTTAACTACCAAAAGATGACAATAATTTAAGGGAAACCACTTGGAGCATTTTGTGACCTAATTATGCTTTTGTGTCCTCTGGCAGCGAGAAAAAGCTTTAAAATGTAGATACGCTGCAGGCTATTTTACCTTGCCAGAAAGATGTGTGTAAGCACATGTGTCAGTAGGGCAATAACCACTGTCTTGTGTTGCAGTAATTTGAAATTGTACGGCATTTTCTTACATCTGCTGTGAAAGGGAAATTAAGGACAAGGTCTAAATTCAGCAAAGTCAAATATCATACCTTCTGAATTTTGTGAAGGATCAAGCTTTTATCAAAACTGAGCTTTTTGACTTTTGTCAAAAAAGTCTTTTACTTTCCCTGTTCCTGTAAAACGCACAATTCATGTGTACGGTTCTGCACAATACTGAACATTCAAGAGGGGAAAATGTTCCTTAGAAACAGCTTTATCTCTCTACCCATTTGGTGCTAATATCTGCTGTAGTGGAAAGGACGTGGCAGCAGACAAGTGTGCCGTACTCCTGGTCTGCCTTCCCCTTGTAAAAATCTTAAACAACATTTTCCCTGAGATAAATCCGGTGTATTTGCAAGGGACTTTAAGGACATTGCCTTTATATGTTTACACAAACCCTGACTGCATGCGTAGCTTACATAACAGTGCCAATGAATGGGTAAGCAGATAAGATCAACAGAAGATAATCTGTTTACCCCTTTCAATTGCTGAACCCTCCTGCTGGATGACATTCTGCTGTCACTTAGTGTAGGCATAACGCTGAGGTAACCTCGGAGCTCTAACCCTGCTTTTGTAGCAACACAGGTGAGAGAATCGGAATTTGGCTGCCTGCCTCATTTGGTACAAAATGCTCTGGACATCAGTTACCATCAGGCAACGAATCAAAGATCTGCATGGCTCTGCACGGTCCTCACAGATGAGCTGCTTTCAGGTGCTATCTTTTTTAGATAAATGCCATGCAGCTGGTAGAAGTTGAGGGGTGAAACTTTGGCACTGGAAACGTGCCTTGCACTGGAAATCTGTATGAACAATAAAAGCCTGAAGGAAATGTGGATGGGCATTTGTGTTTGAAAGAGCAGGAAGGTTTCTCCAGGTACAGCAAATGGTCTAGAGAACGGGCACTGAGTTGGAAGTGGAAAGCAAGCATCGGTGGGAATATTCAGGAGGAATGATATGAGGACATCATTCATCATGAGATGGACAAATGAGGAGATATGATCTGTTCTGAAGCAGTTAAAACCAAATTGCTGATGTGACTACCTGTGTGTCATCTGACACAGGTAAAGGCCCTGCAAAGCATTCATAGATACAGTCAGGCATGTTGAATTTGAGGAAATATAGGAACTCCCATTAAAATGACACTTTATCTTCTGTCTTTTCTCCTCCCTTCTGCACTCCTCCCTCTCTCTTTGTTCATCCTTTCCACCATTCTTTCCATCTCAGGCCTTCAGAGGAATAAAGATCTGTTTTTCTGCTGCCAGCCTCTGGCCTCAAGTTGGTCCCGGAGGCAAAAGGCATGAACTGCTCACAGACCTGCAGTTTTCCAAAGGTTCTGGGTTTTTGCATAGGTCCTGAGTATGCTCAGAAACAGGTTCTAACATAAAAAAAAATAAATAAAAAATGTACAAGAGGTAGAAGCAAGGACAGGTGACCCAGGATGAATATAGAGGAACTGCACAGGATTTGAATATGGGTAACATCAAGAATGGTAACAAGTCAAACAGCAAAAGGAAGACTATGTGAAGACTATTTGGTCCTGCTTTTGAGTGGGGCAAAGGATGTGGTGACAGACTGAAAAAGCTGATGTACTCAAAGCCTTCTTCACCTTGGTCTCTACTGTTAAGACTGGCCTTCAGAATTTAAACAAATTGGACATATACAAGTCCATGGGACCTATAGGATGCACCCATGAGTGCTGAGGGAGCTGGCGAATGTCACTGTGAGGCCACTCTTGATTATCTTTGAAAGATCTTGGCACTCAGGAGGGGTTCCTGAGGACGGGAAGAAAGCAAATGTCACTCCTATTTTCAAGAAGTACAAGAAGGAAGATCTGAGGAACTGGGATGGGGCTGGTTAACCTTGCCTCAAACCCTGTAAAGGTGATCGAGAAAATCCTCCTGGAAGCCAATTCCAGACATGTGAAGGACAAGAAAGTGGTTGGGAGTAGTTACTATGTGTTTATGAAGGAGACATTATGCTTAACCAACCCGATAGCCTTCCACAGTGAGATGAGTGGCTTGGTGGATGAGGGTGAAGCAGTGGATGTTGTTTGTCCTGCCTTTAGCCAGGCCCTCAGCCCTGTCTCCCATAACATCCTCGTAGACAAGCTTATAAAGTATGGGGCTGGGTAGGTGGACGGCGAGGTGGACTGAAAGAGGGCTGACTTACCAGGCTCAAAGGGTGGCAATCAGTGGCACAAAGTCCCGACTGGTCCCTAGTGGTGTAACCAGACATTGATACTGAGGCCAATATTATTTAACATCTTTGTTAATAACCTGCGTGATGGGGCAGAGTGCTCCAGGGAACTCCTGGAAACTCCATCTGAAACTTAAAAAACCTTTTTCACTGTGAGAGCGATCAAACACTGGCACAGGTTGCCCAGATAGGATGCAGAGTCTCCATCCTTGGAGACATTCAAAACCCAGCTGGACATGGTCCTGAGTGGCCTGCTCTGTCTGACCCCACCTTGAGCAGGGGGGTTGGACCAGATGACCTCCAGAGGTCTCTTCCAACCTCAACTGTTCTGTGCTTCTGTTCTGTAATTTCTAAATTGGTGTGCATTTGAACTGCACTTTTCTCTATCAGGAAAGAAAATCAGTTCCTGCTCATGCTGTAGGGAACAGGCAATGCTGTTAAACCTTCTCCATGCCTGAGAACATCTGTTTGTTATTTCAGGCACAAAGTCTGGATGTAGCTTTTCAGATGTTTTACCAAAAATTGGACTTGGAGACAGTATGTACCAAGAACAATTATTATATGAGACTCGAATGCTGCTTGACTTTCACAAGGTTGAATCATAAATTTCTGAGTCTGTGCCATTGCCTGGAGCTGCAGTACCTGACCAGCCTCCTCATCTGTGAAGGGCTCTTTGGGTCCTGTATAGTACACGATGTGCCATCAGGTACTGCTGGATATAACCACAGCAGCATAAAATTCTAGTTTTCTAGAGAGTCTAGTGGCAAAACCAAGAAAAGATGGGGGCACACAGAAGCTGAATGTCGTTATGTCTAATTTATGGCTATTGCCTGCTTTCTCCAGTGGATGTTGCTGTGAGGTACGTAGGCTACATCTGTACTAGTAAATGAAACAGTCCAAGGAGGCCAACTCACCTTGAGGCCAGTGCAGCTCATGTCCATACAGGCAGACTCTCTCCCCCTCTGAGCATCCCGCCTGCCTGCCTAAATCTTGGGCCATGCATGGGCATAGGCTAGCAGACTGCTGGTCAGATCAGGCCAGGACTGTGCCAGGGAGCAAGCTAACCATATGTTTTTTGTGCATATATCGCCACCCAGGACTGTTTGCTTTCCTAGGGCTATATCTGAGCCCCAAGCTCTTTGTCCACTTCATGGGGAGGGCTAGGTATCTTTATGGTTCAATGCAACCTGTACTTCCATGGAAGGGGCTAGTTAATTTTAACAGGCTGTTGGAGCACGGTTTCCCAAGATGTGGACTGTACCTGATAAGGAGTTTAGAAGAGATGGCTGGGAAGGTAGTTGGGCATGAGAGTGTAAGTACATTAATACATTACTAGTGAGGGAGAGGGGCAAGAATGAATGAATTCACCTAGAGCAGGAGCATGGAGCAAAACTGCTGGAAATGCTGCTCTGTAGGAAAGTCAGCAGGAAACCATGAGGTTTTCTTACAAAACACTTGGTCAGTGTTGTTAGAAGGTTAGCACTACGAGAGCTCTGAGTCCTCTGGAGAAGAAGAGCCTACCTGCTCTGTGCGATTGCTGGAAGAGCTGGGCTGACTTCACCCTTCTGTCAAGGAACATGGCAACGTTGCTGCAGCTGGTCTGGGTGTCTTCTGCACAATACCATTGGGTTTGGAGGGCTCCCCAGAAAGCCAAAGACTTGAATTTAGATGCACCTCAGCCAAACGACGTTCAAATCATTAACAACTACCCCACAGAAGGAGCCCTCAGGCTGTGTTCAAGGCTCCCACCAGAGAAGAGCACATGTAGGTCTGGTGATTGGGATGTTCACCTGCTAGGCGAGAGGTCTGAGTGGTCCACATTCTCTTTTTCTGTACTCTACTACTGACTGCTAATAATGAATCCACTCCCCAAACCCAGGACTCCCAACCTAATACCTGCCTGCTAGGCTGCAGTCCTTTCTGTCTCCTATGCCCTCTTCCCAGTTAACATTGAGTTGTGTAAGAACACAGAAATTGTTTAACTCAGACAGACCAGAGAGGCAATAGTTTCCCCCTTACAGATGTGGATGCTTAGAAAAGAACATGAGAAACAGCCTGTACAGAATGATCCTTCCCTGACATATTTTCCATCTTCCAGCAGTGGTTTGAAGATTTCCTTGGACAGAGATGGCACCCAGACCACGGCAACCAGAATACTAAATACTAAAACAAAGAACAACAGTAGCAATAATAATGATGAAGAGCCACTATCTAGCTACTGTAGCTACGTCTTCTCTGTTTGTTTGGCTAATCACTTGCTGAACTGTCTATATTTTTGCCCCCATAACATCTTGCAGTGATCAGTTCCACAATTTACTCAGATGATTTAATTTTATGTACCCCTATCATATTTACCTCCCAGATGCCTGTTTTGCAAGAGTACAAACTCTAATTTACTTAATCTCTCACTTTATTTTTTTTTATTTATTTTTTTCTCCCTTCCCTCCCTGAGAGTTCTCTTTGGCCTTAGCCATCTCTAGCTCTATTTTATGTTTGGTTTTGTTTTTGGTTAGGCAGGCAGAACATTGCATGGTAATGAAGATGTCAGTACATTACAGAATTATACAGAGGTTTAAAAGAATGTTTTGTTTTCTATGGTAGCAAAGTCCAACGGGGAGGTTCAAGAATTTGCACCAGTTCCAGAGACCCCTTAGAAGATACATTCATGAATTGGTTTAGGTGCTCTGTGTGGAGATAAAGTGTGTTTGAACTCTCTGAGACAGCAAAGCATCTGGCCTTCCACTTTCTGAGAAGTCCTAACTGCAAGGGTCTCCTATGAACTTTAAGACAACACCTTTTATTTATTTATTTTTTCTAAGCCCTCGTTGAAAAAAGAGAGGCCACTATTGCAGTTTGTGGACTGCCATTGCCCGTTCCTTACCTTCCAAACTGAGTCCCTCTGGGATGCAGGCATTGCTGGTTTGGACAGTGACTGGATTTACAGAGGTCTTAGAATAATAGAATTACAGAATGGCTTGGGTTGGAAGGGACCTTAAAGGGATCACCTAGTTCCAACCGTAGGCAGAGACACTACCCACTAGATGAGGTTGCCCAGGGCTTCATCCAACCTGGTCTTGAACACCTCCAGGGATGGGGCATCCATAGCTCCTCAGGACAACCTCTTCCAGTGCCTCACCTCTAATCAAAACCTCCCCTCTTTTAGTTTAAAACCATTCCCTCTTTTCCTGTCATTGTCTGCCCAAGCAAAAAGTTGTTCATCTTTTTTATAAGCCCCCTTTAAGTACTGGAAGGTTACAATAAGGCCTCCCTGGAGCCTTCTCTTCTCCAGGCTGAACATCCCCAGCTCTCTCAGCCTTTCTTCATAGGAGAGGTGCTCCAGCACTCTGACCATCACCCGCTCCAACAGCCCCACGTCCTTGTTGTGCTGGGGGCTCCAGACCTGGACGCAGCACTCCAGGTGGGGCCTCACAAGGGCAGAGCAGAGGGTGGCCATCACCTCCCTCCACCTGCTGGCCACCCCTCTGTTGATGCAGCCCAGGATGCAGTCGGCCTTCTGGGCCGCAAGCATGCACTGCTGGCTCATGTTGAGGTTTTCTTCCACCAGAACCCCCAAGTCCTTCTCCGCAGGGCTGCTCCAGGTCTTGTGATGCTCCCCTCTGTCTGGAGGTGCCTGGGAATCTTGGAGATGAAATGTGAGAGGAATCTGGAGCTTAGGCCCCTGTAGAAGACAGCAAATGAGCAGGTGTCTGACATCTTGGCCCATCGTGGATAGAACTGTCAACATAAATGGACTTTTGTCCCTCCTGATCTAGATAAAACATTGCTCTAAGCATACAAAACCAAATTTTGTGTTAGGGTCACCACTGTGAGTGTGACATAAAGCTTCAGCTGCCATCCCATGGCAGGGTGACACAGCCATTGTCACGGTGCTGTGCTGGTCGCATTGGACCCAGCCATCCTCCCGCTTCACCCTCACAAAGCTCTCTTTCCTCAACAGCAAGTCCTGAGGCACTTAAGATGAATATTTTACCTCAGAAATGCTGAAGTCCTTTTTGATTTACATATGTCACACAGGAAGAAGCGGAGGACGGAAAACCAAGCTGTCTTCAATGAGGAGGAATCATTAGGAATTTCAGAAAAAGTGTTGCTGGTTGCATATCAAAAACCTGTTCCACATTAACCCCACACAGAGAAGCTCCCTGCCTGCCACGCCACATGCCAAAACTAATGAAGTAAGAACGCAAAAACATTCCTTGGCAATCATTTGTGGACCTCTAAGTGGCAAGGAGTGGCTCATAATTGGAGTGGTTGGTTTGTTTTCAGTCGTGTATTTAATTTTCTTTTCGAGATAAAATTTTGCAGCCAGAAAGGCCTTCCTTCAGCCCTAACTAGAGCACCAGCTTTATGTCCCGTGGATCATCAGGCTCCACAGATGCCCTCACTCTTGCTCCGTTTTGTAGTCTTCCCTGGTTTTCTCTTGTTCTGCCCAGCTTGGGGTTCCCTCCCGGCTACCTCCCACTGCAACAAGTTGCCTTTGGTGGGTTCTCCTCCTCTTCTCACCTCTCCTATACGCCCTGAGGGTCTCCATGTCTGCCGTCTCTTCTCCTGTCTCTGGATAAAAGCAGAATTTCATTTGCCTGTCTCCTGGCAGACAATTTACAGCTATTTCGGACTTCTTCTGCCCACAACAAAATCTCAGCTTGTTCCTTTGAGATTAGCTGCCAGATAAGCTGAGCTTGGCCAAACCAGGACTCTTCAGCATTTCCCTCTTTTCCTTCTTCCTTTTTTTTTTTTTTCCTTTTTTTTTTTTTTTTCGGTTAACCATGGGCAAAAAAAAAGACACACATAAAGGGGCTTGTTGCAACTTGGGCATTTAAACTCTGCCCTCTCCCTCAGTTGCCACGTCCAGACTGCCTAAGCCTTGTGGAGTCCTCCTGAGTAACAACAAAAGATAATGAGGCATTTCAAAGAGGGCTACGGGGTGGCTCACTCCTGTGTCTGACTCCACAGCTTTTCCCATCTCTTCTGTCACTTCAGCAGAGGGAAGAAGTCACCATCTCCTGGTTTGCTTCCTCCTGGTGCAGGGTTGCTGGCGTGCAGCTGCAGAAGAACATACAGCCTCCTTCTTCCCAGGCAGGCAGGGCAAAATCAGGAGGCAGAGCTGATGCTGGAGCGAAAGGAGCGCTTGGACAGGAGACTCAGTGGTGGAGAGTCTACCTGGGGAGAAGGTAAGGCTGGGCAAGTGGGAAGTAATGATGAAACTAAGCCTTCTTCCCTGAGAGCCATCTCTGCATTTCCTCTCAACTAGGTTCAGGAGCTGATGGGAGCTCTGGGGGAGCGGCTGAGGTTTGCTCCCACCCCTACCCAGGGAGGAATCATCACGCAGGTCGCAGAACTGGGAACCTCGTGTTAAGGAAGTTCCCATCAAAAGAGCTTTTGAAAGTAGCTGCTAAATCACTGGCTGTAGGGCCTGTCACAGCAGCTTATCTCCCGTTGGAGATATGCCATGAAGGCTCAGCACTAGGATTTAATGACAATTAAATCTGTCTTTAATGTCTCCTGGGAGGCACACATAGCCTGTGGTACCCCAGCACAGCTCACAGATGTCTCCTCAGGGTAGGTATCAGATAAAAACACAACTAGCAAATTACAGGTCCTTACGGCCAGTGGGCTCCGCCAGTGAAAGATGTCAACAAGGAAGTTGCTGGTACAGACCAAATTTATACACACTCTGTATTTTCTCACGATAAAAGGTAGGAAATGGGTGTGTGAAGCTGTCGCTGTGTCACCTCTCTCAAACTCCTTGCATGGCTGAGGAAACGCAGTAAATACAGAGCAGCTCAGTAGATAAAATCAATTATGTTAATTGCAATTAGAGCATTAGACTCACCACACCACATCATCTCTAGGGTCCGTCTGGACCAGTACCGTGCCTCCAGCTGTCACACATCAACGGGAGGCGCAGCCTGCAGCGATGCGTGCCTCAAGCTGTGCATGGTGGCATGCTGCTGCAACAGCAAATGCGTTTGGCAACACAGTTTTCAGACTACTGAACGCCGTTGGCTGCATTAGGACAAAAGGAAGGTTAAAAACTCCCTTTCAGGATGGATGTAAGGCTGGAAACAGACGCCAGATCTGGTGGCATCCCAAACAGTGACGTGCCTGGCGGATTGTCCCCTCCTCTGGACAGCAGGGCCCTGGAGGAAGTGTTCTCTCCCCCCGAAGAGCAGCTCACCCTGGTCCACCTCGCAAAGAGTTACAAAGCTTTATAAAAACACAAGCACAGAAGGCAGCCAGCGACAAACACGGCGGCCCTGCAGAGCCTTCCCCTGGATACTCTGGTACACAGCTTGAATCCTCCGAGTTTCCTTTCCGTAGCACGGATTTTGCTTTTCCAAGGCAGGATGAGGAATAACGTCTTATTCTAGTCCTGGGTTTGGTTTCAGGGCAAGCACGGCGTTGCATCAGCTCATGGCAAGGCCAAACACGCCGTGCTGTTGGAAGCCGGAGTCACAGCCCGAGGGATGCAGCAGGACTGCCATCCCTCCTCTGGTCGTGCCACACCTTCATATCCTCACAGCGTGAGTGGAAACAGGCACATACTGATGATACCACGCGTGCCTGGACAACAGGGAAGTGGGAAGTCAGAACAAGTTCCCAGGATCGTGTGGATGCCTTGGAAAAATCCCTCCTGCCCTGCCTTGCCTTGCCCGGGCTCTGCCTTTCACATCGCTGAGATGCTCACGGCGCGAGCAGCAGCCTGGTGGGGTTGTGCCCGGGGTGGGGGCAGAGGGGGAGCCCAGCACTTGCTTTTCCCCTCAGAGCTGCCTCAGAAACCACCACGGGTTCCCCTGTGGCTACCCCGAAACCAGCCCCAGCCCTCACCCAGCAAAAGCAGAAGGACTTGTGCCAGTCGGGCTGCGTCGTAAATAAGGGGTGCTCGCTGAGCTCCCCGAGCCGTCACACTGGGACGTGATGGGATTTGCACGGGTGGCCTGGACCGAGGCTCAGACCAGAGGCAGACACCTGGGGACAAAATCCAGAGAGGATTTGGAGCTGAAATCCTGAACCTGCGGCTCTTTAGTTTTTCTCCTTATTCCTCCCAGGACAGTTATTTTCTCTCCCCAGCTCACTGCGTTGCCTCTGAATTTAGGAGGCCACCTAGGGCCGGCCCTGGGCTTAGCAGTGAGCCTTCACTAACCTCATCCCTCGCCGTGTCGTGAGCAGATCCCAGCGAGGACCGTGGCTTGCTTTGCGCTCTCCGTGCTGGGGATTTTTTGCTTTGCCAGCAATTTTAACACCGTTGTAGGTCAAGGACCCCATCAGAGTTGAAAGTGCATCTCCGTCATTCACAAATTACAGGCGGGGGAGGTTGGTAGCTTGGTTTACATCTGAGACACGAAGCCACATCTCCCAGCCGCCCCAACCAGGCCTGGCCTCCCACCAGTAACATCCCTTTCCGTGCTGCTCCGAGCCGGAGGCGCTCGAGCTGGTGCCAGGGGGCTGAGTAAGATCTGGGCAGGCCGCGGGGTGCGGCGAGCTGCTGGCGATGCGGAGGTTTTGCTGGCACGCTTCCCCGGTTTCCATCAGGCAGCTGCACGACGGGCTCCGGGCAAGGAGTCGCAGTGCCTTACACGGCCAAGAGAAACACTCGGAGCTCTCGGCCTCTGAATGCCCATGTTGTGAGTAAACTGAGGGGGTTAGCTGTCCGGCCCTGCCCGCGCGTGCTTCTATGGGAAAGGACTGGAAAGCGTAGAGCCCAGCCTAGTAAGTGGTTTAGGGGAAGGAATAAACTGAGCTGAAAAATGTCGGAGGGCCAGAGGTCATCTTGGCACAGCTGCTGCCTGGGGGACGAAAGCATGGGAAGGAGCAGGCGGTTTCAGACACCCGGTGCTCATCGGCTTCACTCCTTCCCACTTCGTTCCCTACCACGCCCAGCCTCTTTTTCCGCACATGACCTCTCCTCCTCCTTAAATAAATTCCCAGAGCCTCTTCAGGCAGCTCTGTGTCATCACGGGCTTCCCCTGCGAAAAAGGGAGAGCTTGGCCATGATTGTCCCGCTGCTTTCCGTTCACTTTGCACCTCTTAGCAGCAGAAAGTGGGGCTGGCAGAGCTGCGAGCCTGGCAGCGTCTTTATTTAATCAGTTCATTACTGGCCTCTAAGAATACAAGAGCTCTCAGAAGTGTCTGACCATTGCAGGAAACATACAAGTAACGAACCCTTAATTTATCAACAAGTACACAAATTTTACTTTTTGTGCAGGACAAAGGAAACTAAAATTTGCACCCTCCCAAGGCAAGAGCAACATACACAACACAACCCCTTGCTATCCACATGGACAAGGCACTATTTGGGGCGCCTTCATCAAAATCTGTGCTGTCATCCGCATAAAAACCTGCTTTCTTTTTAATCTAATTGCAGTTAATGTGAGATTGGACTTCCTCCAGAGAAAGAGCAGTTGCTGTTGCTTCAATATTTACAAACTAACATTTTTCTAGCCAAAAGACAAACTCTTGGAAGCCAGCGATGAGGAGCCATCACGCACCAACACATCCATTTGTGATTTTGAGCATGCCTGTTAGCAGCTTGTCTCTGGGCATTACTCTCCCTTTGCTGCACTGTAGTCATTTTTACCTTCTCACTGTCAGGATGATTACAGATTTCCCTCTAGGTGTATGTAACGGGTAGATTTTGGAAGAACTGTGATTAAATTGAAGGGCTAAATTAATAGGTAAATACACATGGACTTAGAGAAGACTAGAGAGCCATTTCTTGTTTAACAGAAGACGTAGATTTTCACCCAATTGTTCAGTTCATAGACAGCATTTATGGGCGGTTGAACTTTCTTCTGGAAGCTGCATTTAGGTTTCCAAAGGAAACATATTTCTCCTGCGCAAGTGAAATGTTTATTGGGGAAACCATGTGGGAAAGCAGCTCTGGAGCTGGCTGCACGAACCAACCCCATCCACTCCCAGAAAGTGCTTGCACCGCTCTGTGCGTGCACACACAGGGAGCCACGTTTTGAAGATTTAGGCCACGATACAAGCGTAGCAAAAATAATTCAGGAAAAAAAAGGTACTTGCACCAACATAGGTTACTGTCAAGAGAAAACTGGTTATTGGTGAATTGTTTTGTGATGAGACCTCAGGAAATCAGAAAAACATCTTCCAGCTGAAAGCCAAGTGGAAGGCAAGAGTCAAATCACTGTGGTTGAACTGGGGCCAAAACATCATAGTGTTTATGCGAAATGCCAAAATCACCACGTTAATAGGGTTTTGGGGTAAGGAACAAACTACCTTTCACCTCAGGCGCTCGGTGCTTCTTCCCCTCCCTTTGCGGAGGAGTCGGTATTTCCATGAGAGCACCTGGTGACCGCAGGACCCAAAATCCCGAATCCGTAACTCGAGGCAGCGTCTTGTGCTTTCTGCTCAAGGTCAGCCAGAGCCTGCCAGCACGAGCTTGGCCTAGGGCTTGCTTCTCCACCTCCGAGTGGGTGCAGACACCACAGGCTTGTCTCTAAGGGCTTATTCAAAGCCTGCCCTTCCTGCAGCAACTCTGCGCTGCCCCAGGGCCTTCACCACGCCGCACGCCCAGAACAGGCTGGGGCACGTACCTGAACTCCTCATCCAGCAACCACGGACACCTTCACAAAGGAGCAGTAGCCTCGTGTCCAGCCTTTCCCATCCTTTCTGAAACTGTATGCAACACAGCGGACACCAGAACTCAGAGCTTTTAAGTGCCAGGACAACAGCTAATAAAACTTTTGCTATCAGTCCTGAGAAGTTTCACCGTGTAAAACCAGAGTCTGGGTTACATGAGCTGTGCTTGCTACACACGCAGCTCTTGCTTCTTTGAATCTGAGAACAGGGGTTCAACTGATGCAAGTGACCAACACGTACTGCAAATTTTATTTTTATTTCCTTATTACAGAAACTAGATTAGCATATGCCTACATCTTGATTAAAACAAATTCACACTGCAGAAAAAAAGCGCACTTTTTATTCTCTAAAGCACACCTGTGAACACAGAACAAAGTCTAATGTCAGTACATAAAAGCTTCTTCTTAGTGCACCTCTTCATTGCAGTTTCTCCATTAGTCGTTTGTAAAAATTATTACACCTTAGGTAATTATATATGCTTGCGTTAAGCTTTGCAATTCACTTTTAGGAGTCAGTTAAGAAGCTAAATTAAAAAGGGCCCATTAATTTGCTTTATTTACAGTTGCAATGGCTAAATTTTAAATATGCTACAGTCACTCCCAGCACTGGCTCCCAATTCGAAGGATTAGTACACTCCATGATTTCCTTTATCTGTTTTATAGAGGGGATTAAGTTGCCCATACCTACAGGTCCGTAGGTACCTCAGCTATCTACATGAAGTTCCTTATCAGAAATAAACTTGCTGACAAATATTTTTAATAAAGAGACCAATGAGAAACTCAACCTTTAGGAAGAGCCAAAAGGTCCTTGGTTTTGCGCAGCAGTTGCTGTCAACTGCAGTAGTGTGGGAGAAACAGAAGTTAAGCAGTGCCACAGTCCAGAGCAGTTGTCTCTGCTACCTTTGTAGAGATCTTTATGTTCACTTCCCCATTCTTCCTCTCTTTCACTGCCTCTCCCCACTTACTGCTTTTTTGTTAAATCATTGAGAGATACTCAGGCAAGTTTCTGAACCATAGCAACATACTTGGGAGGGGAAAAAACGATGCTGCTACAGGGAAAAGATGTATTCACGTCAGTTCTTTGCTGCGGGAAACGCAGGTTACTAAGCCACAGGGCAGCCCTTACCTAAGACTAGTTATCAGGAGACAGGCAGACTTGTGTTATCTGAATAAAGATAGCTCTCTTCCTCCAAATTTTACGCCCTATGACTGGATGCAGGTCTTGTGGCAACTGAGAAACTGTTGTAGAGATTAACAAATTGGATGCACATGCATTTATCTGTTCTTACATACTTTCAAAACCAAAACGGAAGGAAGAAGTCTCTGTGAAGCAGGTAGGTCCAGAAGATTTTTTCTTTCTTACACAATAAGGTAGATTACTCAGCACATTCCAGATTAAAAAAATTACAGTAAACATTCAGTAACTGGAATGCATATAATATACAAGTACCATTACATTTACAAAGCTGTCCAGGACAATTTTTCTTTCTAGAATAAGCATAAAAAAGTTACAAGCTAATTCACAATAACTTTAGATACAATGCTTATTAAAATACATTGATGTTAATCATAAAAATATTTTACTATTTACATGTACATTGTATAAACCTTAACAATAAGAATATGCCCTATTTAGAATGCCTTAAATGAATATTTAGGCAGATTGGCCCATTTTATAGTGCAGTATCCCTGTTTTGGTCTTCACACCATGAAGCTGTATCAGATTCACAGTATCTTAGCTAGTGCTTTGCTAAAAGGCTTGAACTTTCTTATATTTGAGAAACATTCATTACAAAGAGCCAGTTTTGTTTCCGCTTTGTTTCTTGTTAAATCCTACCCCCAACAGTTCAGGGCACTCTGCCTGGCCTTGTGCAATTTGGTTGCACTTCCAAATGAGGCTGTAATTCATCTCATCCGTTATCACGCTGTCTTGCTTGTAGTCCGGATGCTGTGCGATAAATTCCCTCATCCATCGGGCGACTGTCATCAGCTCTCCTGTGGGCAAGATCAAGTCAAATTTCACTGTTTATACATCTGATTTAGCAGTAAAAACGTTGTGTGCATTACATACACAATTAGTGAACAGTCCATGTTTTCAGGAGAAGCATGCTCCTACGTGTGTTTTTTTTTTTTTTTGGTTATACTGTTACTAAACTTCAAGTACAATTCAGCTGACATATCACTGATAGCCCCAAACCCACATAGCTGAAAGTTTGGTTTGAAGATCATACCAGATCTTTTAATGAGCCAGAGCAGAGAGAAGTACCACATCCAGCTGCTGGAACAAGTGTCACCAACTTCTATTCAGGGTCACCAAGTGACACGCACCACTTGCTGGGGACCTGCTTTCTCGACAAGCAGCAGCTGGAAGCCAGCTGGATGCCAGTGCTTAGGGAGCCGAACCTTGCTCCTGCACACAGCATACGTAAGGAAACCTCCATCAGTACAAGTTTAAGGTAACTCTGCAAGTAAAACCCTACGGTAGGCTGACAGGATGCTTGAAGAGCCTAGCTAAACTTTTACTGCTCCCTTATTAGAGAGAGGAAAGAGCCAAAGGCTCTACACTTTTTTTTTTTCTTAAAAATATTATTAAAAAACAAGAGGAATCAGGTTAGGGAAAGCAAGGACGAACAAACAAAAAGTAAAAAGCATCCAACGTGTCATCAATACTGTTTGAAGATATTCTATGAGTTGTTTTGAACAGAGGTATACTAACACAAATCAGAAAAATTATGAAAAGTACAAGAAAGGAAAGTGTAATATGCAAAGTTATTAGAAATAAAAATGTTCCTCAAAAAACCCGTCATGTTTTTAAACAAACGAGGCCAGTGTTATACGCTTCTATGTGAAAAAGGGACAGAAGAAAAATACTCAAGAAACATTTGCTGAAGGCAATAAAAACTTGAGAGAAAACTCTCAAACAAATCAGAAGCAGGGGGCCAGAAGCAAGGCCAGGAGATGAGCAGAGCGTAACAGGAGACACAATCCTGAACACCCACAGCACTCCCAGCGCTGTGCAGCTCGTGCAACACCGACACCTGGTGGTCACACAGCCCCAGCACTCCACTGAAAAATGATCGTTTCTACTGTGTACATCTGTATAGAACGGTATAAACCTTCACCTTGAACACCGCATGCAGTTCTCAGAAAGAGTACACTAGAATCAGGAAAACAGCACCACGCACCGACGAATGTATAAGACAACTTCAAGTGAAAAAAGGAAGGATGAAGAGTATCTCAAGAGCGGAAGAGATTTTGAGAAGTTTGCACAATCATGAATGCTGATGAGAAGCGAATAGAAAAACGTTATCATCCCACAGTGCAGGAACCAGAAGGCTTATAATGAAGTTATTGGGAAGCACATTTAAACATAAAAAATAAAGGAAGCAAATTTTTTTCAAAGAACGTGTAACAAAATTGTGGCGCTCGTTCTGTGACTTTGTGGGAACAAACATATAGTTGCTTCAAGATGGATCTGACAGAGATCATGGAAACCACGTTTGCGAGCTGTTCTCAGGCACCATGCCAACTGTGCTACCTACGGCTGCGAAAATGCCCGCGCTGCAGACAGCCAGAGCTGGGAGAGCGAGCCAGCACAAGGATAACTTGCTGCAGCTCATCCTAACACTACTTTCCTGTACCACTTGGTGGTGGTCAGCAGCTGCCGCTTGCCTAGCACATCTGCAGTCTCACTGCGCGTGGTGACAGTCACAGAGCAGCCACGCTGAGACCAGCGAGGGCAATTCCCAACCGTGCTGTGAGGGAAGTGACCAACAAACTATGCCAGGGCAAGGCTGAACTCGCAGCAGCTAAGGTACCAGTATTAAACTCTCGCAAGTGCAGTGCTCACTGTTTGAGGAGAGAAACGTGACAAGTGGCTGTTCGGTGGACATGTCCCACGCTAGACAGCCTGCAATTCCCAAACATTTGATTTCAGATCAACAGTACACCAGAAAAATCCAGCGCTCGTGATTGAGAAACATGGCACAGTAACATGACGTCTAATGCTTCTTATTCTGTGAATTGCTGTTCTCATGAAGCTTCATTTAACAATCATTTCAAGCTTAGAGTTAAGATATACACCCTAGACTATCTGTCCTCACACCTTCTACATCTGTGTAAATCCAAGAGGTGACTTCTGCAGTGTCCACAGCTTCACATCACAAAGCAAAGAAGTTCTCTGGAATGGGAATACCTGTCCGGGCTCAG
This sequence comes from Anser brachyrhynchus, assembly GCF_964034855.1. NCBI lineage: Eukaryota > Metazoa > Chordata > Aves > Anseriformes > Anatidae > Anser > Anser brachyrhynchus. Next base: position 101,335,877 of record NC_137696.1, on the reverse strand, counting down.
CCCTGTGTCACAATTAGCTCTTCAGAAACAAAAAAAGAAAAAAAAAAACTTTACGACTGTTGCAGTCCTTTTCTTTTTTTTTTCAGCAGCATTTTTCTGAATGAAAAATGTTAAGAAAAAAAAAAAAAGAGTATTTTTGAAGCATTGCTGCTTTCAGCGCTGATGTGCCTCAGATGTTTTCTACCTGCCAGTTTCTTTCCTCTCTCTCTGTTAAGCCAGGCATCAAATCCCCGGTCTATGTTAGCTGAGGGACAGAAGCCTCCTACAAACAAGCAGCCTTAGGACAAAACATTTTCAGTGAAAGCAGTAATTAATTACAACTTGTTAGCATTCTGAAGTGCTACTAAAGTATTAAATTACCAGGCAAGGAAGATTGCTGATTTTCACCTCACCTTTAAAAATGCCTTTAGCTAGAAGGCTCTACAGCAATTACCAAGAATTGAAAAGGAATACAACATTTAAGTTTAAAATCAATGAATGCATCATATATAAATAAAAATCTGTGTCTCGACTTTTAAGACTAAACTTAACTCTCTAGCTAAACTTACAGCAAGAAAGGCACATGAGAGATTTACACATCAGCATAAAGCTGCCACGGACTGCTATGTGCCCTGTTCTGAATGAAAGCATTTAGCCTGAATTTTCTACTCAGAATACTGTTGCATTTTAAGGAGCAGCATAAAGTCATTATACCACCTATCTTAGAAAACACTGTAGCAAGAGAAAGGCAGGGAAGAGCCTGGTTTACTTTGACGTGAAGGAGTTTCACCACTTCCAGAAGGGCTCTCTTACCGGGGAGCTAAAGACAAGGCCCCATGCTCTAGCATATCAGAGCTTAATCCAACTTAATGCCAGCATGCTTAGGAATTGCACCAATTACCTGGCTATCAGACCCAGTCTTATATGCCCTTAAACCATTCGAGTTACAGGAAAAAGGGACTGATGTACAAACTACCACAATGTAGACAATACACTGGCAAAAGCAGCAGTGCTGAAAAAAATCTTGGAGATATAACTGCAGCTTAGGGGGTAGTGTAACAATTACTCCTGATTTAAGTTCTAAATAGATCATGAAACATTTCTGATCAGAATTAAACAGGACCAAATATAAGCCAGAGAACACATTTCAGTCCTTTGCTCCTATGATTCAGCACTTACCCAGACAGCCACATTTGCCACCAGTTTTACCAACTGATAATTAGAGAACATCCCAATTACTTTCTACGTAGAAAAGTGCCAGGAAAATCAGTGTCTGAAAGTGTCACACATACCAGATGCTCTCTTTTTTATTAACTTCAGGTAGTTCAGGATGGTGCATCTTGTGTCCACGTCCACTTCCATGTTTTCAAGGTAAGAATTCAAAATTGGGATCAAACCAGGAAAGACTCCCTCCTGTATAAGAGAGCACAGTTAACATGAAACATGGTTGATCAGATTTCTGAGAGGATGGAGAGGAGGGGCGTGTTCCAGGTAGAAGAGGTTATGACCTTCCCATTGATAATTGTATCGATGCTCATTAAGATGTACTCTTCTGTGTCTGTGCCTGTCCCATTCTGCGCAGAGCCACATCCATCCACAACGACATTTCCACCTTCATAAGTGACAAAGGGAAAGGAAGCAGCAGTTAGAAGGCAAGAGATACACTCATCATCAACAACTGTGCTGCCAGATCACTTGCTGGGATACCTTTGCAAATATCCTTTCTGAAGTAAAACATTCCCTGCCGGACAGCATCTCTTTTCTGGGCCACCTTCATATTTTCATCCACCTGGAAAACGAAATATTGCAGAGATTTGTGATATTTTTGAAAATTAGGATTCTCCAAACCCTCACATTTTGGTCTCATTAATTGAAATATCCCCTATGTTTTTTATTATCTTACCCCACAAGGCTAAGCTCTGGAGATAAAATTTTTATTTCCTTCTTGAATGGTCCCGTGCAAAACCATGAGGAGATCACATTCTATAAAACTAGGTCTTCATAGTATAATGTAAGAACATGCCATGCTAAGCTTTTAAGTTGGATTGAAAATAGGCAACAGGTTGCATCCCATCTGAAACTTCTTTGCATATTCAGATGCAACATAAACGAGTACAGATGAAGAAAATTGTCATTTTCCTAGCAACAGTTTGTTGCTTTTATAAACAAAGTCAATGAAATCTTTAGAAAAGTTATTATGAAATTTGTTTACACAACTAGCTAACTGAAATACAACAGTACTCAGACAGAAAAGATCAGCGTGAGATTAGCTCCGTAAGCCTTTATTCTTTTAATTATAAGAGGCGGGTTTACCAAAGGTTGTGCAATTAGGTGTTGCATTACCTGCTAAATTGCCTGGCAGGCTCAGTTTGGTTTCCCCATCAAAAACTCTCTTCATATTCTTCCTGCACCCAAGCTCTTTTTTGGTCTTAACTGGTGTTCATTTGTTAATGATTTTTGCACTTTTGAGACATTCCATATAACATAACTGTGAACTGTAAGTGCTAATCTACTTCATTAAATATGAAATCTGAACTCCCCAACATAAGGAAGAGGATTTCTCTTTGTGGGGTTAGTATATTTCATATAGTAACAGATCATAACTATATGGTACGAGTACTGCTCATTTGCAACTTCAGTATTTTTATCCATTTTAATTAAAAACCATAAGAAAAGCATCGGGACTATTGCTATGCCGTAGCCAGCATTGGCAGTGTTTTCTATTACACAGCCTGTCAAAAACCTTCTGCAGTACAAGATCTTCTTTAAAGTCACCTATAACATTGCAGGACTATCCCTTTAGAAAGGGATTTTCTGGTCAGGTGCCTCAGGAAGATGTACAAAGACGGTTTCATTCAAAACAGTTCAGCAATTGTGAGGCCGATATTAAGGAAAAAGCAAATTTTGCATGGCTAGTTGCAGTTGTGACCAGAATCCAGAGTATCTGCTTTCAATACTGAATAACGATGAGTGAGCTGTTTCCTTCCCTCTCCCCCAAACAAAAGCAAAATATAAACAATGTGAGATATAGGCCATAGTCATACTAAAATAAATAACTAAAGAAGCTTATTTTAACCTCCACAGATTACTTTTCCGACCCATAAAATGGTGGAAATAAGCCCTTTCCCATTCTTAAAGCAGATTTGTGACAATGGTCTTTATCAACATTTCTGTAGCAGTCTGACATTGTTAGGCACCACAGAAATTCCACCTCCAGCAGCAAGCGGGGAGTCAGGGAAGTATTTTGTTCAGCTTTCACTAAACAAGCATGAAGCCACACAGCAACCAAATACGCAAAGTACAGTACTTCATGGCTACTGCTCACTGAAATGCAGCAGAAGGTCTGTAGAAAGAGTTTGCAGTTGAAATGGAGGCAATGGCTTTATACTTCTGTGAAAAAGAGAACGACAAAGTCTCCACAGACCTGTTTCATTTGGCAACTGTAATAACATTTCTCCAGCAAAGCTTATACACTATTTATTCCTTCCTCCTTTTACAGAACTTGCACTAGAACAGATGCCTGAAGTTTAACTTTTATTCTTTCCCTGAATGTGAGACAGCAAGATAAACCTATGAGGAGAGCTAAAGTACCTGGCCACCAGCACTGAATGGCATAAACAACTGAAAATTATTACTGGGAGAATAAATTTAATACAATGTCTAATCTGTATTTTTAAATATATAAGTCAAAAGGAATAAGTGGAGAAAGAACAAGTCAGCATGATTTTGTATAAGCTGCTGAAATGTGGATCTTGGTGGGAAAGCAGACGTGGAAAAGTCAAGTTTGGCACCCTGAGAAAAAGCTAATTTTGTAATTTATGTTGAAGTACCTTTGGCAGACATATTTTGGCTTTGTGTAAGAGGAACAAAGATAAGATGTAGCTATTTTCTTACTGCTAAAAGCTGAAGGCTAAATTCAGATTATTTCTTCTAAGAACAAGTAAGACATCCTTGCTTTTGATAGTTTAAGAATTTCTGTGAAAAGTTTATAAATAAGGGTCCATCAGACATTTTTAAGAGAGCCATAAAATGCAAATGGAAGAAAGCTAACCATTTGTCTATAAAGCTTAACTCTATTAGATAGCAGTATTTTTTAATATACTGTAGAAGTGAAGATGATGCCAATTATTTGTCCAGATTTAAACTGACTGAAAGATAGAAATGACTGTTCTGTAAGTGTACAAATGTTAATTCCTAGCTTGCAGAGGATAACAATCAACTGCGGTGAAAATATTGTGCAATTAGCAATAATACATCTGACCTTTCACACCTACCTTGGACAAAGGAATGAGAAAATCCAGTTTATATGACAGAATCACTCTGGTTAGCAGTACCACAAATACAACATAAGCAGAGTTTTCGAAGTCTGTTAACTGGACCTAGACATGAAAGGATTAGAGATTTAATTACTCTACTGGGAACACGCTCATACAAATAGATGGCTATCTGGGAGAGTTTATAAGTGTGACTCAAGCATTCATGTTGATACTTGTATTCACACACACTCTACTAGCAGAGACGGTGATGTACATGCTGGAATCAAGGCCTTCAAATGCACAATGCAGTGCACACACTTCAACAAGCTCAACCCTTTAATCCAATGCCAAAGCACACTTGTGTTTCAAAAGGCTAATAACTTGCATCTTTGGGCTCTCTGTGTAATTACAAATGCAGAATAGCTTTTAAATTTCTACTTAGGGGATTCAGTTCAGACAGCTCTGAAATAGACAGCTATAAAATAAAAGCACTTATGAAACACAAAATGGTGACTGTGGAATTGTTCAGTACCAGCAGAAGTACTGGATAAATAAGGTCCCTGGAAACTAAATGGCTCTTTGTTTGCAATAGCTTTAGTACAAGCCTAATTCCTTTGCCCATCACCCCAAATCCATTAGCATGCTTTGCTGTGCTACAGTGGATTCTCCTGTCAGTTGCATTCCCACAGTCCCTGTCTGATTAAACACTGCTGTCCAGTTCATTTGTGTCTGGCAATTCAGAGGGGAGAAAACACAGCATAAGTAATAAGGGTCTGATACTTGATGACAGCAGGCCCCATACTCTTCCACTTAAAAGTGAACGTGTTTTTGTGCGTACTGACTCTTTCCTTACCTCCATAGGCCTGAATTCCACTCTCCATCCTATATCTGAATTTGGAGGAGGTGGCTTAAATCTCATTGTCTGCCAGTTTGTAGACTGAATGTTCTGCAAAGCACATGAAATAATCTGTCACAGTCTAGATACGCATCAATCTATAAGATCAAAGCAAAGTGAACAAGTAACTACTGTCTTAGGCGTTTTCCAAGAACAGCTTAACAGAGAAATGCTTCCAAACTGAGTTGCTCAACTTCCTAAAAACTATAATGTAACTACTCATCCTAGAAGCAGATATGCTATACTTCTCATGCTATTTTGTTTGAGGATTACATAGAAGAAGATACTAGGATGTGTTGAGATTAAGCTGGCCTTTGCATAAGAGATTGATTCATCCAGAAGTAAAAATACACAGTATTACTATATATATATATATATTTATAGCTATAATTTTTATATGATTATACAGATTTTAACAAATCTATATAAGACACACACATGCATAAGAGACATCACACACAACAGTTTTCAGGAAGTCACAAAAAATGCAATTCCCCATAACAATTATATAACTACTTTGGGCCCTTTGTATTTTGTTGGATATAAAATAAGCTATCATCTTTTTCTAAGTAAATAGTGAAACAAAAATAGGTGCTTACAGCTACAAAGTCACATGCTAAACAACTAGCTTAAGTGAAAAATCAGGAAAAAATATTCTTAGGTAATACAGTCATCCTCCAATTAAGCAGTACTATAAAGAAACAACATTTTACACACATATATACATATCTACTAAATTCCTCTAAATCAGATACAACCTCAAAATGATCAGATTCATTTGCATCATCTAGATGTATTTTCTCCTCAAACAAAGTCAGTGGGTCTCGAATGAACAAGTGTGCAATATGCTGTGCCAAAAGGTGGTCAATACCTACAAAATGAAAATTCAGAGAAACATTTCAGACGTTGCAAAGCAGGCTCTAGGAAACAACTTGATTTATAAGAACCAAAAATGAAAAATTCCAATTCCGCAATACTACCTCAACCCACCACATCCTGTTAAAGTTTAAATGATTACTTTGGGAAGGAAGGAAATGATTAAAGAGAAAAATGAACAAGTTCTCCTTTGGAAGTGGCAACTGGATATTGGTGTGGCTGCCATTCTTTCCGTTTTCTGATGCAACTCTGTGCCATGTTTCCTAATGCAGTTCTGCTCTCTCCACAAAGATAAACATTAGTACATGAAACACTAAACTTCCTAAATTGGAATTAGGGACAGTTTATAATTTTATTTTATTTTTTTTTTATTTTTAATTTCTCAAGACCACAATGCACAGATACTTTCTGAGTAGAGTCATTATCAGGGAAGCATGATCAAAAAAAAATCAAAATGTAAAAATATCCCCACACACTGCAAGCATAATTCTAAACCTGCTCATAATGAAGCAAACACTTACCTTCCTTTATCAGGTGCTCGTAGATATCTTTGTCTATTGTCAAATCAATGTCATTGTATTTCTCACCACATTCAGATAGATAACTGTCTATGGAATCATATCTGGATTTACTGATTCTATAATGGTTGTTCTTCAGTGGCTATATAATTTAAGAATACAATATTTTAACAGCTTGTTAACAATGTTACCTAAGTTTTGCTCACTAATGACACTTATGTGAGAGTTATTATCCTGTTTAAAATATCCTACAGCCTCAATTAAAATTATTCAAAGTATGAATCTTAAATGGAAACATTTTCCTAATGTAACAGAACATTATCACCCCGACTGTCTGGAAAGCGTTATTATCCCTATTATACCTATTGCAACACATACCGATGCAGTTTCATTCAAACACATTGTTAGAGATGTTCTTAAACCATGTAGTTCAAGAAGTATTTCTAGTATTTTTTTGTCGTTATTTTTAACTTCCCTAAGCGTCTTGGGTGCCAATTCCTGAAGTTCTAGCAACTGGCTCTCTTCACGTAGCTCCAGTTTACACTACTAGATTACTCAGCATCACCCGCTATTTAACTCAAAGCAATTTTTGCCTTTCGGGCTTAAGCACAAAATGGAAATTTTAAACACAGGACAATTTTTAGCAAGCTGTGGAGGAGTGAAAGTGGAGTTTTACTAGAATTCCATACCTAACTGAAAACATATATGCTAACATAAGCTGTACAACCAAGATGACTGTTTGCACCATCTCTTGTGCCTTTACCACAACGACTGCCACATTCTCTCATTAGGGATTCTGATGACCACAGGCAGAATTTGATACTAAAGGAAGTTAAAAATTTTTGCCTGAAAAAAAAAAAAACACAACAAAAAAACGCAACAAAAAAAATGGACACCTACTACCTAAATCACTTACCTCCAGCCCCCTCTCTTCTCGTGTTCGATCATCCACAGATGCAGAGATTACTCCCCAGCGACAATCAATATCGGACACATAGCCTCTGTAGAATGGAGATGCAGCACTCAATGCCATCTAAAAGAGAATAGCCTGACGTGAAAACAAAGGACGAGCCAAGGAACCAAACACACTGTCTTAATCCTATAGGGAAGAGAAATTTGCTGGCCCAGAAGTAACTGAAGTACATAATTCAGTTTAGCATATAGATGAAGCCCATGCCACAAAGTCTCTCAATTGCTATCTCCACAAAATGCCTAGACAAAAGGTTAGTATTGCTGACACGACAGCTTATGCTCTCCAAATGTATTACCTCTACAGATGAGCATTTAAAGAACAGAAAGTTGATACAGGTAGAAGCAATTGCCTAACAAAAATCAGCAAGGATTGTGCTTGTACACCTCTGAGCTCCAGAAGTTCACCTGGCAAACATTTTATTTTTGTTTAGCTTATTGGCCAGGCATCTTAGCAACAGAGCTGGAATATACCTCACTGAGAGCAGGAGCTCTTCACCACCTAAAACAGGGCAAAACTTTATTTTAACACCCGTTTCCACAAGCTTACAAAAGGGACAGAAGGTGAATCTATTATATGAGACCAAAGCTAAAAATTCTGAAGATTAAGGAGCGATTTTAACTAGTTTCCATGAAAAACTCTACAAACTTTGTTTGTAAAGTAATTCAACTAAAGTCTTGTGCATGAAGTCTTCTGCTTTGTGGTATCACACACTTTTCTTTAAGGAAGATTGTAAAACACAAATACACATGCAATCCAAAGTAATAGCTCAGATACATTAAACATATTTTGTCGTTAAATAAACCACACTTAATGTGACAACATAGTAAGAGACACCAATGCTTTCCCCAAAGTATTAAATTTGTTGCTAGTATTTAAGCTCTTAATTCCGATTTTATTTTTCACATGTAGTGGCTTGCACATAACGAGTATCTGATGTGACACAAGTGCATTACTCACCACAATGGGGCAGATTGTGGCTAGCTGATCATAGAGATACCTCGCTTCAGAAATGCTGCAAGCCTGGAATGTTACCTGACAGAGAGAGGAAGGACAGTCGCTATTACAATTTTTATAATCTACCAGCAGCATTTATGTTACAAGGTTCTTTCCCCACACTTCCCATGTGTACTAAAGCATTTTATACCACAGCACTTAGGCTGTGACACCAGATACATAAATACTTGCCAGAACCAAAGAAAACTGAGTTAACATCTACAATACACATGGGCTGATAACGTGCATTCAGGAAACAAGCCAGGAACACGCTCATTTAAAACAACAGCCGAACTGTTGCAGATGCAACATTTATTTTATGTGACAGCTAGTCCTCTTTTAAAGAGCTGTCTTAATTTCAACATGCCTTTGTTTGATACTGCAACTGAGAAAAATAAGTATTTTTATGTATACTATAATATATATGTTACAGTTTTTAAAGAATACAGTTTTGCCTGTATTAGAGACCAGGGTACAACAAAAATAAGCATTATTTGAAGAAACTATTAATGATATGGAAGCTCCACCACACACAAACCCTTGGAAGCTATTAATTTCTTAGCAACTTTTGGTGAAATTTGCTCAGGGCAGCAAACACAAGATGTGTTTCCAGTAGCAGATCTTACTCACCAGACTTGCCAAACCACTACTTTATGCGCTTGAAAAATGCAGAGAGGGCCCTCAAAACTGTCAAAAGATACTAAATGGACTAAAGGCCTCTTTCCTTCTTCTCAGTTTACATATCCACAGATCATGGGATAATTTAAGTCGTTACGGACCCTTGGTACCACTATCATGACATTATGCAACCAGCTTCAGCTCTGTAATCACCATTCTTGCTTACTGTCCTGAAGAATGAGAACTCAACAGATTTTCCTCATCCACAGATTACAAGTCTACAGTCCCCAAAACCATACACATTATTCTTAATCTGACACTGAAGTCCTCCTCATCTGCAAGTAAGCTTCAAAAAAACCCAAACCCATACCCAAAACCTCCTGAGCTTGGCACATGAAGCCTGAATACGGGCAGAAGCACAGCACTTTGCCTAGCCACTCACAGGGGACAGTGTCTTTCTCCCCACCTTGCAAGAATTACACCATCACTGCAGATGATCCCAAATGAACCGCTCAGGACATTATTTCTGACCTTGAAAACCCCTCCAGCCAAGTCACAGTCTAGGTGTGTAGTGAGGAAAAGATGAAAGGAAGTTTGTATAGTACAAACTCCAGAAAATAGGTGGGGAACACATGTTTTTCTTCTAGTTGGCAATTAAGAATTAACAGTTAATATGTAAGCAGCTGCTTACAGCACCTACCAGCTTTATTTTCAGTCTCCCTTTGATGGTAACAAGAGTACTGAATCTGAATTTTATTCGACCATTGATTTTAAGGATGGTGAATAGTAAAACAGGATTCTAAAAATAGGAATTTAATGTGTTTTTAAACAAGTTCATACAATGACCAAGTTAAGGCTGGATGGCTTTTGTTGGTCTTAAATAATAAAAAGAGATGGTATAAAACAGGCTGTATCAAGCTTAATAAAAATGTATATAGTATTGCCTGTTTTTACACTTTACTACTTCAGATTCTCCCTGGTTTACCCAAATGGACAAGAAATCTTACTTAGCTGCAGTCAAAAACATTTTATCTATTCACCTTTTAAACTTTCTTAATCTCAAATAGAATTGTTTGGAATGTGGCTATTTTTGCCAGTGTTGTGGAACAAGAGGTGCTTGGAAAATTTCCTTTAATCCTTTAGGGACTTAACACTAGCCTCTACCTCGCTCTGCTTTGAAGTCAGTGGTGGCAACAGGCCCATTTTATTGACAGTCACATACAGCGCTACTACCTAAGCCATCATCCCCTAGCACTGGGTTACTGGGATAGAGAAATTATAATAATAATTAAAAAATATAAAACACAACAACAAAAGATACTGAAAGAATTAACGCACTCCCAATATACAACACCTGGATTTAAACTAAAGGTACCTGAACTCAGGCACATGAATGAAAACAAGAAAAAGGCATGCATTAACAGGAGAAAAGAACCAGAATGTCTCCCAGTACACTGCAAGAGAAAACAGCTACCCACGTGGATTTGATACGTCCATGGTACAAGCAGTAAGAAGAAGGCCTCTCAGTAGGTAGCTAAAATATATATGAATGAGGAATGTGTATACAGGAGCTAACATAGTTTGTAAAGAAAATGAAACCACACAGAAGAGAGCTACTTATTTCTTAAAGATGTTCCAATAACTTCTTGTCACTTTGTTTTTATTGTTCTAAGAATTGGGAAAGGCAAAAAAAATCAAAATGAATAACTAAAAAACCCATACATTTCTACTAGACAGTTTGTTTTCATTCCCACTGTATCCTGTGGTTATGCCTGAAGAAAGAAGTCAGTGGAAGATCTTTCACGCTTGAAAAATGCTGGAGTTCCAACAGAAGGTACTTGATCAAATGAAAGGGATGTGACTAGTTTAAGCAAATCCTTGCAGTAAAGCATCCAATTACATTTGAAAATTAGCAGAAAATAAACCTAATTCCCCCTTTTGCCACTCTGAAAACGCATAAACTATGTGTAATCTCTCTAGCTTAACAGAAGGCAAAACTTTTTTTTAAAAAAGGGAACAGTTTAGGGAAGACGACATTCAGTTACATCTCAAAGGCAGATGCATTTTACCTGAAGACAGCAGTTGCCCATTCCAAAACCCATAGCGTCCATATATATATAGTCTGGTTTAGCTGCTTTTGCTGCTTCTCCATCATCGTTGGGAAATGTTTCAATAAATGGGGACGGCGTGTTCTTATCTTTAAATACTGGGTGGAAAATACAGTTACTCAGTAACTCAGAGTAACAGACTGAACATTTTTTTTTTGGAAAAAGAATAAAAGATGCATTGGATTTACTCACTTGGTACATTTATGACAACCTTCTCTCCCCTTCGGTGCCGGATATTTCTTGTCAGTGTACTAAAAAAAAGAAGAGTTCAGTGAAATATCCAAAGGTTTATCTTTATGAAAATAGTTTCAGAGTTAATTCCTCATTAATTTTCATGATTTCAGAATATCAGCTTCCTATTTGTTTTACACATTTTCCTTCAGGACCCTTCTTTCCCTGGTTTACAACAGACAGCACTGAATTTTTCTTCAGTGAAGCCAGCCCCACTCAGAGGAACCTAGCAGGCAGAAGCAATAGGCAACTGACCTGAAAAATACAAGGGTGAGCAAAAAGGCACTGCTTAGTTTTTAAATAGAATGATTTTGTTTCTCCTAAGTCTTATCCTTATAATCAAAACTCCTCTTGAACTACACAAGTAGTAGTATAGTAGTATACAAGTAGCATACAAGTAGTATGACACCATGCTCCATTCCAGAGTAACTTGGGTAAGTTCAGAACACTGAGATGTTGCTGGAATAAAATGGACTGTGACATACCTGAATAAGAACTAGATTAACTGCGAACAAGGCGTTTAATCATGGGATTTCAAACTGGAAACAATTTTGCAGTAGCATAATCAACACCTTATGTCCCATAATGAACTACTATATAAAGTTACTTGAGCTTAACAGTTTAAGTCACTTTGACAGAAAATACATCATCACAACCACCTCTGTCCAACTCCTTGGGATATGTGCAGCAGCTAGCCATGTAGTTCTCTATTGCAGGTATGCCTATGATTCTATAGCACAGAAAAAAAAATCAGCTCCTCATTCACAATCATGAAATGCTCTTACCTAAACCTAGGATGTTTATTGATGGCTTCATCTGGAAAGAAGAGGGATTTTGAAGCTCCTCCTTCTACTGGCGTTGGCGTATATTCTGGCACTGTAAATCCAGGACACCCTAACCTATATAACACAACAATGAGAGTCCAAGTTGTAATGAATACAGACTGTGATTTTTAAAAGGGTCAGATGACCTAAGATTAAGATCTCAGAATACAAAGGAATAAAAAGATTTTTTAAAAACTTGCATCTAACTCGGATTACTTCTAAAGTGCTTTTCAAGACTGTTACCTACCCATCTGGAATTGCCTGAAAGGGTTGCCATAAAAAGGTCAGTACTTGTCAACAGCTGGCTTCTGTGGTAGTTAAAACAGACTCTTTTCTTAAAGCATTACTTTACCTCTGAACACTAAACACAGACCTTTTCAGTGGCCGAAGCAGGAAACTTCACAGCATTATACAGAGTAAGCTCACACATTTTAGGGCATTAGCACCTGTCATTAATACTGACATGCACTGGCATTCGGTGCCTCGGTTTTTCTCTACAGGCTGCTGGTTAACAGTCAATTTCTGACATACGTAATTTACCCAGTTCTGCCCCCAGCAAACTACCTCTGTTAAAAGGACGTACCTAACTCTGTAATAATTAGAGGTAGTTTCATGTGTTTCACACAGGCATATGTCATAGCAATTTGTGATTTTCAAACTTTGAAGAACTCCCTAATGGGAGAAAAGTAGGAAGTAACAAAAAGTTACACCTATAAGGCATAAAATGCCGAGATATGAACAAGAAAATCAAAATAAAACCCTCCTTTTTGGAGCCTTGGAGGATGTAAAAACAGGAAAAAAAATCCAGGAAAAAGTAAGTTAGCAAGACTCCACTCAAACAAACAGGGACTTGAATGGCAAATCAGTGAAAGGCAGAAATCAGAAACATTGTTCTCCCTACACAGCCTAGGGAGATCAATCTCTAAAGGATTCAACTATGAATCATTCCAAAGATAAGTCACATGCAGACTGTACATATTATTTACTAGCTTTAACTGAATGAAGTCTAATGTATTGTTCCCACAGTCATGTAAAAACTATTTATCTGGATCTATTTAGTCCTTGTGAGATTGGCTCTGAAATCTTTGTATACAAAATTTATTGAAATAATCTTTTTGTAAGGTTGCAGGGCAAAATGCAATTCTGTAACACACTGAAAACTGCTTACTATCGGAGTTTAAATAAGGGCTCATTACTATAGAAATATCTGGTATAGTTCCCACAAAGAAGAAGCATAGTTTAATCAATAGAGGGATCTTAGGGTAGAAGACATGAGGTGTTTTGGTACCTGATTTTCGTTGCTAAATCACATTTTGTACTGTTCATGCTCTTGGCAAGAATTCAGGGCATTCTGTACTACACAAGAAACCAGCCAGTAAGGCCAAATGCTTCTGTTCTACTGCAGATTTTATTTATTTTTTTCTGAACTATTTTAAGCATAATTATCTTCATTCATTTGACGGACCAGGCTAGTTCAAATGAACACATTAAACTCCCCTTAGAACTGTTTGAAAGGAAAGTCACAAAGTTCAGTTTCTCCTAGGCAATGAAGAACATCCTGAATGTACTTTTCCAAGAGTCTCCTTACAATGATAAGACGAAATCTACCCTTTGTAAGGATGCTATGACCTCAGGAGAGGTGCACTCCTTTCTAGATTCAATAAATACAAGACTATAGAAGCTTTACATCTCCATTTTGTAAAGGTAATCACATTCCTTTTCTACTGTGCTCTAAGTAATAAAAGGAAGTATGCATGTGCTTCAGTGAATACGCAGTATTAAAAAATAGATCAGGTTAGCCAAATTTTATAAGACTGCTATTTATAAGGATCAAAGCTTGGAAAATAGGTAAATGGAAACCTTTACCATATCAATTCAAGATTGCAGGCTACTCCGTATACTATACTTTATTACGAATAACCAGGTTTTCTCTTCAACTGTAAAACCATCATAGATTAGAAGCAGCTTAAAAATATAAAAGATGCAGATTTGTTTCTGTCTCACAGCAATAAAAAAATTTAGAAAACGTGGCTGGAACATTAAGTCAAACTACTTTAGTGGAATCGTATTTTGCTCAGTTTCATTGTACAGTTTAGCTATATAGTAAAAAAGAAAAAAGCATATATGGAGAATAAAGAGAAAAGGAAACAGTGTTACACTTCTCAAACAACAATCTCACCTTGGAAAAGATGTCACAGTGCAAACAGCCTCATTTTCTTTCAGCACAGAGGCAGCCTCTTGCCTCCTTTTCCTCATGTTGTCTTGTACGGTGTTGAATTCAGACATGGTTCCCCCATACGGCTGCCCAGGTGTCCCTTCAATCATATAGCTTCCATATTCTGGTCGCCAGAGTGTTGGGTGGCTTTAGTAAATAAATAGCATTATTTATTTAAGTATTTATGCAACTTCAAAACAAGATAAGTTATTAGCATAAATTTCAGACAAAGGCAACTTGTAAGAAAAACCTCCTAAAGCTAATTATTTGGTGGAGTAGAGTACCACAACATTCCTTCAAATGGATGTCATCACTTGGAGACAGTTAAGAGAAATTAAGGAACAGTTTTGCACTAGAAGTGTTGTTGTATAATGCAGTAAGCAGAAATTGCCTGGGCCGACAGCTTCAGCGTCTGTCTCAAACTTTGTTTCTTGGGGTTGTAACATGCTATAGCACAAAGCCTAACAAATTATTCTCCATTTCTTATTTCTACTGCCTGTGGAAACCTGGTCAGATTTCACAAATGTATCGGGCTAAGAAATGAAATGAAGTTTAAGCACACTATTAACCCCTGAAAAGCAGCCTTCTTTCCTGACAAGCCACCGCACCTCCATGGAGCACAAAGGCAGAGCAGCATTGTCCCTACACTCCTCCATACAGGAACAGTTTCAAGCACAAAGTCTTAAAAGAAGAGAAACTGCTTCTTGTAGGCTTTCAACAGTCCCTCTACCAAGGAAGAAAAACAGGAAAGCCTTACTGGATGCCAGGGCTTAAGGTACCTAGCAAGGAGCAGACAGGCCCAGGGCACAAAGGCCTTTTATCACCACAGCAGTTTCTCCAACTTCCTGTAAGCTTCTGGCTCTCCTCAGCCAAAACACTTCGCTATCTCTGGTCTCATTCCTCTGCTCTGGAAAAATAGATCTGTTGCCATTAATTAGAAGGCAGTTTGCAGTTCCCTGCCTAGCTGGAGTAGGGATATGACCATCTTATTACTGCAAACTCCACAGGAGAGGATGGGGAAAAACTGCCCTGCCATCTTACGCCTAACCTTCCTAATTCTGCCAAAAATGGGACAGTGTTCCTACAGATAGCAGCTCTTACACAGACCTCATTCGCTCCTGTAGCCAGGGATACATGGCTCAGTGCACACATGCACTTTACCAGGGAAGGAAGGTCTGGTATACAATTACTGTGTACACACAGACACAAAACCAGAGCAGGACAAAACAAATACATAAACTGAAACTTCTGTGGGCTCACCATTACACCCTTCATTTTCACAAGGCATAACATGAAAGGTGCACGGACCGCATGCAGGTGCGCTCGAAGCCTTTCACTTTCTGCACCCCAGTTTAATCTGCAAATATTGGTACCGGTGGTTTACAGTTTTACAAAGAGCGGACTTGAAAGTTAAGGTAGTTGTACAAAATTCTGCATGGTATTGTAATGGGAAGAAAAAAAAAGCAACAGGGAACAGCTACTCACTTGGGGTTTATCTTCTCCCCCTTGTCTTGCAGCGTCTGAAGAACTTCTTCGCCATGTAGTGCTAAGCGTACTTTCTTATTCTCATGGTCAAATTTTACTAACATATACTCCACCTTGTAAGTAAAAAAAAAAAAAGTTACAGGATGAGATTTTCTTCACACACAAATTCACTGGCGCATGAATTTAAGTATCAGCTATAAAGGGATGACAGATGTCAGACTGAACTTTACCTCTACAGAGGCTTAAAACCATAGCTATCTATGAATGCAGTAAACTATACTGGAGAAGACAGCTGCTTGCTCATTTCATCTTGAATGAAGAACTGAAATCCCTTGAAATCTGATTTGAAAATTCTTCTCTCCATTTTTAACTGTGGTCACTTCACAGATTCCGAATTTGCATTTGCCTCCATTATTGAAAAAAACAAACCATGCAAACTCTTAACCACAAGCGTGCCTCTGTCATCCCACAGGTTATGGTCTCCGCAGCTGACAAAAAACAACAAAAATCCCCTCACTTACAAACAGGACATCCATTTATACCAGCCACTTGTTGGAGCCATAAAGACTGCTGTGACAGAGCCTCATTTACAGCACAGAAAGCCCACGGTCGTAACGAACGGCACCGGCCCTGCTATTAATGCACCCCAGCTCTTGGTACAGCACAGGGGCTTCCACCCCTTCTTGGTTCAGCCTTGCTTCCACAGCCCTCCTTGCCTCCCTGCCCCGCGGCCTGCCCTCCTGTCCCCACAGCACCTTGCTCCAGGCCTCTGCTCCTCCATGTCCCCGGGGCTGTCACCTCCACCCGCTCCTGGCTCCACACCGGTGGAGAACTCAACCCAACCAGCCGCTAAAGAAAGCGGTGCCAGTGCTGTGCCCCAGATCCGAAGGAAATGGTTTGCCAAACAGAGATTATCTGAAAGCCATCGGACTGGGAACACCCCCATTTCAAACCTCCTAATCTCGACGCATACGTGCTATCAAAACTCCCTTAAGGTCTTTTAGAGCACCACCTGACAGCTGCCTGGACATTATAACCCTTCGATACTTACTGATATAACTATTTCCTGACACATATTTGGAAGGGGATGCTTTGCCTGCCAAGTAAAATCAGAAATCATACATGGAAATGCATCACAAGGGCAATGGCTGTGAAAACTCCTGGCTGGCCCAGCAGCGATACACAATGCTTTCTGTTTGCGGCTCTCAAGCCCCTGCTTCCACGACTTTCACCACTAATCTAATGCAAACATCAAGCTCAAGTTGTAAATGTAAACTGTAATTCCACTGCTAGAATTTATCAGTCTTTGTGCTGTGCTACTCAGTTATGTTTTCTCACTTTGCCTACGACGGCATCCAGCAGTACTTACTGAACTCCGCTACTTCAATGCCAGAGGCTCAGACTCACCAAGATGCTGATTTTGGAGATGCTGGGTCCAAGCTGGCAGCAACCTCTTTCTGTACAGAAGTCTGTGAGTATAGGAAAACAGCCTGCCAAAGCACAGGAAAGCTTGTGCGGTGTTTTCCAGCACACTCTAAGTGGATTTGTGGGCTTCCCAGTCTTTGGTTACTTTGGCATTCACAGAAGAGTTGTTGCTAGCTGCAGTGACAATGAATGTAATCCTCTGTTGGGATTTGTGATTAAATCTGAAACAGCATTATCCGAGAATGTTTGTAATTCTACAGAATCTGATTAGACAAATCCTGCAGGGACTCATTGAGCAATTATGCATGTTCTCAATATTTTTTAAGATCAAATCTTAATCCCCTAAAGAAAAATGATTTCTAGTTTCCGTGCAAGACGCTATTTCTTTGCGCAGCATGTTTTGTGGTTTGTGTGTATTATGCCACAACAATCTACTCGAGATAATTACACACAACAGTCAACCAGAACTCACTCGAGAACTGATTTAGTTATTATCAAGTACCAGTCAGTCTCTCACTCTCAAGTGACACTTGACCCGTGATTAGTGGTGATATAAAAGGATTTCTTTCACACCTTCTGGTTTCCTACCACAGCCAACACCATCTCCTCCTGCTTTGGGAAAACTTCAGCCAACTTATCCTTGCTCAGACCCAGCCCAAACTAGAGAAGGTACATAACTGCAGTTCTCCAAGTTACAAAGACAGACGTGTGATGGGGTATTGAGCCCGCTGTGCTCCTGGCCTCCCACCACGCTGTCCTCATGGTGCCTTCAGCAGGGACTGAAAGCAGAAAAAGGGCAGAGGAGTTGCAGCTGCATTTGAGAGACGCCGAAGACCAACATTTGTCCACTATTCTAATTTATATGTTCCCGCGATTAGCCTCCTATCTTAGTAATCCCTCTCCAAATCTAATTACAACAAGCTGGTAGTGTGTACACTGTACTTCTCTATAAGCCGTATTATATACAGCTTAAAAGTTTCACAAAAGAAAATTAGCCAAAAGAATGTAAAGAAGCATTAAGCCAAGAAGGCAACATGAAAGAAACCGAAACGTTTCATGATCTGAGTGCTGTAGTGAATACATTTATGCAAACAGCTTTAGAAACAACTGCTACTCTTCTGCTACTCTTGCCTCTGGAAAGATTGACTAAACCTTCAAAATTGTCTTCACACACAGAAGATCTGCCATTAATTTTAATGAGAAAAGAAGAAAGCTTCAGACAGCTGCCAACGATTCCAAGTAACCCACAGAGTATCTTGCCAACAGAGGGACCGACTGAATGGGCATCCTTAAAGAATTTAACTTAAGCTCTTCAAAAGATTTAGCCTACAGCTAGAAAAAGGGAAACAAATTCACAGTTCACACATTTTTACATTTAACTTCAGCTCTTCATTTACAGACTTTGCACATGTTTTTTATCCACAGTGAAGTTCAGAGAGTTGCGGCCTAGCTGAAAGCATCAGTATGCCCATGAGAGCTTTGACTCTGAAAGCGAAGCATGTGGGGCTTCACCCAGCCTTTGTAATACATCGTTTTGCCAAACTCCTTTATAGTTCGCTTTTTCCCCTGTTTTTAACTAGTGTACCTGTAAGGGAAGCGCACCCTGCCACTGTAAGAAAGGCAGACGCCACAGACCCATGTGTCCACCTGGGGCTCTTGTCCCAAAGCAAACCAAACCAAATCCTAGATGTCTCTCTTCTCCAGCCAGTGTGCACAGTATGAGGAGGCACAAAAGCCTGCCACTCGGCTCCCCCCTGCACAGAGGGGTGTACAACACGGTTTCAGTGGACTAAACCCTCTGACCACCAAGGGTTTGTCCAGCTTGCAAAAATGTGGTGGACACCTCACCAGGAGAGGGAACAAGAACTTGGCCAGAAAGATTGTGAAGTGAAAGCTGTAAATCCCTCCACGCGTACAGCAAATCTAGAAAAAGGTCAGAAGTTAAATGCATTCAAATGACAAATAAATTCTCCACACAAAATAAATAATATTCAAGTGCAACACATCTACCTCTGAGCCAAAAAAAACCTATTCTTTACCAGCTTCCTTCAACTACTAACCTGCAGCATACTGCAACTACAGAGCATTTCCACATCAGTTTCACTCCACGGCCGTGTCTTCTACGAGGGAGGCCTTCACCATCAGCTTGCTGTCAGGACAGTACCTAGAATAGCCTTGCTTCATTTGTCAGGATTACTTCTCATAGCTGGCTACTGGAGAAATGTCAGGCTTTCAAAATTCTTAATGTTGCTTCTGTAAATACGACTGCAAACAAGACCTTGAATCACCCTCAACTGGGGAAGAGCCAAACCACTCACTCCACACGAAGCCAAATAGTTGTTACTGGACTTGCCCGGCAGCAACATGAAAGCTAATAGTTCTCTGAAATTGGGCGAGCATGTCTAAAACTGTGTTTGAATGCTAGAGTTCACAGAGTTTTATTTGACCATAATTGCATGTATTCTTCCTGCAGAGAACACGCTACTTAAAACAAGAAAAATCGGCCAAGCAACTCTTCAGCGGCAATGCTAGCAGCTTAAGAGGACTTAAGCTGATGCAAGCCCAACAGGGTATCATTGTCCAAATACGCACCTTGGCAGTGGCCAGCTTCCCAGTATCAGCTCCCCTCCCAGCACACAACTAACACCGTTATGCTAAGTACACTAGGAACAAAGCCTGGCTAACATTCGGGCGAAAGCCTTTGCTCCAGAGCGTTACCCAGGTGCTTTTAACATACCAACTATTTTCCACGAGGCATGCCTGTACGTAAATACTCCAGTAAGCATTTCGTCTTGCAGTTCGGTAAGGTCAGAAATAAGATGCTGAGCAGGCTGAGATTCTACAAGGGAGGAAAATAAGTCAGAAAGAATTATCTGAAAAGGAGCTGCTTTTGAGAGGAAAGCAGGCAAGTTTGCATGCTCTCTGCCTTGTCCATCCTCCTGGGAAAATCAGCCCTCTGCACTCGCCTTTTACCTGGGCTTCTGATCGTCTGCCTCAGGCTAAACCTGATCACAGCTGAGTCACTGGAGACACAGAAGAGTCCTGGATGACTCACAGACGACCCTAGAAGACAATCTTTGTGATGCTTTCTTCCCTAGCAGTGCCTTCACCGGGCAGCCACTGCCACAAGTATTTGGAGCAATTGTTGGAGGCACTTTATAATGCCAGTTCCACAGCAATCTCTTCATGCATGCTTTCCCCTTGGCCTGGAGCTTTAAGAAAAATCGGAGGTTTTTCCTGACACATGGCTTTTGCTGACTGTTCCCAGAAGCCACTACAACATTTAATACATATCTTTCCACGTAGTACGCCTCATATGTTTATGCACACAATAAATAACAAAACAAGGCAACCTTTCTCCTCAAGAGCCTCAAACAAAACAAAAACTCATTTCACTAGTTATTAAGCTACATCATAGCAAAAAACTTAATTCCCCGATACGTTTATTGGTCAGTTAACGCATCATTAACATGCCACATATCATTAAAATAACAGCCTACAGAAGAACAAAGTTTTAATAATCTGACTGCTCATCAAAAAAACTCTACCTCAAGTCTTCAGTGCTAACATGCAAAAAGGAGATTCTTCTGTAAGCACGTGTACTTGCAATATATGTAGAGTTTTTTAAACACAGCTATCTTCTCACCACCGCTGTCATAAAATGTGGAGCCACGGTAATAACCAGATCATGATGCACCTTTAATGAAAGGTTTACTGGCCCACAAAGGACAGCCTAACCCCTGAGGGAGTGAACTTAGGAGGCAAACAACTCTGGAATCGCAGCAGAAGCCTTTTTCCCCATTTCTCATCAGCAAGCCTCCAAGCTGCTCACTGGCACAACGCAAAGCACTCCCACGCTCATGGGATTACAATGGCTATTTTCTGTTGTAAATTTTTTTTTTTTAAATCTGCTACTCAAATGTATTTCCCAAAACGCTTAATTTTGATCGAGCAGACTCAAAGTGGCTAATGCAATAACCAAAGCAGTCTGCAGCTCTGCATGAAACTAACCTACAGAAATCGTGCTCTAAAAACCAATAACAAAAAAACACAACTTAACTGATGTTCATTACATTGACAGTTTGTACAAAACTGAAGTACTTTTATACCACGCTAAGATGATCATAGTTACAGAAGAGGATGTAGCGTTTCCCATTTCAGGCAACCCAACCAGCCCCCGTGAAGTGCTGCTGCCCGCTGCCCTCCCACTTGCCGACATCAGGGCTGCAGATTTTCTTCTTTTGCATGATACGACGTGACTAGAGGATGTCCTGTGTTGCACATACCGCAAACCAGGAAGCTGGGTTACTGAAAGCTAAATCTAGAGGTCATAACTCTTTGCATGCTTCTCCAGAACAAGATGTGGCACATTAGGGAACAAGGTGCCTCCTCTTTGATCGCTGCACTGCATCACGTCTGAGGTAAGACTGTAAAAGATTAGGATAACGTTTAGATTTCTGTAGCAAAAGCAAATTTATGGCACTCACGAATTTTTAGATTTAAGACAAAAAGGCACAAGTGTTTTTGGCACAACTATTTTCTAATCCACACAAGCTAGATGTTTTAACAGACTAATAACAGACCATTTCTTCAACTGTGAAGCAAGACGTTGCAAGCTTCCAAGTCGCCTCTTGCATCACAAAGAGAGAAAAAAATAAGAGCAATTAAAAAATCCTTCCTGTATTCATCCTTCCTACTCAGCTTTTCTAACACTATTAACTAAAACAATGCATCTGCACAGCAAGAAGAGGAAGTCCCGTGGCAAAAGAGGAATTATGCTGAAGCAATAGACAGTAACTCCATGACAAGATTATAACAATTCATTTGACATCCACAAAAGGCAGGAAGTTCACTGTGAACAGAATATTTCTCTATCTGAAATACAAACAGCAGATAATTGAAATTCCTCTTATTGAGATCTGCGATTGCAGAGGAGGAAATCAATGCATATCATGGGGCTTGGCGTGTTTACAGAAAATAAGCAATTAAAAAAACCTTCCAAAACGTTTTCCATGAATTGCAAAGTTAGCTTTTAAAAAAAGCATCCCACTATAAACTATTTGCTGCAAAACTCAGTCTAGTTCAGCCGAATACCAGTAGGATTAGACTAATAAACTTTATGAAAGCAATTCCAAACAAATAGAGAGCAGTTTATATAAGAAAAGTAAAAGTAGAAGCATAATGTGAGCAGAAGCAAGGACTGGAAAAGAGGTAAGGCAAAGGACCTATATCTGCATTTTCACTTGCTAGGATTGGAAGAGTTGAGAATTGCTTTTGCTTTCCTATATCACTTTGGGGTAAAGAAAATACCATGATGTACAACTCTCTTTTTTTTTTTTTTTTTTTTCCCCCTCCAGTAGTCAGGGACAGCCTCCCAAATCCCAGCCCCTTCCTGGTGCTCTGGAGCTAAACTTCTCAGATGTTTTCTCTCTAAATCTAAGCATTTTCTTCAGCATAACGGCTGTAGACTTGTGGATATTAAGTATTTTGCAGTTTTCTTCCTGTTTTAACCCCTCTTCTGCAGCCTGGGCAGTTTTAAGCTCAGGACAGGCCACTGCAGCAATACCGGCTATAAAGAAACTTCATAGAAACACATGCTAAGAAATCCGGAAATTCCATAGATACAACCACTAGATAGAGGCTATCAAGGAGGTTATCACTTCATGCATGTTTTGATAGCTGGAGGCTTTAGGTTCAGTTCCCTTTAGGCATTCCCTTACATTTCCCGCAGGAGGATTAAGGCAGGGCAGAGATGCAGTTCAACAACTATCAGCCGACGCATCCATTGCAGCCGCCCCTGCTGTTTGTTCTAAAATAAAGGAAGCACAAGTTATTTGTAAACAAACAACGTCACTGTCCCCTTATCTAGTCAAAGCTCAAAGTATGATCAAGCAGACACGTGACGGATAACCAAATCGTTCGCGAGTGCTGCCCTTCCTCACGCGGCGGGCACATCGATTAAGACAGCCACCATTCAGAGGCATCCAGACACGCTGCATCTGGCAGGGGGCCATCGCGGGGAATTTCTGCATGAAAGAAATTGAAAAATGCATTCTGTGGGGGGAATTTTGCTGGGGGAAGGGGGAGGCCAGAAGCCATTGCCTTAAAGTGACAAGGGCTCAAATGTAAAAAAAAAAAATTAATTTTTTTAAAGAGATATGAGGATACATTAGTGGTATTACAAGCACAAGGTTCCCATGAAAATTCTTCAAAAAAAAAAAAAAAGGGAATTTCTGCACACCACTACTTAGCAGCAGTTTGGACAAAGCGAGAACTTGAGATCTTTCCTCTTTACTCTCCATATTGAGAAGAAAAAACTTCCATCTCCTAAAGCTAGCTACCTCTCCTAAAATAAATTCCCCATGATCAGAGTATAATATTGATGGTGAGTCTGTATAATGACTTTTTTTTTTTTTAAAGAGCATCTCTTATTGACAGCCAGGAAAATACAAAAAATATTTATTGCTTTTCTGTTTTCTTTGTAACATACACAGTTAAAACCTAGTTGGAAAGTTTCAGAAGAACATTAAAGAAGCCCCATGAGCCACTTGAAGATTATCTAAGTGGCTTGGATAGATGGACATATATCTTGCACTGTGTGGATTTTAAAAACACATATTGAATAAAAACCATAATAAACTGTATACTTGTCATCCACCTAAGTGTCCATCTTAGCTTTAAAGCTATCATGTGGCACCCTATTCCACAGGACATCTAGACTTTGTGAAGTAATTGTCTTAAAAGGACATCTGCTGCTTTTCTGCTCCATTATCTTACCCAAATTTCTTGTAAAATGAGAAAAGCTGAATGTTCTTCCTGCACACCGCGATGCTCTCTGAACCTGCTTCTTTGAACAGTCACTGTCTTTTCTTGTTTCCACCTGAATTCCTCTTTGCATTCACTTTTGTGCACGTGTGTTTGTCTCTCTCACTAGGCCTCTTTATTGGCTTTTAGAGGAGTGGTGACCAAAACTTCATCTGTGCGTTCTAGGGACAGGAACTGTACTTATTTCATGCAGTAGGTGAGCTAGATTCATCACTGTTAAAAACACCCTAGACTCTTTCTGGATTTACAGGAGTATCAGACATCAAACAGGAGCCTCAGTGTGTGCGTGTCTGAACCCCAAACCCTATCCTTCAGTTGCAGCAAGTATTTCACCAGTCTGAAAATCCACGGGCTGTGATGCAGTGTCACTGAACATCGTGCTGCTGCTGCTGCCCTGAAAAAAACATACAGCCTGCAAACAACAGCAAGACGTTAATACTGTAGCTAGGTCCCTGGGAAAAAATCGTTCAAAAGGAAAAAGGAGTTCTTCTCACGGCCCAGGCTTTCCTTAGGAAAAAGGAGAAAACCTTAAAGATTGTCTCACCAGGAGTAACACCCGTGGCTTATTGTGGTAAGAAGCCCTTTGGTTTCTCTTCTTGCAGCCTCTGAGAAAGGCTGCTTTGCTGCTTGCAACTGGAAGTGCTGAGCAGCAAGTGTACATTTTTTTCTAATCCACTGGCATGGTATAATTAAAAAAAACTAATGAACAAGGAGCAGAGTAAATCAAAAGTAAGAAGAAAGATTAAGGAAAGAATACAGATCAAAAGGACATGAAAGGACTGAGAAAGAGACAAATGCATAAAGAAAAAAAGTCAGGAAGATTTCAACTTGCAAGCAGTGGTGGCACATTTTTCACGATGCCTCACGGAATTCAGCATCAGACCCATTCTAAAGACGGCCAAATTTCACATTACGTTTCCATGAAGACAACAGCTTTCTACAAGCTGGAGATGCCTGTTAAGTTCTGTGCCCCAGTGCTGACAGTAGCCAGGCCCCCGTGCAACAGAAGGGTCATTATGTCCAATTGCACTGAACAAGGCCGGGCAAGTCAGATTGCCGCTTAATTCACATGTACTTTCAAATAAAGCCAAGTTCTGCCCATGCTTGCTTTCTACAACCTTCCTTCTGAGGGGATCTCCCTCTAGCATACTTTTTTCAACACCTTCATACACTGAAGCAGCTCTCCCTTCCTCTCTACAGTACTTGCTCCCTTCAAATTCTCTTTTCCAATTCTTCTTCTCAGTCCAGACAGGGATTCAGCCTGCAGAGCAGTCAATCTGCCCCTTTTAGCAGTGAAAAACACAGTAGAAAAACATAAAGTATCCCATATACGCACTCGTGTATGTGCCTGCACGTGTGCACGTTGATGTCCTTGCACACTCACGCGCACACACAGCACAAAGGGATGGAGCTGGGTTAGCCAAGAGCCTGCCATTCCACTTGTCTGATCCCAGCATCCACGTTAAGCTGCAAAGGGAAATTTAAGCAACAGCCGTCAGCTAGAGGAATGCAATCGGCAGCCACGAGGCGCTGCACAGCGCAGGAGATTTGCTGTGCACTAGCACACAGGCCAGCTTTTCAGAAAAAAAAAGCCGGGAAGCAACAGAATAGGCTTTGCCTTACTCTCAAAAGCTCCGAACAAGAGTTTGGTACCAAAAGAGGTACCACTAACATCTGCCAAGCATCCCAAACTAGTTGTTTCATGTAGTACCTGCTACCTCTGCTGGAGTTGTAAAACACAGCCCTGAAAAGGTGCAGCTTTTTGCATTTGCTGCACGTGGAAAAAAAAAGTATTAAAAAACAATCTAATGACTCCTTACTCTGGAAATCCACAGATAAGCATACGCTCCTGGGTGGGAGAGAAGGATGGAAACACAAGGAGAATGTGAGACAGTTCTGGCTAGCGTGACGGTTTCCTCATCAGATCTATTTGCTGCCCAACTTTTGTGGGCATTAAGGCAAGGATAGCAAGGAGGGGTTTGACGAGGGATAATAAAATAGTCCGGTGTTTCGTATTTCCCACAGCCAGGAGAAGCCAAGCATAAACAGGGAGGCCAACGATCAGTCTGAAACTAAACGAGGCAGAAGGATGATTAAGAGGCAAAGGACCTTCACCTGCAGATGCAGGTTCAAAGAGACCTTTAGAAAGACTTTTTAAGCAAAGTCTTATTTCTGTGCTACACTTGTGGCCTTCTTTTTTTTTCTTAAACTGTTGCAAAAACTTTGTGGTTGTAGAAAACAGTCCAAAAAACAGATCCCCTAAAAAATAAGATTGATTTGGTAAATCCCTTGGTTCTCCTACTACAAGGCATTACAAGGCTAGATAGGGACAATCTTTAAAATATCCACATTGTCTGCAGTAGAAGATGAACTCGGCATGCACTATGAAAGTTGGGTTTTCCTCCTAGCAGTCATTAAAAATGAAGTAAAACAAGGTACCTTTTGCCAAACCTGGTCTCAGTAACATCTCGGGAATACAAATGTAATTTTCTTTACTCAGATTTCATCGCTACCATTATGCGAGGCCTGTCATCTTCATTCTTGATTTCTATCTTCAAGAGTTTTTAAGACAATAGCAAACCCTCAGGCTACGACTTCACACAAGAAGGTCGAAGGGCACAAAAGGCTTTTTAATGAAAATTGTCCAGCTAGTCAGCTGAATCATCTAAGCTGCATATGTGTGGCTATCTAATAACTAGATATTTGAAAGAAAAATGGAAAATGAGTTTACTGTTTTCCCCACTACCTACAGCACAGCTGAGCAAGTTGTAGAGACGGGTACGTTTCTGTGCTCACAGAGCAGCAGACTGGCAACAAGTCTCTGGCATGCTAATACACTCCTAAATGCTGTTACATAAAAAATTGCACAATACAGCAGAATAAAGATAAATTGCCACACCTAAGATTGGTATCATTTGCTAAAGCAATACGCAGATTATGAGCCCAGTTACTCGAACTTCTGAGTGTTCGCAGGCACTTCAAACGTGGCTCCAAGCTCCTCGTCAGAAGCGCGGCAATAAATCATATTGCCCTTAAAATTTCGCCTTATCACTCTGTACAGGACAAGATGTGAATCTCGTTAAAGAGCATCACCCTTTACCATGCACAAATGCTTCAGTAAACTCTGCCACAGCAGGGACGAGGTTCGCAGGGTGCAGTCCCGCCGTACAGCCAGGCTTACCAACAACGAGCTGCTGCTGCAAGGGGCGCTTCTGCTCACCCCTTTCCTCCACAAGTTCCTGTTACTTTCCCCACGTTAACCAGAATTTGCTGGATCTCAGGGAAACAGCAAGAAGCTGTGCCGAGGAAACAAGGCAGCCTAAAAAGCTGAACGGGGGAACAGCTTTCTGCTGGTTTGGCTCCTGGGAGCAGGAACACCAGGGGAGGGGAGCTGAGCTGAGCCAGCTCGCTTGCAGATCAACCTGGGCTGCATGATGAAACCTCACCCTGGGAAAGCAAGGCCAACTAGTAAGTCACACTGAAAAACGAGTGCCCCGCATTAAAGATTCACGAGGAAAACCTCGAGTCTGAGTCACAGGGACACCGTCTGCCCCAGTTTTACTCCTGAGCCCAAGCCTGTGTGCGAGGCTGTCAGCCCAACCTCAGCCACACCAGATGCAGGAACACGGACAGCAGGCAGGGACAGACAGCTGTGTATGCAGTATCCCCAATCCACGCCGCTCCGGCTGCGAAACCCTACAGCGCAGAGCGGCCACCCTGCCACACAATTCCCTCCACGGGGCAGCTTCTTATGGCACAAAGCCCCCAAAACCCGACTTATCCCCTGGAAAGCGGTTCCCTTGCTCGGATGCTTGCCTCGCTGATGTCCCGGAGCCTGTCGCTGGCTGCTTGGAAGGAAAACGCGTTGGGGACGGGGCTTGTCGGGGACAGAGCGAGGCCTCAGCTTTCCCCCCGAGGCTGTATCGCGACAGGCCAGGCACCCCCGGGGCCGCTAATAACAATAACAACGTTACTTGGGGCTCTCCCCTTCCTCCCCCCCCGAATTATTTCGGCGTTTTAAAGCCCCGAGGCCCTCCCGCGGCACCTGCGCCGTGCCGGGGGGCCGGAGGAAGAGGAAGGGAGGAAGAGGAAGGAGGGGATGAAGGAGGGCAGGCAGGCAGGCAGGCCGGGGTGCCGCTCACCTCGTCGCCCCACTTGAGGACGTCCTTGTGGCGGTCGCGCAGGGCGCGGTAGATGTGCAGGAACTGGAGGATGCCGTGCTTCCGCACGTGCTCGGCGTGCCGCCGCGTCTCCTCCCAGCTCAGCGGCGAGCCCTGCGACAGCAGCCCCATGCCGGGCCGGAGGGGACGGGAGCGGGGCTGCGGGGCGAGCCGCGATCGGCGGCGGCAGCAGCGGCAGAAGCGGCGGCGCAAGCGGCCGCCTGCAGCCCGTGCCCGGCGCCACACGTGATGGCGGCGTCGGGCCGTGACTCAGCACTTTGCGCCGCACGCTCCGCCCCGCTCCGCCCCGCGCCGCGCCGCCGCTCGCCGTGGTGGTGCCCGAGAGCCGCGGCCTGGGCCCGGCTTCTTCCTCCGGCCCGGCCGCCGCCGCGGGGGGGGGGGGGGGCCCGTTGGGGACCGGGGATGGGCGAGGCGGGGGGGTGCGGGGTGGGTGAGCGCGGTTGTTTGGTGTGGCTTTGAAGGAGGGGGGAATAAAGGTGTTTGGAAGTGAAGCTTGTGTGTGTGTGGTCTCTCGGCTAGGAGGGTGGCCGGCGGGGGTGTGAGGGGGATGAAGGGGCTGGCTGGCTGGGGACAGAGGGAAAGGAGAGGAGCCAGGCTGGGCCTGGCACGAATGGCACCCGAAAAGACAAGAAATCAGTCACCCCCCCTGCACAGATGAGCTTCTGCACCGACACACTTCATCAATATAACCCCTAATGTTACAGCCAACTGGCTTCAGTGAGATGAGCACTTCAGTCCTCTTGAGACATACATACATCCATATTTCAGATTTAGAATGACATTCCAACATGGTACATGTTCAACACTCTCAGACTCATGGTCTGATTTTTGTGTGGTGCTGTGTGGAGTTGGGAGTTGGACTCGATGATCCTTGTGGGTCCCTTCCAGCTCGGGATATTCTGTGCTCCCACTGTCTGCAGTATCAGAGAACTCGCTAAATAATGGTATACTCAGGTGATCTTCCAGTTAACGGGCTTTTCTCAGGCTGCAAAGCAGCGGGTTCGGCACAGCTAGGCATGGGGAAAATTTCCTCCTCAGTCCCAAATCCAGCCATCGCCGTGAACCTGGGTATGTGAGCAAGAGGGGTCAGCCAGGAATGTAGATCCGTGTGGAGGCAGGAGGCACCGTATCTGCTGGGTGTCACCTTGACCAGGCTGATGTTCCTGATGAAAAAGGATGCTTCTGTGGTAAAGGGCCTACCAACGGTCCTAGCTAAGGGTCCCAGCTAAGAGCTCCTAAAACGTGGACGGTGTACAGACAGCTGTTACATGTTTTTTAGAGATCAGAGCATACCTCTGAAAAGAAAAAAAAGTGCATACAGATGTTTTGAATGGATGGAATAAGACTCAGAAAGATACCTCGCCTTCCCAAGCCATTTCTGGTCAGGCTGCAGCGCCCAAGTGAGCTGTGACTGCACCCTCTTGTGCCAAGAAGAGGCCCGACTATGAAGAGGCTAAAAATAAATTCATTATCTGAAAGCTGCCTCAAAGGGAACCTGAACAATATTCATCTCAGAAAAGAGGAAGGAGGGACATGTCATGCTGGATATCTTAGATTTGATACAAAATAGAAGAAATGCTATATCAGTGTTATTGGAAGTGTTTTCTAAATGAAGAGACAGAAAAAAAAAGGAACTGAATGTTACATGAAGAGAAAGACTCGCTTCTGAGAAGAGTGTCCTTTATGGATACCATTAAAAAGTGAGGGATATAAGCAAGTCTGCAAAAGGAAATTCATTCTGCCTGAGCCCTAGTTTTTCATTCTATATACACAGCTATTTCGTCGTAGGCCTTAGGGAAAAGCATGGCTGGTATGCAACAGGATTGCATAGTTAAGGGTTTGAGGATTAGTAGAATATTTAAAATGTGGTACGGTCTACTAATGGATTAATTATATTATTAGATATTTCATTAACTGAATGACTATTGACAAAAATTGCCTAATTGTCTTTATTCCAGGATATGAGGTACCTCAAGGATAGTACAGGCTCCCAACACATTAAAATAATAAATCTAAAATGCGTTAGTGGAAAGTAGAAAATAGTAAAGTAAACCCATTTGAATTTAAAATGTTTTGTATCTTGGGTTATTTTTTAATGACTAAAGTTTGCATAAAAAGGGCAGCATTGGCAAAACCATTACAAAAAGAACAGCTGTGACCATTATAATTACAATTACAGGTTTCATTTCTAATGCACTGGTTTTATGACTTTTTTAAAACTCATGGTTTTGGCTAAGGTTTTCATTGCGGATCTCTAACTTGAAAACAATTCTGTTGCTGGTACAGTTGTAGATCTGGAGAAGGCCTGTTGAGTTTGAAGGAAAAGAAAACAATCTTTTCCTTCAGTTAAAAAAATCCCACAAATTTCTCATTTCTGAAGAATTAGGAAGTCAAAAAATCTTACTATTGACAGCAAAAGTCTGGTGAGGTGTATCCCTCATGTGAAAGGCGACTTCTACTTTATTTTTGGTCTGAGAGGACAAAGAGACTTTATGTGCTGACCTGTGTGTTTGAGGCCACCAAAGGATGAAGATTTACACACCAGTGCCACCACGCTGCCACCTAATCTTAGTTTTTCTATAACTTTAAGGTTCAAACTGAGCACCTGAGGAGCCCCATGCACCCAAATGCACCCAAGTAGTGTGAAATGAGTCTACTAGTGGCCGCTTCCCTTTTGTTGGGGCAGTCAGGCCCAGTTTTGGAGCAAATATTACTGCATCAGAGCAAACTCTGATTGTTGTCTTATGAATCTGGGCAAACCTGTCCTTATTACTTAGGATTTATGCTCACAGTTAGTTCACTTTGCTGTTTGCGGGCTGTGCTGCTGAGAGAGAAGTCTGTGAAAGAATTGGGTATTTTGTTATGATCCCAAGGTGCTTTGAGTATGCCGCCGTGTATAATTGACTGTAATTGTTCTGTACGTTTCCAGCAACATACACAAATTTTCCAGACTACAGTCAGCCTTATGATAATGCAGGGTGCTATTAAGCAGTATCTTCATCTCTTCAGCTGGCCGCTAATGCTACTCTTCGTCCTGAAATTCAAGAGCACATTTTCAGTGGCTGTCTCTTCACAGTTATTTATATTATGCTAATTCTTGAGTTATTTCAGGGTGATTATCCACTTTTTCCCCCTCATTCTTGTGTGCCTTATCAACTATCAAGCTAGTACACTGTTTATAACAGAAAACCAAGATACTTTTCTTCTGCACCAGTAAAATTGATAAAAATGTAAACTGCTTTCTCACATCGTAATCTTTGGCCTAACAGTGTGACAAATCTGCTTTGTTTATGAGGTGTTTACTGTCTTCAGCTGAAGCTATTTTTTTCCTTCAGTTCTAAAAGTATGTGTTCTAGCAGTGCTGGGGTGTATGCAGCCTTTTTTCTTTGTAGGGGACTGTGGCATGGAGGAGGAGTATAAGCTATTCTAATGCTGACAGCATCACATGCAGAAGTATTCATTTATGCATAGCATAAAATATGACTTCAAGACACACAATTATTGTGTAATATCTGCATATGTGCATAATGTTGTATAATTATTTCCAGTACACTTAGAGTGATGTATAATTGCTTTCAGAGCACATAATATGAAAAAATAAAGCTTCTCCAGCCATCCATATAGGGCTGTAGATGATGTGATGAGTTTAGCTCGGAACCAATATTCCCAGACCCAAGACATGACTCTGGACAGACCAAAGGAAAATCTTCTGGATTCATCTTTGAAACAAATTGTTTACTAGAAAAGTATTTCATGGAGAAGAAATACTTCCTCCTGAAAAACATCCTTTACCTAAACTTAGCAACATGGAATTTTTATAAGCCAGACTCAGTCCAAATTCCACTTAAGCCTTCCCTTTGCTCCGAGAAGATCTGTTTTATAACTGGGCCAAACCACTTTATTAGTTCCTTGTCTCCTGAGTAGCTGCTTTTCAGCCCCAGCTAGGGATTATTCCCAGTTCCTGAAACTGTATCTACTTATCAAACAGCAAATTACCATTTATTTGGCAAATGTGACCAGGGAGTGTGGCTTTAGTGCATTTTCAATGTTATTTATTTATTTATTTATATTTAATTTTTTGTTTGTTTTACTTTGGGCTCAGATGAAGCAATTAGAATTGCTCTAATCAAATTACGTGTCCAGTTAAATAAATATCAGCTTTTTCTTTTTGTTCTCCTTGCTCTGATTTAGAACAGGAACTTGATGGAGGAGCCTTGCTGTGTATGAAAAGGAGCACAAATTGTTTGCATACAGTTGTAAAAAGGAAATATCTATCTTTTTTCCAGAGGTGGAAAATTCACTTCCAGGTGAGATTCAGCTGTTTTTTTGTTTTTGTTTTTTTTTTTTTTATGATAACATTGATGCAGCATAACACCCAGAAAGGCCTGTGCTAGGAAAAAAAAATATTTTAAGAAATAAAGATATGCTGAAGTTACAAAATCATGGGTGATCTTACTTATCCTTGCCTTGAAAACCATTAGAAAAGCATTCTAAAGCTGTCTAAATTCTACTAGAATTTAGATGAAGATCAACAGAGATATGGAAGAGCTTTCCAGTTAAAGTAGTCATGGAAAACAGCCCATGAATTTTTAAGTTGGAGATGATAAGGTTGTTGGAAGGGGATGAATGGCCTGGTACCTGCAATGGCGAGGAGTTGGCCTTAGTGTTTATATGTTCCTGTCTTCGTAGAAACTCCCTAGAGTACAACCCACTTCATCTTTTGGGCATCTGCTAAGTTGTTAAATCAGCTGCCACGTAATCTAAATAAAGTAGCTTGGCGCTTCAAGAATATACCTACAGGGAGATGTGAAATGCTCATGGGTGAGACCAGTCATAGAATCACAGACTGGTTTGGGCTGGAAGGAACCTTAAAGACCATCGAGTTCCAACCCCCTGCCATGGGCAGGGATGCCACCCACTGGACCACGTTGCTCAAAGAACCATCCCTCAGAATGCTTCCTTTTACCAGCTGTCACTAGACATAACAAGTAAGAAAGTAGATGTCTTGGGATGAGGCTGATATTGAAGGGAATAAAGAAACACATGGTTTTCTTCATGAATCCTCAGAGAAAATTTTTAGAGTAGCATTGTTCAAAGCGATTATCGAGTTGACATTGCTGAATCTTGTGTTATTCTGTGAATGCATTGAAGGGTTCAGCAGGAAAAATCCACTTTCAAAGTTTTAGAATAGTATCTTTGGTAGGGGAAAAAAAATTATTGTCTTTTTTGATCCAAATTTATGCTTTCAGGTCTATAATTTATGATGTGCACCTGTGTCCAGCATTGACTCAGGTGAGCAGCAGATATGGTAGTTGCCTTCTTTTGAGCTAGAAGACCTCCAGGCATAAGGCACTGGAGAGACCTGTGCTCAAGCAATTATTTCTCAATGCAGAAAGTCTTCCAACTAGTAACTTGAACTAATAATCTGTGTCTGTTAAGAGGAGAGTCACAACACTGAAAAACTTCAAGTGAAGGATCTTCAAATGAAGGTCTTCCTGTTCTGCAGTGAGGAAGACGACTAAGAAAGACCAATTCCAGTCAAAATTTTAATGCTGATTCCTCTCCAAGCTAATTTCTCAATTAGTGTATGAAAGACACTGTTGCAACTTCTCAAGTATTGCTTTAAAACTCTTCTTTTTTCTTGCTCTCAGCCTGTTGTTCCTTGCTTGATGTAAGGAAACTATTGCACTAGGATTAGATTCGGTCATGAGCCTGAGTGGTGGGCTTCTACTTTTTTGTAGGATTTCTCATTCATACAGTTGGCTTTGAGGGTTGGAGTTTTTTACTTATACACTTCAATGGGAATTAATCGTGCCTTTCAGTCTGTAAAGTTTCACGCATTTATGTGAAAATCATCATTTTTTTTTCATAGCAAGCTTGTTCTTCTTGCAAAGAACTTGAATTTCTAGTTTCTTGCTAGCTCACATGTTCTTTTGCTGTGACTATGCACAATATGATTACGGTGTCTATTGAATCTGGCATATCTAATCTGGTCGTGAGTGCTGGTAGGGGTTGTAGCAGATACTGTATTGTGTGTGAGTTATTCTGTGTGCAAACTGCTGAAATGCTACCTCTCAGAACACTCTAGTCTAGCGATGCCTGTTGCATCTTGTTCATCTTTTAGCCCTGTTGCACCTTTCCTCCTGCCACTGTCTGAAGACCCTAGCAATTACAGGCCTGTCAGTCTCACGTCAGTGCCTGGTAAAATTATGGAGAAGATGATCCTTGAAGTTATTGAAGTGCACCTGGGGGACAATGCAGTCATTGGTACCAGCCAACATGGGTTCATGAGGGGTAGGTCCTGCCTAACAAATTTGATTTCCTTTTATGATAAGATCACCCATCTAGTTGATCAAGGGAAACCAGCTGATGTGATCTTTTTGGACTTCAGCAAGGCTTTTGACATGGTTTCCCATAGGATCCTACTGGACAAAATGACCAGCATACAACTTAAGAAAAACATCACACGATGGGTTGTGGTAAATGTGGCCACATCTGGCTGGCAGATGGTCACTAGTGGGGTCCCTCAAGGCTCCATTTTAGGGCCAGTCCTCTTCAATGTTTTTATAAATGATTTGGATGTAGGACTAGAAGGTGTTTTGAGCAAATTTGCTGATGACACCAAACTTGGAGGAGTTGTGGACTCGGATGAGGGTGGAAAGGCCTTGCAGAGAGATCTGGACAGATTGGAGAGCTGGGCGATCACCAACCACATGAAGTTTAACAAAAGCAAGTGCCGGGTCCTGCACTTGGGACGGGGCAACCCTGGCTATATGTACAGACTGGGCAACGAGACGCTGGAGAGCAGCCCTGCAGAGAGGGATCTGGGGGTCGTGGTTGACAGCAAGTTGAATATGAGCCAGCAGTGTGCCCTGGCAGCCAGGAGGGCCAACCGTATCCTGGGGTGCATCAGGCACGGCATCGCTAGTCGGTGGAGGGAAGTGATTGTCCCGCTCTACTCTGCACTGGTGAGGCCTCACCTCGAGTACTGTGTGCAGTTCTGGGCACCACAGTATAAAAAGGACATTAAACTGTTGGAGAGTGTCCAAAGGAGGGCGATGAAGATGGTGAAGGGCCTAGAGGGGAAGACATATGAGGAGCCACTGAAGTCACTGGGCCTGTTCAGCCTGGAGAAGAGGAGGCTGAGGGGAGACCTCATCACAGTCTACAACTTCCTCGCGAGGGGGAGTGGAGAGGCAGGTGACCTATTCACTGTAAACACCAGTGATAGGACCCGCGGGAACGGGGTTAAGCTGAGGTAGAGGAAGTTTAGGCTGGACATCAGGAAGAGGTTCTTCACCGAGAGGGTGGTCGCACACTGGAACAGGCTCCCCAGTGAAGTAGTCACTGCACCAAGCCTGTCTGAATTTAAGAAGCGATTGGACTGTGCACTTAGTCACATGGTCTAAAATTTTGGGTAGACCTGTGCGGTGCCAGGAGTTGGACTTGATGATCCTTATGGGTCCCCTCCAACTCGGGATATTCTGTGATTCTATGATCTATTCCCTTGGAGATTCCCTCTCCTAAAAAATCACTCATCATTGTGTCCTAATCTCTCCTAAAAAGAGTCGTATTTGGTGATACTCACAAGATATGAAGTGCTTCTAAGAAAAGTAAGAACTTCCAAATTATTTCCCAGTTTATCTTGTTTCCGGCATCTTCTAAGCTGGAGAGTCTGTGTTACAGGACTATCTTAATTTTGTTTCTCCAAAAGCTGACCTAGTTGTTTTGTTTTTCTTTCTTAGTAAGTAATAACTGTGTAATGTAAAACAAAAGAATTCCAGGTGCTCAGTGATGAAGTAGAAGACCGACTACCTTCTCGTCCTCTCTGCATGCCAAGCTGTTTTATTTAACATGTCATTTCATTCACAATGAATATGAGAAGCAGCAAAAGACCTTTTTAGGCAAAAGATGGGAAAAACAATAGAGGCATGACCTGAAATAAAGGCTGTGTGCAACATCCTTCCAAAGGCTTTGCTGACAGCTCAGTTTTCCAAAGGACTGAATTCAGACGTGTGCAGTTTAATAAAGTGGCTGAATTCCTTCATTATTTGGGGTCCTCCCACAGGTAGGACTGTCAATCTGTTCCCTTTTCTTGCATTGAAAGAAGGCACACTGAAAACTCCCAAGTCCACAATCAACTTCTGACGAAAACAACCCACAAAAACCCCAAGCATTAGTTAAATATTAGTTGAAACATTCACAAGTTAGTTGAAAAGTAGAATAAATACACCACATTTTTCTCTTTAGCAACTAACTGCCTTTTCTTTCCTGCCATTCCCAAATTGTGACATATTTATTTTATATGGAGAGGTTTAGCAGCTAAGAATAAAATACCGGTCCATAGTGGAAAATAGCATCATCGCTAAGAAAGATTTGTTAGTAACAGCTCATACCTGGGTTTTAACACAATATTTCAGACTTAAGTGTTTTCCAGACTGGGAAAGAAAAGCAGAGCCCATGACCCGCTGTGCCAGGTACACCCCAGAGGGGTGGAATGGCCATAGGACCGTGCTGTGGCCCTGCCTTTGGGCAGACCATGGTGGTGGCCTGGGTTCCATCATCCCACCTGGAGATGTGTTCTCCTGCCCAGCAGCAACCTGGACAACAAGCTTGTCCCATCCTGGCAGCAGCTTCACGCATCCTCTTGTAATCAGGTCTCCTTGCCAGGAAAGCAGACGCCTGGGAGGTGTGTAGGTACCTAACATGAAGCTCAGATTCTTCTGCACCCACTCACATTCAGGTCAGGTCCAGCTCAATGTACTGAGCTGTCACATTATTAGATCTGCAAAGCTGGAAATATCACAAATTTCCCAAGACAGGGTCTGCCATTTTTCCCCACTTGGTGTAACTGTTCATTGCCTGGCAGCTTTTTGTGTGTTGCAGCTCTGTCTCCCGTAGTCATTCAATTCTCTTACTATATTTTCAGTTATGGTTGATTGATTTGTGGTGAGAGTAGTCAATATTGACAAGATCGTTCATTCTGGAAGCCTTTGGTCATGTAACAATGAACCAAATGGCAATAATCCTCTTGTGTTTTAAAAGGGGAAGCATATAGGCATTTGTACCTTAGAAAAAACAGCAGTGGAAACAAACTAGCCTTCAAGAGGAAAATAAGATAGAGCAGGACTTTATAAGATTAGAGCCTTTCAAAACCTTATTGAAAGCTTTGCAAGCCCCTAAATGCAGAGTACAGAGTCTCAAAAAATGATCTGATTCAAACATTTAAGTCCCAGGCAGTAGCTTAATCTTAAGAACTGCATCTGGTTAGAAAGACTGAGGCAGTCAGCAAGTACCCTTTGGTATTTTACTGATAACCAGGACATCATTTTCCTTTTAAGACTAACCCACCATTCACATAGCAAGAAAAATAACAACCTACAGGCTTTTATAGGTTAAAAGTAGTGACAGTACTAGAGTCACTGCCATTGTGAAAATGTTGAAAAGCAATTACAAACTTTTATTGAGTGCCATACCTTAGTTCCTGCATGACTTATGGCTCTGATGGCTAGTGAAGAACAGTTTATTTTCAGACATAATTTTGCACCAAAGCATTTTTTTTCAGGAACATATTGAAAACCAGGATACCTTGAGTGGCAGGTGTGGAGAAAATAGTCTACTAATAGTTGCTCACTGAATAGTCTCCAGAGATCAATTACACCTTCTTCAGTTGCAAGTTTATCTCCAAATCTTTAATTACAAAGTCCCTGCATCTCACCTACTTCGTATTGCTTATTGTGTGTAATCTACTTCACATGGAGTATAAAGTTCTACTGAAAACTTGAAAATTATTGGAAATGCGTTCTCCTCTTCTCTTTGATGAAACTGGTTGCTTGGTGATTTTCTAAAGGTTTTAGGCAGAGCCCAGTTCAAAATCAGA
The DNA here is from genome assembly GCF_964034855.1 of Anser brachyrhynchus. NCBI lineage: Eukaryota > Metazoa > Chordata > Aves > Anseriformes > Anatidae > Anser > Anser brachyrhynchus. Next base: position 101,297,595 of record NC_137696.1, on the reverse strand, counting down.
ATAGTGAGAGGAAAACTTGAAAGAGGAAAACACTGAGAGAAAAAAATCAGTATTTTTTTAACATATTCTTTGTGTAACTTAACACCATTCATACCTCCAAAGTGTTTTCATCAGACAGGTGTATACTCTGGAGAGAAGTTGAAAATGTTTTGGAGGCTCCATGTCAAAGAGAATTAAAGCAGAAGATGCTGAAAATGTCTTTTTTTTGAAAATTGTCTAAGTGGAGCAATTGATACAATTTCAAAAGCTGGCCTAGTACTTAGCACTATAGAACTTTTTAATATGTTTGTATTATTTATAGCACCTCCGAGGAACTGTCAAGTGGGAGTAAGCATAAACAGCTCTCTATATACAAGTAGACAAATTAAGGATCAGAGATTTCAAGCTATTCTGGGTGGGATCCAGGATGCTTCATTTAAGTACCTAGAATAATTATTGCTTTACCTTAACTGTAGGTCCCCAGCTCCAGGGGCAGATCCAGGTATCTTAGGGTAAGAGTCTAAGTTTCCTATAAAGCCTGCTGTGAAATTACTGTGTAAGAAAGAGGAGAGACAGGTACTTGTGGACATGGGTACTGGGACCACCAGTGAATTGGGCAGTGGCCCGGCAGACACGGCATGTCATCCTGCTGTCTCCTGTCCCCTGTGCTCACACTGGCACAGTCATTTGTGCATCTGTGTAGCTAACTGGAGCCAGGAACTGGTTAGTGGCATCCCTGCCCCATGTCAGCTTTTCAGGGTAGAGCACTGTGCCAAAGAGGACTGTTGTAAAGGTCAGGACTAATGAGAGACCCGCCGGGCAAAGCCACGTATTCCCTAGCAAACCCCTGACGTGGGACTTGGACCTTCTGGTGGTGACCTTCTGGTCTCCTGGTGCAGAAGATCAACAGAGCAGGTGAATGAAGTGTGCCTTCTCTCCCCTCACCCCTTCTCAGACTGGTTCCCTTTGGGAGGCTTGACAAAGCATATTCTCCTGGCCATTCAACCACTGACACTAAAGCAATGATCATAAAATAATAAAGATACGCAAATAGCTCTTGAAATAGAGCTGCACCTTTGTATGTCAGAGTCTGCGTTAATAACCTTGCTTTATTGCAAAAGCGTGCAAGGTACATGTTTCGGTTGTTTATATTCCCTGTTTCAGCATAGACTCTGTATACATATATATATATACACACACACAAACATATATATGCCTGTCATGTGGCATTCTTGAATATTTTCATTTTAAGCATGAAGAAATAGTTAATGCTTAGCAGGTGAGGTAAGAGTTGGAACCCAAACCAAGCTTTGCATTAGTAGATCCCTAAAGGCTCTGTTGTTCAACTATTTGAGGTTTATAGAAAATAACTGCCTAGTTTCTCCTCAATGCCCGTAAATGATTCTTTGCCTCAGATTCTAACCCTTGCTAATACTGCCAGTAACAATAATACAGTGCCCGTGTGGTAAACCAGTCATTCGCATATGTATCTTCTTTAATCTTTGCCCAAATCCCCATTTCCGCGAAAGAATGCATCGGGCACAAAGATAACAGTAGAGGAAATTTAACCCTTGCCCCAAATAACCTGTAACATACTGTAATGTTTTATCACAGGAACTGTACTTTGCACAGTTATGTAAAAAAGAGTATCTGCCTGCCAAACCCTGCTCCCATGCTTGGTGGTGCTGACACCAGAACTCCCTTCGGTTTTGCCCATGGGATCAACTGCTGTCACCCATTTCTTTCCAAAACTAGGGCCATAGGATCCATTGGTGCTCTTGCTCCAGGTGGAGACAGAAAGGGCAGTGCCAAGGCAGTGATGCTGATGTGTTTTCTGTCCACGCACAGCGCAAAGGGGCAGAGAAGGCTGAAAGGGTCACACAGTGTGGGCTATTCTAGTCACACGGCAGATAGAATAACCTGCCAAAAGTCTTCATACTCAACATAATTTCATCTAGTGCTAGTTATTTTCTTCTCAGGCATTGAAACAAGAAATTGTGTTACCTTTTAACCTCCCTTTTGGTACATGGGTTTTAGTCCCATGGATCATCCTATGAGAAACCCTTGTACTTCTGAAATTTCTCATGACTCCTGTTCCACCAATCTGCTCTAATCTTCCTTTTCACAAGAGCTGTATAATCTGTGGCATTCCACCAAGGAAAAGGCTTCAACTTAATTGTGTAAGAGTTGCTCAAAATCCCAAATAAAACCCTATTCATTACTATGTGTAACAGGAGGTTAAATTTATTAGTGAGCAAAAGCATGTTCCAGACATCTCATGAGTAAACCATGTTCTCAGCTAGGTCAGCAAACACTAATGAAGCTGAAATGTCAATATGCCATTTCCATTCTGAACAAACAGACCAAAAAGATCAAAAAAGAAGTGTTGGTCTTCCACTGAATGGTTCAGGTATTCAAATAAGTTTCACAGAATCACAGAATTGTAGGGGTTGGAAGGGACCTCAAGAGATCATCGGGTCCAACCCCCCTGCCAAAGCAGGCTCCCTAGATCAGGCTGCCCAGGTAGGCGTCCAGACGGGCCTTGAATATCTATAGAGAAGGAGACTCCACAACCTCCCTGGGCAGCCTGCTCCAGTGCTCCGTCACCCTCACCGTGAAGAAGTTCTTTCTCATGTTGGTGCGGAACTTCCTGTGCTCTATCTTGTGGCCATTGCCTCTTGTCCTGTCCCCACAGATCACTGAAAAGAGGTTGGCCAAATCCCTCTGTCTCCCACACTTCAGGTATTTGTAAACATTGATGAGATCCCCTCTCAGTCTTCTTTTCTGCAGGCTGAACAGACCCAGGTCTCTCAGCCTTCCCTCATAGGGGAGATGCTCCAGGCCCCGTATCTTTGTTGCCCTCCACTGGACTCTTTCCAATTTTGCATCCTACTTGTATCTTCCTTTGGCAGCTTGTATTCCTAGGAAGATCTTCAGCTCCTGAAAAGAATGGGTGGACTATGAGCTCAGTAGTGCTACTTACTGCCTGTGAGAAACCATATCGCGTAAAGGAAGAGCTCTGCAGGTTGCTGTCTCACCACTGCTCCCATATGCCACATCAACACTGCTGTTAGAAGATGTAACCATAAACCATGGGCAGTCGTGGTGTTGTTGGTGTTACCACACTTGTTTCTCAGAACATGTTGCAGAAAGAAAGACATGCTCCTAATTGACCAAGCAGGTTGTGTGGAGGTTCTTCGAAGACAAAAGTGCTACAGCTTAAAAGAAATGCACAGCTCTCAAGGGACATCAAGGTGCTTTGGAAGTGCCTCACTAGATGTTACTGTACATTTTAGGCTTTTAAACACATTTAATATCTGGGCTCTGAGGTAGTTTTCTCTTGAAGTTCTTTATGTTCTCCATATATTACACTATTGCTTACCCCTCTGAGCCAGGCAGTATAATTACTGACGGGCTGCAGATGGCTGTTAAAACAAGTCTATTGGGCAAATAACAGAGAATTAGTGTCTGCAACAAAGCTGCCAAGGGTGAAGTTATGTGTTCAGTCTTAACATGATCTAATAGCTCATTTCCAGGTACAGGAAGAGGCTCTGTGCCCTTCTTGCTGCTCTCCTTGTCTTAGCCCTCTTCTTCTCACTTGCACTGGCTTGTGCACTGGCTTCTGACCTTGCACAGAGCTGATTCCATTTACTGGAAACAAAAGAATATTAAACTGTTAAAAAGGGGAATTATTTGACTCAAACCATGAAGGTACTGAAGAGCACCAAAGCTAATTTGGATTAGGATTGGGGTGGGTCTGTTGGGTCTGGGTCTCAGGAAAGGAAGAAGAGGAAGAGGAAACAAGATCTTTATACCAGTGGCAAGCTGGTGAACCAGCTTTTTTTGTAATGTACCACTGGCCATGAATAACAAAGGACCAAGTTCTGTTCATGCACAGTCCACCCTTAGCACTATTCTGCATACTTTTTTTTTTTATTTATTTGCTCTTATGGATTTGTCTTTCACGAAGTGATTATATGTGGATAAAACTGTGACTGCAATATTACAGGCTAGCCAGCGTGACAACAGCAAGAAGGCTTAGCTCAAAGGGAAGGAGGTCAATAAAATTTGGGTATTTTGTAAGCTCATCTTTCAGCTTCCTCCAAGAGATAACTGCAATATCTCTTGCCATCTCCACAGGACTTAGGTAGGCTATCTTTCTCCATCTTTGTTGTTGTTTTTTTTTGTTTTTTTTTTTTTTTGTATCTTAGGTTTCTGGAAACTTCAAAAATAAACTTCTCATATTCCTCTCAAAAATATGTAGAGAAACTATGAAGCTACACAGCAATTAATAAATGTGCTGCCCAGAAAGATTTTATGTGATTCAGTCAGAGGAAAAGAAAGAAAGCTAATGGTTGTCAGCAAGTAGTAATCACTCCAGTGTTCAAAGTGTTTTCCAGATGAACTCGGGCATTTTCTGTTTCTACTGAAGTCAAAGCCAGTATTTCCATTGGCTGCAGCGAGAGGAGTTTTAATGTCATAAATTCTGAACTGTTCTCTTTTTCAACCTAAAATAATAAAGTATGGTATTATTTCAGAACTGATGTCAGATAACTGATATGTGGATTCATCATTCATTTTAACACTTACCTGACTGTTTCCTCATACTACTGCCAAGGCTGGTTTAAAAGAAAGGCACCTCCCAAGCTATCTTCTCTTGAAAGGTCATATAAAGTTTTCCATCTTTTAAGCTCTGCAGGAAATGGAGCTTTAGGCTCATTAAAACAAAACCACAGGAAGAACAACTCATCTTCCTCACGCAACAGCATCTCGGGGTGAGCATTGCAATGACTCATTGTTGCCTTTGGCACCCTGCATGAAATAGGCATGTGTGGTGGGCAGGTGTGTGGGAGCATCGGGTGTATGGAAGCAGATGGGCTAAATGCCAAAGGCATGTCAAAACACTGACAGCCTCAGTGAAATGCTTGGTGGGGAACAGGGCAGATGCCTGGACACAAGCTACCGAAAGTAGCCAAGGCATCCACACAGTGCTGCAGATACAACGCAGGACCTCATGGACCCTCATGCCCCCTGTGCTAGCAGCTGGAGGCTAGCCACAATATCCTAGAGTGTTCAAGAGGGCACCTATGTATGAAAACATGCACCTTCTTGAATATATACAAGCACTATTATGCAGAAGTCATGGTTGAAAGATGTAACCCTCCCAGAGAGAACACTTGTTGGTTTTCCTGAACAGATTCTCCTCTGACAACTTTAAGTGGATTATGGGTTTCCAATTTAGCCTCTTTTTAAAAAACAAGGTGTTTGTGTTGCTTTCTACTTTGCTGTAGTGCACCTCTTAGCAGATTGGAAGTGCCGTAGTGCAGCTGCCGCTGCCTTACAGGCGGCTCGCAGCCTAGTGCTCCTGGTACCACAAATACAGCCTTCATGTTGTCTCCTGGGAAGAGCTTTGCCTTATTCCATGAGTTTTGGCCCATCTGCTCACCTTCAGGATCCTTCTAAGAGAGCAGTCCATTATTCTATGAGCATGCACATAGGCATTGGATATGGTGGTCAATTCTGGGATAGATCAGAGGGGATTTCAAGTTTTCAACTTTGCATGTCGCTCTGATGCCCTGGGGCATTTTTCTGTACTCTGCAAACATTTCCTACAGTCAGTCAGAAACGTGGCAGCCTGAGGTCTTTGGTGGAACTCTGCCAATGAGAGGACAAGATGAACATCTTCGGGGGGTGAGCTGAAAGATGCTGTTCCCTTAAGGGTCTCGGCTGCATTTGCTGCAGAACGTGGAAGGTTCTGAAGACCTGAAAACAAGTTTTTCACAGCTTGGTTGGTCTTTGTGTTTTAGTTTCTTGTCTTGGAATATTGAGTCTTTGCACTCCTCTGCAGCTGAATGTTGCCGGGAGTTGAACTTTCAAAATAAAGCGTTACATTCTTAATTTTCTATTCAGGGTCGTGTTGGGAAAGGGTTTAGTAAGCAATGCAGGTTGCAGCTCTCTGAATGACAGTGCTAATAAAAATCCTGGCTAGACTCTCCGTAAGAAACCTCTGCTGTTCCTGTGCACTGAATGAAGCAGGGATCTCTTGAAAGGAACACTAATGCAGTGGTACCATTAAAGAGGTGTATTTTAATATATACACAACAGAGTGCCACGTTAGAGGTGAACTTAATTCTGGTTATTTCATGTGATGTTAGAGGGATTGACTTCGCAATGCTAATTTTCATTCAGTGCAGGCCTATGTTGGGGTTCCTAATTTTACAAGAGAGAAGCTGGAAACACAGGCTTGCTATGTGTATGCCAGCATGTGGACACTTAGGTGCTCATCAGCAAGTTAGATGTTTCAGATTTGCCGTGCTGACCTCTGCTATTTGAACACCTGCACCGAGAGAGGCTGTCCTCCCCAGGGAGTCAGTCAATGCCCACAGGACACTAAGACATGTTCCTACTGCCTCTCACAGATTACTTGCCAGTAAAATAAACCTTCTTATTCCTGGCTCCAGAAGAAGTTGATGTGAACCGAGCACAGGACTACACAGCTATTTGCCTTTCACCATTTCTTTGTGATAAACGTGCACCTTATGCGGGTCCATCCAATAAGTTGCTGTCTTTTAGCAAAAGCTCATGGTGCTCTCTGGACAAGCTGGCTAATTCCATCTGACATCACATAGCTGTTCTTGTACCCCCCTAAAATCTCAGCTTTCTGCTTCAGTATGGGACTGCTTGGGGTTGAAAGCAATTAAAACTTGAGGATGGGTTTCCCTGTGGTTGTTCTTTGTGTCTCTGTGTGCCATACGATGGTTATAAGTAGCCATATATAACCATGGTTATATGGTTATAGTGACAAACTACCTTACTGAATAAGTCAGCAACAGTACTGTGAAAATCAGTTCTTTAATTCCTTAGTAGTTAGAATACGATGACACTTGGAATAATCTAAGAGAATCAAATCTTCTTTAAGAAAACAAATGAACAGATCCTTTTTATGAGTTCCTTTTATTTTTCCTCGACATACCGACAAATGAAGCCAGGAAGATATGGACTTCTTTTGGGAGGAAATTGATCCATTTGCTATCTCTGCACGGCGCTGACTGAGCTATGTCATGCTATTTCACTGTGCTAATAAGAAAGATGAGTGACTCAGCATCTGCAGCTTGCAATTCAATATCAGGTGAAAAGTTCGGAGAGCATATCAACATTTCATCCTGATGTTAATGTATTATCTCAAAGAAAGTCCAAAGGGCGGCCTCCTGGAATGTGAATAGATGAATATCTTTAACCTTAATTAGTTTTAAGTTGTCTGCTTGTTTTCTAGTTGGCACCTGTTCTTCCTAAATGATTAAATTACTCACTTGAATTAATAGATTAAATTTGCCACAGACTTTGCCTCTTTCCTACTGAGAGTGGTAGGAAGCGGTATAAACCAGAAAAAATGGATAGTTGTGACAAATGACATTTTCTCTTCTGACTAGTGCGTTGGTTTGTTTTAATCCTTTGCACTGTAAATTATTTCTAAAAGCTTCAAGTGGAAAATCCATCTGTAAACAGACTCCCAGTGCTTACAGGCAGCACAGCTTGCACAGTAGCCACAGGAAAAAAAAATTAGCTGCAAGAATTAAACTCATAGGAATCTCAAGTGACTTTCTTTTTGAAGCATATGCCTGTTTGTGGGCAGAAAGGGGCTGGAGGAGGCAGTCTTGAGATAATTCCCAGGGAATTCACAGTGTAGCAGGAGCTACAGATCAATGCCCAGGTCAGTGAGCAGTGTGGCCCAAATCTACTAATGAATTTCACAAAGAAATGAGAATTTGTCAAGCTGCGTAGTCACTACCAATTCTCTATACAATTACCCATATAGTAAATCCTCTACTTTCTAAAAAAAAAAAAAAAAAAAGACAGAAAGAAAATCAGGCTCAATGCAAATTCCATCTAAATTTGAAAACACAATTTCTTCGTAACATGGTGCTCAATTCGCTGAAGGAGGTCCTTGATCAATTTTTGTGTTAGCCTCCACTCCTCTGCAAAAACGTAGAGCCCTGCTCTCAGGTTGTGATGAGGGTCATGTACCATGTGCCCTTCCATACTGTGAAAAGTCCCTTTAATTTCTGTCCAGTCATTCCCTGTTGGCCCTGTTTCACATGAGCAAACTCGCTAGCAAACAAATAACTTCATATTTGCACATTATGCGGGGCATGAAACGCCCATAGCCGCGTGGCACGGAGACAGGTTGCCATTGCACAACTCCCCTCTGCTATCAGCACGGGAAAGCTGACACTCCTTCACCGGGCTAATAAGAAACAGTGCCGAAGACACAGGAGAAAGTCTTCATTTTATTAAAATTTTATGTCTTTTTAACACAGTGCAAGGAATTCTCTTATTTTTCTATTTTTTTCCCATCTAAAATTTCCTAGTTCTCTAATCTCAACTGCCACAAAATGGCATTTTTCTGCAACTCTCGGTGGTCCCAGCAACTTGAACTGGATTATGTGGGCCAGTTCCCTGGGGTTTAGGACCTCTGAAGCTTCATAAGGACTGAAGATTTCCTTCTCCCACTTGTTCCTGCAGGTACAGAAGTCCTGGCTGCAGTATTTCTGCACATGGAGGCCAAGGCACTGGGGGACAGGTGCCTGCAGATGCAGATGGGGAAGTCTCCAAAAGATTGATCTTTAACAGGGAACAGTGGATTCGTTGGACAAACATCTCGTAGACACGCATCATTTCTGAGCAGTACTTCACACCAGAGGGGTTCAGTGGGATGGGACACAGCCTTGCTGTGCTCTCTGCCCGTGAGCCGACATCTCACACTTCCTTTCAGCAGAGCTGGAGGAGTGGAAAGCATGAGATCCCCAGCTTCGTGAGAAGCTTTTATGGGTTTGCAGTTGCATCCAGAGGGACTAGCCTGTGAGCTGGGATGCTCTAGCCTCATCCTGTGTGAGGAATAGCCCGTGTGTCCCAGGGGCTGGAAGGAGGAGCCCCATGTGATGTTGGCAGCTGACTGCTTTGTCTGGCTTTTTGTAAAACTGGTGGAATGAATACTTTCAGAGTCTCCTCTCCTGATTTTTATGTTGTTATTATTATTATTATTTTAGTTTGTATTCCATTTTAAAACAACTATTGCTATTTGCAAACCATATGACTTGCAGAGCCCGGTAACAGAAGCAGTCATGTGCCCTCCACAGTCATGAAGAAAAAGCTGGAGGACTGTTCTGCCAGGGGTGAGAAGTCCATACAGAGGTAGGAATTGTATCTTTGAGCTGACATTAGCAAGAAACAGCGCCAAAAGATGTTCTTCCCTCACTTGCTCAGTCTCACCCTGTCCCTTGCTCTTGGTGCACACGCAAATGCCAAGCCCCGCACAACAGCAGGATGCAGCAGGAGGGAAGCACTGGAGCAGCAAGCGCACGGCCCCTGAGTAAGAGCCCTGGAAGGGATTTCCTGGGCCGCCTCCAGCGCTGAAGAAATGGGCATGGGGCCACCATGAGGATGACAAGCTGGAAGGTGTCCACACCCCAGCTGCCCTGGCATTTTGCTCATGAGGTAACGGAGGAGCATTTATGGCACAACTGTGTCTTTCAGCCCTTCCTTTCACAACGGAGTTGCACAAAGTGGACTTTTGTGTGTGTGTGTGTTGAGAAAGAAATTCAGTAAATGTGCTGCAGAGTTGTGGAGCGCTCGTGGATCTGCTCTGCAGACCTCAGTGGGGATTTTGTGGGCCAGCTCCACGCTTGCAGAAACAGAGGTGTGTGGTAACCCAAGCTGAACCCAGAAAGGGGCATGTAAGAGAAAGCTTCAAGGTCCTTTACAAGGAATGCTTTTATCATTATTATTATAATTGTAACACAGAACAACTATTATCATCTTGTCGAAACCCATGCTTGTGTGACTTCTCTTCCATCTTCTGGCTTTCATCACCTTATTTCTTTACCTATGACTGCAAAAACATACATCAATTGCCGGAAAAGCTTGCCAAAGACAAAAAGGTAAGTGAACTCGTTTACCTTTGCAGGATAAGACAGCTTGTTGGTACTTGCTGTCAAACAACGTGCAGTGTTTTTAACAGCTGGGAAGATGGCGGTGACACCGGCATTGGGGAGCCTTGTTTTAACTGCACACACACGTGCAGCGCTGCTGAGCAGATGGGGAGGGCTCGAAAAGAGGCAGAAAATGGCCTGAGGTCTGGAAAAGCTGCTGTGTAGATTTTTTTAAAACTATTAAAGTGATAAATGCAATTTTCTGAATTTAATTTTTCAAAGAAAGAAGGTGTCTCAATTTGAGACATGCTATCTTTTTCAGTGTATTCTCTACTTTGATGAATAGTTCTGAATTTTATGCAGGAATTATTGTGTGCATCTTTTGGCAGTTTTTCACGTGGGAGATCAGACCTTAAATATTTCAATCTGATGTACAGGCCTGGAATCTACAACAGATTGAGTGATGCAAAAAATAATGTATTCATTAAACATAGCATCTTCCTCTGTGGAAATACACACAAATTTATTTTTATTTTCTCTCACTTCCACAGTATTTTTTGATTTTTCAGCTTAGCATCCTGAGGAAGGAAGTCTTCGGTGATCACATCTGTCCACCTGTCCCCCTCTAGTAACTTTCAAACCAACTTTAAATCAACTTTCAGATCAACTGCCGAATTTTAGCATTGTGCAATAGTGTGGCACACAGCTCACAGGCACTGGAACAGGATTCATTTCACCTAAGTTTAGCCTTCAGACACGGTATCAGTGTCCTCATCTGAGACAGTCACCTTAGGTTGTCCTTACAGTTAGTGGAGACCAGCTGGCACCTTTCAGCATGATGCAAGCGACCTGATTTAGACGTCTATTTTGGGGTGGGATGAATCACAGATTAACACTGCCTTCCTCTCTGTACCTACCGTTCAGTCGGGATGATCGGTTGAGATGAAGAATGGCTAATAGTGGAGTTTTCTACAAGACTTCTGAGGACCGGCTGTAGGTAAGATAGGAAATGTAATGTCTCCTTTGAGGCAAAAGCTGAAGCGTGTGCAGAGCAGCGGCGGTGTCTGGGGAGCACGTGCCCCATGTCGGGAGCTGGAGGGAGCTCACGGTGCCCTTCACCGAGCTGGTATTTAGGTGAGTGCACTGCCAAGGTGAGGAGAGTCACGCAGGGCTTTTGGGCCAGGAGAGCTGTCAGGGTTATTGCGTTGGGTGGGTAAGAAAATAAGACACGAGTTCGTAAAAACAAGACTTCACCGGATTTACTGCTCACAGAATTAATTGCTTTTCCCCGTGAACTCACCACAACTCCGCAGTCTGTGACTGCTCAGATAAAACCACTTCTGAAATAACCCTTTCATCATCCAGAGGCCAAGTCCTACCTCTGATCAACATACAATGCCAATTTCCATTTCCAACTTAGTCATTTTCAGACAAACACTTCTGTGTTTTTCCTTACAGCCGCTCTCTCCCCTTAGAAAAAGCCACTATAAACACTTTCAAACTAACTCGTTCTTTTCTCTGAAATTCCCCAGGCCTGCCTAAGCCCTGATGATGACTGAGTGGTTGCTCTGCTGAGACTGCTGCCTGGGACTGACCACCTCCATTTCCTGTTGCTGTCCATTTGACGGCTCCCAGTCCAAGTTCTCTGGGCCAGAGCATCTCAGTGCTGCGTGTGGTAGAAATCTTGGTCAATAAACCTAAGTTTGTAAAATCTATGGTAATGCAAATAAATAAATAAGAATACATTACTGTTCTGGTTCTGCTCTGAATGCGTGAATGTTGGTGGCATTCATTCTAAAGTGAAGGGTCTGGGGCTCGTTATGACAATGTCTCTAAAATAGAATCACAGAATGGTTTGGGTTGGAGGGGACCTTACAGACCACCTAATTCCACCCCCCTGCCATGGGCAGGGACACCTCCTACCAGGTTGCCCAAAGCCCCATCCAGCCTGGCCTTGAACACCTCCAGGGATGGGGCATCCACAGCTTCTCTGGGCAACCTGTGCCAGTGCCTCACCACCCTCTGAGTAAATAACTTCCACCTTATATCTAATCTAAATCTCCCCTCTTTTAGTTTAAAGCCATTCCCCCTTGTCCTATCAGTACACCCCCTGACAAAGAGTCCCTCCCCAGCTTTCCTGTAGGCCCCCTTTAGGTACTGGCAGGCAGCTATAAGACCACTCCTCTGAAACGTTGTCTGGTTAAACTCAGTCACTTGGTTGTTTGTATGAGGAGACAGAGAAGTAGGATCGAGCCATACCTGCAGGAGGGGCAGATGCTGGCAACAGCAACATCTCACAGGAAGAAACAAGAACACAGGAGGCATATCTCAAGAGCCTGCTAACCCCGGTGATATCACTGAATGAAAAGAGTCATCCCCACCCTAACAACCTTCATAAAGTTGTGCTTTGTCACGGTGACTTTCTGCATTTAATAAAGCAGGGCATTAATCAAGGTTGGCCTTGGTGAAAAGGCAGTTGCTCCCACAAGCATGTTCTCTTCTCAGGATCACTCATTAATGCATATTTATTTAATAATTTACTTTCTGGGTATAATTCCATTCATGCTCACTTTTTCATTATCAGCAAAGCGTAACTCATTGCCCTGCTTTTCAAAAGGCAGAACTGGGATAGCTCGGTGTTTGCTCAAAGCCAGGGAGTGCATCAGTGACTCATCAGAAGAGCGAGCAGTTTGAATGGCAGGCAGTTTTTGTCAACATTTAGTTCCAGGAAAATCAAAATAAGTCATACAGGCTGGGAGAAAAACTTCAAAACAAATGGATTGGAGCAATCAGTCCCAAGCTGATGCTGTCCATAATTTGGCTTGGAATTGTACTCTGAATGACAAACAGTGAATGCTGGTTCCTCCCTTCATCTGCAAAAGCTTCATTCTCTATTAAACTCCAGCAGGCGTACTGCCCATAGTCCATGATTCCTCCTTTTGGGTATCTCTGTCCTCCCGGTGGGACAGCAGAAGGAAGCATGGCACACGGCATGCATGGCACTTGTTGCCATCCTCTTGCTGTCAAAACACAGGTCTTCTGGCCGTGATATAAATGAACAACTCATCCCTCAGAGCTTTCCTGTTTAACGGCTGCCATCCATGTCCTTGGGTACCAATACTGACCATTCCTTTGTCCTTACTTTGCTGCTTTGTCTGGTGCTCTCACGTATTTTCATTTCTGCTTCACCTGTAGCTATCTGACTGTTCTTAGTCTTTGCCATAGGGTTGCCTTCCAGAACTGTCTTGCAAAACACGGCTGATGCCAGCTTTCAGTCACTTGGAGTAAGTCAGATATGGGAAGGCTTGAAAGGACTCTCTGAACGGCCTGTATGCATGCGCATCTGTTGTAAGGCTCAACAGCATAAGCTGTCCCTGAACAGATAGTTCAGGTTGTCTTGTGGTGGGTGAAACAAAAGCGGGTGGGAGTCTGCAATTAAAAGACACAACAGCCTCGAAACAAAACGTCAAAGCAAAGCAACCTTCAAGAGGAGGTACAGATATACGGTATCTAGAGAGGAATCCAGTTCAACATGAATACCCTTAAATGAACATGTCTGTTTGTAGGTGTGTATAAATAAACGTGCTGTGTTTTGACTATGGAGATCAATGGGTCAGCCAGAGGAGATCGGTGGCTTGATTCAGTCACCTAAATGCTGGTGCCATTTGAAATATTCCAGAAGTCCAAGATGTGGCTGGCACTTGCAGGGGAACTTAGAGGGGAAACCCATACCCTTTTGGAGCAGCTGGATGTCAGCCCAGACACCTCCCCAGTGCTAAGGCAGTGCTGGACACTTACGGGTAAATCTTGTGTCTTGCCAACACAGTCAGTAAAGCCTAAAGAGCAATTCATCTTTTCCTAAAGCAGGACTTTGTGGGTGACTGAATAAATCACTTGATATGGCTGTTATTGGCTGATATTTTATCTTTGACTGTATCGACTATAACTGGAGATTTAACATCTGCATGTATCGATGCCTACATTTTGTGTTTCCTGACCTTGAATTTACTGCAGTATTAAAAGGCAATGCTGACAGCGCTCGGCATGCTTGTTCCAAAGGAGCAGTGGCAGATATGAAAACATTTGTTACCCGACAGATTATGCCTGCGACTGCTCAGTTTCATGACTTGCATGACTTATCTGTTCCTTTATAAGTGGTCTGCCCCTCCAAAGAGATAAGATCACATGGGAATACTTTGAACACTTATTTCTCGTACGAACTGATCCAAATTCTGTTGGTGTGACCAAACTTGCCCTGCTTCCGCTGGGTGAACCAGTCCCTTTTTCATGACTCCTTGCAACAGTTCAGCCCTGGACATATGCCTATCTTTAGTTTCAAAGGGTGGTTTGATAATGAAGTATTCAAGCTGCTGCTAAGAGCTTAGAGTGTTACTTATTACTCACATAACACCACGAGAGAGTTCTGCACTGGCTTTTAATACATGATTTATGGTATCTGCCCCCAGCCCCCCAGTTTTGCTAAGATTCTTTGGCAGTCCTAACAGCTTTTCTGTTCACCTGTCCTGGAACCTCTCTTTCTCCTTCAGAAGAGCTGATCTGTTACTTCTGACAATGCAACCAAGGTGTCCTTTTGCCAGAACTGGTTTGACACTAGCAATGAAGCAAAGAGACCCTGAAATGTCACTGACGGCCGCGCTGGCTGCTGCAGTGCCTTTGCTATTGTTCCAGTGAGTGTGATCTAATGGAAAGCAGAGCATTCTTATTATAGCAGGCTATAATTCACTGCCTGAACTCTCAAGTGTATGCTGTGACCAGCGTAAGAGCTTCAGAGAAGCAGCCGGGCCAGGAATCTGCTGGCTGCACCATCCTCCCAGCAGCATGGGAAAGAATTGTTTTTCCCATGTCCTAAACTTTGGTAATTTCCAGTATGTATATCTGTGTTGCGCTGGGATGAAAGCATAAAATGTGTTCGCACGTGTTGTCCTGGAGCATCTAAGAGATCAGTGTTTAGGGCACAGGTTTGGGAGGCAGAAAGCAAATCCGTTCGAAAATCCTCTGCAATGGGGATAAATATTTAATTGTTTAGCCAAACGGGAACAAACTCTGGGAGAGGAGATGGAGAAACTTTCAAAAAGGTGGTGGTTGGGACCACGTATGTGAATTTGTGAACAAAGTTCCTAATGTGAGAGCCGAAAATAAAGGAGACATACGCCCTCCCCAGCCAAAGCTGAGCGTCCTCTTTACTGTGGGGATGATGCTCTCTTGTGGTGGCCAGGCATTCATGCTGGAGAAAACTTTCGTTCAGGAAAACGTTGTCAAACTTCCTGCATTTTTGCGTAGTTCATTATTGTGTAGTATTGATTGTACTGAAACAGAATTTTTCAGCTCATCCTCCTTGAATAGCCCCCTGCATTTTTCAGATCGTTTCACCACTCTGTGGGCTGCTCCTGAGTTGCTGTCTTCTCTCCCAAAACCTTTGCAGGCAGGAGATGGACGTGAGGTGAGGGGCAGCAGGCAGGACACTACTGAAATATTTTTTTTTACATGATGTAACAATAGCCTTTGAATTTTTTCCCCACTTCACTGCTGCCACCAGCTCCTCTGCCCGAAAGAAGCGTTTTATGGCTTTCCTCCTGGATTGCCCCTTAGCTGTCCCGAGGTGTCTGCTGGACACCCTTCTCCCTGAGGTCACTGCAGCATTGTGGCTTGTGTGCCAGCATCTCTGGGCACAGGCAGCTGCGTGGCCCAGGTGTCTCCCCCGAGGCAGTGGCACCACGGAGCTGCCAGCTCCTTTCTTCTGGTGCCCTCCAGTGCTCCGGTCCCTTACGGGGCACTGCAACAAGTCCCTGCAGAAAGGGGACAAGTCCCCTGCCCATGCTTTCTGATACTTCATTGGACACACACGAGGATCAGACACTGAATTCGATTGAAGTTTCAGTGCAGTTTGCTAGCGTAAGCACTGTACCATTGTCTAAGAGGAAGGAATTTAAGCACCCAACTGACATTAACCCAGGCTAAAACAAGCCTTGCTGCATTCACTTTTAATTCAGGAAAGCAATGCTGTGTCTGTGTTAGCTGAATGGTTATTCTGGGGTGCTGCCTTAACAAAGATGTTCACCGTACAATCATTTTCACTTTATTTAAAAGATAGTATTAAGATACACGGGATGAGAAGTAGTGATTTTTCTTTGGCTGGTTTAAACGATAAGAACGTGAGTTACAGACTGTGAGGCTTTTATTCTGTGTTTTTCTTTTTGTTTGGATAAGTAACTCAAGCTCACTGTTTGGCTCAGAATAATCCCACACATAAACAGCAAGAAGATAAAAGCAGTCCTTTCCATTTGGTTGTTTCTAATTAACAGCAAAATTCTGGCCCTACCGATCCTCGTGGCTATTCTCACATTGCCACAGGGGGATTCTGCATAACGAATGCAGGATGTCCTTCCGATGGAACAAAATGCGTTGCCATAGGCTTGGGTCTTATTTGTCTTGTGAGCATTTCACAGAAAGCAGAAATATACCAATTTATATGCCTTTACAAACTGGATTTAAGTTGGCATAACAGACGCCACAAATGTATGAAAGACCTACAGCTAAATTATGGATAATTTAGGGAAAATCAGCTTCCTCTAAGTGAATATTTCACTCATGTTGAAGGGAAATGATGGCATAATAAGCTCTGAAATGTATCTGGAATACAGAGCAGAAAGTTTTCTCAGACCCTCAAGTAACAAGGCAAATACTATAAGAAATGAAGGATACAGCTAATGTTTACTTTACTCCATGCTTTTTCCTTTTGTGATGCTGCCAAATAATGCATTTGGCAAGACTTGCTTAAAATCTTTGCCTTTTATACCATGGTTTATTTTCAATTATTATTGTTATTTTTATTTTTAGCAGCTTTTATCACGCAGATCCATGGCTTGACATGGACATCCTGTTTTTTGCTTCCTCAAAATCATCCCTGGACTTTGATCTGCTCTACTTTAGCTCCTGGCAATGATTTACGTTATTCTTTACTTTTTTTTAATTATTCTTTAACACTACTTAACATCATTATTTCCACCCCAGCTACTTGAACTGTTTTGAAGATTACAGCCAAAAGACGAAGGGCCTGCGGATTCAGAGATAGCTTCTAAGCCGTTGTGATGCTCTGTTAGTTTCTATCTTTCCCTTTACAGACAAGCCCCAGATGATCGTTTACGATCTGCTCCCAGCAGATCATGGCTAGCTGTGATGCTGTAGAGGTTCAGGTTGGAAATTTAACATTTCTTTCCTGTTCCCCTCTCTGGCTTCAGGAAGGAGTCATCTAGCGGTGATTCACGCCAGCAGCTCATTGTTTGGCCTTTTAGTGGTGGGGGCACAGCAATACCTCACTGGCCTCACTCCCTCCTTGAGGTCAGGACCAGTGTGCCGCTAGCCCTGGCAAGAGATCAAGGGAGAGCCTTGCTCTTCCCATTCTGCACAAGAACAGGTCATAATCCCTGTCAGGCTGCTGTGATCCTAATTATGTTTCTTTACAAATAAATGTTAAAACTTTGGCTTGAATAGGTGAATGACACATCCTATACTGGGTCTCTTTCTAAAGCTTATGCCTCCATACGAAGAAATTTCCTTAGGCCAAGCAAATCAACCCTGTCCTTTTCTCCAGCAACATCATTCACATGAAGAGACAAATCTGAGACTATCAAAGATTCACGTCCAATATCTGAGGATCACTGGGAAAAGTTTTACCGATAAACATCAACACTTCATGCTTGCTGGGCAGAAGAAGTTCTGCGCCCACGTTCCCTGAATCTTTTGCTTTCTGCTCCACACCATCAACCAGGTGAAATAAAAGCTGCAAGCTCCGGGGATGCATTTGTTCCCTAAGAACTGTTTTTACCGCTTTATTTACACTGGTAAACTCAGACATCACCACTTTGAATAGATTTCTCCCTGAAGGAAATAAAGCTTGCACTTAGCATTTGAAAAGTTTTCTTATTAGGATTTGAGATAGGATGGGGGGAACAGCAATGCAAATTTTGATGATAGATTTATGTAGGTTAATTACAGTGAGTTATATTAATTATAACGCATAATTTAGCAGACCTTTTTGGATAAGAGCTTCAGCACATTTGAAATGCTGTAGTTACCAAGGACTAGTGGGACAGACCAGGGCACATCAAATAGGACTCGAGGGGAGCATTCAGACACTTGATTCCTGACCTTCAGGCTCGATGCACAGCTGAGCACACCTGCAGGCAGGTAGCATCTTTTCAGGCGACCTAAGGAGACAAGCTGCTGCTCTAGATGTGCAGGGGTGCTGGTTCATGGTCAACAGTCTCATCTGGCTGTCATAGATGCTCCACAGAATCCCAAATCATGCTTTGAAGCAAGCTCTTGGGGTCAAAACACGGGGAACACTCTTTACTGCTTCAAAACCTCTCATCAGTGGCACAGCTTAATTGGTTTTCAGAATTGTGACTATTTTTTTTCCTTGAAACTTAGTTTTTTTATTTCCATTAATGTTACTTATACAATCAAAATGAAAACGTTACATTGCTAATCAGACATCTACTCTGTTTTCATGTCTTGTTAGGCATTTTGATGACGAAAAATGACCGTGAAATGCATTGTTAAAAGAACGTTTTCCTTGTGAAAAAATGGAAAAGACAGGTTAAAAGTGGCTTCACTGTCATCCTGCGTGGCTCATTGTGACGGTGGTTTGACAGCCAGGGTCTAACAGAAATGCCAAATAGCTGCTCTGAAACCAGCGATCAGCACGGGGCTCAGAAAACAAAGGAGATTTGAACTGCAACCAGGAGTTAGCCAGGCAGAAAGAGAGTCTCAGAGTTTCAAACTGACGTGACAATAAAAATAATTTGTTTGCTCTACATGTCAACAGTTTTATTTAAAGCATACAATGAAAAATACTGACATGCTGGTTTATTCCTCTTAACAACAACTGCTGCACCACATATTTTAATTTTTAAGTAGTAACATTCTCACATGACATGTATAGATTTTCCTGTTGAAATATGTTCCCTTGTGTTATCACAGTCCATCCTTAAAGTGTGTGATTAGAAAACCTATTTGTATAAGCAGGATGTCTAACAGTCATAAGCCAGGGAAATGCTTTACACAAATAAGTTATATTTTAAACTTTTCTTGTTGACAACAGAATTGCCAAGGCAGCAACTAGTGTAACATCCAGTGTATCTAAATGTGTGTGTTCCCATTCTTACCAACAGGTATCAACTATGTCTTCCTCACAAGTATACCAACTGCCTGTATTGTTATTGAAAATTCCATTTCCATTGACACAACGAGCTCATACTAGTCTTTTGCTTGGTAAAACTCTCACTCAAGCTAATTGCATGTGTTTTCCTTTATTTTTTAGGGAACTGCTGGGAACAGAGCTCTGAGCAGTGCCACACTTTCAAATGAACTCCAGCGACTCACTATTTACCCCTTTTTCCCAACAGGCATTTCAGAATGTGATCTTCTCTTTCCTGTGGCCACCAGCAAAGAGATTTTTTGCATTAGATTCACAGATGAGCTTTTATGAGCTCTACAACTCCATGCACTACAAACATCTGTTTTGGTGGACTATGAGAGAGTCACTCAGTTATGGACAAGAGAAGAGAAAATTAAAAAGATATGGCCTCATTGCAGCATTTCTATACGTAAAGGGGTCTTATAAAAAGGATGGAGAAGGACTCTTCGCTCAGGTAGATAATGATAGGACAAGGAGGGGTGGTCTTAAACTAAAAGAGGATAGATTTAGATTACATGTTAGGAGGAACTTCTTCGCTGTTAGGGTAGTGAGGCACAGGAACAGGTTGCCCAGAGAAGTTGTGGATGCCCCATCCCTGGAGGTGTTCAAGGCTGGGTTGGATAGGGCCTTGGCCAACTCCATCTAGTGGGTGGCGTCCTTGCCTACAGAAGGGGGATTGGAGTTAGATGGTCTTTAAGGTCCCTTCCAACCTGAGCCATTCTATGATTCTATGATAAGAGATACTCCTCCTGCATGGAGGAGTCAGAGGTACAAATCCATTCATTGAAATGTTTTTGATTACTTATACAAAGTAGGTCTTTGACAAAAGGATGAGAAGATTCATTACAAAAAGGCCAGGAGACTGTAGTAGGACTATTGCATTCTCCAAGCAGGCAGATTCAGAACTTAAGATCTCCCAGCTTGGGTAAGCCCAAAAAACAATGAAGTCCCTGGAGCCTACACAGGATTTTACTGAGCAGTTAACCCCAATGAAATAACGCTTATGGGGAAATCTAGTCCCTAAAAATTTCAGGTACAGCATGATAAGTAGGTAGCTGAATGGTAACACTGAGTATCAGTCTAATACCTCCATGTTGGCCTTCCTCGTGTATTGATGCTTGTCTCGCCATGGATGTAGTTCTTGTTTTTTACTTTGCCAAACATAAAGCATAAGAATAACTGTATGTAAGAGAAGCCCCACTGAATTCAAGATGGTTTGCATGCTCATACAATTACATGTATGACTGTTGGGTTTGCAGCCAAACCCAGCCATTAGTAGGGAAATACTCCCTCTAAACCCAGCATGAATTTTGAGAGTTAAAACTGTAGGCTCAATGAATCTAGGTTTCAGGGTAACATAGTCTTACTCAGTCATTTCATTCATTACATACTTTTCCCTGCAAGAACTGCTTTTTAAAAATCTCAACACAGAACGCTTTTTAACACTTTATAGCTTTGGTTGATGCTAAGTTCGTCCACTTCCCTTTTTGACCAGCTGGATGTTGGCACTTAATCTTACTGGACTCTTCACTCATACATAGATGATCTTACAGCTTAACTACAGGAAAAGATTAAACAACCGTGGTCTCATCTTGATTAAGAACTATGCACAAAAAATTCCTTTCAGCATAATTTTGCAACCCCGTCACACACAACCTCATAACACACTCTCCCATGCACCTATACAAGCACAATTAAACAAGAAAATAAAACATTATCAAACTGTTTCATTCACAGGCTGAAGAAATGTCATTTTCAGATTTGAATTCCTTGGAAGCACAGATGTCGTAGACCCAAAAATGCATAGGCATAAGGAATTTTGAAGAGTTTTTTTTTTTCCTTTTCTATCCGTATAGCATTAAAGAAGATTCTCATAGTGTTTTAGCAACCTGTGTCTCATACAGTTGGAAGTTCTGCTTTACTTAATATTATCATGTCCAGTACTTCCTAAATTGCATTTTAAAATTTCTTTTCGGCATATACAATATTTTAAGTTCCAGTGAAATGTTCTTATTAAATATTTGGAGACTGAAAGAATGGTACTGGACAATGGAAGAGCACTGTCCCATAACACATAACATACAAACCACTTTTTACAGTTCTAACAAAATGAGATTGTACATAAAAATGTCACACTTCGCTCAATACATTGGTATGATCATAGCAACATTAAGTTCAGCTGATATTGCCATATATTAAAGGCCAAATCCTGGCTCAATGTGCAGTTGAAGCCTAAACAGATGTTTAGAGAAAATAACGAAAATAACACAATGAAGTGCTATACTGATAACAATACCTTTTCTTAATCTACCTAAGATTTTTGGCCTATGGCACGTACCTAGTTTGTGCAATGGAAGCAACATGTGGCCAGTGGTGCTTGACTCCTGTCCTAGGACACCTCCTTATGGATTTGTCGTGGCCAAGGGCAGTGAGGGCTGAGAGATCAGTCTTCCTTATGGGTATGACAGTTTTGGCAGGCATCTGTATGTATTGTTCTGCCGGAATTTGGCCAAGAGTCTGAAATCCTATACATCTTATTCAACAGTCCCAGTGAAGTCAATGGAACTTTTTTTGTGAGTAAGATGAAAAGGATTTGGCCCCCAAAGTTTTTAACCCTTTAAGTAGTTAAGAGAATAGTTTCATTGCACTTAGCCCATCATCCACAAATAACTTTCTATCCAAAAACAGAAGATCAGTGTTGATGTATAGGAAGCATTGGTTCATAGAAGAGGAAAGCGTGCAGCAACATCTGACTACTCGTATCATTTTGGAACTGAAGCCCTAAAGGGAAAAAAGTGGCACTTGCATATGACACAACCTTATCCCATATTTATCTGAGGCCAAAATGACTGTTTATTGAATTCCTAAATGCCATCTTAATGGGTGTCTTAGAACCGCTAAATAAATAGTGTATCTAAACAGATATAAATGAATTTGTGTATGTGTGTCTTTATTGACCTGGGTGTATAAGCAACTACATCTAATAGTATTACAATATTACAAAAAATATTGGAGCAGATGGATTTTTTAAAGAGCATCTTAAATATTTCCATATAGAACATGTGGTCATGGCTTTGGGAAAGGTTGGACCAGGTGACCTGCAGATGTCCCTTCCAACTTCTGAATGCTTTTGATTGGAGTGGGCAGGAACAGCATTTTTGTATTTAAAACACAGTGATCCTACTCTGTTATACAATTCCATGTTTTGTTCTGTGACTGCAGATTTGAATTACTATTATTTGGATTAGAAAATACAAAGGATAACTATATGCAAATTAAATTAATCAGAACAATATGACTGCTACTCTGACTACAAGTCATCGCAACGCAGTATATTCTAATAGCACGCAGTACTCAGAAATAGAATTTGGGATTTAAGTTTGTGTAGTCAGGATGCAGACATGAATTCTAAGTCAGAACTGGAAAACAGGACTGAGTACCATGCAGTGTAATCCCGAAGGACAGGGTGAATCACACCATCTCTAATACTGTGTCACGCTCATTGCTGATGCTCAGTATGTAGCTGTAACAAAGTCCTGTAAATGTTTGTCTTGACAAAAGTCTGCACATACAGACAGTTTTATAGCATTTTTGTTTTGCAAATGACATGAAAGTTTGGCTGCCTTGTAAATGTTGCTAAGAGTATGCCTTCCTATTGGCCCTGGAGCCTGGAGGTGTCAATTATAATCCACGGAAACTGCATGCAAGGCCTTTATGAATTGGTTGAAGTGAGTGAACTTCTACTGTTTTGGTTATATTAAATAATTTTAGTTCCTTGTATTGCCTCTTTCCTTCTCAAACAGAAGGATGTGGACATTTTGTATTGACAGCACTCCTTCGGTATCAAGTTCTAAGGGGACATTATGGGCTGTATATCCCTTTGCTCAAGTGAATAGGATTAGGTTTCATAATTCACTCCTCCACTGCATGCTGAGACTGGGGAAACAAAGTTCTTGGAAAATCATCTGAGTTGATCAGAGACTTCACTCACTGGGAAAACTCCACAGGATTCAACAAGCACAGCATTAGCCTAGCCTTTGGAAAAACCTGAGTAAGAGCTCCTCAAAATACAAGTGAGGCTGTAACAAAGGCTTCAAAGGAGGTACCTAACAGTATGTCTAGAGAAAGGTTAGTTTGGGTGATGTTGTGTCTACACCTGATAAGAAAGGTGTTAAGGTATCTCTTTGTCACTTCTAAGGAAAGCCTCTTTGATTTCATCCACTTTCCCATTATTCACTGTTCTCCATATACATACACTATGCTTAAAGGCAGATCCTGCAGTCTTTATACATACTTTGTTCCTCACTGCACTGGGAATTTTTCAGAATAATACTGAGTAGGAGAGATGCTCTGTGCATCTTCTCCGCTCTCAGAAACCGTGAGCCTCGGTGCCTCCTGGCATGAACTCAGCTTCCAGATTTTGCCCCTCTTGGCTTTTTGGCTTCTCAGAAGCCAGAAGTAACCCCGAGATACATTCCTACACAGATGGGTAGAGCTGGAACAGGAGGAGACATACTGCGTGGCCTTCACACCTTCCTCTGGGAGTAACAGGAGAGTCTCCCTGGCATGAGGAGGAGGACAGGGTGGCGGTCTGCTCCCTGTGTACACATGGGGGTCAGAAGAGGTCTTTGGCACCCGAGGCAGACCTCGGGGCTGGCCCATAAGGCTTACAGGAGCTAATGTATTTTGTGGATTCAGGTCTTGATAAAGTCGTGTCACAGCATTAGAGAAGAGGATTGAAATGTCTCATTGCAGAAGATAGGGATCTCTTTCTAGCTTCTGAAGGAGAAAACACTGTGAAAAAAATTCTGTGAATATCACTGCCCCAGACGGAAAGTATGTACATGCTATATGCAATTTTTTCTTGTTTTTTTTTTTTCTGTCTTTTTTGTTTGTTTTTCAAAAAATAAAATGCTTAGAAAAGAACAAAACTGATAAATTTTATAATGACATGGCACATTTCCAATGTATATTGAGATTTATTACTACTAATGTTTGGCTTTCATTTTGAGTTCTGAAAGCATTTAAAAGTCAGTATTAAAAAAGCCTCACAACAATCTTCTGAAGCAACTTTATCTCTATTTTACAGGTAAGGAAACCAAGTCACAAATAAATTATTTGCCACAGATAACACAGTGAGTCAGTGGCAAAGTCAGGAACAGAATAAAATTCTCTCTACTGTTATGGCTTAACTCTTTTCCTGCTAAGAAAATTCATCTTATCCCTAATATGTTGTTTCATGCCGCCTGTCTTAAAGATCAGGAAAAATGGCCAATTTGCACTGTTAAAATTGTTGCAAAGCCAATTATTTTTTTCCACGTAAGCACAAAAATGCTACTTAAAGGGTTAATTAAACTGCTGTGCTGGTAAACATTTTTACCGGTTGCTGGTCTGACCAATGTTTAAATACTGACTGGTACAGAAGAGACTGAGCTCGCCCTGGACTCCCTTGTCTTGGTGTTGGGCATGGATATAGTACAACAGGATACTCCCACAGTGGCCTCAGGCAGCTCGTCTTCCTCTGTCCACTCATTGAGATCTGGGTTATAGCACTGAATGCACTTCTTATATTTTTTCTCTATCTCATTCCACCCCCCCACCAAGTAAATCTTCCCATTCAGCATGGAGGCGCCGGCCGTGCTCACCCCGGTTTGAAGGGGCGCCACGTAACTCCACTGCCCCGTGTATGGGCTGTAACACTCCACGGGGAGGACGTCCACCCTTTCCCCTCGCCCGCCCAGCTGCGACCCACCCATGACATAGACCCTCTCCAGCAGGGACACGGCGCAGTGCCACCCTCGTGGAGTGCTAAGGCTGGACTTATCCTGCCAGCTATCGTTGCTGGGGTCATACATGCACACTGAACGGGAGTAGGCGCTGTTAATGTAACCTCCTGTGACCAGGATCCTACCATCCACCACAGCGCTGGCGTGGCAGCAGCGGGGCACCTCCAGGGGTGCCTTCATCTGCCACTGATTAGTGGCAGGCACGTAGCACTCAACCGAGGAGAGACAACCCTCCGAGTTGCGACCGCCCACTGCGAAAAGGAGGCCATTGAACACGTTCAGGCTGAAGTGGGTACGCTTCTGATTCATGCTCGCCAGGTGAATCCAGGTGTTGAAACGGGGATCGTATCTGAAAGCATTAAAAACAGAGGGTAACCATCCCACGTGCGGCTATGGTAAGTTCTACACTCCTAAATCTGTCCCACTACTACAGTGGCTGAGGAATGCTAAATCACTATTGTGTTCAGCTATTTCTTTAGCCTGGCAGAAGTCAGTGGAATGACACTGGTACTCCTGCTAAATTTCAAAATAAATTTAGTTTTTTTTGGAGAAAACTGTGTTAGTACCATTCACATCCAATATTATTTCAATAAAGTAAATCTGTCTCTTTTCTGTAACTTGAGTTTGCATAATAACCTCATAAGAATATTGGAACGCAATAATTTTAACATACAATAGAAATTTTAAAATGATTGCGATTTATGCCTACAGCAAAGATGACAAAATTTAAAAAGTGTGAGGTGGTGGTTTATATTTGCTCCTTTTTAGTAAGGGTAAGTGTTCTTTCCCTGCTACTCCTATCAAGTAGTATTTATGTGGAGAGGATATCTTAGTTTCTGAACCTATGTGAAATATAGCTGTCCTCTGTCCCTGACATTTCAACAAGCAATTTAGAAGTAGCAAATAGTACATAACAACTCCTTTGGACAAGGAGTTGGGTGAGGTGCATTAGTAGACCCATACATTTTTCCCTTTGCATGCTGAAGGGACCAGAGAATCACACAAGAAAAAGACTATGAGGAAGTGAAAAGTAATTGCTAGCTGTTATATGGCATTCTTATCGGTAGCTCTGAAAGCAAGTTCACAGACACACTGATGTGGATTGACATTGTCAAGAATAAAGGCTGAAGAGGGAGCAGAACACCAAGTGGACCACAAGGACTCTCCCACCTCCTTCACACAACCTGGGCGTGCAGCGACCACACAACTTGCTGGAGAATGTGAGGCATAGCTTCGAGGCGGAAGGTTGGGAGAGCAACAGCATAGTCTCCTTTACGTGCTGTATTTTTCTGACAAAGCAGATTACACAATAGAAATGACCTAGAGAATTTTCCTTATTCATTATCTTGGTATGTTAGTGGACCTCTCTGGGAGAAGTTATCTTAATGTTCTTTTCCGGGAGCAGAAAAGGAAGCACTGCTAGGCTGCATATTGGCATTGCTTGTCCATAGCCTGTTACACGGTCTGTTACTAGATAAAAGATGAGTTTTCTCACCTCCAGCATTTGCTTCAAGCTACTGTGTGCCATCAGCTTTTAGCCTGAACTAATCAATAACTAGCACCATTCATCTGACTACTGCACGTTAGGCTACATACTCTTTTGCCCTTGCAATCACCAGTATGGTTCTTAGATGATGACAGAGAAGAATCATAAGCCAGGTATTGTTTGGAGTACCTTGGAGGATAGAAATATAGCCTTCAAGAGGCTATGATGTAGTTTCTAAACTCGTCATAAATAAAAAAGCCAAAGGATATGAAATGCAGTACAAGAGCTGTTAAAGATATGGTGAATGGTGCACAGAAAGGCAAGATTATAATAACTCAGAGAATTTTTTGGAACTTTCTGTGAGGCATCATCAGCTCATGAAATTTAAAAAATCTTACCTTGCCTGATTTCATGCATTTAAATGTTACCTTAGAAACTCCTAGAACTCCTGTTTATTCTCCTATTTATTTCCTCCACTTGGAATATTTCTCAGTCTTCCCCTCTTCTCATTGTGCATGGGTAACCATGGTGAAGTTTTTACATATTTCAGTTGCATTTTTCTGTTCATTCAAACTCAGTACAGAACAGCATCCGTACCTCCTCCACCCTGTCCTCCTTATAGGTACCTGATCTGATCACACTGCACATCACAACCCAGCTCAGTCTTCTCCCTGCACTGTGTGGAATGAATAAATAAATAAATAAATAAATTTAAATAAATAGTTACCTGCAGAAATTGCTGACTGCATGCTTGGCTTGGTTCCTGGCATCATTCTGGTCTTCCCCACCGGCCACATAGAGAAATCCATCCATCACCGTCACGCACTGGTTAAAACTTTTAGCAGGCATCTCACTAAGCTTCTTCCATCCCTTTTCAGGATCTCTGTATAAGATGTCTCTGCTAAGAGACTTCTCTGTTAGAGCAGGGCGTCCCCCAACAGTAACTAACACTCTGAAACCTCCGCGAATCCTCGTTCTTCTGGACTGCAGTGTATTCTGATGATACGGAAGCAAATGATAGTTCATGGCATCCACCAGGAGCTTATGGCAGTCAGCATCTTGCATCATTCTCGGAACAGTTTGAACATAATTGACAAGGTCTTGAGCTGAGATGGTACCAAAACGGATGTTGCCTAAGAGATCAGCAGCAAACTTTACTCTTTTTTGGTCAAATTCCAGCCATTTTATTGCAATCTGGAATGCAACAATTTCAGAAGGAAGCTGTAAGTCATCATCTGCAAGAAGTTCATTAATCTGATCAAAAGTAAGTTTTAAGAACTGATCCGTTTCTGAAAATTCAATGAAGTTGTCTCTAATAAATTTGTGTGCTGCCTCCTTGGTCGTTTTTAGTCCATACGTTTCTGCAATATTGGCAATGTACATACAATTCTCAACACTGATTTCTTGGATTAGAAAATCACAGCACATCTTTACAAGGGAGTGAATCTGAAGATAAATTGCTGTGGAAATAATACTACCTATTGTATAAAGCGAGAGAGTAAGTTTTCCAGTGTAAGCATAGGTGATAACAGTAGCTAGACCCAATGGGGACACATCATTGAGGTCTACTCGTTGGGTGGATGGATCTTTCTTTAAGATGTTGTGAAAGTAGTCACTGATTGAAGCCATCACCACCTTATGAACACTGAAAGATTTGGTTTTGGTACTGATAGTCAAATCACAAAGAAAATTCTCTTGTCTCATCCTGCTTAGACCTTCCAAGAGATTTGGGCTATATGATGAGTCAGAAACTTCAGATGAGATGCAGCTGAAACCATTGCCTCCTTCTAAGAGTCCATTCAAGCCATTTAGTTTACTGAGGGGACCGTCTTCCACAATGATAGTAGTTTCATTGATATCTGCTTTGTTCTTCTTCACATTCTTCTTCTTAGGTGCCATGACTGCAATGAAATATTACAGCCAAGAGCTTGCTAAAAATAAAATGAAAAAGTTTAGAGCTACACTGCAGTTGTGAAATTTAATATCTGAGTGGTTATGCAACAAAGCTAACCTTTGTCAATACATATAAATGCCACAAAAATAAAACACGTGGGATAATCTACCTCTCTAAAAGCTATTATATGGTCCTAAATTGTAATGTGGCTGCTTATTCATAACAATGGATACTCAAATTATGACGAATAGAACTACAAGTAATTTTCCTTTTTTTAATAACAAGATCATAAAAATAATATTTCCATATTGTCATCACATTTGAAGAGTTAAATTATCTTCCTAAACATTAAACAAGTTTGCCAGAGTGTAAAATTTTGGAAATATATATTTAAGTCAGCCAGGCTCTAGATCTGAAACATAGGAAAGATATGGTCCAGCTTTGTTCTAGGGCTAATACAGATTTACAGGTAAGTGAATTCAGAGTTTGACCAAGAAATATTAAGAGTTGGGGAAATTCTTAAAGAAAGAGTAATGTAAAACATGAAGGAGAAAGTGAATTCTGGGTATAACGTTATCTTGATTTTAGATTTAGGATCTGCTCCAAATTGCTTCAATTTTTTATAACTTTAGATTTATGAGACTGATGATATTCTGTTTCCCATGACAGATTTGCAAATACCTTCTACTTATAGACCCTTTGCTTGCTTTTCGATGTCAGTAATTTGAAACTATTAAACTTAACCTTCCTTTTACGATTTTGAGGACATTTAGGGAGAAGAGATGATGTCTAACTTTTATCTGGAAAAAATGTCGTGCAAACTGTAGCAGAATGTATTAACTTAACCAGGTTCTTCATGTGTGATGGAAATAATTGTTCACATACATTTATCTTAGAAGAGATATTTGAACCACACTTATCAACTCTAGGCAAGTTCAGCTTTTGCTGAAATGCAGACCTAGGTTTTTGTCAAACGCAATGTGAGATGGCTCTTAAGTAATTCTCAAAATGCTTATTTCAAAAAATATGTGTATGCAAACATACAGCGAAGGAAAATGCTGGTCTTCAATACCAGAGTTAAAACAGAATTGCTGAGATCAGCACGCAACCTATTCAAATATAGCATTTCTCCTTGATATATCCATTGATTTTAAAAGAATTTACACAAGCTAATATTCTTTGTGATCCTTGTGCTCACGAAAGACAGAAGATGAAGTATTGCTACTTAATGATAAAACAATCTGGATTACTTCAGATCAATTTATAAGAAGTCATATTTCAATGCAGTCACATTTCAGTCTGAAATCTCAGCACATCAATTTTCCCTTAAGCCCGCAGCATGCAACAAAACGGTAATTTAATTATAGAAAGGAATGGTTGCTGCCTGTGAGTACCAGGATTTTTTTCTTCTTTTGCCGGGTGATGACTGCGTGCGGAGAGCAGCAGAGGGAGAAGGCCATGTGTGCTGGAAGTGTCAGTGTCAGCGCAAGCTGACGTGAGCTGCGGGCCCCGAATGTCTGGGTGCCAGCACGGGGGTCAGCTGCTCCCCGCCTCCCCCCGCTCCGGCTGCATTCCCAGAGCTGCATCTGTTGAGAGCTATCAGAGTCACCTCCGAGAATAGCAACCTCCGAGCAGCTTGCCATTTTAAGACAGGTTCAATCGGAGGTGCATCTGGTGCTTCAGTCTACTTCGTTGTTTAATGCAACTTTTTGCAATAAAACTATGTTACCTCCCCTGCAGTGTATGATTATTGACACAGAATAAAACCAGAACAGAACTTTTGGATGTCTTTGTATGTCAGCCACATAGCTATAGCTTTTCATATTAATAGCCACAACTTCAGAGCTGGCAAGGGCATATTAGTTTGGCAGTCATATTTGTGGTTCTACGTATTTTTAGAGACCCATAACTTAAAAATTTTAATGCACGCACCACTTAATGTTTATTGCCTCACTAAATCATTGCGGAGCACATTTAAATATGTGTCATTTGAAGCTCTCTGTTAAAAAATGTCCACTTTCCAAAGTTTTTTCCTGAACACTACTTTTCTGTCAGCAGAAATTGCACTAGCTAGTTTAGTGTATAAGTGCGTAAGTGACAGGAAATGCAAAACCAGTGAAACAAATCAAGCAATCCTGTAACAAATCCAAGTTACTGAGCTTTGAAATCCCTGGATGATTTGGTTTCCTCTAGCTGTTTGCCATCCCCTAATTTCCTTTTGCACTACAACAACTTATGCCAAAGGACATTGAGGGTCCCAAACCAATGCATTCAAACACACAACCTTCCCCCCTTTAATATGCTATCTTCTAAACACTATTAAAGTGAGGCGTTAAAAACCCCTTACCCTCCTCAGAAAAATGTTGTCCCAGAGCTGTCCAAGAAGCTGTCAGTGAAAATGCCTCTTCCTAAGAAAAAATGAGAAGACAAAGAGACGAAAAGTGGTAAAAAGAAAGGAGAAAGATCGGAGGCCACTTGGTATGTCCCAGCTTGTGGTTTCTAGCGTGACCCTTTTCTGTCACAGTGAGCAAAAGAGACCGGAGCCTGCGCTCGGTGCTCTTTAAAATGACCCCTCCTCTCGGTGCCTTGCTCTCTGCCTCTGCCCAGCCACGGGAGTTAAGTTTCCCTGGCCTGCCTGGCCTTCAGAAACTAGGGGAACAAACCTGGATACTTGAAATGCTCCGGTACAAGGCAGAAAAGGAGGTAGATGAAAACGGCAGACCCACAGCATTCAGTGATTGTGCCAAGTAAGCGCAGGGTGGACCATCACATTCCCCATCTTTGGGTGCCCGGGCTCCCTGAGCAATGCTGGGAGACGGTGAAGTTTAAGGGTGGGATGTGCAAAAGCCAGTATGCTCTGGGGAACATGTCTAAAACAACCCGCAGGTAACGGCACGGAGAAGCTGGCACTTTAGTTCCACTTTTCATTGGACTGAGGTGTTTGCCTCCAGGCAGAGGGAAGGCAGCAGACTGACAGGGATTCACTGTCATGTCCTATTTCTCGGCGTTAGCTCACCGCTTCCATATAGGCTTGTCTCGGCTTCCAGGGACACTGGCTCACAACCCCTGATATATTTGCGCAGAGATCTGAGCTCTGATCTGTCTCTCGAGAAGGTCTCCCGACTTGTGGGTTAGAAAATACACCGGAGTGTTTTACCTTCAAGACCTCTGGCCAGAAATCCCCAGGCAAAATTTAAAGCCCAGTCTCCACATCCCAGAGGAATTTCATACCATGGGGGTGATAAAGGTGGTGGGAGGGACTGCATGGGGAAGGAGGGACATCGGGGGATACGGACAGCACAGAAAGGGAAGATTTTCTCTTGGCTGGACTTCATGTAATGCTTAATCCGATAGATTCATTAGATTAGCTTCTGGCTTGGATGATGGGCTTTTACAGCAACTGCTGCAAAATAACACTTGTCGTTTCGAACAAAAGGGCATTGCTGTGCTAGCGTAGTTACATGACAAAAATGAAAAAACAGAACGGGGAGTAGGATGTTGTCAGACTACTTCTAATAGCTCACAGCCGGACTTTTATCAATTTGTCTAATTAAATGATGCCCTAAAAAGCCAACATTTTTCAGAGAAGGAATATCTTCTTTGTTATTTTTCAGTTAGTTTATTCATTAAAAGGGGCATTTATTCTCCAGAATGAATATGCTATCGTGATCTGTAGAAAATAAAAGATCGCTCTAATTTTAATACCATATCATAAAAACATATTTGCAAGATGTAAAATAAATTTAAGTCTTATTCAGAATCTAAAAATGTATTTCCAGCATCCCTATATGATTCACTGTGAAAAAAAAAAAAGCACACAAACTACAAAAAGGAATTATCCCTCCTGAGAATACAAAACTAATTTCTAATTTCCAGAAAACACTGAACATGCTTTGAGCTGTGCTGTGCCGTATAGAGATAATCATCACAAGAGGCATGCCTCAGCATTTCAGTGTATTAATGCTGACACAGTCAAACATCTCCCATATTTCTGAAACTCTGGTTGTACCTTAGGGCAAAACCACAAAAACTTTAGTTACTTGGTCTTCAAGATCAGAACACAGCTGATACCACACGTAGCTGTTACACAGCATGCAAGCTGATCTTGGAACCTGTCATTCTCATTTTCCATTAATCTGCATACAGCAAAGTCTCTTCAAAGGTAAACTGTACTAGGATTAGCCTGGCATTGTGATATGCTTTTAAAATTCAGACTTTAATATTTTTTTTAAAATGCTGTTATAGTTAAACAGGTGTTCTTAATATTATTCCCTTCAAATAACATTCTACCTTGCTGATTATTTCCTTTCCAGTGGGATAGAAATTAATTACTACAAAAATATTTTGATAATTGTCTACGGAAAATCTAAGTCCCTGAAAACTAGTTACAAATGATTTTCTCATTTAAAAGAAAGGATAGTACATATTTGGCAATATTTTAAGCTTGTCAATACGTATCTTTTTATCTATAAGTAAATCTCATAAAAATTGAAAAAATAAAATAAAATTGCTCCATAATCAGCTGTGTGAGTGACTAAGGACAATACAATCAATCCATGCAGCAGTAGCACATCATGTAGCAATGTTTTAACATTCTTTATGGAAAAAAATACACAAACGTTTCAAGAGATTTGCTCATAGCCCAACAAGCAAGAATAATTGTTATTATCTGCTCCACACACATGAGCCAGAATTAGCAATAGGGAAGGATCTTTTATCAGCAAACATAGGCCTCAAGGCAATTACAGCAATTATATCCTTTCAAATCCATGTGCAATCACTACTGCACTCTTTCTGGTAAATGTAAAGCCTTTTCTCTAAAGTCAGCATGTCTCAATGTGTTTGTGGAATGCTAGCACCACAGCCATGGCTACATGGAGACTTACCTTGTTCAACTAAAACTGTTAATAAAATTATGGCTCAGCGTTAGATTATTATTGCTTTCTTGGCTCTGAACCCTTTGTGCATACTCAGCCAAGTATTATGCACCTCAAAAGCCCATATTTATTTAATGATGATAATTAGTTATGAAAGATATCTTTAAATGCATTAATCTGAATGTATTGAGTAATCTCACCCATAATGACTTCAGGAAGGCTGAAGCTCCTTCTGCAGATTGGAGATACCATGAAAGCATATTGAATTTCTGTTGCAACTGCAGTCTTTTTAATAAAACGATGGAAAAGAAACATACATTTTCTTTGTAAGCAACAGAATAAACATAGGATAAACCATCATAGTGTAGAATCTAATAAACAGGCTTTGATTTCATGGATAGTGGCTCAGAGAAACTGTGTGCAGTAAACCAACCAGCACTTATTTGGTCAGTCAGATCTCCCCAGCCACACAGAGCTCCCACAATACTTGATCATTGCCTAATTTTGCTCAGCCAAATCTCTCACATCAGTTCAGGCCTTGGAACTCCTCCCTAGCTGTTCTTAGCTCATGCACAGCCAACTTCTCTTCCTGATTCCTCAGTTTCCTCAGAGCACAGCTGGCAGCGCACCACTGTTCTCTGGCAGGTAGTGACACAGAGCGATTATCAGAGCTAGCCTGTGTGCAGCACCCCCACTTCTTCATTGCAGGAGTTCCTCTTTGCAGTCAAACAAATCTTCATGACAGTTGGCATCGGAGGGCCTTTCCGAAGGACCAAGTAGGCTTGTCACTTTTCTCTGTAAAAATTATGATGAGTAATATGAGAAATTTTGCAGTTACACCTGGGTAAGACATATTTCTTGTTCTATTAATGTTTTTGAGATCTTAAATATTTTATTCATCACTGGCATGAAACTGTGATCTTTCAGATTTGTGCATAAACACAGGAAGGAGATTTTCTTCATTCCGCAAAACCGAGCGGCTTGATAATTAAGGCTTTCATACAGTGTACGGGAAACCCAGCTTCAATCACATCACTCATATGATGACCCGAGTCTCAACTTCCCTACTCAAAGATGACGTTAACCATAATGCTGCTGTGGGTTGAATCTCTTTCAAGATTTTCTTCTGCACAAATTCCACTTTGTGTAAGTAATTGAATATTATTAGGGCCAGAAAAAAAAAAAAAAAAGAGCAAGCAACCAGCTGTGGGTGGCTGATTCTAGGGCAGGGTTAATGAAGACTGTATACATAACGAAGATGAGCTAATTATTTCTGCAAAATAAAAGATGAGGATGTGAACCGGAGAGCCAGTCCATGACAGGAAACTGGATCTGTTTTTTCCATATCCAACCCGAGTGCTCTACCTACTGCTTTGCACTACTGTCTGTTTTGGTTTCTCTACTGATAAATTTGCTACACGCTGTGCCAAGCTGTAATGAGATCTATTTTGCAACGTAATGTGCAAATACCAGACATAAAGGTAATCCTCTTTTGCCTACTTAAAATTCCCCTGTAATTTAGTCTGGGTACACTCTTTTTAACACTTCTCCCAAATGCTGTTTTAAGGAGTGAAAAGTGACCTACATATCTAACTATTCTAATTATATCTACAATAACCTCCGAGGAAATATGGCAAACCCACAGATTTTTTCAGAAAGACTCATTCAGCCTCAAGTCTTTCAAGTGCTGAGCCCCAGTAAGCTCTGTGCCAGAGATCCTATTTCGCTTTCGCAGTAGACAAAGACAGATTCCCTGCCCAATGTTTTTTGTGACCTTATGTACCTTTCAAAGAAGCCATGCTTCAAGCTGAAGGGCCCAAAAGTGCTTTGTTCTCCTGCAACAGTTGCATTAACTATCAGGCTATAAATAAGGTAGGACAGAAAGACAAATAAAATGCTTTCTTCAGCCTGGCTGCTACCTTTACCTGGGGGTTAAGACTGCAGCAGTGTGCTTGCTGGTGCTGGGCACGTCTTCATGCACTTGGCCTTGCTCCTGCTACGCTTGCCGTCGTACTTAGCAGCCACTAAGCAGCCTTACAGCCACGCACGGACAACAGACACACCACAGGCCTTGAAATGACCTGCTGGTGACCGAACAAGTTCGCGTGGGCAAGTGTAACTGCCCCTGATGCTGCGTCCCATCCGTCAGCTGCTGTAGTGGGGACTATGACCTACACACCCCTGCAGGGACGCTGCCCCAGCCATACCGATGGATTCGTCTTTGGTGCTCTTGAAGGACATGTGGAAGGGCCACCACGGGTCGTGGGGCAGGCTGCTGCTCTCCGACTCAGAGCTGCAGGCATACTTGAATTATAACTGTTTGCTAAGCACTAACCACAGTGTGTGTTGAAATAAAGGTAAACCTGAGAGAGGCAACACAAAGCAAAGCATCTAGTCCATATTACATGCTGATAACAAATACGTGCTGGGAATAGAACAACCAGGTCGACCACAATCACCATCCTTGCAGCCAGCCCTGTGGGGCAGAGGTGCTTTGGGAGGGACACTGTTGGCTGTGCCCTCAGCAGCAGGACAGGGGGATGAGACCCTGCAGGACATGAGGATGAGGCCCTGCAGGGCTGAGGCTGGGGCAACCGAGGGCCTGAGCTCGGCACTGGCAGCCTACGGAGGACATGGAGGAGCGGGACGAAGGCGGCGCTCCCCCCCGAGGCCGGGGAGGGCACGGCAGGCAGCCGGCCGCGGGACGCCGCCCATGGCGCCGCTACAAGAGGGCCGAGATGGCGGGCGCGGGGGCTGCGTGCCCGCGACCATGGCGGAGGGGCCGAGCGCGGCGGGGAGGAGGAGGAAGATGAGGCTGAGGAGGGTGCTGGAGCTGAAGGAGCGCCTGGGCCGCGCGGAGCAGCCCGCGGAGGTAGCGGGGGGCCGGCGGGGGTCCCCCCGGGTGGCCTCGGGGCTTCGTCCCCGGCTTGGGGCGCCTGGGGGGGGCGATGTGCCTCAGGTCCCTTTGGCACCCTGAGGTCGGTGTGTGGCCGGGCTCTGGCTGCATGGCGTCATATATAGGGGGCCCAGTGCAGGATGAGGTGACAAGGATCTGTGTCTTGAAGCCAGATATAACGCTACGCATCAAACCACCTGATGGGCGGTGCTGGTGGTTACATGTCTTGTCCTGGCCAGAAGCTCAAAGCTGAGGTGCTGAGCTCCGTAAGAGCTTTTTGTAGCAAAATAAGTGTTTCTGCTGTGCTGTGGTGGTGCACAGAGGGCATCGCATCCTGCGCTACGATTCCTGGTACGTGAAGAGCAAAGCTGTGCTTATCTGAAATAAATTAAGCAACCTGTAGGAGAGCAGGGCTCTCCTCGGGAGCTGCAAGAAGTAGATAAGGAGGGCTTGAAACAAGAAAACATCCTCTGTGAGGTGGGGTAGAGCAGCCGAAGGAGGCAGAGCCTGGCACTTGAAGGTACCAAGGTGCAGGGAAGGAGATGAGCAGGAGGGAAGGCACCTTGTTCCAGCAGAGGAGTAAGCCCAAAATTTGACTTACTGTTTGCTAATGAATCATGTTTGACCAAAGAAAGCGTATTCTAAAGGGGTTTTTTTCTTAATTTTGAGGGGTTGAATTCAGCTTGAAAGTACAGAACATGCTTCACGTGATAGATTTCTGAAGTGTTATAACTTGATGCAAGTTAGTGGAAGTGTTTGCAAACAGAGGGCAGGCATATCATTTAACTTGCTTTGTACTTTGTAGTTAATAAAACTTAAAAGGCATCATTACTACATTCATACCTACTGTGTGTGTTTGAAGTGTGTGTTTATGCATGTGCAAGGAATACTGATTTTCTTAGCCAGTAAAGGTTTATCTTCCTCCGCTGGTGCTGTAGGCTTTGTCTGTCCAAAATGCAAATATCAGAGTGCAGGTACTACTTGAGGTGCTATACCTTGCAATTCAGCAAAACTAAAACTTCTTGTGCTCTAGAAGTGATCAGATTTTACTCTTTAATATATCTTTTAATACTTATGTTTGGTGATGATATGCTATTATGAACAGGAGATTGAAGAGGCAAAGAAAAAAAAATTATCTCTGGAATTGTTTCTAAGTGCTCCCAAAGCATTAAACTTGAAAACACATTAAACTAAGGAGAAAAATATGAGTAGCCCTGACAGGTTTGGCTCTGAAGAAGGAGAAGGAGATGCCCTGTGTTTGTAGTATGACCAAAAGCAGGTGCTGCATAAAGTAGGTCTAATGGTGGTGCTGTAGCACTTCCACTGTTCCTGGTAAAGCTGTGTCTAGTGAAATAGAAATAGTTATGGGTGAGGAGTGGAAGGGAAGGGAGAAACTGATAGCTGTAAATTGGCAGGCATGAAATGCACTACTAATAAAAGATAAACCTACTAGTAGAAAACATGTAGTTACGTTTAAGGCAAAGAGAGGCTTTAAGGATGCGCAGAAAGAATAATAAATCCTTATTACAGATACATATGTTGGTGTTGTCAAGTATTTCTGCTCCATAGTTGAGAATAATCTTTGTCTGATCATGTCACATTTTTTAATAACTACTGGATACTTTGATAGGCACCAGGGAAGATGCAGAGCATCAATTGTTTATATCAAAAGCTTCTTAATATGCGAGGTTTAATAGCTACCCGGTGAGTTTTCAGGCAACTGACTAAAAATGAACAGAACTGATGAGGTTGAATGATACTCAAGATACTAGGGAAGTTCAGCAGCTCTGGAAAAAAATTACCGTGCTTCTGTTTATACAGGTAGATGAAATGAGCCCTGTCCCTAAAGTCCATGAAGCAATGCAATGAGCAGCTGCAAAATCTTGCATGTAAGATGTGACTGGTGTAGAAATAAAGGATGGTACCATGAGCCAATGCACTCAATGAGACTTCACATAGATATGTACTGCTAAATTTATCTTGAATTTATCTTAAATTTATATTCAGCTGACACTAGCTGTCATAAATATACATAAGTCTCTTAAAGAATTTGACTTGCTGCTGTATGATGCTGATTACAGTAGCAGTGTTACAGGCCTGATGTAACATCCACAAGACGGATTGAAATTACACTCAGCAAAAATAAGTGACAATCCTTATCAGAAAGCAATGCTGTTTATTTTTTGGGAGGGTAGGAATAGGAGGGGGAGCAATTATCCATCTCATCTTGACATGGCGTTACTCAAATCTTTCTTAATTTAGAAGACAGCAAGCAGTGCGGGGAGATGTTACAAATACCAAAGTAATTTGTGTCAAATGAAGAGGACTCTTCTAGAAAGCAGCCTTGGTCATGTGCTAGGCTACATTCATTTGAGCGGCGTGTGTTTTAGCATGGCTCAGTGGAAAGTCACAGCCAGGAGCCATGAATATAGGTCACTCAGGATAGGAGACTGTATTTTGGAAAGCATTGACTCAGAAAATGATTTGGAGCTCTGGTGTATTACCAGTTGAGCATGAAATTGCAGTACAAGGCAGTGGCTTATGGAATAACTGCTATCTTCGGGTAGCTTAGCAGGGTCGTGTTATTACAGCTATGTAGTATGAGAGGGGCAATTAGGGGAATATTATGTCCTGTTCTGGGGGCTGTTCTTAAAAACAAGGCTGCCGAGCTGGAAAGATTTTAGGATAGCAGCAGAACGGCTAGAGCTCTGGTCAGCATAACTTACTGAAGCTCAAGAACTCGGTCTGGTTGGCCCTAAAAAAATAAAAGACCAAGAGGTGACCAATGTGCATGATTAGTGTTTATATTTGTGGGTTGTATAAAATATTTGAGAGAGGACTCCCTTTAGTTAGCGGGAAGAGATGATGAGATTCAGTGGCTGAAAACAAAATCAGACTTTTTAAAGGAAACTTTTTTTTTTTTAAGTGAGGGCAACCGAACGTAGGAGTGACTTGCTTGGGATTGTGTTAAGACTTCTCTAAAGCGCTGTCTTCAGAGACCTGGTACTCTTTCAGACGAGGTGGCTAGCTCAGCAAGGAAGCTGGTGAGGGGTCTGGAGAACAAGTCTTACGAGGAGCAGCTGAGGGAGCTGGGCTTGTTCAGCCTGGAGAAGAGGAGGCTCAGGGGCGACCTTAAAGGTACCTTAAAGGAGGCTGTAGAGAGGTGGGGGTTGGTCTATTCTCGACGTGCCTGGTGACAGGACGAGGGGGAATGGGCTAAAGTTGTGACAGGGGAGGTTTAGGCTGGATATTAGGAAGAACGTCTTTACTGAAAGGGTTGTTAGGCATTGGAATGGGCTGCCCAGGGAGGTCACCATCCCTGGAGGTCTTTAAAAGACATTTAGATGTAGAGCTTAGTGATATGGTTTAGTGGAGGACTTGTTAGTGTTAGGTCAGAGGTTGGACTGGGTGATCTTGGAGGTCTGTTCCAACCTAGACGATTCTGTGATCCTGAGTTAGGGACCTGCTGGGGTTTCACCACCCAGCTGGGTTGCTGGGTCCCATCCTGCCTGAGCGAGGGCCGAGCTACAAGAGGCGAGGTGACCTCGAGGCTCACGCAGAGAGGCTGGAGCAGCGCTGGTGCAATGGGAAGACACAGACCTGGCGCAGCCGGGCCTCTTCATATCATCCCTCTGCTTTCAGCTTTCACTCTGGAGAGCTGCTTGCTCACGTGCTTCTTGCTGTTATTCATTGCCTGGGCCCTCTGCTTCCCGAATGCCTGTCTGCTTTCCATCCTCCCCTTCATCTTATCTTGCTCCTGCTCCTGATGGCCCCCGTACTTGTGTCTCAGGCTGGTATGTGTGTGCTCGTCCGTGAGGCTCTGGTTGTGCTGCACACGCAGGCACACGGGGCTCTCTCTCCTTTGGCAGCCCCTCTCAGGCATGGCTGCTGGTCTCACTGCAAGCTGAGCTGTTCCCAGCTTTTGGGAGATGGGGATCGCTTCTCTTAACGGGATTGTTAGTGTTTGATCAATGCTTTCTTCCTTCTACCTAATGAAACCCTTATGTTTGTCTTAATTCGCCAAATGGGATACACATTTCAGGAAAGCAAAATGAACAGTGTGGGCTTTGGCTTAAAAATTAAGAGTTTTGTCTCACATTAAAATGTGTTGACTGCTCTCAGGCATGCTTGTCATCCAGGTACTTTTGTAATTTACCCCGCTGTTTTGAAGCTGCATGAATAGTAATTGCTTGCTTCCTGAACCCATTTTAAAGATTCTTCTGTAATGAACTCAGCTTCATGAACGAACTTGGTCCACAACCCATCAAGAGGAAATACTCAAAATCCTCATTGTCTCTGATGAAAGCATCTTTTAGCATTCTTACATGCAGGATTGTCTCTGGGCTGTGGGATTTATTCCCAGGTGGTTTGCACTGCTTGA
Organism: Anser brachyrhynchus; assembly: GCF_964034855.1. Lineage (NCBI taxonomy): Eukaryota > Metazoa > Chordata > Aves > Anseriformes > Anatidae > Anser > Anser brachyrhynchus. The sequence continues at coordinate 101,257,147 of NC_137696.1, read as the reverse complement.
GTAGCCAGTCACCCTACACAGCGAAGTCCATCCGCTTAGCAATGGGCTGCTTCCTTCTGATTGCAAAATGAGTTAAATGCCCAGGAACATCATTTTAAAAAGAAAATTAACTAAATTGACACTGATACCTTAGTTTCTAATGCTTGTCATTAACATTGTGGGTATATTATTTACGCTTTTTTTTTCCACTTAACTTTGTCAGCATCTTTGCAGTGTATTTTCTTCCTGATGGGGTTTATTTAGGAAAAGTCTTCATCTTGTAAAATGTGTAGTCTATGCCTGTGAAGTGTCTGGGAAAAGTTAAATATTAAGCATGTGTTGTCCTCAGGAGGGAGAGTCGCTTCCTAGAGCTGCAAGATTGGTTTTAACTTAATTGTGCATACACTTAACACAACTTGCTGGGTCAAGGAACGTCTTTATTTTAAATAGGAGGTGAGCAGAACTTCACGTGGCTTTTGTGTTGGTTCTGGAGCTGGCTGTGCAGCGTTTCTCCTGCACCTCTGGGTGTCTCAGTGCCACTACTGCAGGGTGATGCCTTGCAGGAGAACCGCGTGCCAGGCGTATGGATGGAGCCCGCTGCGCACAGTGAAATTCACAGGGATTCCGCTTCTAATGTATTACACGGACAGTGAAAATTAGAACTGTTGTAGAGGGAAGTGACTATTATTAAAGCAATTATTAAAGTTTAAAAAGTTTTAGGGTTGTTGTCTTGCATCCCGGGAGGTTCCTGCCACTGCATTTAGAAGTGGCAATGGTCTGAAAAAACTTGATAAGTATTCCAGGCTTTGTTAGAGCCCTATGAAGTGCTGTTACTTTAGTTACACATTAATTCTGTCAGCTAGATAACATAACTTTGTAGAAATTCGTCAAAAATGATGCAAACTGTGTGTAGTCAACTGCAAGACTCAGGTGTGCTGCACACCCGTTGCCAAATAAGTTCATACTATTTATAAATGAAACTTTTGTATTATTAAAAAACCTCTCAGAGTAAGATAAGCAGTTTCATATTTGAAAAATACTCTTCTGCTTCTACAAAACTCAACATTTTAACCAAAGGTTTATATACTTTGCCAGTGTGAAACAAAGCAGCTGTTCTAGCTTGATTTGGTCTTGTTAATGTACAAAAAGCGTGAAGGCTTCAAAACCTGATAGTCTTTGCAAGCTGAACTCCCACAGGCTCTTTTTTTTTATTCTTGGCCTAGAGTGGTGCTGCTGGCTGGGAGACCTTGTGGGAAACTTGCTTTTTTTTTTTTTCCAGGGTGCTGCTTCTGCTTAGTGCAGCCTTTGAATCGGTTCGGTGCTGATCGGTCACTGGTACACCAGGAGTGGGGGCATATGTGTAGCCTGAGCTGCTGCGTTATTGATCTTTAATGTAATCTCTGCAGCAGTAAAGTCAAACCTGTTGGGATTTCTGGTGTTACTGCTGCTGGGGGTATCACAGAGCTGCACTGGTTCGCAGAACAAATTTCAAGCATAGCCCTTACGTACAGTAAAGGAGTTTTCCTGGAGTTACTGGATATTCCTCCTCTCAATGTTTTTTTTTTGGATAAACATGGGAATGAGGATGAGAAAAGCAGGATGGTACTTAGGAATGTGTTCTCTAAAAAAAAATAATAAATAAAAATCTAACGTTTCCTTCCAGATTCTAAAAGCACTTGAGGTACTACAGGATTTGGATATATCGCTGGATATTCTAGTGGTAAGTGACCAGTAATACATTACACAATCATTCACTAAAAAAGAGTTTATGGGGTCTGCAATCCCAGAAGCAGTGGGCATTGTTGCATTTGGGAATTCTGGCTCTTAGCACGGTTCATTTAAAGCTCTGTATAAGAAGCCATGGAGCCTTCTCCAAAAATTAGCTGGAAGCTGGGCTTAAAACCTAGCAAATTTGGCGTTGTGACAAGTGTTAGTGGTGAGCAGGGATCTGAACATACAGGGAATACTCTTACTCAAGGCTGGTTTCTTACTAAATCTGCTTTCAAATCAGTGCTTAAGATACCCCAAATATGGGTGATCTGTTCTTCAGGCCAGTTGTCTAAATCTTCTGTCTCTTATTAGCTGGTCAAGGTGAGTTTCTTCCATCTAAAGAGCAGCCATCCCAAGCTGTGGAGTAAGAATACCTGTGATTTGTATCCTTAGCCAAGGTGCATCCTGTCACATTTTATATCGGAAACTCTCAGTGTTTGGGAAGTTTCTGGTTACTATTGTCAATGTATCTATGTTTGGGGAAGAAGATTTTTTTTTGAGATAGTTCTTTGCAGAGCAAGAGAAAAATACGGTAATTGGAATATTTGGCCAGCTTATTTGGGCAAAAGGCACTTGCCTGCCTAAAAACAGATGGGCCTCTACTATAATCCACCAATATTTTTATCGAGTAATGAAGTAATCTCATCTGAGCTGTTAAAAATGACAAAGGGCTTCTTCAGATAATTAATGTTCTCAGCATACTTTCATACTACAATGTGGCAGACTATGATGGAAGTCTTCTAGTGAGACAGAGGGAAGAGATGTCTTAAAATTGAGGATTGTGCATATTTTAAAGCATTTTTAGGAACATAAATTTCTCACATGGATAGCTTTAGGAAATCCTCCCACCAGTTTTCTTGCATGTATTTGCAATACACTGAACCTCCAAACCAGTGCTCCTGAATGATACAGAAACTGAATCTCTTTAAAGCAAAATTATTTTTCTGAGACTTTAAGGAATTCCCTTCTAACGCCTGAGCTGAGCCTGGAAGAGTAGTACTTGTATAGCTCTTACTCAGACTTCACAGGAGTAAAATTTCACTGGCTAGCGAAAGCGTTAATAGGTTGCTGTTGGCTTTGCAAATTCCAGGGTTTGCACACAAAAGTGTATCTTAAAAGTGGGGGTTTGTGGGCTGGAGATACTAATAACAGGATTAAAAAATTCACCTGTGATACTTATATACGCACAAAGTCTGCAGGATAGTTCTGCTTAGACAATGTAGAAATCATTAGAGCAAGATTTGAAGACAATGATAATGTGAAAATAATTGTGTGGTGGGTGAACAGAACAGCGAACATGGCATCTTAAACATCAGGGGATTTTTCCTGTGGCTGAGACTTGAGTTTAGTCACATGAACTCTGCTCATCTGGCACCTCTGCCCCATGGTACTTCGTGTTGAGGCTTTTAGATTACAATACACTGATCATTTGTGCTCTTTAACACATTAACCTGTACCTGTGTAAGCCTAAAGGAAACTTAAATTGATTAATCTAATTCGCTTTAGCAGTATGCATTTTGTGGGCATAAGCACTCAAGCCAAGTGAGCTTTCTGAAATACATGCATTTAATGGAGAAAAGTAGCTTCTTTTATGAATTAAGGCTGCACTTTGTTCCCAGTATTTGGTTATAAATATATGCTTTTCTTTCAGTTCTGTTTGTAGGGTGAGAAGTGTTTACTTCTTTAGCTGCTGTAAGACTGCTATGCTAATGCTGCTTGTAGCAGTTTTAGGGAAGGTTTTACTTGGGATGTTAGCTGTGATTTATTCCACCCATCTTTCTTGCACTGTCTTCAACAGGAAACTGGCATAGGCAAAACAGTGAACAGCTTTAGGAAACATGCCACTGCTGGGAATGTAGCTAAATCCCTGGTGAAGCGATGGAAGAAACTTATTCCTCCAGAAAATAAAAGGTAGGTATGGGCTTTTTTTCTAAAGGATTAATTGTGCTGTTGCTTAATTTAATAAAATGCAACTTGGATATATTAGAATAATATTTGGAATGACAAATATGCATTATGAAATATACATGAATGGTAGGAATGAGTCTTTTATAAATTACTAGAAGACAGATCAAAGCAACCAGTGTTGGTTTAGCCAGCCAGCACTCAAGCTTCACCTGCTTTTTGACCAGCACAAGTTCTTAGGTGCTAATTGACATGAGCAGCACTAAGCCAGTGATGGGCAGTGCTCTCCACTCCTCTAGAGAAGTAGGAAGTTTGCTTTTTCTTCTCAGCAATGAGGCTGTTGTTAAATGAAGCATCTCTCTAGTGATTTGGTTGTATACAGGACTTCCCTACAGTATTTCTGCAGACTGAGAAGGGTTTTGTGTGTCAGTGCAGTCACACTCGAAGAGATGTGATTCCTTCTCAGGAGTCAGCCTCCACTGCCATCAGCAGGCTGACTGTGCTGAAGGTGTTTTGCAGTCCTCTGGCAATGGGAGAAGTTGATCTGAGAAAGCTGAAGCTTCAGATTGACTAAGCAGTGCATTTTAAATTTGAAGTTGTTGAAACAACAGGAAAGTGGCATACCAGAGCACACGGGTAATAACAAAATATCCAGGCTGATGTTTTGTACTCTTACCACCTGCAGAACATGTTTTAAATTCTGCCTCCTAGTTATTTCAGGTACTATCTCTGTATTATATAGCATGCAGGGAAACTTGTGTAAAAGCAGTGGTATCAAAAGCATTTTGAACAAATAGTACTATGTGAAACATATTTTCTTATTGATGCTTATGTCCTTACTCTCCCCTTGCTTTGCTCTCAGTTTCTTGTTGCAGTAGTTAGTGGCGCTGGACCCAATGGTGACTCCCTCAGATTTCTGTGCTGATGTGGAAGTAAAATAAGAGCACAACAGAGTGTGGTTCTGGGTCCTGTAAGAATTATGTCACGTGGTGTGATTTAAAGCTTTTGGTTTCACTGATGTAAATAAAAAGATTAATTCTTCAAGAATTTAGCATCAGATGTAGCGTGGGATGTATTTTTTCCTTTGTGTTGCAGTGATCACAGAGGAAGAAAAAATACTGAAAAAGAAAAAGATGAGACAAAATCTTCTGTTTCCAAAGGAACTAAGCCTTCAGAGAAGTCCAAAGCATCTGTATTGGCCTCCAAAAGCTCCAATAGCTCTCCCCTTTCTAAAAAGTTGAATAAGCAGCATACTCATATTGAAAAAAAGCACCGAAATACAGGTTCTGAGCCTCAAAAAGGATGTGATAGTAAAGAATGTAGCAGCAGTGGTTCTAAACATGGTTCCCAGGGTACTGATCCTCAAGCTAAAGAAAGGGCCTTGAAAGAGAGAGCCTCCAAGGGCAGCAAGGAAGGTTCAGAAAAGAGGCGTTCCTGTGTAGCCAGTAAGGATGTATCCCCCACGAAGGAAAGGCCTAGTAAGGATGCTCCCAAACAGGGAGATCCTAAGCAGGTGAAGAAACCAAAACAAAAGCTCGTCACGGGAAGCAAAGCTAAATTACCTAGTGATGAGGAATTTGAGCCCCCTACTATGTCTTTTGAATCTTATCTTAATTATGATCAGGTTACAAAAAAAAGAAAGAGGAAAGCTTGCTCTACAGGTGAATGTCCAAAGAAGCGCAGCGAACAGAAGAGTAGCTCAATACCGCAAAAGACTTCAAAACTTCCTCACGCGGATGGGGGAGAAGAGAAGATCCAAAACTGTGAGGATGATCAGTCAGAAACTCCCAGTAAAAAGGTAAACCACTGCGTGCTTGGAATAATAGCAAATAAGCTGCAGGCAAAGGAGTGTTCTGGTCTATTACTTCCAGCAAAATTAATCTGTGATTAATTTAAGCAACAAATGTGTGGCTGTGACATAGGCCGTGTGGCAATGGCAAATAATTATAATTGGGGCAAAAAAGATTATTTACAGCATACTGACAGCTTACAATCAGTTTCTTATGGTTTTTATGATAACTTCCTATGCAGCAGTGGTATTTAATTGGTATCAGCTAATTGACTTTTTACCCGTAACTTCATTCTTGACCAGTTTGTTTTTTGACTTTAGCAGATGTTGGCATAGCACAGCTGTTTTGTTGGAAGCTGTGGTTCTGTATTAGTTACGGTCTGTAGTGGAAATGAACAGACTCTTCCTTCAATGCATTAAAGTAAACCACATTATTACATGTAAGAGTAGCTTATATGAATTCTTAAAGTGAAATATCCTAGTCCCTTGAAGTGGCAGAAAGCTTAAGTAGCTCCTTTGAGCTGAGGTAGATGTAAACATGCTTACTAATTAGACTTTTTAAATGAAGCCCTTTGTACGCAGGGAATTAGAGGTCTCTTCAAGTCTCTTATCTTTGCTGTGATGTGAAAGCTCCAGGCTTTATTTATTGCACAAGATCTGCGATAGGAATGTCTTCTATCCCAAATAGAGGAATATTAACGGAGAGGCTTGTACATGATAGCAGCATTTGGGAACTAGGAAACTGAGGAAAATCTTGGTAAAATTGAGAGGAAAATGTTGGCTGCTCAAGTTGCAAAAAGTTCTTACAGATACTGAAATGAAGTTTAGAGAGATGCAAGCTTTATGTTGTAAGTGCCTGGCTTATGACTGGAAGACACCCAAGACTTAATTTAGATACTGTATGCAATGCTGAGCATTTGCAGGAACACTAACCAGACTCCTGAATCTTTAAGTCACTTTTTAAGGCGATATCTGGAAGACTGTGTTGCTTATCCAGCACGATGCAGGAGACGAGGTAGAACCAGGTAGAAAGCTGTTTCTTGTCTTTCAGGATGGCATTTAGCTTGCCTTTAAACATCTAACTCTGCTTTTTGTCATCTTGCAGTTTTGTCTCATTTGCTGCATGCCTGTAACCTCAGCAGCGATTTATCTGAAAGCCTGTTAGCTGAACACATCTGCTCCTTTTTTTAATCCCTTATTATGCACTGATTGCAGATACCCCACTAAGTTCCTTTTGTGATGTAGTATCGGTAAGTAGAAGATGAAAGAATATGCTGAAATACAGGAGTAAATCTTAGTGCAGAAAAGCAGTAGTTTTGGTTATCCTAGGTAATTTTGGGGCTTGATTAATTTATTTTGTAGTTTATTTTAAGCCTTAGTAAATCTGAATTTGTAACAATGAAGCGATGTTTCCTTGACTGTCTGCAGACCAAGGTGGCTTCCCTCCAAGATCTTCTTAATACTCCACTGCCTAAATTTCTGCCAAGCATTTTAATCTCATCTCCCCCATATGCTGCTGACTTTAAGGGTAAGTAGTATGTGAGGCTGATAAATGTGAAGCAGTGCATGTTTTTACAGCTCTATCTAGGGTAGTCTTCATCCCATTTCCTAATAAACTATAGTAACTCATCTGTCTGTGGCAAAGAAATGTCTTCACTTGCTCCTCTGTAGAAATCGTTTTGAATCTGAGGAGAGATATAAAGGCTTCCCTCTTACAGCTTGCAAGTAAAGAAATGCTGTAGAAGGTTTCCACAGATGTAGAGGAGGTGTAGATCCTGTAGTCATTCTCCAGGCTCCATTTGTCTTTATCCCTGTCTATGCCTTATGCAACTGTAGTAGAAATTGCCACCAGCTGTAGCTTCAGCCTAGAAACTTGCTAGTATTCTTACTCATAGGTGGCACAAAGTGCCAGTGGTTTTCCCTTGCAGCTCCTGTGAGGTTTCAGTAGTCTCACGTCTCTGTGGGCTTGAGACATCATTGCTATTGCAACTTCTCTAGGATAACCCTGTAACATCAGTAACATGGTGGGCTGGTAACTGAGAGTATCTAGATGTCAGTGAATATCCCTGTTGCAAGGGGAAGGCTAAGGGCCCAGCCTAGATGTGAATCTGACTTGTGTAGACCTGAGCTAGCTAATGTAAGGCTGGTTTGGGTTCATGCAGATAAAATTACATTTGCAATGTAGTTGCTGTATTTCTGTTAGATGTATGAGGGGACCTCTGTAACAGAGTACGTGTAAGGGATCAAACTCTAGCATAATAACATTATATAACATTATATTTCAAGAAGCAAGAATATATTTGTCCTGCCAGGCATGTTTCTCTGAATGTTTAAAGCCCCGTAAAATGTCAGGAGCCAAAGAAACCCTGCCTGATGTTTTGTTTGATTTCCTTAGCGCCTGTTGTGGAAGCACCCCAGCAAGTCAGCGAACCAGTTCAATTCACGGGACGGAGACTGAACTCTAAAATGCAGGTTTACTCCGGGTCTAAACCAGTCTGTCTTTCAAAGATGCTTACACTGTATGAGCAGTGCATCCGAGTGCTTCAAAATAATATTGATTGTGAGTACTTTAAGGGATTTGTAGCAGGCTGTACTGAAAGACTATTTGATTTCTTTTTTTCCTCCGTGCTGGCCTACTAGAAGATACTGTGCCTCCCTACAGACAGTGACTCAGAGCTGGTCAAAAGGCATTTATAAAACTGAACTTACGATCATGCTGAAATGCAGTTTTGTTTGGAGGCCTGCCTCTTTTAAAGCTCCAATTCTTAGTTAAAATATAATGTCCTATGAAGTATAAGCCGAAAAGCCTGCTGACTTTTTTGCCCCTCCAAAGTGTTTGTTCACGTAAACTGGAATGTGTGATCAAGAAACTGTTTATTCCCTTGCGTAGGCAGAGAGGAGAGTGATACAGATCAGTAAAGATGGGGCAATAGCTATTGCAGGATGCTTTCTCCATCCTCAGATAAAAATTACCATTCACTTATGAACTGCTGATTTATAGCTTCATACCCTGACTTCAAAACCTGTGTTCTGTTGGTATTTGCTGAAGTTAATTTGTATTTTTATTTTTTAAACTGTTGGTAAGTGGTGTTACACACCAAGTGAAACAAATGAGCTGCTAAAACTACTGTCCTCTCTTGTAGCACTACATGAAGTAGGAGGTGTGCCCTTTGAAATTCTTGAGCCTGTGCTAACACGCTGCACACCAGAGCAGTTGTTTCGAATAGAGGAATGTAATCCGGTAAACTCTGCTTTGTTAAATTCAGGGAACCACGGAGGACTTGAGGCATCTGTTTCTGCTTTCCTTGCACCCCTCTTGATAAAGATTCTCTGTGTGTTACGCCGTTTTTGTGTCTTGTATACCTATTTCTTTGAGTTCAGCTGTCATCAAGCCTCCCTCTCTCCACTGTCAGGATGCAAAGCATTTGGGAGAATTATTACTGATGACTAAGTGAAAGCCACTGTGGGTGGAAATGTTGCTGTTTTTGAAAACAAGAGAAAACAACAACAAAGAATATTTGCTAGACACAGTAAGAACAAATGTTTTCAGGCTTAAAAACTATTAAGGCTGCAAAGCATACATGAAATCTCACTCCAGATATTTCCCAATTTGCATCTGGTAGATTTCTTATCTGTAGTGTTAAGACTTCAGCTCCACGGTGCATTTGGACATTGATGTTCTGAATGCACGGCACTCCTTAGTGCAAGCTGGCCACTTCTCTGCATGCCTGAAGTTGAGAGCTGGCGTGGCCTGAGCCTGTGCTGAAAACACAAATCTAGCCTGCAAGCATGGCTCATGAACTCAAATATAGAGCTCTGCTCTCTGAAGCTACGTGATTTTTAGACTGACGCTGACATCTCTGTGTGGCACAGTCACGCCTCATGGTGGGGGTACCAGTGAGGGCACCTGGTGGGATTTGTTCTGCACCTTTCTCCACTGGGTTATTGGGCTTTGTCGACAGGCTCAGCCAAGCAAGTAGTCTTGGAAATGTTACTCTTAAATTCTTGATCTTAAAATACCTTGTGTTCAAACTAAGACATTTACAGAAGTGTCTGACCACTTGTGGAAGAAACACTGCCAGAGGGATTTTAAAAATGAGAACCTCCTGGAATATGAATCTTGGCGTGAAATGTACTTGAGACTCTTCAATGAGAGGGAAGAGAAACTGAAGACGCTTACAAAAAACATTCTTTCAGCTCAGTCTGAGAAACCAAAAGGTAAAAAATGTGGGTAACCTGGTTTTCAAAACCCAGTCTCGTCTGTTCTTCTTGACACTTACTGTGTAGTGTTTAGTGGCTTGTTTGCACTGATCACTGATGCTGTGTCTCAGGGAGAAGGCATCAGGTAAGGATGCTGTTCCTTTTGATTTACAGGTTGCCCACAAAGTGAACATGTACATTAATACAGTATGTTAATGCATAATGCTTGCAGGATGCTGTACACGAATCTTACCTTACTGGTTAGACTGAGGATTCTAGGCAACCATACAGAGTGCAATTTTAATAAAAAATACCAAAAAATACAGATACAATTACAAATATCAAAGTTAATGTGAAGAAATACTGTATGCGACTTGCTGTGGTTCAGTTACTACTTTGGTACCATATTCTTTTTTTCTGAATGATTTTTTTGATATTTAAACCTAGAAATTGTCACACAAACATATTCTCAACTGACTTTCAAACATAAGTAAGGAAAAATCACATTCTCTGCTCCTTGCTTCTGTATTAGGCCGGCAAGTGAAAATGGCTTACATGACTAGTGCAGCAAAACCACCCAGGAATATTCGCCGAAAACAAGAAATCCATGGGACAGCAGGACCTGCCACCCAGCTTCATCCCACGGAGAAGTGCAAGTAAGTGTTCTGTCCTGTGCGTTTAATGAGATTAAACATCTCTGTCAGTGCTAAAATTTGTTGGCAAAATATCTTGCTCTTATAAATAGCTCTTGGTTTACTTTTTTAAGCAGCTAGCGGCTAGAAGCTAAGTTGCCTCTTAAGTCTTGTGTGCTCCTCTGCTGTGTGTGCACTGTCACCACGTGTTTCTCCGAGTGCCAGGGATGAATTCATCTTCTCTGCTAGTGAGCGAGCAGCCTCTATTGTTTTCTTCCAGATTACATTAATGCTGCTTGACATCCCGGGGAGATCCCAGTGTTGATGTTTGGTGTTTATAAACCTGCCTAGTAGTTTCACGTGTTCTCCTGTTTTCATAAAATCCCCAGTGAGCTGTCCAGAGTGATATAGCTGACCAGAGTGAGTCTCAGCAACCGTTAATACGCTGGATTGTGGGCTCCCACTTTGGCAGCCTGAAGGAGTGTCTGGAACAGCCAGTCAGTGGCAGTAGCCAACACTAGTCACCGGAGGAACAGAAAATTGGGATTCCTCAAATATTTTCTTTGTACAGCACAAAACCAAGGTCTCCTCCTGACAACTTCATTCAGGGTAGTTCAGCAGCCATGGGAACCAAAGCAGAGATGTGGGATTTGTCCTGCCATTCCTGCTGGCCTGATGAACTCCTCTTAGACACAGGAGAATGGCTGCAACAGGAAGAAAAAACAGCTGTAGCACCAACTTACACCCCCCTTTTCTCTTCTCAACTCTGTGGAGAGACTTTTTATGTTTGTATATCTGTTCTTGTCCAAAAGAAAGTCAGCAGTTTGATTTAAAAGCACCCCATGGGTTGGTAAGTCCATGTATCAGCAGTTGGACTGTAAAAGCAGTGGAGACTATTCACACTGCCTGGATGTGGGCGTCTTGTGCTGCGGTCACTTACTTCACTCTGAGGAGCATTGTGCCTTCCCTTCTCCCCATAGCTTTGGGTGTTCCCTTGTTGGCATAACTGCTCTGCAGCTACCTCTGTCAAAAATGATCCTTTTGAGGAGGGAAAACTTCTAATTGATCTGGATTACTCTTGAATTAGCAGATATGCAGACTGGCAAATATGTAAGTGGAAAGTGACAGGTAGCTGGGGAGTATAAAACTTAAGCTGTTGCAAAGATGATGCAAGACTGACTGACAGTAACCGAGAATGTCAGCAGTCATTGTAAGTAGTTTCTGTCCTCGTGCTGCAGCGTCTGCAGTTGTGCTGAATAATTCTTCACGTGCCTAAGACTGAGCTGACCTGGGCTTATGGGAGAGGGGAGAAAACACACAAACAACAGAAGCCTGGGGAACTGTGTGTATAAACATATACACACACGTATATAAAAACAGAGTCTGCTGATATCAGGAACTTGATTTACAGTTCAGCAGCGTACTGTATTGCTCAAGACAGTGGTGGTATGGGGCAGGAATGACAGCCCACATGTAGGAAATTCTTAAAAAGAGCTTTTACACTGCAGATGATCTCTTTACAGCTGCACCTTTAGGTGATTAAATTAGGAAGCTTCTTTCCAGACTGTTGCTGTTATTGGTGAAAAGATGGTCCAACACCAACGCAGTAGCTTAAGGCACTTCAAGTTAGGCTTCTGCTGTTGGTTACCCTGTGGGAGGTTGTATCTGTTGTGACAGACTAGCCTTCCAGTTTAGGTTCTTCAGTACAGTAGTGTAAATGTCCTTTCTGTCCCACTAACTGCCTGATGTACTCAAAGCCCTGCATATTTTTTTTCACACATCCTAAATTAGGACAAACTGCTGTTGTGTGAAAGGAGCTGCAAGGATGGTCGCTGGTTTGCCTTCTTGAGAAACAAAACTTTGTTTAGACGTGATGAGTTAACTTCTTTGTTTCTTTGAACATGTCCTCTGAAAACCTGTCAGTTTTACTATATACAGCTGAAATTTTCACTTATGAAGCTGGTCTTACAGGAGCTAAAAAGGTCCTGTGGCACACATGTACAGATCCCTGGCAGGCTGTTTGCAGTTCGGCATGCAGTGGTTTGTGTTAACTGGCAGCAGGCCTCGGTGACTGGCTCCAAGGCGTACAAGGCTGCCTGGATTGCTGGGCAGTTAAATGCTGTGTTGGCTTAACTGTTTTACACAGAGCTGATGCCTACTGCAGCCATCCCAGTCCTTGTCCTGTTGCTTGGTGTTTCCAACCTAATATTTAGGGCTAGTTATTGTGCCTTTTCCTAGGCATTTCTAACTTAAAGGAGGAAAAAAGAAAACCTGAAAACTCGAGTGTGAATTTTTCCTAATTTTCTGGCAGAGGGACAATTAGTAGTTAGCTGTATTCAAAACCAAACAAAAAAAAATCACAGAGCAAACTAGAACACAGGCCAACAGCCTATTATGAATCATCATAATACCTCCATCTGTCGTAAATTCAGATAATTTTATTTTAAAGACAAATAAGAGGTATCATCTAATGAATGGAAAAATTGTGCAAGAATGGAAATAGACTAGATGACCTCAAGAGGCCCTTTCTAACCTGAATTATCCTATGATATTAAATGTATCACAGTACTGATGAGGAGACAGACTTGTTAAAATGCTGTGACCTTTTTTATCAAAATGAAATGGAGCAAATAGTAGATTTTTATTTTTTTTAAAAAAGTTAATTTCTTTATTTCATGGTTTTAAAAGAACACGGTTTCCAGAAAGCAGAGACAGAAACAATAATTCATCAAATCCGAATGCTCCTAGCAACAGTAGAAGCTCTAGCTCAAGTGGAACAACTCAAGATGGAAAGAAGCCTATCAAAAGTAAGTGGAATTTCCTGAAATGATCAGAATAATTGCTTTAACTTGCTGGTTGTCAGTGTATGCTTAACATTATGCTACTATCACTTTGTCATTCACATTATGCTGTTAATCCTAACTGATCTTTCTTTTCTTTTTTTGTTGTTGTTAAAGAAATTGCACCAATCATGAGGAAAACTTTAAAAGCACTGAAGAGTAGAGCAGGACGACGATGAAATGAGGATGCATATTGGAAGCTTATGTGAATATTTGTATATCGTGCTACAGCTAACGGAAATAACATTAATGTAAACCTTCCCTGACTTACTGTAGTTAAAATAGTTATCAAATGTTGCAGGAGCAAATGACTTTCAATAAAAAAAAAAATGAAACCCTGGACTCCCTTTGTAGTGCTGCTTCCTTCCTCATGAATGAGGAAAACTGAATTGAAATAAGGTCAGTACCTGCTAGTGGCAAATCAGTTTGTATGGACTTCTATTGATGCTGTCTTTATCAGTTTGTTTCCACATTTGAATAAGCTTTTGATGAAAGCACTTAACCAACCTTGGCAAAATACATCCATGGCTTATATTTTAGGAGGAGGCACAAGGTATATTTAGATACAATTGCAAAGAGGTTTTGGTGTCTCCAGCACAAGAGTCTTTTGGAAACTTGGTATATTTGTTGCTGTAAAGGTTTCCGTAAGGAGACTTCCATATGTTTCTTTCTGTTAACGCCTGGTTTGGTTGGGTGTTAGTTTTTTCCTCTTCTGGATAAAGACAACCTGTCTTATAAGACACTCCTGGAACTCTGCTTCTGACCTGCTAGAAGAAGCTGCTCAGGACAGTGAATGGTGTTTTTTTTCTAGTTTCTGAGAGTCAATTAGCCTGTAAAGGAGAGGTGAGAGGAAACTGTTAAATTTGAATTGCTTTTTTAAAGCAGGATGTATAAACTGCTTGGGTAGATAGGGCAGGCCATGACAGTGAGTTAATGAGAAGCCATGTGTCATTCAGGGACTCTTTCTGGTTGGGACATTGTACAATAATGAAAAACAGACCTCTCGGTGTGAGACCCACTAAAGGCACTAAGAACTTGTGTGGGTAATAGTGTTTTGGGGGGAAAAAAGCAGAAGGGAGGGAAGCCATCACTGTCATCAGCTTGATGTTATGGTCATCTTGTAGGAATCTTACTGACTTCAGAATAATCCCTCTGAGTCTGGAGATGGGAGAAGGTTTGTGGTATGCTCTGATCTGCTACTCTGAGTATGCTGTGAAGAGACCTAGCTCACAGCCTTGAGGATGGGCCCCTTGCGTTTGAAGTGAAAAGCTGTCAGGTGTTAAATAGCTGTCCTTCCAGGAGTTACAGGCTGCTGAGGTTTGGGGTTGGTCTATGAATGGGCTTGCTTTTAGGAATGAGATACTTTCTAATTACTTCATTTAAAATAGTTCACTTGCATGAATCGAAAGTCAGGCTTTGTCTTAATGGCATGGCTTTCACATGGAGGGATTATTTCTATAGACAGCAAGTAGGTTTTCTTTCTAATCTCATACTTCTGTAGGGCTCTGCATTCTGAAACAAAGGGTAAGACTGTTGTGAAACCAGCAGCTGTCTCTTTTTCAAGAAAAATGTGAATTTCCTCAATATTCTATTCTTTTTTTTGAATAAAGAAAAAATGTTGCTACTAAAATTGGCTCTTATCAGTCTGCTAAGGTAAGTCACCCATACATAACAGCTTGTGTAAATGCTCTATTTATAGAGGGATTTTAAGTCAGTAGGTGTGCTAGTGTGTCATGGTTTACTGGGCAACGGAACAAGGACAGGTTTTTCTTTGTGTGTTATAGTTGCCCTTTTAGTGCAATGAATGAAAGATGAGAACAGGAATGTTGACCCGCAAACTCTTGTGTGGGTTTTTTTCTGTCTCTGGGTTCAAATAAGCATCAACTAGTAGGAGGGCTGTAGTGTTTCTCATCCACATCAGTGAAGAAAACTCCTGGGAGGAGCTGCTCAGGATTCAAACATGGCTAAACAGTCGGTGTACCACCCGTTGTTCATCAAACACTCTGGTCATCATATAGTTGCTAATCAGTTGGTGGCAGAAGTTTAGCTCAACTACAGGCTTGTATCACAGGTGGTGTGAGTTGTTGGAAAAACTCTGGTTTTATTTATACTTTTTTCCTGAATCACTTTTTATTTGCTATAGATGTTACTGGTATCCTTTTGTACAAGAGACAAGAATGCCATAACAAAGCCTTTTTTTTTGGAATTGAGCCTTAAAGGACACAGCTGTTAAGCCAACATTTTGCACAGCTGTAGATGACAGGACTGCAGCCCCAGGAGATTAAAGATAAATGGTTGTTTTAACTGGTAAGCCTGTTAGTTGCAGGGCTAGTTCAAGTAGGAGAACTCTTCCTATGCTTGATGCTGATGGCAGAGCTGTGTGGAGGGCAAATTTGACTTAAAAATAAATGGAATTTAATCCATCTTTATAGAATATCTATAGAGATCTCCTTGCTTTCTCTGACTTCAAAGGGCATAGACCCATCTCTGGTAAGAAGGTAACTGTACAATCAGTTTTTTTTCCTGACAATTTCTATATTTGAGAATACTGCAGCCAGGCAAATCTCTTTAAAGCAAGGTAGTCTGTGCTACAGTCATTTTAGACTAGGGCTTTTGTTTCACTTCAGACTTGCTCTGATCTGTTCCTGCGGACTGGTTGCCCAGCTCAGACAGGTGCGCTCTTGGAATGTGTCTTCCTCTTTTTGTGGTTTGACGCTGCTTCATGGTGCAAATCAGTTTGCACAGAGCTAAGTAGAAAGCTTGCTGCAAAAGCATACCCTTTATACCCTTTGAATCTGAACTAACATGCTAATGTTGATGCTTTCTTAGTCTCTTACCTTCCATGCTGTTTGCAGTTATGCTACTAAAGGATAGTTCTTAGCTCTGCGTATTCTTAGCACCTACCCAACAATACAGTGTTATTGGAATATATTGGCCTGTGGCAGATCATCTTCCTTCTGCTGGATCCATGGAAAACATTGTTACTTGTAATCTGCTCCCCAGTCTGGTTGTCACATCTCTCTTCCTGATGAGTCCTGTATTCTCCTGTTGTGCGTTCTTGCGTGTGGCTCTGAGCTTCCAGGTAGAGAGCTGAGCCTGACTGAGGGCAGCTTGGAGGAAGAGATGACCTAAGATCCTCAGCAGGTGGCTGCTTTGATGGAAAGTGGAAGATCCTGAGTGTGTGATGTCCTGCTCTTCCTTAGTAACACACTGCAGCTCTAAGTGCTTCTGGAAAATCTTGCAGCGTTTCATCCCAGCAGTAAAACTGCTTTTTCCTCCATGTCACAAGCAAGTTCCATGTTCATTTCTGGCAAATTAAGTAAGTAACGGGAGAACAAACATGGTCGCAAAAGGAAAGCCATGATGTTGTGGAAAAGACCACAAGTGAAGGAGACTTCTTAAACTGTCCATTTCATGCACAAAACCCACTTTCCACATCCTGCCAGTGTTTCATAGCATTCACAATGTTTGTCTTCTGTCCTGTTAGTGGTTGAGCCCAAGCAGAAAGCTCAGCCTGATTGCCTGATTGCTGCTCCATTTTAAAATAAGGACGCCTGATCCTACACTTAAAACAGACCTTATGGTAGGAGGAGAAAACACAATTTTGAGGTGAAGTGTTCTTCAGAGACCTTGCTCAGAGGGCGTGTGAAGCTCCAGGAGCTGAGCTCTTCCCAGGGACCACAGATGTTCAAATTTCGGGTTAAGTCCTATCCTAAAGCCAGGAAGGGGTTCAGGATTTGGCATGATCCTTCTGGAAGAATTTGGAGAGCTCAGTGGACGCGGAGCCTTGTGTGTAGTCTCATCAGTTGTTGCTGTCCTAAGGATCACTGTCTGAGGTGCTGCTAATGTGCATGTGTCCATGACTGCCATTGTACCTGTTTTTTTCCAGTTTTTCAGATTTCTGGTAGCCATGGGATAGTCTCATCAGAGGGCGAAGGATCCCCTTCACATGATGTAAACCTCAGACTTGCCCTCTGAAAGCTCAGGATAACGTCTGTGCCAGGATTTAGTGTGTTGCAAAATACTGCTGGGTTGCAGAGGAAGAAAGAGTGCACCTTGGAGCATGTACTGAAAGAAAATGTGGCTGACTTCTTTTTTTCCTTCATTGGCGGGGGGGGGGGGGGGGGGGGGGGAAGAAGGTGAACTGGCTTTGCCTCAGCTACCTGCTCTTTCCATAAGACAGACACGATGTTTGGGAGGGTGGTGGAAGGCCGTGGTTAGATGGCCTCCCATCTCCCCTGCACTGACCAGAGGTCTCCCTCCTCCCGCAGAGCTGCCGAGGGCAGTGCCTACAACAGTGCTTATCAAGGTCTCTGCTGTGCTTACAACAAGTATTGCCACCAGAGGAACCAGGTCTAGTTTTCTCTAGGTCTGTAATGTTTGCTTGTGGCAAACTTAATACTGCCGGGCAGCTGAAGAAGTAGCTTATTCTCCTGGTTCACCAGCTATGGGAGAAAGCCTGTCTTCTTGTTCTTTACAGCCTGAATATACGGTGTGTTTCCCCCCCCAGTAACATTCATATGAACAATTCTCTCTAGCCCCCAAGCTATTTCCTGTCTGATTTGCTGACTCAGTCAGGGACACACTTTTGACTTGGAGTTGCAGGTTTTTCAGAAAATCGATATAATTTGTGGTAAAATGGGATTCAAAACAACAAGACAGAATAAACCTTTGCAGCTATGCAAAGGAGTGTGTTAATCCCAGAAGACTTGAGAAGACTGCTCCTGCAGATGAGCATATGAAGCCTAAATCTTATAGCCTGGAACCAGGTAGATCAGCAAAAGCTGGTTTCTGTAAAATGGCGCATCCTGGGAATGTCCTGGAATTGGGTGGCTAAAGGTCATGTACGTCCAGCCCTCCTCAACTCCCTCACCAATGTAGTCCTAGACAAATACAGCATTAAAGTGAAGCTCAGAATTGCCAGGACTGTCAAATAAAATATAGTATGAGGCTGTCAGTTTTCCAGAAATGAAGCATCTAACGTTTAGAAAATTACACAATTTTTAAAGGTTTGAGCATCCGAAAGTCTTTTGGATTCAGAAGAAGAAAATATTCAGGTCAGGATAGTGGGGAAGCCTTTTTCCTTTTTTTTTCTTTTTTTTTTCCCCCTTGAGATCAAAGACTGAAATCCCTGCTTTAAACATGAAACTAAAAGTCATGAGCATCGTCTTTGTAGATTAAGCCCCAAATGGTGTGCTTGCTGTGGGAGGCACCAGAGGAAGCGCTCAGCAGAGTATGTTTTGTGAGTCCTGTTTACAGATAAGATGCCTATCCTCATCCCTGGGGACAGACCTAAAAAAGGCACCAGCTCAGGGAGGGGGCTGCACGGCTCTGGAAATGGTTACATAGCTGTCCTATGGAACTGCAGGTGGGAGACAAAGCTGTTTGCCACTTCTCCTGTCCCTATCCCTGGCTCTTTGCAGTATGGTGGAGCCTGCAGGAGAGGAGATACTGCTTGCCAGAGCCTGCAGAAGCAGGAAAATAGGTGTGCGGGCAGGAGCAAGGAGGAGCGAGCTGCTGCTTGCCTCTGGGAGAAGGAAGGAGCCTACTTCCCTTCAAGAGGGGAGGAAGCTGCTGAGACACGGCTGGGGAGCTGCGTTACCTCTCTTTGAGGTGCTGACCTCTCTGAGGGGAAGAAGTTGGAGCCGTGTCCTCGTGCCCCTCTGTTCCTTAAATTTCCTGTCCCTTTTCCCTGCATGAGGCACTTTCCCTTCTTACAGCTCTTCGCAACACTCAGTGAGCTCTCTGCTTTTCTCTCCCACGGATGTGCTCCAGCCAGCTCTCTGCAAAATACATTTCCCATAGTTACCTATGTTGGCGTGCTTTTCAGAGCTTTCAGACCTTTCAGGCTGGAAGTTAGACAATTAGTCTGTCTGAAATTTAGATAAACACTAAAGTGCCGCATTAAAGTGTGACTTCTCAGAACATTAGTATTGTGCCGGAGTGGTGCTGACAGCTGAAATCTGGGTTTGGGCGTTGAGAAAATCAAGGCAGAGAATGAAATGCTGCAGAGAGGTCCCAGGGGCTCATGCACGAAGCAGCAGCTCCAGGTTTCCAGCAAGCCTGAGGCCTCAGCTTGCTTGTGCTGTTGAGGGGTGAACAGTACAGACCCTGACTCAGGTAATCACAGAATTGTAGGGGTTGGAAGGGACCTCAAGAGATCATCGGGTCCAACCCCCCTGCCAAAGCAGGCTTCGTAGAGCAGGCTGCCCAGGTAGGCGTCCAGATGGGCCTTGAATATCTCCAGAGAAGGAGACTCCACAGCCTCCCTGGGCAGCCTGTTCCAGTGCTCCGTCACCCTCACCGTGAAGAAGTTCTTTCGCATGGTGGTGCGGAACTTCCTGTGCTCTATTTTGTGGCCATTGCCCCTTGTCCTGTCCCCACAGATCACTGAAATGAGGTTGGCCAAATCCCTCTGTCTCCCACACTTCAGGTATTTGTAAACATTGATAAGATCCTGTCAGTCTTCTCCAGGCTGAACAGACCCAGGTCTCAGCCTTCCCTCATAGGGGAGATGCTCCAGGCCCCGTATCATCTTTGTTGCCCTCCTCTGGGCTCTTTTCAGGAGATCCCTGTCTTTTTTGTACCGGGAAGGAGGAAGTACTCTGTGTGGCTCTGAAGCTGAAGGATGAATACGCCGGTGACCTCATTACAGCAAGGAGCTAAGGGCCCTGTGGTACAAGGTCGTGATGTTTCTTGGATGGTCACCACCGGCCAGTTGATCACCTGGGCAGCCTTCCAAGCTCCCCTCTTTGGTAAGGGGGCATCACATCACTGGGAGGTGTGCAGCCTCGTTGACCTATATTTTCATAGCAAAAGTGATTTTGTGCTTTAAGGAGGAGAGGAATACATGAAGAAATAAGGCTTACGTTGCTGCTCAGGCCTCGCCACCTACTCTTCTCTTTGGGCCTAAAGAGTTGGGAAAGGTATGTTTTCTGAAACCTGCTTTCCCCGCGACAATTTGGAGGACAAATATTTTTAGAACAGGCAGAAAGTAGAAACATTAAGAAATTGCTTTATTCTAGGAGCCTTAATAAAGGACTTGGATTGGATTCGTAATGATCTTTAGAAGAGGTTAAAATTTAATGTTCTCAGAAAGATGCTGGTGCCTAACAAAGGCAGTGTCCTCAATCTCCACCAAATGCCATTTCCAGGAGTCGCCCTGTCTGGAGAGCTGCACCGGTGTGTTTCCCCTGCTGTTCAATGCAGTAACCTGCTTTTCGTTACCGAGGGCTCGGAGCTTTGGCCTGCCTAACCGGAGAGGCTCAGGGAAGAGGATCCTTGAGAAAACCTTGGGCTGGGTCTGCTGCTGAGTTACTTCATCATTCACCGTTATCAAAACTTTCAGTGCAAAATGACAGAGTATCTTGTTTATAATCTGTATCAAGAGTTCTGTGGAAGAACTCCTGTGATGTGCATTAAGCATTTGTCTCGGCTGCTTGAGTAAGACTGAGCTATATTTTGCATTTAACATTGAAAACAGTGTTATTTCCTCCAAATTATGGCACTTATGGCACAGAGAGGATCTTCTGAGGAAAAATCAAGTATGTGACAGACCGTGCTTTTGGTCCTGTGCTGTGCCCGGCACTCTGCTTTACGTTCTTCGTGGCTTTTGGTAGTTAAAACCCACCGAGTTGCTGAGCTTGCAAGGGATAAGATACCTATTTGTCCTACCAGGCTTTTTCGTCCTGCTCTGAACAGAGTGGGGCTGCCAGCCCATCGCAGCGACCCGTGTGCTGCTGCTGGGATGGAGAAACTCTGCCCTGTGAGCTGCCTTCTCCCTGCAGCCGCGGCTATGGCCTGCTTACCTAAGCTTAAAGGTGATTTTTTTTTTTTTTTTTAAGGCTGTCATACTCTGGTTTCCAGGCAGCAGAATTTGACAAGGATTATGACAGCAGGAAGATGACTGCACTGCTGTGTGAGCACAGCCCTGAGGAGGATGAGGAGGGAGGCTGGTGCCTCCAATACCTCGTGAAGCCCACCTCGTGCCTCTGCTCATTCGTCCTTCCAGCCACTGCCCCAAGGCCTGCAGGAAGCTGCCCTCCTGGGTCAGCAGGGCCTGGACGTCTGCCTCCTGCTTGAGCAGTTCAGGAGAGCTGGCAGCTGGGCTCCTGCTTCCTCCTGAAGTTCGTCACGGTTTGGTTCTGCAGCTCCCTCGAGCAATTAGACAAATGGAGGTCCACGTCATTTCCTCCTAACAACCCCCGTGTGAGCACCCTGGTGTGCTGTTTGCAAGTTTTTTTCCCCCTCAAGATAGATGCCAAACCACAAGCATGGGCAATCTTAAAAATCAGAGAAACATCAGGCTAATCCCCAGCCGTGAGATTAAAAATAACGCTGTTTTTTTGGACTGCCATCCAAAATGCTAATGGAGCTATTAGCGTTGCCAGCTCTCCCCGTAGCACTGAGCGAGATGTTTTACCTCTTTTCTGCCCAAAACCTCCTGGTGTTCCCAGCCTCTCTGGGGAACCGAAAAGCTGATTAACCCTTGTGGTGCCATCACCCTTACCCTCCTTGTTCCTCCCTCTTGCTCCCTGCCTCTTGATCGTGTTGTAACCCCTCCTCTTCCAGCTCCTGGTGCAGTGTGGCAACACAATGCTCTCTGAAGGAAAAACCTTTGCAGGGTGCCCTAGTATGTATTCTACCTCTTTTCGTGTTGAGCACACTTGCTTTTCTTTTATACCCCTCATTTTCAGGGTGCTGCCTTAGCTCCCGTGTTGAAAACATTCCCTGTTCCACAGCACAGGTAATTTTACAAATGTGTTTCAAGTGGCGTTTCCCTTCTGCAGAGAGCTCCTAGAGGAGGTCAAAGCTTCCCAATTCAGAGACTCAGCTGCCTGCTGCATAATGGATCCTGAAATAATCAGGATGCTGTTGATATTCTCAAAAACCAGGCTATGTTTGCTATCTTTGAGTGTTTGCTCTTACTTTTTCAGGCTGCTAAATTAGTTTTCTTCACACTTTGACTAGCCGGTTTGACGTTCAGTGTGAAATAGGTGGTTGTGTTCCTGAGTGCAGATGCCAGGTTCAAACTCAGACTCAAAACGTCTGATTTAGTCTTTGAAAATGGGACTTTTTTTTTTTTTTTCCCTCCTGAAGCCTGTGTGTGTAGGCTGAAGAGGAGCTGGAGCTGTGGGGGAGGCAGGGAGGCTGAGCCGAGCATCGTCAGCATCATACCAGGAGCTCGGATGCCTTTTTGCAGCTTTTTAAAAAGACTTTTTCCTCTATGCTATTTTATTTAGTGGAGATGAGATGGTTTGGAGTGGTGCTAGCCATGCTGATTTCCCTACAAGAGCAGTACCAGACCAGTTTTTTGGAGGTCTGGTGGCTGTGGCGTGTTTCTTTCTGGGCATGTAGACGCATATAAGACTGGAAATCATTTCCTGAGCTGCAATCAGGTATCACCCATGCCTGTTTCTCCATCACTTTTTGTTACTGTAAAATAGGAGGAGGATTTGCTAGGGGGAAGACTTCCTCGAATGCCTTCCAAGAGCATCATTGCTTGGCATCCGGGGTACCTAAATGCATCCCCTTGTCACACCCGATCCTGTGGTGCAGCCCTGTGATTTGCAGCGTGGCCACAGCAGGCAGGAAAGCCTTCCCATTTCCTTCAGGGTGAGGCAGCAATTCCCTGGGGAGCGCTGATGATGCTCTGCCACTTTCCACTTAGGAAAATGTAAGCACGAGAGGCTGAAGGAGAGTGACGCTGCTTTCCAGATATGCCGCCGCACATTTGCGTTGGGGCTGTGAGGTTCACTGCTTCTCTTCGTGGGGAGCCCCATCAGCTCTTTGTGCTTTTCCTCTTCACCTGCTCTGAATAGCAAACAGCATCTGAAAGTCTCCTGCTTGCATGAGACAACGCTTACGACAAAATAGGTGGCTCAGAAAGTCAGAGAAACCTGATGGTGCTGGGCCACAGAGGTGGGCATGCTCGCTTTATGGGAACATCCATGGGAGTTATCCATTAAATCCCCCAGACTTTGGAGAGTAAACGTGAGTGGAGATATTGACTCCTAAGCTGTGCTGTGGATGGACTGGGGAGGATCAACAGGATTGTGTGCAGGATTGAACTCAAAAAAATAAGCAGAACCCTTTCAATCTATGCTAATAAATTCAGCACTTGCAATTTATTCTGCAAAATTTACGCTGGAACCTGAGAAAAATAGGAATAGCAATATCCACTTAGGCAATCAGGCAAATTGTTTATTTTGCAATATTCACAGTCCATTAAGTTCAATAGTTGTACCAAAAATCCACTGTCACCGATCTGGAAAAACAAAGCTCCGTGATACACATCTGTTATTTCTCAGTATGGTAAGGATGGTTGCATTCAGTAGGACTTCAAAATGCAAGCCGCTCTGGTCAAAGTTAGATAAATCTCTTCAAAACACAGCATACATCCCCTCGCTATTTTCAAACCCCAGCAGGAATCAGCCAGCAATTCTCAGCCTTATATTTTTTGTCTTATTACGGACAGCTGGTTTTCATCCAGCTGATGGGCTCGGGGTGATTCAGAGAAAATGATGTTGTAGAGTCTAGCTTGTTTAAAAAAAAATAAAAAAAATCCATATCCTTCCTTTTCAACCTATGGAAGATGAAGCATGAGTGTTACTATTTTTTTTTAAGGTATTTAACTAAAAAGAACATTTTAATGCCCTACAGAGCAGAGGGAGGGAGGAGTATTTTGGTACCTCCCCAGACATAAGAGTTTGATGCTACTGGCAGTAGTGGCTATGTCAGTTTTGTACAATTGGTAATACTGAAATACGTATTTTCTGTTGTTTTTTACCTGTGGTACTTACGCAAACAACTTTTTTCACTGGAAGTAGAGAGGAGAATATTTTTGCCCTTATGCCTCACAGCTGAAAGCAGGCATTTGAACAGAAATTACACACATGAGAAGGAACTAATGTGGTGGTTTTGTCGTTTCCAGTCTGCGTACAGTAGGGTTTCTGTCTTTGATGGACTGGTGAAAGGAACGGAAGGATGAATTGCTTGTCACCATATAATCTGTCAATATATAATTTGTCAACACATAATCTGAGTCAGCCTCTGGAGAAATAAGTACATGCTTCGTGGTTGCATTCATAACGAATTCAATGAAATGCAGATATCTTGTACAAAGCCAGAACAATCTAGCTGTAAGATTAAGCTAATTGAAAAGATCTCTCTAATTTCAGGATGAAGTTCTTGTGTGCGGGCAGGAGCTCTGCGTCAAAAATTCGGCACATGGAGCCATTGTAGGACAAAACGAGCCCTGAAGCTCTTGTATTGACGATATTCACTGACTTTGGCAATCCTTTGCATTGCAGCACAGGTTGCAACACCTCTCGGAGCTCCGAGCCACTTTTCCCCACCTGTCCCTGCCTGCTGTCTGTAATTTAGCTGCTCCTCATGAGCTGCTCTACGAAGTTTATGTAATTAAAATTACATTTGGAGAGGAACAAAGAGGAAAGGCAAGCAATTCAGTTTGACTGGGAACCTTGACTCGACTTTGCTGAACGCACTGTTTAAGCATCTGCTCCAAAAACAATGTGCCTTTTACCAATAAGTAAAATCAAGTCAGTAGCTGTGTATGGCACTAATGGCCCAGAACAGATATGAGATATTAGAGAGGCAGAGAACAGCAGCAGTAATGGGGAAAATAACCTGAATTTCTCACTCTTGCTCTTCGCTTCCACATTACGCCATCAAGGATGTCAAGAGTTTATATGCTGTTAGCCAGAAGGCATGGCCACCCCAAATACTGCCTATAATACAGGAACTTTTAATATAAAGATGCAGAAATCCGTGATGGGATTCTCATTCTGCTCTTCCTAAGCCCCAAGCGAGAGAAGAAAAATGTGCTGTAATCCTGGAAGAGTCAGTCCTAGAAAACTACAGCTCTCCTTCAAAGAGAGTAATGGCAGTGCTCACCATGCTCGTAGCTCTCTCTATTTTTTTTCCCCTGAGCTCTAAATAGTTTCCAAGTGCTAAAGCTGTACATTTTTAAACTCTAAGATATGGCAACGTGAGCTCATCAAAACTGGCATTGCTGCAGAGTTTCTTCCCTCTTGCCGTATGTTCCTGGGCCCTTATTTGCACCAAGTTGAGGGTTTTCCTGATTTAGCAGTGAGCCAAATTGGTGGCATTTTTTTTTTTTTTAAAAAAAAAACCTTCCCAAACTGCTGACCAAATGTTTCCACCTCTTTTCTTGAATCAGATCTAGTGCGCTTGTAGTATGCAGTATGTTGATTAGGCATTCAAAGTCAATGAAATAAAAAACTCTCCTTTTTATATTTTTCATACTGGTTTGAAATACGGTGCTGCTGCAGGCAATGCACAGGAAGGCCTGGGCAAGGGGAGACGAAGGAGAAGAGCATTTTATTTGGCAGCAGCTTACAACTGAAAGGCTTGGGGTGAAGCATGGCTTGGGATGGCCGAGTGACCTGAAGCCCTCCGAGAGGTGTCCCAGGCTGTGCTGGCGAGCCTCAGGCTGTGCTGGCACCTCTGCTGACCACACAGGTGTTGGGTTCAGTTTCTGACAGCGGTTTGTACCTAGCTTGACCGACTACTGTGGTCAGCCCAAGTGAAAAAGAGAAGTGAGAGAAGGTGGAGACCACACGAGTCCCTATATCATATGACTGTGACTGTGCTCTCAGTCATATGGTCTGAATTTTGGGGTGGTGCTGTGTGGAGCCAGGAGTTGGACTCGATGATCCTTGTGGGTCCCTTCCACCTCGGAATACTTTATGATTCTGCCCTCTGACCTGCACCATGCACACCACGCCGAAAGCTGCTGGTGGGAGAAGGTCTGGAGCTCTCTTGTTCCCTGTGCCTTCGGTACGGGACTTCGTGGGTTCAGAGCTTCGAGTTGTGTGAAGAGCTACCTGACAAATCTTCAAGGGATTTCTCTGGGATGTATAAATATAGTCCTGCGTGACACTAGTTCAAATCAACTTTTGAAGAAGTTGAAGGTTTTGTTTTGTTTTTTCAATTCTGCAATATCTGGTTTTAGGCGAGCTGTTACTGCACACAACGACATTGTACAGCCAATCTCCAGGGAAAATCAAGCCCTGTAAATGTGCAGAAGTGGTCCACTTCCTCTAGAAGTGACTCTAATTTTTACATATCTTCATTTTATTTCTGCTGTGGTTCACACAAGGCACAATTTTCTTGTCCTGGGTTGTTATATTTCTGAGTTATCAGTCATTGCAATTTCATGACAAAGCATGAATTCGATCTATTAATATTTTAGTTTCTATCCTACAACATACATTTGGAAACGTGATTAATTGCTACAATTGCTCTATAAATATGACAGTAATAGGAGCTAGGTGTAAATATTCCAACTGGTGCATCTAAGGCTAAATTATTCATCCTGTGGTGCAGGTTGCTTGCTGTACTGATTGGTTCCAGAGGGACTGGTTACTTACTAAGGGATTTCTAACACTCACAACCATGTTTACTATCCGTAGCTAAATAAGAGATTTAGAGGCTAGCCTAGAAACGTGATGGGTTTTTATTATAATTTTCTTGAAGATGTAAATGAAAGTGTAAGTCTGTCATCACGGGGAAGCAGAGAAAGGAAAGTGAGGGAATATTCTTGGCAATTACTGGGCAATACTTACCGAGACCGCCCCAAAGAGCTTGCTGCAGCCACAAGCCTTTTATTATGAGGACTTTACCCCAGTGCAGAGAGCTTACGTAAAAGCCTTTGCTCCCCACGCGACCTACTTTAGGTCTCTGTGAAGTGCAGAAATTTGGCGTAAACGGTCAGGTGTTTCTGCTACAAACCCAAATCCTTCGCGAAAATCCCTGCTATAGCGTTCAGCCACTGGATGTCCTCGTTTTCAAAGGTCTGCAGCGGCTGATCGGCTGGCGAGCCACATGTTGTTGACGGTTTGCAGAGCGTTGCATAAAGATGTTGTGCGCGTGTTGCACGTTGCCAAACTCCAAGCTTACCACCCATAAAGCAATAAAATGGGTTTCACTTCTCAGGGCTATTAAACTCCTACTGCATGCAGAACATGTGTTAGTCTGCTCCGTCTTTCTCTCATTTTGATGACTGATCTACTTATTTATGTAAAAGCTTGCTTTGCAGGACTCTTGCATGCTTAAAGCTCTACATTTCTTCCTCTTTGCCATGCTACGTTTGCTAGAGGTTCCCACAGCTTTTACTGTGCGTTCTGGCCACAGCTTGATTTTTCCAAATTCCTTTTCAAGGGTGCACCCCGCTGCTGGCAGGAGCCGGTGTTGCTGACAGCAGCAGCAGCAGTGCCGGCACCCGTGGGCAGCCCTGATCTGACCCCATGAGGACATCACTGGTGATAGGTGATGACGTTCTGTCCATGCCAGGGACCGCGGCTGCCCTTGCCATGAGAGCCAGGCCTCTGTTTTTCTCAGAAGAAGGCCTCCTTCCTCCTGCAGCTGGCAAGACATCACCACCCACCTTTTCTTTGCTGCAGGCTCCCGTGCCTGCACCATCATGGAGGGTGCTTCAGCCCG
Organism: Anser brachyrhynchus; assembly: GCF_964034855.1. NCBI lineage: Eukaryota > Metazoa > Chordata > Aves > Anseriformes > Anatidae > Anser > Anser brachyrhynchus. The sequence continues at coordinate 101,229,545 of NC_137696.1, read as the reverse complement.
AGCTTCCCCTGCAGCTAAAGCACTCACCCAGCCTCCTCTTTCTCGCAGATCTGATGGGATCATCTTTCCTGCCAAACATTCCTGTCTTCTGATTATTATTTGATATCGCTTGTCAAACACTCTCCAACAGTTTATAATAATCTAAGCTGGGGGAAGGGTTGGCAAAGGGATGTCCGTAGCTGCGCCTGGATTTCATGTTTGTTCATAAAATGTGAAGAAAATGCTCATGAAAAATCTCACTGTTGGTTTTTTTTTTTTTTTTTTTAGTTTTAAGTTGCAAGAAAAAAAATCATCTACTTAGCTGTCAGCCTTTTAATTTTTCTAGCTTAAGCCACTGTTAAACCACATTGTCTTCCCAACAATGGGGAAGCTTGTGCTGTGTAAACACGTTTGAAATTGTGACAGCAAGTTTTGCCAGAGGACAAACTCGGTAGGAAAATTAAGGCTGGACTTCTTTTCCTTATAAAGAAAACTCTTCTTCTATTATAAACAGACATACTTGCACCAGATATGTTTGCTTCATGTACCAGCATGGTAGTTCCGCTCTTCCCATGCTGGTGCATGAGGCTTATCTCCAGTAAGCATCAGCCTCCATAGCTGCTCAAGTCTCCTAAGGTGACCAGGTGTGTGTTTATTTTTCTACTTGGTAATCTCTCTTTTTGGTGTTCAGCATTTGATGAGAGCTTCAGAAAGAGGTAAACATGTTATCTTTCCAAACACAGCTCTGCAGGACTGATTAGGTCCTTGTGGAGACTCATTCTTATACACTGGAAGAGGAATGGTGCCTAGAGCTTCCCGTGTGGGCAGAGACCCAAGGTGCACATAAGGGGACAAATCCCAGGATTCAGAGTCCAAATTGATAATCATGCCGGTTTCCAGACTCTGAAACAAACCTGGCATTCAAGTAGGTGGGGAGAAAAATTCAGAAGACTAGAAAATACAGAGGAGGAAAGAAAACTCCTGTGGCAGATCCGGGGGATGTGATGCTGGGTCACGATGTCATTGCCTTAACCCCAAGTACACACCGAAGCTTCCCTAAGGTGGAAACTAGCACAGTGTGGTAGGAGCATGCTGCTTTGTGGACACAGTGAGCAATGGAGAGCAGCTTCAGAAGGAGCTGTGTGACAGACAGAGTCACAGGATCACAAAATAGCTGAGGCTGGCAGGGACCTCTGGAGATCAGCTGGTCTAGCCCCTGCTCAAGCAGGAACACCCAGAGCAGGGTGCCCAGGCCCATGTCCAGGTGGCTTCTGAAGATCTCCAAGGAGTTCTCCCATCCTTTGGCAGCTGAGGAACCACTGCAGAGTCTCGTCACTGTGCTTGGCTGGAAATGAGCCATCTCTGCTTCTGTTGTGGGACTAATCAGGCCAGGGGAACAAATTAGATGACATGTTTCTGCCCTAGAAACTGTAACGCTGCTGTGAAATTTGCTTGCCTTAGGCTAATGATGCTGAAGGTGCATCTAAAGTATTGTGTCTCAGAAAATTCTGCTGTTAAACTGCTTGGAAGTGGTGACAATCTTCAGCATGCTCAGATGACGTACTCTTGAAAGAACAGATTTATTGACCCTTTTCTATTGTTCTCAAGGGCAATTGGGTCCATGCTAACAGTGGTGGTGAATATGCATAAGAAGTGGGGCTGGAGCCCATCACCAATGTTCTGAGAACCTGAGCAAGCTGCAAGCTTTCCCTGTTGCACCCATGGTCATCCCTGAAGAGCTGAAGCTCACTGCGATTTTGGGGGACCCACCTGCTCTTTCTTCCTGTAGCTTCTGAAGATTTGATTGGAAAACTTGGGATGCTGCTTTTAGTCATTGTGAAATCTGAGAATTGATTTGTCGTGCTGGAAAGAAGTAAAAGGTTTTGCAAGCGGCAAACCCTAGATTTACAGGGAACACGGGATATTTTTTTCTGCTTACTATGAGAACTCAGATGCAGCTGAAATGAAAAATCAATAATTGATCTACGTCCATTTACAGATACATCAACATTTATGTAGGCTGGGAAACCTTATCCCTGTGTGCACATTTTCCTTTTAAGCAGCTTGTACTCCGTCTGCCTGTGAATACATCTGCTCTCATCGCACAGGAGATGCTAGGATCTTCTAGGAATGAGCTGGGGGCCTTTTTTTTTTCCCTCCAGTAAGAGGACTGACAAGATAAGCTGCTGAACTGCTACACAGCTCGTTAGATAAGTGCGGAGTCCTTTAAAGCTCAGGATGCAACCAGGATTTACCTCTTGAAAAAACAGCAGCTTGTAGCTGCTGTTTAAACAGCACAGGGTAGCTTGCATGGGTAACAAATCTGCCTCAAAACAAGCAACATAGATGTGAAATGTAAGGTCGCAAAAATCAAAAATAACCTTTTTTTTTTTTTTTTTTGGCTGAGGTGCTATAATGTGGAATGAGGCTGAGGAAACATACTGTGATTCCCCCTGTTCGCTGCTCGGTGTCACAGATCACAGGCTGTGCAGCCACGCCAGGCTGCAGGTCACGTGCCTTCGTTCCCTAAATAGAGAAAATTCCCTGCTATGTTGTGACATACCTGAGAAGAATTTCACTTTTGCTTCGTCTGGTTAATGAGCAAAGTGTCTTGCAAGGAGCACGTCTCAAGGTCTCTGCTCCCAGTGCTGTGCTGTGGGACACCCCACATTTCCACAGCGGAGAGCAGGTCCCGGCTGCGGGAACCCGCTGAGGCCTGCTCCAGGCAAGGGCCCTTGGACGTATTGCAGGACGTCCCCTGCTGCTGGAAACCTGGCTCTGTGGGGTGCTACAAGTATACCCAAGTTGTCCCCTTCCCTGAGAAGGAACAGGTGGTGTCACAGAATCACAGAATGGCTGAGGTGGGAAGGGACCTCTGGAGGCATCAGGCCCAACCCCTTCCCAAGCAGGGCCACCCAGAGCAGGGTGCCCAGGCCCATGTCCAGGCAGCTTCTGAAGATCTCCAAGCAGAAGACTTCACAGCCCCTCTGGGCACCCTGTGCCAATGCTCAGCCACCTGCACAGTACAGAAGTGCTTCTTGATGTTCAGGTGGCACCTCCTGTGTCCCAGTTTGTGCCCATTGCCTCTTGTCCTGGCACTGGGCACCACAGAAAAGAGCCTGGCTCTGTCCTCTTGCACCCTCCCTTCTGGTATTTATAGACCTTGCTGAGATCCCTTGAGTCTCCTCCAGGGTGAACAGTCCCAGCTCTCCCCGCCTCTCCTCACAGGAGAGGTGCTCCAGTCCCTGTCCTATCGGTAGCTCTTTGTTGGACTCTCTCCAGTACGTCCAGGTCTCTCTTGTACTGGGGTGCCCAGAACCGGACCCAGCACTCCAGGTGTGGCCCCACCAGCGCTGAGTAGAGGGGAAGGATCACCTCCCTCAGCCTGTTGGTGATACCTTGCCTAATGCAGCCCACGATACCATTGGCCTTCTTAGTGACAAGGGCACACTGATGGCTTATGTTCAAGGAGAGTTCGGTGGGTTTTTAGGTGCTAAATATTACGTGCTGCTGAATATATGTGAGCTGATTTTTTACTTTTCTATTTTTTTCTGAGGGATCTTAACCGAATTTTGTGGCTGTGGCAGCAAAAGGCACATTGCCAACCTAATATTAAGCTACCCTGTCTGCTAAAAGGACTTTTTCCAAAGCAAGTGATCTTGTTAGCAAGACTGCCTGCATCTTTTCAATTTATTGCACACTGTATTTTCTGGCAAATGTTCTCAGAAACAGGTGATTGTTTTAGTTGACACTTTCTTGAAAATACCTGAATATGAGTCAGGCTCATGAGGTAAAAAACATGATCCTGACAGATAGAGTCTGGTGAGGCTGTAAGCAAGTAGAAACTAGATCTCACAAAAGGAAGTGCTGGGCCAGCTAGCAATAGAGATTATCAGCTCTTCTCATCATTCATGATGACAGAAGGAGAAAAGGCTCCCATTGCTTCTTAGAGAGGTTTCAAAATGTGAAGAAAGGGGTTTTGTGTTCAGCTGAGGAGGATGAGCAGGGAAGCATATAAAGATAAGAAACCTTCAGCATTTGGGTATTGTGGGTGAGGGGAGAAGCCACTCATTCAGTGTTTACCATGTTTCTCCAGAAACTATAAAGTGTGAAATACTTCTATTTCTGGCTTCACTTACAGCTGTTGTGTCCTCTCACCCTTCTGTCTTTTCAGCTTCCAGCCGCAAGGTTAATTCAGGCTGTTGAGCAGAGCTTCCCACCTAATGGAAAATAAATGCCTTAATCTCACAAGAGTAGGAGATATACAGGGAGGAAGGCAGAGAGAAACTGCACAGACCAGCCACATCTGCAATGGGCCCAACACTGAGCAAACCACGTCTGTATGACTCCAGGCTGAAACCTGAAGACACGTGAAAGGCTTCAAAGAAGTGAGCCCACTAAAATGAATGTGAGTTCGCGTAGTCTCATCCAAAGGTTCAAACTTGTTCAAGAGTACCAGCAGCTCCAGCAGTTTATGAAACGCTGGTGCCTTCAAGCAAGCTAACGGATTTTAATTTTCTCCTCATGCAGGCAACAAGGGCCACAAGTGGAAAGACACCCGTACGGAGATGGCTGGGCTGTGTTTGGAGCTTGCCTTCCTGCCCACGCTGTTTCCACAGAGCCCATCACCATCCTCAGGCCAAGAGATGCTTTGAGGAGGTCTGGGCTGGGATGTCCCAGCAAGACATTCCTCTGCTGATACAAACAGCCAACATCAGGTAAGTGAGCACTGCTCCTTCCAAGAGAGCTCAGCACCTCATGCTGACAGGGTGGATGTGTAGCAGCAAAATTACTCTCTCTTCTTGCCAGCTGTGTGGCTGCAAGGAGCGCATGCCAGGAAGGAGGCCAAGGTGTTGCTTTCAGCCTTGTCTATGAGGTCTGTGGGGCATCTGAAAACTGAAAATATAAATAAATGATGAAAAGCTTGAATAAGATGTTCAGGCTTGAGGTCAGTGTTTGCATATGAGGTAAATAAACAGTGGTACACCATAGTGAATGCTGAGCAGTATCCACCATCACCCCTGGTTGATGGTGTTCCCATGTGAGGGTTCCCACAAATGGGCAAGACCAGGTGTACACTGCACCCCTGATATGATAGGATCATAGAGTCATTAAGGTTGGGAAAGACCTCCAAGACCATCTGGTCCAACCGTCCCCCTACCATCAGTATCACCCACTAAACCATGTCCCTAAGTACCACATTTCCTTATATACCCTCAGGGACAGTGACTCCACCACCTCCCTGGGCAACCTGATCCAACGCCTGACTGCTCTTTCTGAGAAGAAATGTCTCCTAATTTCCAACCTGAACCTTCCCTGGTGCAACTTGAGGCTTGGAAGAAGTCTATATTTTAGGTTTGAATTAGAGAAACATCAGATCTTTCCCTCGTACATACATTTTCAAGTGTTTACAGTCATCTCTTCACATAATCAAATTAATTTCAATACCTTCTTCAAATCCAAAGCAGTATTTACTGAGTGCATTGGTACCTAAAGAAGACTTGTGTCTCATAGAAAGGATGATGATGGGTATAGGTTCCTTGCCTTTGGGAGTTCATGAAAGGCATGCCGGGGTCCCACTCCAGCCCCTTCTGCTTTCTGTTTACTTTCTGTTGGCCTGCAGAACTTCTGAGGTGCCCCCGTAAACTTCCCAGGCTACCACACGATGTCTATTTGCTTGACCTGAATTCTTCTGAAAACAATCGTTTGTGACAATTGTAACTCAGGTTTTACAGAACCGGGTAGCTGGTTAATAGATGCTGTCACCTGGACATGCAAGCTCTGCCATTTTGTTATCAACAGTAAAGGCAGTTATTTTTCTATTTTATTTATTTTTATAATATTAACTGATTTTTTTCCAACTGTATCTCGCAACTAGAAGATTGAACTGTTGTATATATGTCCTAAATTGCTAATTTGTCTTTTGGTATTCAGCAGGATGTCTCTTCAGAAAGGCATTTAAATCTAAAGACAATTGTGCTTCTCATTGCACTGCTATATAACACCTAATCTCTCACTGGATTCAAATGTCTGCTTTTACTGCAATTGTTGCTGTTACATAATTAGAGGCAGAACCTGGTGCAGCTGCTTGCTATGATTTTTCTATTAGGCATTCTAAATACGTTCTCGTTATATTTCCTTTATCCTGGGTCTGATTCATAAAATAAGCCACTTTCATAGTCTACCTGCTCCTCTTTGTCTAAGGAGAAATGTCAGAAATTTCATTGTTCTTTTTACTGAAGATCAATAACACTTTTCTATCATGATATTTTATAATACGAAAAAAAAATATCCTATGGCAAAAGTCATTAAAGTACAGCAGTCTAATTAACAAGCACTATATGAGCTAAATAACTATTATAGGAAATGAGTGAAGAGTAGAATCAACTTTGAAACTTCCCTTTATGAATACCAAATGTGGAATTGTATGTGTGTCTGCAATTGTAGATAAGACCCCATGTGATTACTCGAAGGGCATTAAACTTCCCTTCCAGCTAAGATGAGAGGAAGAAGGAAATTAGGAACCACACACCAAAAAATAAAATAAAAATTAAGAGCCAGTTAAAATATTTTTCATTGCTGTCGAATTTGCATTAGCCCCAGTGCTGGCTGCTCAATAAATACAACATTCCCATCGCTCACTAAGTACAACATTCTCCACTGGTCAGTACCAATGCTGTGGGACGCGAGGATGGTCCTGGTATGAGCGATGCTCCTCACTCCTGCAAGGGCATGGGCATGGTCCTGCCCCATCCCTGCCCTGATCCAGCTCCCCAGTGAAGCTATGTCTTCTGCTGCCCTGGGTGATGCTGAGTGCTGGCTCGGAGAGCTGTTGGTCCCTCCTCATCCAGAGGTTAAAGAGCACAAAATGAAGGTGCGGCATAACGCCTTCCTAAAACCTTCTCTGACAGGTCTGAAAGGGAGCGTGACTTACCTGCTTCTGGTACCTGCCTTTTCATTTTAATGCCAAATCCAGCAGCTTGCTGGGCATGGGAAACAGAGCACCAAACTTGCGCTCAAACACAGTGGAGTGGTATTTAGCTAAATTATGGTGTTGATTCAGAAAAAATAAACACAGGTCTGAATTCGTGTCTCTACTCGCTCGCTTCACAGTGGCTGGAGAAGTGAAATTTGCTGCGAGAGGTTCATACCTGTTATTGAACCCAGCGAGAATAATAAAAACCTGAAAAAGTATTCGGTGCTCAAAATCTAACCATCAGCTGTGATAGCGAGTCCAGCAATCAGGAAGGGGGAAAAAAAAAAAGAGAAAAGAAAGGAAAAGGGAAGAAGCCCATCCCAGCCACTGGCTCCTCCTTACCTGCCAGAACCTATTACTTTGTTCTTCTGGCCAAAGAAGACGATGGGTGTCAGCCCTCGAGAGTTGGTGTGAAATAAGAAACCATAGGATACAACGCAACCACATATTACTGGCCACTCCTTGCAAACCAAACTGAAGCAAATAGGATTAAATCAGAGTAATACCTCATGTGATTGCAGCTCATTGTGTTCAAATAAAAGGTGACGTTATCGTGAGCGATTTGTTTGGGGGTGGGGGTGGAGAGATGCTGCAGCTCTTGCTCAAAGTGATTGCTATTTATAGTGCTGCAGAAGCACCGAATGTGTTAAAAGGCAGTGCCGCCAGCGTGTGCCACTGAGGCTTTGCGTTGTAGGGTGATAATTCATTGCAACTCTTAGGTAGACCTTTATACGAATAATATGTTCATATTATTCCATACCAGTTATTTCAGACGCGCAAAAGCTTTGTAGATGTGAGGCCTGTGACTAGGTAACCAGAAGTTGTAGCTCTATAATCAACACAGGAGTGCCTCGTAGTTACACCTACCTGCTGCTTGTACAACCCCCTCTAAACAATTTAAACAAAACGTGAAGAATAAATGTGGTTGGAGTCCTCAGCCAGCAAAACTGAGAGAAAAAGTATGTCAGTGCTAATTAACTCCAGCACACTGCCAAGCCTGGCTCTCAGCAGCTCTGCAGGCTTTCTGCTTGCTGGTGGCTCGGTAGCATTCGTGTCTAATTTGGTCGGAGGGGTGGGTAGATACATCCAGCAGCAATCAGAGCCTGCGTATGGAGAGTACCGCTGGGTTATTGCACCCCGGCCTGCTCCTGTCACCTGCAGTACTTGAATCTTTCCTTCTTCATGCCCTTCTTGTTTTGCCCCAGCCTCCTCATGCTCTGTAATTGCGTCTCCTTTTCTCTAAGGGCACGAGGGAAATGTGGCTGGGGGAGGGAAAAAGTCCCTAACGCAGAAGAGACTTCAGGAACTTGCCCTGCTTTTTTTTTTTTTTTTTTAATTATTTTTCCTAGTGTTAATTTAAGTGCGTTTTGAACTCTGAACTTTATGAACTACTTACACTGTATTGATGCTAAAAACTATTTCTCTCCAGTCTTTTTCTCCCTCCTCACCCCAGAATGCTCCTTACTGCTAATTTCTAACTGAATATTCCTGTTTCCACTGGAGCAGCACTCACCTCCTCCACACTCACCCCAACCCATGGATATCTGTGCTTTATGGCCTTTTATAAGAGTCTCAAAACGCGATGCTGCCTGCTTGCACTGCAAACAAATGGGGTGTTCCTTTTGAAAAACCAGAGAGCTTTCTGCCCGATCAGTGCTGAGGAGGGAATATCTGCAGCGTGACCTTGCTCTCACTTCTTTTGAATAATAACTTTGGGGAATTCTCCCTGAGGTCGGCATAACCTAATCTATATTTTACATTGCACTGCCTGAGATCCTTAAAACTCACATAAAATTATTTTTTTTTTCTTGAAGAGCACATAAAAGGACTGTGTATAGAAAGAGAAACAGAGATTTTCAACACTGATGTTCTTGCCTGTGTACGCAGACCAATCCGGCAGTGGCTGAATGACGGCAGTTTGTTTGATAGTCTAGAAGACATTAAGTTTTCGGTCACGACCTTTCTCCCAAATTTAAATTATGATGTGACTGTACGTGAAGCTGATACCCTGCTGCCATTCCCAGCAGAGAACAGGGTGATCCAACGCAACCCCACCAGCAGTCCTGCACAGAGAGATTGCTCCTGTACCTGTGCTGTGAATATCTGGGGGTGCAACCAGCGCTTGGGAATCAATCCTCTTTAGAAGAAGGATGTATCTGATAACAAATTCTCCTGTGTTTATACCTTAATGCTGTTTAACAGAGCAATGGTGAATGACACAAAGCCTGATGTAGGTTGCCCAGCCAGTGTGAACACCAGAAAGAGATGTGAACTGTGGCACCATGGTGAGAGCAGACTTCATCTGTTCCACCCTGAAGCTGAGTTCAGAGAAACCTGATTGCGTCCACCTGAGGCTGGATAAAGCGGCCTGCCAAGAAAGATCCATGAAGCTGCTCCTGACATTAATTTATCTAGCAAAGGAGGCAATGGGATTACCTCTCTTACAGATTTCATACAGCTCAGAGGCTCTGGGCGTTGTTGGGACAGTTGTAAAATAAAGTCTGTTTGTCCCAAGGAACTGAAATTAAGCCAACCAGTATACAACAGTACTGAAGTACTTGGAGAAGCACTAGGAAGAGAGAAAGGGAGAAAGAGAGAGAGAGAGAGAGAGAAAGAAAGAAAGAGAGAGAGAGAGAAAGAGAAAGAAAGAGAGAAAGAAGGAAAAAAAGAAAGATGGAAAGACTTAAATAAAAAAGCTCAGAATAAAAGTGAAGATATGACAAACCAAATGGCTATCAAATGGCAGTCCGGAGCCAGGTAATCCCCTGCAGAACTGGGAGAGCAACAGCCCTCGCTTCCTTCTGTAGGCGAGCCACACCTTGGCTTGCCATGGATCTGTGTAAACCAGCAGGATCGCTGCTATCAGAGAGGGCAATACTTCTCTGAGCCCTGGAGGGGACAATTGCCCCAAGTAAGAAGTTTGTCAAATATGTGCTGGTACAAATCCTGGCAACCTGCTGTCCCCCGCTGCTTGCTCACTGTAGCACATAGCTTCTCCCAAGTGCTTCTAAAGAGTCTCCTTATTAGATCACAATTTTCCTTTCTCACACCTTTTCAAAGATCTCTCACACAACAACTTACCCCAATATGAAGTCACTTTTCTTCTGGGCACACGGGATACAGAACTGGCCTCATTTTAGGGAAGGGTTTTTTGTTGCTGCTATTTCTTAGCACAAAAGAACAATAGAGACTAGAAACTCATTACACCTCCCAAAGCTGGACGGGTTTATTTACAAGCCGAAGTTCAGGATGATGCTTTCAGCTGTGAGAATACTATTTCCTCAGCAAAGGTGCTGGTTTGCCTCTCAGCCTCCTTGATGCCTGTTTTCATACCATGAGTTTAGCCACAGGCTATATCTTCAGGGCCACTGTCACAAATTTGATGTCCAAAGCTCCCAAGTATTATATGGTGAAGGCAGAGCTTAACAGTGTTGAGGCATTTTGTCATCACTCTATCCCCTGGACTGCCTGGCACTCATGAGAAGCATGCAAACATTTTGCTTAATTCTTCATTGAAGTACCCAGGCTCACCCCACAGTCGCTGTCACCCTCCCGGTACTGTCCAGACTTGTCACAGTGAGACCCAGTCATGAGACACATGACAGCATCTACACCAGTGACACTTCATGCCAAACTTTGTGTCCATGTCACATCAGAAAGGCTCAAGCCCTTTACAAGCCCCAGGGACAACCAATCTGTCGTCACGCCGGCCTCTGTACCCACCAGCTCCGCACTCCCTGCAGTGATTCCCACAGGAGGGACCTTTTCTTTTGTTCAAGTCCCCTGCTGCACGGCTCCCACATAGTCCTGCTTCTTTGAAGGATTCCCTAGAAAGGGAGCCACCGAGGAGCCTCCACGGTCACTGGATGTAGGTTGGTAGTGCGTGGCTGGCCGCCTGCTGAGACCCGCCGAGGACTACGGCTGGATGTGCTCCTCCTCATCTCCACCTCTGAGATCTTGGGGCCAGAGTCCCGGATCCCTGCTTTTGCCAGGCCCTGCGCTGGTGCTCAACGCATTTGTTTGATTTTCTCCTGTCTTCTATGCCCTGTGGTTATCTAATCTCATGGCCAGGGGTTGGGACAGCCTGAGAACGCTGGTGCACACCCACCCTGTTTATAAGCATGCGTGGACACATTCATGAGCTTCATGGGTGCTGCAGAAGCTGAGCAAGTCTTTGGCTTAAATACTGCAGAGTTGCTTGCCCACAGTATGGGGGCACACAGTGAGAAAACTGATCTCGAAGCCCTGCTGAGGATACCGTCAGGTGAAGGTCCTCCTTTCTTTCACGCGCAAGACGAAGATCAGTCACAGCTCTCTTTTTGTGTGTGTGTGCTATAAACATCTCGTGCACTTGCACTGGATTAAAATTATGTTGGAAACCCAGTTGTGGGTCTTGGAGGGGAAATGCTGACCCGTTCTCTCGAACACACATTTTTAATCATGTTAAAGTCAGAAATCAGTGTAACTGATCATTTCCTGTGGATTTCCAAAAAACTCTGCAGTTTAGTTGTTATCAGGTCAGCAATATTTAAAGCCTTTTGCAAGCAGGCTAGCAGATTTCTTTACATACTTTATTTAGATACATTGGGAGTTTCCTTTTTTTTTTTAATTTATTGAATGTATTGGTTGAAGAAATAAATTCTTCCTTCTGACAGATCCTTAAGGTACATATGTGTGAAATGTATTATTATATAATAATGCGTATCAGTGGTAATTTTTTAAAAGTTTCTTAGCAATCTGTAACAGTACACAGTCCTAAAATGTCCTTTTAACAACTAAAAGCGGGCAGACCCCTGCGATTCCCACAGAAATTACACAAATTTATCTTGCAAGATTTATCAGTTAAGAAGAAAATTGCCCTTTTATGACTAGGTATTCTGAGCAGCACGCAGGGGCAGAGGCTGCTGTGATGAACTTCCCCCTTTGCCCTGTTCCTGTATCTGCACGCAGTTATAATTAGGCAAGAAAACAGCAGTATTTCAAGAGAAACTCTGACGTCAAATGCCTGCTTCCGAGCGTGTTTTATGTCCCTGTGTGGCTCCCCAGACCAGCGCTGGGCAGCCTCCTGGCGGGGATGCTCCGGCCGGGGGGCTGAGGGTTTGGGAAGGGGATTTTAGAATCACAAAATCATAAAGGTTGGAGAGGACCTCCGAGATCATCTGGTCCAACCATCCCCCTACCACCACTATCACCCACTAAACCATGTCCCTAAGCACCAGGTCCAACCTTTCCTTGAACACCCCCAGGGACGGTGACTCCACCACCTCCCTGGGCAACCCGTCCCAACGCCTGACGGCTCTTTCTGAGGAGGAATTTCTCCTCATTTCCAACCTGAACCTCCCCTGGCACAACTTGAGGCCATCCCCTCTGGTCCTATCGCTGGTTACCTGTGAGAAGAGGAGACCCCCAGCTCCCCACAGCTTCCTTTCAGGTACTCGTAGAGGTTTCAGGGAGCCTTGAGGATAACAGCATACAAATATTTTTTAATGGCACGGTCTGCAACAGCAGCAGCGTCCCGTACCTGCAGTTACCCTGCCCGGCGTAAAGCAGCGGGGAAAAGCCAAACCCGGCCGCGACCCCCGGCCCGGAGCGGGCAGGGCAGGGCCGGGCAGGGCCGGCTGGGGACCCCCCGGCAGCACGCCGCGGCCCCGGGGCGGGCCCCGCTGATGTCAGGCGGGACGGGGGAGGGAGGAAAGAGGGAGGGAAGGGAGAGCAGGAGGGAGGGAAGGCAGGGAAGGAGGGGGAGAGGCCGCCGTGTTCCGGGTCAGGCGCGGGAATGCGCGGCGGCCGCCAGCAGCGCTGCGCCCGGCGCCCCGCGATGCCCCTGCGGGGACGGCAGCGGCCCGGCGCCGAGCACTAGGGGCGGCCGCTCCCGGCTCCGGCTCCGGCTCCTTGGCCGTCCTCCTCCCACCCTCCGGCGGCCGCCTCGCTCGCCCGGGGGCCGCTCCTCGCCGCTGGATGCGGCTTGCCCGCCGCTTCCCCCCCGGCGGGGCGTCGCGGCGATGTTTCACTGCATCCCCCTGTGGCGCTGCAACCGCCATGTGGAGTCCATCGACAAGCGGCACTGCTCGCTGGCCGCCGTGCCCGAGGAGATCTACCGCTACAGCCGCAGCCTGGAGGAGCTGCTGCTGGACGCCAACCAGCTGCGGGAGCTGCCCAAGGTGAGCGGGGGTGTTTCGGGGTTTAGGTGTTTTCGGGGTTTAGGGGCGGAGGCGGGGACCGCGGGCAGGTGCCCGGTGGCAGCGGGGTGCGGGAGGGGGCAGCGCGGCCATTTCACGCCGGGCTGGGGCAGGCCGGGCCGAGCCGAGCGGTTACCGCTCGGCTCGGCCCGGCCTGCCCCAGCCCGAGCGGATCCTCTTACCCCGACCCCATAAAGGAGGGGAATTGAGCCAGCGTGGCCCTCGTCCGCCCCGACCACTTTAAAACACCCCCCTCTGGCAGATAACAACGTGCACGTCTCTCCCTACGCTACTCCCAGGAACTACCTTGCGCTCCTTCCTTTCATCGCCACAATCCCCCTTTACTCGTCAGTGCCTCGCTTCCTCCAAAAAAAAAACCAACCAGATTCCTGTTTATACAGCTTTTCGGTAATAAAAAAAAAGCGATGCTTCTCTCAACCCAGCTTCACGGCGTTGGGGACGTGCAGGCTGGCACCTGGTGGCTTTGCTGGAGAAACTTTATCGCAGGATAGCTCCTAATGAGATACGCTCCTCAACCCGACAGCTACAGAGCGCGATCCACGCTTGGCTTGGTAAACCAAGGGCGTTTTGCAGAGCTTCCTCGTTAAACTTCAGGCTCCTCACACGCCGCCGTGAGCTGTGGTTGGTAACAGGAGAGGGGAAGCGTTATCGAGAAGCTGTACCTAGGAGTGTGAAACTCTTCCTGCCTTGGAAGCTGAGCAACTGAGCTTAGTAGCCAGAAACGTGTTCAAAAGCACCTTTGTTTCTACCTGAACCAAAGTTGGTCTGTTCACGCTAAAACTTAAACAGCATTACTTTTTTTTTTTTTTCACACTCATTACTCTTACGTAAACTTCTTCTCACGTAATAAGAGTAAGTATGAGGAAGAAGTCCTTGTACAGACAGCAGTAAAGATGTTTAGTTGAAATGACTTTATTATATATTTGGCTTTTTCTTCTGAAAAACCCAGAAACAGGTTTGTGCCTTGTTGTGACTGAGCTCTTTATCCTTCTGAAGTAGAGCAAAACTGGTTTACATAGCCTCAGTGTGGGTGCTATTTTTACTTCCAGCAATTTCTGCTGGCTTTGTGCACAGGCTAGGCGCATGAGCCTTTTTTTTTTTTTTCTGTGTGTGTGTACTGGACTTTTTTCATAGTGCTGGCTTTCAAGCTTGTACCCTTTTTATTATAGGAGTACTGAATGTGTGTGGTTTGAATCCCACTGCGAACTATGGCTCTCCCTTTGAAAAAAAAAAACAAAACAAGCCCCCCCAACTGGTGGCTGTGTACAAATATAAATGGTGAATGCAGATATGTCTGTTGTTCGTGGTATTACATACAATTTATTTCTGAAAATAGACTGCAGCTATTCATTGTTTCTCTTCTTCCTTGAACTGTAACTTATGAAATGGCCTTTTTTGTCCCACGATAACTAAAGAAGACCACTTCTTCCCATTACTTAGATATGCGTGCATATTGAGTCCTGTACATGTAAAAAACAAACAAACAAACCGGAGGGGGGACCAGAGTCCTTGGCATTGTAGTAGAATCAAGGAAATAAAGTTGAAGATTTTCTTCTTATGTGCATGGATCAGATTACAGTAGTGCCTAAATATACTGTAGGAATATGTTTGTGGGCTTTTGGCTGTGGTAGGAGGAATCCAGTGAAATACAACTGCGGAAGCATACTTGCATTATCTGTCCGGAATACATTCTGCCTTCTCTGCAACATAGGAAGGCATTTTTATTAGGGCTTTCTGCAGTGACCTATGAACTTTCCTCGTCAGTTCCTTATTAGTGGTTTCTGATAAGTGGAATATAGTGCCTTCACCTCAGATAAATGTTGACTCTGTAGGTATTTCAGGTACAAAAAATACAGCTGCAGTCCTGGATGTGATACCAATCTACTGAAGCTGGAAACAGATGGGAAGAACCTCGCTTGAAGTTTCTGCTAGCAAATACGTTTCAAAATTCTCCTGTAGGAATCTGGCTCGGGAGAACAATGGAAGATTTTTCTTTGAAAGTTAGCTACAGGATAAACTGTTGGTTCTCTGTATTAGAAGGTTAGTGTGATGAAAAGTGCAGAACTGGAAATATGTACAAAAAGCAGGGACACACCATACCTCTTGCACAGAAAACACTAGGGAAATCATGAGGGTGTGTAATTAACAAACTGTTAGGTCAGCATAGATCTTAGTAGTCATGAGGCCCTTAATCTCCTGCGGTGCATTATAATGGTCTTACCTTGCTTAAGTTTCCTATCTATGTGGATAAAGGCAGCAATGCAAAATGAAGCCATGATTAGGCTCAGTTCGGTCCTTAGCACGTCCGGAGACTTGTTTAACTCTCGGTGACTTGCTCGTTAGACAGATTCCCATACTTGACAAAGTCCTGAAGTTCACAGCGATCTGTGCTGATTCCCAGTGAATCATCTGCAGACTGCTGATGCCGTCCGTGATGTATTCCGTAACACCAGTGAGGCATTCGTGTTGCTGAGATGTTTGTGATCCTCCTCAGGAAATTTCTGCTGTAAAGGCTCACCGTGAAATAATGAGGAAGGATCACTCCGTAGGCTGTTTGACTCACAGTGGAAGTTACAATAGCGGAATGAATGAGCAAAACCGTAACTGCTGCCCTGATCTTCATTCTGTGCTTTGGTAATTTAGACCTCATCTTCCTAATGTGGGGAGGAGCGGTCTGAAATGGCTGTTACAGCAGGCAGGAGGTCTTGTGAATACTCCTCTGGAGCCAAGCAGGTATCGGTGAGATCTTTCCTTGGCCATGCAGCAGCTCCGAGACACTGATGCCTGTTTTATCTCCAGACATCTGCTTTCCTTCCACTTGCGCATTTTTTTGCCCCTTAAAGCTTTCCAAGGCAGATAAATATCAGCACGTGGCACATTGGAGTAGATGGACTTTCTGCATTTGTTTTCCTTCCTGTGGTATGTACTAACAGGGTCTATTATAGGAGGGTGTAGTAACTGCTGAAAGGTTCTGCTGATTTCTGCCAGGCTGATGGGGCAGCTTGTGTTGGATGCACAAACTTCCCCCCTTCTCACCTGTTTCTCCCTGCCTCCTTCTGTGTTAAGTACCAGCTTTGGTTGGTTGGTTACACCAATGAAAGAATACTCTCCAGCACGCCCTAAACCCCCTGTTTTGAGGTACAGAAGCAGTCTGAGGCTTGCTTAATGTGCAATATTTGCTAACGTGCTTATTACTATTTTTGTAGGGCAGTAGAGCATGGCACACGCTGAGATCCTGTGCAAAACACAAAAAAAACCCCAACAAAATAAACTCAAAAAGCTCCCAAAAGACAGAAAACAACTTTAAAAAGTGCTGTAGTGTCGTGATTGGAAAAGACCAGCAGAGAAACTCAAAAACACTGGTGCATTATGAGAGTCATCTGAGCTATTCCTAGGAGAGGAGAAACAGGAAATAGTCTTGAATTATTTTGAAAGAATTACTTTGTTGGGTTTATTTCTGTTGTGTTGGCTGGCCAAAACGTATGGTAGAAGTCTTCACTTGTTTCTGAGGGGACAAGAAGGGTTGATCTGGAAAACATTTGAAAAAGAGATGTCCGAGAAAAGATGTCTCAGTTCCCCGTTATTTCCGCTCCTCACCTTGTTTTCTCCTTTGTGTGTTTACGCACACGTGGACCAAGACAAGAATGGGCAAACTTGGCTCCTCTGACCCACTCTTCCCTACATTTTTTTTTTGTATATACCAGTCATCCTCTCAGGAATAGAAATACAAGTTAATCTTTTTGATTTGTATGGTAACTTTAAAAAAAAAAACCTTTTTGCTACTGCACAGCGATGCTTTTGGTTTGCCTTTTCAGTAAGTACTCCTGTTCTTTTCCTAGGCCTCTCTAACTGCTCTGCCCCATTCCCCAGATTTCTCCTTCCTTCCACTCCCCCGTGACCTGATAGAGACCTTGCCTGTGCTCGTGCTGACAGTGACCTTTCTTCTCTCTTACCACCGCATGCACATACCTTCCCTTCCTCCCCTGCCCTTCGGTGTCCCAGGATCTTGCTCACTTCCTCCAGTCTAAACAGCTCTTTCTGCCTTGTGTTTCTGCTCCTTGCTTCCTCTCTTTCACATCCCTTCTGTGCCTGATTCTTGACTGCCCTTATTTTTTTTTTTCCCCTTTGCACTCTGCTCTCTCCCCTTCCTTTCTCCAGCCTCGCAGACTCCATCTCCCACTCTTGCCCTTCCTGCAGGATGAGCCAGCCTGGTGGGATGTGCTGGAGGAGCAGGCTGTACTATTAAGCTGCTGGTGGTTTTCCACAATACTGAGGTCTCTATATCCCTTCTTGGCAGATGCGGATATTTTCCCACAGAACAGCAATTTCTAGCTGTCAGCATGCTTCTCACCGCTTCTGCTTTACAAGACAAATTAAAGAGCTGCGCCCTTCGGTCTCAAAAGGAAGGGCTTTGTCTAGGGCCAGTTTTGTAGAGGGTGGCTCTCCTTTAAAAAAAAACAATCCTCATCGGTGTTGGATGCGGGCTATCCTATCTAAGTGCCTTGCAGTGAATCTTTGGTGTGTCTGATTTGATTGGGAAAAAGCATGTGGTCACCAACATGCACAGAGCAACATCAAGATGTAGTCTGTGATTTTTTCTGAAGCCTGGACCAGTTTTATTTTCCTCGAGTGAAAACTTGGGGGCTAAGCTGTAAGGTGTAGCGTATCATTTGCTACGTGTCAAGAACTACACTTCACTGAAGAACAGGCTTTCTGGCAAATTGCTTTGATGGAAGAAAATAACACATTCTGCATGATGCATTTCGGTAGCTAATCTCATGAAAAGCACCAGGTAAAAATAGGGTGCTTTCAATTCTATAGATCAGTCTGACGTCCATTAAATGTTGTCTCCTACTTCTGTGCGTTAGAATTTAAGGGCCAGGACATCTTGTCAGCTTAATTTTGCCGTCTGTGGAATTTGCTGCGTTGTTTTTGTTTTCTTCTTCCCTGTTTTGCAGAAAATTGGAATTTCTTACAAACCTTTGAGTGCAGTATTACAATGTAGCTTTTATCTTAAATCACTAGCAGTTTTTTTTTGCCTTGGTGAGTAGTGGAAATAGCTTGACTCTTGTTTTGCTGCTGTTTTGTCTCGTGACTGCTACGTTGTTTTCCTCAAAGGATAAAGACCACTTTCCTATGAGACTTTGTGCAGATGTTGTTTACGTGAAAACTCCAGTGGGGAAAAAAAAAAAAAAAATGTTACGTATGCACTTAGTTTAGCTTAAGAGTCTGCTGAGCTCTTTCTTCTTTTGGAGATTATTTTTATGTAGTGTTCGCAGACGTAATCTGATGGAACTCTGAATCATTGCACTTCTCTGAGCTTACCCGTAAGTGTGTCTGTCGTTTGTGATTTTTTCTTCTCGGTGCTATATGCTAATGCTTCTCCGCAGAGTTCTTTGCCTGATGTGAGACCACGTCCCCAGGAGACCTGGTTAGGCCCTGGCCACCTCCCGTGCCCCAGTTTCCGTGTGAGAGAAACCCAAGCTTAGCACTCAGCTCGGCAGCGGCTGTGCGTCTCTTTATTATGTGTGGTGTTGAAATCCAGGGTGCTGTTATCGTAACAAAATCTTGTGAAGGCTCCCTACGGAAAAAAGTCGCTCTGTTCTTCCCATACCACACCTTGTTTTTTTGAAAATACCCTCTTTTAGACGAAATTTCACTGTTCTGCCATAGTTTCTTCCGTTATAGGCCTGAAAGATGCTTGGTTGACGGCCAGTAGTCAGCTGTGGAAAGAAATGATACACTAAACCTCTCTTTAGGTTTGTGCTTATGGGTTGTAACTGTCCCTTCTTAAAATGTAAACATCTAGAGCATTTTATTTACTTTTTTCAAATTTATAGATCTCATTGGGATCGTGGAGCTGTGGCGTGATAGCTCCCATGGCTGGAGTGCTGCGATGGACGGATATTGGCTCTGTAAGAAGAGACCGGGAAGACAAGGAGGGGGAGCTGAAGTTTGCATGACAGAGCAGAGGGGATATGTGAGGGATAAATGATGGGCCAGCTGAGAGCAGCCGGGGGTAGCATTGTTGTGGCTGTCTGCTCTGGACTGCCTGATCAGGAAGGAGTAGGCGAGGCCTTCCTCAGATGAGTAGATGAAGAAACCTCGTGTTGGCAGACCCAGGTCCTTGCGGCAGACCCGAACCAGCCTGACATCAGCTGGAAGGACAGTCGTAAGCAACCCAGGAGGTTTCTGGAGTGCAGTGGCGATAACTCCTGACACGGGTGGTGGAGGAGTCAAAGAACAGAGGTGCTGTGCTGGGCCTCTGCTTATAACCAAGAAAGGACAGATCGGGATGTGAAGGTCAGGGGTGCCATGGCTGTAGTGGTCCTGAGATGGTGCAGTTTGGGATCCTGAGAGGAGGGAGCAGAGCAGAAGGCAGGATCTCAACCATGGGCTTCAGGAGAACATACTTGGGTGTGTTCAGGAATCTGCTTGGGGGAATCTGCGGGAGACTGTTCAGGAGAGCTGGCTGACTTTCATCGATTGCCTCTAATCTCAGGAAAGGCCATTCTGATAAGCAGGAAATCAAGCAAAGGTGACAGGAAGTGTACAAGGATAAAAAAGAGCTCAATGACACTCAGACATAAAAAAGGAAGCATAGAGCAGGTTGGAGCATGGACAGGTGACCCAGGGACACTGTACGGGGTTAAAAGCGCCAAAGCCTGTTTGGAGCTGAATGTGGAAAGGGCTGATGGGGGCAAGAAGACAAGCAGGTACCTCAGCAGCAAAAGGAAAAAAATGTGGTCCTGCATTTGAGTGGGGCAAGTGACTTGATGACAGGAGGACACTGAAAAAGCTGAGGTACCCAAAGCCGCCTTCATCTTGGTCTCTACTGGTAAGACTGGCCCTTAACAATCCCAGGTGCCTGAGACAAGTGAGGAAAGTCTGGAATAAGGAAGACTTACTTTTAGGTAAGGATCAGGTTAGAGAACAGTTAAACGATGTGAGCATATACCTGGGACCACGGGACCTGACAGGAGACACCCATGAGTGCTGAGCGAGCTGGGCAATGTCACTGTGAGGCCACTCTTGATTATATTTGAAAGGTTTTGGTGATCAGGAGAAGATGCGCAGAACTGGAAGAAAGCAAATGTTCCCCGCATCTTCCTGTTGAAAATAGGAGTGACTACAGGCTGACCAGCCTCACCTGTGAAGGTGCTGATGAAAATCCTCCTGGAAGGCAATTCCAGCCATGTGAAGGACAAGAAAGTGGTTGGGGGTAGTTAACGTGGATTTATGAAGGAGACATTTTCCTTAACCAACCTGATAGCTTTTTCCAGTGAGATGAGTGGATGAGGGTGAAGTAGTGGATGTTGTTTGTCCTGCCTTTAGCCAGGCCCCTATAAATACAGATAGCTGTGTTGAAGGATCCACATAAGTTTATTATCAGCTAATTGTCTCTTTATTTTTTTCTGCTAGCATCCAGATTCTTCTGTTGTACTGCTTAAGACTTGAAAAAAGTACTGTGCCTTTTGACATGAGATTTGAAAGACTGTGATCAGATGGGAACAAAGTAAAAACTTACTCTGGTGTCCCCCACAAAGTGTGACTTTGCTGTTAATGGCCATGAGGTTGATTGTGGCACATTTTTTGGCAAATTTTATTTGAAATCTGCTTGGTCGAAAGTATTTCCTAACGGCATTTTTATTTGCTTATTTATTTATTAAATTTATTCCTCCCAACATCAGCAGAACTCAGCTGTTACTAGGTGTGATTTTTGACCTCAGCTGGAAGAAAGGAATGAGGTGGTTATGTTTCAGTACTTCCAACTGTTTTTGTCCTGTAAAGGGTGTTTTGTTATAGGAGATTGGTAGAGCCCCCTTCTCCATGTGATGTACATACAAGGATAAGACAAGGTTTGGGGGCAGAAATTATACAAATGTAGCTCTGAAATAAGTTTTATGATTATACATAGTTATTTTTCTAATTATATCGTTTGGTCTAATAAAAGATGTTACCTCCTGCCAACAATCCTGTATACTAGAAAAATGCATGCTACCAATTCATTAGTGAGATTAAATGCTTTTTTTTTTTTTCTTCTCTTCAAAGGGCAAGTGCATTTAACTGCAATGAATCCGTGTTTTGTTGTAGCAGATGCTTTCTGGCCTCTCTGAAAGGCAGCGATATTTCCTCCTATCTTGGTACTCTAATGGCCATGGCATTGCATGCTTGTTAAGCTGTGTTGCCTCTGCTTAATCAACATATAGGAGAAAATAAATCCTTGCCAACTACAAAACAGTACGAGGCAACCTGTTCATTGCTCGGTGGAGCAGCATTTTGGTTCTTTTCTGTACAGCAGGAGGAGAAGGTGAGTGGTAACAACCTAGGCTAGCTCCTGGAACCAGCCCATCATTGACTCTAGCTCAGAAAGTGGCAGGCCCTTTGAAAATAGGGGCCAGAAGAGGGGCAGGTAGGTGCTGAATGCCAGCTGCAGCGAGGCAGCTGTTGTCGTCTTTGCTCTCCCTCCTGTAGACCCTTCCTCACCGCACCCCTTCTGCCTGGCTGACCCTTCATGTCGGGCTTTGCAGCGTCACTGGAAGGGGAGATAGCAGTTGTAACATCTGGTTCTGCTTAGGATGGGCTGTGAGCTTTCATTAATCCTTTATTTTGTCATGAAAATTAATCATTTTATTAGTGTTTCTTGGGGATTCCTGCTTGAATGCCTGCCCCTGTGCTTTGTTCCATTATTATTCATGACGGCAGACTTGGTGCTAGGATGCTGCAATACCAAAGTGCAGTTTCAGCAAATTCTACAGGTGTAGCTTGAGCATATGAAAGTCTTTTACCATGCCAAAAACTTGTAGCAATTCAGTTTCTGCCACGAAACACGGGAGGACAGAATGAGAGACCTCAGGTACGTGGAGCAGGCGTACGTTTGCTGTCTTTGTGCTGGCTGCTGAAGGGAGATTCATTGCTCCAGAGAAAATCCAGCAGCTGCTTCCAGAAACGCTCCGAGATAGAGGCATCAACTGCATGGGGACTCTGCTGTTCTGCACTGCTAATTAGTCCCTGTCCTCAGAAATCGTTTCAGTAGCTTGCTTGGTACTTGATTTGAAAATTAGCTCCTGTTTTTCCTGGAGGAGGAAGAGGGATCAGTGTTTGTGAAACCTCTTCGGAGCTGTCCCTGCTCACAGGTGAAAGCAGCTGAGGTGACTGGAGGGATCCTGATCGGATGTTTATAGCAAGCTTTGGTAAAGTCCACACAAGGCTTCACTGGAGCCTGCCAGAAGCTCACTACACCTCATAAATCCAGAAGAGGATCCTGCTCCCTAAGTATTTTGTTGTGCACCTCGTTTGCCTGTGCTTCTCAAGCGCGTTGGTACTGGGGGGGCTGCAGGAGTGGGTTTTGTGGGAAGAGTCCAGGAGCTGCCCCACGTTACTGGCAGCAGTCTCTGGGATGGATTTAAGGTGAGGATGCAGAGGGTTAGTTAGTTAGTTAGGATGTAGTGTTAGTTAAGGTATGGCATCGATGTGTCCTGTTCTCTTGGGACCTGTAGTGCTGAATCACCTCTACGCGTCGTCTTTCAAAGGATCGACTGCAGACGACTTCTTTCGCCAACCCTCCCTAAAGGGTGGTAGAAAAGGAATGAGGAAGATGTTGCCCTTTCCTCCTCGTGCTTGCCCTTCTTGCAAGCACAAGGAATGTGTTTGTATGTGTGCCTGTGCAAGAACTTATACTAAACACGTCCCCGGGAAGCAGTGCGCTAGCATTCAGTGCTGCTTCTGCCCCGGGAGATTTGAACCTTTACCTCCTGGTGTCCTGACCACCCAGCTGCATGTTAGCCTAAAGAAGGGTTGCGTTCCCCTGCTCTCTTGCTGAAACCCTAAAATGGTGCAAACAAAGAAGTGGCTTCTAGGGACCAAAAGCAAGTGCTTTTGTAGGTTGGTGATTTGAGACCTCCGGTAAGGTCCTGAATCACCAACTTAGGTTGGATGTTAGGAAGAACTTCTTTACTGAGAGGGCTGTTAGGCATTGGAATGGGCTGCCCAGGGAAGTGGTTGAGTCACCATCCCTGGAGGTCTTCAAGAGACGTTTAGATGTAGAGCTTAGTGATATGGTTTAGTGTAGGACTTGTTGGTGTTAGGTCAGAGGTTGGACTGGGTGATCTTGGAGGTCTCTTCTAACCTAGATGGTTCTGTGATTCTGTGGAGTGGTGGAGAGAGTCATGCTGGCCATGTCATAAAGTTACCTCATGGGTTTAATGCTGTATCTTGTTTGCTGTTTTGTTAGCTTACCAAAACTGAAATCTTCCTGAAGCAGTACAAAAGGGGTGGAGGAAACTGATTTCAATTTTAGCTATCTAGGTATTGAAAGAATACAGTTAACTCATCAACAGAGATGAACAAATAAAGCCAAGGCTTTTCC
Source organism: Anser brachyrhynchus (assembly GCF_964034855.1). Taxonomy (NCBI): domain Eukaryota; kingdom Metazoa; phylum Chordata; class Aves; order Anseriformes; family Anatidae; genus Anser; species Anser brachyrhynchus. The sequence continues at coordinate 101,206,021 of NC_137696.1, read as the reverse complement.
CCTTGATTTTGTTTACAGTGTAGGAGAAGAAAATGAAGCCTGAAGAAAGATTTGAAGCAGGAATGCAAATAGGCGTTAAACTGCCTTGAAATTACTCTGTGCTACGTTTTAGTCTAAAATGCAGATACGCTTTAACTGGGCATTTACACCTTTGGAAAATGGGTGTAGTAAATAGAGGTGGTGGTTAAAGAATCGGGACCAGGCCATGTACTGTGTCTTGGTAATTTACTTACTCTTTGAATATAATACTGTAGTTACTTAAAAGAGCCTTAAAAACTGAGGCAGCTTGCATATTTTGAAAGTCCTCGTTGGTGTCAAAGGAAACCATGACATAAGAGCAAGTGCTTAGAAATTTTTAAGCTTTTCAACAACAGCTCAGCTGCACACGGCAAAAAAGAAAAAAAATAATCTGTCTAGCCTGTGTAAATACAACCCTGGAAATAGAGTTAATTTGCAGTGTTCCTCCTCCTCCTCCTCTCTCTCTTGTTTCTATTTCTGCTGAAGATTAGGCTGTAGATTATGTTAAAGTCTCTAGTTTTTGTTCTCTTTGCTGCTAGTAAACATTTGCCCTTTAAATAGAAACATTTTGCTTGAGACAGCAATCATTTATTTGTGCCACCTGTGCCAAGCGGTTTGGAGTTTTGCTTTGCTGTGTCTCCAGCCCTGCTGTAGCTGCAGGTAGGTCTGTGTGCCCGGTGCCCTCCTCTGTTTTTAATTTCAGTTTCCGGTTGTTTTCATCTATTTCCATTTTATTTATTTATTTATTTATTGCCAGGAAAGGTGCCGAAGCATTCAGGCAGCATTCGTGGGCATTCATGTTTTTGTTCTAGGAGCGGATCATTCAAAGGAAGCCAACGACATGTGTTGTTTTGGCCACTTTCCCAGGAGAAAATCTTGAGTTTTATCAATCCAACAGGCCTGGCTTAATACTGTTAAGTTCAGTTTCTAGCATGGAGAGTGCCAATGGTAATGGTATTTGTAAAAGACCAAAAAAAAGAAAAGTGAAAGTGGGATCACACTTTTTTTTTTTTCAATTAGTCGCTTGCTCATCTTTTTTTTTTTTTTCCTTCCATTGGCTGATATTTACCCAATTTTGTCAGAATGAAGTTGTTGGGATTTTTGTTTTGTTTTAGTATATGGCTGGGCGGAGACTTGCTTAATTTTCCAGTGGGAGAAGGGCTCTATTCAGGACGTGTGTTCTTAGAAAATCCCCCTAAGAGGAACCTCTATGCATTCTTTGATAGCAAGAAAAGCTTCAATTTAAGGCTGGAAATTGCCTCTAAATAGAAAGTTGTAGGCTTCTTTAGTGCTGATGCTCGTGGAATTATTTGTCTCATGGAGGCCCTGCTAATTAGGCTGGCTGAACCGAGCGGCATTAAGAGTGTTGCCAAGCTACCCGTGGAGCCGTCGGGGCTGCAATCAAACCCTGCTATTACGGCGTGCGGGGTGGATGCTCTCCTGTGACCCGGGTCCAGCTAACCAGCGGCTGTAAGGCGCTTTGCTCCTTGTTGCAGCTTTTCAAGCAGGGGCTGAGCTCTGGCCAGTGCATCACAGGAGGAGCACGTCTCTGCTTGGCGTATGCTGGAGCCGTTAACAAATTTGATCTGTATGTTTCCACTCGCTGATCTCTCTTCTGCATGCTCTTGGTTCTGTTTCTTCCCTGTGGACTTCCTGACAGGTAAAACAAGTACAGCAAAAAAAGAGTTACGGCTTGGTTCGCCAGGAGCACTCGAGAGCATTAGCACCGTGCCTTGGTAAAGGAAGAACCGTTGCTGAGATGGGATGTAGTAGCCATCCAGGAGTGATTAAGTTCTGTAGTTTAAAGGGAAAAAAAAAAAAAACAAAGCAAGAAGTTCAAAGAAATGCCATTCACCTAACTGCAGTTTATGATTTTATCTGGCAAATGGTGTCATTCATTAAAAATTGTTATGCAAACTAGAAATAGAGCTCCCAGTTCACGTTTCTTTGAAGTAGTCGGTTACAGAAACAAGAATGCCTTTAAATATTACATAGCTTGTTTGTTGCATGTGTGTGCTTTGCACATCTAGTGACCGTATGCAACCCTGATGCACGGAGAGGTGAGGGCCCGTAAACCTGCCAAGGGATGCCCACCTCCTAATAGCTTTTTGATCACCGTTTTGTCTTCTAATCGCGTTCCTTCCATCTTTTAATTACGTTCCTTCTGTTTTTTCTCACTTGCAACTGTAAAGGATCTCTGGCAGGACAACTGGTGCTTACGGAGAAGGCTGGTATCAGCGCAGCAGCGTTTGTAACTGGTCTGTAGGTCAGCAGCTGCAAAGTGCCTGGGAAAATCTCTGCAGTGAGACACCTTGGCGGTGCTTTTTGCCGAGTATTTATTTTGGCCAGCGCTGGGACGGATTAGGATCTCCTCTGTGGGATGTACTCCTGTATTTTAACAAAAGTATCTTTAAGTGCTTTTCTCGGCTGTTGATGGATTCTTGCTTTTGTCGTATTAACAAGTATTTAGCAAAAGGGGTGCAGTTGTTTTAGAAGATAATACGTTCGTGATAGGAAAATGCAGTTAGGGATCTGGTGAGGACAAAGAAGGATTAAAAAAAAAGAAACAGATTTGTGTCTATTTTAATTGTAACACATTTTTATAGAGCTTAAAATTGCTTACAATTTTACGTTTCATCTTCCACTTAAAATTTTAACGCCGTTATCAGAGCCTTTAATGCTTTCAGAGGAGGAGTGCCGTTCTCAAAATGCCTTTTAATTATCCTGTTCACATCTAGCGCACCTTCTGCTTGCTGAGTGTTTAGAAACTTTTCAGAGCTCTGTCCTTTTTAATCCCTGCAAGGAAGCCATGGTTTTGAAGGAAAACATTTATTTCAATCACGTTCTGTTTTTCTGAGACAAGGAACAAAAATGTGTATTGAAACTGTGCTGGGGTTGCAAAGTCTTATAATTAAAACCTGATTTATGATCTTGGGCATAGGGCACTCAAACTAAGATTGAAAACCTGTACCATAATAACAGATTCAGAAGACGGTCTTTTACCTTGTATCCTAGTAAGGTGCCTGTCTTACTGCCCCTTGTCAAGGCGATTTAAGGTAGAATTGGCTGATAGTCAGAAAACTCACTTAGAGCACCTTAAAAAAAAAAAGCGCTAATTTCCAAGAATGGATTTTAGATGATTAAACAGAAGCTGATACCCAAAACCTGCTAGCATCTTCCTGTTGCCCCAGAAGTTTCCAGAGGGGAAGAGAGCACAAGGGTGCAGGCGTGCACGCGTGCTGCCAGTGGATGGGATGGGCAGGCTCTGAGTGCTGTGTAAAAATGCCTGTGCAGCCCAGAGGCCCCAAACCCTCAAAATACGAGGAGTCCAGCCAGTCGTGGTCAAGACTATGTGTGTGTAACAGCACTGGGTGCTGCCCAAATCCCCACTGCTTGCAGTCACGCTCAGCCAAGTGCCTAGCTTGAAGAGAGGAAGGCTGTGGTGAGATGAGGGCCCTCAGCCTGTCCGAGGGATGCCTACATCTTCGTAGCTTTTTAAAGCCCATTTTGCTTTTCAGCCACCAGCTGCTCCTAGCACCTGATCCGTGCCCTGTAAGGTTGACCCGAGGAGCAGTGCCTGCTCCTGGGCAGCTGCCTTGCACTGAAGATGCCACTTGCATGCTTTGGCTCCTCCTCATGCTGGAGAGACTTGAAATCAGGTGCATCACACACAACTTTCATTAGTCCTTCTGAAACTGGGCCGGTCTGCAGACAGGAACATGGGATTTATGAGGCTGGAAGGAAAGTATTCCTGGGGGAGGCCAGCTCTGTAACCTAGCTGGTTATTGTGCTCGCCTGCTAAGACCTTGGCAGCCCCTCTGTGTGGGTTTTCTGGATCATCCTGTAGAGTGTCTGTGTGCATTAACTTCCCGGTGACCCCGGTGTGTAATTAGGATGCTTTCAATTACCCTGATGGGTAACTTCACCCCGTTAATGATGTTGAAGCAGGCACTCTGGATTTCACTAGTGTCTGTCTGCTGTGGTCTTCAATAGCTGGCTTTACAGATACAGTGTTTGCATGTAGAAAATAAAACAAAATGTTCCTTCTGATGCGGTTCTGAAAGAGGTCTGCATAACTGATTTTGAGCAATAACTTCAGCTCAAATTCTGTAAACGGCTTCCAGTTTAACTTATACATCGTGCTGTTGTTTATCAGGTTTGTGTGTGAGTTTTATGAATATCTTCTGACATGGTATTTTTTTCTTTCAGCCTTTCTTCCAACTTGTGAAGTTACGGAAACTTGGACTTAGTGATAATGAAATCCAGCGACTTCCTCCAGAAATAGCAAATTTCATGCAGCTGGTGGAACTTGATTTATCTCGAAATGGTAAGTTACAAAGTTAAGTTGTTTGATTTTTATACTGTCACATGATGTGATCTACAAAGCTGGATTAGTAGGGTTTTTCTGTCTCTGAAGCTGCTATCTACGTCCTGCAGAATGCTCTTCTGTGTAATGCATGGATCTGCCTGTAGTTCAAGATGGGAAGGAGGGAATGAGCAGAGGAGAGGCAGTGGTAGAAATACAGTAAAAAGATAATGCTTAACTGTAGTTTTGCTGTTCTGAGAGTTTGCCTTATTTTCCAATTTAAGGAATGCTTTGCCTTATTTTCCAATTTGAGGAATGCTTTAAATCCTGTTTTTATGTGTATCTGTCACTATGTTTAACCTCTTTTTCTTAAATTCTAGGGATTTGGAGAGCTCAGGGAAAGAAATTTTCCCTGAGCTCTCCAAATGCCTAGAATTTAAGAAAAAGAGGTTGAAAGAATAAAGCTCCTGTCTGCCCAAAAAAGAGTGCCTCTAGGTTAGAAGTTGAGTTCTGTATTTCTGCTGTCCTCTTTACCTGTGATTAGCAAGAGGCAGAGTGCTTGTATTTCTAGTTTTGCTTCTGGAAGAAAAATCAATCTTATCACTTGCAGAGAGAAATTCAGAAAAGGATGCTGGGAGAAACTGTATTTTAAAATCTGTTGTTGTTGGAAACCATGTGGATTTACCACTCTGTTGTAAAGTTTGCTGCTGCTCTTATAGTGTCTTAAGCCGTGATGGAATGAAATCAGCTTGGGTTTTGACCTCCTCCCCCCCTTTATTTTTTTGGTGACCTGGTGAACTTAGCCATTCCGAAAGAAGTTCGGGCCTGGTGGGTCACCTTTAGGCAGCCTTATGACCCAGTGGTCTAGAAAAAGCGAATCAGCGTTACCAAATTAGAGCAACTGTCAGCTATTTCTGCCTCCGTACATTCAGTGGGTATGCACAGAATGCTCTCTGAGGTGTGACGGGTGGGGAGGGAGAGACCAAGGCTGTGCAGCCTTGTAAATAAGTGAGGGATGTAACTGAATATTAGGAGAAAAAATAATGCATTGGGAAGCCTTTTCTTGTGACAGTTCAACATCACGTTGACTCTGTGCTGCCAAAGAATATTCAGTGGTCACCTCGCCTTCCTGTAACTATTGGAATTTTGCATCTTTCCTTTGTATTTGTTTGGTGCTTCTAATGCAATCTGGTAATCTGATGAAGCATAATGAGACTCTAGGCAGTGTCTAAAAAAAAACCTGTGAACCATATAATGTTATGCACATTTGCAAACCTCATAAAAGAAGAAAACTGGAAAGAAATCACCTAAGAAACAGAAGAGACACATTAGTTAAAATATTTTAGAAATACATGAGAATTAACTGACGCAGTATTTTGGCTACTGGGTTTGGCTGAGATGGGTGCTGTCTATGACAGATCTTATAAAAGGAAATACTGTGTTGGCTTAGTAACTCTTTTTGCCAATGAATAACTAGCTGCAAAAGAGCTGATGGATCAGAGCCATGTGAACTATTGTCAGCCTGACTTGAAAGTTGGCTTGAGAGCTGAACTGTAACAAGAACAGATGGTGTGAACATTTATGGTTGGGTAGATGCATGTGTCATTAGAAGTTACTGCACCAGGAAGTGTTTTCTAAAGTGATGTGTTGGGCTAATGCAGGTTGCAGGAAGCAATTTCTTTGCGATGTCCAAAGTCCAATGTTAATCATGCATTTTATTGCGTTGCTTATTCTTCTCCGTGGTTCATTACAGAAGGTGACTGATACTGCTGTCCTGTGCTTAATCACGTTTCAGATACTACACGACTCAAACTGAAAACAAAACGCCCCGTGAGGTGATACAGGGGTCCGCTGCAGAAGAAGGCTGATGTTACTTTCCACTGTTTAGTCTTTTTTTGGTTGTCTCACAACTCCTTTGGCTCTCCAAATTAAAAGGCAAAACACACACCATATGTGATGCTGCAGGGGGAAATTCTCACATGAGATTTTGGCTATTATAATATTTTTGTTTCTTAGCTTTGTATTTAGAACCCAACTTCCAATATGTTAGATTCGCAACCTGCCAAAGATTTCTCCTGTTCCCTGGTTTGCACTTCATCAGTTTCTGTTTTTCTAATTAAAAAACTATTTAGGGAAAAAAATGAGAACTCTTTGTATTCCTTTCAGGCACGGAAAAACAGCCCAGCTTTTCAAAATTCAGTATGCGGCATGAATAGGAAAGCGTGATGGTGACATCTGAACTTGGGAAATAAGAGATCATTGTTCTGTGTTTTTTGTTGTTTTAGCTGTCTGGTTCGCTGTACTAATTGCTTTCAGTTCTGGCCATTCTGTTTCCTCAAGAGCTTAAAAATGCAAATATAAATTCATTTAGTGATCTGTGTGAGGAGTAGCCCTCTATATTTTAACCTCTCATCAAAGGAGGAGGACGAAAGGCTTTTGAATAAACAAAGTGCTTCCATTTCCCTCTTAGTAAAATAGTAACATGCCCTCCTTTCTCATTGCCTTCTAATCCTTTGGTCTGCGTGTGATCTCGGAAGCTGCGTGAGCTGGTGCGTATGTCGGATGGCTGAACTTTGGGATGCTTCCAGCCGTGGCCTGCTGTGTTCTGTGCAGTGGTGAGGAGCTGTGTCTGGAGGTGGGTCGATTCCCCTCCAGCAGAATCCCTGCTGACCCTTCGGGGCCAGCTCTGGACGCCTGTGCAGTGCAGCGTTACGTTCTCTAAGTGTAGCTTTAGATCGTGGGCCCTCAGTAAAAATGAACGGGGAGCTGGTGTTGTTTAGCCTCGAGAAGAGGAGGCTCAGGGGAGACCTCATCGCTGTCTATAGGTACCTTAAAGGAGGCTGTAGAGAGGTGGGGGTTGGTCTATTCTCCCACGTGCCTGGTGACAGGACGAGGGGGAATGGGCTAAAGTTGCACCAGGGGAGGTTTAGGTTGGATGTTAGGAAGTACTTCTTTACCGAAAGGGTTGTTAGGCATTGGAATGGGCTGCCCAGGGAGGTGGTTGAGTCACCATCCCTGGAGGTCTTTAAAAGACGTTTAGATGTAGCCCTTAGCGATATGGTTTAGTGTAGGACTTGTTAGTGTTAGGGCTGAGGTTGGACTAGATGATCTTGGAGGTCTCTTCCAACCTAGACAATTCTGTGATTCTGTGAACTCTTGGAGTGTGGCTTTCTTAGATTCCCAGATGTTTTAAAATGCCCAAGACACGTTCATGTGTGGTAAGAATGTGCTACAGCTAATCTTTTAAGCAGTTTTTGGTTAATGAGTGAATATAGGACTACAAAACTCCTTCAAAATAAAACTTGAGAATCTTCAGCAGGTGTAAACTTGATGTTCTGTTGTTGTGGGGTGGTGTACATGAGGGAGGTCTGGTGACAATAAGGTGAGACAGCAGAGTGCAGAAGGAAGAGGGTTTGGAGAAGGCTAGGAGCCGTGTGATCTTAAACTTTTCCTTGACTGATGCTATTTCTTACTCCTCTGTGAGGATGTGTTCATGTAGGTTTCATAGGAAGCATCCCCACCATGCTTTTCTAGTCCGGATGAGGCTGGTATTTGAGCAAAGGCTGAATGGGTGAATCGAAGATGGGAATATCAGAGGGCAAAGGAAGGCTGTGCTGAATGAACATCACAGCGAGGGTGAACACTTTGAAGGTTCTTTGGCATGCACTTCATCTCTGCCCCTAGGTCTCAGGTTGTTCAAAAAGCTGATGTACCAGGTCTGAAGCTGAGGAAGGCTGATTTACGGGATTTGACAGCGGATGCTGGAGCTTTTGGGTTGCTGGCAGAGTGTGTCTGAGACTAGGAGTGTTCCCTGTAGCATCTTCTGAGGCACGGGACTCTGCTGCTCAACTGCTGGGTGTCTGAGGTGTCTGCTGGTTCCCTCAGCCTCCTCACAGTTAGGTAAATCCCATCCAGGATTCTCACCTCGCTGGTGAACTTGGGGTTGCTGAAGCAAACGTACGTAGTTTGGGCAGGGCTCCTGTGCTTTGCATCGAGTTTCAGAGCAAGTCTTTGCTCTGCGTGGTACAGGAGAGATCCTGCTCTAGGCAGAATAAGAAATGTGCATGTGCTGTTTTCCCACAGCACTCAGGACAAGCTCTCGGTCTCTGAAGACCCTGTGATTGAGAAAAGTACAATCCCGAGGAAGAAAGATGCTATGAAAGTTCTGCAGCTTTTCCTTGGAGCCTCGGCAGGCGCTGCGCTTGAGCTTCCCTCACTCCAGTGCTTCTTGTTTGAAATCCCTTGGAAGTGCAGCAGGCTGCTTGCTGCCCATGCTGTTCCTCCCGCAGAGGTTTCCTGCAGCAGCTCCCCACCCCCCTTTTCTGCAAAATCCCCTGCAGAATCCCTTGGGGGCTAAGTTCGTAGAGCTTAGGGCCCTGCCATCCCAGATTCATTAAAATGTTAATGGCTTTTCTTGTTTTGTAGCTTCTTCCAGACAGGAGGGGTGCAGCACGAAGTTTCTGTAGTTAACGTAATGCATGCTGATATTTGGGATTATGCATGCCGTGTGTGTGTGCTGTACTGTTGCAGACGTGGTGCATTCCTTTTTATTGTCACTCTTCTACAAGAATGTGTTTTTATTTGTTTGCCTTTGATAAGTATTAAATCCCCTAGATTCCACGGATATGTTTTTGTCATGTTGAATATTCCTTAAAAACGCCCCACAGGCGTTAACTTATTTGTAGTATTTTTGTCTGAAGGAAGTTTCTACCCCGCATACTTTCTCTTAGTAATTTACGTAGTGTGGAGTTTGGGATTATTATTTTTTTTTTCTTCTTAAAACCTTTGTAGTGGGTTTTTGCTGGTTCTGTTTCTGACTGGTCTCCGTGGAGCTGTGATCGGTTACGTGGTGAACCGAGGAGTGATAGGTTTGCTGTGGCAGCTTCTAAAGAAATCTGCGTGGGCAGGCCTTGTCAAGCCACGTTTGACTCAGCGTGGTGCTTGGTACCAGAATCTCAAAATGGTTCTTTGCTTTGATATCACTTAATAATAATAATATTTCAGTTCAATGTGGGTGCTTGGATATGCACTGTAGAGACAGACTCTGGCTATATATTAGTTACTACCCATTTCTGCAGTTTCTGGTTAAACTGAGCTCATGACTACAGAGAGTACAGTTGTTTTGGATACAAGTGTCATGAAATCAGGATCTGCATTCCAAAAATCCTGTCTCAACACAGTTGCCACATTATGGCAAATATGCTACCGTTTCTGTGCAAATAATTGCATGTTTCACAAACGATAAATATGTTGCTTCAGGATTACCCTAGGAGTAGAAATGGCTCCTCAGAAGCATCTAAATAGTAGTAACACTGTGGTGTAAGGAGAGAGCTACTGCTGCTGAAGGCTGACAGTCTGACCAGTGCCCAACATCCCTCAGGTCAACTTCTGGCAGCTGCAAGCCATTGTCCCAAATGCAGTGAGCGTTATTTTACGTTTTCCTCCTTCCAAAATGCATTATATTTGTAGACTTGAACATTTTTAGTTGATACTGTCGTCAGTTATTATTGTAGTTTCAGAAATCAAGAGCAGCAGTATTTAAACTCCATTTTCAGTTGCAAGCAGTTTGATATTACTGCTTTGTATTCGAAAAGTTTATTCTTTTCAGTTGCTTTACAGTCTAATTAAAAGTCTGTTTGCAGGTCTTAGTCATCCTCGGAACACCACATTCATTGCATGCTGCATGATATGTACGTTTATTCAAAGAAGTATTTTAAAGCTTCCTTAGGGTGCTTCTGGAGCACAGGTAGCTGATGTACAGTGTCAGTTAATGCAGCAGGAGAGCGGTGTGTAATCCGTGCTTCACTTTCTCTCAGTGTCATCTCACTCACTTGTATTGCAGCATGCACACCCATGCTTTCCCTTTTAATTCAGCTGTCTGCTATCGAATACATACCTGTCATCCCTTCTCTAGAATTATCTTCCTTCTGCTCATAAAATGGGTAAGTATCCCCACAAAAAAAGCAAGATAACCAGTGTTTTCAGACTAGAGGTACTGACTGAGAGGAAAGGGCTTGAACACTTGTTTCAGTACAGCCTGGGCTGGTGACCAGGCCATTTAACAGTGAGAACATAAGCTAATTAGGCAGAAGCACTCTAAGGCTTCTGATCCTGTCCTGCAGTTCCACTCAGGCTACGCTCCCTCATCTACCAGCTGCTGCCTTTTGACCTCTGGTCTAACCTCAGATTTCTCTCTGTCTGCCTGTGCTGCGCTTCTCCAGCATCTGAACGAGACCTCCTCCATGAAGCCACCTCCCTCTTGGGCTGGCACCAGCTGCCCCATCACAAATGTGCTGGTACAATGCTGGCAGTAAATGGTAAAACCCAGACTGCTGGGAAGTACATTTAAATTGACACTTGCTTGGTGGATGAGAAAGAAAAAGAAGGAAACAAGATGTGTGGTGAGGCAGTAGAGTTTGCAAATGGATATTTTTTTTGTTAAAATAAGTGGCTGCTAGATTTGGTAGGCTTCTTTTTCACCTTCAGAGCTGCTCTCTGTTCAGGTGAACACTTAAAGACTTGCTCTCCACTTCCTGCCGTAGATGGTTCTTACCTGATACAAGAAAGTATCCTATGAATGCTCTCACTGTAACACTCATTGTGAACACCTGAAAACCAAGGGATATCCCATCAGAGACTATTGTTGCTTGTGTAGTGGCAAAACACTACTGCAGGTGACGAAAAACCTTAGCCTACGTCAGGCTAGCGACTTATATTTGTGTGTGTGCTAAGAAAGGTAAGGCTCCCTTGTTGCAGACTAGCAGAAAACAGAATTTTTCACTCTTTCAAGTGGTTGCTTGCTGGCAGTTGTGTGCGTGTTAATACTAATTTCTAGTGACATATTTTCTTGTATTATCTCCCACACCTCTCTTGAAGTTAGTTTAAAGATACTGTTTAAAACACAGTATCATCTTCATGTTTTAAATGTGAAATTTAGGGATCGATACACAAAGAAGAGTACTAGGGAAGAAAAACGTCTACTGCAAACTGCTTTCAGATGTGGAGCACTGCTGAACCCCATAGACATGTAGAAATTCTTGCTCACTTTGAAGAAGTGATGTGCAAGTTGGAATTTGTGAATCTCTGTTGCTAAAATTGAGATGAATGTGATGCCTGTAAGTTGCAGGAGGAGGAGGTGAGCTTTGCAAGGTGAGAGAGACAAGACCCTACCTAGTCAGTGAAGAAAGCCTGTCAGGGAAGGGGAAAGAAAAGAAATGGCAAGTGCTGGCTGTGATTGGGAAAGAAGATAAGTGAAGTCTCATGATAGAATGATCTAATTAGGGAAGTTTAGAAAGTGTTATTTCTAAATGGATTACAGAAAAGTAGATTTTTTCCAACACAGTGATTTTTCTGTCATGGCATATTCTGCCAGATTTAGCTGTTTTTCTAGGGGAAGCATGCTGAAGTACGTGTGTACGTATCTAGCAATTTTCATCCCAGTACTTGACTTGATCCAAATTCAAGAGAAGGCTGTGGATGATTTTGAAGTTTTTTATATTTATTTACTTATTTATTTATTTATTTTTTGAAATCAGCAGGAAAGAGTTAGAAACAGAAACCTTTGGTCAAGCATTAAACATCAGTTCATATGGGAGTGACGTAAACTAAATACTTCAATTTTCTTTGTCATTTTTATGATCTGTAATCTAGATTACAATCTGCAAACAGGCTTTGCTAGCTCTTTTTTTCCAGTGTTACGTGGAGTTTTTTTAAGGAAGGTTAGATGTGATGACCATAAAGTTACTGAAGAATTGATCCAATAAACGTGCAACTTCGCTGTTGCAATGCTTACGCAGTATCTGTCATCCACAGCTTCATAGGTAGAATGCTATTTTTTTCTTAAGTATTTAATTCTTGCTAGCCATGAAGTCCAAGACAGAAATCTTCATAAAAATGTGTCCTAGCCTTGTTTAACTCTCTCTCTTTTTGGTTAAGTGCTACTGAAAGATAGAAGACCCAAATTCCTTGCTGAACTCTGGCTGTTCCACTTAATTCACCTGGACCTGCTGTTTCCCTGTGCTCTAATCTTTGAGCTTTCTCCCTGGCCCTTTTCCTTATGTTTACAATTAGCAGCTCGTGATCCTATGTTTGTGCTTGTTTCTGCAGTTGAGAAGGACGGGCTGTTGATTTACCACAGGCTAGCTATTCAAAAAACAGCTCACTTTTAAGTCTTTACACAGTTGTTTCTTAAGTAACATGCCTACTATCTATGTATCTGTAAAATGGTCTTTTGTGAACATTTTTTTTTTTCCTGCTCCACTCCTCCCTTGAAAAAGGGAAGTGTACAGAAACCAGGAGGAGGAGGAGGAAGGGGTATACTTACCTCACTTCAGTTTCTTGTTAATTATACGGTAAGGGATTTGGTTGAGAAAACCCAACCTGAACCTGTTTGTATATTTTCTGTAAAGCTGTGAAGGCGGCTCTTAAAAGAGCAATCTGTTCTTTGTGTATCCTCCGCCTTAGAGTTTGAAGAGGAAAATGTTACAACCTGTACAAGAGCCACTTAATCATAATAGTCTTTGCAAGAACAACGACTCCTGTCACATTTTGTCCCAGAAATTGTAACACTTTAGGTAAAGAGGTTGATTACTTCAGCCTTCGGGGCTAGCAGCAAAACCTTCTGGCTTTCGGAACAGAAAACAAGGAGAAAGCCTGACACATCATGGTGCATGCCATGATCTCAGAGTGGAAGTAGAGGGGGCATTAACCCTCCTCCAGCCCCCTGAGGAAGCAGACCCCCTGGGAGCCACAGGTCACTGCCCTGGGAGAGGTGGGGGACGCGATGGTGACCTCTGTGAGGTACCAACCTCCTCAGCTGGGCTCTGCGGCTGAAGAGCCCTTTGCAAAGACAAATAAATACTTGCAGCACAAATTCCTTCTTGCAAGGCATTTCACTAAGTGGATAGTTTCCTCCTCAGTTTAGAAGGTGGAGGAGGTGGTGAGCGGGAAGGGAGGACTTCTATGAGGGCAAGCTTCAGCCCACTCAAGCCAGGCTTCTCCGAGTGCCTCTGTGCCATGGATGGCAGCAGGGACCCCCTGGAAATGACAGCAGAGCCTCGAGACTCCTGAATCCCTCAAGCACTGTAGTGCTTCATGATTTAATGGGCTAGCTGGACCTTTAATGTGTGCATGTAACATATGCATATTATACGACACTATAGTATATACTCAAGAGGAGGCAGGGGGAAAATTCTTCCATGTATCAAACTGGTTGGATGTGGTCTGGTTATCTGTCCCCTGAGGGATAGTGCTGCGTTGGTTCATGGTCTGGAGTGGCGTTACTGGGCAAAAAATTGGCATAAACTCTTCAATACAGTAATGATTTAGCAATCACTAAGCGTTATGCAGGGTACGTAAGGTAGTGTGGGCCTTCTGTTCTGACAGCCTAGGCCAGTCTGTGGGGTTCCCTTTGCTGGGGGGCGTGCAGCACTCCTGGCAGGGCGCCATGCCAGGCTGCGGCCTAGGTACCAGGTATCAGAAATTATGTTCTCTGTTACAGAATATGTAAAGAATGCTGGACATGTAGGCTTTTGGTAGAGAAAAGAATATATATTTTGAAATTTTATAGAAAAGTGCTGTAAAAATGCTCCATATGAAAGGTTTTATCAGTTTAAAATGAAGGCTGCCTCCCCCTCACCTTCGCAGTCGTCAGAGGAAGGGAAGAGAGGGAAAGGGGATTGAGGCATGTTACTGTTGTAAAAATCTTCATCATATATAGATTAGCACCAAACATAAGGATATTCGGAAATAATTTTCTCATTCAGGCAGTACAGAATTCCCTACTATCACACTTGATTCTTAAGTCATGTGTACGGTGCTTGAAAGATCATTACCTGATACCACAAGTTCTTGTGCAAACTAGAACGATAAATATCTGAAGAGGTATCTTGAGCAGAAATATGTGTGTGTGTATATATGTATACACCCTCTTATGTACACGACTGCCAAGCTTGATTTTTTTTTCATCTGCTTTGCTGGCATGACTTTTTGCTGCCACTGTATTTGTATTGTCATACGTCACAGGGCTTATGCTTGGTTTATAGCTTTATTATTAGCAATGCTGCACAATCTGTATGCCAGAACATCTGGGGCATCCTGTAAATGTGGAGCATTCGCCAGTATGTGGTATTAGAAGAATCCTAGATGTTTAAGTAGGATTTGAGTTGGTTATCCAGCAGTGGCAAGAACAGCATTCAACCTTATTGCTGCTAATATTGGCAGAGATGTGTGTGATAATGTCTGTAGCAAAATCTAGTAGTAAACAGTAATGGAAAAGCTGCTTGATCCATCAAGAGACAGAAGGACTTCTTTACGTATTTTAATATCCTGTGTTGCATTTCAGTTGATTATGCCAATGCTTCTATTATGGACGATCATCTCCTTTGCTATAACAATCACCCCAGAATTTTTGTCATATACTAAACTGCTCCTTGCCTTTCTTCTTCTGAGGTCATTTATTCAAAACAATGCTATAGTTGTCTTCCCATGTAGTGATACTGTCATAACTCGGTTGTGTTTTGCCTGATAAATTTCTGTAATCTTCTTTTTTCAACCATGTTTTACTTACTAAAAGTGTAATGAAACTCAGCTCAAAGAGAGGCACTGAATTTTTGTCTGTCCTTTGTCTGTTAGGTAGAGGATAAAAAAGAATAGTGAAGGTATCATGGTGAGGGGGGGGGATTTCCCTTTTTTCTTGTATCCATTACGCTTTCTTATTGAAGATTTCTGCTCTTGTAATGATTTCATAGTCTGGAATAAATAGGCTGGGAAAGCACACTTTACTTTCAAAACAGATTTTGTCATTTGCAAACACATACAAGCTACAGTGTCCATGCTGCTTTTTTGCAATTAGTATCATATGCTGGAGTAATTTTTACTTAGCTCAGATACTTAACTGTTATTGTAGATAATACCCAAGCCTTGTAAAACAAGGAGGGTATAAAAATAGTTTGGTTTGAGAACGTATTTTGTTGTTGTTGTTTTTTCTTTTCCCTGTAGCCCATTATATAGTAGTAGAAAAGAAATTATTTACAGTATGACAATGAAACCACATTGGTAGAGGAAATCAGTAGTGTGATTAGTTTCAGAAACTGTCATCATCAAAAATTTAAGTTTATATTCTGCTTTATATGTTTTGTGTGTGTGTATATATATGTATTTTCAAAACAAATTCAAATAATTACTTGAGCTTTTTTATGGGTTGTTTTTTGTTTAATCCAGGGGAAGGATTCACACAGCAAGTGTGCATCTATATCTGAAAGGGTGTTTCTGTGTGCATATATGCATGTATAAAAGTTGTGGACACTGGCTTGGTTGCAAAGACACAAGTTATTTAGAGTCCTGTGAAGCTTCAAAATAGCAATGTCCATTTCAGGACTCATAAGGCAGTGACAAATATTACATGGGTTCTTGTAGTTCAATACAAAGAACTGCTCTGAACTAGTTAAGGCTGATGTTAGTTAAGGCTAATGTTAAGTATAATTTTGATGTGGGGAGGGGGAGAGGGTAAGAAGAGAGAGAAAGATATTAAGAAACAGGAGAAGTGAGCCACTGCTTTTCTGTTAATTTCCAGCTATTTTATCCAGAGGAGGATGGTAGGAAGAATAAACAGACAGTGAATGACAAATTTCTGTACTTAGTGCTGATAAACAGGGCTCTCAGTATCGGTGTTTCGCACTGCTGCAATGCAGGTAGAGGTTCCAATGTCTGTTGAGTGTATGTAGGACCTTTGTCGTCAATAATCCATTAGCGGAAATTCAGTCTTATACAGACAGTGCTCGCATCGAGGATTGGAATGAATAAAACCTTTGCTGTCTGTGTCTGTAAGTGCAATTTTGATTTTGTTTTGATTTCATGTATCGCATATAGGGAAGGGGAAAGTTTCCAGGTCTGTGTACTGTTTGAGTTCCTTTAGAGCACCCTTTTAAAAGTGAATGCTTTTTACATGAGCGTGTGGGTGGTGTTTTTTTTTTGGTGTTCTTTTTATTTATTTATTTATTCTTAAAAAATAAAATCACTTGCCATCTGCTTTGCCAGACAGAGCACCGTCCCTGCAATGACTTCAGTGCTTTTACTTTATGGAGTATTAGTGGCATGCAAATAGTTTTAAGTATTTCATGTGTTGCAACAGTTTATCACTTTATCACAGAATTTATCGCACGCTCATTATTTAATCTGGCAATGTTAATGTGGGTTTATTTTTTTTTTTTTCTCCTTATGGTTATTTAGAAGTCAATATTCGTAGCTGTTTAGTCCTTTCCTATGGTAGGGACAAAGTGTGAGCTTTTGACTCAGAAGAAAGGTCAGCAGAGATGGGTGTGCTTGTGGCACTTTGACACAGGCTGCTCATTCCAGGTGTCCCTCCTTTGCATTCAGCAGCTCTTGTGGCTCCTCCTGAAGTAGGTTTGTGGTTGCTTCCAAAGTTCTTGGTGAAGAATCTGCTCACCGACTGTGTCACTGAAATGTATTCTGGCTGGGCACAGATTAGTGAAACCCATGAAGCTTGAGGAGCCTGACCACGAGGCTTGCTTCCTCCTCTGCCTGATGTCCCCTGTACAGGTGTCTGAGCCATGACACCACAGCTCCCGGCCCGTTTTTGCAGGCTCCTTCATGGCCCTTTGGCAGGACAGATTTGTCTTTTTGTGAGGCGAACCGCTACAGAGGAGCAATCTCTTCTTAAACCGTGATTTGAGGACTACGTTTTACCCATCCTTTCTAACCTTAAAGGCCTAATGTTTCACTCTGACCTTAGAGGCCTGCCAGTACCTAAAGGGGGCCTACAGAAAAGCTGGGGAGGGACTCTGTCAGGGAATGTGGTGATAGGACAAGGGGTAATGGCTTTAACTAAAAGAGGGTAGATTTAGATTAGAGATTAGGAAGAAATTCTTCACTCAGAGGGTGGTGAGGCACTGGCACAGGTTGCCCAGAGAAGCTGTGGATGCCCCATCCCTGGAGGTGCTCAAGGCCAGGCTGGATGGGGCTTTGGGCAACCTGGTCTGGTGGGAGGTGTCCCTGCCCATGGCAGGGGATTGGAGCTAGATGATCTTTAAGGTCCCTTCCAACCCAAACCATTCTGTTTCTATGATTTATCTTGCCGTTACTGGATTTCTAATATCAACTGTTTACCCTCAGTTATCCAAGTTGTTATGAAGGAGTTTTGTGAGAGATATAAAGCATCTCTGACAGGAGTTTGTCTCTAAAGTAATCTGTTTTCTTTTATGGGAGAGCTGGTGCCAATGGCAGACCTTAGGCTTTGTGTAGTTTTAAAAGGAGTATATCTTCACCACCCCATAAAGTGAACTTTGTACCTTGCGTACCACTTCATGTAAACCTTGCACTGAGCGGCTTTGGCCCTGCAGTTTGGTGTTGTGGAAGAGCAGCTTTGTTGTTGTTCCATGTGCTGCACTGTGGATGTTCATCTCTGTTGTTCATAAATTGTTTTGATATTTAGTAATGCTTGCAGCGGATCCATCATGTGAAGGCACAGTGTGTTTTTGGGGTTGGTGAATGGACCACTCCAGAGCTATTTGTAAACTTCAGGGATCGTTTATCCTGCTTAGGCTTTATAACTGCTTAGGCTAATTTCAGACCTGTGCCTGGTGGATATGCAGGGTGCACTAGGGTTTGTGATACAGTTTATTTTTCCTCTGGGAGAAGGGGATGACTTGTGCACTTCAGAGAGCACCACTTGGGATGCAGTGAAACCCACTGGGTGGTGCCTGTCCACCTCCGTCCCTCCAGCCCTTCCCAATCACTTAAGAAACAGAAGAGGGTTCCCAGGAGATGTTCTTGTACCAACCCTTCGTTGACCATTCACACCTGGTGATGGGGGGGACTGGGAGATATTCATACTGGTTTGGGATTCAGTTCTGAGTCGGAATGAGTCAGAACAAGCGCATTTGCTCAGATGACCTGGCAGGAGATGGAGCCTGATGAGCAGGTACTTTCCTCCTGCTGTGCCTCCCATCACGCTGCTCAGGGGGAGAAGAGCTGAATGAAATACATAGGCGTTCAATTCTGAGCTACTCAGCTAGGTAGGAAGAGACCTAATTTCCAAATATTTTTCAGCGTATTTAGGTCACTGATGGCTGCTGAAGTCAGTGGTGCTACTTACATGAGGAAAATCTATGAAGACATTTCCTGAAGTATTATTTGTGGTGAGAATTGAAGGAAGGGGAGAGGGAATAGATGTAATACTCCGTAGAAAGAATGGAAATAGGAAAACCTGATAGCAAGACTGATTTTTATTTTAAGATTTACCGCCTTTTCTGTTGAATTCCTTTCCAAGTGAATCATAACAATCTAAGTTGTTAAACAAGGAAACCAAGCGTATTTGTTCCATTCTTGCTGGATCTTGATGGCAATAAACAAGGACTTACACAGAGGGCCCACAGGCTACTCGTAGAAATGTAGCTGGAAGTAAGAGTCCCAGAACAGCTTTTTATTTTTAAGATAGCATTGACGAGCTTCACTAGATAAATGTGTAATATTGAACATACCTGAAAAAAAATGTTTTCACATAGGAATATCTCTGATTAGTTTCTGGCAATTTGAAGTAGTATGCTAGCTCTTATATGGGACCAGTTGTTTGAATAATTTGAATAATATTTTCAAATTAACTGTCTTTATTGTGAGGAAGGCTGGTTCTGTTCCCATGCGTCTGTGTTATGAGCAGAGAGACTTGCATGTTCTCTTCTTCCCTTCCTTGTTTTCCCTCCCCCTGTACTTTCTGCCAGCACAGATTGTGGGTGTGTATTGATCAAATTACAAGAGGTTCAGACTTTAATTGGTTCTTTAGAACAGTCTTAGGATGTGGAGAATCTTTTTTTAAATTTTTTTTCTGGACAGAGACTGATAAAGATCAGTCCAAGGACAGGTGAGTAGTTTAGGTTCAGTAAAAAGCATGTGGAGCAGGAGGGGGAAGTGGGATTTGAAAAAGCACAAAATGACTCTGCCCTGCTAGTTGCTCTTGCTCTCATTTGAAGTACGAGTACTTGGACATGAAACAGTCTTGCATGTTGAAATGTCTTGAAAGATACCAAGATAACTCCTTGCAGTAGCAAGTTACCGAATGTAATGAGGCAATAGTTTCAGTGTAGATGGCAGTACAGTTGTTGATGATGTTTTTTTTCCCTTTTTTTCTTCCGCAGATATTCCTGAAATACCAGAAAGCATCTCATTCTGCAAAGCACTACAGGTAGCAGATTTCAGTGGGAATCCACTGACTAGGTAATTTCCACCTTCTTCTTAGTACTTGCCATACCAGAATTACAATCTTGCTGTAACAATTACAATTTTAAATAAGCCCTTAAAAATTGTGATCTAGCATCTCTATGAAATCTTGCCAACAGCGTCTGTCTCTGGCAGTGATTGTAGCAGAAGTTCAGATTTAAAAAGCGATGTGCATCTTTACTGGGAGGGGATGAAATTTGTTAGCCAACCAGGAAAAATGTAAATCTGATTCTCTCAATTTTCATTTCTCCTCTTAAATGCGTAGGATAACCACGCTCATACTTGGGAGAGATAAGGCAATGGTTAGCATGAATGCATTGGCACAAACCCAGGTGCCTGACAATTTGGAATAGACTGTAGATCAGCTGCTGCAGATAATGGCTTTTTCTAATGATTAAAGCTTGGACTAGTATTTCATCACTCTCCCATCAATTGGGGCACAGTGACATGCAGTAACATGTGGCAAAAATGTACCGCATACGTTGGTGGCTGCTACTGCAGCTCCTGGTCTGTGTTCTGATGAACTGGGGACTGGGGATTACACACATCTACAGAAGAGGAGCTTTGTTTACGTTTCGCTGTTCCACTTGCTGACAATTTGGAATTTATATAGTGAAATGAGACTGGAGATAGCAAGGAAGAGAGGAGGTGATCTGCCAGCTAAGGCCTTTGAACACTATTTGGAGAACGATTTCCTAAACCAGCCTGTGCCACAGAGCTCCTTTGTGATGCCGAGCAATTCACATAAGCCGGAGTATTCACAGTGGGCATTAACCGACTTGCTTTGCTGTGCGCTGAGATAGGCTGGGAATACTTGCATGATTAGCTGGCTGGCTGGAGTGCATGAGTGGTAACAAACAGCTGAGTGTCTGTAATATCTTAAGCCGCTGCAGCGGTTTTGCAGGACAGCTTCTCCCCCATAGGCAGCTGAGATTCTTCAGAGCTGCGCTTTGAATATAGCGCATAGTGCATTCTAAGTTCTCTGGAAATTTGGATCTCTAAGCATTAAAGGGACACTTGTGATCTTAATCCCTGGGCCTCTGTAGCCCATTTATATACTGAGGATAATAATACCGCAAAAATCTGGTAAAGCAAACTGAAGCTGAACTGGTGTTTAGATATTAAAGTGATGAGGGTCACTGAACAGCCTTTTCCCGGAGATGAGTGCGCTGTACATAAAGCACAGAGCTGCATCTCATGGTAATGAAATAAAAAAAAATTAAGTAGCAGCATGTTAGTTGTTGTTGTTCTCCATTTTGTGCACTGAATAAGGCCTGAGGCCCAAGCAATGGATCTCCTTCAACAGCATCTGTAAGGCATAACTACAGCTGAGAGGAATTAACAAAAGAATTGAAAGGCTTTTTAATGGGGTTGAAATAGATCTCATAATTCTTTGTTGGTGCTTGCAGGAGAACTTTAAAAATTCTTGATAAAGTGGCTCCAAAGTATGTGTGTGTCCTGGAAAATATCACTCCAAGCAACCTAGTAAGTTAGAAAACAGAGATAACAGAAGCTGTTTACACACGGTTGCCTGGTGCTTCCTATGATGAGGTCCAGAATTTCAGTTTTACCTGTGTAACAGCATGTAGGTCTTGGCACTAATTAGCCCAGATAGAGTGATAAAGCCTAGCAGTCATTTCCTTTTATGTGTGATGTGCTGGAACTTTTTTTTTTTAAGCTATCGATTCTTGCTCTTATTTTCACTAAGCTTAAAAGCCAGTCAGAGATCTTCCCAATCAATGCCCTTCCACTAATACAGTATGTTGCCTCATTGTCAAATTTACTGGCTGATGAATCTGCAGTATTAAAAGTGGCTGATGATTTTGGGGCTTATATTAAAAAGGAGGCCCATTTTTGTAGGTTAGACTAGAAGACCGCAATATCTATACACAATGCTATAGATGATCAGAACGTTTAACTCTAGTCTTAAGAGTATTAGAGCCTAAACGGTAAAACTGCTGCTTCCAAGCATGTTACTACTATTGTACGGGCAGGGGGGTGTACAGCTCGCATTGTAGAGACACCAAGTGGGTTCTGTTAGTAACGTACAGAACATGACAACGCAGTACGGGGTTGAGCACATGCGAAGTCCCCCTACTGTCATTTGTCTGCTTCCCTTTCCCCATCACGTGCAGCTGTTTGCCTGCGCACCACGTCTCCTGTTAGAGGTCTGCAGGTTGCACCGTGTACCTGGAGCTGGGGGACGTGGGGAGCAGGAACCAAACCAAATGCTATGGCCTGAGCTAGGTTTCAGGCTCTGAGGATCATCTAGAAGGTGGCCGGCTGAGCAAAGGACCTCTCCTCCCCTGCATCACCGCTGCTTTTACCCTACCTGCCTCCTGTGTCTGCGCACTGCGAGCGGAGCTGCTTGGTGCACCCTGGCTGCCAGAGAGCAGGGGTGCAGGGATCCTTTGGAGTGAGCAGGGGGAAGCCAAGCATTGCAGAAAACCGGGTGTTGAACCAAAAGGCTTTGGGGCTTGGGGAGCATTTTGCATATGCTGCATTTTATAGTGAAAGAGGAGAGGGATTACATGCTGTTGTGTTGTGAAGCAGTGAACGTGGAGTGCTGTAACAACAGAACATTGTCCTGATAGCAAACAGACTGTTTCTTCAAAACACAGCAGCTGAAGAACAGCCTAGTAGCTAACACAAAATGGCCCTGCTGTAAGCATGTAGGCAACGGAATGTACATGCATGAAACTAGTTTGTTTGATTATTTTACCATATAGGTGATGCAGGATAATACCAATAGTTTTTTTCTTCTATTTAAATTTAAATTTATTGAAATGCCTTGTATGTTCTCAAGTCATATGGCTTTTTGGAGCTGTAAATTGGAGACAGGGAAGAGAGGAGTCAGGAGACAGATATTACCTGCACTTTGACACAGAGGAAACTTTAAAGTCTCTAAGCCATGTTTTTATTTATTTTTTTTTTACTATGATCCCTAGAATTTTTTGAGAGCCATGCTGGAGTCTAGGCATTCCTCCCCTTTCTGTGTACATTGGCTAAATAGACTTTAGTTTTCTGCTACATGTTCTCATTTTTGCTGTGTATTATATTAATGTGAATACTTACACTGGAAGTCCTTGACTTGAATTAATATCTCCATAGGTTGCCCGAAAGCTTTCCTGAATTACAGAATCTAACATGTCTTTCAGTAAATGACATCTCTCTGCAAGCACTACCTGAAAACATTGGGAAGTAAGTTTTTTCTTTTTTTTAAACTTTATTGGTATCTTTATTTTTCTATCTTGTTATATCTACTGTATAAATGACTAGTATAACTGTAAATAATGTGATTACCTATACAATTATTTACAGGTTTGCTTTTTTTCTTTATATTGATGTGTTTAAAAAAATCACTTTGCATTTTCACTTACCTTTAGCAGGCTAACGCAGAAGCTGAATCATGTATGTTTATGCTTATGCTCTGTTCTCAGGGATTTGGAGTAACTTGGATTTTTAAATGCAGAATTAAATAGGTGTTTTATGATGCAGAATTGACCTTTTACTTTCCTTCGCTGTGATAAAGGCCATTGATCCATTATTGTGAACATGTCAGCCAGCTTGCAGCTTAGCTCAGAACCAGACAGTGTTGGCACAAGAACAAACGGGTAAAAGCTGGCCATGATCAGGATGGAAATTAGAAGGTTCCTAATCATAGCAGCAGTCTGCTTCTGAAAAAACTCCAGCGGGAACTGTCGAGATGGAAACTCACAAAACAGCTCTTAAGGTGAAATTTGATAAGCTTCTGAGATGTTTGTTAGCTCTGGAAAGTACAGCATGATTGCAGGGACAGAATTCCAAAGTGGAGCACATGAAAAGTAAAGGGTACTTCATGTCTGTCTCATTTTGGCTGTAATAAACATCCACGCTAGCAAACAGGAATGTCTTCTCTCTTAGTGGAGAGAAGGGTAGCTCTTCTGATTTGAAGGAGAAAAGGCATTTTCGTGTCTCCTCAATTAAACAGGTGAGAGTGGCTTTGCTCATTCAGTTTAAGGGCCCATCTAGCCTAACTTTCTTCTGCTTCTTAATCCTCACTAGGTATCTACTTATTAGAAGTAGAAGGAAAGCGTGTGTTTGATTACTCCTTTTACCATCCTCTGGTTCAGGGGATTTCCTGAGTTTTGGATTGTGGTTAGTGTAATGGCAGCAATAATGAATCCCTCTTCCACTTACTAGTCCAGTTTCTCATTGAGTTTATGGAGACATCTTTAGTATTTGCCCCTGGCAAATAGCTGCAAAAGTTTATTACCCATTGCATTGGTTTTCCTTTGTTTGTTTGTTTTTGAGCCTGACTCCACCTGTCTGGCTGCTTTTTTTTTTTGCTAGTATTGGAAGAGACAGTGAACAGTTGATCCCTATGCTCTTGGTCTGCGATTGACTTCGTAGATTTCTATGATAACCCCAGGTGCTTTTTTTTTCTTTTTTTTTCAGGCTGAAGAGTCTAGCTCGCTATTCCAGCTCCAGAAATAGTTTTCACTGAACTGAAGAAATCAGATCTGTGCTTTAGCTCAACTTTATTACATTTGTTGGAAAACTTACCATTTTAGAGAATTAGAAATTTCCTGCAGCACCTGATAGTTCTGCCTCTCTCTGGTTACTGTGCCCAACTTGGATGTTGAGTTGTGTAACAGTAGAAGCCTATTAATCTTGGACATCCTTTCATAAAGTGGAGTATTTTTAACATGGATTCTTTGGGGAGCTAGCATAGTCTCTAACAATCATTAAAAGCCAACTGTTTCTAAATAGAGGAGCCCTCCAGAAGGGATCTTATTAAGAGCTCCTGCACTGTAGTCAAGTCCAGACCAGTACTGCTTTAGCCACTTCCCGTGTATATGAAAGCTGTCAGCTGGCACCAGGCCCAACAGAAGTAGAAAATACCTTTCGAAACCTTCCACAAGCACTAACAGGTACAGCTAATGTGTGCCCACTGACTACGGCAAAGTCTAACTAAAAATTGCACGGGCTGGGGCTTTTGTAACATTCTTTTCTATAAAAAGTTCACAAAACTTTTCTTGCAGCTTTTCTCAGCACTGGCAGCTAAGAACAGGCTTGTTCGGACTTCTCGGTTACTGAAAACCTAGGGATAAAACTCTGGATCCTGCCTGGTTTTGAAAATGAATACAAGAAACATGACAAGCTGAAACAATTCCCAAAACATAAAGGGGACTGCTGCTTTGCAAATGATATCTGGAGGAAGGTTACTGGCTTCCCTGGCAGGTCACTGCCTACTGTGACTCACCTCCTTGCTTACCCTGCCTGTCATTTGATCGTGTGGCTCTATTTTGGAGCAAACGAATAGAAACAATTTTGGTTCATATGGGGTTATCAGGCATTTGCAGAGATGTCAGTATGTTCAGCTATGCAAAAATAAGTGTAATAATCTTCCAAATTTTGATCCTAAGTAGTCCAAGGAGATGCAGCGGAACTATTTCAACCTTATATGAGCTGTTGCAGAATACAGCAGTGTAACCCTCAAAACCTGTATACAGTTCCCAATATTGAAGCGAAAAACCAGGGATCTTCACTTGCTTCAGGAAGAATCATGCTTGTCTTGGTGTTCCTGGTGAATTTTCCTGGAGGGGTAGACTTTTATTCAGATCTGATAGGCCTGCTTTGATCTGAAAAATACACCCAGGATAGCTTTCTAAGAATATGCATATTTTATTTATACAAACCCACGTGTTTTTTTTTTTTTTTTTTAGCAGACATTTCTGCTAATCGGGTATATGCTTAAAGAAGCAGATAGAAGTGTGTTGGGCTGTTCTCTTTGGCTCATCAGGTATTCACAATAGATAGGAATACGGCAGTTCAAAAGTAAGCTTTGGCTTTTCCAACTCAGAAGAATACTAACATAACAGGAGGGAAACTAATGACGTATCCCACAGAAATGTAACTGTTCCTGAAGTCTGGTAGGGAATGTTGATCTGCATTGGAGTACATTGAACTGACCTAAATCCTACCTAATGACTTTTTTTTTTTAATACATCTCATGTCTTGACCAGTAACAAAAGAGTAGGGCTCCTTTTCTGTCTTTTCACTTCTTCAGACTATGGAATTTCAGCCATCAGTGACAAAGAGAAAGATATACTAATTATAGCTGGAAATGATTGAGAAGTCTTGTTTGTAGCCAGTTAGGACTGCAGCACAAAGTCCTTACATGACTTTTTCCACTGAGAGTGAATTTTACCAACATTTTTGAATACTATTACATCTATAAATAATAAATTATTATTTTTCTGTCTAGCTACCAACAGGTGCAGCTTTCCTTTTTTAGTTCACACAAGTTTCGTCATTTATTTTAAGTGTGAAACCATAATTTAAGTGAATTCGATGGTCCGTTGACTGCCTTTTGTTTGATAAAAGCAGTGAAATACTCGGTGGATTCTCTAAATGTTGTATACTCGTGTTTTTTGTTCCCCTCTCTGTTCTCTTTCTTCTGCACTTTCTGGGACCCCCAAAATGCTGGGTATTAAAAAGAAGATAATGCTTATTGTCTCTGTGGCTGAAGAGACCAAAAAAGGCTCTTCCAGGTGTTTGGATGTTTGCAAATGCCTTACTGGAGTTCCTGTGTGCTTTGGGTAATGATCCATGTTATTATTTGATGGAGTACGCTGGGCCTATGTGCTTTGTGTGAGATGTGTCAAATAGTGAGCAAGGAAGTACACATTTGGTGAGTTACTCTACTACAGCTGTATTTATTTTGGGAAAAACTTGACATCCATGTGCTTGCTACTGGTCTTCTGGCCACCAGAGTATGTGGAAACGTAGGGAAAAACATCCTGAAGTCTTAGAATCTTGTCTGGGAAACTGCCTAATACAGCCAGCGAAATCTCTAATTCACTTTAGTATAGTATAGCGATCACTATGTACTTAAAGAATACATACATATATATATATATATATATATATATATAAAATTAAACTACTTACTTCAAATGTTGTGGCACCACAGGTTTGCCCTCCTGCATTAAATGAGGAAAGCAGCAAAAGTATTGGATCATTTTTTTCAAACAGCAGTACTTCAGAGGCTAGTTCAGAAGTTCTTCCTGACAGTAGGTAATAATCTTATATTTCACTTGTGGGGAGCATTTGGTGGAAGTGAGTCTTCCAAATATTCGCTCCAGTTTTCCCATGCTCTGATGTGTAAGATGAATACCAATGATCAGCTTCACTGTCTCAGGCGAGTATCTTAATTCATTCAAGCTTTTGACATGTAAAATTGCTGTTTATATTTTTATTGTGCCATTAAGAATTCTCCTGCGCAGTCCTTCCGAATGTTTCTTTTCCTTTGTGTTGCCAAAGTGGAGTGTACACGAGGCTCCCAGGTGGGCGTTTGAAGAACATAGGCGATGCCTCTCTATTCCTTTTTGTCTTCTTGCTTGTACACAGCCATACTCAGTGTATATCAGCTCGTCTTCTGTGTGACCAATTCAATCTGTATATCCAGTGCTGGTACATGTGCTACAAGTTTTCCCTTGTCAGATAAAAACATTTCTTTTTTTTTAAGCCCGTGCCTTGTCTGTAATTTTAGTGTGTCACAGATCTTTTTGCTGTGCTCTGCTTTGGGACTTGGTAACACACTAGATATTTTAATATTACCAATGCTATTTTTTTAGTGTTTCTCTGCGGTCTTTTAACTCATGGTGTGGAGCAGAACAGTGAATGCTAATGCGTGTGAGATATTTAAGCTAATAATTAGTTGAATAGGGATAGGAGTTGTCCTGTTATCTAGTTGAACCATTCAGAGAAACAGGTTATACAATCTAAGCTGTTAGTGGGAGTGTCTTTTTCAGTGTTTCTCAGCCTAATGAAGCAAGTCTAATTTCCCTGCCTATTCTGCAGCACCAGGATTGTGAATGCAGAGCTGTCTGACGAGCAGGTGTAGTCTGTTCCTCCCACCATGGGTAGCATTTAGGAATTTCCATTTGCTTCCGGGGTTTTTCTTCAATAGCTCCTTACTTAACATCCAGAACACAGGGGTATAACTTTTTCCTGAAATTCAAAAATCAGGGTGTTTCTTCGTACCTGCCTGTAAGCCTTCCTGGGGCATGCCTTACAGTGATATGGATAATCAGGTGCACGTCTGTCCTGAGCACATTCTGTCCTTACGTGTTCATTCAGTGGTGTTGGCTTTGGGGTTAGTTCCCCGCATCCTACAGAGTGATGTTGGCTTTTTGCCAACAAAGATTTGGGGACTTAAAGATTCATGCTGTGCTCTCATGGTTTGACGTCTAGAAAGAAGACAGATTGTGTCATCATTGTATATTTGTTTATTTATGGCTCTTTGGCCTGAAATGAAGTCCAAATATCTAGTTTTAAGTACTTTGTGAGTATCTGATGTTTAATCTAGCATTGGATTTTCAGATGTGTGCTTCGGAAGGAATCTGCACTAACCAAAAAAAACATTCAAGTATTAATTTCATGCTGAAAGGACTTAGTTTTGTCAAACTGTGTGGGGACAGCAAAATCAGAAGGTACAACTTTCTTTACTGGCTGAAGCAAAGTGCGTAGCTTTACTACTGTGCTTAAATTATGATTTAAGGCCTGCTGCCCATCAGTATACAAAACATCTCTCTCTTATCCAATCTTTAGCTTTCACCATTTTTTTCAGCTATCTTGCCCGTGTCTGAAAAAGACAAAGACATCATTTATAGTATCCCCATGATTTGCAGCCCTTTCTTCAGAGAACTGTACAGTCTGTGATGGAAGAAAGTAGAGTAGCTTCGTGTTGGCTTTAGAAACCTTTAAAATGGGGAGGTGAGAGTTTCTTTAGACGGGAGGGATGTTCTTCTTGATGCCAATGACTGATGAGTCTGGTTTACCCCCAAGCTTGCAAGCGGGCTGAGTGGATCTGAGGGCCTTACTACTGAGAGGGAATTACCAGGTAAGCAGAGAAATTTTCCTCTTGATGTCTGCAGCTAGCATATGCGTTTCATAATGCAAATGAACATAATGCAGAGAGCAGAACAAATGTTAGATGTGTTATAGGTGTGCTTTTCAAGAGTCACAGAACCACAAGTATCCAGAGATTTCATGTTAGGGAAATAAAATTGCTGAGCATGGTATTTAATATATATGTTCTTAATTATAGAAGCTTAGAAGTTTTCATCAAATTCTGAATTCGGAATCTTTAATGTTGATCTGAATAGGAGTAGCTGGACAATACAAGGTCTTCAAAGGCAGGGACAATACTCTTAATGCAGATGGTCCAGAAGCAGGTCAGAACAGTATCCTTATTTTCCTAATGGATTCCTGGGCCAGTCTTTGGCTGTATTTTTCTTAGTGTACGCTAGAATGTCACAAGTGTAGACTGTACATCTGGCAGCATTGCACAGAGTGTGAAAAGCTCTAGAAGTTGTCTGGAACAAGACAGTATTAAGGTTTAGCATAATACGGTCTTACATGATAACAAAAGTCGGGAGGCTTATCTTGCAAACACATAGAAGAACTATTTGTAGTTGGCCTGACTAGGCTGACTATATATAGTATTAGACATTCTCACTCTG
This sequence comes from Anser brachyrhynchus, assembly GCF_964034855.1. NCBI lineage: Eukaryota > Metazoa > Chordata > Aves > Anseriformes > Anatidae > Anser > Anser brachyrhynchus. The sequence goes on along the minus strand of NC_137696.1, from coordinate 101,176,954 downwards.
AATTTAGCATGACAAGTAATATTTACAGTTTGAGTAGGTGGAGTGTTTGGTGTTAATCACAGCTGTTTGCTAAATGGCAAAAACTGAACGTTAAGGAACTCGAAAGTTTATTTCAGGAACAATGGAATAGTGAGTGCGGTACCATCTGGCCTTCAAATAAGAGAAGTTGCATCTTGTATGCTGTACAAGGAAGAAGCACTTAACATATATTTAGCAATTATTTTTTGTAAATAAAAATACACAATTTTGGTTAAGTAGTGGGAAACTAATGTTGCGTGAGTGGAATGGAAGAGATTTTGAAAATGAAATCTTGTTGTAATAGTGAATTGGCTTAGCTTCCCCAAATTGTTTCAGTAATCTTGATAAGCAAATTGAAGAAAGCATTCAAAACTGAACAGGCTGTACTGTAATTACAAATCTCTCTTATCTCTTAATGATCCCTTTTGAAGGTCAGACTGAGTTCAGTTTCCCTGTCTGTCTTTTGGACCATGCTCGCTGCTGTGTGTGAGAGAGAAGTGAATACAGCATCTTGGAAAACAAGCTTATGTAGAAAACTATTCCTAGTTAGCAGCTTAGACTACCTCTGTTACAGATTTAAGGAGCTTCTTGGTCGTAAGCTGTACTACTTTTCTCCGTATCTAAAATTTGGATGCGACTTGTACTGAATTGTCTGTTTAGCCTTTCTTCCAGTTAGTGGCTGATAAGATACAGATATGTTTCTATCTTTCTTTTTTCCCTTGTGGCAGACCTGTAGCTCTTTTACGAGCCAGTTAATTGTATCAACAGTTTGATTCAAGTAACTAATGATTCAAATGCTCTTCCTCTGGCTTTCAGTGTCTTTCCTGTTTAAGTCTAGGATGACAAAATTATCAACTTTACTTTCTTTTGTGCCTACTTAAAATTGGTTTTCCAAGGAAGCCTTGGCAGCCCTTCATAAGTTCACCCTTGACAAGGGGGAAACAGAAACCAACTTCACTTGCCTTTCCCTTGTATATTACACATGTAAACTTAAGAGGAAAAAATAGTGTTGAGCTTAGATGCAAGTTGCTTCAAGTTGGTTTGCCTTTAGAGGGGAGGGGGGTAAATGGTCCCAAAGGTGACTTTTGGAAGAGTGGTCTTCAGGCCTGCTGAGGAGGAGACGTAATAACAGCTTCATCAAAACGAAATCTAGCTACCTTGCTTTGCAGTTATTTTTATAGCAGCACTTATATTCAGAGGTAAAAGAGTAGGACCTCGCGTGTGTGAAGATAATATGTTTTGAATGGGTAAGTGCCCTCATTTAGGAAATAAATTCATGCTGTAGTTTCTGGCTCACCTAGGAGTTTGTAGGATTCAGTAACTAAGACTTTGCAAAAAGCACTCTCCCTTATTGCATGATGTGGGCCTAAGGTCTCTCTTTAAATTCTGTTGGATTAGTCTTGCAAAAATTCTTTGTCGTTCAGACTGTACAGCAGGTTTCTGTAACTGAAGGGGAACCCATCAAGGAGGTGAGACACTGGTTAAACTGATATTTGGAGGGGAAAAAAAACAACTTTAAGCTTAAGCTAGAAAGGAAACTAGTTGCAGTTCTATACTATCAGTAGGTTACCATACAATGGATATAAATTTTAAGGTTCTTTCATGATACCTTTGTCTAATTATGTCAGTATTAAGCAGTAGCTGGAAGGAAAATAAGTATATAGTGTTTTTAGCTTTCTAAAAAAGGGGGGTAAAACATGCACTGGGAAGTGCATGGTTACATGTTAGTGGAAACTTAGGGAATTTGAGTGGCGTAATAATTCCCTACAGAGGTAATATTGCTTCTCTTGTGTTGGAAGTGTCCTTAAGCTCAAGAAACCCCCTGAGTTTCAGTGAATAATTTAGGTGCTGGAGTTTGGAGTTTGGTCTTGCCAGGCTTCTGCAGCCCTCGTAGGAAGAGAGGGCGAGTGAAGGAGACTTCTTCAGGGAGTGACCTGGGACAGGAGCCTGTCCGGAGGTGTAAGTTGAAGTGCTCCTGTTCTGAGTACGTGGCATTTTGAGAGCTGGCCAGTGCCTGATTAACCCCATCATTTCCCTGGGAAAAAACACAGCTAAATGTCAGCTTCTGAGTGAACTGTCAGGCTGCAGCCAGAAGCCTCGTGGGATGGGAGTAGCTGAATGGGATCCTGTCAGGTGAGTGACGAGTCACGTAACCGGCGCGTCCTGGGGCAGGGCTGTGCGTGTCCCCTTTGGACGTGGGAATGGGCTGCAGTGTATCTCAGTGCACCTCGTTTCATGCATCTTGTTTCCCATTGCCAGAGTACCAGTTACCCTCTCATCTCTTGGAAGAAGACCCTTGGCAGGCAGGAAGACTGGCTTGCTCCTTATCTGCTCAAAAAAGGAAATCGAGTTGCCAAGTTTACACGCCTTTCCTTCCTACTCCAGTGTCCTGCTGGATGTTTCAAAATGTATGTGCTGTGTAGGGGTGCAGGGGCAGGACCTCATCAAGGTAACAGTAACCTTTAGATGCTGGCCCAGTGGGCTGAAAGCCTTTGGAATCGGTGGAAATAGCCAGAAAGCAGAAGCCATCACACTTCTGCATTCTGTGTCCTTGCACTGTGTTCTGTAGCCATGGCCATAGCTGCATAAAAAAATGTAATACCAAACCAAATACCAAGTCTTTACTGTGTTTCTTACCTTAGCCTCTGAAGAGAAGAGTTTTCTGCATATTCTTAGAAATCATTCCCAGATAAAATAACCACCTGTATGGTACTAGTGCTTTCAGAGAAGAAATTAATAGTTTCTTCATCTGCATCTTCTCCCAACTCTTTCTGAATGCCTTGAGTATTGCGACAGATTAATTCTGAAATCGTACTGTTTCTGAAGTCTAGAATGAAACCATTCCTCTTACTGCCTGTGATGTGTTAAGCTACAGAGTTCATTAAAGATAACAGAGCTCAAAGCATCTCCCAGATTGCTACCTTCTTTTCCTGTCAGCATAATGGGCCTTGCTTATTGTAGGGCCTTTGGTGACTCTTTCTGTGCCCAGAACCATCCTTACTGTGTAGGACTTGCCTTTGCTCCATATAAATCCAGGGACCGTGCCAACTTGCTTGTCTTTTGCTTCTCTTTGCAATCTTAATGTGAGGAAAAGGTCGTTCTTTATGGGTTGCTGCTACCAAAACTGCGTTGAGGATTTTGCATTCCAATAACCAGCTGAAGCCTGTTGGAAAGCTGCAAATGGGGCCTTGCATTTCTGCAAGTACTTTATATCTTCATCTCATGCGATTTTGCTCCATTATTTCCCAATGTCTGACTTTTCCTATGTGCTCAGCTGTGTCGTGCTCCTCACATAGGATTGAAATATTTGAGGCTTCTATTAATGAAATGAGATGGCTGTTGTTCAGGTTTTTTATTAACAACATTAGCTTTCATATTAGTCCTTTTAGCCTTCATTTTCATTTTCTCCCAGCTTTTTCCACCTTTCTATTTTTTTCCACTTTTTCATAAGAAAATACTATGAGTGTCACTGTGCTTCCCCCTTCTTTCCTCAGAAGCCTTTGCTGGTGTACCCAAGGGCTTGAGCACTTCTAGTCCTGTTGTGGCAAGGGGTGAGATAAATTGGGGCAGATAATGTTGTCTTAAGGCTGACTTTCTGTTGTCTTAAGTAGGAGAATGATACGGCTGTCTATGGTGTTAAAGCACCAGCATAACTCATCTCAGCTTTGTCTTTTATAACTTTAGAGTATATTTAACATATAGGATACACTGAAAAAGATGTGATTTCATCCAAGGTAACTAGGGAATGTGTCTGTCTTTTTTCTATGGTGTTCTTTTTTTTGTAACTACAGTTGGTAGTATTTTGCTTACTGCAATGCGTTGCTGTTGTCCACAGTCATCTGTCTGCTTTTGAAATGGTGGTTTTGTAGGATATGTTGCTACTGAGGCTTTTTTTTTTTTGAATTAATCCAAGTAAAAATAGCCTTGCTTTGGAAGAACAAAACCGTGCTTTAATTCCAGTGTTAGTGGCTCGTTCTACTGTTCTCTTTATTTTGGAAGAGGTGCTGTAGTTGACATAAAGGAGTATTCGCAGAGTTCCCTAGGTGCATCCTTTTCTGTTGAACATGTTAGGTTGTGAGTTTCCCTCCGAAATCCTGGCAGGTGTGCTCAGGAAAGATGTTTCCAGCATTTACAGACTACTTTATTCCTTGTAGTTTTGTTCTCAGTTATTGCTTTTTCACATTTCTTCTTTTCATTCTTCCAGCTCTCGTGATGAACACCAGTACCTAAAGTTACTTTAAGTACAGCACTGAATAAACTTACCTGGTTTGTACTGAAAGTGGCATTTTTAGCCATGTCATACCTTTAGATTCTGCTTGGTTCCACCCTTAAACCCGAAATCGTCTGGAATGCTAAAATGGAAAACTCGGTAATTATTTCAATTACTGGATCCTCTGGCTGGTTTTGCTGTTGCCTTGTGCTCAGTAATTTCACACACATGCTCAGCATTCAGTGTGTGTGGTAGCTTTTGTGGTGAGAATGATTACAATATTAATGCTTTTACAAGTTTCGTAGCTTCTTACAATAGTAGCCTTGGAAAAGCACTCCGTTTTTCCCCCCCTTTAGAATGCAGATGACATTTTGTTTGTACATTTTCTGATTTTGCAGGGGGAGAGGACTGTTTGTCGCTTTGTTCTAGAGCAGTCTGCAATGCTCTCCAGCATGTTTGTATTTCTAAATGCGGTTGGTGAGCAGCTGCTGCCAGAACTGTGTCTCCTGCCCTAGCAGGCTACATCGCCTTTGTGTCTTACAGATTGCAACAACAAAAAAAAACACAGTGACTGTTATTTTTCTCCTAGATTAAAACTAGGAATAGGGAAAGATTCTGGAACTGTTAGGTATGGCTTCTTTTAGTTCCTTTGAAAATCTTCAGAAAGACTCTTTATTAACAGTGCATCCACAGAATTAATGGCAGAGGGAAAAGAAAAAAAAATTCATTTACTATACTGTGAAAAATCTGTTTGTACCTGAGGAAAAATTACACTTTCCAGAAAGAATGTGTTATTAAATCAGAAAATGTATTTGAACAGTAGCAAATGGCTAAAAATCCTGTCTGTTTACATAACAGTGGGAAAGTGTTAGTGAACATATAATGTACTAAGAACCCTTGGTAAGTATAAGGAAGAGCTAGATCTCTGCTCTGTAATGTGTCAGATCGGTGCTCTGGTACATCAGCAGGCCTTGCCCATTTTTGCTTGCTATTTTATACTCTAAATGTTTTCCCATGCAATTTTTAAATTGCAATTGCAATATAGGCTTGCTGGGAGCGGATCCTATAACTTGTAGAAATTTAAGACTAATGAGTTTCCTCATATTTTCTGGCCTCTTGTTTTGGAAGGATCCACCTTAATCATAATAGTTCAGTCTAATGGAACAGCTTTGCTGATGTAAACTTTGTAGCCTTAGTCTCTATTTTACATGACTTCATTTTGCCTATTGGGGTCTGCTTATATTGTGTTTGGACTGGACTTGAGAACCTGGAAGGAGTACAAAGGATAGATTAAAGGGGTGGAGGGAAGTGTCTGTATTTTGTTCCCGGGTGAAGTTGTAATTGTAAGCACACTCGGAGTAAGAACAGCTGTAGAATAAAGAAGTTCTCATCTAGAAAGCTGTGTCACTGGGCATGAAGACATAACCCCACAGGTAGTGGACTCCCATAAGAAGTCTAACCTCGACCTGTGGTCAGCCACAGTTGCTGTAAAGCACACGATCAGCAGCTGGGTGCAAATCCAGCTATCAGCAGGGATCTGCAGGGCTACAGCTACCCAGGGACTACCACGGTACTGCTGGCTGAGGCAGCACAGATGCCCTCCTTGTACCTTTCTGGCAGCTGTACTGACCCAGGTGTTTAAGGGGATTTATAGTACATTGGATTAGGGATCTGTATTATTCTTTTTTGCTGGGTTATTTTTAAGGAGGATCAATTTCCTGAGCCGATTCACTGCCCTGTCCCAGTTTAATGATACAATGAGACAGGCTGAGGAGGTGGCTCCCAGCTTCTTGCTGTTGAACGTGGTTTTGCTGACAAAGATTTCTGTTTAACCACAGCCGAAGTGGTGTCTGATGTAAGAAGAGAAATTAAGAGATTGCACCATTTTACTCATCGACACTTCAACGTGATGGGGAGGGAGATAAGTAGATGAAGGATGCTTTGTAAACACGAGATTATTTGCAGCTTGGTGGTGTATGCATTCTTTTTGTATTCTCTTGATAAAAGTGGTTCGTGGGACCGACCTAATACAAGCTTGAAGAGAGTGGAAAGTCTAAAGGAATTGGAATCTATTGGAATAGATTTCTGGAAAGGAAACCTGTAAAGCAAATTGTTGTTGAAATCTGGAAGTGGTGGTAAGAGCAGACCCACATTATGAAACCTCTGGAGAAAAATGGTTCTCCGTCGCTGCTTCCCTCTGCCCCTCCACTAGTTTGGTTTATGCAAGGATGTCAGGTATGTGTCCCATCCTCCCTCATGTTTTATAATGTTAAAATTTTTATGTGAGAGCCCTATCTCGTGTCCCTGGAGAAATGGCTTCCTTACTACCTAGTTTCTGTCAAATGAGTTTGAATGACAGTGGTTGAGTTATTCTCACTTTTAATTGATTTTGTAATAAGCATCGACTTAAATGCTTTCACCCATATGGTGCGTTTTAACTGTTTTTATTCTGGAGGAACGCAGAGCCCTTTGGGTAAAATTTGCTCATTTTAAAAGCTGGGGAGGGCTGTTCAGGATGTAATCAAAGCTCCTTTGTGATTTCATTCAGTGTTTTCTGAATGCAATGCAAAATTGGTGCTTGATGAAGTAAGGTGTGTTTTTTTTCAGACACCATCCAAATTCAATTTGTGAAAAATCTTCTGTCCCTTTTCATAGCTCATTACATCGATTATGTTCCCTTCGCTGCTTATATAACTGCGTTGGAGTCACAAAATGAAGGTTTTTCTTCAGTTTTATTCAGGGTATCGGCTGCTTTTCTACTAGAGCTAACTAGCGATTGAGTGATTCAGTATGTTGGTATTGTTTGAAGTGGAAACAAAATTCCAATTTTATATGGCCTTAATAGATGTTTTTGTTTTTCTGAGGCGTACAAACAAAAACATTTTGGCTTTGAATTTAACAGGTGTTTCAAATTGGGTGGAATTGTTTTTATTTTCATCTAGATATTATTTAAGGCACAAGACATCGTCCCCCTCCCCTGCACACCAAGGCAGAACACATCCTGTTGTAGGGAACTGCTTATTTGTAGTCACCATATCTGATTTGTCTTTTTCCCTAGGACGCTGAAGGATTAGAGCAGATTATAGTGTTGGGATAATGTCTGACTCCTTGTGTTCCATTTAGTCATAAATAAAACCCTGAAAAATCTGAATGTTGCTATGGTGATGTTAGTAAAAGCCTGGGATATGGAGTAGTGAGCTGCTTAGGAGCATAATGTCACTTACGTTAATGAGCGTGCTGTAGTTAGAGCGGTGATGATGAGTTTACCTGATGCTCTCCAACTTCTGTAGCCCGTGACGGATTCTGAAAGCAAAGACGTAAATTCGTGTCATGCATATGTTCCGTTTAGTAATTTGCAACTACCGGCCTTTTGACAAGTGGAAAATTGTCTTTTGTCTGTTTACTTTCTAGTTTTAGTATTTTGAAGTATCGCAGAAAAACAAGCAAAGGCTTCCCCTTTTGGTATGCTTCGCTTCACATGACGGTCTGATTGAGTTAAAAACCAAACAGCTCACAGCAGATTTTTGTTTTAAACTATGTAAACACTGTTTTTTTTTCTTCTGAAAGCGTAGAATATAAAAAGACTGCATTAAAATGTGTTTTTTATTTTATTTTTTAGTCTTTATAACCTGGCTTCACTGGAACTTAGAGAAAATTTGCTGACATATTTACCTGAGTAAGTGACATTTTGAATGTTTGATTATGTTTAGAGTAAAATGTTCTTATTCTAAAAATTTGCTAACGTCTGAAACTGAATGACAGCTAGAAAAAATGCTCAGTGCAGATTGAAAACGTTTATGGGATACAGCTTTGTTTTAATAACACTTAGTTACATCCATTCTTTCTAGCTGTAATTGATTAGTTGCAGGCATCTGCAGTCTGTGTAGATTGTTTCTTCTCTGTGTAACTATTCTGTCTAAAATACAGCAACACTAAACGTTTCTTCCTGCATGCGTTGAACTAATGCATCAGCAGTGGGAGGGGTAGTTTGGATTGCTCCCATGCTGAAATTTCATAACTGTGAAAGCAGGATAATGGGATCTCAGAGTTTTCAATTCTGAATTGCTGTATGGACCTTCATGAAATTTAAATAAGCATTCATTTGGGGACTTGAGTAAACAAAAGCTTCAAAAACGTGGAGATCAAAGCCTTTATGAAAAAACAGGCCTACTGATGTCTGAAGTCCGACTCCGCCCCCAGCGGTTTTTGGGGAAGAAAATCTAGATGTCTCTATACTGTCTGCATTGTGGTCGAGGAGTTGGTGCTCTTTCATAAGATTAATCAGTTAGTTAAGATTAATCAGTTAAACAGTTTGGGGATCCATTTTGGCTGCTTGGAAGAAGCTTTTTATTTCTGTAGTGAAGTAGTTTCCTTTCTTCACTGCCCGGCTGCTTCTTGCAGGAGCTCCCATGAATTCTGTTCAGCTTGTTTAAATCATCTAGAGTATAATGTAATATATGTAAGCTATTTTAATCAGAATCTGTTCCCTAGTTACATTTGGGTCCCTTTTGTCCTGTCAATCTCCCCAGTATCTCTGTTGCAATTGTTTATAGCTGTGAGCCACAAGGAACTTTAAATGTCAGTGATCAGAAATTATGAATTACGAGCAAGGTTTCTCCATTCAGTGTCAGAATTAACCTATCGTAAATGTTGGCAATTTTATTGCTACTGGATGGAAAATTTGGCGTGTCAGTAATGTAACTGACAGCTCTCTGGTTTTCGTGCTACTGCAGCTTTGGAGCAGGTAAGCAAAAGCTCTACAGAAGAAGAATGCTTTTGAAGTAGGAAAGGATCTATTAATGTTCTCTGTGTCTGTTCATGTTCCGAAAACCTCTTTTACATCCTTTTGGGGTTTAGGTACTGTCACATTGGCCACTATGTGGGATTTCTATTCAGTTGTGTAACTGTAAATGCTCCCTAAAAAGAAATCTAACCAACTGTATTAAACTATATGGCACTGTCCACCTCAAAGACTGATAGATAAAATCAAGGATAATCATTTGGTTGCCTGTACTATGTTTTATGTTTCAAAGGCATACGATTATGCTAACAAACCAAATTATTTTTTCAGTAAGATATTTCTCTAAGTAGTCCATGCCCGGTAAAATAACTGTCTGTCTACAATGTGTTGTAATTTGAAATATGAGTTTCAGTAAAATGAGCTCATTCAAATACGTTTGGTTTCTGTTGGTTTAGTCTGATGCGGTTTTGTTTTGACTTATCTCATAGATCGCTTGCCCAGCTGCAGCGACTAGAAGAACTTGATTTAGGAAACAATGAACTTTATCACTTGGTAAGAGAACATGCCACTGAAAGTGCACATTGGTCTTGTTTCACACGTAATTTAAATTAAACAGGCCATGGGATGTCCAAAACTGTGTGGAGGAATATGTGGAGGGGAGAGTCTTTCTATATATGCAGATAAATTTTGGCAGTGAGATAGACCTTCCCATATCTGCTGCATCTTGTTCAGTGGAATATTACTTTGCCTGAACAATTTCTGCACCTGTTCTCTAGAAAATGAGCGCTCCACAGACTTTTTCAATGGAAAAAATGAAAGCGTGGAAGGGCGCAAACTGCACTTGCAGTTGAAATGAACACATGAACATTAGTTGGAAACTGGAAGGGGGGAGCACAGATAAGTGCTCTGCTATATTTCCAGGGGGGGCAGTGGGAATCTCTGGGATAGGGCAGAGGCAAACTTTGGGGTTTCAGTGTCTTAAATTGTGGCAGACAGGTCTACCAGAAAATACGTCACCTCCCTTAAGCTGACTCAATCAAATGTTGGATTTGCAGTAGATGAAGAGTTTGCATGCAATTTGTTAGTGCGTGTCAGGTGAAGTATTGTAGGTTATTAAGCTACGGCAGGTAATTTGTCTGGTGGAGTTCCCAAATGCTTCCAGTCACCCTTGCTGCATTGGGCTGTAGTGTGTGTAGTAAGGATTGGTTTACTCAAACTGTAATTATGGGATGGCTGTTTGGTTAAAAGTCCCGTGTTGTTTGACATTATTACTTTTTGTGTTATAGCCGGAAACAATTGGTGCACTTTTCAATCTTAAAGACCTCTGGTTGGATGGAAACCAATTAGCTGAAATACCTCAGGTAAAGATGGGCTCTAACGATATTGTATTGAAAATGTTTTTAAAAGAAAACCTTGTCATTTATACCTAAAAGGAGACAATCTAAAATTGACTTGTTTTCGCAGTTCACTTTGCCTGGGTTTGGTTTTGGATGTTTAAGGGTTTTCTCTTCCTCTTTAAAGGATTATACATGATACTGTGCTGTCAGACACTTTCTTTTAGATGTTTCGACAAAGGAGTTGTTTGATAATAGACACTTTGTTCTGTTTATAGAATGACACATCCTCTGTTCACAATCTTGGTGCAATGATCAGGGAACCACTAATTGGCTGAGCTAACCTTCACTTTTTATTATTATTTTTTTATATCTATCTAAACTGAAATTTTCAGTGATAAAACTGCTGCCACGAATAGAAATTTTGATCTGTGCAGGCAAATCCCCCATCTGACATCAGTTGTGAGGAGAGGGGCCTTAGCATTTAAATCTCGGAGCACTCTAAAGTCTCCTTCCTCTGAACAAGGATAACGTGTGGAAGGGTTTCTTCTTCCTTCAGAGCCAAGTCAAAACCTGTTTTCTCCTGTTGCTTGTGCAGCTTGCTGTTATTTGCTGTATTGATCTCATTGTCAACAGTGTAACTTGGAATTTGGTTATAGGTTAGTGACTTTGTTGTTGTTGGCCTGGCCTAACAATTTTGAAGTGCACGTTCTTAAACACCGATAATCATTCATAAAAGGTCAAGCGTGACTTCAGCAACTGTTTTCATTGAAGCTGGCCATAACCGTGCATTTTGTGTAATGTCCAAAGGATGAACTTGTAGGAGTAAGGGCTGTGTGTTACATGAAAGATTCTCTTGAGAGGCAAACATCTTATAAACAGAAGGAGTGATCTTGGGAGTTAGGATCAAGGCTGTCCCTGTATGAAAATTGCATATATGTAAGAATAAAGGAAAGAATAAACCTCCTTCATTCCCCTGCTGTTCCCCTGCAGATGATTTAGATGAATAAAATGTGACCTATTCTAGAACATGTACAGGGGGGTGTGTGTACGTGGAGAAAGGGAGGGTGCTGTGATAGCTTATAGGGAGAACGGTATTTCTCTGTCAGACTTTTAAGCTAATTGTCAGGTTATCACTGTAAAAATTTAGTAATCGCTAATAATTGTAGATGATAGCAGTGTAACTTGTCCCTTGGAAGATGCTTGCTAGAGCAACACTCCCATTCCTGTTTCTACATTTGTTGCAGCAGGGAGATGTGAAGATAGGAAATCCCTAGATGTCATGGCATGTTGCTGTATCAGCCAGGAGAGACTAATCCGAATTTGCCTAGGGTTAATTGGGAGGGGCAGACTTTAATTATGTGGAGGTTGATAATCTGTAGTTCTGAAAAAACAACTTTGCAGTCTTTACTTGAAGAAAACTCCAGTTTGGGTTGGTGCTTGCCTGGGTGTGCTTCGCATACCTTGTCTGATTACTGAGGCCAGTTGTAATATTTAGAATAAGAAACCCCAACTGAATCGCTCGGTTGGGTTATCATGGAAAATTTAGCTACCTCCTTTCTTCAGCACTTAGAGGTCACGCAAAGAGTTGCTTTTCTTTCTGGAATTTCACTGTGATAGTACATTTTTCAAATTGCTTTGCTGCATGTTTGAACACGACTTAAATTTCATCTTGTGTCGCAGGAAGTAGGAAACCTGAAAAACCTGCTTTGTCTGGATGTTTCTGAAAATAAATTGGAATGCCTTCCTGAAGAAATTAATGGTCTGACTTCTTTAACAGACTTGCTTGTTTCTCAGAACTTAATTCAGGTCCTACCTGATGGCATTGGTAAGTACAAGGTGAATGTTGCCATGCAGAACCATTTAATCCTCTGCAAATTGGAAGTTGCTTGTTTTTAAGTCTTTTGAAGTCTTCTCTTTCTGTGTAAGAGATGAGTTTTTCTTAGCTTTTTTTTTTTTCCTTAGTGTGAAATACATAGCTCTCTTAATTTTGCATTTTAATTGTCAGCATAATGAGTACCTCTTAATTCTTTTTTGGCCTGCACTTGATAGCTACCAGAACAAAATAAAAGTTAATGTCCTCTCTGTTCTTACTGTGTCCACGTCACAGTCATAACTCTTCAGCAGTGTAAAATTCTGGCTTGTAACATGCTGTAGGTCCCTTGATAACATTGATTGACAGTATCACTACAAAAAAGACATCCTCTTTAGTGGGATGTGTAATTATCTTGAACTGAACAATGTGGTTAATCCTGTACTGAACCCAGTGAAAGGCTGTTCCAGCTTCAGCCTTCACCCTTGAGGATCCAAATTACAACCTTTCTGTGCCTGACCCTTTGTAACAGGTTTAGTAATTGAGGAATGTTTCCTGAAGCGTTACCAGTACCTTTTTAAAGGCAAATATTTTTGCCAATGCAGTAGTTAGTGACACATTATTTCTTTACTGCTCATGAGCTGTTTTTCCAGAATGTTTCACGTTGGAAGAGCATTCCTTGCCAGGTGCTTTTTTCAAAAAGGTAGTGGAAGGAGGATTTGTGAATTTGGTTTAAATGAGAATGTGGAAAAGAATGGACAGACCTCCCCGTTCTCTCTGTATGCTGTGTAAGCCTGAGAAAAGATAAATGTTTCTCTAGAAATTAAATCTAGGGGTGTGGGGTGAGTATTGTGGGTCCTACAGTTGATTAGTGTGTGCTTGGTAGGTGGCTGCAGCAGCCCTTTCTGATGACCTGAGCTGGGCAGTACAGTTCTGTACATCAGAAATGGTGCTTTATCTTCTGAGAGGGTACAGAGTGCGCAGCTTGCAAGAGGGGAGCTTGTCTGTAACACCAGTTGGTGGGCGAGAGGAGCTGCCTGTTCCTGAGAACCCTATTAAATGCAGGTCTGTTGCTGGGGAAGGCGACTGTGAAGGGCCAGGCCTCATTTGCATCAGTTTTGTGATGTTTTTTTGAATGTGCTTTTGTCATAAGCACAAAAAATGTGCTACTTAGGTGACTATAATAAGTTACTTGTGCTTGGAAAATTGAGTAGGGATGCACTACTCACTCTTCTTGTGTAATACTGGAACGTGTCAAGTGAATTTGAGAAAATCTGGCATTGTGATTGATGCAAACCTCGCTGGTCTCTGTGGAAGTTTTTGGGAGGAGCTCAGCTGATTGCTGAACTGTTGGTTGGACTGCTGGATCTGGAGAAGTCATCTGGTGCAGGCTCCTGCTCAGAGCAGGGCTCTGACCACTGCCAGTAAGTCGCACCAGCTGTAGCAGTTCTGCCAGGTCTCTGAAGCCCCTGACCAGGGCTGCTCCAGCATCCCCCCGGGCAGCCTGTGTCAGTGCGGCACCACCTCCCCCTGAGGAAGCTTCTCCTGATGTCCCACTGGGACCTCCCACGCTTGAATTTGTGGCCATTGCTGTCTCACCTGCCACCGCAGAACAGTTTGGCTCTGTCATCTTTGTACCTGTCCCTTGAGTAGTTGTGGGTTGCTCCCTGATGCCTCCTTGGCTGCCTTTTTGCTGGAGTAAACAAAGCCAGCTCCTTCATCCTCAGCTCACATTGTATCCCTGCTGCCTCACCAGCTTTGTGTGGGGCCCCCATCCCCTTCTCCACACTGCGATGTAAAACTGAGCTTGCTTTTACAGGTGCGGCCTCAGCAGTGCCCAGGAGATGAAATACAGTAACTTCTGTTGATCTGCTGGCTGAAATTACCTCCTAATGTAGCCCATTTACTTTTTACTTCATTTCTGGTGCCATCTCACTGCTAATCCATATCCTGGTGTCCGCTGTAGTCCTCAGGTCATTTCCAGCAAGGCTCCTGTACAGCCAGTCACTCCCCAGCCTGTACAGGTTATTCTGTCCAGGTGCAGAGCTCCGTGCATCACCTTGCTGGACCCCAGGTTTTCTTTTTAGGTGGCTGCCTTTCCGTGCATCAGCCATGTCTTCATGATTTAGCATCAGCAGCAAGTTTGATGTGCTGGCTTATTGGAACTATTGTGGACAGTGGGGATGAGCAGGGAGGCGTCAGCAACTAATGTCTGCTGAATTCTCTGCCCTGGGCTCTGTCTGGGTCAGCTCTGCCTTGCACAGCTCATGAAAGATCATTCTGGCATAAAGGAGCTTTCTGCCCTGAAATAGTATTTTGGCCTTCCCGGAGAGAAGACCTTCAAAGAAGTTTGGTCTCTGTTCTAAAAAAATAAACTTGGGTTTCGTGTTTGACTGACTGGGTTGTATATTAGGACAAAGACTTGATCCTGTTTGGGTTTGGGCATTCACTTCAGTGTAAGCCTTTGTTATTATGAGTGAGTAGACAGGTGATCTTCTAAACATTCCTTTATTAGTAAACATTCCTTTATTAGTAAACATGGAATAATTGAGGGGGAAAACAAATTTTTCCCCTGTTTATAGGCCTTTGGGAAGACACTTAACTTTTAGTCCTTGCCTTTAGAAGGAGTACCATTCAGATTGCAATTTTAATACAACTTAATATGCTGAAATATGACTATTACATCATTGAATTCATATTCAAGATCAACAAACTTGCAAAAATATTACAAGCGCCAAGTGAAGCACTGCTTGAATTTTTATTACGTGAAAAAAATATTTCATTGGGTTAAAGAATTTCTGAAAGGTTTATGGCAGAATGATTTTTCTATAATTAAAGCAGGGTATCCGAGGTCACTAAGCCAAACAAATGTGGTGTTCTTTCTGTCCAGGAAAATTGAGGAAACTATCCATTTTGAAGGTTGATCAGAACAAACTCATTCAACTAACAGATTCAATTGGAGACTGTGAAAGCCTTACAGAACTAGTTCTAACAGAAAACCAACTGCAGGTAAGTGTGGTCTTGACTGCTCAAATTGCTGGCAGTAGCAAGACCTGCTGCGAAGTGTTGATTCACTTAGCTTGGAAGTGAATCACCATCACTACTTGCGAAGTAGCAAGCTTCCTTTAGATGCATCTTATTTCTAACCTGTTAAATGAATGCTGAAGATCAAGTTGTGTGTAGTAAAAATTCTCCCACCAAA
This sequence comes from Anser brachyrhynchus, assembly GCF_964034855.1. Lineage (NCBI taxonomy): Eukaryota > Metazoa > Chordata > Aves > Anseriformes > Anatidae > Anser > Anser brachyrhynchus. The sequence continues at coordinate 101,161,636 of NC_137696.1, read as the reverse complement.
GGTCTAAGCAATTACATATTCACTCTTGAATCTTTCATGATCACTAAGGGAATTGGAGCACCGGGAGTGCAGGTATCATTTACTTTGTTGTGTTTTTAATGTGGAGTTTGTGCTGCATTGTGCTTTTGCCAATTTTTGCTGTGCATTACCTGGATCAGACTTGTTGGAACTGAATAGAAACCCCAAGTGCTGCAGAGCTACTGTTGCACTGTTCCTTGCTCTGCTGTTCTACTCCAGCCAGATAAATATGACAAATATGACATGTGGTTAATTAAAATGAAATTTCAAACTCCTTTCCACTAGGTGTTTCCTTCCATTATTTTAAAATTGCCTTCACATGATGCTGATGCTTGAAATTGATAGTAGAAGTGTTTGTAAGAATCTGACATTGAGCATTTCTTAAGTTACGTTGGTGCTTGGGGAAATTAGGAGCTTAAGCCTGTTGGAAAGACACTTTTCCAGAGGTCAGTTCCTAGCACCTAACTGAGAGGTTTGCCTTTCAATTAGCTATTTAGTGACACTGAAGTTAGGTAATACGGACATCCTGCATACATGCTTCTGTTAACAGCTGTTGTGCATCTGTCATCTTACTGCAGAGATAACATGAATTCACTCATGAGTTAGAAACTGAAATTCTTGAATGTTTCCTCTGCAAGATAAGACCTTGGAACAACTTTGGAAGGCACGTTAATAGCTGGGGATAGCTATGTGCCAGTTTTGAAAATCAATCGGTCTCTTAATTCGTTTTTAAATTGAGATAAGTTTTTTGTTCTGACTTTGTGAATTTACAAAATTAATTTGCTTATTCCTTTGTTTTTGTTGGCACAGACATTGCCGAAGAGCATCGGGAAACTAAAGAAGCTGAATAATTTGAATGCCGATAGAAACAAATTAACATCTTTGCCCAAAGAGGTAAGTCTTATGCAATTAACTTTAATTGATGTGATTATACAAACAAAAAACTCCGATTTCACATGCCTACAAGAAGTAACAGGCAGCTTTGAACCACTGGATATTCTTCCCAGAAAGATCACAGCTAGAAACTTCTCCATTAGCTCTGAACAGTGCAAAATCTGAAGAGTAGCTGCGGTGATTTGGTGGCTTGGAAGTGCAAAATTTGTTTGCACTTCAACAAAAAGGCCCAGATCTAATCAACTTGTAACTGGTAATTCCCAATGTGGATGTCAGGTCCAGCACTATTTGAGGACTGAAAGTTTTGTTTGAGTGAATACACTTTAAACATAGATATGTTCAGTGGTAGTATAAAAGCACTGCCAGGAGTCTTCCTAGCCTCACTCCTGTGAGCAGGAGTGGAGGGATGGTTTCGAATTCTGAAAAATGATTGACAGCCTTCTTGGTTTTGGAGATCTCAGACTAATTTTACCTTTAAATGTGGGGACCTGAAGTGACTCACATCACTGATACCTGAAATGTTACAGCTATGATCATTAGGACTTCTTCACAGAATCACAGAACAGATGAGGTTAGAAGGAACCTCTGGAGGTCATCTGGTCCAGCCTCATGGCTCAAGCACAGAAACCTAGAGCAGGTTGCTCAGGACCTTGAAGATCTGTGAGGAGGGAAACTCCACATCTCTGGATCTCAGTCACTTTCACAGTAAAGAAGTGCTACCTGAAAGTGCTCCCTGAAGTGCTTCTTGTCCATCATAACAGTGTACGGATTGAAAGGAGGCTAGAATTTCTGATGTGAAACTAAAAATATTGATGGCCTTATGAGTTTAGTTCAGCATTAAGTTGTGGAAAGAGGTAGGATTGATATTTAAATGAGAAAGCAGCATACTTGTGATAGGTTGGAGCATGTGATTGAGAGTTAGTTCCATTTGCACTACTGTTTCTCTGTTATTTTTGTCCAAGTAATTCTTCAATGACCAAGGTGTGAGCTTCGCTGGGTTGGTTACAGAGAAGGGGCTACACGATAGCCCTTAATGTTCCTTTCTGGTTTGGTTTGTAAATGTGTGTTTGAGTAGAGGCGAGGGAGGGAGGAGAAAGGTGTGAGTACTACTGCTTCCCTGGCAGGACAGTGTCTCCTCTGCAGAGGTGCTACTAGTTCTAAAGAGAAAATTACTGAGGGCGTACCCAGACGGATTGCATAAATGCTAGCAAGCGACGGGATCTTGGGAAAACTGTTTCTGGGTTGGGATCTAATGACAGTTTGATCTTGTGCTCATTCAGCAGAAAGCTTTCCATGTCTTTACAAAGACCTTAATACATTTCATGAGTGTCCTAAGCAATCTGTACTTGAGACTTGTACAATTTTGTGTCTGGTGTAGCTTTAAACAGAATTGGGCTGTTATAGCGTGGAAGGTTTTACTGATGTGCTGTGGTTGGTCATTAATATGTTATGTAGTGTGTAAGCACTTTTCTTAGTTAATGATGAGGGGAAATCTTCCAGATAATGCATGCGTACTTAGAGCGAGTTGAAACTTAGGATGCGTTGAGTGTGAAGCATCACAGGGAAAACAGTATATCATCTATTTGCTATACAGGGAGAGGAACTTGCTATCCTGTGGGGGACAATGTGTAAGAGAAACTGGTGGTATCTGTAGAGTCTTGGAGATAGTGTATTAGGCCTGTCGCAAGGGGGAAGGTGTATTAGGGCAGAAAGTGTGGCTTGGAAGGAGCAGGGGCAAGAATAGAGGAGGAGACTTGGATTGAGACTCAGTTAAAACAGGATAAATATGGGGTATGTCTGTTTGGGAGAGGTAACAGAATTGAGGGTTTGGTACAGGAAAAAGAAGGTATTGGTGCTGAACAAGAAACAGGGGACTTGGAATCAGAAGTGGATGGCAGAGGTAGAAAGCATTGCCCAGTCAGTGAAGGAGCGGGGATACGAAAGGGTGAAGTGAAGAATGGGAATGTGTGTGGAGACCATTCCTGCACGCAGGACTTCTGGTATTGGAGAGAAAGGGGAGGGGGCACTTGCACAACGGGTGGTATAAAGTAGGGGACAAGTCTGTGTTTGGGGGAGCTGGCTGATGAGGAAACGAAAGGTGGTAACTGGAATGAGATGAGCTGAGAAACTGTAGAGAGTCCTTGAAACAGAGATAGGAGGGGGTGATTCACAGCGAGCTTGGCAGAAAAACAGAGGAAACAGCTCCTTGGCATCCACGTCTTTGAAATAGATTGTTGTGTTTTTTTGTTTGTTTGTTTTTCTGTAAAGGTCTCCACACCTAAATGTGTTTCTCATTTGAGCAAACACTTTGAGATCACATGTAAGAGAATGTTTCATTAAAGTATGTTTTGCTTTTGTTAAAGAAAGTTAGTCCTTCTCTAACTGGAGGGTTGTATCCACCCCCTGGATCAGTTGGTTTGAATTCTGAGCTAGTAATGGCAACATATATAAATAGCTGGTGCAGTGGTAGAGGCAAATGATCTTCTTCCCTTTGGGTGGCAGGGAGGAACAATTTGGTGTTCTGGTGGCATGTTCTGTTTCTACTTTCCTTCTCATAATTACTGACTTGGGAAAAAAAACTAAAGCAAAATGCGTTGACAGAGCACGTAAACTGAAAAACACACCACCATTTTTTGTTTCTTGGAACACTCTGCTTGATAGTGAGAAAGCATACTGTCCTTTCCACTTATTTCCGTCTCAAACTGACTAATTAATACTTCAAGCCAGCCACTAGCCTGCTGTGTGTTGCTTAAGATGTCTCCTGAGATGGTGTGATGAAGACTGAGGTCTCAGACCTTTACATGTCCATCAGTATTAGTAGCTGTATGCTGGTTCCCCCTTAACAGAAGCAGAGTCAAGTATAAAAGTGGAGTGTGCATTACAGATACTCTTGCTTGGTATATTCCTCTATTTTCCCTTCTCCTTTCTCTCTTCCTTTCTGAGCTTTACAGAACTGCTAGACCAGCTGTGCAGCTGTGGTCTTCATCCTTATAAAAAATGGGTGTGGGACATGGTTTTACTGATTTATCTTGGATAAAGGGGAGCAAAGATGCAGGGTCTGGTAAAATGCATATAGAAAAAGTGGAGATTTATGCTATAGAAAAGAACGCATGCAACTGATGCCATGTTTACACACTGGTATCTTTATTGTTCCATCCAGAATTGTTCCTGTAGCAAAGAGAATGTTTATAGGTATAATGGCAGAAATTGTGTGCCTGCTGTAATATTATAATATAGTCTGGTGAGATAACTTATGAATTCTAGCTTTTTTTTATTTCATTCCTAGCAGTTTACTCGGATTAGATTTTGGGTCAGCCTGGCAAACCATTACACTGTCAGATTGCTTCTGTGCACACTTGTAAAACCGGTCTCCACCTTTTGGTGTAACATTTCCTGACTTGGGATTATTGAGGAATTCGCTTGCGATACCCCTTTCAAAGTTCCTGGTTCAAAGGTTCTTCTGGATGTGGTGTTGGTATATAAGGCAAAATGTGAAACAGCTGAACGCCTGACAAAGGCTTGAGTCACAGATTTCATCTTCAGTATCTCATCTTGCAGCTTGATCCCTCTCTCGGTGAACTGAGTAGTGAAACAGACTTCAGCAAGAACAGAGTATGTCTAAACCTGTTCGTAGTTACAAATGTTTTTCCCCTTCTACTTGAAAGACCTGCCTGGTGACTCTTTTGTATTGAAATCCCACCCTGGCACTGGAACGCTGGTGAAACTGGTGTGTTGATTTTGGCACTTACATAAATAACCTCCTTGGAATGTTTTCCAGTTCGTGTGCTTTCATTAATGAGTCTCTACAACTTGCAGAGATCTGGTAATGTGTCCTTCCTGGCTCTGAGGTGTATTGTGGCTGAGAATTAGTACTACAGGAGGTGAAACTGTAGGGATCCCTTGGCAATAACCGTGCTTTTTACATTTCTGCTTTTTTTTCAGCAGGTTGGGGCTGTTCTGTTGTTTCTGGTTTTGCCTTCCTATGCTCTCCCCTCATTTCTGTAAATGTGTTTCTCAAAGAGAAAAAAGGCATTAGGGAAAAATGCAGGAAAAGTTGTCTTGAAGCAGATGGCAGGGAAGCTCTGTTGCTGTGCTCCTCGTGCACTATTCACTGGTGGTGCAGGAGATACTAAAGTGCATCTGTAGAAGATTCTCCTAGCCAATTTAAAGTTAGTAATAGTTGATACTGCTACTTATAGTGAATTGGGCAGTTTCTTCCATGTCTAAATATATTCTGTGCTTGCCATTAAAGAATTAATCCATATTATCTGGGGCCAAGGAAAATTCTGACATTATTTGCTCTGAATCCAAACAAAATTTTGGTTATGACACCCTGGAAAAGGTTTTACAACAAAACAGGAACTGTGTTTAAATTTCCAGTGCATTTATCTGAGTTCTAAAAGCCTGGTGAGAGGTCTTGATGCTGTCAGCTGTACTGAGAGTTAAATAAAAGAGATGTCACTGGGCCTCAACTAGTCATGTACTAAATCATAATTGTAGTATTTGTCACAACGGTGTATTTTTTATATTTTTTTATACCCGTGTGAAAGAGTCTAACTGTTAAAGGACAGTAGAATTGAGTCATAGCATTTAAGCAGTTAACAGATGCTGAGACCAAAAGGTGTTATTCAATTAAAGTAACTTCAAGGTCTTTTAAGTTTCCCACCTTTAATCTGTGCTTTGGTTTTAGAGCCCTGGCAAGATGAGGATGTGTCATAGTAATCAGTGAGATTTGCTCAGTGATGATGAATGGCTGTAACTGTTCAGCTGGGCTCGCGAGGAACCAAAAGGACGTTCTTGGGAGGGATCTAAAAGGGAAGACAGAGGCGAATCTGTAAACTCTTCATGGGTTTATCTACAGAAAGCTGCAATTCAGGTGCAGTTGTGTCACCAGCAGGAAAAAACAAACGGCAACCACAAGGTTATCGTAACAGAAAAGTGCAACTAAAGACATGATAAAAAAAAAATGCAACTGATGCAGGTGTTAGAACAGCAACCTGTCTGCAGTAGAAAAATGGAGTCATCAGCACCATCAGCAGAGAAGTGATGTGCTAAACTTACAGTTCTGGGGGATTGTTTAAGATGAACTGGTACTAGGTATGTGGATGTCAAAAACCAGGAAGCTGAAGTGATGGATGCTGGTCGCTCTCAGAACATAGAGGGGAGTTTCAGCAGCCAAGTTAACTTGTTCTCTGTGTGTGTCCAAGTCTTACTGTTTCTCCAGAACAAAGAAGCTGATCAAAGATGAATATCAGAGTGAGACAGAAGAACAACATAACCACCAAAGCCTCTCTAAGGGTAGAGTTTTGTGTGGGACCTAGAGAGGTCTTAGTGACACTCATACTCTGCAGAGAGCCCACCAGATGCAAATAAGCAGTTCTGTTGAGACTTTACAGTACTTCAAAAATCAACGATCGCAAAATTAGCCTTTCATATTAACGATCATTTTCTACCTTAGATTCAGTCTGACCATTGTTTTTTTGTTTTTGTTTTTAACCTGGAGTTTTAATTGACTGTTCTCTGGAGATGGTGAGATGAGACAAGTAAATAACTCTTGCAAAAGTGGCTAGAATGCAACAATTCTTTAAAGTGTTATGACTTAGACAAACACAAGTCATTTGAGACATTTTCCTGATGTCCAGTTCCCCTCAGAAGGATGTGAGGACCTATTAAACCTCCAGGCTTTGGAGCATTTATTCACGTGCCCAGAACTAAGCACATGCTTGTCCATTAAGCAAAGTCTTGTGCTCGAAATGAACGATGTGCTTAACTGTTAAGTGGGCTTGTGGTCCAAAATGTGTACTTGGTGCCTACGTCACGGTTTGGCGAGGTCTTTTGTAAGCATGTGATCACACCCAGGGAAAGCATGAGCAGAGTGTGCCTGTCTCTTTGTCAGTCGATGACTTTAAGCCAAACCAGCAAAGTTCCGATATTGTACTACTTCATAGTGGTCACGGTGATGTGTTTCTTTCAGCTTGCCGTTTGGTGTGTGCGTTGTGCCTCGATGATACCACTTTGGTTTTTCAAGTGTTGGACCTGATGTCTTTCTGTAATGCTGAACGAGTCCAATCTTTTTTGAAAGGACAAAGATTTTAGTTTTTTTAAACTGTCAGCCTGTCTTTTTTTCTCTGTGATACCCTGCCTGATGCTAACTGCTTGTTAGATGCTGTCTGTGTTTTTGAAAAAGTTTCATACAAAGGTTTCTGTATTGCCCCTCAGCTGCCCTCTTCAAATAAAAAAATCACCAAAAAACCAAAACTCTACCTCTGAATGAACCAAACTTTGAACAATTATCCATTAACTTTAAAATAGCTGAAGACAGCAGCAGCTTGTGAGTTCTAACCCTGTGTAGGAGTAGAATAATGTATGTTCTGTCTCCATTTGTTGGCATGCTCTTGTCCAGTATGGATAAAGAAACATGAATTGAACATCTTTTGTATTTTCTTAATTGTTAGCCGCTTGGAAAATTATGGGTCAGGTAAATTGATAACCCTGTAAGTATTATTCAGTCCACGGTTCTACTGTTACCTCTCATTAAACTGCTTTAAATGCATGACGACTCAGGCCGGCTGGTTCCACTGCTGCATTTTTCCATTGTCACAAGTAACAGAAATTTCAGTCTCATCAGGGTTGCATGGCTTACTTTTGTTTGTTTGCCTAAATTGTTTGGATCTTCATGCTCCAAGACTGAATAATGCAAACTTCATTCATAGAAAAGCGAACACTGTGTACAGTTAGGGCATCACTTGCCAGCTCATCAGCATCCACACAACTTTATCTTTTGCTTTTCACGACTCCTTGTGTTAGATAAACCAATTAGACAGTTTATGTACTGTTTTTTCTGTATGGCACTCCGTATCCTGCGAATGTGTCAAGGCACATTATTTATGAATCTTTACATGCTTTCAAGTGACAAGCGGAATTCTTGTACTAAAAAGTGTTTGCTTGTGGTTTGAGCGCTGGTTTCTAAGGGCTTTGATTCACAAGCTAAAATAGCTAACAAGGTTGCTGCTCGTGTGTACACACAGGCTCTGAGAAGCTGATACTCTTGTGAAATGGTGGCATCTTAGAGGGCAGTGATTGCAGAGAAACCAACCCAGATTTTGTTTTGTCAACAGAATGTTGTGCTGTAACTTTGCGCTCTAAATAGCTTGTGAATCAGAAGCCATGAGCAGCTGATATCTGCTTTCTTCCATTAAAATGTATTTATGAAATAAAGGAAGGTGAGTGGGGTATAATTGCTCCATTTGATTGTTTTATTTTCTAACTCACAGTGGCATCCTTTTTAAAATGCCCTTTTCCTTGGTAAATAGCATAGTTAAATTGAAATGATTTTTGCTTTGACTAGTAGAAAAGCTTTTGTGGTATTTGCCTGTAATCTAAAACTTGATTTTGGACTAAACTGTCAGATGTGTCCCTGTAAAATCTGCAGCTAACTAGAACACATAAGTAATTTCAGCTCAGATTTGGCTGCTTCTGACCTAGATTAAGTGAGGTGTTGGCTATATTGTAACACAAGAAGCTTCTTACATGTGTGTAGCTGTAGAAGTCCCTAATTTTTGAGCTAAGGTCTTCTAATAGGTTTGCTGTCTTTAGTTCAGTTTTAAGTCTGCTTGACTTGAAAGCTTCAAAAGGCTTTGAATATTTTTCTTCTAATATTTGAAGTAAGGGAAGAAACTTTTTCCACTCTTGTGAGTTTTGTAACTGGAAAACAAACAACAGCTTTTTGAAGCTACATAAGATAAGCAAACAAAGGTAAGTTTCTTTTGTGACTAGGAACAAAGAGTTACTTGAAGCAGCTTTCAAGTTGCTAAAACTAATAATCTTTATGTTTGTAGAAGTAGTAATTGCCATCTGGAACAAAAAGGCAATATTTTAAAATTGAATTTAGAGGGTTTATTTTTTCTGAAAAATACGTACCTTTGACGTAAATTACAGATACTTCAAGGGTAAAACTGAAATCTCATCTTTTGCACCCCAAAACTATCTTGGGAATGGAGCTGCTTAGGTTTGGATAAATTAGTAGAGACAGAGGATATTAGATTGAATTGGCCAGTTCAGATGGGAATTATTTTGAAATTAGATGCTTCTAATAAAACAGGGCGTCAGAGATGTTACTCATAAAGCCTACTTTCTGTGAACTCTTCATTACTCTTTGCTGACTCAATAAATGTCAGGCGTTGATTGGTTTATTTAGCATTTTGTATTGCCTAAAGCCCCATTGCACTCGTTTGTATATAAAGTTACCATGAGGAAAGAAAGAATTAATAGGTAAATACTGAGCTCAGAAATATGGAACATTAAAGCTAGTATTTTTTGTGAGGGTAGCCTACAAAGTGACATCTGTGTGGTTACTGACGTCTTCCTGGCTTGGAAGGCTACAAAAAGTAGGTAAAACTTGATGTATTTGTAAGGATACACATTATTCACAAATAAAGCTGTTCAAGAAACTGCTACAACATACCAGCTTCAGGTCAGGCTTCTTTTAAGTTAATACTTGTTTGCAGTCTGTACCTCTGGGTGACCTGTCTTGCAGGTGTTGTAACTTGAATGTGCTATGACATTTTATGTGACCCATACTGCATGCCTTTGTTTGTATTACAGTACTTAAATAAAAATACTTTTTTTTTTCTTTTTTCTTTTTTTTCTGTAATACAGATTGGGGGATGCTGCAGTCTTAATGTCTTTTCTGTACGTGACAACAGATTGTCTCGAATTCCTTCTGAAATTTCACAAGCCACTGAACTTCATGTCCTGGACGTTGCAGGAAACAGGTGGGATTTTTGTATTGTCACATTCTTTTGCTGGTTTTACGTAATTCTTTCTAATGACAGCAGACATTAGGTCTAAGAATGAAGTAGCAAAACCCCAGTTATAACTGTTATGTTGTTGGTTTTTTTTCATTACTGTTGAAACTGTCAAAGCAATCTTCCCCTCTGGCCCAAAGTAAGCATAAATTGCATATTGTCATGTGTAAATTTTCTGGATTGCTTTGACCCCAAGGAAAAGGTAGGATTTAAGGAAAAACTCTGGATTTGTGTATTTCTGAATTAAAACTGATAATCTAGGCAATTCTGTAGAGCTTCCGCTGAAACTACCTATCTTGATGACAAGTGTCACTAATACTGAGTGTCTTATCTTAGGGATAACAATGCAAGTGACAAACAATCCAACTTTGACTCTGCAGCTTTTCATGAATCTTAGTTGATACGCTTCATAAATCAAGGTGCAAAAAGGGGTAGATTGAAGCATAAAACAGCAAATTAGTGTAGTTGCTTAGTAGGAAGTTAAAATAGAGGAACAGCAAATGGTATTTCGTGTGTGCAATATAATTATTTCATAAGCATTTCTGTTCTGGCAATTGTATATATAAGGTCTGCCTATATATAAGCAGCAGTCTGCCTTCCCAGGGCAGTTTATCGCAGGAGAAAAAGCTCAGCATTATTTTAGCAGATATTCACAGCTATAGAAAATTACAGTATAAAGTTAAGCTACAGATTGTTTTTAAAGGAATGGGATAGTTTGAGTTGACGAATACTGTAATGCCTCTAATATGAGGCATTATGTCACTCCTGCCTCTTTCAACTCAGAATTGTATAGTTATGAGTCAACTTCATGACCATTGATTAAGTCTCCCGGAGATTACCCTGACTTTTTTTTTACTTTTCTTTTTTGAACTAGACTGACGTATCTTCCCCTCTCGCTGACTACCTTAAAGCTGAAGGCTTTGTGGTTGTCTGATAACCAGTCCCAACCTTTGCTGACGTTTCAGACCGACACAGACCCTGAAACTGGAGAAAAGATTTTAACATGTGTATTACTTCCTCAAATGCCTTCTGAGCCTGGTTGCCAAGGTAAATGCTTAGAGTTAGTTTTTGATTATGTATAGAAACACTACTGCTTTGTTTACTGTGTTTTCTGTTCTGTAAAGGTTTGTAAACCAGACTTTTCAATATCTATGTATTAGCTCTGTTGAGCACAGGTATGGCTGAATTTTCACGTGTAAGCTTTTTTCTTTTGTAATCATAACTTGAAAACACTCCCAGACGTGTTACTGAAAATAAAATGCAACCAGGTACAATACATAAAATACAGACCTGGAGGAAAATGGCTTAACTGTATCATTATTCTGAGGTTTTCCCGTGGACCAAGTAGTGATGTATATATTTGTATACATTGTTTATACGTTTTAAATTACATATATATATATATGATGAAAACTGGTGGTTTTCCAACTACAGTCTTTTTATCAGAAAAATAATTAAATAGTTTGTAAAAAGCAGGAGATGTTGTACTACTTAGCAAGTGAATTTTCTTTCAAGCAGGCCTGCCTTACAGTAACTTTATTACATTCTTTAACAAGCACAGAATTGTAACGATAAGTTGCTTTTACCTTTTATGGTGAAACTTGCCTCTTGGTCAGGTGGAACCGTAAACTCTTTCACGGTTTGCTGTTCCACTAAGTTCTGGATGTTATTTGTCCTCCAAAGCTTTTATAGCAACGTGTGAACATTGAATGGGATTCATCTGAGCTAATATTTAAACTCTTACTGTAATCACTGGACAGTAATTCATCCTATCCCAGAATGCTCCTCCGAGTACAAAGGGAGCCTGAGGAGAGAAGCTCAGTTGTAGATATCTATATTATAGGTATCCATACTTGGGTGAGAGTAATTTCAATACTGTGGGACTGGAGCAAATAGAAACCATTAAAACAGTCCCAGTGTAGAAATGGCTGTTTTGTGCCAGTTTCTGAGTTTTAAGAGAATACAAGTTACATTAAGAATTAAAAGAAGTAAGTAAGTTAGCCCCTTTAGATTTAGAGAAAATTAGCAAGAAGAGTAGCAGAGGCAGACTGACTTTCTTTAAAGGCGGCTTGAGTAGTGGAAATCAGATTTCCTCTTCCCCAAATGAATGTTATGACTTCAAGGACAGAAGATTGGAATTAAGATTGTTTGACACGTGTGCATAGCAACAGTAAAAGGACAAGGTCGATAAAAATAATGATACTGTGATATGGAGTGCCATTTAGGTAAATGGCTAACATCAAGCGGCAGGCCTGATCTGAAAGAAAAACACTTACCAAGGCAAGTATGTTAAAGTAGGTAATCAACACTGTAAAACCACCACAAGCCTGAAACAGCCCAGGTACAGAAACTTCTCATTTATTTGGAAATTATTTTTGTATACACTTGATACCAGAAAATTAAGTCATTAAAAATTTCTCTTTTATGTGCAAAATATCCAAATTTAGAATTTTTGTGTGATTGGTTGGATATTGCAGTTATTAACACTCGTAACATGCTGACATTCTAGACTTGTTGTGAATCTTCAGTTACGTTTGCTGTTTTAACAGATAACCTGCCACGATGTGGTGCGTTGGAGAGTTTGGTAAACGAAATGTCAGATGAAACGTGGAATGAGCGGGCAGTGAACAGAGTCAGTGCAATTCGCTTCTTAGAAGATGAAAAAGATGAAGAGGATAATGAAATGGTATGTTTTCCGAGTCTTTGGATACCTGCAGGCACTGTGGCTTTAATGCAAAAGTGTGGAAAGTATCTGAGCTGTCTTGCTCTAAATTTCAGCTGTGACTGCATGCATTTTGTACGTGTTTGTAGTGGGAACTGTTCGTGTTGACTGCTGAAACTTTTCATATAAACTTAAAATGTGTTTTTTTTTGTTATTTTTTTTCTGTTTTGAATTTAAGTTCTGATGCAGGGCGATCTTTGTTTTCTTTTCTTTTCCTGTGTCTCCTCAGGATGTTTTCTTTCCAGCTTTCCAGAAACAAGATAGGATCTTCCTCTGCCTCTGTGAAGCTTTACTGCCTGAAAGTATATAGGGCCTAATTTAGGATTCCAGCACTCTGGCATGTGTCTCCACCAAGTTTGCTACCCTGCTACATTGTTTGTCTCTCTTGTTTCTATTTCTTATCTTTCTCTGTATTTCTCCCTTTTTCCTTTTTCACCATTTGCATTGAAATAACCCTAATGTCCATGAACAGCAAGGATTTTGCTCATTAGTTTCCCACTTAAAGGATGTGGGAACATCTGTCACTGTACTTATAAGACCTCTCCGTTAAGTTGGGCTTTGCATGTCCCAAAGATCAAAATGCAACAGTCTTTAACTTTACTAACTTCTATTAACAATTAAATATCTACGTAAAGATTAAGACTGCTTCAATCAAATTTTCAGCCTGCTTTTCTAATGCTCTAGAAACTTCCTGGTGGTCCTCATTAGAGCTCAGCCTGAGATAGTTCAGAGCACTCTCTGGATTGTTGCACACTGCAAGCCTGGTCTTACTTTAAGAAATGACTATAAAGATTCTTTCTTGGTAGGGAAATGAATATTTAAGTTTTCAAGTAAGATGCTTAGTCTAAAGTACCAGAAACTAAATGTCTTTTGACAAGCATGGTTTTTAGATTAACTGATAAAGGATTTCAGAATGGTGCTTGTTAACCACTGTGCCAACCTGAGAATGCCCTTACCAGGGCTCAGGAGGCAATGATAACTGCTTTCAGTCATGGTATTACAGCCTGACCTGAGGCAAGAATATTTTTTGGAGAAAAAAAAGGTTATGATCCTTTTCGGGGGCAGTGGGATTTCTAATGGACCAATCCATCCATTTATAGGTAGTTTACCAGTTCCACCGTACGTAGTTTACATATATGCCACTGAAAAGTGATTGCATGTATTATATCTATTATGCTGATGCATATTGTGCAATTATTCCTGGTGTCCTGTGGGTCCCTAATCTGGATGCCAACTGAAGTTTTTGTAACTTTTGTTTTCTTTGCAAGTGTCAACACAGTGATGTTAGATAGTCTTGTGTCTAAGATGCAAGAAAAACGTTCCCTCTTCTTGCTTTCAAGATACCTGTTTTCAATTGATAAGAGAACCAAACTGACTGGAAAGCATACAGATCTCCATACAAACGTGTAATTGACACTGTAAAGAGATCTTGTTGGATTCTTTGGATTCTTTCAAAACCAGCTAAATCTTTTTTTTTTTTTATTAATGTAATCTCAAATCACTTGGATGGTTTTGGTGGAAAAAAAAAAAATCCCGACTATGTTAAAGAAAGAATCTTCATTTCGGAACTTGTACTTCATTTGAGTGGCTTTCAGATTTGTAGGTCAAGAGGGGAAAATATTTGCTCCTAGACAGTTCTTAAAACCTCTTTCACTGTCTTCGTAAACAAGCAGCTATGGAAAAAACTTTCAAAATTAAGCATAGTAGTTTGAAAAGGAAAAGTGGGGGATTTTTTTTTTAAATCGATAGCTAATATTTGGTATGTAAATGCTAAAGCCTTGAAAGTGTATGTTGTTTTTCAAAGAGACGAAGGCAAAACCACTTATTGCACTGTTTATTTTTAGAGAACACTTCTAAGGCGAGCCACTCCACACCCTGGAGAATTAAAGAACATGAAAAAGACAGTGGAGAATTTACGGAATGATATGAATGCTGCTAAAGGACTGGATTCAAACAAAAACGAGGTCAATAATGCCATTGACAGAGTGACCACTTCTGTGTAGAATTTCATCTCCAGGTTTTACCTCCTGTGTCTTCCCCTGCTGTTGAAATGTTCCTGTCGTCTCCTGGGACCTCACTGAGCCCCTTTTTTGTTTTTAACCAGAACCTGATTCATCATCTCCATATATGTGAAAAGTGCTGCCCACTGGAAGAAAGTGCCTTATTTCATCCAGGCAGTGAACCAATAATTTCCAAATCAATATTGTAATTTTAATAGTACTACGCTTTTTAAAGTATAATACACTACTGTATGCAGAATACAATATTTTTGTCTTAAACACAGGGGAAATAATGCTCTTCATTTCCAGAGTGCTGGGATATCTTTTTCCCAGTGGCTGGATGTGCTGGTGAGAAATTTAGTTTTGTGGAAAAAGATACAATTTTTTTTTATTTTTTTGGCAGCTCAGATGGTGTAAATTTTAAAATTTTGTATAGGACTTTCATAACAAAATGATGTATTTCATTTTTAAGAGAAAATTTATCTTGAGCGGTACATATTTTAGTATTTGTGGAAGAGAACAAGTTTCATGGACAACTGTACTCATTTGTTTGTACCACCCATTGTGCCTTATTGTGTCTTATATGTCATACTAGTCTTAAATATAGAAATTCTTGAAGAAAGTGAGTAGATTTAAACTTGGTCTTCTGTTTTAGATACGTTTTTCTTTTCAGACAGTAATTTGTTGAGATTTTTACAAAACAGAATTTACGTTTATGTCATGGGATTTTAGTTCGTGAAACACAAATGTTAGTTTTGTTGTATACGGAATTAAGATTAAAATGACCAAACTGCTATTGTTTATTACATAATGCACTCACACTTTAACTTAGTTGTAAGGAAACATCTTGTTTTGGATGCAGTGTTGCATTGCAGTCACTAGAAATTCATGCTTCCATTGTTGTTTTTAAACGTGCCATCTGTAAAAATAACTTGAAAAACAGCACGATAGACTTTCAGAAGCACAGTATGAAACTAGTTTTATGTATTACATAAGAAAGCATGATTCTTTAAAGTGCTTTGGTGGTTTTATATACTTATATAAAACCATAATAAAAAAATCTTTAAAAGCTTCGGTATATTTATTGTATCATTAAAATAGCAATTAAAGTATGTATGGATTAATACTGGAATTTACTATCATTGTTACTGTGTTGCACTTCCAGTGGTCCAATGCTGATTTCAAGGTCTTATTATATCTGTGGGTTCTGGTTTGTTTACAACGGTAAGTATTAACTGAGCGGAATACAGTAAATAACAATTTTGCAAAAGGCTGATAAAGACTGATTTTTGGTGTCTATGGGTTCTGTGTGTGCCATGAACTAACAAAGATCTCTGACTTGTTCAGCATGGGGACTTGAGCAGTCTGAGTTCAGAGCAAAGATTTGACGTATTTTGTGTGAGCTAATGCAATGAACCCAAATTTCAACAAAATGGAAGACAGGACACTTCTGCATGTGTGGCTAACGGCATCCGTCCTTCTGCCAGACATTTCTTCTAGCAAGTGTTGGTTGCATAGAGTTTTGGGGAGAAGATGGGAAAGGAGGAGATCAAGGAAGTCACGATAACTTTTGTGTTAAAATTAACAATCTGTAGTGTTTGATAATTTTTGTAATTTAACTTGTTAAGTTTTAATTTGAGGCTTTTACAAACATCATTCCTTTCTTTTTGAAATCAAGCAAGTAGGTATTGCAAGCCATCTCCAAATATTCAAATCTAAACTGGCAAAATATATTAGATTTCCATTATTTCTTTTCACGCCAATCATTCCTCATTTACACTTTGAGGCATAAGCTCTTTGCAGGAGCTGCTGTGGTTTGATAGGTGTTAGGTTAGTTCAGGCAGGGACAGTGAAATTTCGTTCTTCCCAAGGCAGAGTTCTGCCAGTTGTTCTTGGTAAGCTGCTATTAAAAGAAAATGAGAAAGAAAATGAGGGTTTGGTACAGTTGACTCCAACTTTGGGTAGAACTTTCCTTTTAAAGTAGTTACTGGAGTTGGCACAACCGAAAGTTTAAAAAGGATAGGAAACTGTAACGAGAGTCCAAGTAAACCTCAGCAAATCCATTTAAATGAGAGGGAAATTAGTTCCTAAAAAAAGACAGACCAAAGACAAAGGCAACAAGGCTGTGTACTCTGCGGTGACAGCTGTAATGTTTTTCATTTAGAGGCTGTGGTTTGTTTTGTTTTGTTTTTTAGCGTCTGCTCCAGATATAAACAAGAGAGCTCAATCAGCAAGATGAAATGAATGTGTAAAGCTTGGATTTGGGCCTTGCCTAATGTGCCGTCAGATGAAAATAATTAACAGCTTGTGTGTACCTACTCCCGCCTTCTGAAGTCAGAATAATCCGTAAACCTTGCAATAGCTTAATGATAGGTGCTTTGTCATTATTCTATTCTAAAAATGA
Source organism: Anser brachyrhynchus (assembly GCF_964034855.1). Taxonomy (NCBI): domain Eukaryota; kingdom Metazoa; phylum Chordata; class Aves; order Anseriformes; family Anatidae; genus Anser; species Anser brachyrhynchus. The sequence goes on along the minus strand of NC_137696.1, from coordinate 101,144,791 downwards.
GTTTTTTGGTCCCTCTAAGGAGACCTTAGAGTGTAGAAATGAGGCTTAACTTCTGGTTAGCCCTGAAGTGGTCAGGCAGTTGGACTAGATGATCTCTGAAGGCTCCTTCCAACTGAACTCTTCGGTTCTATTAGGTAGTTTCTTTCTGTACACTCTGGCAGGCTTGTGGAAGCTGTGCTGCAGTCCAAAAACTAGCCAGAAGGCAGGCAGCACGTGCTGCGTCAGCTTTGACATAAAGTAATTGTTTTGGAATCTTTTTGAGTAGTGGGAGGAATATTGGTTTGGGTTTCTCTGGCATGGAAGCTACATATGAAAGGACAGCAGTGAATGGGAAATCCAAACCTGTTGCTTTTCCCCTGGGGTGGCTTCAGGTTCCTTCAACCTAGCCGGCCAGAAGCTGGATGGCTACTCTAGTGTCCCTGTGGTCATCCAAGCCTAAGATAGGTGATATGAACTGCTTGTCGAAGGTGTTTGCATCCGCTGATTTGTAAGAGAGAGTAAAATGAGCTCCGAATATAATTCAACAGTTGTTTGGCTAGAGGTTAGAGGAGCTGATGTCCACCGGGACACCATCCTGTAACTGTCCCCTACCTTCTCTCTCCCCCAAAACCTAAATGTTTGGTTGACAGCAGCGTTACCATAGAAGGGGGGCTTCCCTGTCATTCCACCTGATCAAAACACCAGCAGCCTAGGCCAGTGCTAGTCCCTCTGATCTCCCGAATGGCCTGTATGCGTGCCATTTTATAAAGCATTTTTAGGTATGCTTGTATTCTAAATGGCGTTGATAAGGTTCCAGGCAATTTTAACTGTGTTTTGTAGGCAGAAAAAGCTGGCGCTATTTGTTATGCTGAAATTGTCTGTCCTTGAAAGCATGAGCTCTCTCTTCCCAGTCTGGCTTTCTGTCTGATGATGTGAGGAGCCCGAGTAATGAACACAATTTTGTAAGCATAACTTTTTTTTTTCCTCTTTAAACTTTTTCTGCTTTTTAAAATTGCTTTGCAACTCTTTTGGGAGGTGGTTTAATGCAAGGGAAGAAATCCTGTGGTACTTGCATGCTGCTTTATTAGTCAAACAGTTAACGAGGGAAAACCAATTGACCGTAGTGGTGGAGTGGGTTTAATATTAACCTGTCAGTTATTACACGCGAGTTGACTTTATTGAAAGTCACAATTGCATAGGCTTAGGAAAGCAGAAGCAGTAGTTGGTGTAGCAACAGATTTTTCCATCCCCTTTGTCTTGCCCCTGGCGTTTTCCACAGTTTCCATATAATTTATATGTCACGATTATTTTTCTGGCTCACATTCCATATTTTTCATAATCGGTGTATTGTTGTAAAGCGAGTACTGGAAACTTGCATACCGATGTTTTTCCAGGAAATGACTTGCCTGTGTCCAGGACAAGCTGATCAGACTGTTTTTTGTCTAATGGGAGTGCTTTACCACTGTTGGGCGAACCATTTGTAGCTGATTAGCGACTTAACGCATTTCACTACGTGGTGCTCACAGATTCAGCTATTGGGAGGAGAGTAATGACACTGGGAATTTAATTTTTGTAAAGTAAATTATTTTAATATACTTTAATGGTCAGTTCATATAGCCTGAAAATTGAATGTACAGTTATCTGTGAACACGTCCTTCCCACTGAGACTGGCGTGTGCTCTTTATCATAAATCTCTAGACCTTTTGTTAATGGAGGATTCACTGCCTTTCTTCACCTTGCATATGGAAAATAAAATTACTTCAGTTTTTCAGTTGTCTTGATGAGAATGTTTCCCACCTTAAGTTTCTGTAAAACACAGGAGTCAGTTCCCATGCTTAGGTTTAGGTCAGAGAAGATGAGTAAAGTGGACTGGTGTTGGCTATCAGTAAATATTTTGGGTGTTCCCTTCCTCCTGAACACTTTGTGACATTTTCAGCGGGATGTTGCCTTCCTCTTTCATTCTGAGCTCAGGAACATATTCAGCTTTGAAACGGCTTAATGAAAAATGTGAGATTTTCAGAGTGGAAAAGCGGACACCTGGTTTGAGGACAGCTTTGTGAGCTGCTTAATGGGAACCATCTTATCCGCTCTTCTGGTAGGTGTTGGAGACGCGATGCATTTTATCCCTTTTTCTGCAGTTCTTGTGCCAACAGGATGGCCAGTCTTGGATTCAGCAAGGGCAGAGAGCTCTGAGGAGCTCAGTGTGTGTGGCTGGACTGTGCTGTGCCCGACTGAATTACCATCCCTGGAGGCCTTCAAGAAACATGTAGATGTAGAACCTAGTAGCATGGTTTAGTGGTGGACTTTACTACTAGGTTATAGGTTGGACTAAATGATCTTGGAGGTCTTTTCCAACTGGAATGATTCTATGATTCTGTAAATGAGGAGGAAGGATTTGTGACTTGTTCAGGGCGTGCCTGTTAATAGTGTACCAACATCAGTGTTAACACTGAGATCTTAAAGAGGCCACTTACCTTTGTATAAGAAAGGTCCTCTGCTGGTAAGGAAGGCATCGGTACTGTCTGTGGGAAGGACTGTTGCTCCTTGGTGATGCTTCAGGGAAGGGACATAGGAAACTTCCTTTTCAGTAAATACCAGGAAGTTGAAAACTGATGTTCAGTAGCCTTTGACACTTGTTCTCTTAGTGCTCATCTGTTGTTGAAGAGTGTTGTCTTTAACTGACATCTCTGAATTTGGAGCTGAAGGCATGATAACAATCATAATCAAAACCAACTCTCTCTGTAGTAGGTGAGTGCTGACTGTGGTAACTCTTCAAAATCCATGGATGCACATGCAGCTTGTAAATATCAGCAAATCATTAGCAGCTTCAATTTCAGTTTATAAGCATCCCCAGAAAAACGCAGAGATAGGACTTCATGCTTTGAAATTAGTTTCATGTCAGACTAAAACCACCTTATTTTGGCACTCAGGCAAACTATGGGACTGTACTAGTGATGCAAACAGTTTGATTCTCTCTGATCTCTTCCAATAACTTGCTAGTTTTACCCAAACCCAGAATAAATGAGCTGCATTAAACTATTTTGCAATTGCTTTTGGCAGATGGGATTGTCCTGAATTTCTGGAATATTAAATTAAGGCACTACAAGATTATAAACACGAGTGAATTTCTCTGCATGTATCGTTCATTGATGACACCAGGTACTTCCACCAAGCAACATAAAATCAAAACAAAATCTGAACCAAAAAAAAAAGTGTGAATATTTGAATATTACTGATCAAAATAGGAGAAAAATGCAAGTCTGAAGGGCATTTGCATAGTGGATGCTTTCAGCATAACCTACAGCATGCTTTTTTTAGAATTGTGTATGTTTAAGAAATTGAAAAATGGATTCTGGCTAATTAATACTTGAACATCTAGGTTTAAAGTTAAGTCATCTATTTACTGCTAGCAAAGTTTCCCTGTACAAGTCTTGCTTCAATAATCTGTCCAGGCAGCTGTTTTGCTGCCTCTTCTACAATGAAAGCATATTCAAGTATGCCTTTGTTTCTGCAGCAATTTGGTTCGCCTTCATTCTTATTTCATCCGAATCACACAAAGCTCTTTTAGCTTTTTGTACTTTGCAAAGAGAAAGAATCTGAAATAGTTTCCAGTTGGAATACTGAATGTTATGTGTAGTTGTACTTGAAAAGAGTGTTTATGTTGTGGGAAATACATCTTTAAAGACATTTTCTTTCCCATTTTTAATAATTACTTACGGTGTTTATAGACAAGAATGTGTGTTTGGGGTTTCAAGTTGAAATGCAGTGGCAGGAGTATTGCCATCAAAATATTCTGGGTGACTGAAAGCTCTGACAGTTTTACATTGGGTTGTACTTGCCGGTGGTTACCAGGTTACTGCTGTAAGCATGGTGTTTCCTTGTCACTCTAGGGTTTCAGTATGGTTTTTAAGAAATGTGGGTGGTTTTCATTTCTTCTCTTTTAATATTAGAGTGTTTGGGATTCTTTTTCGTTTGCCAGAATGATTTAAGGTGATATATAGCATTTGCAAACCTTTGTTGCCTGAAGCAAATTCATTCTCTAGAGGATTTATTAGCAAGATCTTATCAGAACAGACACCTTGTACTTTATGAGAACAATTTGTCCTCTTAATATACAGCGGTATGATACAGAGGAATATTTATGTTTTGAAGAGACTGCCTTTGAAAACATGAAAAATAGATTGGAAGGAGGTAAAAAGGGAGCTCACCTGACTTGCTGGTGAAATATCACAGGAAAATGATCTGTTTACCAATAAGATAAAATCGTTATTAATGAAGGGAGATTAAAAATGTATTTCCATGGGATGTAACTAGTGCTGAGGCTGATGAATATTTTTTTCCCCAAACATTTCTTCTACATTTACAAAACAGCAGTGTAACACAGTCCAAATATCCACGAAGCTTAAAGTCTTAAGTACTGAATCCCTCTTCTCCATTTGTTTTATTCCAAATATTTTAAAGAGAATGTAAAACTACATGCCTCACTCGGTATTTGTTGCTTACGACTTAAAATGTTGACTGTCTAAACCCTTTTGGTTCTCAGCTTCCCTGGGTATGAAATAGATAAAGAAACTTCCGGCTTTTACCTGAGTAGTAAGAATACCAGTTAGCATCTATAAAATTCTGTAAGGAGGACTAATGTTTTTTCTCTTAAGAGATTTGTCAGTAGCCTCTTCAGTCTCAAAGCATGGTCCTATAGTATTGAATCTAATAAAGAATGAATTAATAAATTACGCTGTCACATTAGCTCTCCTGAAATAAAGCATACCCAAACAATAGCAAATAATTTTAGCTAGCATATTTTTCTTGGTCTGATTAGAATTTCTGTCCTAATTAATATTCATAGGAAACAGAGTTTCTATTTAAGAGTACCCCGTGTTTCCTTACTCATGGCAAATGTGAAGAAATAGCATGCCTTGCGTTTGCAATTGTCAGGAATGGGAGCCACTAACGTGTCGCGATCGTTTGTGCTGCTCATGCATTCAATTCACTGACAAACTAAATCTGGTGTCAGCTTGAGTGTCCCGAGCTGCGTGGTTTAGAATAACCACAAATCCTGGCCATTTATCAGTGAACAGCGGTATTGTTGAGTATCGGTGCAGTTCAAAATGTGATCTAACAGCAAATTTCTTACAGAGGCTGATCACTCGTTCGATTCACAATGCAAATAATCCTCTGGTTGGGCTATGCTCTTAAAAATTCACAGACAATTCTATAACTGTTTCCAAAGACTCGCTGGGACATTGCGCATGTCTATTTCCTAGTCTTTTATAGTCATACTAAACCTAAAAGTGAATGAAGAATCCCAAGGGGAGCTCCTTCAGCAGCTGAAGATGGATCAGCACGTCCAGCATGGACAGCCTTGTGCTATCTGCCTTCCTTTCGCATCCTTAGATCTAACAGAGGTGGTGACTTCTGGGGTGCTGGTCACAGCAAGAAATCTGTGTTTGCATGAACATAACGATTTTGCGTTAAAAAGGGAAAAAGCAGAGGCTTAAAGAAGTGTTAGATCTGAATCGAATATCTGTTTGAACAATATCAAAGTCATTATGTGCTGCTGATTGCCATACCATAATACCATAGGCTTGTGGATAACTTTTTTCATTACTTGGTGTTCTCTATCTCTTTGCCCTGGTGGAGCATGCATGTTACTGTACCTACTGATATGGCATCAGGCTGCTTTCTGCTGCTGGATTTGTATCACCTTAAGGAAATGCAAAGAGAAATTTAAAATAAAGCTTCAGTGAAAGTTAAAGGTTATTGTGAAAAATGATTTCTGAAGTTCGGTGAAATTAAGGTATATAGGCAACCTTGACATGACTTGATGTGCGTGAACTGTGTATGAAGCAGAGAGGAGGGATTTTTGGCTGTAAATAAGTAACTGACATTTTGGGGAAAACTGTACTGTAATTTGAAAATCAACAAACCTTAAAGCATTATTTTAGGATTGTGCTTTTGATTGGGACTGTTCAGCAAACAGAGCATTTTATTCGATGAATAGTGTAGAAGGAGGGGGATGACTTAATTTTATTTTATTTTTTAATCAGGACGTGAGATGAAAGTCACTAAAGGTCTAAGAATTCTTGCTTGTTTTCTTAATAGTGCAGGGTATAACATTATTGAAGACTGTTGTTGATCATGTAATTCTTCTTTATGAGGCTGAAGGTGGGCTTGGCTCCACGCTCATGTAAGTCACTGGAGGCTTCCACTAACGTTAGCAGCCTTTGCTCATTGTATCGCCAGTAGCACCATTAATTGTCTCCCTGGGACTCAAGGTACATCCCAAGGTAAAAAGGGGAAACCCAGTCTTAAATAAATAAATGCTTAAATACCTTGGAGAACTTGCCGGACAATTTCTGCATGCACATACATCAGTCACTTTCTTAAAATCTATTAATTGCTTTTTATTTTTTTGTCCTCTTCCTAGGACTCTGTTAAGTGGCTTCCCAAGTCTCCTAAATTGTACAGTGGCCATAACTGGAGCTCCCAGGGCTCTCGCTGGGCCTCGTTGAAAGGAAAGGAAGGTTTTCATGCTGGCAACCTGTACAAACTCAGCTCTGCCAATGGAAAATGGAGGGAAGGAAGGATCAGCCCCGAGCAAGAGGCGGAGGAACTGGAGGATCCTGATGAGGATGTAGGTGGTTTTCTTAAAGTCAGGAGAGACAATGTTGTGTGTCCATCAAGAAACTACCAACAATTCAATGCTCTGTGCCTCTGACAGGAAGGCTGGGTGCTTTTGGGTCAGTGGGAGGCTGCATCTGCCACCTCCCCGAAGCTCTGTTGTGTACCTTCACATCCTTGCTTACGTTTTGTGTCAGCGAGGACAGAATCGTGTTCAATGTTTTGTTCCTTTGCTTGCAGCTAAAAGATCCCAACCCCCACGAGGACAGTGCAAGACAAGTAACCAGTGCAATGATGAGATGGGTACATTTAAAAAAAGATGTTACTCCTACTTATGTCTCTGGTTATCAGCATCCCTCCGTCTCTTTAGGGTGAGCGGGTTGTTCACAGCACTCAAAGCTCAGTCATGCCCTGGAGGAGGAGGCTGTGGAGGAGGTGACTGCACTTTCTCAGCCTTGCAGGGTGTTGCTCGCAAGGTTTTCCTCCAGAAGTCTGCTGGGAATGAAGGGGGAACTGGGTTTCTTGCTCCTTTGCTCCTGTGCCACAACCTCACCTCCCTCCCGAGCTCCTGGCAGCCACCACCGAGTCCGATCGGGTGGATCTACCTGGGCTACTCAGCCCTGGGCTCTCTTTTTTTTTTTTTTTTTTTTTACTTACATGACTTAAAGCTCAGCAAATTCCATTGTAATTTTAAGTAGAAATAGGAAACAATCACTCCACGCTTGCTCTCCTGAGGGTTGGTGGTGCTTCGTTTCATCCCAACCAAAAAGGCAATGTGGGAGAGCTCCGATACAGATTTAAAGACAGTGTCCACTGGGGTTTCTGAACAGCTGCTCATGGTAATGCCACTGCCTTTGTAATTCTGTTTTAAACCACCAAGCTTAGAAAGGCATTTATGGGGTTTATTATCAAAGGTGTTGACCTTTGTTTGCTGCATCATTTTACTGCCAACAGAAGATGTAAGGATTATGGTAATATGAAGGTGTGATTCAACCTTACCCATCAAAATTAAGAAAGAAAAAAAAATCAGCTAAATATAAACAAAGCAGCCATACAATGTGAACAGAGTTTGGAGATCATGGCTGGATTTCATTTAAACGCCTTGCCAAAAAAAACTGATAACTGGGAAGCTTCACCGTATTTTGCAGTAAGACTGGATTGTGTATTTCTAATCTCAAGCCCCGGTGGGTTTGCTAGGCGTAGGGTGACGTTGTCCGTTCCTCTGCATCTCACAACAGCTACATCCTACAGCCGGGCTTCAAGGCTGTCTTTGGGGTGCCTCACCTCTGAGGCTCCACTTCCACCAGGCTGTTACCAAGTTTGCAGGTCCCCACTCACTACTGTTTGAAGCTCAATAAAGTCAACCCAGCTTCTTTTTTTCACTGAAACATTTGAATAAAATCTTAGAGATACAGATGCAAAGGTCGGGCTCACCTTCCCTCTCACACCTGTACTCCCAAATATAGAAGATGAGCCTTGAGGAGCTGTGAGAAATGTTTTATTTTCTGCATGGGAAGCCTTTTCCTTTGCTGTACATGTGTGGCTCCTTGCCCTGAGAAGTGGATTTGGTGCTGCTGAGCTGCTGTAGACTGCCCAAAGTGGTCTCGTTTCCACCTTTTCACTGGGCATCACTGGAAGTGGCTGGGGAATGGTGAGGGTGCACGTGCTTGTGAGTGTCCAGGGATCTAAAAGAATGCTGTAGGAATCCCGGCCCTATAACCTCTGCCCTTGTATTGAGGGAAAACTGTGCCCAGAGAAGTAACTGTACAAAAAGATACTCGTGTGCATTTGCTTTAAGGTTGCAGTTTTGTCTTCTGTGAAGCAAATGCTAGTGTGATAAAGAGGAGCAAATCCAATTTACTGCATGTAGCACCCAGGAGTCAGATAGCTCTTCTCTTTGGTGTTGCTTTGTTTACCTGTTTGATCTTTAACCCCTAGGAACCTATTTCCAAGTTTTCTGGCAGCCTTTTTGATACTGACGGTAGCGTAAGAGATCAGAGAAATACCAGAACAGCTCTTCAGGAGAAGCACAAGTCAGCAGTGAAGGGGAAAACTCTCCCAGGGACTAACAGCAAGGCACAGGCTCCTGTCTCAGCAGTGGGCAGCTTGTCCGGAGAGAGCAGCAGGTTTCTGGAGGACTCAAGAGCTGCCGATGGGACACAGCCCCCGCTGAAGGTAACGAACCACCCTAGGCATGCCTACATGTCTGGGTCTGTGTTCTGTGCAAGACACCTTTGCATCTTCACAAAGGATGCAAAGAAGGGGGATTTCGCCTGGTAGTTGTAATGAGACAGCCATTGACAGAGTGTAAGTTGGGGTTTGTCCTTGCTCCCAGTGGGTTATCCTTATAAACCACACTCTGCAGCCATTCAGCACTGTCTTGTTTTGCATAGCCAGCTTTGGACCTTCGTAAAGTCAAGCCAAAGGTGTGTGCAGCTACATCTTCACCTGTGAATGCTTAGTCCTTGGTTTAGGAGCAGTGACATGGCCTTACCCTCACAGCGTGAGGAAGCCTCCATCCCATGACAATGGGTGGCAACGTTCAGGTGGAGATTCGTCAGTGGGATCTGCAAGATTTAGGCTGAGATTTGTAGAGAAAGCTACACACTCTGAATTCAGTGGGTACATCACATCTCAACGTGCGTTAGAGGACATGAGGAGGAAACATACCGTATGGGATTTAGAGAGACGTAGTAACAGAAATGCAAAGTTTGCTGCAGCCCAAGACCCTGGGGATACAGCTCCAGAGAAGACAGCTCACCTGGTGGGACAGCCCTGGTGGCGTCTTATCACCAAAGCATTGCTGACAATTACTCATGAATTCTTGGGCATGCGGGTAATGCTAAATCTAAGCTAAGCTTGGCAGGGTGGTTTTCATTTGACTGACAGGTTATTTTCATGCCTTTTTAAATCCGGAATTTCAGATGAGTATGTGATCTGTGCAAGAGTAACTGAACATTTGTCAATTTTCAAAACACAGCTGTGTTGAAACAGTCTTAATTATAAAATATACAAAGTTGTTCAAGCCTGAATTGTCTTAGTGAGATGAACCAAGTCAATGACAGTACAAGCATTTTGCTTATGTGAAGAAGTGAAATGTGATTTGCATTCAGGTTCAACTACAGTACAGCAAGGTGTTCCTTAAATCTAATCTGATTGTTGTCTTAGCAATTTTCAAAGTATTTAATAACAGGAATATGATACATTAAAGAAAAATAAATCATTTCTGGGAATAATTCTTAAACATAAGTTGTCTTTGGAACATGAAACTGATTTTATTTGGACTTTATTGTAAATTATGCACATTCAAAAAATCATCTTAGGTACTGAGCAGTTGTTCTGAAATTTTGCCATTAATAGCAGGCTAAGAATAGACTAGATGGATTACAATTTATGCTGCTTTTAAAAATATTTAAGTACTGATTTTTATTTTAAAGTCAGTAGTTTCTGTTGAATCTTCTGACAGAGCAACACATACACACACAGAAAGCCTGTTTAAAGAAGCTATTGTAGTAGTGCTCAAACTCAATTACCTTCTCTCTCTCTCGAGTGGAGTAAGTAATCAGGCTGTAGGTGAGGATCCGAAGCAAAGGTTTTTCAGAAATGTACCCCAAAATATTTCCTTGTCACACCTTGTGTATATTAGCTTTGTGGCCATCACGAATGCTCAAGAAATTGGTGGGTTTTATGAAATAACTGGGTTGGTCAGCAGTTCTCCAGACGGCAAAGAATTCTCAGGATGAAGAAGCTGGGGGCAAAATAAAGTACTCTTAATAAAAAGCCTTATAAAGTTTTGACATGACTGTAAATAATGCATTCTTGATGTTATTGAAAATTACAGATTAGGCTTGCATGTGCTGGTGTTGAAGAATAGCACAATTTCTCTCTGGGTTGAGGTGTATAGGGGGAAGTCTGGTGGTGTTCAGAATGGGAGCTAGATTTTCATTGCTTGTGTAATTAATAGGCAATGCTTTTGATTAATCAGGCCTCTTATCAATTATAATTCTTTTCCAGATAACCATTACTGTGTGCAGTCAAATGGGGAGTCTTGGTATTAGCATTGCTGGTGGAAAGGGCTCATCTCCATATAAAGACAATGATGAGGTGCATTTCATTACTCAAAATTTATCTAGTACTCATTAGAAGGAAACTGATGAGCAGTTCTTTGCAGCGGTTGTGTTTTGTTGTTTGCTTTCTGAGGTTGTCCTCAATGTAACATTGCTATCTTAGTAATACAGTTGATGAGGGGAAAAATGGGTAACTTATTCCCAAAGTAGAAGCCGCCAGTAGATTTTGATGGGAAAGCTCCTGGAGGCACCTCTATTTGAAGTCACTCCATTTGCAATCCACGTGCCTCTCCCATCCCATTTGCTCATTCCCAGGAGTTAACTTGATTTGAGAGAAGTATTTCTTGCATCTTCTCACTTAATTATCATTTAAGTAAATCCTAGTTTCCCCGTCTGTCCCCCATGGCATATTGTAAACAATTAATGACTTCTGTTCATTGTTGTATAGTCAGCCATGAAAGCTTTTTTTTCCTGCTAATATGCTTAGATGCTTTAGTTTCTATTTTAATAGAGGGAGCAGAACAGTATCTCTTGAAAATTAATTACTTCTTATTTGCTTTTAACAACTGCGTACAGTAGAAGAAGCTGTGTTATGTCTGAAATGTGTATTTTGTGTTACCAGGGAATTTTGATTGCTCGGCTACCAAAAGATGGTCCGGCGGACATGGTGGGAGTGCAAGCAGGAGACAGAGCGGCAGAGGTAGATGGTTTGTTTGCTAATGTAGAGCACATTTTCTTCTTGTAAGCTTTAATTCAATTCAATTAGATATGGGAGCTGGAGATCTAGATTTAGGCCTAGCTTTTTGGATTCTTCCCAAAGTACTTTATAAAGAAGTTATAATGACATTAAGTCTTTGTATTCCTTTTTATTATATTCTGTTTTGCTGATCTTTCTCTGTTCAAAGTGCTTAACAAAATATTATTCACTTTGATGGCTGACTTGTAAAGGAGAATAATGGCATTCGTTAGCACAAACGCAGCTGTACTTGGTCCAGGAGAGTTTCTTATGGCATTGCCTTGGTCATGTATTACATGAGTTTGATACAGAAAAAAATATAAACTACATCAGCTTGTTTCACCAAGGTAATTTTTGGCTGAGAGAGAACAACTCAAAGTAACTACATTGGTGGAGTCTTACAGTGCCAAGTGCGAAGGAATAAATGTGTATCCCTGGCTGCTCCACTTCAAGTCTCATCTTTCCTAGCGACAGCCTTTCTGTGAAGCCTCAGAGGTACTCAGGAGGTCTGCCACAGCTGTGGTGACAGTGTATGTTTTTCTGGCACTATGGCCTATTCTTTGTTTTTTACCAGCTGTGAAAGATAGAGTGGGAGGGGAACCTCTGCAAAATTATTTTCAGATTAAAGTAGTCTATGACTTATTTATTTTTTCAGCTCCTGTGCTCTTAAGTTTTTGTTGTACTTGCTTGAACTGATAGCTTTTAGTCTAGCATACATCTTGTTAAATTAAGGTAGGGTAGAACAAGGATTCTTTTATGTCAGTTAAGCTGCCCATAATAAGGATACAATCTATATAAGACAGAGCCAAATGCATCACAGATCAATCTCTCAATTTTTACAACTATGCTATAGATTTATATTTGTATACCCTTATATATTTTATCAGAATATTCTCAGGATTGTTTAACCTTTTCCTTTTAAAAAGTAAATATCTATTTTTTTATTGTAACATATGTGAGAAATAGCAAATAAAATAAGTCTAAATATTTCACGTCAGCAGATAATCAGGAAAAAAGTCAAGATTTCTAGTTGTTGCACTTGTAATTTCTAAGCAGAGGTTCTGATCGAATCAGTTGATTTTTATGATACTAACTTTCTCAGGTTCCTCTGTAAGGCTGTAATTCGTTCTTACTTTGGGGGCTATTTGAAATATACTAGCTGCTGATGTCTGTTATTTTAATAAATAGTGAGGTAAGTTTGTATATCTGCTCCATACTGCTCAGTCACGCTATTGTTATCCTACAAATAGATATGTTTTCTCTGTCTCCCACAAGATGGCAGAATCATTCATCTATTTAAAGAATGTAGAAATAAAACTGTTTTTTGTATGTGTGGGAGATGAGAAGGAATTAATGCATTTAGGTGTGCTGTAGGAGTCCTGATGTTTTGAGCACAGGCCTAATCTGTGGGCAAATAACCAGCATTTCCTCTTGATATTTTATGTTACAAATTTTTGTTCTTGAACAGACCATTTCAACAATGCAAATGTACAGTATGTTCAGCAGATAGGGAACAGCAAAAATTGTAATTTTATTTGCTTTCATTGTGCAACCACGTATAACAAAAGGTCTAGGTGTTCATACATTCACCTGAAAGGGAGGGAGTTGCTCCTCTTGAACAGAATGTAAAAATGTCTTTCTTCTGCATTGTTTTTTAAAGGGATCCCTCATTTCAGAACCCAATGCCCATGATGCTGGTCCTGCTGAAGCTTTGTCCAAAGGCAGCCCCTTCCAGACAGTAAACCATGTCATAACAGTAAGTATGGGGGGCACAGCAAGTAACAAATCCTGCTTAGCTAAATAATTTGTATTGTCTGTCATTAATGCTAATAAGGATCATGAACACTGGCACAAAGCTCGTGAGAGGCTGTGTAAAAGGAAAACGTATACCAACGATCAGTGACCATGTGTTTATGGTGGCTGTCACCGCACCCAGGGTGCAACCTGGGGGAGCTCAGCTCCTGGTCAAGCACTAGCTTAGCAGATCAGACCTTTTGAGTTTGGGAGCACTAAGGGTGGTGTCCGTTCCCTCCAATGTAAGTATTTATTCTGGTGCCTGGACTCCCCCTCTAGTTGATGGAAAGAGCATCATCTCTAGGGTGCCTCTTGTGGGAGGGAGAAGTTGAGCTGCCACCTGGAGGTGCTCATTTTTATCCTTCATCATGAAGGGGAATTTGCATGACAGGCTAAGACTGTGTGCCCATATTTTAGGTGGCTGATGTCAGACAACATTAAGCCTACCGTAAATGTCACAAAAGGAAATGTTTGGGCATGCAAAGGGTTTATTACAATTCTGATCTACTTTTGTGTGCTTCTGTAAAAAGTTAAACTATCTGAAGACCTACCCCAATCACAGTCATCTGCCTGCACACCTGAAATTCTAGCTTTACTGGGAAGATACAATAAGATTAAGGTATCTGAATTATGAAGGTAAAAAAGCATCTCGTTTAAACTAGGTCTGAAGTACCAGACAGCACCAATGGTTTCTCTTACAGCAAATGCCAGAGAAATGCTTTGTTTGATTCTTCTTCTTCAGCCTTTTTTTTCATCCTTTTCCAGGAAAAAAACTCTCACAAACCAGCTAATGGAAAAAAAAAAAAAAAGAAAAAAAAAGAAAGTTCACATATTACATAAGACTATAATTGAAGGCCACATACAGTTGGTTTTTTTGCTAACCATTCTTTTTTTTTTAATAATATAATTTGTTAGTTAACTGCAAAATAAGCAAATAGACCATGTAAGTCTGTTTTCCTTCGGTTTTCTCTGTGGTTTACTATTCAAGAAGGCTTGAGCTTACACTGCAGCTTTTGTCTATGAGATAGACCAATAAAAGTTTCTTTAAGCAACTAAATAGAGAACCTATTTTTGAGTTTTCTCATCATCTTGTGAAATATTTAGACCAGTTTTATTTTCCAACTGAAAATGCTTCCATCATTTATTTATTGGTCCAGCTCTGCCTGATATCTGTTTCTGTATGGTCTTAACTCACATGGCAGGAAGCACAAGGCTTCCAGTTAGAGGAATCTCTGTTGGTGGGGTTGATTCATGCAGTGCTAGTGGCTTGAATCTTCTGCAGAAGTACCTGAGTTTTAGTGTTTTCAGCCAAAAAAATGAAATGACCATTTTTTTGTGCCTCTTGGAAAATAACACAGCAAGTTTCCCTGCCTCTCTCCAAAGCTCTTAAGCTGCAAGGAGAGGAGGAGGCAGATAAGACCATGGTAGTTACCTCAGAACAAGGTGCCCAGAGAAGATGTTTCAGCTGTTGAAAGGAGACAGTGTGAAAGTTCTTCTCTGGAGAAACCTTCATATTTCTGTTCAACATCTTTTTGCTGTAGCAAATTGCATATTACATCCTTTTAGCCTAAAGCACCATTTGTCGGTCTTATGGGTTATGGGCTTTTCAGGAGCATCCAGCTGACTCAAGAACTGGTCAGTGTCTCATCTGGTCTCCCTCTGGCTTTACTTTGGTGAAGTTCATCTTCCTCCTCAGTAACTGTTACCTGAAAAATGTTTACAGTGCTGGCTTCTTATTAAAGACATGCTTTGCACATTCAGATAAGCTGATGGCAGTAGTTCTTTAAAGAACAACAGAATCTTCTCCTTTGCTAGGAATC
Organism: Anser brachyrhynchus; assembly: GCF_964034855.1. Classification (NCBI taxonomy): domain Eukaryota; kingdom Metazoa; phylum Chordata; class Aves; order Anseriformes; family Anatidae; genus Anser; species Anser brachyrhynchus. The sequence goes on along the minus strand of NC_137696.1, from coordinate 101,129,774 downwards.
AAGGAAAGTTTGTTTCCTTTCTATTTGTGACTAGGTTTAAAGAGAAGATGGGTGCAGCTACTTCAAGGGAAGTCAGGAGGAAAGTTTAGTGGCAAAGCCGCCAAAGATTTGTATTATTCTTCTTGTAACAGCTGAATTATGTGCTGGATGAGCTGCTACAGTGCCTGTATTCCTTCTCCCACTCTTCCATGTCATCACTGCTTCCAGCACTCCAGCAGGGAATCTGTCTTCATCTAATTATTCTTAATGAATTTTAATAAACATCCTCTTTGCATATGTTATTTATGATAATATTGCCGTCATTTGCCAGCCGTGGTCCTTTAGACATCTCTTGCCATTTTCCTTTCTATCTCCAGGCCTTCCACTCTGACATTACAAGGGTGATCCCTCTGCCAGATTAAGGTTACCTCTCTGTTCTTCATGTGCTTGGTTGCTTTAAGGTCTTCTAAAAGAATCATTTGACTTGTTAACTAATCCAGAAAAAAAAAAATCAAATCCTTTGTGCCAGGTTTAAGATTTCATGACCAGTATGATCTCAATGATCAGTAATTAATTGGACAGACAATGAAAATTTCTTTCACTCTGAGTCATTGTTTTGCAAAAGAAAAATTAGAATTGTCCTTGGTTTAACTTATGATGATTTTATGGAATTGTAGAGGCTCCAGAACTTCAGTTACAATTAGGTACTTTTTTACATTCAGTGTTTTATAGACTTGTTTCAGTTATGTTAATCACATCTCAGAAATACAGAATCTGTTTGTTTTAGATTGTTTAGTATGTGCGTATAAAAATACGATACTTTAACTGAGCTTAAATTGAGTCTTTGGATTTCAAAATGGTAGTCTTAGAATATGAGTATGTCTATGAAGATGTGCATCAAAATATAACAGATTAGAACCACAACTGATACCGCTATCTACATGCATCCTTTGTGTAAAATATTGCATGTTTGCTACAGGAAAGAGAAAAATCAGTGATACAGACCACCAAACTTTGCCAATAGTGCCCTATGTTGACTATTGGAGAAGCAACGTTGCTTGGATTCTGGAGTCTTTATTTCCAGTTCTCTATTTTTCTGTCTTCTCCGTCTGCTACTTATTTTGTGCTCTTCCTCTCAAACATAAAATGAACTCTGCACAATTTTTCTCCATCCAAATATTCTCATTCAAGTCCCAACTGAAATTTCCAGTGGACTTTGTCCAACAGTGAATGGAGAATGTCAACAGGTTTCAGCATCTCTCTCAACTCATGACGAGGATCATCATGTCATTGTCTCTGATCCTTTGTCTTTTTCATGGACAAAGCTTTGATCAAAAAAAAAAAACCAGATACCAGTTTTGTCTAAAACTCTCCTGGTTTTGTTGGATATGCTTTGGCATCTTCTTTTTAAAACAGTTATCTAAAAATCCAGCTGTGTGTAATGTGTTTTTTTGTTTTGTTTTTTAGGCCTGCCTAAATGCACTCCTTCACTCAGGCCAAGGAAAAAAGATTGATTTAAGCAGTTCCTTTTATGAATACAGTCATTATCAAATACAGCCTTTTGCATCTAGTAAGGGCATGTTTTCATTGTTTAGCAAGAAGCCTCAATTTCCTTTTGCTGAAGTCTAAAATAGTATCGCTATCCCCAGTGATGATGACAAAGTAAGATGAAATGTGAAATCATGAAATGATTCATGGTGTTTACACAAACCCTGGAAAATGCAAAACAAGATGATGGGGTTTGTTCTTTTTTTTCGTTCTTTTTTTTTTTTTCTTCCCCGAAAGGCTCTAAAAGACATAATGAACATGATAGCCATAAAGACATTTATGGGCTGTTCTGTAACCTTTTGGACAACCATATAGTTAGAACTGGAAAGGAAAGCATGCATGTATAAAGGGAAGTTAACAACTATCAGATGTTCGTGTGTTTGCAGGCTGTGTCATTTACTGTGCTTTAAGAAGACACTTTCAGCTGAAGCATCATAGCCGGCTGTGTGTTTATTCCTATCTCATGTCAATATGAATGCATTTTTGCAGCCAACAGTGGAAATTAATTGCCCCGGGTTATTTAGATCAGTTTGTTTCTGTGTGGACCAGGAGCGTGCACACAGCCCATGTCTGTGTTTCAGCTGAAGGACTCCAGCTTTCAGTGGAGGGTGATAATGCCATAAAATGGGCGTTGAAATTGATTTTTATCTATGATTGATTATAAACAAAAATGAAATTTACTCATTTTTAGTGTTTTAAGTCTCTTATTACATCGACAAAGTGTGAGAAAGATGCAAACAGAGCAATGAAAGAAATCCCTATAGTGAATGCATTGGTTTTGGTGAAGGATGTGTCCTTTTTTAATTTTACTTTTTAGGCACTGAAAATATATTTTAAGGAAAAAAGGAAGATAGTGACTGGTTTCAAATGGTCAATTACACAGTTTTTTTTTTTTTTAATATAATTTGATGGTTTTGGATTGACCAGTGCTTCAGGTGTTATTTTAATAATGAGTTCATGATGACAGAAAGTGAGTAGGAGGACTCTGCAATTTCAGCAGAAATATTTTGAACAAGTTCAGGCGCTGTTCAGTAAAACTAGTGAGGTAAAACAATGGAACACTGCAGAATCCTGCCTAAACTGTCCTCCTACACCAACATCAACGTTTTCTGAAGAGTTACTGGTAGAAGATAGAAGTTCCACACCTTCCTTAGGCAAGCGACTCTAGAGCTCAGCTGTCCTTGCTGGAAAATTTTCCTTGTTCCCATCCCAAATTTCTGTGTCGTGTCCTGTCTGCAACGGGCACTGGAAATAATTTCCTTCATCTTTGCTACGACATTTTATTTTGGATGTGATATGTGTTCTCCTGTCTAGAAAAAAAAGACCTAAAAGCAAAGCTTACCAATTAAACAGGGGGAAGCTGTGATCAGTGAAGATAAACACAGAAATCTGAAAGCACGGGGAATCCCACGGGGATTCTGGGGCGAGAAGCACCTGGTGTGAGAAAAGGATTGAACACAAGACAAAGAATATGATGCAAATTTTGTGGCTGAGTTTTCCTACTCTCTTTTGTTGTGTTTATTTTGTTTTAAACAAACCAAACCAAAACTGGAAGTGGAAAGGAAGACTTAAATCATGATGTTGCTGCAGCCAGGGTGAATGTGAAGGCAGTGACAGAGAGCTCTGGGTTCCTGGGAGATAGCTGGGTGAAGATGGAAATGTTGCACCTCTGTTTCTTAACTGGGTTTGCTCCCAATTTGCAGTTGCATAGGTTGGAACAACCTGCAGCCAAGAGCTGTTTCATCACTGGTACCTATGATTCAGCTGTGAGGAAACTGGGGCTCCTGAATCCCATCAGGGAGGTGGACACAGCACAGGGCAAGTAGCTGCAGAGGACAGAGCAGCAGTGGGGTTGGGGATGGCCATGGTATGGGTTACTGGGGGCTTTTGGAGATGGTAAGGGAGATCTCCTCTCGGAGATTTTCAGCCTTTGCAGCCTGCTAGGGCCGAGAAACACTTCAGGTTTCACCACAGAAAGCCGATCAGTCATTTGGTGCCAGCTCCTCTTCATGTGCAGCAGGATGAAAAAGTAGACAAAAGACTTCCCGAACCCCACTTATTCATGAATGCAGTCGATACGTGTTCCACAGAAATGCTCTGTGAGCAGGTGGGTGTCCAACAGGCCACAGCAGACCGTCGTGCTGTCGGCAGGGCTGGGATGTCCTCCAGAGGCTCAGCTTTAGCTCAGGTGCTGGAGCCACGCGGTCTGAAAGACCTCACAATTCCTCCATGGGCGTAGGGGAGAGAGTGTGTCATTAAGGAAATGAGGTAAGTTTTCGGGAAAGTTGTGAAAGCCTGGGTACAGCTTGCAGAGTATTGAACAAACATATAGAGAGATGCAAAAGGCGAGTCATGCCAGAACTTGAACATCCTGTGGGATTTGTTTGTACAGTGGCAATATTGTTACAAACTCAGGGTTATGTTTTTCAGATTTAGATTAAAAAAAAAAGACTAATTTTTTGGCACCTTGGTGATTGTTGTGGAATATAGAATGACCCACAAGAACTTCATGTTACTAGTTGAAATTTTGGGGGTTATCCATCACCGACAGCTAGGGTTTCTTTCAGTTTTCTTTATTAAATTAAGTAAATGAAATTCACTTTGTGACTGTAAAACTGCCCTATAGTAGTATTTGAAAGATAGTATGCAAGAAGCAGGCTTGAGAAGTTATGAAATGTTTAAAGAAAAGCTTTATTAGAGGATTACAAAGCTCAGCACTGCATATCTTTGCAAATAACTTCAAATAAGGCACAGACCTCAGCTCTAGTTCTAGAGGTGGTGGAATTCCAAAATATGACCCAGGACACGAACCTATACATATAGGCTGTGCATTTGCTGTAGCACAAAGCTGCTGGCTATCACTAAGGAAGAAACATCTTTTAGCAATGAGCACAGTCAAGAAAAACATCCAGTGGGTGGAGAGCTTGTAAATGTTGTCAGGTGTGCGTGGCAGAAGCAAATCTTCCCAGGAGATATTAGCGTGGCCAGTACTTCTGGTCTACGGAGATCATCTATAGCTTCCAGTAATGCGTCATCCTTAGCCTAAGCGAGAGGATAGAGAGAGAAGTGGATGTTCAGTAGACTGGGGAACATAACTAAAAAGTACACCTGGTTGTAAAATTAGTTTACAGTTACGGTGGGTGAGAATCCAGACTGACACCGGTGTTTTGGTGTCTATGTGTGGAGCAGCCCCCTGTGAGCTGGGGGTGCCAGGTCCCGTGCAGCCGGCGGAGCTGTAGCTGATGTGGGCAATGGAGCCTGGAGAAGAATTCCTGTGGCTTAGGTGCAGAAACCTGCTGGATGCACAGCTGAGCAGCCACAGAGCATCTCTGTGCTGGTGTCATTTCCCAAATCAAATGGTGTATGGCAGGGAAATAACGCAGCAATGACTGAATTGTGTGGTGTCAACATTAAGCGTTTTTATAATGTCTGAGGAAATACAACAAAGTTACTGGTGTGTAAGAAATATTGCCTTTCTTGAAAATTTCACAGTACTGGTAAGGTGGACAGTTTATTATACATCATTGCTTGCTTGTTAGATACGTGAACTCACTGCTATATCTGTTTTTATTAGGTGTTAAACTTTTTTGGAATATTAGTAAAAAGTAGGGCTTCTCATGCATCAGAGTTAAATTTGTAAAATCCATTCATTGATACGAACCATTGCTGATACATTATTTGGCTATACATAAAGAACCTAACATTCTTCTTTTCTCAGTTACAGCATTTAGATTAATTTAAAACCACTACAACATAGCTCTCAAGGAACGCAAAATTCTCAGCCGAGTCATTGATATTATGAATCCAATCCATGTGTGCACATTGGTCAGCTAATGAATTGACACACTGATGTTTTGTCTTAATGTTTCCCTTAAATATGTTTGGTCAGTAACTAAACTAAAATATGAAAATTTTCAAAGCTTGGTAATTGATATGCCTTTTGGTCCTTAATTAATTTTTATTGCTTTCAAGTGCATGGATTTCATGATGTTAAATAAAAGTGCATGTATATTTTTCATATTTATTTGTCTATTTTTAAAAACTTTTGTCTTATTTTCCCCTCTAGAACCTCTTTACAAATTAGCTAATGAGAGGAAAATGCAATTCATCAGAATTTTGCTTTAATTATCGCTGCAATTTTTGGCATAGATCCCCTCAGAAACCCCTGTGGCTTTACATCTCTGGCATGTTTTTGCTCATCACCTGCTTCCCCTGTACCTTTACAACACCGCTTTTAAACACCTCCTTTCTCTTGATCTTACTCTTTTTCTCTGCAATCTCTTGCATCTTCCTGAAGATACCTCGAATAATCCTCACTCGCCCTTCAACTTCTGATGAAGATACCGACCAGTTACCCCCGGATCCGGAGGACCTTGAGCCGGAGGAGCCCAATGGCACAGAAAGCCATGCCTATTCGGACTGTCTGAACAGCGCTTTTTATCCTCCCTAATAAAATACTTTTTTTTGGAAAGAGTTCACAATTTTTTCCCCCCAATTATTTAATGACATTTAATGTAGTACTTGAACCGCTATGCCTTATTTGTGGGTAAAACCATTACACAGAGAACGGATTTGAACTGGGGACAGGGGGAGCACAATCTGTGTTTGTCTTTGGTTGCCTTGAACTTGCCTTCAGCCAGAACTTGTGCACTTGACGAAGTGTGCTCTGGGGAGGTTATGTGAATGTCCCTACGTGCTTCAGTACCCTCTTGTAAGTGCATTCTATAGCAGGTAAATGCAATGATGGGAAGAACAGATGAGTTTTATTCAGAGGGTACACTACCCATTTGGAAACACAATGAAAACAATTGTATAGCTGTTTTTTTAAATCTTGTGTCCATTTTGTGTCTATGTAGCTTACCCTTCTGTGTACCTGCAGGTTCCTTTGGATTGCCCCTTTTAATATTGTTTTCTATAAGAATAAAAATCCTTTTCTGTATTATAAATAGTGCTTTATTTTTTTTCCTTTTCCTGCAAAGTTATTTACATTAGAATTCTATATTTCATTAGAGTGAAATAAAGAATGGTTTCTCCAAGTATCTCAGATTTGAATGGGACCTCTAAGTTTTTTATTAGATCTAAATGAAGAAATCACCTTACACAGCTATGCATCTGAGAGTGAACTGAGAAGTTCTTACCCTTGATGTTTTTTCGTAGACTTTCATTTCCCCTCCTGACTTGCATATAAACAGAACACCTTAAATTTGCCTTGCTGTGATAAGCAGTATTTCATGTATAAATATGTATAGGTGAGCATTGAAAAGCAAATGTTTTTGTACAACAGTGTTGAATCCTTTAATTCTTTTTACTGCTATATTCAGGTTTCTAATGTATTTTATGGTACCTACAAATAACCTTTGGGAACTGATTAAACAGTTTGGGGCTCTGCAGTGCTGCCTTAACTCAGGTGTGGGATCTTGTCCTGCTAGACTGGGATGTAATGACATTTTTAAATGCGCATAAAGCGTGCTTTGACAGTGTTTACCATGTGTGTACAGTTTCTTCACCTGTAAATATAATATGATATAAATCAATGACCTGGTAGATCCTCATCTTTTTTTCACATTCTGAAAGATTTCTGAGACGATTGTTCATGTACGACTTGAATTGAGTGTGCTAGTAGCTGGCTTTACAGGAAAAAGGAAGTTCCCAGGAGAGTACTGCTATCATGTGGTTGGAACAATGTTTTTTACTGGTAAAATTGTTATTTTATTTTGAAAAAATGGATTTACAATAGCAGTACGATATCAAGATTTTTCTTGACTCTTAACTCATCCACTACAGCTTTTTCATTATTCTGTACATCAGCATTTTAATTGAAGATAATTTATCAGCAGTAGGAATATTAAACTACTTTTCATTTATTTTCAAAACAAACATTACTTTAGAATCTGCTATTGCTTTAATAATAAAGACTATATTATGTGCATAAACATTTCAATTCAAATTAGCTTAGATGATGTCAATAAGAGAAATCATATTAAAAATATTTGTTTCCCATCCCTTTTGTTGCTCCAAAACAAGCAGTGTTTCTCCATCATGATACAATGTTTGATCAAAGCATACCGCAAAAATATCATCAAGCTCAGAACCCGTAAATGCTTTGGCAATCCAGCTAGTTATGTGCAGTTTATTGTTGACTAATTATATCTTACTAGACTGCAGAAAAAGTAATCTCATTCCACTGTTGTAAGCCATCTCCTGGGTTGCAGAATAAACTGTAGTTGAGCGAGTGAAATGAAGTAGGTCTGCCAAGAACTCTAGAATTTCATTATTTTTTCCTCCTCACGCATAGGTATGTGGTTTTGATTCTTCCCTAGGCAGTAAGTTATTTTCCAAAATGCTTGAGAGTTGGAGGTGCTGTGTTAGTGCACCTTGCATGTGCTGGACCATGATTTAATAAGGCTTTTGAGTTTAATTGTGCTTGTTGTGATTGTTTGGCAAGATGGCAAGACAATGTGCATTGGTTTGGGGACTCCGCTTGTGGGTTTAGAAATCAACACTTTTGCTATTAAAATTAGGTGCTCTTAACCAAATGCTGTCAGTATTCAGATAACTTTTTAACACTTGGGTCTTTGTCTGTTCTTTTCAGCTGAATTTGTTTTAAAGGCAGACTTCATACTGCAGTGTAGAGAATTCTGCTGTGGGTATAAATTTATGGTGGTAACTGTGTGTGTGGGGGACAAACGATGCAAAAAGACAAATGAACCCTAGAGAATGATGGAAGTACGCGGACAAACAAACCAATGGCTTGCGGGTGAGCATGTCACTCTGCAAAACATGTCACCCAAAGCCTCTGCTACACGTTTGTTCAGGCTTTATTTAAGCAAAATATCCTGTACATTTCCATGGGAGGCGCTGGGACAGGTGGTTACATTTCACTTTCCTCCTACAGAGGAGGAGCACAGGTGGAGGTGAGATTCTGACGTCCTTATCAGCACTGAGTAATGTCTCTTTTCAGGTCCTGTGTTTGATAAGAGTGGGCAGAGACAGAAGGCGAAAGCAAGGTGCGGTGGGAGTTGTTCTGTTCGTGACAGCTCACATCCTGCTTCCTGGTGCCTGCTGCGGAGGAACCTGGAAGAGCCCACTGCCGCCTGTGCAGAGACCACAGGCTCTCTGTGGGGAGCGGGCTTCTCCTTGTTCCCAGCCGACACCTCAGTTGTAAGATAGATGGGAAGGCATGAAGTGCTTTCCTAATGTGTTTCGTTAGCCACGTGTCATCAGTGCCATGAATTTCTGGTTGTGCGGGAAGGCAAGGTGAACAGCACCACTGAATATGGGGAGGGGTGTTTTTTTTTTGTGATGCGTCTATTGAAGTGTATCTCTCAGCATGGAATCATTTACATTGCTGCAATATAGCAGCAACATTTAGTGTCGTTGCATGTGTATAGTTGAAATCACAGATACTCAGCTCTTTTCGCTCAGCTGTTCCACAGCTCTCTATACTGCTGAAGGACAGCAGATGTAGGACCTCACCAGCACAACGTTGCCTTGGCTAGTCTGCTTTAAAACAACTGGCTTGAAGTCACGAAGTTGTGAAACTCATGAAGAGAAGAAAAAAGTCATGAAAAGTCAAAAAAAAAGTCAAAACTCATGAAGAGAAGAAAGTACTTCCACAAGCTGCGGTGTCAGAGCAGGCTCAGATCTCTCAGGCTCAATTTATTGTAATGTTAAAATAACATTCCTTGTTTTTATCTTCAGAAGTATTCCAGCTTGACCCTTTGGAGAAAGTTTATCTGGGAGTCTCCTGCTCCCTGTACGTGATATGCAAGGCTCTCCGTAACTGCCTCCTCACATGCAAAGCAGAGCCTGGCCGTGCACGTAGTGTTCCCCTCTTTTTCCACGCCTGCTACCTCCTGCTCCGTGAGTATTTACAGAGCAAGCAGGGTGGACCAGGGAGCGACAGCAGCAGCTGCCGGGCGCTGCGGCAGGAATGTGGACCGGCCTCTCCTAAGGATCAGCTTCCCACCCTCGGCTCCCTGCTGCTTGCAAGGTAAGCTGGCTTCGCAGGCAGCCGTGGCAGCTCTGGCATGCTTCTCGTCCCTGCAATGAGCATACCACTAAATAGCTGCTAGGAAAGCCGCTGAGGTCCTGGTGTTTCCAGGCGTGTGTGTGTGATGGGGCTTTGGGCAACCTGACCAAAAGGTATTCCCTTTTGGCAGGGAAGGTGTCCCCTTTTTCCCCTTTTTGTCGTATTAAGTGATGGAAGCCATCTGTCCAAATCATACCTCTAAAAACTCACTGCAGAGGTAATTTCTGGGTAAGTTTTTTATTTTTTTAGCTCATACATGTGACTTAAGTAGGTGGTTTTCAACCGAGCATAACGTGATTGAACATGTCAGGGGCAGAATTAATGCTTTGAACTGCTTATGGTGTGTTTGATGCCGAGCAAATGAAAACTACTGCCTTAAGAACGAAGTGGTGTGGCTCTGTCATGTGTGATGCATCAGCTGGCAGTCCCAGGTGGCAGCAGTGCCAGGCTGAGAATGAAAATTTGCAAAGTTAAAAAGCAAAACAAACAAACCAACCACCAGCACCACCAAAAACCACAACTGCTGTCGCTGTATGTGTGAAAACATGGCTCAGAGTGGCATACAGACATTGTGACAGTCACCTGTTTCATTTTCCAGGAAGAGCAGATTAAGTGGGCACAGAAAATACGTCTGCTTAAATGGTTTATGTACACAGTACTACTATTTTGGATTTTCAGCAGTTTCTTCTTACAAAAACAAACAAACAAACAAAAAACCAATCACAAGCCTAACCCCGTCAGCTTAATCTCTTGGCCTCTTGTAAGGTCCTGCTCTGAGAAGAAAAACAGGTGTCAAGAGATCAGTGACTGTAGTACAAAGAAGTAATTGAAAATAACACAGTAATTGAGGCGGTCTATAACATCCTTTTTACTTAGCACCTGTTTACTGTGTTTTCCGTTGCGAAGTAGAAGAGGAAATAAATCCATATTAACAGTGTCTTAGAAATTCCCCAGAGTAAAATAACCATTATTTCTATGTAGGAATAAGAAATATACTTACATAGTTATTTAAAGCCAAATTCTTATATGGTTGAAACCATGGTCTTTCCCCAGGTATAATGCTGAAATATAATGCAAGGTCAGGCGTGGTAGATAAAAGGGTGGTGGCAGCCTTGCTATGCTATTTACAAGGTCCTTGTATGGCAGCATCCAGGCTGTGGAAGAGCCCTGCATCCACGGTTTCTTGTGTGGTGGTTTTACCCAGCTGGGCAGCTGAATTCGAGCACAACCATTCTCTCACTCCCCATCCTCAAAGGCAAAGGGGGAGAAAATACAATGGAAAAGGGCTCAAGGGCTGAGATAAGGACAGGGAGATCACTCACTAGGTATCGTCACAGACAAAACAGACTCAGCATACAGATAGTAATGTAATTTATTACCTATTACCAAGAAGCTGGAGCAGTGAGAAACCAAAAACACCTTCCCCCCATGCTCCCACTTCCACCTCCTCCCCCCGAGCGCAGGGGAATGGGGGCTGTGGTCAGTCCTTGAAGCTTCGTCCCCACTGCTCCTTCACGGTCACTCTCTGCCCCTGCTCCCCGTGGGGTCCCTCCCACGGGATGCCGTCCTTCCCAAACTGAGCCTGCGGGGGCTGCCCACAGGCAGCAGCTCTTCAAGAACTGCTCCCACACGGCTCCATACCACGGGGTCCATCCCCCAGGAGCAAACTGCTCCAGCACGGGTCCCCCACGGGCGGCAGCTCCCCCCAGACCCCCTGCTCCTGCGTGGGCTCCTCTCCACGGGCTGCAGCTCCGGCCCGGGGCCTGCTCCTGCGGGGGCTCTCCATGGGCCGCAGCCTCCTCCAGGCCACATCCACCTGCTCCACCGGGGGCTCCTCCACGGGCTGCAGCGTGGAGATCTGCTCCGTGTGGGACCCATGGGCTGCAGGGGGACAGCCTGCTCCACCAGGGGCCTCTCCACAGGCCGCAGGGGAACTGCAGCTCTGTGCAATCTGCTCCAGCTCCCTAGTATTTGGACCATCAGCAGCATGATGCATTCAGAGTACAAATTACCAATAATGAGAAATGAAGCAATTAGGTATTTCCCTATCCCAGTGTTTTAATTTTCACCTTTTTTTTTTTTTTTTTTTTTCTCCTTATGGAATCCCATGTTCAGCTTGTGGTAGACACAGGGAAAAGGGAAGGCTTTTTTTTTTCCTTGTGAGCACTATTAGAAACCCATTACAAGAATGATTATGAAACACCCACCTGTAAAACTGACTGCTCTTATTAGGATCTCAAGCTGGAATTACTGTGAGCAAGGTCACTTCAGAGCTACTTCCTTGGGTCATCCTGTTGTGGAGACCTTTGACATTCATGTGGGTGAACTGACACACAAAAACAGGAAGACTGTGGAAATAGAGAGTATGAAAGTGATTAAAGATCAAATTTTAGGGCAGTTAGCGTGTTTGCTAACATAGCAAAAACTCCAAATAAAATTTGTTAGTGCTGGTCTAAGTCTATGTGGACATACATGTTTTGAATCTTAGTTTGCTGTTTCATTGCATCCCTGACACCCTGCTCTTTTACCACCACAAGTACCTGCTCAACAGCACAAACTAAAAGTGATTCCCCTGAAGTTGCTGTTTTGAAATCTGCCGGAGGTCAGGGGGAACTCCAGGCACCTGTTAGAGGTCTGGAGAGCAGGCTGAGCGCACCTAGCTGAACACTTTCACCTGAGATGCTCCAGTTCTTGTCAGTGATGGAAAACTCTTGCAGACTGACAGATCAGTGAGAGCTTTTTATTTATTTATTTATTTATTTATTTTGTGTGTGTATGTGTGCCGTAGGAAATACCAGAAATGATGGTAGAGTTTTATCATTCACTTGGCTGTGAATGATCTGTTTAGGGAATGACCTGGAGGAAAAAAAGGGCCACCTGTGTTCTTGTGCTTGCTTTGTAGTGCTGATCCATGGAGGGGTTAATGACTTGGGGATTAATCCACCCCTTTTTAGCAGCGTAACATAAGCTGCTATTAAAATCCCACTTAAGGGTATTCACAACGGATATTTTGAAGACATAAGTGGTACAAAGGCATGTAGGTTCCCCACCACAGAGATGAGTTTCAGCCTCACAGAGAAGATTTTGGAGATACCAACTGCTTGATACCGTTTGTGTTCCTGCTGAAGAACAGAGGAGTCCAATAGCTTTCCTCTGGGTATTGTGTCACTTCTCATTCCTTTTATCCCAGCATTTCCAGGAGACTCAGTAGGGTGTATTTTTACTCCTGTGACATCAAGCACATACTTATTCCCTCTACTACTGCAGCCCTTGTAGGTTTGACTAGCTCTTTGTACTTGCCCTGCAGCACTCACTGCTGCTGGCTGCCTTATGCTGCTGAAAACAAAGGTAAAAGAGAGACAAAAGAAAAATAATTGTAACCGGAGTAACTTTTTCTTCGTCCTGAACAAAGTTTCAGGGCAGAACCATAAGTTGCTTTTTTGTTGTTTGTTTGTTTTGGTCAACTTTTCATATATAAATTGTAAGGACTGCTGTGTATTGACTTCTGCAGCTGCCTTTTCTTCCCGTCCAAGGCTCTAAAGACCGTGTGAGTACAGTATCCATCAGGAAGCAAGCAGAGTGGAAAGGAGTGTGTTTACTTTTGACTGTCATTTCCACACAGGCAGCCGAAAAATGATGGGAAAGGTTTATATTTATGCATTTATTGTTAAAGGAAGTATTTTTTACCAGGGTGCTGAAGGGGAAGAGAGGGAAAAGAGGTATCTTGCCTTTGCTAAGGATTTAGTGAGATGCATAAACTGCCAGTTTTATAAGGGGGTATGCATTTCTTAACAAGCCACAGACAGAGCAGAGCGCGTATTCGTCCCTCGCCGCTGTGCACGAGCCAGCCCAGTTGGTGCAGCAGCCGCTGGCTGTGCGACGAACCTCGGCACCCGCGGGGAGGTCCCCTCCCACCCCTATTTCTAATATTGGCCTCCTGACTCTGTCACCCTGAACCGGGGCCAAGTTACTCTGCCAGAGTAAATGGCCAGCGTCAGAGCGCGCAACCATCTTCTGCAGGGGTGTTCGCTCCATTTTGGGTGCTCGCTGGCCACTGCTTGTGCTTAGGGGTGCTCACGGTGCCCTCTGAAAATATTGCAGACCCTTCTGCATTTCAAAAATCCGAGGTATCACATCCTGGTATTAGAAAAGATTGTGTGCTTTGTGTGAATGCATGTTAGGGTAGCTCAACCCCAAATGCTCAATGGGGAATGATCAATAAAACACCATTTTTAAATATTCTGTACACTTTCTGTCTCTACAGAACATGTGGTAGCAGCTAATATTTGTCATTTTACTTGCTTAACAATCTTCGTGAGCACAGGTTAGTGCTGCTGAGGCACTAACGTCTTTAGCCATTTGTTTTCATTGGCTTTTTAGTATGAGTTTTTTGTGGGGGGGTAGAGGGCGAGCATGGAGTGAATGGGTCCGGTAACCAAAATCCCTCCTGAACAAATTGCTGCGATACCAAAACCATGTTTACTGTTATCGGAGGCAGCTGCCTGCCCTCTCTTCGCAGTCCTAGTCGTGAATTTTGACAGCTATAAATGGAAACACATGCTGACCAGAAGTCACCACCAGCACTGCCTGAGACTTCTCTCTCACAGCTTCAAAAGTACAGTGACAGCTAACATGTAGCCAGGTTAAATCGCTTCTGCTCGGGATATTAGAGTTTGTTTTTATTTTTTCTTCCCCTGGGAAATGGAGTTGGGAAAACATGAAAGGAAAGTCTCAGGAAGAGAAGCCTTAGAGGAAAAGCAAATGGTAAGATATGTTGAGAAATGTTGGTTGTCGATGTCTTTTTTTTTTTTAATTTAATGACAAGAAGGCATGGCAAATCAGCTGTGGTACTTCTTAGGAATATTTGCCTAATTCCTTTAACCAGTGACCTTGAAGATTAAAACTTGATTTGTGTAGGTTAAATTAATTAAGATGATACATTTCTGTAAACGTTATGGAAATTTGTTAATGCATTTTATGAGGTGCATGTGAGGGGCAAAACCTGCAATCCAATTCAACTGCAATAGTCTGTGCTGTTCTTGTATTATTTTGAGGGACTATTTCACATCTTTGCACATTGCATTCCATAACCTTAAGTCGATAAATGGTAGAGGAAATAATTTGTCTGCATCTGGAGCTTACTGAAAAGAAGTGTGACCAAAATAAGTTATTAAGAGCAAGTGAAAACAGTCAAAGCACAGCTTGTTGGTAATTAGTGTAGTCTTGAAACACAGTTTGTAATGTGCCTTGCATAAACAAGGTTATTTTCTTAATATCATGAAAAGGGCAGTTTGTTATTGACTTGACACAGCTGTGAAGAAAGGTGGCCATCATTCTTGTTAAGAAACAAATTAGCACTGAATATTTTAGCAGTTATCCTACATAGTGGTGGTGTTGGATTGGTTTTTGGTTCATGGTGGGCAAGCACCATGGGTGCAAAACCATGGATGTTTGCCTCTGCTAGCGATGTTTGCCTCTGCTAGCCTCATTTAAGTTAGACTTCGGGAACTTTGGTGTGTTAGTGAATAGTTTTAAATAGGGTGCATTGGGTAGGAAATCTGGGAAGTGCTGAAACAAAATAAAGATTTGGTCTTCGAGTACTATTTTTTTTTTTTTAGTAATATGTGAAAGGGCACTGCTGAAGCTTAAGCAAGAATTCAAAGTATGAATATTATCTGGTATTTTACCGGTTGTTTTCCTCATTAATAAATTAACAAAGACCTTATTTTGTTTTGTTTGTGGTTGGTACATAAAATATAAGGAAAACGCTTCAAAAGTAAAAACAATGATACAAGTCACAAAAGCTTCAGGAAGACTTTCAAAGGAAACCTTTGACGTGTTGCACTGGTTCATGTGCGGGGGAATGCATAGCGGTGTAATCAGGTAGCGTGATTATCTAACTGCAGGCTGCATCCTGATTTACAAACAGTTAAGTGCACAAATGAGGCTTTTCCAAAATGCAGAGTGCTTCGGTTGTGACCATAATGATCTTCTGACAACATTGTGTGTGTCATTTACTGCTTTTGAGAATGGCAAACTGGAGCAAAGAGGAACCCCACTGACTGGAGCTGGGCTAACACCCGTCCCAGGTCACCTGTGGGGCTGGCTGGTTGCTTCAAAAAAACACACTGAGCTCAGAGAAGTCGCCGACAGCAGTGGCAGGTCACATCCTTGCGGGTGGTCAATGAGGGGGTGGAGGAGGCCCCATCTCTTCTCGTGTCTGTCGCGTCTCTCTGCCGACAGTAGAAGAATGCCCTGGCTCGGCGCCCGTCCTCCCGCACCTTTCTCCTTCCAGCCCAGCTCCATCCTCGCCCCCATCGCCTCTCTCCCCTGCTTCCCTCTGTTCTGTTTGCCTGGTTAGTCTTAACGCTTTTCTGTCTGATTGCTAGGAGGTTTTCACTTTGTCCCCATGTTCTTCCCGGTTTTGTGCCTCCTGGGCGTTTATTGATTCTGCGCTTTTCTCTTTGTTACATGCAGGTCCATTCAATATTCAGACACTGCATGGGAGCAGTGTCAGTCTGGGGTACAGATATTATTTGTACATGTGTTGTTGATATTTGTTCACTTATTTAACTTCAGCATAACAAATGTTAGCTATTTAGTATTATAGGCACCAGGAAGTGTTTGTTTTCAGTTTTATATGCTATTAGCTGGATGATACATTATGTGTGTAACTAGATGGTAGTTTATATACATATTTTTATATAAATCATAGGGGCATAGGATAACTCAGGAGTGAGGGGACTTCAGGAAGCCTCTAACCCAACCTTCTGCTTAAAGCAGCTACGGGGTCAGGCCAGGTTTCTCAGGGCTTTATCCAGTTGGGTCTCGTGCCATACCCATCCTTGGAGGTTTTCAACCTCCTTGGGCATCCTGCTCCACTGCTGGGCAGTTCTTGTGGGGGAAAAAAAGCTATTTTTCCCCCCTTTTGTTGCTCTTGAAAATTTCTATTGTTTCAGCCTATGTATGTCCATTTTTCTTTCCTCCTGCCATGCACTGCTGTAAAGACCCCTGCTTCCACCTCCTCAGTAACCTCCCATAGACATTGGGGCTGCTGTTAGGTTCCCCTGAAGCCATCTCTTCTCCAGGCTGAACAAGCCTGGCTCCCTCAGCCCCTTCATACAGGGAAAGTGCTCCAACTCCCACTGCCTTGGTGGTCCCCACTGAGTTTGCTTCAGTTTATCTAGGTCTTTCTTCTAGTGGAGGGTCCAAAACTGCATGCTATATTATAGATGTGATCTACTGAGTGCCTCACAGAGGAGGATAATCCCTTGTGACCACTTCTTCACCCCAGTTATGCTGTCTGCAGCACAGTACCACAATGCCACACTCACTGATTTCTCCTCTGATCCTGACCCACAAGCTCTTGCCCAGCACTGTTGCACAAATCATATTCAAGCTTCTCACATCTGAGCTGGTGCTTCACGCAGAAGGATCCTCTGCTCCTTATCTTCCCTCTTTGTCTTTCTGGAGGTCTTGTATCGCAGCACTAAAGCCGTGTGAGTTATCCCACCACATCTTAGTTATTTCTACAATGTCATAGTTCTGTGACCAACATATATTTCTGTGCATAAGATAAAAATGGGCTTTGTATACTTTTTGTCTTTAACAGATATTTCTACCTGTTTTCAAAAGAACAAAGACCTAATCTAGTCTGTATCATCCTGAAAATATTCTGATTCAAGAGTGTCCATTAAATAGATACATGCTCACGTCCTACCCCTATGTAGGACAGCCTTGCAGATAGTTTTATTGTGTAGCATTGTACCTTTACATTCACTGCTTTCTGTGGATGAGATAAATAATATAAAATTCTCTACCACTTCAGGCTATTTCACTTAATATTTGTGAAATTTATTGTTAAAGAGTTCTTGTCCTTGCCTCCTGGAGGAAGATTTCCCGGCAGCCAGAATCCTGAAGAGAGTCTTTGTGTTGAGCTGGCTGTGGAAATGGAAGATAATGGAAGTCCCATTTTGCGATGGGAAAATGGAATGACTCACTATCAAATAGATTGGACTAAACAGATGAACCAGATTTTCCTTTTTATAGTTTTGATTTTAGAAGAGCTCAGAAGGACAGAATAATTCTAGTGATTCCCTATTGAATTGACAGCGTGGCTCAAAATAGTCTGTTTACATTCTGAAGTTCTCCTCCATTAACGCATATTGCCTCTGTTATTTGAAACGATTTTAATTATATTTCACACTTGTCTGTTTCCTATTTGATCTGTTCCCTCCATGAAAACACAACGCATGAAGTATTGCATTTAAAATAATTTTCCATTGGTATAGTAACAGAACATTCAGTCTTAATACTTTAGTTTGCATTATATGTTTTTTTTGTTTGTTTTTAACTTGTTACACTAGATGGTGATAATGAAAAGAACAATCATGTAGAGGAAATAACCAAACCAAACAATCTATGGATCAGAAAGAATACCATATGTCACCTGAAATGCCATTAAGCTAAGTTTTTGTCTGACAGGATGTACTCTGCAAGAATGGGCTGCGGTACAGTTCAGAGAACTATTATTTGCTTTTCACAAACAACATGTAGAGACAACTCATACAAAGTGAGGTAGTTTGGATCAAACCCACCCAAGTGAAACAATGATTGATCTTTGTACATTGGTAGTAACAGAAGGATCCTTGAGAACAAGGTTCTCTCTGTGCGAATTGCTGTGCTAAAGGCTCCCCTGAAAAAGCAGCCCATTTTGTGAGGGGAGCCCGGAGAGACGGAGATAGGAGGGACGTGCTTGCTCTGGAGTTGGTTAGCAGGGCAGGCCCGCACCTTCCTTGTGGCTCAGGTATCTCACATCCGTGTATGGCTCAGGGTCTGCGTGCATGCACGTGTGCAGCCAGGGTGGCAGTGCAAGGGAACAGCAAAGCGCTGTTCGGGTCAGCCATGTATTTTCCAGCCATGAAAACACGTCTACCCAGAAGAGAAACTACTACAAATACACTAATTGATTGAATTCAATCCTCAGTTTGATAATTCAGTGCTGAAGTGTGAGCATCACACTCATCTTCAGCATTATCTTAGGAAACTCTGTGTGTACTATTAGTTAAAGAAGGTTTTGTGTGTATACATTTAGTTCATTCCTGTTTACCCTTTTCTTGCTTTACAGGTTCTTTGTGACCTCTGGGAGAGTCTGTCATGCAACCAGGTTCAGCAGGGTGGGCTGCCATGCTTCAGGTGTTCTGTGCTACCTTGTCCCAGATTGTGGCAGCCTCTTACTATAAGGGATGGTCATGGGAGATGCTTTCAGATATCCTTGAGCTTTGAAGAGCAGGACTGAGGTTTTGCAGTGGCTTTGCAGGAAGAGACTGATAAGATCCTAGCATGGATACAATCTCTTCTCACTGTGCAGGAGTGATGTGGTGGTTGAGACATTGCTGCAACTAGAGCATCAGTGTTTCCTTTTGCTTATCTAGAGGTGAGGTGCAGAGGCATGGATTGCTCCAGCCAAGGAAGGAAGGACTAAACATGGAGGCTGCAAGAAGCAATATAATTTTGTCACTGTTCATGTGGCATTAAACAGGACCAAAGCAAGGGGGAAACATAGAATGCTGCTCTGGCCTCTTTTCTAATCCCTGACACGTAGCTCTCGCCTCACGTCAATTTACACTACCTTTTCTTTAATCCAGTGCCAATCGTACAGAGACATTGCTAGAATGCATGAGGTGGGCTTTGGTTGCATCAGTGGAAAAAGCTGTCTTGGAGGGGTGTCATCTGATGATATATACCTGTGTATAGTTTAAGAGTTAGAATGGGACAAAGACCATTTCACAAATAAGATTGAGAAAAATCATGTGTTTCCTGAGGGAAAATATTCCTCAGGAACGTGGGAAGGAGTTGTGGGTGACACTTGGGAAAACATATGCTGTCCATTGCTGCTGCTAACACCGAAATTCAGGATGGACATTAGAAAACCTCCTTTGTTAGAAGGGTAGCACAGCACTGGAACAACAATGAGATTTGTGGTCTATCCACTCTGGGAGGTTTTCAGGACTCAAATAGGTGAGGACGTGGCTGACTTGGCCTTGTTTTGGCAGTAGTCTTGCTTTGAGCCATACTGGACTGGGTGACCCTGGGAGGTGTCTTGCAAGCAACATTTCTTTTATTCTTTGATTTTGAAGTAGCACCAATGTATTTTTCAGGAAACATGGCAACAGCTTTCTCCATCTGCAGGGCACCTTTCACACATTTAACGCTGATACATAATGAGACCATGCTCATCGTTTAGAACTCTTCATTATTCTGTAAAAATAATAATAAAAAAAATACTGCTTTCAATTCACTGCCCTTTAAATTCTGAAAGTGTTCAATAACACACCAGTGGCATTAAATCTGTAACTTTGATACGAATTCTTGGAAACAGAGCTACTTGGCAATGAATAGAATAAGAGGAAAGAAGTGAGTCGTGAGAAAGGGAGAAAGAAGGTGGACCGTAAATGAGCTAGATTTTCAGGGCAACCAGCAGACAAACAATAATATGTTTCCATATTTGCTTTGTATTGAGTATGGAATGCATAATATTTCAATATGTTTTACTCATATTGTCCTCCCTGGATATGTCATTAAATTAATTGTAATTAGTGACTGTTTCTCAAATTAAGTTTCCTAAATGCATTTTAAGTATTTAAACAAGTCTAAACACCTTAGATGTTAACTTACCCAGAAAAAAAAAAAAAGTTACTTCAAAGGAAAAGGATCCAAATATCAGGATATCTGTTCTGCTTGTTTCTGAAGTAATTCTGGTGTTGTGGTAGCAATGATGCAATAGCTTCATAAGTATTTTTCCAAAAAGTGAATGAATTAACTTTAGCGGGGTATTTTATCCAAAATGTCTCCCAAGGAAGGCAGTGGGGACTCTTTTTTCTTCTTTTTTTTTTTTCCCTTCTCTCACCCTCTTTTTAAAAACATGCTTATACTCTTTACTGATGTATTATTCAGACTTATTTTAATAATCAAGTCTCTGTTGAGTAACACTTTTATTATTTTATTTTATTTTATTTTATTTTTATTATTATTTTTTTAATTTCTTCTCTCAGGATTCCATCAGATAAGGAAAAAAAGGAGCAGGGTAGCATTTTTTTTTTTTTTAAATATAATCTGTTATGCATTTATGTTAACAAACACAGGTTGGAGAAATGCAACCTGTGTGTGGAATGCGTTTGTGCTGTAGAAAAATGATGAAGCCCTGTCAAGTATCCACCACTTCCTAACTGGATAACAAATGGAGCAAAGTCTGGTAGTCCTTAGGTTCTAGACCATCCAAAACCTTTGACTGATGTTTCTACTTTAGTGGTGAACATTACCCTTGCTGCCCAAGTTCTGTTGTATCAAGGGAGCAGAGCTGCAGCTCTTCTTTCCTGAGTGGTCTTTTGGATGCCTGCTGTAGGAGACATCATGATAAGACCTTTTTCGTGGGATACAAGAAGCCACATGAATGCTGTTATAGTTTTGTGGTTGCCCTTGTAGCTGAATCAAAGTCCATTTTGAGATGTTATTTTTGTCACTATGGAACCATTATTAGCTGATCTAAGCATTAAAGCTGGAACAAGCATCATCATTTTCCTTGTGCTATTTTATCAGCATCTAGCATTGGTAGGATGGTCTTCCAGAGACCACACATAGTAGGGCTGCTCTTAGAGCTGTGATCCTGTGACACAGGTGTCTGTTATGGTATTACAAGTCCTCTAGAATCGCTTAATAGTGTAAGAGTCTCAGCTTTCATTTTAAAATGCATGAGTGGTTTCACCACTGTGGTTGCAAAGAGAAGATTCAACGGGACCTGACAGCAAGTGAAACCCACTGAAACGGTGACATTCTTGGCTCAGTGGCTCTGAAAGGTGTGAGCTGTTAGGGGTGTCTCAGCGCAGTGAGAAGTCAGGCTGTGGGTAAAGTAACAGTTCAGTTCTACAGTAGTTTTCAAGATTTCATAAACTTCTTTTTAGTCTTCTTGAAAATGGAATTGTCTCCAAATATCTTTCTCTTGAAATCTGGAGTGAATTGAAGTATGATGCTGGAAGGAGGAAGGATGGGGACTGTTTCTTATACGTGGCAGGCAGCAGATGCCCAAGGCTGGTTTGGGATGTCAAGTTCATCTCTTCAGTTCATTCATGGACTCAGGCAAAACAGGGAGTTGTACTTGGATAGTTTCGCTGCCATGTCTCTTTCTGTAAATGAGATAGTAAAGCCTCCCCTTCAATTCTCATTGAGTTTGCATAGAAAACACCATGGGTTCATGCAATATGCTGATTTTGCTGACACAGGAGATTGAGATGTACATTAGTTTTTTTCACATGTATTTGGAAAAGAGGTCCATTTTTTCAGTCTAGCTTACATTGGCACAAAGGCTTTTGACCATGATAGCTGACCAGAAGACTGTCTATGGCAGGGAAAAAAAAAAATAAAAAATGTTCTGGCTTATTAACCCACTGCATTGCATGCTAAATTCTGTGTTAAGCATTCTTCAGCCTTCCCTGTCTTTCTGAGGGTCAAACACTAGTCCAAGTGGAGAGAGACCAGGGAGCAGATTTTGGTGTGCCAAGGCAAGACAGGTTATTGTAATGCAGCTCTGCAAATGCCATGAAAACATATACAGTACTGCTTAGCCAAATCTGCAGGCGAATGTCTATTTGGAAGTAGTAGGCTTTGAATGGCGATTCTACATTTTCACAAAACATTTCTGTTCTTGTTTATTTATTTATTTATTTCTATGAGATAGCTGAATTATCAGATGTTTTTTGCAGTATCAAAAACTGTATTTTTTGTTTTGGCAGTAGTCACCCTGGCATCAGATTTATCTATGTTGTTTTAAGATAGGATTAATTTTGTTTCCTTATGATGGTCATACAGAAAACCTTTTTTGCATTAAATATTTAATTGTTGAGAGTTAACTGGTAGGTTTTCCAAAGAACTAATGGTGACATGCAATAAATACTCCAAAATACTTTCTGATGGTATTTTTTACTACATTCATCCCTGCCTGGTAGGTTACTGTATCCAGGTTTTTGTGCCTACCCAGGTTTTTGTGCCTACCCAGGTTAGCAACAAAAGCAGATTTGCTGAATTTAAATGAAAAATTAATTTTGCTCAACAGCTTTTAGCTTGTCAGGATTCTGAAAAATGTAAAGCAACAGAATGAAGATTTTCTTATCTTGAATTATACACGAATGTATTCATAATCTAGAACTGAAGTATTTACAGAAATCAAAAAAAATGTCTCTGTGAGGCAGAAATTGAATTATTAGCATTCTGTCTTTACTACTTCATGTTTTCTATCTTGCTCATGATGAAAATTTGGAAAACAAGCATGGCAAAAATGGTAGGGATTTTGAAATGCTATTTTATTAAATTATGTGAAATAAATTAATCAGACTCACTTGAGTCACTTATAATTGAAGATTTTGGAAAGAGCCACCAAAACTTGTTTCCCTGTTCAATAGATTTAAAATTGTTTTCATAGAGGTTCCATATATCTCATAAAAAGTTACTGACAGCACATTTATCACCATTTTACTTCTACTTAAAATATAGCTGTTGTTGTGGGTTTTATATAATAAACATGCTTCAAGCAAGAGCTGTGTCATTTAATATTTCTTTAGTAAATGTACCTTGAAGTGCATCTAGATCAACAGCCGAACATCAGCTGAACTAAGTGATAATCAAGCAAAGAGTTGGTAATTCTTATAATCAAGCAAAGAGATGGTAATTCTTAGCAAAACTCCTGAGCCAAGACTGTGTTCTCTATTCCAGTTGGAGACAAGAATAGAAAAATGCAAAGATAAGTATTTGTGTTTGAAATCCCAGCAGAGAAAAGGACATAATTTGTCTCTCTTCTTTTCCTTAACAGGTACATTTTTCATTAACGTTATGAAATTGATCTCTATTGAAAACAGAGATTTTATTCTGGTTATGTTATTAGGTGAACTGACACTGATTTTGCATACATTAAAAAAAATAAATCAACCGTCAGTGATTTATTTGTTGGGAGAGGAGCAGTTAACCAAAAAACCACAACCTTTCTTGTTAGACTTATTTGTTGCAAGCCAGTTTATGCTGTCTTTTCTGGGACAGAAAGTCTATATGCTGAAGGACTGCAATGATAAATTTTTCCTGTAACCAAGTCAACCCACAGTTCTTCCCCAGTTTCTAAGGAGCAGAATTCAGGGTTGAGGGGGTCAAAGTTGCCAACCTTGCCAATGACTTATAGTGACTCAATGCTGCATCATGTAATGGATTGCCTGGGGTTTTCAGCAACTCCGGCATTTATAGATTCTAAGAATCTACCTCTGAAAAAATGCACTTTAGAGTTTGGAAATCATGATTATCTGAGCAAATTTAATGTTCCCTTTGCTTTATTCTTAAGTACTATGACACAAATGTCAATAACAGGATTAGTGTTTATTTATTTATTCCGAAATTATTATCCTGTTTAGGAATCACATCCACCAGTTACTTTGGAATATGACGTGGTCTGAACAAAACCACAGTTATCCTCAGTGTTTTTATAAATAAAATTCAGTTAAATAAAATTTAGTATTTCATCCTTCTGTTTCCAGGTGAATATTTTTTTACATTTTTCAGAACTTGTGCTTCCTGTCAAATGCAGAAAACATAAGCCAAGAGGCTGAGATGTCCAAAGAAAAGGAAACTTGGCATTTACACCATCCCACAGAATGCCAGTCAAAGAAATGAGCTGAGAAAATGGCTCTACACACTCTTCTCTGAGAAATTAGCCGCCAGCAGGAAGGTGCATGGGTGGCAATCTCAAAATTACTAAACTAGGGACATCAGTAGGCTGTTTCTTAAAAGCCGCAAATTCAACATTTGTAGATATTAGTCATTGTTCTTTAGTTCTTTGCCTAGAAAATAGAAATAATTGGCTCCCTAGGAACGCTGTGAATTGCTTGAATATTGCAGATGTGAGAGTCATGAAAATGCAGATCATCATGAAATTAATTTCCAGGCAGTTTTAGGCTTGAGAAGGGTGTGAGACCAGGCATTGAAGTTGCAGGATGAGCTTTGATGGTTAAAGCTGATTGTCAGAATATACTGCAGTGTAGCAATTACTATTACATACTTCATAAAATTCAGAACTTAATCTCATATAAAATTTTGATCTTAGTATTCTGAAAGCATCTCTTTTCTCTATTTCTGCATATATTTCTTGATAATAAATACATTTAAGAACACAATTACTCATATAACCTTATTTTTATTGCTTATTGGAAAACGTAGATTTCTTGTAAAACACTACTTGTCTATGAAATTGTATATTGTTACAATTAATGTTCCTGTGTTCCCTTTTTATTGTTTCTCATACAAAATATTACAGATTTAGGTGTTCCCTCATTAAAGATGCAGGAGAAGGTTCAAATATTTCAGTGGTCTTCTTTTAGACTTCTTAAGGAAAAGCAATTTGTCCCAATAGAAGAATGATCTTTAAAATATTGGCATTTACATGAATTGTGTACATTAATAACAAATACTTATCTCACTGAGATAGCTACAAGCTAGCTGTAGTTTGGTTTTGTAGGTTTTTTTTATTTTTTATTTATTAATTTATTTTTTCCTTCCTAAGTGCAGAGATATATCATGGTCAGTGGATAGTAGCTGTCTTATTTTTAATATCTGTGAGAAGATACACTTTCTAAACAGATATCCAGCAGCTTATATGTGTAGTGCAACAATTTATCAAATATTCATTGCATGTAAATATGTTAGATGGTTATTCAATGACCCCAAAAGATTTAAGTAACTTCAAAAGCAGGTAATCCATTCCAATCAAAGTCTGAGTGGCTGATAATTTTCTAGTAAATCTGCAATTACTTATATATGTTTCTTCTTCCATATGAACTATGTTAGATAAAGTGATCTGTGTGGCATAAGAATGAAATACTGCCTTACAGGAGAAAAGATATCAAGCCATGTAGATTTTTATTTATTTATTTATTTTGTATTTGGCTATGCAGATGTGGGAAGCATTTATGGAAGAAAGCTTTCACCTTTGAAACTGCATCCAAACATTTTGAAGTATTATTAGGAGTTTCTGAGTTCAGTGCAGTAGCTTTTGCTCTCAAAGAAAGACACCATGACTTGTTCAGAGTGAGGCTGTGGGGTCTTCTGAAATAAACCTGCCATTCTGAGACATGTCTTAGCCACATTTGCTTTTTATCTGGGGGTGATGGGAATTTACAGTGAGATTTTAGTGCTGAAGTTTATTGAATACAGAGTAAACTGTCAGAAAATATTCAGGATTCAAGATGTTTTCGTTTTGGAAACCAATGGAAAATCAAAATCATTGTAATGTAGCATAAATATTAATTATCTCTGCATCATCATAAACATCATTAATATTGTAATTTTATATGATGTATGGTGCAATTTCACCCATGAATTATCTACATCGGGGCTTCTTAGCGCAAGGTTATGAGCAAATATGAAAGCAATGACTACTCCCATCTCCAGAACACACTGCACAAGCTATTGTACACTAAATTCTTCATCTGAATTCTTTGTAAATGTCATTCAAGTCAATTTCAGAAGCTTATTTTAAGCTCCTATTGAATATATATAAGGCCCGACTGCATATGATTTTGAAACAATCTTTGGAAGACTGTCATCAGTTTGCTTTTTCTTTTATTTCATGAATAGACATCCCAAATTTGTTAGTCCTGAATTCAGGAAATAGTTGTCTAATAAAATGCTTATTATTTTAAATGTGTAAATTTTATAAAGCCATTGCTATATAATACAATTTATGTTTGCATTTTTCCTGGAAAAAGTTATCATGTTTTAATGCAATTTTAATGAAGTTTTAAAAGTTAAATTATATCATAAGTTTAAGATGTTTTGTTTGTTAATGCTTTTATGCTCAGAGGAATGAATATATCTGACAAAACATTTACAAAGTACCTTTATGTTTGTTATCTGTGTGTTGAAATCAGTTATTTAGAAAATGACTGAAATGACTAGCTAGGTATTATGTGATGACTACTTAAGGTTTTTGGAACTATTAAGAACTATTAACTCACAAATACATTGAAATCTACTTTTTAACATTTAAAAATAGACACAGAACAACCATTTATTTCTGAGGGAAGAGTGTTTTCAGCAGCCTGTTATTTTCAAATGTTTCCTTATATTCTCACCTCTTAAGTTTACACTTTCGGTCCATCAGTGCAATGTTTCATCCAGCTCTACCATCCTTCAGCCAAACAGCAATGTCATAAGAAATGCCACAGAATAAGAAATGCCTCTGGCTTCTGGGTGTGCTCATCAACACCTGGCTTTGCAAAGCAACACCTCTTTTATTTTATTTATTTTATTTTATTTTATTTTATTTTATTTATTTTATTTTTTTTATTTTCCTGAGCACTGAATGTTGCCCATCAGGAGATGTATGTGTGCAACACCTGATTATTAATTCATGGGCTGGCTTTGGGCATGAGTTGAGCACCTTGATGTTGAGCTGAGCCAAGACACCTTTAGGCTAGCAGAAGCATAAGTTAAGGACATTGTTGTCCCACATTTAGGTACGTGTCTTTTTCCAGATGCTGAAAAGTGTTCTACAATGACGGGAAGAGGAGGAGGTATTGAAAAGTTGAACCTATGAGCCCTTTTGAGGTGTAAATGCTGCTGTGAATTCCTGAACTCCTTTTGGTGGGAGCTTCAGCACTCAGTTGTTTCGTGAAACAATGAGACTTGGACAAATCTTTTTACTCCTTTCCTATGCAGGCCAGTGAAATTGGTGCTGTAGAGAAAATTATTGGTGAAGTAAAAAGTGGAGTGGGTCTGGACGAGTCTTTTTACTCAGCAGTGCTGCAGCAAGATGGGAAAATTGCAGTGGTAGTGGCTGAATTATTCTGGTTGCAGTCCCACGCAATGGGGTGTATACCACGGACATTTTATCATTGCAGCTGTAGACATTGGAAAAGGCTTGAGAAGAAAGCTGATAGTAGGAAGGAAGATGTAGGGAGCCCTAAAAATCAGTGTGAGAAGGCAGAGAAAAGTGTGAGAAGTCAGAAATGGGAGAAATGAAAGAAAAAAAAAAAGAGAATGAATATTAAAAATGAAGGAAAAACACTAAAAGAGAAAAATTTGGTGGGACAGAGAATTAAAAGGGAGAAAATTAAATAGAAAAGAATTAAACACGAAGAAGAAAAGCTCAAGAAACATGGGAAAAGGGAATGAGAACAAAAAATAAGGGATCTTATGGGCTGTGTCCCACAGCCTTATTTTTTATAGTGATGTGCGTGAAGTGAATTGTTGCATTGTATTGCTCTAATACTCTGTCATTTGCACCTAATGTAAGGTTTTATTATTTTTTTATTTTTTTTTATTTTTTATTTTGTTTTGTGAACAAACTTGTAGAATTCACAGATTACTTGCCAGAATGCCTGTAGGTAGTTTGTAAGCCTGGCTTAACAGGAGAAATTCCTTCTGCTAATGTGTCTGTAACAGCCTTTCGTATTGATGCAGTGATTCTCCTAACATCTGTTAACCCCTCCCTAAACACTTAAAAGCCTCTTCCAAATAAAATTTTAGTTGTGGAGTGTAGCCACCTGCATTATCACACATAGGCGTATATGAGATGTCAGTAAGAAGACAAAAACCTTCATGCTATTGAATGTATGAGGATTTGTTTGCTGACTTCAACAGCACAGCTTTCCAGTTGGTTTGGTACTGATCTTGGGGATAACTCTTTTCCATCCATGCAAACTGGTTTTGTCATGGACTCTCATGCCTGAGCCTAGCTGAACTGTAAACAAGATTTCCCTCCTTTCCCTCTGGCACTTTTGTATAAAGCACTTGACTGCACTTGTTACTCAGTCTTACCCAAATGATTCTATATTGATCTACGTAAACAGATATAGACAGATACAAAGAAGACTTATGTCCCAGGATGGCTGTGTATAGCTAGAAGATGTATTTCTTCTACTCAAAAAGCCAGCAGTGATACTTTCCATCATGCCTTCAAGTGAGAAGTCCTCAGCTCTTTGCTTGATTTATTTTTCTATTTATTTCCTCAGTTAATCTCTCACTGGCATCAGGAGATGGTCCTCCTTTGCTGCTATTCTCTCAGTGATGGGGCTGCCTTCTCACACATCAGTGCCAGGCAATATGTCATGGTTCTGGTTGATATCTTCTTTTCCTGTGTCTTCTGAAGTGCTTCCAGGGCTGGTGTCACCCTGGCATGCTGCATGGCAGGCACACGAGGCAGCTTTGGGCAGAATAATGAGCCACAGCTTTGTAGCTCTCTTCAGACCAGTGATTTGTTCTTCATTTGAGTCTAGAGATAACCTTGCCTTTTTTCAGCTTTGAGAAGCCTAGAGTAATATCAGATAACATAAACTGGATTGTGCAGTTGCACACTTTGTTTGTGTGATTGATCTCCCGAGATTATATTTTGGTTCTTTTGTTTTGGTTCTTTTCTTTTTGTTTCAGTTGTTTTGTGTCATTTACATCAACAACAAGCTGACTGGTATTAGTCTTTCTTTTCTGACAAATTATTTATGTTTTTTTTTGCTCTGTTTTTTTCTTTTGGCATCTGGTTACTAGCCCAGTTGTTGGCTGATAAATACTTGGGGCTATGACTTTGTGCAGATCTGTGCACGCACTTCATTAGCTGCACTCCACTGATTTTGTTTGGATTGCTTCTGTGATTTAATCTCTTTAGGGATCAGAATTTGTGGCTGAAAAATTTGATAACTCCATGGCAATGATTGTTGTAAGCACTGTGTGACTGGTTGCTAATGTAGAGATGAATGAAAGCCCTGACTGCATTTACTGTTAGAAAAGGGACTCTCGCTGTTATTCACTACTGCTCAGCTTGGTGTGGCTCCTTTCTACAAATGCAGCGAAAGCAGCTGAGGTGCTACTGCTCTGTTTTGATTAAAAAAAACAATAACAATACCAAAACTTCAAATATTTTTTCTGAAGCTCACCAGTACTGAATGCAGATTATATCAGCATTTCAACATTCCTGTTTGGGGTGTGTGTGTGTGTGTCTCTTTGTAACTAGTTTTGAAACGATAATTAATTTACACTCATCATACTGGAAGATAAAAGTAAATTTTTTTTGCTCTCTGGATTCATATGTGGAAAGTGGAGTGAAAATTATTAAGTATGTTGAGTATTCTGGTGCTTATTTGGATATTTATTTTTCACTTTTTTTTCAGAGCTGATAGATAAGGACTCAAAAGAGATTGTCTTAGCTTAACGTGACAAATTTTCTTCCTTAATCTACTTCTCTGTCATCTAAAAGAAGTATTTAATGAGAAAAATATGATGTATGCATTTCAGTTTGTTATAAGAGTTCAGATTTGGTAATACGTAGCAACAGACACTGCTGAAATACAGTAGTTAATCTGGTGGCTAATTTAAAACAAAAGTTTTTTGGGGAGATGTTGTGGTTTAACCCGGCTGGCAGCTAAACACCACACAGCTGTTTGCTCACCCTCCCCCCTCCCTCTCAGGGATGGGGGAGAGAAACGGGAAAGTGAAGCCGGTGAGTTGAGATAAAGACAGTTTATTAAGACAGGAATATAATAATAACAATAATAATAGTAATAGTGATAATGATAATAGTATTAATAATAATAATGTGTAAGAAAACAAGTGATGCACAATGCAATTGCTCACTGAAGAAGCAATAGTTCGGCTCACAGAAGCCGAAAAGTCCTTGGCCTGGTGTAAGCACTGCTCTGCAACAATTAAAACATCAGCATGTTATCAGCGCTCTTCTCATCCTAATCCAAAACATAGCACCCTACCAGCTACTATGAGGAAAAATTAACTCTGTCCTAACTGAAACCAGGACAGGAGAGAAAAAAAATACCATACATGGAATATTTTTTTCACAAACAGGTCAGAGAATTTCACCAGACCTTATGTGCTATTTTGTGTTGTGATGAAAGCTCACCATCAAGTTCCAGATTTCTACCCCCATTATTTGGAAAAATTGTTGCAGGGATTTTTCAGGAGGGTTTTGTGTAAGGATTAGATATGTCACTGCCTTGAAATGGAGAGACAGGGACAGTGCAGTGGAAAGAAGCATTATAAAAAGCAATATTACATCTTACTGTTTGCATCCTCCTCTAAGATGGAGGTAAAAATTCAATTAGCAGCATTAGTCACAGCCTAAGAGTTGAGTTCCCCAGGAAAAAAAAAAAGAAAAAAAAAACACTCTGCATTCAAGTTCTGCTGCTATTCTTAGTAATTTTTCAACCTTGCCCAAAAGGATGGAAGATGAAACTGCTGATGATGACTCATATTGATGACAAACAGAATGGATAATGTCAAGTAGGTGTTTGGCACTAACTGTCCTCACCAGTAAATATCTGTACTAAAATAATATATTGGGAATAGAGAGCCGGGCCATGCACAAATGTTTTGCAGTAGGATCGTAAAAGCAAGTGGGGTAATGGCTTTCATTTTGTGTTTGTGCTTTGTGTCTTTTTCCTGGCGTGAAACTAAGGCTTAACCAGTATTTGGTAATCCTAGGAAAAATGGTATGTGTGAGGCAGGCTAACAATATTCCTTGCTTGGCTCTTAGCCACAGGAAAACCGTTGGCAGTATTAGAACGTGAGATATTGAGAATGGACATACAGGCTTAATTGGAAGTCCATCTAGCCAAGTATCCTATTCCTGGCTGTTGCCTACAGCTCATACTTAAGGAAAAAGGGCATGGAAAAAAGGACAGATATTCCTATGCCTTCCTTTCTTCCTGGCCTGAATTTCAGTTGAAGGATCTATTAGCTATGGATGTATTTTCTTGGTCTTTGAACTTGGCTTTTCTTTTTGGCATCTGGAACTTCCTGAGGCAACGAGTTTCATAATGTAATTATGTTATACGAAACCCCTCCACTTTTGATTGTAAGATAAATTCATGTGGTGCCTCATGGCAATTTTGGCCTTATGCAAGAAATCCATGGCGCTGAAGGGAAATCTGTCTTTTGTATATATCTGCTTTACTACAAAATATTGCAGTAGGCATAGCCTTGCCCTTGGCACCACAGGCACACAGTTACAGGGAATCTTGTGCATGAGTGGTTCAATTAACATTGCTTAGATAGGATTCATGTTCCCTCTTTTAGATATCTAGAATGTACATCCAAGTGAGTCACACTAGGTTTATTTTACAATCAATTAAAAAACAAACAACAACAAACACAGGTATTTTAGAGCATGATTAACCCGATCCATTTTAGACATATACCTTTTGGGTAGGATGAGCTGCATCTCAGAAGTGTCAATTTCTCTTCATAAAAAGAGCACAACTCAAACCTAGATTTCTGTTGTGGAGACCTTTACATTTGTTCAGATGACTGTCATTGTAACTGAGGTCATTCACTAAGGAAGAAGGAACAGGTATAATCCTGAAATACAACTGTGCTTTAGGAAATCACTCATTAGATAAAGGTTGGTAGAGTGTATTTTAATCACTGGTCTTACACAAATCCCCTTTGGGCAGGTGGTAAGTAAGATGTTAGTGCAGTAGAAAAAGAAATGGCAATGAAATTTCATCCAATTAAACACTCTTAAGATTAGATGTTATAATTCATTAATGCTTGACGTCATGATATGCCCACAAATTTATCTATTTATTTAAAGATTTGTTTCTAATTTAAAGACAGCCCATTTCTGGGATGATGCAAGTGTTCCATTTGGACTTTAAAGAGGTTTCGTAGCACAACGTTTCTTAAAAGGTTACCCAGAGCTTTTTGATTAATGCTATGCCATTTGTGTTTGGCATCCAACAAAGGAAAGAAAACAGAAAAAACACAAGGCAAGGTGAAAACAAAAACACAAAACCCTTTGCTTCTTTAACTTAATCAAGGTGCCAGGTAAATGTTACCCTCACATGATGTACAGTGTGTTGGAGGCTAGGAGGTCTAAGACTCTCCCCAGGGCAGTGGGGAGAGGAGAGTCAGTCTCTGCACCCGGGAGATAGTGAGACTCAGCTTGTGTCCCTTTAGCTGAGAGCTTGCCATCCCAAATCCACTCCAAAAATTTGATCTCCCTGACGGCTGAGGAATCTGTCACTTCCATACCACACATTGGCACAAACATACTGACTTGCGATTGATGTTGCCCTTTTGAAGTCAACTCCTTACTGATCCTGATGCCAAATCTGTAGTGTTGGATTCCACTAGGCAACTAGAAATGATATTTTGATTTTAACTGTTTTCCAGTGAAAAGATAGGAGAGGAAAATTGATACAAGGACATAAACCATCCGAGACTGAGACAATAGTTAAGCATTTAAGAACCTCTAGCATTTGACTTACCCTGGTTTTGCAGTTTCCATAACTAACAGTAAATGACATTTTGTTTCTAGTAGTGCATTTTGGCATTCCTCTGGTATGCTTTCTTCAAAACAAACAAACAGGACATTCATACACAATTATTTTTCAGTATTCCTTCACATAAAATTTTCAGGTGGCAGCATGAGATTTCAGAAATTGTAAAGAAACTATCAGAGTCCCATTTTAAGTTTAAGACCAACGCTAAAAACTTCAGATCTAGATGCCAAGCTGTAAGTGTCTGAGGCCTATAACAGATTTAAATGGTCTTCAGGAATAATCAGAGATGAGTGTGGGTAGACCTGAAGCTGCAGTCCTTTTTGTCCTACTAATTTAGAGTCTGATCTCTCTCTAATTGCCTAATCTTCATTTTCCTAAAACTGGCATATAGAAATTCTCATTTTGCTTAACATGGCTAGTCAATAGGGTGTGATTTATCTCTCCTCGATTTAGGCAGCATCATTTACATCTGAACAGGTTGTCCAGGCTCCTGTTGTAATCAATGGATGGAAATAGGAACTTCTCAGGCATAATTCTTTGGCATAGTTTGGGTGCCTATCTTATGATGAAATAAATCATTTTCTTTGAAGTGCCTGTTCCCTCTTCATTGGCTATAATGGAGTCTTGAACAAGCTCAAATGTGGATGTGGTAAGTACTTATATTTCCTTAATTACCTGTGCAGGAAACTACAATTTAATTCTGCTGAAACTTTGGCTTGTAATATTATTGTGATGCTGTTCTGTTACCTTTCAAATTATTTCATTTATCACTCAGAGTTATCAGTGGTGTGGAACACACATATCAGCCAAAAAAGTTTAGATGGGCAGCTCAAGATGTACACAAGTAAGAATGCAGAGAAAATGTAGACAGAAATCTGGGCAGAGTCCCAGGAAAAAGCCAGTGACATTCCTGCTTCTGTGGAAAGTGTTAGAATATTTTAAGAGCCACTCTATTTAATTGATAGGATTGGGGGGAGGGGTTGTTTAAATGTGAAAGAGGACTTTCAGTGCATTAAGTATGTCAGTTGCATTTATTCTCTTCCATAGTTTTGTCTTTTATGTTTCCTGGAGTCGTTATTTCACGTAAACAGGCTAAATATTCTACTAGGTCCTGAATATTCTTTCTAGCACAGTTGACAAATTAACAAGGCTCTGCTAATGTTTCTCACCTGAACAATAATGAATGAAATGATGAGGAAGGCATTCCATTTGTACTTTTAATGATGCAGATTTATGTACTTGAGTTTCCATGTTGTAATAACCATAACTCCTTCCTAGTAAGCAACATTGCTATTTAGGCATCACTACTGCAGTGGGATTTGACCTGCATGTTTCTTTATTGTTTTGTGAAAGAGAACAGTCCTGGAAGGTTACTCGCTTTACTGTATTTGTGAGTCCAGAATAGTGTCTATGATTTAGTAGACACGAGTCAGGAAAGAAAAAAAGGCCAAAGAACATGACATGTCTTCAGGGACAGCAATCACATTTTCAGAAAAGGTTTCTCCTTAGAAATTGTATTCTGTTTTGGGAAAATGGAATTAAGAAATGCAGAGAAAAGTTCTTGGTGTTAATGGGATACATTACATATATTTAATAAATGTTTTTCTCCTGGTAGTAATTTGTCAGAAGATTGTAGTACTTAGCTAATATGTGTTCACAGATCAAACCAGTCACTTCATCTTCCTTCAATGAATCAGTGAAAGTTTCAATGAAATTGAAGAACTTTCCTATTCATTTTTTTATGAAAGTGAGGCAGATGTCCTCTCTCATTGCTTGAATTTAGTTAACTCCATAGTGGCTTCATGGAGTATGAATTCAAGCAGTAAAATTATACAGGAGCTGTGCATAATTTATGCATAATTTCTTGCAAGAATTTACTGTAATTACAGCAACAGAGGAGCCTGTTGATTGTTCTCAATTACTTTTCCATTTCTGTTAGAAAATCATAATGCAGAACAATTCAGTTTAAGAAAAAGCATCTTATAAAATCTGAACAGAAAGAATTGCTTTCATCATTTAAAAAGAATAAATTTTCACACAGGGTACTCTGTCAAGAGGGAGAGAAAGGGAGAAGTAAGGATATTCCTTTGTAGGAGGGAGAGGGACTGGGTTATATCTCACCCGGTACACATTATATAGGCTGTGTGGCTGCATCACCAAGACTCATGTACTCTACAAACCCGAAAATTCCCCAACAGGAAAAATTAAATGCTTTATATCATAAAATCATAGAATGGTTTGTTTTGGAAGGGTCCTTAAAGATCATCTAATTCCCTACCCCCTGCTGTGGGCAAGGACGCCTTCTGCTAGACCTGGTTGTCCAAAGGGTAAGCTGAAGTATGCCTTGCCTGATGGTTCAAAGTGGCAGAGACAGGAATGAAATCCAGGAGGTGTAGTTGTATAAGTTAACCAGATATTCTGCCTCATTGCTCCGGACTAAAGTTTCATCTGATTTCCTTCCTGATATATTCTTATAGAGATAAATCAGGAGTCACTGGCAGTATGTTTTCTTTGGTAGATTGTTTTGCACAGAGAGAACATAATTCTTCAGAGGGAAAACCTGCATTGCTTAAGGAAAGGCAGAAAGCTGGACAGTGGCACTAAAGAAAGCACATTGCCTACATGCATGGAGCCAGGCCAGAGAGGAGCTGTGCAGGCACAGTGAGAAGGACTGGTGGAAAGGAAGCTGATGCTTCTCTCATCCACGTTTCTCACTGGGTTGCAAGGTCTGCAAATCAAGCTGACTCAGCTGAGCGATGGCCCAAGGTTAAGTAGTATGATGTGGGAATATGTATATATATAACTCTTAGCCTAGTTTGCTTTGGTCTGAAGTTATCAAAAAAATTTACCAGCTTTACTGAAAGCTGATGTGGAGGTACTCCAGGCTGTCCAGAAAACTCTGTACCTTCACTTGACCCCAAGTGACACCATGAAGTCAGCTATCTCACCTCTCTGCACATCCCCACCCCACCTTTGTAAAAAGGCATTGACATTTATATAATTCACAGACTAAAAGGGAAGTCTTGGAAGTACATCTTCATTTCTGTCTGCCCTCATAACCTGATCCTTAGGAACACAAAGGCTCAACATGATGCACATTACTGGCAATGAGATGGGACAGTAGGGACAAATGTGTCCCAAACCTTTACCATCATCATGGGAAAAGAGCCATGCACCCCACATGCTGGTGAAGGTGTTGATGGTATAAGGGTGCTGGAGGACTTTCCAGTGCGGTTTTTCCCAAGCAGAGTCTGTGCATGCCAAACTTTGCCTTTGCTGATTAAGTTCAGCTCAGTATTACAAGAGGGGAGACAATGGTTGCATAAGGGGAAAAAATAACTAAAAGGAGTGGGCACAAACTGCAGCAGTAAATCCACAGTCATATCAGTTTTGACAGTTAAAGCCAAGCTGCAAGTGAATAAGCATTCACACGGCGGCTGCCCATGCAGTCCTTGGTGGCTACATTTCAGAATTACTTTCTTAGACACACACATAGAGTAATGAACCTGGCCATGTTGTCTGAGAAGAGATTCACAGGCACGCAAAATCTCCTGGCAATGCTTTTGTAGATAAGCAAGATGAAAGTGGCTTCAAGTGCTCTTTATTAGCCTTGGTTGGCTGAACAGCATTTCTGCTACTGATTACCACAGCCCTTCCTCTGCACAGTGTATAGAGAATAGCTGGGTGGGGTAGGGATGTGCAGGCCTTTATCTCAGGTTTTCTAACTGACGAGACATACTGAGCATCTCCAGGGCCCATTGCACACCACCAGACAGAAACGCTCAGTACGCTTATATCAGAACATCATATGTTCATTGACTGGTTTGCTGTCAGGATGATCAGGTTGCTCTTCTTCCTCCCCCTGCCAACAACAAAACCTTATTCTGGGGATCTTAAAAAAAACCTTAAAATTATGTATCAGTGTTTTATCTAAGGAGCTCATGCAGTATTATGATAGATTTTTTTTTTTTTTTGCTTAAGCTAAAGCACATCTGGTATTTTCTTTATTTTCCATATTTATACAAGAATTCTGTATTTAGGAATGGCAAAAGACAAAAAAGTAAACGGTTCTGACTAACCTGTAGTACAAGCTGGCTTACTGCAGAGCAAGGCAAGGAACACCTTCCTACTCTGCAGCCCGAGCTGGAAAGCCTTTCACATATACAACAAGATTTAGACAGAATTTTAATGTCTTAATCAAAATTCTGGAAAAGTTCATTTTTGGTTTCCCTCAGGTCCTGGTGCAGCTACCAACAGAAGGGCATTCAAAACTTTTTCGTATTTAAATTTCTTAAACACATCAATTTCATCCTTAATGACCGTTTTACAGTATACTCTGAATATTTTGGCATCTGTCTGAAACAGTGGACCCATCATGAATGCAAAAAGTAGCAGTTATTTTGGCAAGTCCTCTAATGTGTTTGATCAAACCTGTGGGTCTGATCCAAGCTTAAGTCACAGAAGATGTATGGGGTGGCCATTCCTGTTTCATACAGATTGAAAGGAGAACTCATGCCCTTTAAAAAGGCAAACCACTGGGGCGAGGCTGGAGGGAGGGGGCCTCCAGCATCCTGGAGACCCAGTGACTGAATAATTTGTTTGAATCAGACTCAAGATGCATCCCCAAACTGACATCTCATCCTTTATTATCAAGACAAAAAAAAGAATCATAAATGCTGAATATTTTTAAATATAGAGTGGCTTTAATAGAAGAGGGAAGGAGTGCTGCATCTTGCTAGAATGGCCTCCTGCCTAGTTGTTGGGGGATACGTGTTATATAAATATAATACATCAGGGTATATATTATATATACTGGGGGGTAAATACACACTTTACACAGAAAGCTTGTTCTAACAGGAAAAACAAACTAACAAAAAATCCAACTGCCCTTATTACACACCTTTCTTAATGTTTTGTACTATAACCATCTCAGTATAGTCAGCCTCATCGCTCGTGAAATATAAAGAGTGGATGAGAATTGCAAATGCTTATTAAGTCAAACAAGTTATAAATAGCTTGCAGAAGATATTCTTTGTATACTAAATAAGATTTAGAAAGGAATTTAGAAATGGAGTATAAGCTAAAGAAAAAAATTGTAAGATAAATAATAATCCTTACAATAGATTCATGAACATTTGATGTAGGAAACACCTTTTTGAGTCTTACCTACTTTCCTGTGTTTCTGAAAACTTGATCTCTAAAATCTGGATTTAAAACAGTTTAGCAAAGAACTTGCATTACTGTCCTGGGAGATTACTTCATAGAATGATAGATGCCACAGGGGAACGATTCCTGATACCTAGATGAAATATTTTCCTGCTCTGTTTTTTTTCCCCTGCCTCTGTGGTGTGGACCACTGAATCCACAATGAGATGTAGGGAGTGATGCCAGTTCACAGTGACTGAAGAAGCATCCACAGTCCCTTAATCTTGCCTGAGATGAGTCTTCCCTCTTTCATTAATTCCTTTTCAGATACTTCAGATTTTTTTATGCCTTCCTCAAGCCATAAGAATCATTCTGTCTAACTGCACAATTTTAGATCGGTATAACTTTGCCCCATCATCATTTTAATGCTTTCTCCTAATAAAAGTGGTGTCAGATTTATTTTTTCGCTTACTACTGCTAATATATCTAGACAGCTTTCAAGAAAAAGGAAGGGACTAGCAGCGTTTTACAGTCTCCTGAATTGCTGCTCTGTAGCAAGGTATTCTACAGGAGTTGTGATAAAGTGTATATAGTGCATAGTGATAAAGTGTATATAGTGTATATAAGTGTATAGGGCTATATCTCACCACAAAACATAGGAAGATAAAAAATTTGAAGTTGATTACTAGCTGCTCGCTCTCTGAACATAGACCTTCATCAGATATTCCCAGTGATTTGTGCTAATGAACAAAGGTTTTTAGGCTTGTTTTCCTTTTGTAATTTATCCATCCCAAAGGAGTTAATATTATGGTGATTTGGTGGCTAGAAAGATGTTTGCTGCTTTCCTTCTGTATCATATTTCATTATAGTTTAAGAATTGCCTAGGAATCATGTGACCTGAATCAAAGAATACAGCATCATTAACATTCCTCTTTCTCAGTGTCATTGGTCAGTTTTGAGGCTACTTGGTTTTATTTAAAGTTTTGTTTCATTAAGGTACTTATTTCATAGACCAGATATGTTTTTTGGAAATGCTTTTAGAGAATTAGGGTTCAACAAGGTGCAGTAATATGCATATATATTTAACATTAACACATGTAGACATGAAATTAATTCTGTTTGGAGATAATGGGTAGATAGATCCCTGAGAATGTTTCCTTTATATCATTGGTATTCTGTATCTATCATGAGGTACGAGCTTGACTGGCTGTCATCAAAATCTTCACTTCCACAACATGCAGGGAAATATAATTGGTTTTGCAGTCTTGTATACAGCAAGCTCAAGGGCTCTCTGTATTTTATTGCAGTTGCAGTTGCAGTTGACTGATGGAGATTAATTTTATGCTAATCAGTGTAAATGTAAAACTTGGTTTTAGGTGGTACTTAGTAAAGACTACTGATGCAATTTGTTGATAAAAATAAGTTTGTTTTTTTTTTTTTTTTCATGGTTAAGCAGCCATGTTGGAATCTGAAAAATGAATACATTACTTCTGACAACTTGTAATACTTACGGTGTTCTTCCAGCCACCACAAGACATGCTGCTTCTGATTTTGGAAGACATGGAGAAAATATCTTGTAAGCTGACTCCATGTAAACTCTTTAAAGCATCAAATTCTTGAGGTACTGATATTCTTAACACCTTATCAGTGATTCTTCAAATATTTTAGCACCTGTCTGTAAGCTTTGCTCAGGTGTCTTACTTAAGGAAGTGGATATACATGTCAAAACAAAACAAACAGTTGTTTTCTGGAGACTCATGTAAAGAGCCAGACATGTGTATTGTACAATCAGATCCAAATGCAGCACCGTAATAACGTCTAGCTCTGTTTGCAGTGTACTCCTCTGCCTCTTGATTTGGGAGGATCCTGCTCAGTATTTGACTAGGTTTCCATTAGAAAATACCATCATATTAATTTCATAGCTAAATGAAAATTAGTATGGAAGTAGAGAAAAATCCTATGACAAAACACAGCCCAAGTCCACCCTATAAACAGTAGTTAGGCTAGACAGTAGTTAGGCTAAAACAGTAGTTAGGCTAGACTGGTGGTACTAAAGGTCTTTTTTGGGTATCTTCTTTTGATAATGAAAGATGAAATGTTCTTTAACTCATAAAAACATCCCTGGCAGCAAATCTGTAAAATTATTTCAAGGTCTTGTATAAATAATCAAATATTTCTATTACATTCCAATTACCATATTAATAGGTGCTATATGTGGTGTTACAAAGCTGAGATTTTTTTTTTTAATATAAAAATGATTTGAAAGTCCAACTTCAATCATTGCCAGTCTTTTATGATATCTATGTTTGGAGGAACCTTAGCTTCCTTGTAATGCTTGAAGATTTATTATTATTATTGTTTATTCATCACCTTCTTAACTTAGCTTCAGTATATCAACTTTCTATAGCAGACCACATTGATTAGTGTTTTTTAAAACAATTTGACATAAGTATTTGGCAGAGAGAGTTGGGTAGCATATGCAGTGCATTATCACTATACATTTTAGCTGTTGACAGTGACAGAAGTAAACTGACATTAATGCATGTTTGATAAGTGATACTGCTATTACCAATGTCACTTTTAACATCAACTGCTCAAAACATTGACCTGTGATTCTTGATTTGATGTTATTAATAAATTTGTTATGCGTTAACATACATATCACATTGAATTCTTCATGACATTTTCTTTGACAGTAATATGATTATTGCATATTGCTTCAGTTCACTTGTTAATATTGCCCTTAACATCTCCTTCAGGAGGCAATAATTTATTTATTTATTTATTTATTTATTTTACCATAGATGTGCTCAGTATTTATTGGTTTGGATATGAAATGCCTCAAAGGTAAAATTTTCTTATGAGATACTGTCATACAATTAATTTCACTGGCAATTGAAGATGTTGCAATCAGATTCAACATCATTCAAGGCTTTTTCCTCTTTCAAAGAGACCAAATCCATTTTGAATGTTTCCATCAGAATTAAATACCTATAAAGTATTTTTGCTGTTGTTGAAACTGGATTTGTGGTATTACTTATGTAATGGCTGATGTATCTTTAAAATGTGCTGATCAAATGATCACTATTTAAAGTTGGTTAGGAGATGCTAACTTCCAGAAGTGAAATCTGGTATCAAAATAGTAGGCAGATTTAACAGAGATGTTTTGGAGAAAACACTGCAAACTGTATGACACCACAAACTACAGGAATTCAGAGTGAATGTGACTGGCATGGACTCTGAATGGATAGTGCGACTCTGAGCTGTCAGGATTTCATTTGTTGCACAAATCCATGATGACTTAACACTCTAAGTCTCACTGAAATTGATTTGGCCATCGACTTTTAACTTACCTTCAACATGTGGCTACTACAGAAGTATGAAGTAAGTGAGGGATTTTCTCAGGAGCAGAAATGATCAAGGGCAAGAGACTTGAAGAGAAAAGATTTTCTGTGAGATCTGAGAGTTGGCTACTGGGATTTGTGAGTCATTTGGGGGTGGAAATGCAGGGCTCTTAGTTCAGTGTTGCTTACACAGGGGTCACTTGGGTCCATCTGCAGCAGTCACCCAGGAATGTTATCACCCCAAAGCCATGGTAGGGAGCTGCCTGAGGGAGCCATCAGGAAAAGCCAGCTTTAGAAAAGAGCCTAAATCCTGCTGGCTCTTAAGAGCAGTAAGCATATGATGCAGGGCCATGGGGAAGCAGGTCGCCTTGTTTAGCATTCTCAGCTGTGACTCTTTCCAAATTTAGGCCTCCAAACTAGATATCAGTTTCCTACAAGAATGAGCCTATAAAGACTGCTATGCTGGATCAGCCAGGGTCCTGTCTTGTCCAGTCTTGTGTCTCAGGCAGTGCCTGAGAGCTGATGCCTAGAGAACAGTATGAGAACATGGCAAATGCTGTGAACTGAGCTCAGATCTCTTAATTTGCAGAAGAATTACAATACCATATAACCGTAGGTACAGAGTATGTGAGGGAGTTCCTCCTAATGAAAGTCTTTCATGTCATTTAAATAATTCAATACACACTGGGCTGGAGCGAATATGAGACAGAATTTGCTATCTATTGTCCAGGACACATGTTCAGAATTTGGGATAAGCAGTATCTAGTCCTGCTCCAGTTCTGAACTCACACTTTATGTAAAGCAGGATCAGTGTGACAGAGTAAACTGTATCATTCACCCTCAAATGGCACATGAGGGAATGCTTAAGGGAATTCACATGGCAAGCAAGGAAGTCCATTACCCAAACAGAAACGAGGACATGGCTCGATGGTGCAAGTGACAGATGGTCATGGAGGTTGCACAGAAGCACGCTGAGCACCCCAGGATGTGGCAGAGAGCCCAGGCTGTGCTTGGGCCGTAACTACTCCAGCCTGAGCATCCCACCTCTTTATACGGTTCCTTTAGTGCAGGTCTGAAAACAAGTCTTCTAATCTTCCAGGAGACTTTATCTAGAAGACCAGTTTGTTTCAAGAGGAAGAAACCTCCTTCATTCACTGTCCTGGTATTCACTACCAATACAAAGATTAGCAGACATCGGATGGAACCCATAGGTTGCAGGTTCAAAATGGTTCTTCTTTGCAGAACATGTTGGTGTACTGGGAACTGTGTACCATGAGGCTCTGTAGAT
Organism: Anser brachyrhynchus; assembly: GCF_964034855.1. Classification (NCBI taxonomy): domain Eukaryota; kingdom Metazoa; phylum Chordata; class Aves; order Anseriformes; family Anatidae; genus Anser; species Anser brachyrhynchus. The sequence continues at coordinate 101,087,120 of NC_137696.1, read as the reverse complement.
GCTAAAAGCCTACTGAGGCTTAAAAATGATGAGGTATGTGCCTGGAAGAAAAACCCACCTGTGACTATAACTCAGAGAGATGCCACCTGTAATGGAAATGGTTCTGGAAATGGTTCCAGAACCAACCCCCCCCCCCCCCCCCCCCCCCCCAAAAAATATATTGTGACAAGAATTGGAAGAAAGGACTTAACCACCTGCTGGCCGGTATAAAAGCTTACACATGGTCTCACTTCCCTCAGGTCAGGCTCATGGCTTTAGGAGTGTTGCTTCGTGGTGGTCCCACAGGTACAGAGCTTGAGAAATCCGCTGGGCTATCTGTGATTACACTCCTGTCTGAGGGCAAAGACACAGGCACCTCATGTGCACAGCAATTCGTAGAGAGAGAATTTACCTGCTTACACATTTAGGCGATGGATGTAAACAGATCACAGCAATTCCTGCGTTTGTGGACCTAAATTACCCTTTTCATTCCCATGTTTTGCTGACCTTAGCTGCTTCTGAAGTGCCCTAAATATTATGTATTTACACTGATGTTTTTGTAAAATTTCTATCTATTTGTAAAATGAATTCACCTGTACTACTGAATTCCTGCTAAATTTGGTTTAGTTTTTATTTTACTATTTTTTGTTTGTTTCTACATGTTTTTATTATAGGCCTTTTCTTCTTCCTTTTTCTTTCTTTCTTTCTTTCTTTTTTTTTTGAATGTTTCAATTTTCCTCAGAATTTTCTGCTTTTAATGATAGTATTAGGGTATCCTTCATTCTGAGAAGAATTTAGTTGAATGTTTGAAAATCTTTTACATTGATGGCAAGAACTACCAGCAAACTGACATTTGGTGGCTTTTTCATGCACCCTCTTTTGCTGTTACATAAGTAAATTATTTTCATTGTTCTCTCTTGAAATGATTGGTTTACTTTTGGATACTCTCCTGAAATGTTGTACTTTTTTTTATTTATTTATTTTAGATTTAATTTTTTCAAAAATCACAGTTATTTTATTGTGGAAAAAATAATGTCTGTGCATTAAACCAGCAAAAATTAGGCTCCCATAAGATCTGTTTGATAACTTGGCTTGTAGATATGGTACTGGTGCTGCTAATGTGTGAACTCAATCTGAACAGAAACAAACAAACAAAAAAACAACCATGAAGCCTTACCAGAGGGTTTGTCTTGTCCACCAGTCACCATCAGGAGTACAGTGTAAAAATATTCTTACCCAGAATATACTTTCTAAGGCACATTTGTATACTAGTTGTTTTAAAGTGATGACAAAAAAAAATCTGAATATATTAGAAGTGATGAAGAAGTGATTAGGAAAGAATTTGATGCTGACTAAGAGATCTTGCAAAGAGTCTCTCATGTTTCAGGCTTGCTTAGGCAGATATGAAAGGTCACAATACTGCAAGTATTCAATTAATACATTCAAACAAGTTATCCCTTTTTAGAAGGGATGCATTCTTACACTGCACAGGGAAGAAGTAAAGGTAGACTACTTAAACAAACCCCATTTTTTTCACTTTTTTTTTTTTTGGCAGCTGCAGATGCCCAACAGCTCATTAGTTCACTATCTATACTTCGGCTGAGAGATAAAAACTTTTTAAAATAGACTCACAATCACGTGAACATGCTCTGATAAGCAGAGTTTGGATGAGAAAAACAACTTCTGAAGTGTGTACTTGGGTAGCTATGAGGGTTGAAACAAGCTGATCGTTCAGAATTTGATCTTTTGATGTGAACAGGCGTATTTCTTGTGGCACTGTGCCCTTAACTAGTCTTATGAAATGAAATATATTTTTCAAGTAGGCAGGTGCAAAGATATCACAGCACATTGTATCTTTGCTTTTGTGTGATCTCAGAAACTTTATAAAAATTGACTCAAGATCTAATTTTTTCCTAGGTAATCATAAAAACTCTGGAGTTTCATGTGAGCAAAATCTAATTTGCTTTAATGGGACAAGTACACAGTCTGCTGACATAGCTGTTTGCAAAAGCAGTTCCCAAATTCCTGACACTTTACCTCCACCCACATAACATTCTCCCATCTTTCATTTTACATACACACGCACACAAACACTCTTTCTACAGAAAGCATGTCAAAAGCCTCTTCATCCTGAGTGCTCTGATGAATGTTTGAGGTTCTAATGGAAGTGTAATAATTAGGAAATAGCTTGTGTCCTATGTAGCAGACAAGGAGCTCTGAAGCAGGCATGATTTTGTTCTTTGTTCCAGAAATCCTCAGTGACATTACTTTTGCTGTTGACCAGATCTGCTATGGGCCAGTGCAGCCTTAAATCTTTTGTTGACTTATCACTAGTAAGAAGCCAAAGAAAAACACCTAGCAATTACTTCAATCTATCTGTGACCGTGTGCTTTCCTGAAATGTTTGGATTTGCAAGAAGGAGAGAGGCCTATGAAAATCCTCTTCACTCAGAGAGTGGTGAGGCACTGGAACATGTTGCCCAGAGAGGTTGTGGATGCCCCATCCCTGGAGGTGTTCAAGGCCAGGCTGGATGGGGCTTTGGGCAACCTGGTCTGGTGGGAGGTGTCCCTGTCCATGGCAGGAGGGGTTGGAACTGGGTGATCTTTAAGGTCCCTTCCAACCCAGGACATTCTGTGATTCTATGATGATGAACCCCTCAGGACAGACACCTCACCTGCAGTCTTCCGGCTTGTTTGTGAACTTCAGGTGAAGCTGTGGGTCGCAGCTGCTTTCTGATAAAAGGCAGGTGCCGATGAGTGTTCCAGAGCAAAAGGTGTCCTCTACAAATCTACCTGAAGCTCCCTGTTTGCCCATCAAATATACATCCTCCACCCAAGTCCTCAGCTTCAGGATTTTTGTGCTGATTGCTTGCCCTGGCTCTGGGAGGTCATATCACCACCATTACATTCAATTAGTAGGTTTCACATTTCTGGCTAGGAGAAGACTTTTTCTGGAGGAAAGTTTCAACCTTTGGCAGTTTGTTCTGTGATGCTAATCAATGATGACATCTTCCAAAGCTTGTGCTGAAAATCGTGTCTAAGAGAGAGAGAGCTGAAAATAGTTAATTACCTGGTAGGTGGGGCTTCCATTAGTACTGTAGGAAACTTGGAGTAAGTTTCCATCTTGGTCTTCAAAGAGAGACATATTCAAAACTGTTCTGTCCATCCTTCTCAGCGTTTCCACTAGTCAGTCCCTCCTGGCTTCAAGGAACCTTCCAGATTAAAAGTGACTAAAAGCAAATATGTTCTGTTAAAAGATTTTGTTCAAGCAAACTGACTTATGTGGAAGAAAATACTTAAATGAAAAATTCCTGGTCCACTTCAGAACTGCAAAGGAGATGAGATTTCCTATGTATAATGGCAATACAGAGTCAGCTGAGGCAATACTACATGCAACAAGCACAGTGTTTGGCTTCTTCTACTGAAATTAAAGGCAACGTTTTAAATGAATGAAATGTTACCAGCTACCAGTATTTCTGGTAATTTCCTACAAGGATCTTTTCTGGGAAGCAGAGAAAAAATAAGTACTTGGTACAAGAGGGCTTTTGAGCCACTTCCAAAGATAACTTGTTTCATTTCCTTAACTTTCCAATTTTTTTCTCACTGCCAACTTCTGGCTAGTTAACAAACAAGACCTAATAGTCAGGGCAGATACAAAATCAGAGACTGGAGCTGTAAGACATGTACCAGATGAGGTAACTGCCTTTTTGATAGACTGCATTTGTTACATAATACATTCCCTTTAAAAGTTAGAGAAAGGGCTTTTCAGAGAAGACTGATCCTGCAGGCACACGTGCTTTGTGTTTTTCTGGAGTGGCTGAGCTCCTCCATTGACCTGCAGCCTCTGCTGCAATAAATAAATACCTTAGCTGGGTAATGTTTGAAAGACTGAGCTTCTAATCACTTTTTTTTTTTTCCTTGATGAAACAGCCTTAACCAGAAGGAAAATGAAAAGACAGAATTTGACAGAAATAGTACACTGACAACCTTTTCTTAAATGCATATATAGATATATATATAAGAAATATATATGTAGAAAATAACCTGAAGCTTTAGTAAAAAGCATGCATAACTACAGTTACATTGGATTGCAGTGGGACTTACAGTGCTAAGGTTTTTAAACTTTATTTTTTTAGTTTGAACCTGGATATGCTTCTATATTTGTAAACCTCTGAAACTGTTCACAAAGCATTAATTATGAAGCTTTTAGATTGCACATTGGTTTGTGCATATAGATGTGAAAACATTGTTTAAAAATGCTTGTGATTTCTTAATATTATTCACAGGAGTTATGTAGTCTCTGGGATAAAGTATGCTAACAAGTTATTTGCTGAAATGTAAGAAGGAGAGTTTTATTAAGTCCAAATCTGTTTATAACCTGTAAATATTCCCACTTGTCAAAACATTGGGTGAGAAAGTAACACACGAGCTATAGGGTCTTTGTTGTAGAATTTAAATGAAGAATCTATATCTGATGTCTTATTTAAGGATCCCTGTTAGTAGAAATCAAAACTTCAAATAATATCTCAAAACAACAAATGGATGACTGAAACACTTCAAGTTTTTTAACTTTCAAATTAACTTCCTCATTTATATAATCTGAATTGCAATATTCATTTCCCTCTGAAATGCAGTTTTCAGGACATGGATGAAAAATAGAAAGCAATCTCTGTTGGTAACAAACTGTGCATATATAATATTATTTTCCAGCACATTTGAAGTTGACTCTAACTTGAAGTTGAGTCTGTTGCATTGAATCAAACTCTTGTGAGCATGCTGATAAATGTTACTTCTCTATTACTAGTAATGACAGAAATAACATTTAGTTGGCATCCAAGATATATTTATGTCCTTTTCAAAGCTAAGACCACATTGAGAAATCACATCCATTTCCACTCAGATCTTAGGTAAAATTTGACTTATTTCAAGTAATGCTCAGCAAAGAACTGTCCAAAGTGATAAAAATAAAAATCAGCATGTCATCTGAAGCTTTGCAGGACTTTCCTCAACCCAGGCATTTTAGAATATAGCCGTCAGCAAGCAACATTCTCCTTGGATCAGCCGGCTCTGCCCTTAGGAGACTGCAGAGTCACCCATCTGAGACCAAAGGAACAGAGGTCTTTTTCAGATGCTACAATAGAATATAAAACTTACAATTTGAAGCATGGGGCATGTGTCTTTACTTTTAGCCTAATAAAAAACATAGTATAAGATAACCAAGACTTAACAACACTTAATATCAAAACGCTAAACTGCCGGACAAGAGGAGAAAGAAAACATCCCATGTCACTTATGTTAATTATGTCTGCTAATGGTAACAGCTTGAAGGTAACCACTTTTCCCTGGTGATGAAGGAGTTTAAGGATCTGTGTGGAATATCTCAGGACTGCTGCCAGAATCAGCCTTGGTAGTACTGAGTGTATTTTCAGGTATTATAGAAAACATGGATTTTTATATGCTTTAAAGTGATTGAAACGTTAAATCTCCCAAAATGCAGTTCTGGCTATAAACTAACTCAATTGCTTCTTTAATCTAAAGCTATGATTATTATCTTCATGTCTTCCTTTGATTGCTTAGAGTGAAGGTGCAACATGAAGTACAAATGTGTAGGAATGAATCTATTGAATCTACACTCTGTCACTACACGAAAAAGTTTTATATTACATCACCACCTGCATTCTTATGCTACATGCTTCTGAAGAAAATATTGCTGGGAAGTAAAAGACGATGTACAGACTTATGTTCACTAAAATTAAATCACCTGCCATTTTTAAAATGCAATGATCTTTTTCATTAGTTCATAGTGTCTATAGAGACATTCTTATTTATATGTTTTCATCTGAAAATCTAAAGTATATTTTGGAAGATAACATTGACAAGGTTTTGCTCAAATCTGGGAGACTCTCCATTAGAAGCCTGGCATCGGTAGCACACTTTCAAGCCCAACACCTGGATACACTGTTTTCCTCACTTTTCTCAAGGTCTGCTTCAGATGTTGCAAACTCTACAGGTGATAACTTAAAGGTAGTTTGCAAACTGGAAATAGAAAAGACAGCGTCTGAGAAGCCTAGCTGAGTTATAAAGACAAATAGAGGAAGGAAAATGTCATTGGTCAGATGTGTTGGCCAGATGTGTTAATAAATGCTGTAATACAAGATGAGTTAGTTGACACTGGAATATAAGGCCAAGAGCATAAGGCTAGACAGAAGGAAAACCTGATTATGAAAGTAAACAGCATAATTTATCTCCCTGTTCTGGCAGGAATATGACTTGCAGGGCAAAATCAAAACTTTACTTTAGGTAAAAATAGCAATCTGCATGGGATCGTCCTAGCTGTGAAGGGCTTCTTGGCTGGACTCCTATAGGAAACTTGATAGATGCCATATTTCATCCCTGGGCAAGAAAACCAAACAAGCAAAAGTTCTTCTAAGTTAAGGCTAGCACATGTTAATTAGGCATATCTTCATCACCAGAAGTAGTCAAATAGTGTAAGGTGGATGTAACATATTTGCGAACACTTGGTGAAGACTGAAGTTGTGGTTAGCCATGGATTGCTAGAACATTTTAGAGCAGACAAGGTTGCAGGCACTTGATCAGGGCTGCCCAGGAAGCCTGAGGCAGACCAGGGCATAGAAATCAGTTCTCAACCTGCCTGGATTTGTTGGCTAAAGAAATTATGCTTGTTCTTGGTACAAAATGTACATTCTGCTGTAGAGAATCTACATTCTTTTTCCTACACTCTAAAATATCTGAGGAATGGTGCATGACTATTCAGCTGAGTGATTATGCCAGTGTACAAAACTCAAAATATTTTTTCTTAGTGAAACAAAGTCAAGTTTGTAAAATGACAACCCTTCACACAAGCTCTTTTGTTGGAAAAAAAATAAAAATAAACTGACTTAATTGGGACAAGTGTAGCTATTCTTCCAAATAGATAAAGTCAGATGAAAATGACCCTGGTGCTGTTAAACATGCAGTATTCTTGATATCTGGGAAAGCTGAAGTTAAATGTTTAAAGACAGCTGCTTTTTAATGATTAGCACTGAAAAGAAAACAAACTCCTAAGTATACCATCCTCTTCTGTGAACGTGTGGAAGAAGCAAGCAGCCATTCAGCTTTACCTTCTTACATGTTTGTAGCTGAGTGCCTGAATAATAATGCTTTGTAGCCAGCATTCTTCTGGGCCCACACAGGCCTACTCAGAAAATAGCTGGTTAAAAGGACCTCTGAAAATCGCTACTGAGAAGAAGAAAATATGAGCTCTTCTTCAGTTTTGTCACACGCATTTCTTCACTGCTGTTTGAAGTTCCTTTTTTATTTTTCTCCAAGCTGTGTTATGGACAGCAGACTGAGGAAGGAGACAGTCAAATTACCAGCCCAGTGAGTTTTATTAATGAAAGACAGGTAAGAATGCTAGTAGATAGGCTCATGGTGATTGTGATTGTTTGTTAAATTGCTTGCACAGGTGACTGAGAGGGTGGTGTGGCTTCTGACATAAAACCTGTTGCTGATTATACATGATGAAATAATCAATTTTTCAATTATCAAAATACCAACTGCCTCCACCTATGATTGGTTAAAAATTTAAAAAGAAAATTTAGTGTCTGAAGATTTCCAAAATATGCTGTGTATCCTTAACCTACCATCAGTGAGAACACTTCTGTTTGGTTCCCTATGGAAAGGAGCTGAGGCATCTGGGCTAACTGGTATTATAAAGCTTTCACTGCTGCCTACTGGAATGGGAGCAGGTAAGCTAGAAGTCCTCAGTCTGATCATATAAGAGTGGATTAAGACTAAGGTTTTAATTTGCACTTTATGAAGTCTATGAAAACATCACTTTTAAAATTTAAATTATCTTTTTATGTTAATTTTATTTTTTATTTTTATTTATTTTTTAAACCTTTTTCTGGCTGATCAAAAATCTGACAAATCCAGGTGCTGGATGGCTTTATGGATCTGGAAAATCATATTTAAGAGTATGTCACGATCAATCACTGAGAAGACTCAAATGTGAAAGCCGTACTATTCTCTTGTCATTGATATGCAGATGCCAGATGTATTTCCTTTGAAAATTTAATCTCTATAGCTCTACATGTTTCCTTATATCCTTTGGATCCCTGCTCCAAAAATGTAGCACCTTAGCAAAAGGAATGCCTAGACACAAGATATTGTGGTTTGGGAAGGGATCTATTGAAAATGTCATGCTTCAGAGATTTAAAATAAATGAAAATGAAAGTTTAGTAATAATGGCAGAGTCTGAACACAGGAGACAACTTGATAGAATCTGCGTTGCCAAGAGCAAATCGCATCAACCTTTTCTTTTCCCCTGTCAGATCAATTACCTTTAAATGAAAAGTTACCTTCCAATTAAACCCAACTTGGTCAAAATGTTTTAACCCTCAAAATACCTTTACAGTTTGCAGATTTCAAAAATGAAAAAAAATAATATTTTTAACAAACCTGAAAAAGCTATCCAAAAATCAGACATAATTCTACCATAGTTTAGCTAATAGACAGAAGTAATAGAGAGGGAAAGGAAAGTTTTGGTGAAGAAAAGCTCCAGATGGAGCTGGATGTTTGCATTTGGGGGTGGCAGACAATGCCAGGAGCTGTTAATCTCAGGCAGAGAGAAGAGGCATATCCAAGTCACCCAGAGATAGCTGGTCAAAGTTGGATGATAAGGGTGTTTAGGCTCTGTATTGAAGCATCATGAATAGAACAGTAACTGGAGACTGTCAGTGCTGTTGTGTATGCTGAAATACTGCTAAAGTGGTCTTATAAAAGAGTTTGGCAGAGAAGCATGGAGAGACCCATCATTCAGCACATCCTCATCAGAGTCCAGGAGGGATTTCACACACAGCTTCTAACTTGGAGCCATTTAAAGCACACCTGCAAAACTTAGCTGTTAAAGGGGGCTCTAGCAGTCCTTCTTCAGCTGTGTTTAAACAAAGCAGGAAAGTAGTTCCTCAAAAATGAGCAGAAACATTACGAAGGTGGAAAATGCTCAGTCTCACCTGTTGTGTCCAAATTACTACCAAGCCTCAAGGGTAGGGTTGAAGACCAGATATCTGGTACAACTTCTGTAAAATAGAGAAACACACATAGTGCTGCAAGAGTTTGTAGGCAATCTAATGGAAGCATTAGCAGTCTAATCATAGAGTTATTATGTTGTTAATTCCCTTTTCTGTGACAGGGGGTCAGTATGGAGGAGGCACTTACCACAAGCAATATTTATCAGAATACATTTTATTAGCCCAGTTATTACTGTTAATGAACGAGGCTGTTTTTATTAACAGCAGGTGGCTGTTCACATGGTGCCTTTACCTGCTCAGCTGTGTCTCTGGTACACTTGCACAGTCGCTCAAGGCTATCTAGCTGGAGACAGAGCTGCAAGGGCAACCCTTTGTACAGTAGCAGAAGGTTGTTCTATGCCTTTGGCTTCTAGGTGAGGTCATGAAGTTACTCCAGGTGACCTTTTTTTTTTCTTCTGTTGTGTGTATAACCCCCCCAGTCTTTGTCCACATAGCATCCCACGGCCTGCTGGGATGAGGTCAAAATTACCCAGCTTGTTCACTGATGATGTGACACGTGTGTGCTGGTGGCCTTGGGCAGGCTGGACTGACTCTTGGTATTCTGAATGCATCAGTTTTTGTTCATTCAACAGGACCACTAATCCCCTGAGCCTGTCATTTTGGGAGGGACTTTCATGCACTAACTTTTGTATCTATCATCTGTTCAATCAGCTCCCCCCCCCCCCCAACCCCATCAGGCCTTTTACATAAATGAACACAAATTCACACATGCACAGGGCTTTTATGTCAATTACTGGTCCAGTTACAGTGATATTCACAGTTAAAGTTCAAGTGATCTAATTAGTACAGGTCTTTACTAATAATGATATAATTAAAACCTACATATGCTAGCTTTCTCCTTTTGTACCTTTTTTTTTTTTTTCTTTCCTACGTGTTATGACAAACGGTGGGGATTTCTGGTGGAATGGTGGAATTTACTTCTGTGCATTTAACCCACTTTGAGTTATTTTTATATGTTTGCTAACATACATGCTATATGTTTATTTTGTCATTTATCTTTCTTCATTGGCCAGCAAATGCTGTTATATCCAAACTTTACTGTATGTGGTATGTTTTATGATTTATTTATTTATTTATTTATTTTAAGCTGGATACTGCTTCTGTGTTTCCTTTTTTATCCTTAATACCAGTATGCAAGGTTGCATTCCTGTAGTGAGCAATAACTTATTATTAATGGTTTATGCTTGTAGCCCTCGGGCCCCTATCCTGTACTTGTGCTTTCAAGGCTTCTGCTATTATCTTGTGCTTGTATTTTTGGAGGGCTCTGTTAAAATCCCCTGTTTTTCTTCAATGGCCTTCAAGCTATGGTTTCTGATAACATCTCTTTTATTAACACACATATTCTGCTTTTGGAGTCACTCAGTAGTCCACTTTACAAAGATAATGGTCCATTAGAAGACACAGGGATCCACAGAGGCACTGATGTGATACTGGGTAGCACCTGCTATCAAAATATTTTGCTTACCATGACATCTCTGGTGTGTTACTGAAGTTGCCCTGCAACATCTCGTTGTAAGGACAGCTGCTAAGGTGCTTGTTGGTGGTGGCAGCACCAGATGGGCTCCTCTGGGCTCAATTTTCCCACAGTAGTGGTGGCAGGATGGACAGTGCCCAGCAGTGTGGTGGGGAAACTTCACCACTTGTAGGAGAGGTTCAGTGCTGGCTGAAATCCCTCCAGCCCTCATCTGCTCAGACAGAAATATCTAGGAACTGAAGTGCAGGTGGTTGATGTGTGCTACTGTAAAACTGACGTTCCTTGTTAGCATCATCCACCAAGACTGATCTCTCAGCTCTGACAGGCATAAGGAAGGATTTGTATCTATTCCCAAAGCTTGATTTGAAAATGGCACCTGCTTTTGGAAGAAGAAAATAAGGGCAATTACGTCATACACATTAATGAGACTGTGTCCAAAGACGTTTTTGAGGATGACAGCAGCATTCTGGGACTCTCTTGCACAACTGAAATTGCAAGAAACTCTTACAGGAAATAGCATCAATTCAGGCTAACTTTAAATTTCTTACTGAATAATTGAGGTGAGAACTTATTCACAAAAAGACCGAAAAAGTGAGTTCTGTTGTGCCTTGCTGCTGCTATACCAATGTGACTAAGCAGGCTGCAGAGTTTTTGTTGGGTAGAAGTATCATGACATTGTACAAGCACATACGTGTATCAGTGTGTGTGAATGTTTCTGTGTATACACCAGTATGCACACTCTACGCACAAACTCATACACCCTAAGGACTTGTAAGAACCTTTGGTTAGGTGCAGATATTTTTATGTCTCTAGAGGCACTGGACTTGCTCTGAAGCCTCCCATATCTCAGTGAGTCTTCTGACTGCTAAGGTTTTTGATAATCGGTGCACGTACATGCCAGACAGCACCAGGATTTTACAATTTTCTTTTGCAATCAGCTTTTAAACTTTTTCAGTCTACTTTTGTCAGTCCCTGAATGCCTTCTATGCAAGACCAGATGGCAAGTCTGGCCATACTATAAAAAACCTGTGCAAAATCAGAGAGACAACATTTCTGGGTCATTTCTGATTGATCCATACAATGAAATGAATGCAGGACAGACCGAAGGAAACAGTGGTAATATGCTGAAAGGGTAGCTGTATGCAAGCTGGTGTGGGACTGCCTACCTGGAGCTTTGTGCATAGATGAAGGACTAGAGTATCTTGGGGTGCTACCACAGAGGTGTTTTTAGCTTGGAAGATGTTGCTTCCTAGCTGTTTTAGGAGACTGGCACAAGTAAGGGCTTTAAGGATGTCAGTGGTACATAAAATATGACTTGGAGATCCAGGTTGCCTTGAGGTCCAATGTCACTAGAGCATTTAATCAAACTGCATTAAATTAAATTAATTAATTGTAACAGGCAAGTTATATTACTCCCCCTTTGCAACAGAGGAAATTAAAGGTTATCTTTACTTACTTTTCACTTTGCTCAGCTGCATCTGTGTAGACCAGTATGAAAGAGTAATTACAGTTGTATAAAGTCTGCCAGGCTGAAAAGCTAATTAAAATTATTACTGAAAAGAAACATTTCAGCTGAATGAACTCTTGCATTGTGAATAATAGATGACAATTTTATACTATTAGTCATTTGCTCTTTCTAGTGTTTTTCATGCATTGATTTTCAAAAGATATTCATCTGAGTTTTAGTGTGTGCTGCTGTCCTGAGGGAAGCTAAGTGCTTTGTTCAAGGTGATACAATGAGCACGTACGTAGCAGAGCTAGGAAATGGCGTGGGGAACTTCTCGGACCACAGCTGTCGATGGGAATTTTGACACAAACTTCATCGGGGCTGAAATTTCACCCTGGACTTCTGGAATGGCTTTAGCTTTTGCCCTGAAGTTTCACAGATATGAAGCTGGTGTTCAGATGATCATCTGCTGCTGTTTGTAAAAGTTTTCAGATAAACTGGAGCTCATATTACACAATAATCAGCTAATCTGTACTGGGTTACTCTGATAGATACAGTAAATCAGGATAGAAAAATCTGCTGAAGATTCTTACATGTCATTAACTGATTCATTTATATCAGATTAGCCTTGTTCTCAGTCTACAGGAGAAGACAATATCTGTTCTGTTGTCTGACTTTAGTCTGAACACAGAAAAAGAGTCTAAGAACAGCTTACACAAGACAGACGTTTCTGGATGGCCCACCTCCGGGCTGGGCTCACTGCTTTAGCTGTGCCCTGTGTGTGAAAACTATATTTAGCAGGAATTTGGGGCATGTGAATTTGTGCTCTGACCAAAGCAGCACATCAGTCAACATATTTCTATGTCATGTTGCACACATTTAGTTTTTTTTTTTTCCCTATTATTTATGACTATATTTTCTTTTCTGTCCTTTAAATAAATAAGCCACCTCAAAAGGAAGTACTTGATATTTCAACAGTGAGGTTTTCTCAAGGTATCATTTTATTAGTGAAATGACTTGTATTAACAAATCAGTGGAAGAAGCAGTAATGTGAACCAGCATATTCAATTTCACTTTAGCAATCTGTATTCCAGAAGGAAATCCTGGCAAGCAATCAGTGACAATGGGACCTCAATTTAAATTACAAAATAAGCAGTGTACTGAATGCATATAGCCTAAGAGAGAGAATAAATAGAAGTGTTCATTTGTCTTCATAAGGTACCCAAGACAATAAATATGTGCTCTCCAAGTAAGGACTGTAGATGCTGTGGTAATAAAAGCAATAATTAATATAATTTAATTTACTACCCTGGGCCAGTTGTAAATTGATGGTATTAATTATGTGACAAACCTGTTGACAATGACAAACTGATGACATAGGAAGTCATGGAAATCATTTAAAATAAGTTTCTCCTTTTAAAACTATTTGGCAACATATTATGCAGCTGTCTATAGCCCCCTAACGGATATTCAATAGTTAGTTATATTAAACTCTGTAATTTATACTCTTCAAAGAACTAAGTAACATAAAAGCATGCACTTAAAGCCAAGCAATTATGACATTGTGCATAAAGTTGATTACATAATATAAACCAGAATTCATTAGTATTAACTTGAATACACATTGCAGATGCCACCATAACTATATCGATTCAAGTGAATTAGAGCAGCAGGGAATGTATGGCATTGAATTATTTCTGCTGTTATTATTGTGTCTGAAGAAAGGATGATAATCTACAAGATTTCATAAATATTTTTTTATTTAAAAGTTTCATAAATATATATATCTTTAATTTTATTTCTCTATTATTTACTTCTGCATGTCAGAATAGCTACCAATAGATGTAATTAAATGTTGAAGGTCCATTGTGTTCATTTCCTTCAGTTCTTCTAGGATAGAGACACCAGCCAGAGAGATACAGTAAATTAAATAAGTATATTGAGTATATGAAAAAAGGTGCAAAATTATTTCTCTACCTGAGGAAAAAAAAAAAAAGTCAACAGCAGCATGTAAGGGTTCCTTTTGTATCACATTGTCGATTTTTTAATTTTTCCTTCCTTTTTTGGAAGAAATAGAAGAAATAATTGAAAACTAAAGGCCATAGTGCTAAAAGCTATTGAAAATTTAAAAAAAAAAGGGAGAAACTTTCTCTCTCTCTCTTGTTTGCAGCATTACCAGTTAAAAAGTATTAAAATTTTGCAATGTAAAAGTATTTTAACTTATTTTTTGAAATCACCAAAATGAGAACAATCACTTAAAAGATATTTTTAAACAAGATTTTTTCTCTTTTGTTTTCCCTGGTGGAAACATTTGGGTTTTCTATCCAGTATTGTGATATTTGCTCATTGCTTAGGTTTCTGTGATGCAACCTAGATTGCATGACCAGTTTTACCTGCTAGGAGTTTCTGTTCTCCACTCTCTATAAGTGAATTTAAAGGGAGTGCATTTCTGCACATTGCCACGCAGTATCTGGCAATGTAAAACTTTCTAAAATTTCTAAATTTTCTATTTTTTTCTTTTTTTCTAAAATTTCTAAATTTTCTAAAACTTTCTAAAATGTCTACAAGCAGTAATTCTACTTGTTGGTTTTGTTTTCTAAAGTCCAGAAAAAATAAAATATACTAAAGGAATATAAATACTGTCATGTTTTAACGACACTTTTCAGCTGAAAAAATGTTCTAGCTTGCACATCTTTATACATGTTTTCCAACCTTAGTTTTAGCTTGCAACCCATTTTGATAATGAGTTCCATGATGTGTTTAGGCCAAATACAATGAGGTTTTCTTCATGTATCCTTTATTTTTTCCACCAAAGCAATAACACTGGAACTGCAGGATGAGACATGGTATAGAATTAGGGTCTGGGAATTCTGGAAATGTGCTCACAATATATCGTCATTACTATGCAACGGTTGGGGTCTTTGTAACTTGGCTTTTTGTTCACATTTCCTCATTACAAATACAGAGATATAGTACTTGGAGTTTGTCAATGCTAACACATTTGATTGCAATTTTCTATAGTTCTGTTTGTGTCGGGCTAGTTATTTGGACACTTTTTTTCTTTCTCCTTTTCTCTGTCATAAGGAATATTTTGTGCTGATAGGTATTACTCTCTGACACAGGAGTGCTCACAGATACAAAACAGTTGATGTCAAGTATCAAGTAAGAGCATGACAAGAAGACAAGGTAGAGAAGGGAAAATTTTGTAAAGATGGCTGAGGTAGAGTCATTAACTGCATTTCCTAACTAGAGATGGAAAATGAAAGCACAGCCACATAGCTGCAGGAAAGCAAAGGCCATCTCCAGTTAATTTCAGTGGAGATTTAGGTGCTGTGAAAGACCTTAATGGGTAGTGTCAGCTGTAGGGTAAACACTAATGCTAATATGATATGTGCTCCTGCCTGGGTACAGGCAAACCTGCCTCTTGAAAAGCACCTTTGGGTGGTTGGATGTGTCCCTTGGCTGCGCTGCAGGGACTGGCTTCTGCTACCTAATGAGTACGTGCTCAAATACTCGTATACTCTGTTGGTTTGTATTAGGAGTAAGGACAAGGCATTTAATGTGCCAGTTATTCCTATTTAAAAATTGTGCCGCTGGCTTATGAAGAGCAGTGATCAGGCTTGTATACTGTGGCTGCTGAGAGAAAGACAGAGCCATGTCATTTCTCTCTCATGTAAAATATGAGAGCTCCTGGTGTCATGGAGCGTTTAGCAGTCACTCTTCTGTTACTGATTCAGGCACGCCTGTGCTTGGCCACTTGGATGGAAAGGGGGAAGTGGAAGGGAGGAAAGCAGGAGATCACTCTGTCCCTGAGTCCTCGAAGCACACACCTCTAACTGGTGCAAATCTGCAATGTAGCATAACTTACTGGCATGAGTTTGTAAATACAAAACCCAATTTCAGGACTGACATGGCTGCCATTTACTCAGAGTTTTTCACTTTCAAGCATCAAAACATCTTATTCTTTCCAAATTAGAGGTGGACACATGGAAATTTGTTCTGGATATGGCTCAGAGAACTGTGTTCTCCTAAATTGTAGATACAACAGCAAATGGTATAAATAACCTGCCTCTGTTTTGCACAAGTCCTCCAGGAGACAGCTGTCAGTGGAAGTAACTAATATTTCCTAATTTAATAAATAAATAAAAAAAAGAAAATATGTGTCTATCATTTTTAATGTTCCAGCCATAAGGCTGAGTCATGTGAATGTATTCATAATTCCAATGCATAATTGCATTTACTTATAGATGCAAATTGCCAAGAAGCATAATGAGAACCATAGCTCTCCAATTTGCTTCACTTTAAACAAACAAGCCAAAAAAAGTGTTAAAGCAATCGTGCTGTTTTTCTGTATGATTCATTATAGTTCAAGGCTCTGCATATTAGGGTTCCTTGAAAAAGCAATTAACTTCTATAGGCTTTGAACCAGAAGTTAAAACAAGACACACACGCACACACGCACACACACAAAGCTATAAATTCCAGTTGGTGTATGTGGTTAAATGGCCCAAAGAAAATGGGGTGAAATGCTTTCCTTGAAGCAGAATCCATCCCAGGTGTTACTCAGAATTGGCTGTATTTGTATTAAGAAATGTAAACATGTTTTAGTTTCTTCTAGCAGAGCAAAGGTTTTTCTAATTTACTATAAATTATTAAGCAAATACTCTAGGAGTTATATGATGTCCAGATACGGTGTATAATTACTTTGTCATTCTACTAACGTGGAGTTAAACTAAGCAACCTTGAAATGAATTGAATGTTTTTCTGTTTTGGTATGGAAAGTGGAAAGAATAACGAATTATTGAACAATTCTTCTCATGTCTTCTGTGCTACATCATGAGTGTAAATAGGATGTTGATGGGTATAATCAAAGCAGTATTTTTCTGTGAAAAAAGACCTTAAATGCATTGACTTGATATAAAACCTATTGACCAGTATAATTAATAATTGACTTGTAAGTTATATA
The DNA here is from genome assembly GCF_964034855.1 of Anser brachyrhynchus. NCBI lineage: Eukaryota > Metazoa > Chordata > Aves > Anseriformes > Anatidae > Anser > Anser brachyrhynchus. The sequence continues at coordinate 101,070,163 of NC_137696.1, read as the reverse complement.
GATGAAGTAGTTCATGTAATTGCTATATGTTATTTCAACTTAGACCAAAATAACCTGGACAAACTGACAAAAATGTTGAACTAATTATGTGTTTTGCAGGTCACTTCTCAAGAATCTGAAACCAAACCATTGACTTTCACATTTGTGCCATCCATTGGCCTACTTCCAACTCATTTTGAGGTTGTAGATGTCTCTAAGTTCCTTGTGACTATTCCAGAGGAGCCAAAAGATCTCAGCAATCAAGAAATTATAAATAAGGTAGAGCTTTTTTGTGTTTATTTTTTCTATTCTTTTAAAGAATATGGAATTTTTTTGTCCTGAGCATCCCTGAACTGAAGTTCTTTCCCTTGAAAGGTCTTGGCTTGTGTTTGGTTTTAGTTACCAAGTCTATCAGAGATGCAGAGTTATTGTGCAAGACATAATTGCTCAACAGCCTATATTGCTGTTAGCAGAACTTACTTTGGAAGAAAATATTTTACCATTTTGATACTCTCCTCTGTCCATCATGCAAAATTGTATTCTTGGTAAAGGAGGGGGGATTCCTTCCAGATCTTCAGGAGAGCAAAGGCAGTGTGTGAGGAGTGTTATCACATGGAAATCCACCAAGAGGTGGTCACTAGATCCTGATTTTAGCAAATGCCAGTGCTGCAGCTTCCAGCTAAGGTGCCAATCCCCTTCATAGCTATGTAGTAATGCATCAGCCAAAGAGAAAACTTGCTTTCTTTGTTTTTAAAGCTTGTCCTCATGATTTTGTGACAGTGAAACCAACAGCACAACATTTCTGGTTCTCCTGCCGCAGTGTTTTTTATTCCTTTACCGTTTCACAACACTTGCAGCCTCTTATTTTATTCCATGCTGTTTGAGAGGAGAGTGGAATCCTCAAGTTAATTTTAATGCTTTGTGGTGCTTTTGCTCTTGTGTAACAGCTCCTTCCCTGGGACATCAGTGGAGCTGCAGTTCTTGGTGCTTTTCCACATAGCAAACTTTTCACAGGGTTCACCGTCCTCTGACCTGACCATGTGCCAGCACTTTCAGAAGCCTCTGTGACTGAAAAAGGGTCAGGTCGGGGCAGAGAATAGGTGTGTTTGAAGACACATGCACTGAAATATTGTCCTCAGGATGTTTAACTCATTAGATATATTTCCAACCATTCAGTATTGGTTTTGTTATAAGTAGTGCCCTGGGAAATGCAGAATTGAGTACTGCTGACATCTGTCTCCCTGTATTTTAACACTCTGTTAGGCAGAGAAAACTTTCCTGACAAGTGATGCAGTACTGAGACCTTCATAGCATTGGCTACTCTCTTTTCTAAAACATCTAGAACCTGGACAATGTTTGAAAAAACACATAAAACCAACAACCAACCAACCAACCAACCACAAAATCCCCAACAACAAACAAACAAAAAAACACTAAGGGCCTGAGTTTGAAGGTATCTCCCTGTATGTTCCATTGTATTTCTTTTTAAAGAACTGAGCTCCAGGGACTCCTGGAGCTGTCAGTGGAAATTTGTTGTTACTACTTTCCTCAAGCAGGATGCAAATTTGAGCCCCATCTACAGGTTTTCTCTTGCAGTACACAATATTTCTTTTTCACTTGATTCCTTCTTCAAGACAAACATATTTTGCCATGGCGATTTTAATACTGATTTGGTAATTTGCACGTCATATGCCCAGGTTGCACTACTACTCCTACTCTCATTCAGTGCATACTTGAGAAGTCTCATTCTGGAAGTGGAACTATGAACAACAATTGTAGTCTGTGCTGAGATGCTTAAACACACAGTAAAGCTCTCTGACCTCAGATTCTCTGTCTACCCTTTTGAGAGAATGCCTTGGATTGAAGGCCTTTGTTCCTTCATTAACATGTATAGGTTTTGTCCCAGATTCGTCTGCCAGACCCCTCTGAGGAACATTGTCTGCTCCTGTGGATCCTGCAGTCAGGATGCCTTCCCATTGTGTCTGGCGCAGTCAGCTCTGACAGCTCATTCGGCTTGATTGCACCCTCCTTTCAGTTCCCAACCCAGCCGTAGCACCAGGCTCAGGCTGCCATTATACTGCAAGTCCCCTGTTGCTCCCTGAGTTGCAAAGAGGCATCTCCCACAGCATCGGGAGCTGGCTGGGTGTTGGGAAAGCTGGAAGCTCCCTAGGGAGCGGCGCGGTAGCCTGTTTCTGCTTGGATCAAGTCCAAATTCTTCATTCTTTTGCATTCTTTGCAATTTTGGTAGCACAGTGTCAGCCATCATGGCAAGCCAAAATTCCTTCTCATTTTGGGGGACACAAATAAATTGCATCTAACTGGGATCTTTCCCCTTGTATCTCTTGCAGTCTAACGTAGTCTCTGATGAGCAGTCCTTAAAGAGCAGTGTCAGGCGAGACCGTGTGCCTGCCATCCATCCAGACAGCACCCAAACGGTTCTCCAGTCCCTGGGGTGTAACCCAAGCAAAGGAAAAATGCAGGAGAATGACCTTTTTAAGGCTGAGTTTATCCTGATTACGGACTCCGGTGATGAAGATGAAGCAGCCGCTGCCTCGATCAACATCCAACGGCCTTCCAATGGCTACGGTCCCATCAGCGCCCAGCTGCTGGCTACATCCCACATTTCCCCTGGCACTGAGACAGGGAAGCCTGGTGATGGGCATCTTCCAGGTGCTGGGCTTTCCCACAGCACTGCTGATCAGCAAAAACAGCAGGTAACCTATTTCTTTTTTCTTTAAGTTCTTGAGATAACTGTGGCTTCTAAATCTTTCAGGACACGGACATTGATTCTTTTTGTAAAGAAGCTTGGCCAATTTATTCTTTAATTTGAAGTTTTTTTAGCCATTTCTGTAATGTTTGTATTCTATGGAGTCATTCCTACCTTTCTGACTTAGTGCCTCTCCCTGTGGCACTGGTGCTTAAACAGAGCAGGTAATGCAGATCTATTATTTTTTCCTTTCTTTCCTTTAAGAGCAGCTCATCATGACAGCAGGTTAATCAGATGGTGTTAGATTCCTAGCTAGACTAAATTGGCTAAGGTCAATGAAATCAGTGGAGCTTGTAGATCATTTGAATTATTAGCACCTGACTTCCTGGGCCTAATTTTTCCCGGCACCTGCTGCAGCCCTTTATGCTAGAGAAATAGGCTATAAAAGTCCTATTATTCTGATTGTTAGTTAGCACTGATTCTGCACAGGTGTAAAGAACTAATGAAGATGAAAGGTCTGTTTTACATTGATCTTCACAGAGACACGTATATTGATTTATTGAAACTTCAAATCCTCAATGGGAAAGGAAAAAAAAAAGAGTCTGAAATATTTCACTTTTAAAATGCATGAATCTGATTTACTGCATGAAAAGTTAATGTATCTCATCTAGAAAAGAGCACTAATAATTTTAAAGGTGTATACACAATGGAAAAACTTACCTTTTAGCAAAATAGCAACACCCTTCTCTTGTGGAATAAATTCAGATATTTCCTTTGACCTCAGCTGGGTTTCCAACAGTTGAAAGTGCAATTCTTTATCAATATGTTAAAGAGAAAGTACTGGATACTCCCAAAATGAATAAGGTATTCTTCTTAGTGTTAAAATACTTGTGCTACTTTTTTTCTTTTTTTTCCTTTTTTTTCTTTTTTCTTTTCTTTTCTTTTTTTTTCTTTCTTTTTTTTTCTTTTTTTTTTTCTTTTTTTAATCCATCAAATTCAGTGTTGATTTTTGATGGAGAAAATTGTGAAAAAGAAATCCGTTCTGGCTTGAGCTTCACAGCATAATGAAACATTCATTTTTTCCTGGAAACTCTCAGTGAACAAGTAAGAATTTTACCTGAGGAAGACGTAGAGGCATAGGTAAATCTGTGTAGGGGAAGCAGCTTGTAAAAGAATAATGGTCCTAGGGAAATACAAACTTACTTCAGCAACTTTAAGTATGCAAATTCTGCCAGACATAGCTGGCTGGTTTCTTTAAAAGCTACTATAAAAATTGCATGGATTTTTTGTAAGATTGCAGAAAAAAATGATAGGCTGTTTTCTTCTTCAATTTTTGGTGACTTGATGCGTAAACAGGGATCTGCTTGGTAAAGAAACTGAAAATACAGGTTGCATAGAACAAGGAATTAAAGCCTAACGTTAGTAACTGTTCACCCAAATGTGACTAGACATAGTGTGTTACCCATAATATGGATAACACATATTTCATCATTATTCTTAAGTTACAAATCTTCAAGACTTAGTACTTCCTTGGTCTTAATTTTCTAAATATTAGCTGTCTCTCTCTCTTCACAGGAAGAGGATGTTTTCACTAAGCTGATTTTACTGATGTTCTGATTCTTCAGCGTTTTCTTAGGCACCACTCTTTCTGGTTTGCTATCTAATAACACACTATCAGTTCAAATATGAAGGAAAATCACCAAAAGATTATATAGCTGAATTATTTATCTGAGTAGTCCAAAGGACTCTAAACAGAGGCTACCTTGTCAGTTCCATGACTATAAAGCCAGTATCATGTCCCATTTAAGAGTTATTACATATAACATTATGTTCATTTAGAATCATAATTAGGTTTAATAAACAACTTCCTGTTGGAAATGAGAAAAGCAAGGATCAGCACTGAAGACCATTGTGTTGTACAGGGAATCAGTCTGAACCAGAAGGCTGTTACAGCTCCATGCATTTCTGACTTCATTTAGAAGAAAGAAAAAAAGAAAAATCATTAAAAATATTGAAGCTTCTGTTGTTCTTTGAGATGGGAGACTTTTTCTTCATAGTTTACTGTTTAAATATACATACATAACATATATATATACATAATATATATATATATACATAAATAATATATATATTGGTTAAAGAGAGTCTAGCCACGTGACAGAGAGGCAGACTGGCTCTTGTCCTTGGGAATGCACCCTTTGGGGTAAGGGGGATGTGGCTGCTCCCCTGAGTGCCTGGGGACATTAGCTCAGCTTGGGGAAACTTCTCAACTCCCTGTGGGGAATCAATAACCAAAAGGGTTTTTTAGGTTGTCAAAGTCACTTGACATTCCTTTGTCTGGTGCATGTCATCTGGTTTGGCTTCTCCAGACAAATCCGTCAAGAGCCCTCTAAACCCCTGCCATAGCCAAGAAGAATGCATCTTCCTTGTTGGGAGAAACCAGACAGTTCTGAATGGCATCTGTGTTAATCAGGTCTCAGATCACAGTTTGATTTACTATGCTGTCTCCAGATATTATGTCAAGTTTTTTACAGTCTCCGGTGCTTCCTTCTCTCTTTCTGGTTCTCAGGTCACAGGCTGAGGTAGGGAAATGACTTTAGTTTTTCCTATCTCCAATAAAATTCTAGCAAGATCAAAGCTTGGTTAACTGGTCCCAGAAGCAGGTCTCCATTAAGCCATGTTCTCTCTCAGACATGTTTGTCACACTGTTTCCCTTTTCCTGTTTCACCAACACATCTCTCAAGGCCTTGCTGGTGTCAGTAATGGCATTTTCTGTGCCCTTCCAAAATGATGTGATCTCATCAGAAAGACCTGTTACCTTACACCTAGCTCTGGTCTGCGATTTCAAATATGCTGAAGGTCTCCTCGGCAAGGCTCTATACTAAGATTAAGACCTATCTGATATTTCTGGGATCATCATCGATGCAACATGAAAATCTTTTCAAGTTCCTTGATCCCTTCACGCCAAGGTAACCTTGCCACTTATTTAAACTTTTTTTTTTTTTTAATACAGTTTCAGAAGTATATATCTGAAGTTCTGATGAACAGAGAAAAAAAACTTACAATTGAATCACAGACCAAATGAACACAAATCCTCTTTTATCATTCACTTCTTCCGCACTAGTACAGTAGTTAAAGCACAAAAGCGTTTTAAAGTAGGAGAGAAACCAAATGGAGAAAACCAAACCAAACTAAAACAAATCCCTTGATTGAGGGAAGTTATATCTCACCTACTGGCGCTGGTGAGGCTGCACCAGTAAACTGTGCCCAGTTTAGCAGTTCCCCACAACCTAACTTGAAAGCGATGTGGAGAAGGGATTGGAGGCCCTGCACGAAGCTGCTGAGGCAGCAGGGATACAATGAGAGCTGAGGATGAAGGAGCTGGCTTTGTTTACTCCAGCAAAAAGGCAGCCAAGGAGGCATCAGGGAGCAGCCCACAACTACTCAAGGGACAGGTACAAAGATGACAGAGCCAAACTGTTCTGCGGTGGCAGGTGAGACAGCAATGGCCACAAATTCAAGCGTGGGAGGTCCCAGTGAGACATCAGGAGAAGCTTCCTCAGGGGGAGGTGGTGCTGCACTGACACAGGCTGCCCGGGGGGATGCTGGAGCAGCCCTGGCCAGGGGCTTCAGAGACCTGGCAGAACTGCTACAGCTGGTGCGACTTACTGGCAGTGGTCAGAGCCCTGCTCTGAGCAGGAGGCTGGAGTGACAATCTCAGGATATCACTTCTAACCAACTTTGATGTGATTCTCTGACCCTGAAATAAGAGTGTGATCATCTATAAATGTAGATAACACTGTAATATAATAGCAAAACCTTTTCAGAAGGCTTGAATGATGGTTTAATTAGCTCAGCACATAAATGTTCAGTGGTGTTCAAACTGGACGAAGACTACAGCAAAATGTCTTTATCGTACTTTTAGGAGCATATTTATCATCTGCTATCAAGAACATTTTCCTACCTGCTTATAAATCTTTCTTATTAAGCTTTATCTAATTAGAAGTCATTGCACATCCTGGTCTTTCATTATGGAGTTTCATATTAGTTCCTCATTTTCTTTTAATCCATTGTCTTTGTAAGGGAAATTTATCTATTCCATTTTCAAATATAGGGATTTCATTCTCCAACTTTGTTTTGACAGTTGATTAGCTTCCAGAACTGATTATTAAATTCAGCAGGCTGCTCAAAATTGTCAGATGTATTACCACACTGCTTTTAAAGTTGTTAAATAATTTTTTGTTTCATGACATATTTACTATTAATTTTTCATAGTGTTTACATATTGGTAAATTATTTTACAAAATGTTCAGTATTTTTTCTTATTTTTGTTAGCAGCTTTTTCAACAATAGTCATGATTTCCGAATCCAGAAGAATATATAGTAGAATATTGTCACAGATATTTGTTTGTATACCCTAATATTTGCACTGCATAACATAGGCTTTCCACTTTGAAACGGGACACCTTAATACATGTATAAGGGAAGCAGAAGTTAGTGTCGTTGCAAAGGCATTCTGATGTTTGGCTTTTATTACTATAAATGAAGGCATTTCTGAAGAAATCTCATATAGCAAATATTTTCAGCTCTAAGGCTTGTTATTTGCATGCTGTCATTTAGCAGGAAGAGCTCACAGATTTTAAGTTATAAGAGTTAACAGGGTTCTGCTGTGTGTAGTTATTCCATACTTATTTCACATACAGTTTAACCCTTAAAAGTCCATATGTGTTGCTCTCCTGTCACGTGTTCTCACTTGAAAATTGTTCCGTACATATTCTCGTTTTGTGATGTATCAGTACTATATGACATCAAGCTATAATAATTCCTGTCTCTTAAGGGGAAGGCATTTCTATTAAAAATTAGAATTCAAAAGCTGAGCCAAAGCCACATGGAATTCATGTATGTAGAACCTGGTATAAATTTGTTTTACAGAATTGCACAATCTTTTCAAGTTATCAAATAAATATATATATAGTTGTTGCTATGTTTAGATGAAATTTGTGGGGATTAGAGTCAATTTCCCTCCTTTCAAACTGCTCAGTCAAAAGTTAGGTGATAATTTGTAGCCTTTTGGTTTCACGGTTGACAGCTCAGTATTTTACACTCATGTTTTATTAAAATCGCATATTCCCCAGTTTTTAACTTCGATATTATAACAGCTTGGAAGATTTTGAGGGAATTTCTTTCTTTAAAAGCATAGAACTGTATAAAAGGTTGATAATATACTCGTGTGCTCTAATTAGTTTTGACAAATCCTAATTAGAATAGACCAAAGAAAAAAGGAGCTCATGAAAGAGCTCATTACTGTTTTATTAGTGTATTGTAAGACTGTGGAAAAGGGGATAAGGACTCTTATATGCCTGTAAACTCTCAAGCATTGCTCTATTAAAGACAAGAAGAGAGAAACAAACTGAATACTCTGATTTGAGTTCTTCTGAGCAAATTTCTTGTTCTGATATCACAATGTTGCAGAAGGTGCTGTTTATTGAATGTGAAAATGAGTACTTGAGTTGAATCTCATTTACAGAAAAGCTACTTTACACTGAACTGGGAGAGTGAGATGAGGCTATACTACAATTTTCTCACTTTCAGTTGTGTTTCCACAAGAGAATACCATCATGTGGTTCTAGATATTGCTGGTACAACTGCCTTGGGTTTTACTTAAAACAAAATATCGGTAGACTTGAACCTTGTCTATGTCAGCAAAACTGAGGTCTCATAAAAGTAAAGTAACACATAACTTGTCTGTACTCCATCACTTCCCTGAGGGCCTTATCCATTAGGTTGTAAACCCAAGTTTAAGACAGCCCTGTTTTTTTTAACCCACAGAGCAGTACTAATGGAAACAGTATATGCATGACCACATGACTGAAATGTGGGATGCTTAACAGTTCCACAGGTTCCACCTATATTAACATTTCTGTTTTTCTTTTTTCTCCAGTTAATTTCTACTCTTTCCACCTCTGATCATCTTTCCTCTAAACCACCTGCTGTCCACTTAATTTCTCCAACTAATCTGAAAGTAGCGTGCGGTGCCATGGTTAACCAGAATCAAGCCTCTTCGCTGGAAGACTCCCATAACAACTGGCAGTCAGCAATCAGGTCTTCTAAGCAAGATTCATCTCTCTACTTTCAGTCTGCTTCCCATAGTTCAGCCCCCTCCATGTCTAAAATATCCTCCTGTGCATCAAACATTTGTTACTCCAGCCCTCAACTATACGATAACCTGCAAACACCAAGTCTCCATAGCCCTGTCTGTGTTTGCAAAATGGGAGACTTCACCACATCTTCCATTCCAGCAAAGAGTCCAAGTCTTTTCCCCAAACCTTCACATTCAGCTGAAATTCAAGGATCATCATCCCAGCCTTTATCCCCCAGTTCTTCCAAAAGATTGAAAGCTTTATCTCCCCTCCCTGTATGTATAACTACACATTCATTATCTCCTAGCCCTAAACCTTTGTCTCCACCCTCTCTTTATGGCTCCTCTTCAACCGTATGTAGTGTAAATGAGCCTTGCACACAAATGTCATCTAGAGGATATTTAGTAAAGTCGGGAGTTAGATCACCTCTGCCAACCAGACTAACTCTCTTAACTGCTATTTTGAGATCAGGCTCTTCTCAGCGGAGACCTCTTTCCCCTGCTTCTTGCCCCACGTTTTCTCCTAGCTCCCTTTGTTCCTCAACACTTGCAATAGATCAAAAGTGTAAAATGACTCCCCCAACCCGCAGAAAATCTATTTCAAGCCCCCCTGTTAGGCCTGATTCTCCCAGCAGAGAGGAACATTGGCCTTCAGGATGGGCTCAGCATGTGCCTTTACACTCCAAGCCTCATCCTGCCCCTCGGGCAAGGTCCCTTTCTCCTAGAAAGCACCTTCCAGTCCGAACACCCTCTCCAGACTCCCGAAGTCCACAGTCACCCCCCATCTCCTCCCATAGAAAATCAACTGCCTCTCCAGGTTGGCAGTCTACGCTGCCTGCTCTGGCGGTACCTCCTAGTGCCCCAGCACATTATTCCCTTGCACACCCAACCTCTCCTCCTCCTGAAGGCCTGCGTTATCCTGCCTCCAGGTCCCAGGGACCTCAGAGGTGTCAGAGAGTGCACACTTACTCACCCATCTTTACCTGCCAGTCATATCCTTTGCTTTCTCCCACCAGACTTAGTGGCACATTTTCCCCCACCCGAGAAAAGCTGTTATCTCCCTCCCCAAGTCTTTCAACTTCAACTTCTAGATCTAAGTCAGATTCATCTCAAAAGTCTGCTCAGGAGCTGAGTACCCCCTCTCCTACGTCTTCAGGTGTCTCAAAGCAGTGGTCTCTCTCACGTCCTGATTCTACTTCACCGGTTCCCCAAACTTGCAAAATTAATTCCCACCCACTGCAGCTTCATTCTTCATTGATGCACAGAAGCTATAGGTCTAATTCCCAGTCTCCAAGACCTGAGCAATCTGCCACCTCACCAGTATTAAAGTGCAGATCTCCTGTCTCAGACAAGTCACCATGCACACTGCCATCAAGACCCAGAGAGCTGACTTCACCTCAATCTTTTTCCCTGCCTTCTGACCATGAAAACATCAAACCCAAGGTACTCTTGGTGCATGCTTATTTTCTAATAGTTCTTTGTCCCTGTAGGAAAAAAACACATCTGTGTTGCACAATGCTAGTAAAATGAATGAGCTGGGGAAGATGAAGGAATGGTTATTGTGTTGATAGTGAAGATAATGACAACTAAATCCTACCATTTCAAATTGCTAGAAACATGTTTTGTATTATGGAGAGGGTGCTGTAAGAATCCTTTAGCATACAAATTAAATATTTTATTGATGGACGGGAGGAGATTTGGACAAACTGGATTTGTTAGTGTCCAGTGGCTCTGATCTGCTAAGTTCAACTGAGCAGAGATCTGAGCCAAGAGCCAGAGAGGGAAGACAAGGACAGTCCCCTGTTTCTTCCCTTTCTTTCCCTCTGGTACTTCTAATTTTATTATGCTAGATAGAGGGCAAAAATAAAAAAAAAAAAAAAAGCTTCCTACAATATGTACTACTGCAAATATGAAAGTCTTGCACTTGACAGATCAGTTGTACTCCTGCTGTTTGTCATTCACCCAGAGGCGGGAGAGTCCCAGCAGAGTGAGAATAAGCAACGATGGCAATTGCTGCAGGAGGTCTTGGGAACCAGTCTCCCTTTAAACCTAAAGATAAATCTCAAGAATGGGAAGGGGAAGGAAAGGAAAGCAGATCAAAAGATATGCAGCAGATAGGTGCCTGGGAAAAGAAAAGCAACTGCCTTGCACAAGGGGAGAGCTGGTGGCAGAAGACATCAGAGCTGCAGAAGAGGCATCAGAGGCTTTCCAGCCTCTTTTATTTTATCTTTTCACTCCGTGCTTCCTTTGCTGATGTCTAGGCTCTCCTCCGGCAGCTGAAGTTTGCTGCCCATCGTAGAAAGGCCATCACAGTTTATTGATTTATTTGTTCACAGCACAAAATTACAGCCTGGTCTGCCAGATCAAGTTGTGTCAGATGTGTTCCTAACAGCTTGGCCATGGCAGGGGTGACCTGAACTACATGGAAAATGTTAATTGAAAATGAGAGGTTTAAATCAGCACAGAGTAACAATTGTCATGAATGGTTCTTTTAAAAACCAAACAACCCCAAAGGAACTATTGTTTCAAGCACAGCTGTACAGTGTCACTACGCCCTGTCAGGACCAATTAATGAAATAAAAAGAGAAATAAAATTGTAGAAATTTCAAGATAAAAGACCCTCGAGAAAAATCTGGAAGGCACGACTGAGCCTGCAGATTGCAAAGCATTTGTGGTGTCTGCTACTGTTGGTGCAATCTCTGGTGGTAAGGAAATTCTCTGCTTGTGACACATAACTATTGTCTGTGTTATATTTACAGAGGCTATTTCATCCTTTCAGTCGTTCCAACTGTCCCTTTTCCTGCTAATTTTGCTGTTGTGATGCAATAGCACTTCTGAAACTGTCCAACCACCCTATGGAGCATCGGAGAGTGTCCACTATAACAGGCTTGGGCGGTTAGACTGGTGCAATTTTTAATCATGCAGACAAAGGTGGCTCCACCAGGATGTGAATGGTCTGAAATCTCTAAATCAAATGCAGCTAGAAGTTCAGGACAGGAAAGTCATCTTCTGGCTTTAAAATATGAGGCTGAATCTTCATTTACAGCTAACAATAGTATGCATTCAATGCCATCCCTTCCTCCTGCTCTCACCTATCTCCATACTTAGTTTTTGAAATAGCTCAACAGACTTCTGCTTTGCTCATCTGTGAATGGTACCAGACCCACTCCAGCCTCAAATCTCAGTATATTTCCAGGGGAAAAAAAGGAAAAGATTGAGGAGAGAGAACACCACCATTTTAAGCAGCATATAGGTCTCTTTAATACCAATCAGTTCAACTCGAGGACTGGACAAAGAACTCCGTATGATGCACGACATATGACTGTTGGTGCACAACAAAATTTTTGCATGTGTGAATTTTCTAAGTGAGAATCAAGGGAGAACTGCAGAGCTGCTTGACTTTGGCATGTGTAATTTTGCAACCTTAATATTGCTTCAATAGTTATTAAACCAGCACATTTTAAAATAGAACTTTGACATCAGATGTACTTTTCATCATGCACATTAAACTGTTTCATTAACATGATATCAAAGCACTTATGCAAAAAGGATTCTTTCATGGAGAGCTTTTATCTGTCTATGTCTACTCATGTACCAATTAATGGAAGTCAAAGAATAGCCTATGAACTTGTTTAAGTATTTGCATTTTTATATATAAATGCATATGCTTTCCCATGCTTTATATATTTATGTTTATGTTTGCCAATGTTTTCAAAATATGACTGTTCAGCAAAGTGAATATGAACATAATCAAATTCACAGAACAGTGTGAAGTGTTGAACAGTGGGTGACCACTTGAAATAAAAATCCTCTCCCTGGACTGTGGAGACATTTTAATAGTATCCTGGTGGCATTATAGCAAAATGAACAGTAGGATGGATTGGAGACAGATAAAATTGCTGATTCTGCAGGAAGAGATTAGCATAAAAACTGCTGGCTGTTGTTTGAAAACTCTTTGCAGTGATTTAATGGTGTGTCATTCCTACATATTCTTTGATTTTTTCCTGTTTGAATATAGCACAGGAATGCATGTAGATCTACCCAAAACAGCTGGGGATCAAACTAACTCTAGCAACACGGAGCTCAGCACAGCTGCAAAACCTACCACAAAGCAGGAAAGATTACTCATGAGGAACTCCACACTACCATGGTTAGTTTCTGATTCTAAGCCTTTATAGGTACATGTCTAGCACACTTTGCAATGCCCTGTGTGCGCCCTAGATGATTGTTTGAGCAAGGCAAGCAGATTTTCTGAAAAACTCCCCAGGCTGATACTCACCCGAGTGGTGATAATGGAGTTGGTTTTCTTTTGACCGGACCATGGTGCAGGCCAGCAGACATGAGTGTCTATGGCTGTTCAAAAATACTAATATATTCCTAAGAACCAGATTACTAAATTTATTTAGACATTGAACAATAATTTTAAGTAATGCAAACTAGTGTGTCAAGAAACATGTTCCTAAGAGAAGAAATGGAATTAAAGATTTCCCATTCATTTAAACACCACGATTTTGACAATTTCACATTGCTCACATGTTCTACAGTACCTGGCAGAGGTAAAGCACATTAAAGTAGAATTGATTATATAAGAAACGCTTATATTTTAACAGTCTGATATGTTTTTGTTTAGTTTATACAGAAGTATGACTAACCTCAAAGTAGTTATAGTATACTCACCAGATATGTAAAAATACTTGGGCTTGGGAAATTGCAATTCATTTACATGTTCAATTAAATCGTTTCATTGATTGAATATCAATTACAAGTAAACAAGGATACAATTTGTGGTTAAGCCAACGTTAATATTTGGAATATTGACCTTCCATCTTACTTCAGTGTATAGTATCTTATGTTGAAAATCTTATCTTTATATAGACAGATGTTGTATATACATAAATATTTATATATATATAAGTATCTATAATAATTTATAGCAGAGTGTTTCTATCTAAACATTCAAAGGGCAGTATTTAACTCGCATGACTTTTGATATTTGAAAGCTAGATATCCAAACAAAACTTAAGCAATTCTATTATAGTCAATGGAGAGAAGATGCTGTATCTACAGGATGATTTTACTTTAACTTTGTAGGTACTTATTTGAGGATGCGATGAATTATCCTGTAGAAATGTCCATGACTATAAATGGTTTTAGTTCTGACTGAAGCACCTAAATGGCAGACATCCAAGTTAGAATGGCTAAATCTCATATAAATTAAAAAATAAAAAAGGTGAAAAAGCATTTCTGGCACTGCATTGATCTGCTTTGACAGCATATTCACTCAGTATATGTGATTATTGACTTCTTCAATGCCTGGCAGTCTCCGTGTTCTGACTAGAAATAAATATGAGTAAATCTGAAGAAAAAATAACATTATGTATGAAAAGAATTAAAAGGTGATGTCCTAAAATGTTTAAAGGGAGGTTCAAGTGTGATATAAATTTCTCTTATCTGAATTAAATTTCTGGCCCCTCTGTAATTGTTGAGGGTTTTATTAGATATAAAAACAGGAAAAAAAATGACAAACGTATAACCCAAAATACAGGATGTTTTCCAGACCATTATTTCATAAGGACTAGCGTCCAGTGCTCAGGCAACAGTACATTAAAAAAACTTAGGTGATGAACAGTTAACTTTGTGTCTGGTTAAATATCACAAAAATATTCAACTAATAACTTAAAAATCTATTATTGTCTGAATTTGTGAATGTTTCTTTAAATTAGTATGATGTTGAAAAGGAAAAATGTTGTGAATCCCTTTTTAATTGTTTACTCCCCCCAAAAATATTCCAGCAGCCATGTGATTAAGAGTCCTAGCTCTTGAACTTATGTAAGTATAGAAGAATCTCATTGTTCATTTAAAAATAACTGAATTTAGCCTCCATAACTACCAAGAAAATATAGAAAGTATGGTTTCTAAAGGGTTAAAACATTTTGGCAAGCTAATATAGTCTAAAATATAAATTATTAAAAATAATAATTTTTAAGCTTGATCTTAGGGTTTTTTTGTACCCCAAGTCATGTACTTTTTATGCTTTAGATCGTCAGTTCCATATACCTGGTTAGAGTGCAAAAGTTCCTCCACTTGTTTTGAAATGTGTGGGTGTTAAAGTTACTCGTAAAGGAGGTGAAAAGTAGTGTCATCTGACTTAAGTGATCTACCCACTTTCACAAGTAATTCAGCATTTAAGGATCTTATTCAGTCTCATCAAAGCCAATCACAGAAATCCCTGTGACTTAGTGGTCCAGGATCACACAACACAGCAGCAGTTCTTAAGGTGCATGTTATGGCAGAAATAGCTTTGCATTATCATTTCAAATCACAAACTAACTTGGAATAAACTCACAGCCTCTTTTGATATCAATTTAAGGATAGTAGTAAGTAGAAAGTGGCCAAAATCACTTTAGAATTTATAAGCTGCAGGTATAGAATGTTCATGTATTTCTATCTCATTCTTAAATGCAAAAGATGTATGTCCTTTAAAATCTAAGCAGAACCACTAGATTTTCTTTAAGAATTAGCTTTCATAAGTACTATGTAAGCCTTGTATTGTTGTAACATGTCTGTGAGACAATTAAAATCATCTTTCATTGTCGTACCTTTCTCCTTTCTTGTCTCTTTGTCCCTCTCTCCCTTTTACCCTTCTTTACGTCTCTTCCTGCTTTCTGGTTTGCCCTTTTAGCAGTACAAGATCAAGACAAGCTACAAGGCATTTGCAGCAATACCTACAAACACATTACTTATGGAACAGAAGGTTAGTGTTTGATCAAAGATGTGGGAATTGCATTTGAGAGTGTTCAACTTTATGTACATATTCTGACATTTCTGTTGGTGATATTACAGCACATAAACTCTGTGAACTAGCTGCTCAGGATTATAATTCCAGCAGTTTTTCAGGGTCAGCTACACTGTACTGAGGATCAAAGGCTTCATTAACCTGAATTTCTGTTAAAAAAAATACTGTAAAAAAACATGTCCTAAAGGAATCATGATTTATGACAATGTCTCAAAGTCTGTTTTGCTGTTTGACAGTCTCTGGAGCTCTGCTATTTTAGGACCTACCCATCAGTAGGTCTTGGCCAGTTAAAGATTCTTCAATGGCTATGCTTACACTAGTAAATTCAACAACACCAGGAAATGTCCTCAATTACAGTCCAACCATCAACCTGAGCTACAGAGTCCCTTCACTAAACGATGTCCCTTAGTAACACAAAACATGCCACAAATATATTTAAAGACATGCTTAATAACTCTGACATCACAAATATAACTGTATCTGAAAAAACTATCTGTGGACATAATTCAGGAACTTACCTTCTAACGAATTTCTGTAAGATTAAGCTTTCCTATGTACACACCTACATATGCATTTACATGCAAAGCTCAGCTGATTTCCCTAGGATTTTACAGAGTTTAAAGACATTGGAGAGTGTGAATTTAGCTCTGCATAAAAGATTTTGAAGATGAAAGGAAATCTGCCTGGTGGAAATGGACTTGGGGATATTGGTTGATACCCTGCTGAACATGAGCCAGCAGCATGCTCAGGTGGCCAAGAAGGCCAACAGCATCCTGGCTTGTATCAGAAACAGTGGGGCCAGCAGGACCAGGGAAGTGATTGTCCCCTTGTACTCGGCTCTGGTGAGGCCGCATCTCGAGTACTGTGTTCAGTTTTGGGCCCCTCACTACAAGAAGGACATGGAGGTGCTCGAGCGTGTCCAGAGAAGGGCAACGAAGCTGGTGAAGTGTCTAGAGAACAAGTCTTATGAGGAACGGCTGAGGGAACTGTGGTTGTTTAGCCTGGAGAAAAGGAGTCTCAGTGACCTTATTGTGCTCTACAACTACCTCAAATGAGGTTGTACCAAGGTGGGGATCAGTCTCTTCTCTCAAGCAGCAAGTGATAAGACAAGTTGAAATGGCCTCAAGTTGCACCAGGGGAGGTTTATGTTGGATATTAGGAGAAATTTCTTCACTGAAAGGGTTGTGAGGTATTGGGACAGGCTGTCCAGGGAAGCAGTTGCGTTACCATCCCTGAAGGTCTTCAGAAAACATGTAGATGTGGTGCTTAGTTATATGGCTTAATGCTAGATATGGTAGTGCTAGATTAAAGGTTGGACTTGATGATCTTAGAGATCTTTTCCAAACTAAATGATTTTATGATTTTATGATCATTTTGCCCCTGAAAAATAATAATAATAATAATAATAAAAAAAAAAAGATTGTGACCTACTGGTTATCACTTAAATAACTTAAACAAGTTCATTATTTTCAAAAATGTGAGATTCCTTTCTTTTACAGTTTTCTTTTAATCTTGGATGAATATTTTCATCATTTGCATCAAACATGAAGCTTCTCTTAAGTCTTGAACACACCAAGTAAGACTATGTCTGCCTTAACATGCAACAGAAACGGCTCAGTAGAAGAAAGTATCTTATATACCTACTGTATGCATTCTGGTAGTTTTTTTTTTTTTTTTTTGTCAGAGAGCCTGTTAGTGTCCGGAAGCGTTAGGTGGACTCTTGAGGTGCCACTTCAGGGCTGACTTTGAAATGAATGCAGTTTGTGCACTAAGCTGTGCTGCTCTGCAGATGCAGAGGTCGGTAGGTGGTAGGTGACTTTGAGTGGGGGATTTACTTTGAGGGCACACTCCTGATCTGAACTAGTGGGTTAAGGACAGCCATGCGACTGCACCTTTTCAGAAGAAAGGCAATTCCTTCTGAGGGATCGTCTTGCTGACTCTCTCAGGCATTTACTCATGAGCTGTATGTTACATAACCACCAAACATAAAAATGACTTGTACAATCTTATGCCAGTATCTGTAGAAAAAAAAAAAAAAGACTCCAAAGAAATCTATGTTTACACAGAGACTTTTTGTTATCTGCCAATTTACTGAAAATTCTAGCCTTAGCGTATCCTTCAGTAGCGACAGCACAGTCATGTAAAACTAATAAGATATCAGTTTTCTGCTACAGGACATTCAGGATGAATTTACTTTACATGTTTTAGCATTGCCTGACTACAGCTGATGTATCAGGTGCATTTCCCTTGGCATTCTGTCTAAGGCAGCTCTGGTGTACAACTCCTTCCCTGTTTTCCCTTGTTTTGGAGATTATGTATATTTATATCCTATTGATCCAGACCAGCAGCTATGTATAGTGCTCCTGAGATAGTCCTATTGTGTTAGCTGACATGCATTTATAGTATGTCTCTTAAAGGAAGCATAAAAGAGTCATATGGCACATACAGGTCCCCTTGTACCAAACCCTAATGTACAAGTATTATCCTCAGAGTAGCAGGGAGGGAGCTTGGAAGGAACTCATGCCACTTTGTAGCTCAATGCCAGTAGTTATATTGCTCCCATTTTATGCAAACATCAGATTAAAAAGAGCAATTCAAGACAACCAGTTCTAACTGCATAAATAATGTTTTATTGACATTGAGATACAGATTATTTGGAGAAGATATTTTTGAGTGACATTTATTTTAGCAAGGAAGGAAGTTTTGCAAGACAGATATTACTGAACTGAATTAATGATTAGGAATACATCATCTTCCTAAATGCAGGAAAAGTATTTTGCTGTGTGATCAAACTGGAAATGAACATTCTCCAAAGTGAACCTTTTTGCACTGTGTAAGTAATTATGTTACTTAATTTGAGTGGTCATGAGAAAATGGGTTCAATCAGATCTATGATGCAGGTGATCTAGTGACAATTTATATGCAGTAATAATTAGATCATATGAAAGAAAACTGTCAGTGATATGCTATATAAGGTAAAATGCTTTGCCCCTGAATTGTCTCCTTGTGTCTTTCTTTCTCAAGTAACTTTTTCTTTTATGTGTGTGTAAATGCTTTAATTTCAGCCAGCATTTTTTAACTTCTTATGAAACTGTTAGGCTATCATCATCTTAACAGCTTATCTAGGACACACTTTTATTCTTAAGTACTCTCAGTCAAAGAGAATTGTTCAAATTTATGCTCTTTAGCAGCAAAGAAGAAGCTCATTGACTACATATGCATATAATTTGGCAAGCCCAGAAGTGGTTTAATATCATCAAATCCCATAGCTGGTGTGCTTTCTAACTGTTTTAGCTTGTATGCACATGATATTCCTCTTATCACCCATGGTCTGCTCAGGAAAATTCAAATTCAGGATATCTCTTGGAGGATACAGCTGTAAATTCCTTCACAGACAGAAGAGCAAAACCTTGTTTTTAAAGGACTTGTGCTCAGCATCACGGTCAGGTTCTGTCTGGGAGCAGCAACAGTGTGCTGCTCCTCACGAAAGATGAGCCAGAAGCTGGCATAACAGCAAGGCTAGTAGGACAGTGTCCTCACCAGCATGGGCACTGTCCCACGGTGCTTGATCAGGGACAGCAGAGATAGTAATAACAAAGTGGTGGTGTCCATGGTCAGCCAACAGTGCCATGATCACCACACAGATTTAAACTGATGCAGCAGGTCCTCAGACAGTGACAATGAACTCTTCTGCAGAAGAGTTAACAGATAACAGCATCCACTGGCTAGAAGAGGAAGCAGAACATGCTTAATGTAGGCTTAAGGCAAAAGTTTAACAGCAATAATTAATTAACCATGAGAAAAAAATTCCAGAGACTGAAATGGGTGCTTTATCATAGAAATTAAACAATCAAGACAGGACAGTTTTCTGGCACTTCATACAGTAATTCCAGGCAGTTCTGTGGTTTAAAGAAAAGGTCAGACTCGGTGATCGCTGTGGTTCCTTCTGGTGTTTTTGTTATTGAGTCAGTGAGTCACCCCTCCACTGACATTCACTCTTGAATAGCCTCTACAGTTATAGAGATGAGATCACAATCCAGTTCAAAATTCCAGTCCTAATCAGGTAGTATATACCTATTATTTAGATATTTTATTTATCAAATACCTATAAAAATATCTTCCACTCAAAATAGTTTGTCATGAAGAGTCTATTTTGGGGAGATGTGAATAAATTCCTAACTTTAAGTATACAGTCCCTTACTCCAGACCCTAGTTCATCTTCAGAACTATGTCAAATTTGGGATGTAACCCCAACACTCTATTGAACTTCTTGGAACTGCACAATAAAAAAAGTCTTCTCTCAACAATTCAGTGGTCTGTGGTCTACAGCAAAGTTTATGCAGGGGTATTTGGGATTGCTGTGTTTGTCCAGAAAAGGGAAGGTTTGTCCAGGGAAGAAAACCTGGTTATGAAGGCTTTGCGCTGGCTGCAAGTGTTCTGCTCAGACTTCACCCGTATCTGAATGAGGTGAAACAAGGATGATGGGTTTTGCCATTAAGTACATCTGTTTCACAACTCAGCACTTATTAAGTCTTCTGAAAAGCATTATATGTAACTGGATGTGGATGGAAGGAGTGCAAATGAAAGTACTGTTGGTTTATCTGTCTTGTATTTATCAACTAAGTACAAGTAGAGGACTACAATTTCTTAAATGAATGTAGAAAAAAAGATCTTAATAATAAACCTAACAGCTAGACAACTGGCTCTTTTTGAGTATGTGAGGATCACCCTGGATCCAAAAAGCATTTCTGACAACATTTTATTAAGAACATTTTGATATAAAAGATTGTATTTTTCATCAATTACTTCTGGTGTGCACTTACGAGGTGAATTTCTTGCTTCCAGATTATATGTTCATGTAAAAAGCCTTCTGAAGGCTAGAATTTAATACCTAATGGTAAGAAAAAGAAAATCATGTGTGCAGTTCTAGAGTGCTAAAAGACCTAGTTTGTCTTTAATAATAACCACACATGACAATAGAAGATCAGGCTATAAACTCCCTCTTTCTTTCTTTTAAATATTAATTTTAATTTTTTAATTTTTAAAAAATTAAAGCAGCTTTTAATATTAATTTTATAAGAGGAAGAGTAGCCAGGTCTTTACAATATCATTTCCCAGGATCTTTAAGGAATAAGTTGTAGGAACAGAGTGTACATGAAATTCCATTATACAGAATACATTTTTTTGCATGTACAGAGGGCTTCAAAAGCATATTAATAGGAAAAACATGCAAGAGAAATAAAAGAACAGGAAACTTCTTGGGTTTTGCTCAGCACAAGGTCTTCACAAGACAGTAAAGAGGCTATGTCAGATTGAGGTTACAACATTGATGTTGTTCATTAGTGAATGAAACAAATTTCTATATTTCCTGTATGTTGCCAAGAGCTTTAATTCTTCTAAAAAATACTGGAGACCCTAGTCAGATCATTTACTACTATCCTTTCTGCTCTGATACAGCTTCAGCAATCAAATAGCTTGGGGGAAAGAAGAGGGAGGGGTTATAGTAACCACTGACATCAACGAAGTGTATGCTTCACACCCTCTAAGTTGCCTTTTACAAGAATAGAATTGGCAGTTCAGCAACTGGCTATTTCATCCGCACATTTAAGTTCTGTCAAAAATAAATTTTCATTCTCTAAATTACACTCTTTTAAACTGTGGTCCCACTATTATTTTTCAGATAATCAAACAATTGGAATGTTCCACTTTTGGTATTGTTAGGCCACTGGCATAGAAAGCAAAGCTTGAATACTGTTGATAGAGCTAATCAACAGTACTGTTGCGAACACTAATGCTTTAAATTAATCATAATATTATTGCATGGTAACTCTAGTAATGAGTTCAGAAATGAAAGTAATACTTTTTAAATCATACATTTTTCTCTGTGTGGTAATGCATAACAACAACAACCAAAAAATACTGCTAGAAAAACAAGTTGTTTTGAAAAGCTAACAATGGATTAAAGCGAATCTCCCTATATCTTTTTTTTATTTTTTTTAATTTTTCTTTTTATCTTCCCCCTCTTTTATTTTTATTTTATTTTTTACAGATGTTAGGGATGCTTAAAAATGAGTTATATTTGTTTCTTCTCTCTCTCTTTCTCTCTTTTTGGTGCTGCAACCACCTGAGTAAATGAAAGTTCCAAACTTCATAGATATTTGGGTTTCTAATTTCTACTGAAATTGATGGATGATTGATACTTAAATTATCCAGAATCTTGGTTCTTGACATAGACTTGTGGATGTGTCTGTAGTTACTCTAGGAAGATCCATCAATAGCTTCTGGGTAGCTATGTCCTACCCTTAATTGTGTTCACCCTCTGCTACTGTCCTAGAGAAGTGAATTGGAAAGATTTTTATATATATATTTTAAACAATTACTTCATTATGTTCATCACCCTACTGATTTCTCGAGGGTTTTGAGAAACTTCTTAAATTCTCTATTCTGAACATGTGGCTGATGACAATTTCTTAATGGAACAGGTTGTTTTTCCTAATTCACATTCAGACTCATCTCTCTACAACAGGCTGCTTTGGCAGTCCTGCCCTTGATAGGTACTGGAAAGACTCTTCTTCTTCATTTTGCATTTTACCACTTCATTTCACATTTTACCACTTCATTTTACATTTAACAGGAGGATGTAATCTGACTGAAACTGAACAGGGGACACAGCACTTGAGTGTAGTGCTGAGCACTCTTTAGCTGAGCTCTCTTCTTCCACAGGTCTGTCTGTTGATCTGAGATAGGAGAAATGAGAAAGATCATTTATCTTTTCATTTTCTGTCTCAGGAAAGTATTACATTAATTTATTTAGCTCAAAAAAAAATCATTCGTTTTCTTTTTTTTCCTTTTTTTTTTTTTTTTTTCCTTTTGAACTACAACTACTTCAAAGCCAACAGGTTTGTCTAGAGCTAGAGGGGAGGGAAGAAATGTGTTTGGAAAGAAAGTACTCTTCATTGTACTCTTCATTTTTTCCTACTGAACTCTCTAATAGAAGACATCACAAACGTGCTTCTGTGCAGGATCATTTATGTATGGTACATAGATGTATTTTGCCAGTAGCAGTTATACTCAGCAAAATTAAACTCATAAATAATTACTCAAGTGTATGTGTATTTTTTTTTCCTTAAAAGATTCTACCATTTTCCTCCCAGCACACATATGTCTTCTGTAATTGCAGCCCAAATAAGTACCTCACTGGATACATATTATTGCCACAGAATATGTATAGGAATGTTTTTTTTTTCCTTTGTTCTTATCATATTTTTTTTTTGCAAATAACTGACAAATATGAAACTTCATAAAAACATAAGTGTTAAACAAAAAAATCCACAAACCCTGCTGATCCGTCTCCTGTAGTCCAGCTGCATGTATCAGCAGGCTTCCAGAGCAATTTTTGGTCTCAGTATGGAGTCTATTTGAAAATTGATTCAAAGAAAAAATGGGTGATGGCAGTGAGAGTGTGCCTCACCAACTCTGGGACAAGATGAAAAGGGCACTGAGCACTGAAGTGAAGTTTGGCTTTTGTGGGTGCTTTGTGAGTTTCCTGATAAAAGAGGGGTTGGCAAACTGATTCCCACTGTTCTCACACTTGCTCCAAGTGTGGGCATTGGAAAGATGGAGGTATATCCAAGCACAAGAAGAGTGCCTTTTGTTTTGGAGAGATTGTGGCAGCTGCATTAAGTGGTTGCATAGACTAGTCATGTTTTATATGGTACCACAAGTGTGTTGTGAATATTTTCCTTTATACGATTCTCTTTTCAAGCTAAAATCCATAAATGTCAAGCACCATTTTTGTTGCCATGTATTATCAATATCCTCTTTAAACAGGAGGTGCTTTTTAAAGAAGACAGCTACTGAAAGAAACAAACAGGCCTCCTGTGTGCTTGGACCCCTGCCCTGCCCACCTGCTTCCAGCTGGTGGCTGTCTTCCAGTGGTGCATGGCAGGCAGACACCCGGCACCTTTGTCGTCCAGCACATTCACTGTGTGACATTCACTGTAGGAGAGGTGGGGTGTTATTGAAGGAGAAGACAATGTAAACATTACAAACCCCAAAGTTATATTAAATTAATGGTATTTTCTGATCTTCAAAGCAGGGAGGAGTCACCTAGCTTGAATACACTCTCTCTGAAAAAAAACAACCACAAATTCAAGATCAGAAGATGGTAACCCAAAGAACCCTACTACAATTTCTTTTTTTTCCATGATTGCTTATTAAAAAACAAAACAGAACAAAACAAAACTCAGTGTAACAGTGACATCTTTTGAATTGCAGGCATTAGAAGAGCCAACCAAGACTGCTAGTGTGACTGAAGGCACTGCTTTGGACACCCGTTCAGAGGTAGTGCTGTTTTATCTCTCAAATCTGTATTTGAAAACAAAAGCTTTGTTTTCTGTTAACTGAGTGATGTGTCCTCCTTTTTCAGATGTGCTCCCCTGCCCAGCTCAGACAACAAACAGAAGAGCTATGTGCTGTCATTGATCAAGTCCTGCAGGACCCATTGACCATGGTAATCCATCAGTATGTAGGACTGACTTTCTCCTCTTCCTTTATTTTTGTCTCATCATTAATAAATTTATTCTCTGTTAAAAATAATTTTCCAGCGCCGATGTGAATCTTCTCCAAGTTTCCTGCAGATGAACACAGAATTGGATGGTGGCAAGGTAGGTGAATAAGCCCACACACACACCAAAAGCTATTTCCAGGTAGACATCAAGGAAAATAAAAGCACAACTACAAAGCCTGCAGCAACAGAAAGTTGCAGTTAAGAGATCCAACATCAGTAAAGCGTCTGGGTGATTTAAAAGATTTGGAAGGATAAAACTTTAGCCTTGGAGTTACTGCAGTTTCTACTGCAAGATGTTTTCCTGAAGTCAGGAGTCATACTGACTTGAGAGAACAGCGTGGGGCTGTGACAAGGGAGGTTCAGGCTGGATGTTAGGAGAAGGTTTTTCACTGAGAGGGTGGTTGGGCACGGGCACCCCAAGGAAGTGAAATAGAATATATTGTGAAATAGAAGCTGTCTATTAGTTTTGCAGACACTGGATCCACAAGGAAGAAAGCCTTCATACCTTGCCTTCCATATTACAGAGTCTGTGGCCATCTCCCAGATTTTGTCCTACCTATTGGTCTTTATGACAAAGGAGCCCATGTTTCAATGGTTTCAATGACTGAAAACATCTCCGATTTTTTTTATTTTAATTTTAATTTTTTTATTTTTATTTTTATTTTTATTTTTATTTTTATTTTTATTTTTATTTTTATTTTTATTTTTATTTTTATTTTTATTTTTATTTTTATTTTTATTTTTATTTTTATTTTTATTTTTTTTTATTCAGTATTGGTTTTCAAATAATGGGATAGCTAAATGAGTAAGTAGAATTGCTCTTAAGTCCTTATTTCCTTTTAACTCTTGCCCCTTGTGGGAATTGGATATCTTAACACTTAACATGGATAGCTCTGAAACAGGTAGTGAGAGGCAGGTACAGCTTTCTATACTGGTGTTAAACTTCACTAAGTTATATTGGTCTGTCTTCTGGATTCAAATGGATGACTAACAATAGGAGGAGTGTCCTGTACTCAGTTTGCCCCAGGTAAATTTAATTTGGTCTTGGCAGCTATAGGAGGCAGATACAGAAAGTGGCAGAAATGTCAGGAAAAAAAAAGAAAAAAAAAAGGAGAAAAGGAGAAAAGGAGAAAAGGAATTTTTGGCAGGAAAACTTATAAAAAAATCAATGAATTCAAACTAACCTTCATGATGTCCAGTCTACCATGCAAATATAGGGCACAGAACCAGCATTCCTGAGTAGGTGTATTCAATATACACTTCAAACTTCATTTTCATTTTTGAAATTCTGTCAAACCGCATGCAGTGGTGAATCAGGCTTTAGGCAGCTGAAAGGAGGAAATAGGACAGCAGCTGAAAAAGCAGGCAGAGACTGGTATTGAGGAAATATTTTCTAATACTTGCACTGAATCCTGTGTGGTTGAAACAATGCTACTAAGTTGGACTTCTGAACTATAGAATCCAAAACCTACTTCCTTGGGCAACTGAGAATCGATTTTTGACCAAAGAGAAGATATCAGTAATCAGCAAGAAAACCAAATAAAGAGAGCAGAAGGTGAGCTTGACAGGATGCAGCATAGGAAACAAGAGAAATGTGATATGAATCTCAGTTTAAGTTTCAGCAAAGTGCTTGAATTGAGGGTGAAAGAGAGTCCTAAGAACCAAAAAAGAGTATTTGTTTAAAGTAAATGCCTTAGAAATAGTATGGGTTAGTCAGATGAAGGAAAATAAGAACATGGAAAGAGGCAGTTTCAGGTTATAATTGCGAGCAAATATAAGTTAAATTCCACAGTGTGACCACATCTGTGGTTGTTTACTAATAAACATTTTATTATGAGAGTTCTCAGAGATAATTTAAAGACCAACTACAATGGAGTGTGATTCATGTCTTTGAGTAAAAATGAAATAATATTTTAAAAAATAAACACCTCAAGTGAAACTTTAATATACCTTATTTTCATGTGTCTCATGAATCTTTTTAGAAAATTGAAGTTTTCTTGAATTTAAGCAATAAACAATGTCTCAGTGATGAAAATCTCTCTGAGTTGGTCCTCCACTTTTTGCTGTTGAGATATCTGTTTATTTTGTATAAGGTGTCATCAACACTGCAGAGAGCAGCTGGACGTGAAACCAGATATGTAAGTACGTTTATAATTACTCTATATTTGGCATGCAGAAATGTCTAATTTTGTAGGTTTTGAAGGTCATGTTGCTGCCATACCTGATTTGTTGGCATGTAGCAGACATAGGCATACTTGTGATGTGAGGTGCTGTCCCTAGTAAAAAAGAGTATGTTAGGGCAACTGCAATTCATAGAATCATAGAATGGTTTGGATTGGAAGGGAACTTAAATACCACCTGATTCCAACTTCCCTGTCATGGGCAGGGACACCTCCCACTAGACCAGGTTGCTCAAAGTCACTTCCAAGCTGGCCTTAAACACTTCCAAGGATGGGGCATCCACAGCTTCTCAGGGCAACCTGTTCCCATGCCTTACCACCCTCATAGTTAAGAATTTCTTCCTTATATCTAATCTAAACCTACCATCTCTTAGTTTAAAGCCATTCCCCCTTGTTCTATCACTCCACTCCCTGACAAAGAGTCCCTCCACAGCTTTCCCGTAGGACCCTTTTAGGTATTAGAAAGTTGCTGAGATGTCTTACCTCTGCTCCAAATCTATCATGGCTGGAATCTCTTTAGTGCACTGTCTATTCATAATGTTACCTATGAGAATATGATCTTAAAGTTGATTTATTTATACAATTCTTTGTTGCTGATTGTTTCAAGTGTGGGGCAAGAGCTCAGATATTTGGCAAGGCTATTACAAGTGCTGAAGGACATACTTATTTGAACTGTAGGGAACTTACTTTTGAAGAAGTGTTTTGGCTCTTGCCTATCCATCAGAATTTGGGGATGATCCAAATTTTTCCTTCCAAGGTGTAGAGGTGGCTGAAAACCCACTGTTTAGTTTTAGAAGAAGAACAGAAGCTGTTTTCTGATGTATACTCACATTCCAACATAAAAATAAAATCTCTATATTGAATCATCATTTCAATTAGTGAAATATTAAACCCAATTAACATTCTAATTCTCACTAGCACAGTTAATGCAGGTTCCATATTATACTTACAGCTCATCTAGTCACATGGTAAGACATCTCTGCTTACTATTCATCATTCAGACTTTCTATTGAACCTCAGATCAAAGCAGTGCTAGCAAAAGCAATGGAAGCCTTCCAGTTTTATGCCAGCACAATGCTTGACTGATCAATTCAATTTTGCTTCTTGAATGTGGTGGTATGCATATTTTATTGCATACTGTGATTTTTACTTGACAGATTGTGCTGGCTCATACTAATTATAAAGGATATTGGAAGAGTGCTTTTTAATGAAATAAAAGATGTAGTCTGTGAGAACAGAATAGATATTACTACCACTCCAGCACAGATCTTCAGCACCCAAAACTCTGCCTGACATACACCTTCCAATACATTTAGGCATCCAATTTATACACCTAAAGATACAGTTAGGTTTTCTTCACTGACATAGAAAATCACACTATAAAACTCTTTCTTTCCAGTCTCCTCTGGAACATTCTAGATAATTGAAGCAAATCAATATTTAAAAATGCATTTGGGAACAATGCAGACACTTATGGGTACGCTAACCTTTCTTATACATTGTACAAATGTGTTCACTTTTTTTATGCCTGATAACAGATCAGATGACTGTGCTAACAGACCATGTTCTCCACGGTGCACTGTAGGGGCTGAGCTTGGTGGGTCCAGGCTCTTCTGGACTCCACAGTCATTGCGTGCTGCAGCAGTCACACGAGGGATGGGCCATGTATCCCCACCAGACCCTCCACATTGCAGCTCTTCCCCAGTCTCTTGCTCTGCCTCCTTGGTAGGACATACAGAGGCTATATCTGTCCCAACACATAAACCAGGTGGGGGCTTGTCCTTTGGCCTTCAGGGTGAGGGTGCAATGAAGTGTTCTTTCATAGAGTTGTCTTCTTCTTTTCCCCATCCACTTCCCTCCCCTCAAAGTGAGACCCCACCCCTACACAAGGACAAGGGTGGCCTCATCCCTTCAACCCATGGCAGCAGCATGCTCTGTGCTACCATCCAGATCATGGAGGACAACAGTCCAGAAGAGTGGTAGTTGGAATGGGCCAGAGTGGTAGTTTTTCTGGACCAAAGCACGCAAGTGAGTGTGCTGACTGGTCCCTGAGCCGGTGTGTTTGCTGACTTTCATTGACTAGAGGAGAACTTTTGGCTCAGGGACCAACATTTTTTAGTAGTAGGTACAAGATGCTTGTTTTGAAACAAAATGCTTATTTTGACACAACCAATCAGTGTCTCTGATTGGTAGAAATCAGGAACTGAGTATAGTACGGGAAATAGTTATCATAATGTCAAACTGGGAGTTCCCCCCCTAGGAGGCTCCCACTGCCACGTTGTGTCATGTGAGCTGTCTTGGAGTAATGATCTTCAGCCAGCCTTTTATTAGCAAACCTTTTTTTTATTTTTTTAGAAGTAGGCTTTTTGTTTGTGCAAATTAATTAAATTTACTAGAAAAATAATATGGCAATTTAGCAATACAATTTTCTTAATCTTTTTGTACACATGATGTTGGATGTTGCTTTAAGGGTGATTTTAGTTGAAAGAAAAACTTCAGTTTGTTTATGATTCAGGGACAGGAATACCTGACATCATGCTAAAGTTTAATTTATAAACACACACACACGTGTATGTATATGCACCTTGCAGTATTTCTATCAGTTATATTGATTAGTAGACTACACAAAAATGTTGAAATATCCTGCCTTTTCACAATTAAAATGTCTTAAATTTGCCTTGACCACAGTTACTCTTTGTCTACACACCCACTTCAGAACATTTTAAGGATGTAAATGGCAGTACAAATAGCAAGGAAGTGTGTAAAAAGATCTGCCATCAGTGAAATTACAGCAGTTTGTACCAGCTGACAATGTATTGTAGTTTTAGTTTAACAGCTTTTTAAAATGTATGGTCTTTGACATGATCCCATTCACCATTTTATACTAGTGCACCTCTGTTGGCTTTTGGGGTGATATTGCTGATTGCTGTGATATAAACATAATCATCCTCTAAATAAAGGACTTTTATGGGTATTGAGTGCCCTGATAGATCTACTTAGTCATTTTGTTTCCATGTAATTACTGTCACCAAGAAAAGCTTTCATAACTTTAATTTCAAGTTCTAGAAAATTTATCATTTTGTCATGTGGCCTCTCCTACAATTATTTTTAAAATAACTTTTGGTGATTAACTGGAGTAATCACTGTACATATTGTTTATGTTTTTGCTATTCTTTACAGTTCTGTTCTAAAGAAATCTTTTTAAAGTGTCATGGACATGCAACATAGAGAAGTGAAAAAATGAGAGTACACAAAGCAGCTAAAAGTGCACACACATGCAGAAATGAGTAGTGTTTATCTGTAATCTGCTATGTTTATACACATTTCAGGCAACCTCTCTGAAATGACAGGAAAGGGACCTGGTGGTATTTGTTGATAGCTGGTTGAATATGAGCCAGCAGTGTGCTCAGGTGGCCAAGAAGGCCAACAGCACCCTGGCTGGTATCAGAAGAACTGTGGCCAGCAGGACTAGGGATGTTATCGTTCCCCTGTACTCAGAGTACATCTAGAGTTCTGTGGCCAAATCTCTGCAAGGTCTTTGTCATGGGTGGACAAAGGAAGACCATGTTCTTCCCTCTCCAAAACGTGCTCAATTTGCTTTTCTGCTTTAAACTGTGAGAAGATATAGTTGAGTCCAACTGAGATCCTTCTATGGAGGATCCAGGCTGTGAAGGCACAGACTATAGTAGTGCTATAGTACAGTACACTTTTTTGCACCTTCATTGAGGAGCATTCACCTTTTAGAGTTCAAATCAATCTTAATCACTCCTACGTTAAGGAAGGGTATACCATCTATACAGAAGCATTTTCTAATCCATTAGAACTCCCTACAGAGCTTGGAGGAGATGATCAGTGCATTAGAAATCCTGAATCTTACCATAGTGAGGGCAAATGAGTGTGTGGCACACAGCTATTTCACAAACACACATAAATACTTTGCATTTACCACATTGAGCCATGATTTTGAAAACAGGGCTTCTGCTCTTCAGAGTATACTTGGAAAAAATGTGATGCTGGAGAGTAGGATTGTTCTGCTTTTCATGCTGTGAAGTCAGAAGGATGAGAAGGTTGAATTTAGATCCCCATACAACTATTAGTGTTAATAACATTGATGCTGCAAAGTAACAAACAATGACAGGTTCAGAAATGTCAGGGTTTACTTTTCAGAATTAAATCAAGCAAAATTTTTTTTTTTCCACTTGGGAAAAAGTATCCCTAAGACTTTAGCAACAGACATTCATACTTGACTATACCTTGAGATAAACTGGGAAGGACAATATTTTAACTTCTCTTAATAATTGCATTTCACTGTGTGACTGTTAAAAGCTTCTGTGCCTAAGCATACTGCTATCTATATGTTTTTCCTCCTTTTAGAAAGGCCTCAGAAAAATGCAAGTAAAATGACAACTGCAAATGCATTACTTTTGCTAAACATTCAAGAACCATCAACAGTGAAATTGTGAATCATCAACAGTGAAAAAACTTATCTTTCTAGATTTTTCTTCCTATGATGACTATTATATTGTAGTTAATACTGAATACCTTTACATTTTTTGCAGGCCAACCTTTACAAATCAACACCTATGGTGGCAGAGAGTCAGATGGTATGTATTGCACAGCTCTGCTATGCTGTTTATCAACAATTGCACAAGCACAAAATCCAGTCATTATTATTTGCTTGCTTAGTCCTTTGAAGGAAACTAAAGTCAATATCTTCCTACAAAGTTGTATTGCTTCCTACAGAAATTCATTGCTTTCTTCTGTACCAAACACATATCTGTTTTAAGTAAATGTAAATCCTGACATTATGCAAATGTATGGGCCAAATGACAAACCAGAGAGTCTTGCTGAGTCATGAGATGTATGACAACTATACAATCTACTGCTGTTTGTTGAACATTGTTAATACTCCACTTTTACAATTTTGTTTATATGCAACAAAGTTTTGGCATCTATATTTTTCTTACACACTGATATAAATCAAATCTGGTTTAACTTGTTGTCAGCAAGAATAAAATCATAGAATCACAGAATGATTTGGGTTGGAAGGGACCTTTAATGTCATCTGGTTCCAACACCCCTGCCATGGGCAGAGACACCTCCCACCAGAACAGGTTGCTCAAAGCCCCATCCAGCCTGGCCTTGAGCACTTCCAGGGATGGGACATCCACAGCTGTTACCCCTTGTCCTATCACTACAATCCCTAATAAAGTGTCCCTTTTCAGATTTAAATAAAGAAAAAGAGATTATACATCAGATGTTCATTTTAGCTCTGATTACGTTTCAGTCCTGTTGGAACCAAACTTTCTGAAGAAGCGAGAGAGGTCCTAGAGCCTGTCCTAGTGAAAGTGGCCACTAATGAATACTTAGGGAAAAAATGAGTTGTGAATGAGAAAATTTTCCTATTGTATTTCATTTAATGGAATTTTAGGGACTTCCTGAATCAATTTCTTCTGTTTAGTAAGCATTTACCAATGCTTCTTTCATGATCTTTTTCTAGTTACTTTTTTTTTGTTGTTGTTATATTTAGGTCTCTACAACATTTTATAGCAAAGCTTTACTTTTTAATTATGCACTGTGTGAAATAGTACTTTATTTCTTTTAAAGCTAGTGCTTGATGTCAGTTCTTGCACTGAAATAGAAAATAATTGTATTTCTTTACTTTCCAAATATTATTTATGATTTTCTAGATATTAACTTAACTACACTGTCACTTATTTTCCATACAGAAAACTCAAAATTGCTTAATCACTCTTTGAGAATTATTGATGTTGTCCATCCAGATGATCCTTGGTGATCTTTTCCATAACTTTTTCATTTTTTTCTTTAATTGGGAGACTAAAACCATAAACTGCTCTTGTCTAGCTCTGAACACTGCATTTCCTATTTACACAAAAATGTGATAAGTTTCATTGTTGTTATTTCTATTCCTTTCCTAATGACTCCTAGTAATTTATTTAGTTCTTCTTACTTGTGTTGAGCCATAAGACAATGTTTGCATAGAACTGTATACAATAAATCCAAGATATATTTTCTGAGTAGAAGGAGGTAGTTTCTGAGCTTACTAGTTTATGTGTAAATTTAGGATATAGTTTATTTTTCTCCTATGAATCAATGTTGAATTCAGTTAAGTTTCACCCGTCTTTTTATCATTTAGTCATTCAGTATTGTAAGACCTATCTGCAACTCTTTGCACTGCAATTTTGTTTTTACCTCCATGAGTGATTCAGTATTATCAGCAAACATTGTCACCTTACTAGCCACTCTTTTCTGGCTGATCTGTATTTATAATTCAAAGCCCAGCCCACGAGCCAGCTCACGTATCCAAGGAGCTCCATTTGTGACTTCTCTCCACTGTTAAATTTAAACATTCATTCCAACATACTGATTTGTATCCTCTAATTGGTCCATGGGATATATTCTCTTTTACTCCACATCAGTTTCATTTCCTAAGTGTCTGTTGCTGACAGAATCCATGGCTGAAACTCCACTAAACATTATGTTCTGCGAAGGGCCTTCATGGAGGGTACAATATGACTGATTATGGGACAGCTCTAGATTGAGAATCTTTCCTCTTGGCCCTGTGCATTTTGATAATAATGCCACAGCCATAGGATGATAGTTCTTCACTACAAAAACAGTAATGATTTTTTTTTTTAATTTTACCATTTTTCAGTGCTGTTGTAGGATGGCCAACACCTTCCTTCACAAAACTAAGTTTTAGCTTGATTCTCAGCAGGGTCAATTGCAACCCCCTACCAAAAGAAGAGTTCAAGCTTTTACTTATGGAACAATGATTTTGTCCAGCTTGCCAGGTAGCTAATAAAGCATTTCAAATTCTGGTTGCTGGCTGATATCTTCCACTCTTTTGGTTGAGTCAGACATAAACATATGACTCACTCAGCACTTGAGTGCACAATGATGTTTAGAAAATGCTTCCTTAAAAGCATTTCTACAGCGTGCTTTTGGAAGAGGTTTCCTACATAAGGAGAGTAGCTTGTCCTTGATGATTGCAGGTACCTCAGTGGGCTTTTAATTGCATGGTTACATGGTACGGAGGAGTGCTAGAAGGCCACAAGCCTGCATAATGATGACTTGGTAACAACTGTTGCATCCAATTTATATTTGTTTACTTTTGCATTGAAACCCAGGAGTCTTCCACTTTTGCAAACTCCTCTCAGAAATCTTGGAGAGGACAAATATCAAATGGAGTTTATTGCGAATCCTACAAAGAAATAGTCATGATCTTAATGTTCATAAGTTGTTGATAAGACATTTTCTCCAGTTCATACTAGAGAGGATTTTAAGTACTCCTCTCTTACTTTTGAGGAATGAGGCATGGAACCAGAACCCTGATACAATGGAAAACCTTAAGCCAGAAATGGGTTCAGAGGGTTTGATTGTTTACATCAGAGCCCCAGGCTAGGAAGATGATAGTAGCCGTGTTTTGAGTTGGGTGCTGAGTTTGGACAATTTCTGTCAAGGAGATCAGAACTGATCTCCTGACCATAAAGGATTGTTTAAAAAAACAAACAAACAAACAAACAAACAAAAACAACAAACTAATGTCACCTCATGGCTTATTTTTTGTTTTCAGTCAAATACGTTTCTTTCTATTTGATGATTTGAAAGGGCTCCAAACTGTGGTAAGGAGGGAGGTGACATAATACAAAACTAAGGGAAGCTTATTTTCTGCCTGGGCCTCACTGTTCCCAGACATTGTGTTCTTCCCTGCCTCTGTCTTCTCCCGCTCAGCCTCTAGCACTGCTCTGCATTTCTTTCCCAGGGCAGGGGCATAAGCACAAGATGTGGGGACATTCCCTGTCTCTTGCACCCTCTGTCTCCCATGGTCACCCCTCTTGCTCTATTCTTTCTGGATGCCTGCAGATTTTATTTCAAGGTTATCCATACCTCAGTTTGCATGATACACCCAGGAATATCAGCTGCCTCGTTTTAAGCTTAATTTCATAGCTCTTTTCAAAACACTTCAGTTGCATCAGCTTTACATTTTCCACTATATTTTCAGGTTCACTTCTGCTGCTGGGCTTGTGCTAATAACATTCACACCAGCACAGCAAGGAGTCACCTCTCTCTAGCTCTTCCCAGGCTGCTTTTTCTTCCAGTGGCTTGTTGTGTAGCTCTGGTGAGAAAATAGTGCTGGACTGTGGCCGGAGCAGAGAGCTGATCCAACCAAACACCCAGCTAGCAAAGAAAAAGGTTTCCATCCAGATGGCTGTGCATAAGCCCTACTGCCAGCTTAAGCGATGAGGCAGGAATATATGGCTGGGTTGCTTAATGCTGAATAAGGTCATTTTTTGTCCCACTCCCTTTGTATAAACTGAGATGTGATGTGTGTAAGCTCATTTGTCCTATGCCTAAATTGTTCTGTAGGCATCTCTTTTTTTCCCAGACATGCTGCTTAGGTGTATTGCCCTTGAAAACAGGCAGCAAGGTGTTACTAAATGTACACTGGCTAATCTCATAAATAAATCTAATAGTGACTAAAGCTTCTTCTCTGCATCTTTATATATTGCTGGGTGCTGAGGATGGGGGGCTGCAACAATGCCTATATCTCAGTCCCAGCTGGGCAAGCAGCCTTTCTGGGCTGCAACTACAGAAGAAGCTCAGCAGCAGTCCTGTTATCTACATCAGTAGTGCCAGTCCCTGTTTTCTATGAGGTAGTCATAGCAGAGAAGAATATAATTGAGTTATTTGGAAGTTTAAATTCAATTACAGAGCCTCACAGTACTTCAGTATGTACCAAATACCAGAGAGAATGCACATTTTTTCTCCTTTTCTTTGCTTACTGAATAAGTTCTATTTTAAAATTATTCCCTAGCCTCTGTTTATGCCATAATCCATCACGTCAGACTTTAAGAATTCTGTAAATCACAGATATACTAAATTGACAAGTTAATTGTCAGTTTTTTGGTTAGCTAACCTAGAATGGTTAACCAAGAATTCTTTTCTTGACTAAATAATCAGATTTGTCTGAAATGAGGTGTGTCACACATCCATACTGATTAAATTCTCTTAGCTTGTACCTTTCCAAGTGAACTCTTAAAGATACTGTGAAAATGCAGTGTACAATCACTGGTATTTTCCCCCAGAAATACTTTCCCCTGAAATATTGCTACCTGAGTGTATGTTAACATCATCACACATTACCCTTCCTTGCTTTGCAGTTACCATTTTGAAGAGCCCAGATAGGAATTTGCAGCGTGAAAGCAGGTGTGTGGCTGTGCATAAACTGTGACTTGATGAACTTATCAAGATGCAGCTGCACAACTAGCCAAAACAGCCAGCAAAAACTACAGACAATAGTTTGACAGCCCAGCATCTATTTTTGTGGCAGTGACAAACAGATGTCAGTGATGAGGTTCTGTGCATAAAAGCAACTTTTGCCATTTTTGTCCGTGGTCTGTATTTAAAGTAGGACAGGTAGTATGAAACCTGAATAATTCTGGTGATGAAATATGTTATTAATAAAATTTTTAAAAAAATCTAGTCAGTACAGACTTGTCAGTGCATACTAGTACATACTAGTACATACTAGTCAGTACAGCCTCAGTGGAATTAACTTGTATAACAAATATTCCATAAAATATAAAGTATTTTATTTTATTATTTTTTTCCATCCCTTTGTCAAGACAAAACCCGGTGTCATTCGTCCTGTGCTGGTGAAAGCGAAGAGTGCACAGCAAAAGGAGGAGCCCTATCAACCCAACCCTTTTAAAAGGTACCTTGAGGAAATCGGTGATCAAGATATTGAGCAGGTAAGTAATTCTCACTCTGAAGGATTTTGTAGTCTTAGCTGTTTTCTGCAAACATGATGGAATGGACTCAGATCCTTGTTTCATCCCGGTCTCTCATTTTTCAAGGTTAATTGTGAAGAAAATACACAGCAGATGCTTCACTGAAAGGTGCCTGGCTCCTGGAGGAATATCTCCAGGCTGGACAGGGGCATCTAGGCTTTCAACAGGGACATCTTTTTAGTGATCTAAGAAAACATAAGTTGAGGAGGGTGCCTTTTAATGATATCCATAGGGAAGGCTGAACAAAATAAAGCAGAAATTCTGTGCAAGCCTGTAAAGTAGGTGTCTGGATTGGATCTATAAGAAAGTGCTTGTTTCATTTGGGGTCTAGACCTGAATCCTCTCCAAAGTTAACTGAGGTCAGCAAGGACTGAGCAAGGTTCACTCTTTTCTCCCCAAGGGAGACTACTGAGGAGCTCCAGTGACTTCCCATATAATTCTTCAATGTGCAGGTCCCCCAGGTCTGTATTCAGGTCTCTCCACAGCTTTGGGAACTGCACATGAGCGGGCATTAAGGGGCCAGCCCATGGGTCAGCAGAAGTGTTTTCTTCTCCCACAACCTCTGCATAAAGCCATAAGATCCCTTTGCAAAAATGCATCTTGAACTTTACATACTTCTATGAGGCATTACCTCTGAGTAACCACAAATAAATGGTTCTGTTGGCCTTTTCTTCTGCACTGGTGTTTGTGTGCATTATTGTGAATTAAACCTTAACACAAATATAATTTGAATGTCTGTGTAGGAGCTTATTATTAAACTATCCAGTATGCTCTGAATTTTCTATCTGGAAAGTAGTAAAATGAAACCAATAGTCTTCTTTCCAGACACAATGTGAATAAAATACCTTACTTATTGAATTTTTCTTACTTCTATGCCTCTCCAGTCACCTTAGAGAGAGAATTTAGCAATGGCAGCCCTCTTTTTCTCATTTTGTTACTGAATTTTTTAAAGATTTTCATTTTAGTTCTTTCTAATCCTCCTCATAACTGACTTGCTGTAGGACAATCCTGACATTTCGTAGGAGTACTCCAGCATTATAAACAGGGGAAGATTAATCTGTAGCATCAGTGGGTTTCAGCAACATATATGAGTGGAATCAGAATGTTTCCTCTTCTATAAGTTTCTATAGAATGTAGAGCTTCTGTAAGATATAAAATCACACTTTTAACTACAGGTCGTGTTTGCAGCCAGAATAAGTTTTCAGTGGGAGATAAAACACTCAACATTTAAGGTTCGTTTGTAGTAATATTTGCACTTGTGGTGGCTTTGTGGTAAGAGCTCATTTGGAGTGCTGAAGATCTTTGTACATAATGCCAAAAGATTTCTAGTTACTCTTTAAATACCAAGTAATGTAAGTAGCAAGGTTTTTAATAACTGCACTATAATTAAAAAAAAACTTTTTTTTTTTAAACATTGAATCTCATCAACTTATTTTGATTCCAACCATACAAATATCTTATTTACATGTCAAGACCTAAAGGCACAAGTCCTAATATTTGCAGAGAAGGAAGTCTCCCCAGATGGGACAAGCCCCCTGACAGCTCACTGCCCTTCAGAGAGGCAAATCTGCTCCTCCAGCTCCCTCCATGCTCCTGACAGAAAGGTTTCCTTCTTCTCAAATCCCTCACTTTGACTGGTCTGTGTCCTTAGGAGCTAAATTTAGGTGGACTTGTCAGTGCCAGGTTAATGGTTGGACCTGATGATTGTAGAGGTCTTTTCCAACCTAAATAATTCTATGATTCTAAGTCATCACTGTAACATGGTAGTAAACTAACACAGCAAACAAACAAACAAACAAACAAACCAAAACAAACCAAAACAAAAACCAACCCAAACCAAAGAGTGTTTTCTCTTGGCATGGTTGGTGAAGGGGTTGAGAAATTTTTCTGACCGGTTATATGAACAAGCGAGCTAGCTTGGGAAAGTGTCCTTCCAAGCTCAGGAAGGACAAGGGAGGCTTGGGAACAAGGCCACCCCTCTTGGGAGCAGAGAGCGGTCAGCCTGGCTCAGCCATTTCATGGACCTTTACCCACTATTCACTCTTAGGGGATGGCCACAGTCTTGAACACTTTTGCTTGTTTTAAATTTTTGCTTTCCATCCACATATGTTAATAAGTCCATGAATTAATGAATGCACCTAGAAGTCACACCTCAGCTGCTTCAGTTAAATAACAATTAGAAATGTGTCATTTGGGAATAATGTGCCTGGACAGAGAAGGAGGAGAGGTCAGGGCTAGGAAATAATTTCATTCTTTTTAGGCTGTAAACCTCTTGTTCGCACTCAGAGATTTTCATGCCATTTTTGCTTATTATAAAAGCAGAAGAAAAAAAATTAAACATTTACAATTTGTCTCTGAGCTTTTGAGGTTGGCAGTGAATATTTGACTTCAGAGATGACAGGTGAGTTCACAGTGAGATTCTCATGCTGGAACTTACTGAAAGCCTTCTGATGCCAAAAGCACTGTGCCATTCATCTGGGGTGAGAGAGAAGGAGAGAGGACCAGTTCTGCTAGAGAACTTCTGGCCTAGGACATCTCAGCAGCAGGCTGCTGCAAAAACAATCAGTTCAGATCTCCCTTCATCAGGGCTGGGCACTGATTCTGCAGGCTGTAGTTTCACTGATGAAAGAATGACACAATCACCAAACTTTGTATCTTTAGACAAAGACAGATCTGGTGTTATTGCTCTACTCAGATGCTTTCTGACATTTGGAGATAATCTTGGAGACCAATCAACTTATGTCATTTTGGGAAATGGTTTTTGGACACCAGGTATCCAGGCATGGCTAACCTGACTTGAAAGCAGACCTGTAAAGTCCTAGATCTGCAACTTTTCAGAGCTATTGTACATATTTATGGAAACCAATATTATCTATATATGATATTTTGCAGATCTTGAATTGCTAAGTGTGTATGGTATAAATTACTTAAGGAATATATTACTGAAGGACTGAGGATGTGATAAATGAATAAATGTGATAAACGAATACATGTGGTTGTTCAAGTCAAAATTATTTTATATATTTATATATCATAGAATCATAGAATCATTCAGGTTGAAAAAGACCTCTAAGACCATCAAGTCCAACCTTTAGTCAAGCACTGACAAGTTCACCACTAAACCGTACTACTAAGTTTAACATCTACAGGTTTCTTGAAGACCTCCAGGAATGGTGACTCAACCACTTCCCTGGGCAGCTTGTTCCAATGCTGCACAACAAGAAATTTTTCCTAATATTCAACCTAAACCTCCCCTGGCACAACTTGAAGCCATTTCTCCTCATCTTATCACTTGTTGCTTGGGAGAAGAGCCCTAGCCCCACCTCACTACAACTTCCTTTAAGGCAATTGTAGCGTGTGATAACATCTCCCCTGAGACTCCTTTTCTCCAGGTTAAACAACCACAGTTCCCTCAGCCACTCCTTGTAAGACTTGCTCTGTAGACCCTTCACCAGCTTTGTTGCCCTTCTTTGGACATGAAGAAATATATGTAAATAAATATTAAGACATCTTTGTTGTGAAAAAATTACAACTTAGGCCTTTATTCAGATGGATTCACTAACTTAACAGAAACTGATTTTGTTTGTGTGACAAAAGGTTATACGATTCTAGAGGTGGTCTAATATAATAATAATACAATGATAGCCA
This sequence comes from Anser brachyrhynchus, assembly GCF_964034855.1. NCBI lineage: Eukaryota > Metazoa > Chordata > Aves > Anseriformes > Anatidae > Anser > Anser brachyrhynchus. Next base: position 101,030,330 of record NC_137696.1, on the reverse strand, counting down.
AATCTGGGGAAAAAACTACAGTGCTGAACATCACAGCATACAGTCATGATTTCAGCTCTTGCCTCTTAGAGCAGGTTTATGGTGCTGATGTAAGTTCCTTATGAGTGGAGAAGAATTTGGTGCCCACAGGAGAATGTTCATAAACTTTCAGCGTCTCTAAAGCTCTCCTGATGGTTTTTAGTGACAGGGCTGCTGCACTGCCTGTGAAACTGGGCTCAGTGCCAACACAACTGCTTGAAAATTGCAGTGTTTATCTCCAACCACAGGTTTGTTAGCTTATGAGGACACCCGACAATGTGCGCTTGCAGCCCAGAAAACCAACCGTATCCTGGGCTGCATCAAATGAAGTGTGGCCAGCAGGGTGAGGGAGGTGCTCTTGTAAGAATCCACCTGGAGTTCTGTGTTCAGCTCAGGGGCTCCCAGCACAAGAAGGACATGGATATATTGGAGAGAGTCCAGAGGAGGGCCACTAGGATGATCAGAGGGCTGGAGCACCTCTCCAATGAGGACAGGCTGAGGGAGTTGGGGTTGTTCAGCCTGTAGACAGTTCCCTCTATCTGCATTTTCTTTCCTTTTCATTCTAATACCGTCGTTGACACAGGTTAGATGAGGTTCCAGACAGTGTCAGATTTATTAACGTCTCTCTTGTGATTTTTCTTAGACCTCCACAGTACTCCCCCTCCCTGCCAGCCTGCCAGTGTGACACTGAGCACTAGTAGCCATGTGTGTGACATTGGGTTTGCGACAAAACGATGCAGTCAGCCATAACTACTGACCTTCAGCTTCACCTCCCTCTGTTGAACATTTTTTTTTGCATGACAGAGAATAGCTTGTTTATTTTTCACTTCATTGATAAACCTTCTCACGTGGAAAAAAAGGCATTTCTTGTTCAACAAAAATAATTTTTGCTTTAGCAGACAGCTGTTTTCATGCAGATAATCCATAGTAATATATATTTCTTTTCATTATTAATCTTCATTTCCTATTGCTCTACATATGTTGACTGATACTGTGCAAAGTGATAAAATAATACATAGTTTTACTTTGAATGAACTTTCATGTTAAAAATATTGAAATGATGTGCCATTATTTTTCGAAACCAAGAGACAAAAAGGGATTTCTATAAAGGTAAAGATCATCTGGAAAGGTTGTAGGGTAACAGTTCATGGCTAGCTCTTTTTATCTGTATTAGTTATGCTGTATATAGAATGACTGTAGTGAGCCAGTAAAAGTCCTTTTTGTTTTGTTTTAGTTCCTCATATGACCTTATATTGACTATTTTTTTCCTTTTCTTTTCTTTCTTTTTTTTTTTTTTCCTCGTAAGGAAAATATGTAACTAGTAGTGTGTGCTATTCAGTAGATATGTCAAAGTCAAACACTTGTTATAGACAGAGCTTAATATTGCTGTGGTTTCAAACTGACATAATTAAATTAGTCACATATTTAGGTGCCCTTACTGGAGGAGGTAATTTCCCTACAATGAGAAATATTTTTATCATATTTTTCCTCTTGCCTGATACATCTTAGTAATGTTTCAGGAATTTTGCAAGTAAGCTTCAATTTGTTCAAAAGAAAAAAGAAAAAATATATAAAAGAAAAAATAAAGCACTTTGGGCAACAGAAGAGCAAGATTGCACTAAAGAGTTATTAGTTATATTTGTCATGAAGCTGTGAGGCCAGTTTGCCAAACATCATCAACAGAAGTATAATGGTGATGCTGAAGAGGAGCACCAGGAAGCAAGGTCGATGCTGAGTGATGGTTTCCTGGCCACCTCCAACCACTCTCATTGCTGCCAGGCCTCTGATCCATCGTTTGCTCATGCTCACTCTTTTCTTTGGGCAATATATTAGCTTCTGCTGGAGCTAATTGTGTTGTCACAAATTTTCTGGATCCGGAGTTCAAAGGCACAATTACAGAACAGTCTGGTCAAGACTCCGCCAGCCAAATGGGTGAGACTTCAGGATGTATTGTGTCAATGACCTTGACAAAACCTAAGCATGAGACTGGTGCCAAAATCTGAGTAACCTTCCTGCATCTATCCCAAATCTTTTAAGAATCAGTTGTTTAAAATGTTTTTATCTGCTTTACATGCAAAGTGCACATAATTTTTTATTTTTATTTTTTTCAAAACCACTATTGCTGACAGCTTTCAGTAGTGAACGTCATTGTGTGAGCACCTTCTCAAGATTAACTTTTGAATGTCTGGAAAGGCTTGTTAAAAACTTGTCAAAAAGCCTGAAGTGTTCCTGTTAGTATATAGATAATACAAGTGGTCTTTTGCATCATTTGTATTTGTTTTCAGGCTGGTTTTACTTCCAATACATACTCTCAGAAAACCTCCCCAGAGCATGTCCATTGTATTTTAACACAAGATCTTTCTGGGCTTTCCTTTTCTGTCACCCTAACATTAATTAACTGCAGGAGGGCAATGTGCTGGGCCCCATTATAAGCATAACAACTTTAATGGGATATCTGCAGCAGTTTTACGTGTGTGTGTGTGTGTGTCTGTAAGTATTGGTTGTCATGGACATGCCAATAGAAGTGCTTAGCGTAGAGCCATTTTATTGACATGAAGGTACATTATCTTTCCGAGTTAATTATCAAACCATAAGAAATGTAAACAGGGTCTAAGATAAGAACTTTGCTTTCTGTCCAAAGCTTCTTTTTTTGCATCCTTTGATCTAAGTTTCTGCATCCTTTGATCTAAGTTTTTTTTGTTTTTGTTTTTTTTTTTTCCTATATAGGAGACTGTTCTCCTACATCCTCTGTATCCTACTAAACCGATCCCTCCAAATAAGTCCCCTTTGCATCCTCTGCGGGTTTCCCTTGCTGACTGTTTAAACCCTGGACCTTTTAGCCACTTGTCCTCCATCATGTGTGATGTTCATGAGAATCCTTATAGCCCTTACTGTCACAACTCTTTGTACAATAAGGTGAGCGTCAAGTGTGGTGTGACTCAAGAGTATTGCCAGCCTTTTATCCCTTTAAATCTAGGCAGAATCTAGCTGAGCCATTAGAATTCAGTGCCAGTGGGTGGTCTGGGAGATGCTTGTCAGAAGAGCCCATGTCTCCAGTCCCTGGAGACACTGGAGTCCCTGGAGTACTGCTTTTCCTTCCCTCAATGAACTTTTGCTGGGGTTTGCTTCCTCGAGACCAGCTAGGACAGAGCTCTTCCACTCTTCATTTACAATGTTTCTCTGAAGGAGAAATAATCTATGTCATTCCTCATGCTCAAGTCCTTTAACATTTACCCATACCAAAGTAATGATCTGTATTCTTGGGGACTGAGGGAAAGAAGACTAACTTGAGAGAAATATGAACTTTTTCCAGCAGCTTTTTCTATCATTCTGACAAGCAGTTGTCTCTTGCCAATGCAACAGGAATCACGCCGTTACTGACATTTCCATCTTCTCTGAAACAGCGATGAAGGAATTAGACAAAATGTCAGTAGACCAAGGTGTGTGGGTGACAGGGCTGGCTAATAAGCTTTACAAGGCCAAATACTGGGCCCTACATCTTAACTGAGGTCTTTTCAAAGAGCTGTTGGAATGAGGTCCTTATAATATCTCAAGAAAGCCCCAGTCTAGTGTTAGAAAAGCACCAGATGTGGAAGCCCAGAGAAGACATACTGTTTGGACCACTCAGATACATCCTGTCTATATCCTATTTTTCCAGCAGAGAATATGGCTGCAAACACTCAGTCCTTCATTCTGGCAGAGATAATTCCACTCTGAAATGTATGGTGCACTTCACTTGGAGTACAAGAGTTTAAAACACAGGCATTAAGTGTTGTTTCTTTAGGCTACATCAAGGTTTCCTCAGCAGGGGAACACAAGGGTTAAATCCACATGACTAGTTTCAGGCCCACTTGGAGCTGAGACAGCTACGGAGAGAAGTAGCAGCTCCACAGAAAACATGTGTTGGTCAATAGTTAGAGTCTGAAGGAAGCACCTGAAAATGTCTTTCTATCCCCATTGATTATAAACAGAATTTGGGTTAATAGACAACATAAAGAGTGTCCCATGTTATCTCCTACTGCCCTGTGGGAGTTATAGTAAAATTTACCATTTTACTCATGTATTGGGATGGACACAAAATAACAATAGTAATTAAAAAAACCATCACCCTTCCATTCTGTCTTTGAATCATCTTGGGAAAAACCACCTTTTCACATCTGCTAGGCTGGGTTTTGTTCTCTATTTTAATTTTTACTAAACTGGGCTGACATGTTTATTTAGGCAGTAATGATTTTATGATAAAATATTTTTCAATAACTGTCCTGGTTCGTTGCAGGCCATTTACATGAACAACCAAACAGTTTATGAGACTGATGAAGCCAATTTTTATAACGAAAATGGGTGTTAGCTGTTGATAATGAAAACAGTGCTAGAAACTCAGTGTTTTAGATCTATATAGGAAGGTGAATAAATCAGGGAGAAGTTGTCTGAAGACTACAAAGACTGCATTTTTTTGTTGTTAATTTCAAGTTAGTAGTTTTATCAAACAGGGATATTCTTGCTGAATAACTTATTAAATACAGAAATTTTTGCTGTTTCTGAGTTCTCATAGCACTGTGCACCCCAAACTCTTCCATTGAATGCAGAGGTCATAGGACAGCCCAGCCTGTGTATTTGCGCTCTACCTATACAGGGATTATTACAAGGCCTATTCATCTGCAAGTTTTATCTCAACTAACTTTTGTCATTCCAAGCAACCTTTGTGAGTTTTTCTAACTGATAAATGTAGGCACTCCTCTTTGATGTCAACAGGTTCTTCCTGTACAATATAAATCCAAGAGTTACATCATCTCTTTGATTTCTCCCATTCTTCATACATCATAAATTGTCTCCTTTACTTGGATCATTTTTTACTGTTAGCAGAGGTACATCAAAGAATTTTTCTGTAAGCTTCATACATCTGTAAACGGCTCTTATTTTATTTTATATTAATAAATATATTTATATATTCTTATTTTCATGTTGGACTTGGCTCTTGGCTCTCTTTAAGTCTGCAACTTTCCAGGGTTGAGCAGCATCATCCATAGCCCATAATTCACTGAGTGTTATATTCTATTAAAGAAAAGCTCAGATGATCCTTTAATTCAACTTTTTTTTTTTTTTTTTTTGTAGCAGTGGCATTTTGAATGGTTATGTTATTGGCAAGCTAATTAGGAGTTCTGTGTTTTAGATGAGGCCCTAATACTGATTTGCTGTGAGGATTCATGCAAAAAAGTTCATATATTTGGGCTTCTGATTGACTTCCAATCATCATCCCTCTTATGTAAGTGAATTAGGTTCCTAGCTTTTATCAAGAACATGTAAAATGATAATAGTTGTTGTTCTCCATGGGCATCCCTTAATTCAGCTAAAGGAGCTAGTCTTTGTTCCAGTCCTTTAAGATTTAGTGAAAACCCATGGGAACCTATAAAGTTAACCATTATTAGTGAAAAAAAACATGCTAGTAAATAGCTGCAGTAAAATGCATTGTATTTCTAAATTAATGTCACCCTCCAGGTGGGTGTGGCCCAATGGTTTAGGAAACAGAATAATCAGATTTTAATATTGGACTTGTTTAATAGAAACAGAGTTTTATTTACACAAGCAGGAAATATTCACCATTTAAAATTATTTTTAATGGTTCTGTTTTGGTCTACAGCGTTAATGTTCCTTGGTGATCAAAGGAAGTTTGATTTTGGTGTTATTCACGATTGATTTTTAACATGAGTCAATATATGTAGATAAAAAACATGCAGTGACCCTGTCTCCTGCACCACACAACAAGTCTGAGCTATTCATTAAAAAAAAAAAAAAGAAAAAAAAGTTTAGCTTGTTACAAATAGTTAAGTAATAGAAAACTTAGCACAGTAGACAAAGTATCAGCTATTGAAACTTAAACTTATTAGACCTCTTGTGTAAAAGGCATAAATATTTAAGAAATTTCTTTTTATTCTCTACTAAACCTGGACTGTTGTATCTGCAGATTTCTTAGGGTTCCCCCTCTCTAGTCATTGTCCTTTGGGTTAAGAGATAATATGAGCCATGACTTGCCATGACTTGGACTCGATGATCCTTGTGGGTCACATCCAACTCAGCATATTCTGTGATTGTATGATACTCCAGCCATCCAGTAAAAACATGCTCTGTGTCCAGATGTATATACACGTCTTATTTCTGTGTGTAAACATAATTAAAGTTTTATCTCAATGAACCGTCCAAGAGAATATTAAGAAGGAAGTTGCATTGCTAGCTATGTGTTGTATTTTGCTTCATCTTCCACTAGAGGGCAAAGTCCACTGCCATGAATTCTTTTGTTCATTTAAAATACGTTGTAAATATACTATTGACAATGGACAGGATGTGAGGGTGAGTAGACTTGATAATTTCCATCTGCACTTTCACTTTAAAATTACTGTATACAAACATTTCCTCAGATTTTTTTTTTTATTTAAACAAAACAAAGCAAAAAAAACTAAACAAAACAGCAACAACATAACAGAATGATCACCTTCTGCTACTTGTATTGGGGAAGGTAGATGTGGTGAGCTCCTATAATCAGTATCATTTCGTTTGTTGGCTCAGGGTGTAAAAAAATGGCAGCTGACTATCTGAAATGCTGTACCAAAAGGGTACGGTGCTGTTGTTCAGGCAGATTAGACCCAGCACCGAGCTGTTTTTGTTTGAAGCCCGACCAGGTGCCTGAATCTTTGTAGCTGATGGAATTACACAGATTAAGCTGAAAGATAGCTCTGACAGGATTTCTACACTCCTTGGTCTTGAAAAGTGACAGCTTTGATACAGTTGTCACTGGACATACTGTTATGATGGACTGTGGGTGACTGTGTCTTTTTCTCTTACTTAACAGACCAGTTAAAGCAAACAGGAGTCCTGCTCTGGTATCTTCTGGAATAAAATATTTATATGAGTTGATCTTTATATATTAAAAGTTCATTTTCTCTTTCATTGGAATAAAATAGCTCCGAAAGGTGGATGGGACTGCAACTCTTGTAGTGACAGAGAGCCTAAGCCATTAAGACCCATGGCTGATTTCAAAATTTGATTCCTCTGGCAGTCCCCAAGCCTTAAACTGAGGACTGTGTTGGGTGGCAGAGCTCAGCTGCTGGCACAAGTCCCTTGGTACTCCCTGGGGGTCCTGAGACGAAGTGGAGTCTCCTCCTGAGAAGGGAAATAGGCCTCTGCCACTGACATTGCCTCCCTGAGGTGGACCCCAGGGAGGGACCCCACTGCACATACATGCATGTCACTGCACATACATGCACATACATGCATGCCAAGGGATTCTGATTGTCTCTGATCTTGAGAAGTCTCACCATAATCAGATAATCTGGGCATCATCTAGGCAGAGGGGCTGCAAGAAATCAGGACAGCATGTGGCCTGATGAACATGAGCTTCCATTTTCCAGGTGTCAATTCCCATTGTTGATCCTTTGAAGGGGATCAGTCCCAGTCCCTTCTCCTGCAGGCTCTACCTGAGTCATCTACTCTGTTAAGGGAAAGGAGACATTTGTTTTTTTCTAGCCGTCAGGTCAGCTGCAGAAGATCAGAAGAACATGAAGACACTACTGCCATAAATATCTGTCAGGGCAGAGAGCATTAGATTTTGGGAAACTGGTAGTCATTTTGAAGTAGAAGGCAATGAACTGTCCTAGTGAAAAGGCAGGGATGGGGATGGGGTCTGTGGTGTGCAGTTCTCATAACTGGAGACTGCCTCTTGGTCCCTCTTGACTTGCAAACTCCCTTTTCTGTTTCTGTCATCAAGGGAAGAGAACACAATTCACGTATGTCCCTCCAAAAGTCTCCCCGTTGTTTAAATATTTAGCGGCACAGTCTTGAAAATGGGTTGGAAGGAAGGTGTTTTTGAAAGAGGTATGGGAAATGTTAAAAAATGGCCATTTTTGTACCTTATCAGACACATGAGAAGAGGTCACAGGACCAGTCTTGCAGAGGACCAGTTTTCTTTAATATACGAGTCTGGGCTCAAGTCAATTTCATTGCTTTTCCTGGGCCTAAATGGAGTTTTCTTGAAATCACTGAGTATTGTCATGTTGGAAGGGTAGCCTTCCATAATCATTTTCAGGTCTGTAGGCTCACATGTAAGCAGAATATTTAAAGGGAATCTTTTTTTTTTTTTTTTTTAATGAAATCAGTGGTGTTTACCTCACCATCCAATCTCTTACTCACTGGAGTTTGTATTTGATTAATAGTTGCATAGTGGGAATTGACATTCTGTGAATGCAGCAGCCTTTCAGGGTTGCCATGGAAAAGCACTTTTCTCCCAGACATCATCCCAGCTGCTTTTATTTCCAGAAGTGAGTTTCTTTCTCTCTTTTGAACTTTGATATGTAAATGCTGAATTTCCACATCTGTACTTGTGTTAAGTATGTTGTGGTTGATCATCCTTCCACTATCTGTGCTGAGAACAATTGCTTTAGTATAGGAGAAGAAAATCAGAAGCAAACAAGCCAGTTAATTATTGCTCTGCTACAAATTGGATGTCCTAGTTGGGAAAGTATTAATGTTTAATATTGCTGTCTCTCCTTTGTATATTCTCTTATTGCATTCCTTGGGCTTAGTGAGCCATTTTAATCATGTCATGCTTAGGTGACATTTCTATTACTTTGGACTTAGTTTGATAATGCCTGCAGAAAATGCCTCTAGAGTTCTTGCTCAGCACATCTTCAAAGAAAAGCATTTAGACTAAAGCACTTTAGCAGTATCTTAACTTGGTAATCAATTGCTTTCTTTGAAGCCATCAGATTAGCAACAGAACAGGGAGGTAATTTAAACTCAACAGGAGCCACAGCAGCATGCACTTAATGTGGAGATGTCTTAGTCTTGCACCACCTGGAAAGAGCTCTGCTACCCACTCATGCAGATACAGCTCTCCCAAAGGGAAAAAATAATAATTAATAAATAAATATATAAATAAAAGAATCAACTACTGCATGTAACGCATAAAAAAAAGCCTGTCTGTCTTTATTTCCACTAGGAGAAGCTGTTAATGGTAGAAGCCTGGTATTTCTTCAGTGTAATTCTGTTCACTTAGAAAACACACACAAAAAGCATTGTTTTCATGAACACAGTAGGATCAAACCCCAGCAGACCCTGACCATACTTCGAAATCAAAATTTGCACAGGGAACGCTGTGCCTAGAAGTGTACAGACTTCCTCTTGGAATACACAGCTGATTCTTTTTCTTTCTGCCTTTACATTTACACAGACAGCCTCTGCTGGATTAGCCGAAAGCATGCTCAAATACCAAGAAGTGCTTTATAATACTTTGTCTTCATTCCTAGAAGTTTCTACATAATTTAAAACTTGAGTTCGGACATATGTCTGGCATTCTAGGATGATTGTGTGTAGTTTTCTGCAAAGTAGATTTCAGGAAGACATTTTTAACACATACAACAATGTCAAATATAAGAGAAAGTCTGGCCCTAGCTAGCAACTACTTTCTGAGAAATCTTTATCTTAGCCTTCTGTATCTTCAGATTAATACATTTTAGGACAACAAGAAAAGGAAACAAAACAGCCCAAATAGCACATCACTCCTAATATCTGCTTCTAATGTTGGTTTGTGAAAGGAATTAATTCTATGACACATCCTGTGGTGATGGGGACAAACTTGCCATAGACTGGAGGTTGCTCCTGATGCTAAGAACGTGTCCGATGGTTGAATTTTGGACTGGATACAATTCCATATCCATAGAAATTTGAAACCAGTGAAAATGAGAATGTTAAAAATAATCTTTATAAATAGTCTGGCAAATGGGAGCTGCAACATGGGGCCATGTCTTTTCTTGTAAGATAGTAATAAAAACAAAAGACAAGAATATAAAAAGAACAGAAGTAAATTTGTGTGAAAAATATCAAACAAGATTGGATGGGTAAACAAATGATAATTATATACTTTTAATCAAAGACAGTGAAAACCAGTCAAAAGCATGTGGATTCAAACACAGACACAAAAGGAAAAACAAACAAACAAACAAAACAAACAAACACATAATAAATGGAAGCTACTCCAAAACATTCAGAGCTATGGAGAAAATTGTATTTTAGACCTCACTGAACACAGATGTTTCTAGAGAATTTCCTGCTGCTTTTTCAGATTGTAAATAACTCTTTTGAGGCATTGAGAAAAAGTAAAAACATTGAAAGCTGATGAACCTTTGGAAACTTTACATTTTAAAGGAAAAATTGGTGCAATTAGAATTCACTTAACTTTTATTGCAGGTATTGATATAATGTGTACTCTGAAATATGGCCTTAATTAACTCTACTTCCAGTTATGTTTAAAAAAAGTATAATAAAATTAGTTCTGCTGAAATTCCAAGTATGTACTTACAGCTTGGTATAAGGAAGATGGTCTTTACCTGTGTTTCAGAGATGCTATGAACTTCAAGGCATTAGTATCTTTTGTGTCTTTTTTTTTTTTTTCATTTTTGGAAAAAAATGTTTTGAACTTTGATGAAGAGGTCATATATAATAAACTGTAAGTTATAATACTTTTTTTTTTTTTTTTTCCCCATACGTAAACAGTGGCTATCATTTTCATAGTTAGGGAGAATATGATCTTAATACAAATTTTAATGTTTGTTGACAGTGTTGAAGTTGAACCTGGCCTGGGAAAGGGCAGCCCAAGGAAAACTGATGCAATTCTGGGCCTCTGTGTGTTTCCACCAGTTCCCTACCAGCTTCACTTACCTCTGAGATAAGCAATCTCCACCACTAAGACTTACAGTTCCTGTAGCCTCTAGTTATTCAGATGCAAATCTTTCCATTGCACTTTGATCTGGTGCCCTTCCAGGGCTCTGTCCTTGGAGAACCTGCCAGGGAACAGTGTCTACAGTAGTTGTCCCTGTTGTACAGATCCTTACTCCTATCAGGAAAGAGTTTGGTAGTCTTCGAGTTAAAAAAAGCAAAAATACAGTAGTGTATAGTAATGATTTGCAATTTAATCAGTATGCTCTACTGCATACCTGGCTGAAGACACAATATTAGTCTTTGTTACAATCACCATTTCTACTTTATATTTCCTTACAGAGAGATGAAAGTTGCAAAAGAATCGGTTGCTTAACTGACTGAATCTTTGAAACTGATTTTATAGTGTCATTTCAGAGGAACTACATACATCATAATTATAAATTGTCTGTTTCCATTATTTATTTTCTCTCTCTTTAGTTGAGGGTAGTTCTTGCTCTGCTGATGTGGGCATATACCATTTATTATTACTCTAGATTTCATGCACTTGTACTCAGAAAAAGTGGTTATCCAGGAAACAGTTTTATAAAAGTGTTTGCTGGTTATGCCTCTATAAATAAACATTTTTAGTCTTTGAAATGAACAGTGGATTGAGTGCACCCTCAGCAAGTTTGCCAATGACACCAAGCTGTGTGGTGCAGTCAGCACGCTGGAGGGAAGGGATGCCATCCAGAGGGACCTGGACGCCATCCAGAGGGACCTGGACAGGCTGGAGAGGTCTGTGTGAACCTCAAGAAGTTTAACAAAGCCAAATGCAAAGTCCTTCATCTGAGCCAAGGCAATTCCAAGCAAAAATACTGGCTGGGCAGAGAGAGTGGATTGGGAGCAAGCCTGACGAGAAGGATCTAGGGGTGTTGGTTGGCAAGAAGCTCAAAATAAGCTGGCAATGTGGTCTTGCAGCCCAGACAGACAACCGTATCCTGGGCTGCATCAGAAGCATGGACAGCAGGTCAAGGGAGGTGATTGTCCCACTCTACTCTGTTCTTGTGAGACCTCACTTGAACTGCTGTGTTCAGCCCTGGGGCCCCCAGCACAAGAAGGACATGGACCTATTAGAGCAAGTCCAGAGGTGGGCCACAAAGACGATCAAAGGGCTGGAGCATCTCCCCTATGAGGACAAGATGAGAGAGCTGGGGTAGTTCTGCCTGGAGAAGAGAAGGCTCTGGGGAGACCTGATAGCAGCCTTCCAGTACCTAGGAAAAAGCTGGGGAGAGACTCTTTGTCAGGAAGTGGAGTTATAGCACAAGTGGGAATGTCTTTAAACTAAAAGATGGTAAGTTTAGATTAGATATTAGGAAGAAATTCTTTACTCAGAGGGTGGTGAGGCACTGGAGCAGGTTTCCCACAGAAATTATGGATGCCCAATCCCTGGAAGTGTTCAGGGCCAGGTTGGATGGGGCTTTGAGCAACCTGGTCTGGTGGGAGGTGGCCTTCACATGGTGGGGAGGCTGGAACTAGATGGTTTTTAAGGTGCCTTCCAATCTAAACTATTCTATGATTAAAGATTTAATGGAGTATTTTGAAAGAATGGTATAAAAGTGAATGTTTTCTGGCTACTTTATTGGAAACATTCTTATTTCTTATGTATATTACCTCTTACTGATTCCAAAGAGTTTTAAACCTGTGTCTCAATTATCAAAGGTTGTAGATCCTCTAGAGAGTGACTTAGACTTGTGAAAAAGGTCTTATATTGAGAACACTTCAGAAAGCTTTATATTAGTTGAGGCAGCTGTGATTCATAGCACAATAAAAGTAAATTGACCTTTTAAAGGCAAATATGTCTTGCTGATTACTCTACAGATCTAAATGAACAAAGGTCTAACTAAGATGTTATATAACTGCCTCTTTTCTAAGTTTTGGCTGAGTCTTTACAAGGTTATTTTGGCCAGGTAGGTAATTTCTCTTTGAACTTAAATGCTGTAAATACTTGTATATTGTCAGGATATTCTAATCTCTTCAGTACAATTTTCACAGCCACAAAAACAGATATGTTTAGTTTGCTCTTTCACTGTTCTTAGAAATAATCAAGTGTCACTTCACCAGAAAACTGTGTGAGACTCAGAAAAATTAAGAATCATTAATCACTTTATAAGAAAAATGTAGAATTTTATAACTGGCCAAAGAGTCAAGAACAGAAATTATAAAAGCAATATTATCATCGTCCAACATAAACAGATGCAATTCTTCTAAATTAGAAGGAAAACAAATAGGGCTCCCTGCCAGCTGCTTTGACCTGGGGATGGAAGACTGCCAGTGACAGAACAGGATGAGGTCTCACGAAGACAACACACCAGTAAAAAGTACAGAGTCCAAATTACATTCACACTTCAGATCTTGTGGACATGGGGGCACATTCCTCTATGACTCTGAAGGATGATAGTCACACAACGCCTAGTAAGGAACAGTTAATCCTACCTTGTTCTGCCTACCTTGCATTTCTGTTACTTTTAAGCTGATTTTCTGGTACTATGTGTTTGATAGCTCATCTTTGCAGAGAAATGACCTTCATATTCTGAGGATCTTTTTCCTATGCTTAAGTCTGTATGTTGTACTGTGATCCAGGTACAAGGCTGAGTTTAATCAGTTAGGCTATATGTCCTGTTAAGTGTCCTCTGAACACCCTAGGTTAACCACCATGCAGAGAGAAAAAGAAACAGGTGCCAATGCCCTGCTTTAGCACTTGCCCAGACACCTGAAATAACCAAGTATAGTGCCCGTCGCAGCTTGTAGAAGTTCAAACTTCTCTCACTTTCTTCCAAAAGAATCAAATACTTACACATGGAGCTGCAGAAAGCAAGTGCACTGAGACACCATTTTCTATCCTGCTTGGGGGACTCTAGTAATGTGCACTCAAGAACACAAAAATCATAAAGAAAAATCAGAGAGGAAGGGATAAGACTTGCGGCCTCTTGGCTAAACTGTGGAGAAAAAGCATGGGGCCTGTTCCACAGAAGGCTGACATGTTTCAAATTACATTGACACGTTATGGAAATAAGACAGGAATAGGCTTTCAGGTTGTTAGGATGAACTCACCCAGGCCAAAGCACTCATCTCCTTCACATCTGGCAGAGATAGAGCTATATGATTACAGGGAAGAACCCAACATCCTCCTTTTAGGGACCTGCAAGACTAAGTGTTATTTCAGCAGAAGGGATGTAGTACTTTTTGATGTTCTCCATAGTCACTCAAGTACTACTGAAAGTCTTTATAAATCTAGGTAGTTGTGACTTTGTAGACCCCATGTCATGGCAAAACTAGGCCTTCAGACCTCTGACTAGTATGCAGTCTTCTACAATTATTCTTCAAGGTTTTTACGAGAGAAATCTTGTGAAAACAGACTTTAGAAAATTGTATGTTATTCATTTTCTTGCTACGTCTTAACTTCTGCATTAACTTTTCTTCCCATCATTAATCAGTGAAGTCCTTGAAATCCTCTCACTTCTTTTCTTTCAATTAAATCTCTACAAAGTATTCAATATTAACAGTGTCTGTCCAGAAAACATAGATAACTTTCTGTCTTCATGGGGACTGTTATTTGCATTCACTATGCTATCAAAGTAAAACAAACAAAGATACATTTTGGAGGAAAAAAAAAAAAAAAGATTATTTGTCAGGCCTAAGGAGGGACTCGACACCTCATTCTTAAGGAACAAAGTAAGGCAGAATCAGTAGGAATTTCAGGTAAGCACAGTAGGCAATGAATACCAGCAAGAAAGACTAGGACTAGATAATACAATAAAAGTGCATTTTTCATTGATTGGCTGCATGAGCAATTTGAGAAAAAGAGTTGCTGAGTTCACTACCTGACTAGGTAGGTTTCCTTACCCTAGTAGTGGAAGTCCTTCTCAGAGGGCTTAGCTGCACATCAGAAAATAAACAGAACATGATCAATACCTCCTGTGTTCTTTTAGTGATTCTTAATTATTTTCTGGAATACAGAAATGCCATATTCTGGTGAGACAATAAGTAATTCAACACAGGGTTCATTTAATGAAATAAGTTTGCTAATACACTGGAGGTGTTGCTAGAAATTTGTCCCTGTATATTATCAAGAATTGTCTAACCTCAGTAGCTGCAGGGTTTGGAAATGGGACTTCTGTCTCCTATGTGAGCTGTTAAACACCTCCTGTATTTGTTGTAAAGAGCTGTGCTGCAGCAGTGGGGTGGTGCAAGGTCTGTGGGCTGCCTTGGTCGTTGTGCCAAATGAAATCAAGAGTCAGGTCTGTGGCGGAGGGAGGGATGTTGCTGCTGACATCTAGTTCCCTTACCCCTTCCTTAACTTTCCTTTGTCTAAAATTACTTCCTTGCCTAAATTTATTGAATAAATACATTAAATAATTGTATTGCCTAAAGTTATTAATTTGCCTTTCCATTTTGAGGAAGGAAAAAAGAAGAGAAAAATGTTAAATGACTAAAAATTGCTGCTGTTGTTGTAAGACTTGGCTCTTGATTCCCTGAAAATGAAGCAGGGCAAATTTTCAAAAGTAGAGCGCAATACAGAACAAATCCATAATGTAATTATAAACAGTACGTGCCACTTCAATGTCACACTTTTTTTTTATAGGGTTAGATTGGCAGATCAGCTTTACACCTTAAGAGTTAATTTTCTAGGGCAAGACCAGTATTTTCTTAAGCAACACATCATTTGCTAATGTATTATTTGTTCTAAATACCAAAACAAAGTAGTGCTTTTGACACATTGAACTTTGAAGGCTTCTTCCAACCTTATCTTTCTACAATTCTAAAATACCAAAGCTCCAATATTTTCCATGACCTTTGCTCTAAAGAGGATGCTGAATCTGAAAACTTCACAAACTTGTGGTCTTAATATTGCCTATATATGTTCTGTCTTATCCTGTATTCTGTTCAAATCTTATTGAAATATGTATGGCTCTTCATTTGAATATCATCCATCAAACTCAATTACTCAGATGCAAATCCTATAGTACTCAAAACACACTGGAAAATTATAAAGTCCTTTCTGCACAAACTAATTACTGTGATATAGTTCTTTATTTATTTATTTATTTATTTATTTTTAATTAACTGTTTGCATGATTTATGTATCTGAAATGTAAGATTAAGGAGAGGTCCTTTAGAGGTGATTTAAGAAGACTTATTCAAAGTGATAGAAATATGACCAGTTTTAACTAACTTTATGTGCATTATCTCATACTGAATGCATTGTAAGGCAGATGCCCTTGCTGTGATTTTGACTTGAGATGACTCTTTCAAACTGGAAAGTGATTTATCTTTCCCCACCCTTTTAATTATGGGAATATGATATAACAGAGAACATACCTTGAAATAGACAGGATCAGTAAACATACAGATACTGTTGAACACAAGGAACTCATTACATTGCTGTCCTTTGCATGACTGAGTGTACTGTCTTTCATTGTTAAAATGGTGTGACATTTTATACAGAATTTGAACTGATAACTGATTTTCTTTTCCTGTTTTTAACCTCATGCTCCCTCCAACCCGTGACATCTTGGCTTGGCAGCCCAGTCATCCCATAGTGCCTATTCCAGAAAATGAAACACTCAGCTCTAAAGAGGTAATCAGTTGACATTTAATGGGTTTATGCATTTGAATGCTAGCTTAATCTTTTATTTATGTAACATATGTATGAGTTGATGAGCAAAAATGTGCTGAGCTCACAAACCTGCTCTTGTCCGGTGCATGAGCTAGATAAACATTAATTATTCTTAATGATTAAAAAGAAAGGAAAGAAAAAGAAAAAAAACCACCAAAAAACAGAGTTGTTTTGGAGGCTGTGCTGTTTCTGTGAATTTGAGGTAACACTAACATTTACATTTCAGGTTTCTGGTATGTCCTGTTGGGATGATATCAAGTGGGATTTGTTAAATTATGCAGTAAGCCCCATTTAAATCATACATCCCCCAATTTCTGGTCACTGGTATAGCTTCTGTTTTAAACACCAGATGCAAGAACTGCCAGAATCTCTTAGGACAATTAGTTGTTGAGAATTTTGTAAAGGACTGTCAAGAAATCTTCAGACAGCATGCAAAGAGGTAGTTTGCCCAACATCAAAATTCGGTGCCAGTTTTATTTGACTTTGAAGGAGCACACAAATCTTCCTGAAATCTATATTCAGTGGCTGATTCCTTACTACTTTCACATCTCTACTTTCTAGGACCACAGTGGTTATCACCATAGATAATTCACTCAAAGAAATCTGAAGTGAAAATCTGATCTGCTACACATTCTTACTTTTCTCTTGAGACAGAGCATATAAAAATTAAAAAGGTTCTGCTGGAACAAACAATGAGTTTATTTATTTATTTATTTTTTTCCTAACAGGATCATGAACATGAATATGAATTATTGTCTCAATATTGAAATCAACACATATAATTTAATTAACTATCATATTCTTTACTGCAGGCTTTAGAATATAATGAACATCCTTAATTAAAAGTCATTTTCTACATTATTTTAGAAATTTATGTAAAAATGCATCACTTACTATGAATAAGAGCAGTATGAGTACAGCTATGACACAGGAATGAATTTTTACTACTGAGACTGGGTACATTCTCACAATTAAATCACAAGTTTTTAGATGGGCTTAACAACATAGACAAGAATAATTGCATTTTTGTTAACACATTATTTTTCTTATTTTAAAATTAGATTCTAGTCTTGCTAAAAGCAGCAAAATGAGCATTTAAATAAATTAAATGGATGTTTGCCAATAATTGTTACCAAATGTGTGACTTTCGAGTAGTTTTGCAAAATATTGATGGAGTTTGAGTGCAAGACCTTCACATGTTGGAGGCAGAAGTTTTGCCTGACTTCTGATTTTGTTGACAGAGCCTGTCAATATATCCTTACAGTTAATCTTGGTTTCTGCTGTTAAAAAGTAGAAAAAGAAAAGAAAAAGAAAAAGAAAAAGAAAAAGAAAAAGAAAAAGAAAAAGAAAAAGAAAAAGAAAAAGAAAAAGAAAAAGAAAAAGAAAAAGAAAAAGAAAAAGAAAAAGAAAAAGAAAAAGAAAAAGAAAAAGAAAAAGAGAAAGAAAAAGAAAAAGAAAAGAAAAAGAAAAAGAAAAAGAAAAAGAAAAAGAAAAAAAGAAAAAGAAAAAGAAAAAGAAAAAGAAAAAGAAAAAGAAAAAGAAAAAGAAAAAGAAAAAGAAAAAGAAAAAGAAAAAGAAAAAGAAAAAGAAAAAGAAAAAGAAAAAGAAAAAGAAAAAGAAAAAGAAAAAGAAAAAGAAAAAGAAAAAGAAAAAAAAGAAAAAGAAAAAGAAAAAGAAAAAGAAAAAGAAAAAGAAAAAAAAGAAAAAGAAAAAGAAAAAGAAAAAGAAAAAGAAAAAAAGAAAAAGAAAAAGAAAAAGAAAAAGAAAAAGAAAAAGAAAAAAAAGAAAAAGAAAAAGAAAAAGAAAAAGAAAAAGAAAAAGAAAAAGAAAAAGAAAAAGAAAAAGAAAAAGAAAAAGAAAAAGAAAAAGAAAAAGAAAAAGAAAAAGAAAAAGAAAAAGAAAAAGAAAAAAAGAAAAGAAAAAGAAAAAGAGAAAAGAAAAAGAAAAAAAAAAGAAAAGAAAAAGAAAAAGAAAAAAGGTAGACAGCTCACCTGTTGGGTTGATCAACAGGCTGCTGTTCAACACCAGGAGAATATGAGACATGAACATAGCCTTTTATTCTCATGTGCATCCCCAGCCTCTCTGGTCAGGGATCCAGGGACTTACAGTTACTTCATCTTTTTCTTTGTCAGTTTGTTTGAATCTTCACTGCAGCTTTCCAGATGCCTCCCTTTCTCCTTGCCCTTCCTACTTGTTTCTACACCACCAATTCCCCTTACTCTGCCTCCCAGGAGCCACTCCTTGGTTCTCTCAAATACAGTTGCTATGGTTTATATTGTGGATCTTTCCAAAGTAAGCCCCAAGATGCCTTCGCAAAATAAAGTTAGACAATTAACACCTTGCTGAGCTTCTCGGATTTTTTTTTTTTATTTTCTTCTGTGAAGCTTCTGAAAGGAACCTATCTTAACTCTAGTAACAGTTTGTGCTGAATTTACTCTTTATAATCTTACATAACCCACAAGGCTCCACCTAATTTAAAATGTCCTTTATTATCAGTGAAATCCTGTTTGGATGCTGAACTGGTTAGGAATAGTTCTGTCATGTGATAAGGCCAATGTTACTCTTACTGCTGCAATAAAAACTTTATATTTCTCTGTCTCTGCCCTCACTAACCATTTCTTCTTTATCTAAAATTACTTGTAAGCTCAACTTCTTAACTTCTTCCCATTTGGTGTTCCTCACTCAGAGCTAAAAACTGTGAGAGAAAGTCAGTGCAATTTATGCAATTCCAGAAAAAGAATGGGTGGTCAAAGGCTCGGTGAAACATAAGCATTTCCTTGGCTCCTTGAAAGGAGTGAGAGAAGGGAAAAGGGAAGATGTTGCTACCGTGTACTTAATAATTCATATTGTTTTCCTCAAAGTGAAGTATTCACTGGAAAAAAAAAAAAAGTTGTTACTTTTGTGTTTAGAAGAACAGCATTCTATTCCTCATGCAGCTTCAGCTTCTTTCTGTAACATGAAGCAAATCAGATCTTCTACTTTCTTGTGAAAGCAGGAGAACAAATAACGGATTTTCCTCCCCGTGAAATCCTTCTCTACAACCAGCACTTTTTAGTTGGAGGAGATCTGAAGGATACACCTGTAAAACCTAACCAAGAGATAGACAGTAATTTCCAATACTTATGGTCTTCCTTTAACCTAGTGTTTGCCCATATTATGGTGTGTGACTGACATAAAAATTACTTTCAGAACTGTACGGTCAGAATATTTAGAGAGAACATAGGGCATATGTCCCTGCAGAGTTATAAAAAGCCATTGCATACAGGTGCTAAATGTACATACTCATTCCCCTCATTCATATACAATTTGCAAAATCCCAAATTTATAATGCAATTAATTTAGGTTCACATAATCTTTTGCTGCAGCTGTTACTATCTCTCATCTATTTGTTATTCCTAAAAAAGCTGAAATAATTATTTGAGACCTAGCATTTTGAATGTAAGGTCAGCATTCATAAAAAGACCTCATGAGAAAATGCTGATCCCATTGACATCAGAGGAGACAGTATTTCATTGAGACACTTTTGTGCAGATTCCTCCCACCTCCCTTCCTTCCTTCCTTCCTTTCTTTCTTTCTTTTTCTCTTTTTCTCTTTCTTTTTCTTTCTTTCTTTTTCTCTTTTTCTTTCCTTCTTTCTTTCTTTTTCTCTTTTTCTCTTTCTTTCTTTTTCTTTTTTTCTTTCTTTCTTTCTTTCTTTCTTTCTTTCTTTCTTTCTTTCTTTCTTTCTTTCTTTTTCTTTCTTTCTTTCTTTTTCTTTTTCTTTCTTTCTTTTTCTTTCTCTTTTTCTCTTTCTTTCTTTCTTTCTTTTTCTCTTTCTTTCTTTTTCTCTTTTTCTCTTTCTTTCTTTCTTTTTCTTTCTCTTTCTTTCTCTCTCTCCCTCTCTTTCTCTTTGTCTTTCTCTCTCTCTCTCTTTCTCTTTGTCTTTCTCTCTCTCTCTCTCTTTCTCTCTTTCTCTCTTTCTGTCTTTCTCTCTCTTTCTCTCTTTCTTTCTCTCTCTCTCTCTTCCTTCCTTCCTTCCCTCCCTCCCTCCTTTCTTTCTTTCTTTCTGTCTCTCTGTCTCTTTGTCTCTCTGTCTCTCTCTTTCTTTCTGTCTCTCCCCCTCTCTCTCTCTCTCTTTCTCTCTCTTTCTTTTTCTTTCTTTCTTTCTTTCTTTCTTTCTTTCTTTCTTTCTTTCTTTCTTTCTTTCTTTCTTTCTTTCTTTCTTTCTTTCTTTTCTTCCTTCCTTCCTTCCTTTCTTCCTTTCTCATTTTTTTTTCTTAATAAGGGAAACAATCTGTTTTGCTCTGCTTTAATCAAATTTAATACCAAAAGTTCTTGAAATTATGAATTCTATGAAAATGTCAATAAGGCCCAAAGTTCTGTTATACATTGCTCTTTATCTTTATTTACTTAAGGAATGTTTCTGGTCAGAGGTCAACATTACTATTAATCATTAAAAGATTCTACATATAAGAAGAAAATGCACCCATTACATGGTAGAATCCTTGTACTAAAGAATTTATGTAAGGGTTTTTATGTTACACCAAAGATCCAACCCATTCGTAACACTGCTGATGTGCAGAGTTTATAAACTATCCAAGGAATTAGAGTGTATTAGGTTATTCATAAACAATGCATATACAGAGACTAGGCATAGAGATTATAAGCAGCATAAGGCAGCAAATAAAGGAAAGGGCACCAGTAATACATATAAAAAAAGCTCGCAGATGTTGAAAATTAGAAAATCTTTTGATGTCACTTTCCTCCAAAATAACCGTTCCGACTTGACCTGTAATATTCCAAAATATTTTGAAACAAAATGAACAAGACCTCTCTGAATCAATAGTCTCAGTGTCCTTAGTTTATTTTGTCCAAACCAAGGACCATAGCACTAGACTGTCTCCATATCATCATAACATTTCATTTAACTTTATAGTTTCATTTATTTGAAAATATAATGATATTGCAAAGGAACATTACAAGTAAGAACATCTACTGCTTTTACTAAGGGAATAAGAATTTCAAATGTTAGCTGGGATAAATTCTTTAATCTCATAACGGATGGGCTACTAATGAGGAACAGTAAGCTACAGTCTTCTGATACCTACAAATAGAAAGGCAGGTCCAAATGACATAAGTTTTTAAATTTTGAAAAAAAAAATCAGCAGAGATCATTTATATTTAGTTTATACTTTATAATGCTTTAAGCTTTATAAATTTTAATACTTTATACTCACAATGGGAAATTTATATTTGCAACAGGTATTTGGGCAATACTTTTTGACAGCTTCAATGATATCTCCTTGCTTTAAGTAAAAAGTTTCAGTTATAGCCTATGGACATGAAAGGGCATATTAGATCACCAAGCATTAACAAGGGAAAATGTTTTCTGAATTTATGAGGTATTATTTCTAATGTGATCTCTATAAAAAGAATTACAGTAAGTGTATTACTTACATGCTGAATTTACATTAAAAAGTCTAAAAGGGTACTAATGCACAGGCTATTTAAAATGATATGGAGAAAATATGAAATGTCAGCATGTCACTTAAACTGCCATTTTAATCTAATTCTATCTGGCTTTAAGAAAAATCTGTTGTATTTAGTCTCCTTTAAATAATAGCAGGAATAATGTACAGTAATTTCAGTGGAAAAGAAATTGCTCTGAATATGTAGTCAGAACACATGTATAGTTTGACGAGGATTTTTTATTATGCAAATACTTATGTAATTCATGAATAATTAGAATCATAGAACCACAGAAAAATCAGCTACAGTGTTTCACCACTCATGATGAAAATATTTTTCCTTATGGGCAGTTAAAATTTCCCCACTGGTTTCCTCTTATCCTTTCACTATAAAAACCTGCATTCTCTCTAAATCCTCTCTAAGTAGCTGGAGAGGGAGAACAGATAACCCTTCACTTACTCTTCAAGTTAAACAAGCCCTGTAGCTTCCCCTCGTGTGTCATATGGCATTGGAACGGGTTGCCCAAGGAGGTGGTGGAGTCACCGTCCTTGCGGGTATTTAAGGGAAGTTTTGACATGGACCTTAGGGACATGGTTTCGTGAGTGATACTGGTGGCAGGGGGGATGGTTGGACTAGATGATCTTGGAGGTCTTTTCTAACCTTAATGATTCTATGATATGCCTTTCCCAGAAATCAGGAAACTCCCCAAACCATCTTGATTGCTCTCCATTGGGCTTTTTCTGGTTGGTTGATGTCTCTTTTCTATTCTATCCAAAAAATGGAAGCTATGTTCCAGATGCAGCCTCACTAGTGCCTGTCAGAGAATAATGACTTCCCTCACAACCTATGAGGAATGGCATATGGCTATGCTCTAATTAATGCAGCCTGATATAAGGTTAGCCTTCATCACCACACAGGTGTACAGATCCTCCTTCAGTTTGGTGTCAGCCAGCCCTGAGGTCTCTGTGTGACTGCACAGCTGGTCAGTCCCTGGCCTACCTTTGTATTGGATTGTTCACTCACCCAGCCTAGATGTAAGACTTTGCATTTGCCTTTGTTCGCAAAGCTCCTGCTGGGCCATTCCTCCAGCCCAGCAAAGTGCTCCAGAATAGGAGCCATACCCTCAGCTTAGCAGTCTGTGTCTGCTCTCCAAGTTAGGACCATCGACAGACATCAGGGGCTTGCATGCTCATCCACCACACAAGTCCCTTCTGGAGTTGTCAGATAGCATTGACCTAAGCCACCCATGACACCTGGAACAGTGACTTTGAATAGTTAACTACTACATTTTCTGGTGGTCCCACCAGTTATTTATCCATTATAAACAAATACTGACCTCTGTAGTACACCCTCCTCCTCACTGGGTACAAGGCTTCTATTGAAGAGTGTGGAAAGCCTTTCTAAGGTAGAAGAAAACAATATCAGTGCCATGTGACCACAAGGTTGGCCACATGCCGTGTCTTCCTGGGCTATGGTCATACAAGGAATTGGAAGCCCAACATGTGCATTTAGCCAAGGTAATGCTTTGCCTTTTGAAATTTGCTATGTGCATATTTGCTTCCTTAAACATGCCAATGCATGAAAAACATCCTAAGCCCTATAAGCATAGTTATAAATTAACAGTGCAGGAAAACAAAAGATGTTGTATGAAGTTGTCTGTCCACCAGCAAAACAATTGTAGTCCTGTACCTGATTATTTTATGGCAGTTTTTATGCTCCTCTCGACTTTGTTTTCACTTCTTCTTTCTTTTGTTCTTCTTAATACAGGTCACCAATGAAAGAGGTTCTATTTAGCTACAGTGGTGAGTATTACTATTTTTATGACTTGTCTACAGTCACAGTTAGAATATGTAACTACAGATTTAGTGTCATTTTAATAAATTGTTGTGTATGGGTTTGCTTTGAAAAGATGGTAGGATGCTTTAGCAACACAGTGTTTGGATAATAAGCAGGCTATTTTTGGTGAGTGATTTTCTATTAATAATTACTAATGCTGAATAATTCCACTTCTTAGCTTAAAGTCAAAATTTAATTAATTGTAAGTGGGATGCAATCAAACAGCTGGAAAGAACTGAGGTATGGCCTAGGATTGGATTGTGTGGTAATATCATTGAAATAAGTTGAGTATTATTTTATACTTGAGTGCATAACCACATAGTACCATTAAAATGAATAGTGTGCTATAATTAAACAATACCATATTGAAAATAATATGCTATACTTGACACAATATAGTACTCAACTTGGAAGGTCAGCAAATAGGTAATATAGAAAAGGCTAAAGTGTTCAATACCTTTTCCAGTTTCACTCTTCACAAAAAGAGGCTAATTATGACTAAAAATTTGATTCAGTTAATATTAAGAATTTTGTAGTAGGAACATAGAATAGGAAAAGAACGTTTTAAGGAATCCTGAGGTGAAATGGGTGTATTCGGGATGGCACAGCCCAATGAAACCCCCTTAAACATTTAACCAAAGCTATTTCTCAAACTAGCAATTAGCAAAATGAGCAAATACCCAGAAAACTGGGGAAAGGCAAAGACAATGTCATATCTAACAAAGAAGGAAATGAAAGTCTAAAGACTTATAGAAAAGCCAGTCCTAATATTATTTCCAAGATACTGGAAAAAAGTATTAAGCAATCCATTTGTAGGCACCTAGAGAATAGCAAGCAGATAAGAGAACTTGCACAGGGACACATCAGAAACAAATCCTATCAAGTTGACCTCATTTCCTTCTTTGACAGCAAAACATATATAGGGGATGTGGTTGACACAGTGCATCTTCAACACAGTCGAACATGACATTCAGAAGCAAGCAAAGCAGAAATGGGCTAAATTAAATTCTCATAAGGTAGATGTGCAACTGATTGGAAAGCTGGACTTTGAGAACAACCATTTGCTGCTAAAATGGGAGAACATCTCACAGAGACTTCCATAATGCCATCTTCAAGTTCTAGCACTATAAAATATTAACTACTTGGTTACTTGAATGGACAGTACATTTACTAGATTTGCAGATAATCCTCATCTGGGAAGATTTGCAAGCAGTTTGGAAGACAGGATTAAAATCCAAAAACATACTTATATTAGAGGGATGGCTGGAAATCAAATTATAAAATTCATTAAAGACAATTACAAGGAACAATGCAAAGCACAGACAGAAATTGAATGACAATAATAAGGCAGGAGAGAACCTGAGAATTACAGGGGACCACAAAGTGAATCTGAGTTGGAGAGGCAATGTTCTTATGAAAAATGTCATTCAAGGGAAATACTGAAAGGAGTGTTTATAGTATAATGGAGGTAATTACTCATTTCTGTTCAGTGTTAGTGAAGAATCAGTTGCAGTATTGTGTTCTGTCCTGAGCAATTTTAGAAAGGGAGACTGGAGGTGTAGAAAACAAATGGGAGATTTAGAAAAGATTTAAAGGTTTCAGTTTCTTCACACAGAAGAAAAGAAATAAAGACAGAGATGAGGCACAACAGGTTATATCTCTTTATAATGTGTTATAAAAGGATATTAGTCACTTCTCTATCCTCCCTGAGAGTAGGAGGAAAAGAAATGGGCCTTAAGTTTCAGAAAGAGGGATTTAATTTAGAATTAGGGTTGTTGCAGCTACATGGGAATTTAAGCACTTAAACAGTTTTTCTCAGGTTGCTGCAAAGGCAGGCAAGAGAAGTGGCTGAATATTTCTTCATGTCTTTTTTTTTTTTTTTTCCTGTGAAAATATGAGTTACATTTATCAGTCAGACCATCAGGTTATATAAAGAAGGAAAACCAAGTGAGCTTGGTGCATGCTACTTATACAGTTTACAAATCTTTATTTTTTGCTACATGTATTCATGTGAAAACTCTTCTTTTGCAGCCCCAAATTAGGATCAAGAGCTAAAACCGTATTTTCAGACCTGTTCCTATACTGAGGAGGAGTCCATGACACTAATGTTATTTAAAGCACCATTTTTTAAAAATTTGCTTCCAGTATGCTAATAGTAAAGCAGCAATAACAATAAAATATTCTTTCATGAGATAATCTTATGTATTAGCATAATTAACCCCAGAGATACACACATGAATGTGCCATATTTATGTACCACTTCTTGAAGTGCTTGCCAGTTTAAGAGAGGCCTAAAGTAACACAGCATATTTTATTTAGGAATAATACAAATGTTGAAATTGAATAAAGCTGTATTTTTGTTGCAAAGTGTTTGTTGTGATTCTTATCTTCACTTCTGTAAATCTGGCTCTGCATAGTTCAAATAGCTGAGACTGGATGTCAGCATCATTGGGAAAGGAATGTTCCCACGCTCTTAGCCTTGGTCACGTTCTGCCATCATGCAGAGGCTTTGTGAAATGCTCAAGGAATTTTTCACTTTTGTGTCAGCACCTAAAGCAATCAGCAAACACAGTGGTTCTTCCCTGTCATGAAGTGTTCATAGCCCTGTGACATCTGGTGAAGGCAGACAGAGCTGATAACTCTGTGCTAGCAAACATGGAAGAACCACTGCCTTCCTCTCTACTTTGCATTGTTCTTTTTGACCCTGAGCTGTTTCCACAGACTGAGTGTTCCCCAAGCTTGCATCTTAAACAATTTTTTTTTTTTCCAAAATGCATTGTAAAAGTTTAAGGATGCTGTTCATCTATGTTTGCATGAGTCACTGGCTTCTCCCCGCTCCCTCGATCCTTTGAACTTATAAATCACCCCACAGGTATGTGCACATCAGGGACCTTTGCAAAGCAACCTAGTGTGCGGGAGCAATTCGCCTCCTGACACGCTGCTACAACTTGAGGTTAAGATTAATAATTGTAATGAGATGTGCTGCTGCTTTTATTAAAATTAATGTGATGAACTAATTTATAAAGTCCTCAATTAAAATATTAAAATTAAAATCAAATTAAATGGAATAGTCTTAAGGCCTTGTACTACTGGGCCTGGAATTAAGCTGTTTAACTGTGGAACTGTAAAAATGAAAGAGAAGTTCAACCATCTATGAGTCTCTTTATATAGTTTAAAATATACATTTTCCCTTGATACTGTAGCACACACATCCTTCACAATATAATTAAATAATTGATAGACATATAAAGTTTATATATGTATTAGTTTCTTTTCTCAATGAAAAAGTAGTAGAAGTTAAGTGTGTAAAATTTGTGGACAGCACATGCATTAGCCAGATGGCAAAAAAAAATAAAAAAATTAAAAAATGTATTGTGAAAAGCATTTCACTGAGTTCAAGAGACAGTTCCTGGGGATGTAAATCAACACATACAGGTAGACAGAAGAAAAATATATTGAAAACCTTTTTAAGAAAGATGTAAATGCATACTTACAAGCACATAAATACTCTACATATGTTATAAATTGTATAAGATGTAATAGGTACACCCAACAAGTATCTATTAGTATTTCTTGTTTTCAGTCAAACACTGAACTGGGCAAAATTGAAATTTAGAACCAATGCAATCTGTGCAATTCTCCAAAGTTTTAATGAGTTTTTCTGCCCATTTTCTCAAAGCAGTTGCCTTGTTCTGAATTTCTTGCAAATCTAACTTTGTTTTCCTCCTGAATTTCATTTTTGTGAAGCCCAAATCCCATCTGGCATGTCTAACAGAGAGGGTTATTCACATGGTACTTTTTATCTTTAAATTAGCCCAGGTGACAGACCAAAGACCATGGGTGGAAGGAATACAATCGAGAGAAAGAAGTACCAAAACTGTAGGAAAGGCAAAGGAGGGATCCCTTTCTTTACCTCTTGTTTTGTGAGTTTTTCATCTGTGCATATTTTTTAAAATAAAAAATAAAAAATTAAAATTAAAAAAATAAAAAATAAAAATAGAAATTTAAAAACATTTAAAATTAAAAAACCAGCATCCCTATCTACTCAAACAGCTTCTGTCTATGAATGAAAACTGAGAGTATACTGGCAATTACAGCCTAGGAAGTCTACCCCTCAGACACTAATGGGAAAAGTATTTAGAGAAAAAATCCTTTAAGGGGAGATTATAAAGAGGAAAAGTCGACATGAAAAAATGATTGCTTTTTCAGTAGTACTATAAAATTAATGGATGCTGCTTATTCAATAAAGTAATATATTTAGTCCAACTTCTGATGCCTCTACCCTGCTTTTATTCATGTTTCTCCTTGTAAAGTACACGTTCCTGTCAGGATCCCAATGACTGCCCATGTTTAGTGAGAGCTTATATTCTCCTTTTTCCTTTATCTTTGTTCACAGGCTAACATGCAGTCTAATACACAGCATTCATCACATCCTGTGCATGCAGCTGGTATTACTGCTGTTGCTATGTGCTGCAACCCAAGCTAACCAACACCCGCCCCCCTCCAAAACAAACAAACAAACAAAAAAAACACCCAACATATTATGCTTGGCCCAAGTGGTCTGAAGTGAAATTGGGCTAGCACAAGAGGTTGTATCTGGGCAGTGACATATATAGGCTGTGAGTAGAAGGGACAGAATTCATTATTTGAGAAAATGTGGTTTGCTGCCTCAAATTAAGGGCAGCCCTTGCCCTCAGGCTTCAGCTGCCTGGGATCCAAAGCTTGGTTTGGTGTGGCACACCTCTGTGGTCTTGACTCAGTTTTAATGAGAAAATTGCTTAAATATCATAAAGTTCACCCCCTAAGGTTATGCAAAATGAGAAAAGTAAAATCACAGAGAGAAGTGTATTCTTGAAAGAGTAATAGGAACAGCTCAAGGATTCAGAAGGAAAAAATCTATGCCTTAAGTTATAAAAAACCTTTAAGAGCAGAGAATCAGAAAGTGCCAACTCAGCAACACAGAGGACTGGCCTGTTCTGGGGATCAAGAAGCATAATCCTTCCCCACCTGACTGAGGCTTGCCTGCCCAGCACAGACACCAGACATCTTACCAGGGTTGGTAAGGATATTAATAGGAGCTCATTCCTTGTAGCCATTTAGTGGGTGCATTAGCCAAGGCATAACTTCTCCATATCAATAAGCTGTATGTATCATCCTTGCAGTGTCTCTTTGTACATCATAAAACATGTCTGAACAAAAATGAGCTGGTGACTACTGTGTTAGACTGCTCTCATTTATTCAAGAAGTAGTATCTAGCCATACACAGGGCAATCTTAGGCTACTTCTGCACCAGTCAAGTGATTCACCACAAGGCAAATGGCATGGAGTATTTTACAAATTAAGGGGTGAGCCTACTCTGGGCTGGTTCCTCTAGAAGTAAACTGGTGATGCTCATATTGCAATGGTGCCAAAGTTAGTATGTATCCCAAGCACCTCTGAACCTGCTTGTAGGTAAGACACATGGACAACCTGGTCAGGCTTCTGGAATCAGTTTGGGAAAATACCTCTACATCTGCCTCTGCTTTTTCCACTAATCTGAAAGGTGATCAGAAATGGGGTTTTAGGGTGTGCAATGAGCTCATTCAAACAAATCAGAAGGAATTTTGGAAGAAAGGTTGTGGGATAATCCTGTTCTAGCTTCAAAGAGACTCCTGGCCATTTTAAACTGCCTTTATTTTGCTACTTTGCCAAGCCTTCAGTGACATGAATATATGGATTCCTGCCAAATCCGTGGTGTCTTTTTTAAGCTCAAGAGTAGACCTCAGAGGCTACTGAAACAGGTACAAGTCAGATATTTTTGTACTTAATGGTGATGACCAGAACTAGGACTAGGCCCCTAACTCAAAAACGTAGTAGAGATGGTATGCTTGGAATAGGTTCATCTTCAATGGAGAATAAGGATTATATTTAACCATTCCTAAATAGTTACAGATAAGTCAACACGTGATTTCCTGAAGTTTACAGAGAGCTACTTTTTGCTTACAGTGGAAACTATTGAAAACAAAATATTTGCTGAACCACAACAAAATGGCATGTTTGTTTGTTTGTTTGTTGAAAAAAAAATATTTGAGCATATGCCAGCAGATAGAAGAATAAGATTTTATCAAGTTTCAGCACAGTTTTGTGTGTTAAAAAACAAAGCTGTTCAGAAGCACTAGTTCCATTTTTACGTTCCTTTAAAAGGAAACTCATTCCTGTGTAAACTAGCTCACTTCTTTTCCAAACAAATCCTTTGCCTCTGGTTTATCATCAGCAAGTCTTAAAATTTAAAAGCTGAAAAACCAACTCCAACAACAAACAATGAAAACCACCTAACCAAACTAAAACCTAAACTAAATGAAGACAGAGGTCTGTAACTTAAAAGGCAGATAATATCACATGTGGAAGAAATTTTCTTTCTTTCTTGTGCTTCACCAGAGTAAGGACATAACTTTGTAAAATGATGTCCAAAGAATTGTAACCGCAAAGAAGATTTGCATTTTGCAGGTGGCAGTGCAAATCAAGAGAAACATTTTCTTGGAACCACATAGAAAGAAGGATTAAGGAAAAGGATTATCATTTTTACCAAGAAGTTCATTTGAGTTTCCATGATCATGTTCGGTTGAACTTTCCTCACCTTATATTTGATGCATTATAGCACTTGGTGACTGATTGAGATACCTAGATTTTTGCCTTAAAAAAAAACAAACAAAAAAACACTAAATCAAAGAAACACAGAACAAATCTGAAGGTTAAGATTTATGTAATATTATGTTATGTACAGTGATTGTATGTAGCTGACCTTGGCTTTTCTATTGACTTCCATACAGAAGATTGCCTGCAAAAAGAGGAAAATAAAAATCATGTGGTCTGATGCAATTTTCCCTCATCGACATTTCTTTATCTGTGAAAGGGACAGTGTGAGAGGCAGGTCCAATAAAAGCTCTGCTGGCAAGAAATTATATTAAAGACTCAAGCATTTGTATTACAATCCCATATATATAAACACACACACACATTCCCCCTTAATGACTCTACCATTCACAGCAATGCATCCAGACCAGCTGTGCTGCCAGTTGTGCTTTCAAAAGTAGCTGTCCTTTGATTCTGTGACCTTCTGCAGCACTGAACAATCCAGTAGAAATCACAAAGGGAAAGATTCCCTTCATTCTCTGCCATTAACTTCTTCAGGGTCCTCTCATTCACTACAAAATGGAAAAGGAAGAATGACATTTTTTTTTTACCTCTGCTTTTTCAGCTTTGAAGACTTAAATTGTCTTGTAACTGTTCATATTTCAAAGTATGTTATTTTTCTGCAACTTAGCCTTGTTATCTCTGCTAGCAGCTTCAAAATACTTTGCTCTTTTTTTCTGAATCTTTTAGGTTTTGTCAACTGTACCATGCATATTTAAGTCTGCAGTCAAAAAACCTGGAGAGCACGGAACAATTAATAAAGGCTGTTATGCATGTGTTTTGATATCTACTGTTTATCTTCATGGTTTTATTATTCCAGCCATTTACTTTTTAAATTGGAATGAGGACTCACTAGTTAGTATTTATTACCCTATTTACATAGATTTCCAAGTTCATTTTGAATCAAGAAATGTGAACTTAAAAAGAATATCTTTTGGGTAATATTTTATGTTGAATATCACCTGACTTTTAAAATGTGCCCACAGTAAAACAGCGCAAAATTAAGCATATAAAGGAAACCTAGATCACTGGAAACAAGATAGAAAAGGGGGGATGCAGGATATGTTTACTGCAGTGAAAGTCAATGATATATAGCCCTGCATATCAGATAGGAAAATGAAGGTGAAATGTAATCTAAGTATAATTTCCAGTCATCTGGAGAACATATTAGTTACAGGTAAATGAAGCCAGGAGGAAAGAGACACTCCTTTAACACCATGTGCTCATTCTTCACGTTTTGATTTTAGAAGCTTAAAGTATAGAACTAAGATATTGGACCGTGTATATTCTGCATAAGAAACCTTTACTACAAACTTTCTTACTCACAAAAGAATTTACCCAACATTTCATAATGATGGATACATAGCTGTGGCTTTATTTCCAGTATCTTTTTTTTTTTTATCTTGGGCAAATAAAACAGTTTATAACATGTCTGACTAATGATTAACAAATACAGAGCCTTCATAAAATATTGTAGTCTGCAGTTTTCTGTTCAGATTTGTTTCTGAATAGTAAGTGGAGGTATTGCATCTGCAGTAAATGGATATTTGCTGATAAAAGTCAAGCACAGAGAGACTTAAAAAAGGTGTCTAGAGGTGGAAGAATGTGGCTCAAAAGTAAGATCTTGCTCTTATATTGCATTGCAAGTGAAGTCTGGATGGCAAAGCAGCTTGACTCTAGAAGAAATTTGCCCCGGGGACTTTACTCTGTTGAAGATGGTGGTTCTTCAGGGTGGGACAGGCTGAAAAGGAGTCTGTATCAAGGAAAGTCCTGCAGGATACGAGGCTGCTGCACAGGAAGAAACGATGACTGCAGCTTTACCATTGCCTCCAGAGCAGCTATATGTTACTGTGACCAGTTCTGTGCCACAGGTCCTCCTGGCCCTGTGGACTGTTGTGCTGACTACTGGGATGTCTGTGACAACACTGTTGAGCCCACCAGGTCAGATGAGCCTTGGCCACCTCCAACATCAGGTAGGTATAGAGAAAAGACCCAGTTGGTATTACTGTACCACAAGAAAAATATAGTTGGAAGTAAAATTGCTGATTAATCTTTAAAGTGTGTACATCCTGAAAACGTTCCTACAGACATAGTGGACAAAGACATTGTTTATAAAGCTGAAATAAGAATTATGCTTCCTGTTATTTCTTTGCCTCTAGGGATACATTTCTAGAGTTGGCTCGATTGTATCTCTGTTGGCCAGAACCTCTGTTTCACCTGTAACTTTTCTAGAGATAACCTCATCAGTTTGAAATTAATGTGATCTCATCAATCTCAGCTTCACAGATTAACACAAGATGAACAGAAAGATCTAAATTTTGTACCCATCAGTACAAACAGATCATTCTGAAAACTGATGATTATCCTAAATGGTACTGCTCTGAGGTATTCTGTAATGGCTTAGATCCACCAGAGCTCTCCTCTGGGACACCACTTTTCTTGCAGCATCTCAGTGCAGGATTAGCTGAAGGGATGTAATTAGAACAAGGATTTCTGACTGGCATATTGTCCTTTTATAGTTTCTTGCTGCTTAGCTTGTAGTGGAAGTTCCTCCAAAACTAATCTTAGTCTATTGTCTTTAGAACTAAAGATTGAAAAAAAAAAAAAAAAAGAAAAACCACAAAAACAAACAAACAAAACCCACAAATATGTACAAGCAGCATTTACAAATGGTTTCTGTGGAGGGCAAATCTCTGCTGGTGATACAGTTTTAGAATTGTAATTTTAAGACTATAGCTTCTTGCTAGGACAAATTTATCTGAAAACGTAAAGACTACCAAACTTGCAAAAGCCTAAAATCAACAAGAATACTACCATGGCTTTTAAAAATTAACTGTTCCTATGAGATATCTCTGCTGTTTGTACTCTAGCACTCAGACCACAAGCTCTTCATGAGCCTGTGCTCTTAAGCCAGGCACACAGCCAAAATCTGATAGGTGGGAGTAACAAAAATGCCAAACGCTGCAAAACAAGCTTGATTCTCCAAAGTGTTTCTAATCCTCTGAAAGAATGTTTTATGATTTATGTAAATAAAGACATTTGTTCCATACTTATTTAGGATGCACTGTTGCATATTATTTCCAACAGATTGGGGGGTTGCTGTCATAAGCTCTGTGTAAGCCCTGAGCACTGTTTCTGCTCCAGAGCTGACAGCCTTGGGATAAGGTTTTGCAGACTGCTTAATGGAGGGGAATCACTACAAAACCTGCAGCATTTTGCCATATGGGTCCTGTGACAGGCCTACCTCTGAAAGGTAAAAATGTAACAGAAGTTTTAGGTAACGGAATAAGTGACAGGTAATATTTGTACTGTTTTTCTCAATCCAACTTTTGCATGTGTGTTCACTGTTTTGTAACTCCTGGGTTATACAAGCCTGACATAGGTGGCAATGCTATTTAATCTATTCAAGCACATTTATTCATTCTATATGTGAGCTGCTATCTTATTTAATTTATATCTCACATCAAAAGATGCTGATGTTTTTCTGGTACAGAAAGTGTTTCATTGATGGAAAGTATGTATTTTTCTAAAAATCTGTTTATTGGATATTTGTTATAGAAGTAGTTTAAAGGGTTAAAGGAGAATAACAAAGCAGGCAAAATACAGCAGGTAAAAATATCAGTCAAGAAGGAACTTTCTAGAACTGAAATGACTGTGGGACAGGGAGCAAAGAATGAAATTGGAAGGAAAAAATGAAGAAACAAAAAAGACTGAGTGTCAGAAGATTAAGCAAACTATGAAGCATTTTTAGAAATGCCATAAGTATATTGGCTAACTTTTAATAACTGAGACTGCTTCTGCCTTTGGCTAAGAATTATTTAAGAACTACCAGACCACATACACCAAAGTACATTTCACCTTGAAGATTTTGATCTTTTGGCTGCCTGTGGTTTTGCTTTCAGTGCTTTCTGAGTCATATTGCTTTAAATAAACCAATAAACTTCAGTACTTTACAAGGGATAGAACGAAATGCAATAAAACTGCACAGTGCTGTGTTTCTGCATCCCAGCGCAGTGACTTGGTGCACAACAGTAGTGAGCTATTTTGTACACCCTAAGTGTCTGTCTGCATCATGCTGAGGACTCCAGATGTAAATGTGTGGAACTGCTTTGACTTTGTCTTTATGAACCCAGCATTCAGTATGTTTCAATGGCTTTCTTGTGCCATTTCACAAGAAGCTGTATATACTCATTCCTCTTTCACCTGTCCTAGACACTGAATAGAAGTTCTGGATTTGTTGTTATTGTTCTTATGAGAATTTTTAGAGTTTTATTTATAGAATACATTTATTATTTATTCTTTTTGTTTCAATTACTCTGATGGTACAAAAAGCGTTATCTAACTCAGTACACTAAATCTCACACTGGTAGTGGTATAAAAGGGATGCCTACAGAGTTTGCTAATTGATTTTACACTACACAGTCAGGATCTGGCCTACAAGTGTGTACATCTGGACACATTTCACTTAGAAGACTACTTACAACAGAGGTGGGGCAAATGAGGTGAGAATTATAGGAACTCAGGAACATTGAACCAGGAAGGAAGTCCTGGTTTATCAAGTCCTCTTCATTCCTACCATGATCTTCACACCATACAGTCCCATGAAGTCATCAGGCTGCATCTTAAAATGAATTAATTTCCCACATATTTCTCACTATATTTCCCACTATATATTTCCCACTATATTAATATTCCAGCCTAATATACTCATGGCCAGATAAACTACCTCTGTTCTTATGCAACCAGTGTCTTTTAGCTTAGACATCTCTACTCTGACACTGATATCTTAGACAAATTTACAGACAGCACTCCTGGCCTTTCAAGTCTTAATTTGGATAGGCTAATGAAACTGTTCTTAATCTTCTATTCCTTAAGCATGTATTTTTTGAAAGCTTCTTCTATACTTGTTCAGGCTTGCATTTTTTTCTCAGGCATGGGTTGTGAAGGCTGCTAGCAGAGCTCATATGAAGCTTCATCCTGTCTCTGAGACCACTGCTTTAATACTTCCTTCCCTTGCTATATTTTAAATAACTTGCTCTATGCCTCCTTCCAGCTACTGTCTGATGTTGGCACTGGGGCACACTATGATAAACTGTGACACTTAAGTAATTTGCCTTGGATATTCTCTGAAAAATGTCTCAATTCCTAGCAGAAATTGAATTAGAGCAGACACTTTGGGCCTCAGACTGCTTGGGCGAAATCACCTATGTCTGCACTAGTTAATGTAGTCTGCTGTATGGCTAACAGGGCAAAATAGGCATTTATAATTAACTAATTGGTTCTAGTCCACTTCTGCACTTTGGTATGAAGTTCTCTCCTGTCAGTAAAGGAGGTCTACGTTGCTGAGGAGTGAATGTGTATGGACTCTACTCCTCGTTGTGAGATGGAGAATAACTTTCCTTATGCTTGAAAAGAAAAAAGCATGGTATAATGCTAATGCAAGTCAACACTTTATTCATATAAAATATGAATAAAGAGGCTAAAGGTTCTTGAAAATGGAGGAGAAAAAAAAAAAAAAGTTTGGAGTTCCTTGCTCCAACTCCTTCACTGGGGGAAGAAACATAATCCCTTTAGGATTATGACCTTTAGGATCACCAGTGTCTGTAGAGAAAGCATGACAAAAGGCTGGAAAACAGAGCCCCATATGATAACTATTCTATATTTATTATAGATTTGATTCAAAGCCCACTGCAGGCATTCTGGATCTTTCTTTTAGTCTTGGAAGTTAAGTACACTGAATAATATGTTTATGTGGAAGATCTTATAACACACGCAAGGTCTTTTCTCAGTGAATTATTATCAAAAAAAGATATATACATAGGAGGAGTGTTGTATTTAAAAATAATTGCTCTCTTTTTTTTTTTTTCAAAAATGAATTAAACTCTGCCAAGAAAAGATAACATAATACAATACCTGTTTTGAAACAGGTATTATTTTTAAAAAAATCGGTAACTCGAAAACTGAATTCTATTTTAATTACCTATCCAAAATGATCTTTATTAAAATGTATTGTTTTATTACTAGAAAATAATTTGATTTGTGTTGTTGTTTATATCTAAGATAATCACTTTTCAGTGAGTGTTTTGAATCTGTTGTTGATTTTGTTTGGTATGAATAATAATGTAAATGGGAAAAAAATAAAATTCACCAAACTACCTTCATTACTGGGAAAAAAATGGAAATAGTTGTTTTCTTTCACCTAAATAAAGTATACTGCATACAACCTATTAATTCAATCGTAACAAAATTTTTGAATTAATTCAGTTCAAGAAAATTATTTTTTTCACACATCTATATGTTATGTTGGCAGGTTGTTATAAAGATGGCCGATATTATGGAGAAGGAACAATAATTAAAGACAACTGCAATTCATGGTAATGTTTCAGAGAAGAGCAAATTGAATTTAATTTAGTATATGTCATGAAACAGGAATTACGTTAGTGAGCATCCCTAAATTCATATTAAATGTAATCAAATCACAATGGTTGGAAGAGTAATTCTGTATTAAGATGTCATAGAATTAAACTACAGCCAACATAGAAGAATAGCAAGAGGTCAATGGGTTTTCTAATCAAGACATAAAACCAAGAGTATTAAAGTCTCCTCCCCACTGGCCTAGTTCTGTCCCTGTTCAATCTGCTGACTCTGACATGAGTGGAAATGGTTTTGGCATAGACCTAGACATTGACATGAATACAGAGAAAACCAATATCATTAAAATTTTGGGGAATATTTTTATAACGTTTTGCTCTGGCACAAGAGATGAACACTTTTGTAAGGGGGAGGATATATAATTTATGTAGGAAATGGAAGAACTGTTTGAACATCCCATTCCCCACCTTGGGACATCTGCATGGAGCAGGCAGGATGCTCTGCTGCTGGCCCTGGCAGTCAGCTGCCCCAGCTCTACCTGCTTTTCCTCTCCAAAAGCTGGCTCCATACCTCCAAACCCAGGGCAGCCCAGTGGGCTCCGGTGGCATCCACCTGCCTTGAACTTGTCCCAGGGTCTTTGGAGCAAAGTATCTGCAGCCATGTAGCTCCTTTCTGGTTCTCCAGAGTTAAAGATAAACTCTTTCTCTCTCTCTCTCTCTCTTTTTCTTTTTTTTTTCTTTTTTTTTTCTTTTTTTTTTCTTTTTTTTTTTTTTCTAGTGAGGCTTGGCCTTACAAAGATGGAAGCAAATTTTTTCAAAGATGATGTTTTCCACAAGCTGTAAACCTTCCCACCTCATTCCAATTAGGATTCATTAGGTACTGAAGTGACACTAAGTAAAATTGTGTTTT
The DNA here is from genome assembly GCF_964034855.1 of Anser brachyrhynchus. Taxonomy (NCBI): domain Eukaryota; kingdom Metazoa; phylum Chordata; class Aves; order Anseriformes; family Anatidae; genus Anser; species Anser brachyrhynchus. Next base: position 100,992,713 of record NC_137696.1, on the reverse strand, counting down.
TGTAATTACTGTGACATTTATAGTTTAGGTTCCCCCCCTCCCTTCTGCTGTAAAAGTGCATATATTTCTTTTGACAATTTATTTTCTGCTCAATGATATTCTTGCCCTTTCAGCAAATGCTTCCAAAGTAACTGGAAATGTTCAAATGAAGTATGTCTTGTTCGCCCAGACTTGATTCAGAACATCAATTCTGGAAATTATGGGTGAGAATACTTTTATTTTAAGGTTTTGTTGTCATCTACTTTATTGCTTATAGTATGTAAGTGCAAATTACAAGTTATATGCTTCTCTCTGTCTTTTCCTTCCCCAGTTACATCCCATGAATATGATAGTAAAAGTGCATCTGTAAAACTTTTCTAAATCTCTGGCAGATTATAGAATTTTAAGTGGAAAGATACTGGAAGTCTCATGCTAGTAAGAGCTAATATTGTACACACCTATCTAAGACACTCTCCAAAATTCATATGATTTTATTTATTTATTTTTTTCCTCACAAAATGGTCTTTAGATCATCTTCCCTGATTCTTCACTTCAATGCTTAGGATAGATTTTTTTTTTAATTATTTTTTTTTTTTGGTGCCTACCCTCAAGAATATCATTCTACATACCAGGACTCTAAGTAGTGTTGGAAGAGGAGAGAATGGGCCAGATAAGGACCAAGACATCAGAACTTTGTGAGGTCCAGTGTTTTTCTTGTTACCAGTTCTTGTTCCCTGTAGTGCAGAAGGGCACCCTGGTATCAGAGCAGTGCCTTGGGAGCCTGCTGGTAATTTACAGACAGAGATATAGTGATTGCCTCCCTAGCAGCTGAGGTGCTAAATTCACCAATGAAACCTACACAGGTGCACAGATTTCAAGCTGTCACTCTGTACTAGAACATGTTGTACTTCATGGGAGAGATTCAAACCAATTGAGTTAGGACAGACAATTAAGTCAGGCATCTGGAGCCTGATAACCACAGAGTGCCTTAGTCCACCTGAGATATGACCCAGCTTCTTCAGGTGTCCATATTCTCCATTGATTACAGGCAGACCAAGAGTGATGAGGCTTCTCATTTAGGCAGCATGAATCTCACCTGTTTTCCTCATATACAAGCAAGAAAGAAATTAATGAAGAGAATGCTCTCTCCTGTGGCTCAGTCCTTCTCCAGTAATACATACAATTTCAGTTTGTTCAAAAAGTGTGTAAACGTAAGGTTTTTTTATGTTGTGCATATGGTTTTCAGGGTTAGTGCTAGATTCTGAGGCTAATCTACCTTCCTCAGGTAGAGTAGGGAGGGAATAATTAAAAAATGTTTCTTTTTCTGAATATTAATGTAAAACTGAGGCAGAACAGCTGGGCTTTCTGTGTGGTTCAGCAGTGTCTCACAAACACTGCTGGTGCGCCAGAGCTTGAAGTCAAAATAACCCACTATGTGAAGCTATTAGTTCTCTGTTGGCATCTGGTCTGAAGCATAATGTGAGCACAACTTCAAGACAACTGTAATTGCTTTTATTGAGCACCTTATTTTCTAGTGCTTCTCTGAAGCATTGCATGCTCATCTGCTGCAGGCTGACACAATGCTGACCTCAGATCATCACTTTTCATATCCTGCTGTGTTGCTCTAGTCTAAATTTATCTGTAGTGAAAACCCTGTACTAAAGATTGTCTCATGCACATCTAATAGAATGTCTCAAAACATAATTTGAAACATTTATTTCTGGATGTTATTTTTAGTCGTGCTCTTATAAAGAAGGAGCAAGGTATTAGTATGAGCAATATCTCAAATGTGGCTTTGTTTGCTTGTTTTCTGTCTGTGAGGAAGATGGAAAGCTGACAACTATAGTCAATTCTGGGGAATGACACTGGAAGAAGGCTTCAAAAAGCGGCTGGGCACATTACCTCCATCTCATTCTTTGCTGAATATGCAAGAAACTCCAGTAAGTATCAGGTGATTTATTTATTTTTTTAATATATTCATTATTGGAATAAATATAAGATTATGATTGAGGTATTTAACGCTAAATGCTTCCATGTTGTATATGAAACTCCCAGAAACTTCCAGAAACTCTCCTAGCCACAGAGATAGTCTGCTAGCCATAGTCATACCTATTGACATTCAGCAAGGAGGAGCAAAATAAAATGGTATCAATTGGGAAGCTGTGCACCATTATTCACATATCAGTGTTAGAGTTATAGAATGGCTTGGGTTGGAAGGGACCTTAAAGACCACCTACTTCTAATGTCCCTGCCATGGGCAGGGACACCTCCCACCAGACCAGGTTGCCCAAAGGCCCATCCAGCCTGGCCTTGAGCACCTCCAGGGATGGGGCATCCACAGCTTCTCTGGGCAGCCTGTGCCAGGGCCTCACCACCCGCTGAGTGAAGAACTTCCTCCTTATATCTCATCTAAACCTACCCTCTCTCAGTTTAAAGCTGTTACCCTTTGTCCTATCACTACACTCCCTAATAAAGTGTCCCTCTCCAGCTTCTGCTACCTTTTTGGTACTGGAAGGCTGCTATAAGGTCTCCCTGGAGCCCTCTCTTCTCTTGGTTAAATAAGCCCAGCTTCTCAGCCCTTCTTCATAGGGAAGGTTCTTGAGCCCTTTGATCATCCTTGTGGCCCTCTTCTGGACTCAGTCCAACTGCTCCATGCCCTTGTGCTGGGGGCTCCAGAGCTGAATGCCGCACTCCAGGAGGGGTCTCACAAGAGCAGAGTGTAAGGGGAACAATCACCTCCCTCGATCTGGTAGCTATGCTTCTTTCAATGCAGCCCAGAATACAGTAGGCTTTCTTTTATGTCCAGCCTATTGCATCTTTGTTATTAAGCTTCCTGTAGCTTCTTTGACAGCTGCACTACTTATGGCCTTTGTTCTGCCTGAAACATTTCTCAGGCACGTGTTGTCTAACTGCTCTCTTTTTACAAAATCTGTGAGCCACAACCCAAATATCTTTGGCCATGCCAGAAACCCTAGGAGCCTGAATGCATTCTTCTCCAGAAATCCAGCTCCATGAATTTTTCCATGTAACCCTCAGAAAGTCATAGATGTTGCTGGAAGCACATGCTTTGCACAGGAGTCTAAGAAATCTTTCTATTTACTTACAAAAGCTAAAAACATAAAATAATAATCTCTGTATGTCTTTCCCAGCTTCTGGAGAATTCTCTTTTTACAAAAAAATTATTCTGAATTGTACAGGAGCCCATCGTCTACCTATGGTTTCTCTTCAGAAGTATTAAAACTTCCTTGTTCCTACCCTAGGGGTTTCTGTCTTGGATTGTTTTGATTTAAAAATGTTTTTCTCTGAAACTTCCTGTGAAGCTCCAAAGCTCCCTGATCCTGTCCTCTTCTACAGTTTTCAAGAAGAACATCAGATCTTAAGTGTCATTATTCTGCCTCAGGAAATTTTCAATCTGCCACATTTTAATACTTCCCAGAAATGTAAGAAAACATGCTTTTATTCCCTTAAGCCAAACTTTAATCACTGTATTAGGTGATTCCATGTGAATCAGCAGTTATCAGGACCTAAATGCCCACTGTGTAAAGATGTGATAAATCATCTCTTCATAGCTGGCCCAATATCTACTGTCATTGAATGATCCAGAAAGCTCGTAGCATGGATCAGGCTCACCAGAGGTAGAGACAAATTCTTCCAATTGGCAGACCAACAGTAGTCATGGAGATAACTCCCAGGCACTTTTTAAGATATGTGTCTTCCTAGATTTTCAGATAAACTTGCTTTGGCTTTCCCTTCCATCAATAATTTTCTGTAACTGATATTTTGTGAAGCATACAAACGCATTTACAAACACGTAAGTGATAAAAAAAAAAAAAAGTGAGTTTTTATTAAAGTGTTTCCATTAAGCTTCTGCATCCAGGTGACAGCTCAGAAATGTGTAAAAATCTATAAATGATGAGAAATTCAGAAATGATGATTTTTAAATATATTTTTTTTTCAGAGGTTTTCTTCAAACTTTAATGGCTTGGCCTTCAAGTGACTTTGTTGAGTACTAATTTACCTGCAGGCCAAGGTACTACTTACTGTGGATAAAATAGGCACTATGATTATTACTGTCTTTCCCATTTTGCTAGTGTGAAAACTGTGAGTCACTTGCCCAAAGTCACATAGTTAGTCGATAAAAATGGTACAATTAGTGTTTGGGAGCTTTTGGCTCTATCTAGTGTTGATCTGATTAAAAGCTGCTGGCTTTGCTAATGGAGAAAGAAAACCATAGTTATCTATTCATTAAATACAACATTTTCTGACTTGAAATGAAAGCCATTTCTTCAGCATGCTAATGGTCTACTATCTTGAATATAAATTACAGCATTTGGTAACTAAGGGGCTGCTGTTTCCTTTTGTGTTTTAGGGATTCTTGAGAAAACCATTTTCGCGTAGAAGGAGCTCTTTACTCAATTTTGTACGACGAAAAAAAAAGATTCAAGAATGCAAAGCCCTTCTGTGTTAATCACTTTATCTACATCAGATTCTTAGTTCTTAGCAGTGTTTTGTCGTGGAGTAAAGGTTTTTTAGTTGTTTCATTGACTTGACATGTTCAGCTACAAATTTGGTTTCATAATATTACTCTGTGATAGAGCTACTTTCAATCTTAGGGAAAACACAGAATTCTTGAAGTTACTTACAAAGCTTTTAAAAATTCTGTTATTGTCTTTACAAAGCCCTGTGATGTCCACACCCCCTTCTTATTTTTTATATTAAAAATAATTTAACATTAAAAAAAAATCCCTCAGGAAAACAAACAAAAAACTATTTTTACATTTGTAAATTCAGTAACCTTTTTTTATCTGATGGGCCATCTAACATTTCTGAAGTCATAGGTGAAATCTGAGTATTCTTCTATATCTCCTTACCTTTCCATTTTGGCCAGACTGCTAGCTTCACTGCATAGAATACATATGAAGGTTTAAAAATGGTTTGCCAGTCATTTTTCTGATTGCTTTGTACTGTCTAATGGTGGTTTATGGAGCATACATTGAGAAACAATTGTCTAGACTTACCATTTATCACAGAACAGCAGTACTTCTCAATATCAGGGTAGCAATTTCTCAGACAAAAACTAATGTTTCTGGCTACAGGACAATCTTGCATTTTGAAATGACAAGGCTGAGGGTTAATAAGGGATTTGCTCTGGGATTTACAATTTGAGGCTATTAAATACTTTGGCAGTAGTTTAGGAATATATAAATTAACACATTGGCTTGGACCAAAGGTCTATTTATTTATTTATTTTTTTCAACTACCTCATTTGGACTGTAAATGGTCATTGCTCAGGCAGGCATGCTAAGCAAAATTTGCCAACTTTTATTTGTCTACTTGTTGATAGTGAGCAGGTTTATCAAATAAATGAAACGCTCTTTATCTGCAATTTTGCCAGTACGATTCATCTTCAAAGTAAATCTTGTGCTTGTGCTTGTTCATTAATAATTAACTTAATGAAAATTTAGCAAGATCTTTAACTTAGCAGTTATTTTGTGCATGACGTTTGTGGTTGCAAGTCTCATATTTCCAACAAGCTTTTGAAGGAAGCAGGCTTTCGAAAGCAATTAATGAAAATATTGAGATTAAAATCTTAGCAAGATTAAGATTACTGGTTTGTTATGTGTGAAGGTAAAACTTTCAGAAGAACATAAGTGACATACGAGATTGCAATATACTTTTAAAATGACTAATGGTATTTAGGACTCACAGCCTACATCTAAAGTGGTAAACCTCAGGCACTTCAGAGTTATTGGATCTGGGTGTAGGTACAGACTGTATCATTCTGTCTGCAAGTGCTGTATACCAGTCTAATATCAGATAAAGACCTGATGTACAAGCTTCCTTTTTTCTTTCTCACACATTTCTTCTCAACTATTGGTTTTATGTGGGAAGGAAATCCAGGTGTACAAGCTGGATGGAGATGTTGCTGTTTCCCAATACAAGCCACAAATTTATCTGTACGCAGCCAAAGTGGTAAAGTTCAGTTGCCAAAGAGTCCTGAGATAGCTTGAAAGAACTGGGCACAAATATGCAAATCATCTTAGAAAAAGGTACTTAGTCTTGTAAGTCACACAAGCAATTTAGAATAATAGTGCAGCAAGGACACACCGAATTAGAAGACTAAGGATAAGTAAACCAAAATAAAATAAAGGATTTTGATCAGGATAGAAGATTTTGTACTTCTGGGTGTGAGCCTGCAAAGAAACAACGGTAAATGTTATGTTTGGGAACAGATTATCATATTTCGTATGCTGTATATTCCTCTGGAACAGATGTTACAACCAATTGTTTGAGACAAACTGCTACTGGATGGACCAATCCTGTAGTTTTGTATAGCCATTCCTATTTCCCTGTGCAGCAGAAGCAATCAGTCCATAAAGTTAAACAATTTAAAAAAATAGGTCAGTGATTTTGATATGTCAAACATAGAGCAGATTATTAGCAGTTGTACCAGATGGTTCTTGCGTATGTGGATATTTGTTCAAAGCGTGGAGGACATAAATTAAAGCTGAGGGATGAAGATGCCAAAAATGGCTGTCCAAATGGCTTTACTGAGCAGGCCATGAATTCTCATCAGCTCAACATCAGATTGCAAACCAGAACGGAAATCACGGCTTTTCATTCTGGAATGAAAGTAAGTGCTGGAAATCGAAAAAGCTCTGTGTAAAAAGTGAATTAATGATACACTCTACTGATTCCCTACTAGTAACTGGAATTTTCTATTGCCAGCCATGTGGAAATATGTAAAGCATGTCAAGGAGAATAGGGTAGCAGGTACCTGACTTCACTACTGTTTGCAGCAGGCGGCTTTTTCTTCCAAAAATGCCAGCTGGGCCATAATTGACATGTTTCATAGGGAAGTGTTGCTTGAAATAAAAATCAGAGGAAAACTGGACAGGTTATTCAGGTTGGCAGCTGTGCAGCTCAGCTTTCCAGCTCAGACAGGGCAGTGCCAGAAGCCTCTGGCTCTCAAGGCAGCTTCAGCACACAGACAGGGTGGTTGCCACGTGGATGCTTGGCGAGCCACAGCTGCCGATGTTTTAGGTTTCCTCAAATCAAACATTAAGAATTTTTAAAACAAAATGAGGGAGATATTGAAGGCAAAAGTAGGAAATGAAGCATATACAGATCTCCTACATTTTGTTTTAGGGAAGTTCACCTCCGGAAGGAAAATTTCCTGAGTTTTTTGCAGCCACTTATGCATGGCCTGAGTGGATTCATGATCCTTTGGATCAACGAAATTGTGGAGCATCCTGGGCTTTTTCAACTGCAAGTAATATTCATGTTTTTACCTCCATATTAAAATATAATTCTAGGTTACATGTGTAATGAAAATGTACAGTGATTAGTAATGATGTAATTTCATTTAGCAATGAAAATTTCCACTTTCTGTTAACTTTTTATCAGCAAATAGTAATGTTTAAAATTGCTACACCTCTCCCTCTAATATGTCCCAAAGACAAAGAAACCAATACAAGCGGTAGGGATTTTTCTTTGCTTTTCATAAGTTTCTGTATCGTATGAAAATTTTTGATGACAGAAAGTAGCAAATGAATTGACTAGTAAAGTTTATCATAAATGGTGGAGTAACTTTAAACAAATCTGCATTCTTTGCTTGCACAACTGCATGCTTGACTTGAATGCTTAAAACAGGAAGGCATCATTATATATATATATTTTTTCATATCTGTGCATTTGCCATTGCCTAACCCTTGCTATTCAAGTACATTAGGTGCAATCTTTTTGATGATTTTATGAGAAGAAAACCCTGAAATTGGTCAGATATTTGTGGAAGAAATTATTTTCAAGGTTTATATATAAAAATATGTCAGTAATAAAATCATGTGTTACAACCTCTGGTTTTATGATAAATGGACATGAGTATTTGTGTCATTTTTCCCAAATAAAATATACTGATCAGTTACGTTCATTTATCTCATGCTGCAATAAATCTCAGTACCTATTAAGATATCTAAAGATGGAGAAAAAAATATTAAAATAAATCCTTATTACTTGATCTGGCCAGTGGGTCCTCATGGGTGAAGATTTCTTATTTAAATCACAACATTACAAAGAAGTCGTTTGATTTCACTTATAATTTAGTTAATTAATCTGCCTTTAAACCTCTGAATAAATATGTAAATACTTAGAATCGTGAATGCCTGATCTAGTTCAGACATCTAAGGTGACTATCTCAGAAGTAGTTTTGTGTGAATCCCATATTTATACATTAATATGAGCAATTCCAAATATTCTTTCAAAAAAAAAACCAATACATATTTTCAGTCTTGAATAGTCCTAAAGGAAGAAAAGGTAAAAAAGAAAGAAAAGGGACTTGGAAATTCAGCTTAAGAGATGTGGGGAGTATTTGTATCTTCTGCTGAAGATAGATGAATATGAATGTAGATGAATATTCATGTACAGACATAGAGATTATCAGACTATATTATCTAAAGGTCTCATCTGATGTTTATATTTAAGTTTTGATGATATTTGGTAAATCTATGGATTTATAAAATTACAGTGAAGTTGCTCACTGTGCTTTGCAGTTTCACAACTCTCTTAAGATTCTGACAGATAATATCCAAATTCTTTTGCAAAAATGTCTACAGACAGAAAATACTGATGTTATAATTTCAGTCACTCTTTCACAATAACTAGTAAAAAGCAGTGAGTAATTATTTGTTTCTAATAACACAAAATTTCTTTCAAAACAGGTGTTGCAGCAGATAGAATAGCAATTCATTCTGATGGTCAGATCACAGACAACCTTTCTGTTCAGAACTTGATTTCTTGTGATACCAAGAATCAGCATGGATGTAATGGTGGAAGTGTTGATGGTGCTTGGAGATATCTGAAAACACATGGGTAAATATTTTATCTGTTTAGTTTATCTGAACTTGACCCAGTCACTTAATTTACATGTGTGATAATGATGATTTCTGACCTTTCAAGATAGAAACATTTAGCTCTGTCTTAGGTCAGATTACCTGTGTCACCTCATCAGGACAGTCACTTTCTCTGGTTTACACCTTCTTTAAAACACCTTATTGAAGCCCAGGAGCTATGAATCATTCCCAAAGAGATAAATGAAGACTATTTTGAATTAGAAAGATAGGAGCTCTTGCTGAGAAAACTCTTAAACTACCCATCTCCTCTTCAAGACTTATTATATCTGGATGTTGTCTTTAGTTATAATACTATGGAGAAAAAAAGTAACTTCTCTAACAGCAAAAAAGCAAGAAAAGATTTTTTTATGTCTAGGAAAATACCATAAATGCACTCAAAACTTCTATAGTTATAGAGATACAGGCTTTTCATGTTAAACGACCTTGAGAAAGCAACCAGTTGCAAAAGACAATATTTTGAATATTTAAAAGGTTCAGACGTTGTCTTTATATAAAACAAATTGTAATCATACTGTATCAAGATTGTTTCAGAATGTAACACCGTAGCAAGGACTGTACCTGAATTTTTCTATCTTCGAGTTGGACTCAGCAAAATTAATAACCCTCAAACTCTACATGAACAGTTAGAAGCTTTTTGAAGTGACATGTAACAATTTATAGAATTACAGGATGACTTAGGTTGAAATGAACTTTTGGAGGTCACCTAGTCCACTGTCCTGCTCATGACTAACTCTGAAATTAGATTAGGTTGCTCAGGGCCATGTCCCCTGTCATGTCGTGAGTATCTCCAAGGATGGGGGTTCCACAGCCTTTCCTGCAATGTGTCTCTGGGTTTGATCATTCTTGCAGTAAAGAACTTTCTTCTTTTATCTAATCTGCATCTTTTTAGTAAAACTTGTGATCGATGCCTTTCATCTTTTCACTGTACCTCTTGAGTCTTGTTCTGTCTCTTCTGTGGCCTCTCCTTACGTAGCTGAAGACAATACTTAGAATACCTTTTAACATTCTCTTCTCCAGGCCGAACAAATTCATCTCCCTCAGCCTCTCCTTGTATAACACACGCTTCAGCCCCTTAAGCACCTTTGTGGTCCTCCACTGGACTTGACCAGCTTGTTGATGTCTTTACTGGGGATGCCATAAAAGAGCACAGTACTCTAGATGTAACCTTGCAAGTAACAGTTTGAGGGGGATAACCACTTTTCACTATGTCTTGGCAATGCTCTTGCTTAGCAAGATCAAAATCAGTATTGTGGGCCCACCTTTATCAGGAGTGCCCACTGCTAACCTAGGTTCAACTTACTGCCCATCAAGACCCCAGGTACTTTCCTGTAAAACTGCTTTCTCTAGAGGTGGTTCCCTGCCTGTACTGCTGCATGGACGGTTCTGGCTCAGTGGTAGGATGTGGCTTCAGTTTTTGCTGAACCTTATGAGGTTTCTGTCAGCTCATTTCTCCAAACTGTCAATGTCCCTGTGAATGGCAGCCCTGCCCTACTTTCCAGCATACCGACCACTCACCACTAATTTGGCATCCTCCACAAGCTTACTGAGCATTCACTATGTCCCACTGTTAAGGCTTTTAATATAGATGACACAATGTTGACTCCTGAGGAATGTCACTAGTAAAGAGCTACCAGTCACTTTAACAGTCAACCTTCTATCATGGCAGCCCAGTTCACTTATGGAAATTGTAAGCAACTCATCCAGTCCCTCTCCAGTTCAGCTAGAAAACACTGAAAAGGTTGCTAAAGTCAAGGTAAATTACATCATCTGTTTTTCTTATTCTCCATGGAGCTAGCAATTTCATCTCACCATCTCATCATGATGAGGCATGATTTGCTCTGGTAAGTCTGTGCCGTCTGTTCCCAGTCAAATCCTTGACCTTCATGTGCCTGGAAATGGCTTCTAGGAGGATATGCAATAACCAGATGTTATATACTCTATAATTAAATTCAGCTGTTTCTCACATTGTAAAAGTTATTTTTCTGTGCTTCCTGTTCCATACCATAATCTACTTCCCCTTGCTTTCATACACTCTCACCTTTTATTCTGTCTTTGATGTAGCTCATACCTGTAGATAGAGAGATCTCAGGCCTGCTGTCTGTCAACTTTTAATTTTAGTTTAAAAACAAACAAACAAACCATGAAAAGATCAGGAAAATGTCAGATGTGCTGCATCAGACGTCATAGTTGTCATGGCAGCATGGGGATCTAGGTGAAGACCAAAGCGCTGTCATTCACACAGTCACTAAGAATACGAAGTGATCATTCTGCTTGTCTTCAAATGCATTAAACAGGTGAACTATTTTTGATCTGACAAAGATCTCAGGGCTTCAACATTAAACTAGTTTTGACTAGTTTTGAGTGGCAGGCCCTTTAGGTAAGTGATTACTGTGGGAAGTAATGGATTCCACCCTGGTAAAGGCCTCTCAGCACCTCATTTAGGCAAAGGTTTCATTCATGAAGAAATGAAAGTTATAGCTTTATATTTTAAGTAACTCTTTTCTATATCTAGAAGAGCAGGCTCCTTTTAATCTGTAGCTCATGCTCTTTACAGAGTAAATATAACTCTTTCTCAATGAACTGTTTGCTTGCTTACCATGTTAAGGATGGGAGCAGAAGATTTGGTAGTGTAGATAAGATAAAAGATTCATTTTAATCAGTATTATCTCCACAACAGTTGGAGACAGCTATTTTTAGAGGGAAAGCCCTAAAGAATGAAGGAATCCTGCAGCCTCCTGGGTTTCTGCTCCCCCTGACTGTCATCCCTGTATGGGCATAACCACCATGAACCCGTAATAATAAGATTCTTCCTATACCAAGAAACTCTATCTTTTTTCACCTGAAGCAGTGTGATTAGTGACACAAAGCACTCTTCAGAGATAGTTTAGGCATACCAGAGTTAATATATTTCTATAAAGAAAGCAAGGCATGCTGAAGCTGTATGAGGCATTTTGCTATCTACCCAGCCATGTCTATACTCCAGATTTCAAAGTATGTGCACTATTGCTCATTCACTTGAGACATGACTTGCAGCTCATTCATCTGATTCACCAGTCTTGCAGCTGACTGAGCAAACAATTTGACAATTTGCAGAGCAGTTGTGGTGAGAACCATCAAGAACTTTTGAAGGCTATCTAGATATCTAAGAAATTTCTGCAGTCCAAGATCATCTTCTTAGCTGACCTTAGCTTTCTCATCCCTGTGGAGCCAGCTCCTACACATACAGCTTTGCTGCTCTTACAGAAGTTTGCCTGCCTTCCATGCTTACCCCCAGATTTTGCTTCACCATCAAAGTACCAAACATGAAAATATCTCTACTTACCCATTTTTATACACAATATTTCTAAATCCTGATTTTTATTCCTCAAGTTCAGATGATATTTCAAATCCTCCTCCAACTATTCTAGCCACAAATAAACACCTTAGATAGAAAGATAGAAAGAGTGAGGACAGATGCTGGAAGAGCACTAGAACGGTTATGCTGGGTCTAAGCAAGGGTCCTTCTAGTCCAATCTTCTCTCTCTGACAGTGGCCAAGAGCAAATGTTATCACATTTACCTGGAAAAAAAAAGTAAAAAATTTAATCCACTAATGCTGATGATTGAATCATTTTTATAGCTAAAACCCCACAACACTTTACTTTTGACTATGAAAAATTGGAATTTTATGGGATAAATTCCAAAGTGTTTTTTGAATGAGCCCAATTAAGTGGTGCTTGCTTCCTCACACTTTCAGGTAACTTTTATTTTATGAGCCAGTGTATTGCAATCTTTTTTTTTTTTTTTTTTTTTTTTCATTATCTCCATAGCTTGCAATAGGCAGAAAGCACATTGATTTTCTGTGTGGGCTTGTAAATTTTCACAGCAGGTGTTCAAAGCTGTTTTAAAGCTTCTGGCTTTCTGATTTCTGAAGTGTGCTTATCTCAAGTTTTTGATAGATTTTCAGGAAAATATAGTGCTGGCCTAAACTATTGCCAGTGAAGTCAAAGGAAGACTTCCATAAAGTTCAGTGAGGAGAGCTTTCAGAAAGGCTGAGCACCCAGTTAACAGTGAAATCTGCTGTAAGAGGAGCTGAATCACTGTCTAACTCTCTCCCTCTCTCTCTGTCTTCCCCCATTAATTAAAGAATAAATCTAATTATTAATAATTTTAGGCATCTCAATTACAAGCCATATTTTCATAGGAATCAATTAGGTTTGGAAGCTTTTTTTTTTTTTTTTTTAATCTGGTAATGGAAATTAAAGCTTACAGTCTTTATGAATGAGAAAGAAATATTTTACTTTCAGGAAGTAAATGGTTACACACTTGAATACAAATACTGCTTGTAATCAGGACCTGATCTGTTTCATAGCTTGGGCTCCTAGCGGTTGCAGGGTTTGATAGGGATGTTATTGTAATTAGGTTTGGCCAACTTGCAATTAACATAATCTAATATTTTAAACTATGTCCTCATTTCTCAATTCAGATATATATGCAATAAAAAAGGAAATATTTTGATAAAGCTAAACACATAAACATGACTAGATGAATTCACCAAGAATGTATGAGAACACCACAGGCTTATGATGCTTCTCCATGGATGTTGCTTGGTCCTAGTCCTAGTATTTATTTATATGCTTATATATATGTACACTTAAACCCATTAACATTTGTTTCTGTTTTTCTTCTATGACTCATGGCAAGGACTTCTCTGATCCACTTCCCTTAAAGGTTTTTAGTGTTTAATGTTGTACTGATGTTTCAGGATGTACAAACAGATGTTCTGGCAAGGAGTTAAAGGCAATCTTCATGTTAAATTATGTCAATCATGATGGCAAAAACTGTAGTTAGTGAAAGAATTCAAAAGTAACTGCTATTTCAGAATGAGTTGTCAAGTCTGTAATACTACACAGATCCAGAATGCCAGTTAATCATTTGCTTCACTTCTGTTACCATAAATGTAAGAGCCATCCATGCAGAATCTGTGACAACTCCAATGGGGTAATCAGACTGAAAGAAGGGGGAAAAAGATCCCCATCTCATGAATGCAGTTGTCCTCTGTTCTTTTCCATGGTGTTTCTAAGCACACTTACACTGGGTTGCAGTCACTTACTTCTGCTCTGCTTATGAGGGATTGTGTTCTAAGGGCTGTATTTACCCACCTTACCTGCTTTGCAGGCCTGACTGCACTCATCAGCAATGCTGTATTTCTCTTGGAATGCTATGATCAGTGGTGACTAGAGTAATTACATATATAGATACATTATATAAACATTATAAAAATATATATATGAAAACATACACATATATATAAAACAAAGTATTATTTCTACCCAGTGGAAGAAATAAAGTATAATACTTTTTAAAACAAACAACAACATCCTATGTACATGTAGCCTAAATACTTATCATTCCCCAGTTAAAATCTGGGGAATCAGACTATCTTCAGCCATTTCAGAAGGAATTAAAAGGACTTACCAGTAAGTAGGTTGAAGACCTAAACAATAACAGCCTGATTGCCCTTAGATGTGCAGTCTTTTTTTTTTTTGTAGGCAGAGTTACTGTTTTCTGCAACTCCTGAGTGTGTTGGTCTAGTTTGGGCAGAAACAATTTGCTAAGCAAAAAGACACTCCTCAGGGTCAATTGCTCTATAACCGAAGACTTAATGGGAAAATGCCAGAGTAGCTGAAGCATGAGTGTGCTCATCTTTTAAAATTCCTAATGACTAAGTAAACACAGGCAAATCTAATTATGCCTCAAACTGCATGGAAATGCAGTTTATTCTTTTTCAGATTCAGTAAGTTCAGTATAATTGTTGAGCTACTAAAATACATATCCTTTTCATAGGACTACACATTTCAAAATATTCTGTTTCAGTGAGCTACTTTATTCCATTCCTTAGAAGAGCCCTTCTGATATGCTTCCATGGCAACATCATAGAAGCGTGTATATTTTTTTAGAAACATATAGTGCTATAATGTAGAAAACCAAAAGGTCCCAAAATCTCATAAAAATATATAAAATAATGGTAGATTCTGGGTGCTTTTACTTAAATGTTTCATATTGTTAGTAAGTGTATTTTAAATATATGCTTTACTTGAATAAAGTGAAGCAAATAAAAAGGATGTTCAGTTAGTCAGACAGTCAAAATGGCTGAATATATCAGGATAAGCTACTGTATGAAGAAGCAGTTCATTATAATTAAGGTTTTGATGTATTGCCAAGGTAAAGAATTAAAACCTCTCCTTTCCTCTCCATGAAACTACCCCTTATTTTCATTACCAGTCTCCATTCTTGGATGCAATGGGGGTTCTTAACCCGTTCTTCAAAGCTCCTTTGATTTAGCACTTTGGAGATTTTCACATCCAAAATTAGCATGGGTTTAAACCTCAGGTGATTTATTGTAGCTCTTCCACAATCATTACTTTGACAGCATCAGCGTTAAATACCTTTGAGTCTTTGAAGCCTACAGCTAGAGGAGTGTCATCCAGAGGAATTTTTTCAGTTCAAAGATTTGTCTTTGATTGAGTTAGAACTATAAATTCATTTCACAGATTTTTCTATTGAACATTTCCTCCAAGATTCTTGCAGTAAATGGATATTTGTGATTTTGAAATCTTCATAACAATAGAAACTGTCCAATCATTACTGGACTTAATATTTAAAAAACATAATCTTTCTAGAATATACAAGTTTATTTAAAACTGTTAAAAATGAGTCATTTTCTATAACTAAACTCTAAAACCTTGAAATCAAAACCATTAATGCAGATTTATAGTGAGCAATATGAAAAAAATTAACTGTTGTATGTGTGAGCAAAAACTCAGCATTTGGAAAATGTTTTGATATAGATACTTTTCTAAGAAGTAGATAGGATGTGTTCAAGAGCTGCAGAGAGCAGACACATACTGCTGTTATATCACGGCACGGTCTGTCATTTCAGTTTCCTCAAAAGGGTCCAGCTGTCAATAACCAGAAACCTACAGAAGAAGCCCTGTGGCCTCATCATCCCAGGATAGTCACTGACCTTTTCTGAACACCAGATGCCACATGCTTACCAGCCATTTAAGTTTACCTCAGCAACCTGATCTAGTGGGTAGCCTCCCGGCCCATGGAGAGGGGTCGAAGTTAGATGATCTTTAAAGTCCCTTCCATGCCAAGCCATTCTCTGATTCTACGGTTTATGATTCTATACTTCTGCTTGTCCTTTTGGTTCGTGTTCACTTCCAGGCACAAGCCTATACTTTTCTGCTTCCTTGAATTTCTCTATCTTGAATTATACTTTCTGACTTCATCCTGAGTTTAACCCCGTCAAGAACAATGTGATGGGAAAATGAAGATTACAGATAAAGCAACCTTATTTAATCATACTCACATTGGCTTTATAAGCATAAAACATTATTGCAAAATAGTACAATTATAAAATCGCAATAAGTCCCACCACTTTAATCCCTACTAAGTTTCACACTTTCTCTGTCATTTTTCAGTGCTTCAAACTAGGTGAAGTCCCTTCTGTCAGCATCACTCCAGAGAATTTTATTTTTCCCATGAATCAAGATAAGGCAACCCAGTTACCAACCCATAATCAAATGCTTTTCCTAATACTTCTCTACTGTCAGATAGTTCGTTAACTTACTTAAGTTCAGTACTTAACACCTTCTCAGGTCGTGTTCTCACTTGTACTTATCTCCCATGTATTTCAGGTAGTAAAGTTCCCTTTTAAGGAGGTGCATTCACTCCAGAGGTTTGTTGGTTCTATTAATTAAGCATTACTTAGGTATTAACCACTAAGCATTGGACCTTTCTTTGGAAGAACCAAAAAATTTACTCATTTGCCAACAGACCAATTATTTTTACCCAAACCTTTAAAAAATTTAATACAGGATTTTTTACGTCAACAAAAGTTCACAAGAAAATATGAGCAAATATTCTCTTTATTTTGTGAGAAAAATGTAAGTTCTAAGACTTTTTAGCTGAAAGAAACAAAAGGACCTGTAGCTTCTCAGCAAAATTCCTGTAGAAAATGTAGATAAAACTAGAAAATGATTCATTTCCCTTAAAAGTTTTCTGCTGCAAATATGCACATTTCACAAGCCACTTTTGACAAATTGATACTGTTGAAAAAGTTGGTAATTTATTGATTTTATTCAGTGTGAGCATTCATGCATTCTTAATGAGGTGAATGAGCTAGGTGACAAAGGGCAGTGCTGACACATTTTCTACCCTACCTCTATTTAGAGAAGGGCGGGGAGAGAACTACTGCAACTGAAACTTGATCATAAGCATCATACATACAAAATGAAGCAAACACCTTCCTGTTGAAGCTGTCAGACATATTCATATGTTTGAAGAATGATTCTTTCTGTGAACTTACAGTAGCAAAATAATTAAAAACTTGAAATAAAACAAGTTTAAAAATACTCTTATCAACTTTTTTATTTTATATTATTTTTTAAACTGAACAGGGTTGTATCTTACGCTTGTTATCCATCATTTTGGAAGCATCACTTGGATCCACCAGGTGAAAATCACTGTTATGTGTCAAGTGAATATGGACAAAACTATACAAGTGGGCCATGCCCCAATGATTTAGAAGAATCCAATCGGCTATACCGCTGTGGCTCTCACTACAGGGTCTCTTCAAAAGTAAGTTCATGCTGTGCACTCATCCTGTCATTATGTTTTTTCCTTTGGGAAAAAATATCTGGCATGTGGAAATATGTCTGTTTTACTTGAAGAGTGATAGAGTGAGTCTTCATTTTTATTGCCTTTGTCTTTTCAGAATTGGTTTAAATTTCCTACTTTTTTTTTTTGTTTTATGTTATCTCTTCAAAGAGACGTTGCTTTGTGGTCCTATAGGAAATAGATAAGAAATTATGCAGCTGGAACCGTGTATTAGTGATTCTTAAACATGTTTCTGAAGGTTTTGCTCATTTGGTAAACCAAATATTCTGTAGCAGAAATACAAGTACAATGACATATTTTTTATGCATCTATATACATATGTATACAATGATAAATTAGTATGTGTTTTTTAAGTAATTTAACAGAATGTATTTTCTTCCCTTGCTGTCTCTGCTGCTGCTTCCCTCCCATCAGGAAACCGATATAATGGAAGAAATCATGGACAAAGGACCAGTGCAAGGTATGGTAAGTTTGAAAGATGTTAATATTGTTATTGAAATAATCAATGTACAATGATCTTGTATCAAAGTATTAGAAATCATAAGTTACATTCCACAGTGAATAAAAGAGGCATATGCACAGACTCCAGCATTTATGTAACTTTTGTTGTGTAAGGAGCCCTCCTGCAACAAAGGACTCAAGTCCTAGTGCAATAAAGAGACTTCAGCAGGGAGTGAGGGGAGGGAGAAGAGTTAGTTGTTTAGCTTGATTGGTTGCAGCCATGAATGATGCTGACATCATCTGGGGATTTGGAAAGGGCATTGTGCAAGATGTCCACCTCATGGATGGATGACCAGTGCAAAACCAGGGGACCTCTACATTTCTACTGACCTCAAGTATAGAATGAATGATCACAGCCTCCAATTCATTATTAAAATCTTCATTATTAGATATAATTCATTTCAGTGCATCATGGTGTTGAAGTTACTTCTTACAGCTTGTTAGGTGGGCAGCTGCAATCTGAAGCTGAGCCTTAACAAGATCAATAATATTAGTCTATGTTCTGCCCAACTTTGTTTGCTAAAGGGAAATGTTCTTTCCCATGCTGCATTTGGTGAACATAGTATTTCCACTGATTTCAAGAACATGCTAAAAGTGGGATCCTGAAGATAAAATTTCAGATCACTCTCTAATATTGCATTCCTAAAATATGTACACACAGTTTGCTAAATTAATCTGCCCATACTAAATATTCCATATAAAGTAATCTAGATTCAGCCATTTGATACATTAAACCACTCAATAATTCATATGATTTTGGTATGTCAATGATTTTTCAGAGAAAGTGTCTGTATGAGGTAAAGCTAATGTTGTATGTGGAAAATTAGATCTAAAGGAGAGCATATGTCTGAGAGTGTCTATTGCTGGGTGAAATTGCTTTCCATACTTTCCTTTTGCTGTAATGAGAATCTTAACTGAGTCACAGTTATGATCCAGTAATTTGTCACTTTTTTTCCTCAAAGCACCCTGCAAGTGTTCTTCAGCTTCTGAAAATTATTTTCCGTTTTTCCTTCACCTGTCATTCTTCAAGAACTTACAAAGTGCTAATGGCTAATCTTATCTAATGTAATAAGTAATAGTTAATAGCTTGAAAACATTTGAGAATCTTTCAAGATAATGACATAGAAAGTGATCTTTTTTGAAGATGAATATACTTGGATTTTTGTGCATATTTAGCATTAAGAATAATATGTATATTTTCAGCAATTATGAAACAGTAGACATAGAAAGGTAATTAAAAACTTTCTAATGCAGCTTTAAAGTTTGAATGACAATTTATCTCATCAAACATAATTGTTTTATTTGATGATGCGATCCAGGAACTGAGTGATTAGCAGTTTCAGGTACAAATGATGAAAAAGTTTTTTAAAAAAATCAGTATTCAAATAAACACAGTGAAGATTATTAATTCTTTGAAAACTTTCAAATGGGCATTTAAATACTACCCACAACATTCTTTAATGGAAATGCTCTGAATAGTTACTGTGCTGACATAGGATAACATTCTCTTCTGTCACATTACTCAGTCTCAACCAAAAGAAAAGTGAACACATCGTTGGTAATACATAAAGTTTTCAACCCTAACAAGTATTGAAAACTTGTAATTTCAGCTATCGTGATTTTGGAAATAAAGGAGTATCCGATTTGCTGCCACAATAAAAAGATCTGGAGAAAGCACTAAGCTACGTTAATGTGCAGTGTTACCCCCTTTTTTTTCTTCTGGTAGCAACCAAATTTTTGGGTTTGTATCTTCACGTGTCTAAGACACATGGATTCTAATTTAAGAATTTTGTGCAGAGGTATCAATAGTAGAACAAATCTTATAATCTGTTGTATTTATACATGGACCTGACAGCTCAGCATGACAGGTAGTTCATGCATGACAGGTAGTTCATGCATAAGCTACAGTAAGATATTAAAAATTGCTGCCTCTTCTGATTCATTAATAATTAATCCATTCATTTTGGAAAATGAAAAAGTATCTGTGATGTGGGATAGTACACTGCTGGTTGGTGTAGTGTGATCATCTCATCCCACCCAAGTCACAGTCCAGATCAGAACATTGTCACTGAGTAAATAAAAACATCTCAGTGCTTGATTTTGAGTTATCATCTCTGTTTACTCTACACTTCATGTACCTAGTTCCTGATTAATTTGCAGGGTATGTATATATGTACAGATAAGTATATATACGTATACACAAAAATGTATACAACTATACACATATCTGCACACACACACCATATGTGTAGATTTAATACACAATCAGCTGAAATTCTTTCATGTAGACTAAATCATTCTGGAAACACACTTCAGAAATTTCTATTTCATTTCAGTGAAAGTAATTTAGGTATGATGTTTCTTCAAAGAGCCAAGAACATGCTTTTGATTTAGAGGTACTCTACAGAGTAAGTTGTTTCCTGAAATTGAACATATAGATCTTGATATAGTGGTACAGGAACATCCAGAGGAGTTAAACTCCTAGATCTATACACTAGTGAGCCTGGGGGCAGAGGGAAGGGGTAAACCTTTACAGAAAACTCTAGTGGAGTCCTGACCTTGCAACTAGAAAGCAAGAGTAAAGCTTGTGCTATTTTCCCCTTGGTCAGTTGCTGTCAGTATCTGTGAGCTCTGGTTCTGCAGACAGCTCTGGCAGAAGCTGTAGCGTTAAGTCAATTTAATTTATTTATTTATTCTTACTTAACTGATATAATTCTCCCCAAGACTTGCCACTTAGCATCATGGTTTCTAATTCACTGTGTTGCTATCTGCATACATTTTGGATGTGAATTAACTAGCAATGAATATTTTCAGCCAAGTTTCATGGGTAGGTGGGTTTGTCGTGTTTTGAGCTGTTCTTTGCCTTCCCATCTTCTTCCCCCCTAAAATTTGTGGAAGTATTTTGTTTTCAGCCAACTTGATAGAGGCCAAGAGGTCATAACGACAGTTAATTTCCTTCAAGTTTATGACAATATGCAGCTAGGGGAAAGTAATTTGAAAACATTCCAGATGAAAAAACTGCAGCACGAGCTCGACTTACTGGGTGATTCAGATCTATACCAGACACGTATGTTATAAATGCTCCAACCACATTAAAATTGTCAATGAAACTAGTACTTTATTGAAATCCCAAGGCGCAAGACTTTAGGACGGGGTTTCTTTAATTCTCATGTTCAAAGCTGTGTGGCAGTCTGTGTGTTAAAATCATAAGCTAAATGTAGGCTGAAGTTAAGCTTGTATTTATGCTTCTGATTAGGTAATGTAAGTCTGGAAAATATTTTCTTGTCTCTGGATCTTGTAACCCACCAAGTAACAAAGCAAATGGTACTATGGTGGCAGAACTGGAAAGAAGCCAAAATAATTTCCTTAAAAATCAAATAACTGATATTCCTCTGAAATAATGAATAGTTATAAAATGCAAATTGTAATATTCATTCTCTTGCACAAAATTTCCAGTTCATCAGCTCTTTGGCCTTATGTTGTTATTGACACAGTTTTTTGCTCCACTTTTCTACAATACTTTCTACTGAAAGTCGGCAGGAATATAGGTACAGAAAATCCATTTTTCCATAAGGATATTCCAGTGTACTTGATGAACTCTATATGAGGTTCAGAAAAAGCCATACAAATCAGCACTCTGCCATATTTCACAGGATGTTATATACATGGATAAACATCGACTGTTAAATACTTTTCTTGACTATGCAGATGCTTGTCAGAACTGAGGATTTTATGCATGAACCTTGAGGAGATTTGTCTTATTGGACTGGATTCGATTGGAATTGACAAAACTTGTGTAAGCCTTCAAGAGGAGATATCTCTTCTTACTGTATTGGAATAAGTCCATGATAGGGAGTTCCCATGACAGGGAAAGCCAAGTAATTTGATAAGAGACCTTTGAGAGACAGGTGCTGCAATATTTTGCCTAATTTACTCGCAGTAGGGAACTTCTGAGCAATTAGTAATTACTCTAATTATAAAGTACATTTATACAGTACAACACACACACAAAAAAAATCTCATTGATAAAATCCAAGGAGCAAACTACAGTACAAGAAATATTTACTGACTGTGCTATTTTTCCTATTGTTTTTCTTTTAGCTATAATGAAAGTGTATGAAGATTTTTTCCTTTACAAAGAAGGGATCTACAGACACTCCTACAAAGCAGGTTCCAAATGGAAAACACATTCAGTCAAACTCCTTGGGTGAGTAAAACATATTCTTTTACCCTTTTCTCTGCTAGTTATGAACTTAGTAAAACGTTATTTCCCAGTTTGGAACCCAATGGCTTCATTGTCAGAGGTGTAACGCTGTTACCTTCCAATGTAAGATTATTGTTGCTTCATTTTTCAATATCTGAGAATTTCAGAAATCACTGGAAAGAGCTATAGACCTATGACTTTTTAATCCACTCCAACATTTACTCTAAGACTTCAAATACAGTGGTTTATAGAATAACATGTTTTGGTGCGTGCTCACATATCTTCCATGTACACAGCAAGTTAAGAACAAAACAGAAATGATTAAATTGAAGCACGTCACCAAGCAGAATGCAAAGTGAAATATAAAAATTGCCAGTGGCTTCCTAAGTAACAAGCACAGGTGTGCTTACACAGCAGTCTGGGCTCTCCATACCCATACAGAAATAAGCTGCTGCTAGGGTGCTGGTTATTTTATCTGGGATGCACAAGAAATACACACCTAGGTCTGAAACTGCTGCAGAAGAATATGAATAATACACCAGTGGATCTTCCCTCAAATGTAGAACAGTGCCACTGTATTGAGATGACAAGTATCTAACAATGTGCATGCACTTGAATTACAGAATACACCTCAGGCCTCTTTTCTCTGGCATGGAGGGAATATACAAGGATGCACTTATTAAATCACTGAGTGAATAGTTACATAGACAAATGACTAGAGATAAGCCTCAAACAAATATTTTGTAGGCGATCTAGAATATCAAATAAATAATTATTCAGGCCTGTGCTAGGAAGATTGCTGAGACTATCTTCAACATGTAGTTCAAGAAAATAATGTAGTGAAATAAATTGCATTTTGTACCTGTGATCTTAGTGAAGATACCTTTGCAAAGGACAAGGAAATGCTTACGGTTGTGCAAAATGCTGGCTAGGAATTATGAATGTGCCTGCTAGTGACACAGCAGCAGAGAGAAGCAGCAGGCTTATACAGGATCAGCCTTGAGCCTATACAGTTGCAAAAAGTATTGACTCAGACTAATAGAGGAAAAGCTCCTGAAGTAAATGTTATGAAGCAAGGAAAGTGAGAAATTGGCATGGACTATGGAACAGAGGACTGCATTAGGAAAAGATGTTTAAAAATGAGAGCCTGTATATGTTGGTTTATGTATATATATTTAAGGTATATCTGAAAGATAAATTAATAAAATTAAACTATAAAATTTACACTACAGTTTGAATACCTCAGTTCAAGGATGAGCTGCTATGGAACTGTGGGTGCAGATTCTGGGAGACCTATGCTTGGTGAAAATGTAGGGTGGTAATAACTTTTCCCTCAGAGGAATATATGCTGAGCAATTTACAGAGGGGAGTGATTAGACAACACTGGCACAGGGGGGAAATGTGATGGCTGAGAAGGGAGAAAGAGGGCTGTTAATGTGTTGAAGTGGCTGTTGATTTAAATGGGAACTGATAGACTGTGCATGGGAAAGTTAACCCTTAGGTAAGGAGCCATTTATGAGCAAAACAATGAAAGCCTTGACTTAGACCAGCAGCTTCCTAGAGGTGATCATGTTGACTGGTTGGTGCAAAACACTGAGTAGGAGGAAAGGCAAGTGGTCTAATATGCCAAAGGACACAAGCAAGAAAGTGAAGGAAAAAGAAGAAAAGTGAAGGTAAAGAAACCTCAGGCTGTTAGGAGGTCAATATGGTGGAAATGCATTTACTTACTTATTTTCACTGAAAATTGCTGAAGTATCCAATGGATCCAACAATATAAAGAATTACCCATCCTTCCGTTTTCTAACGTATAAGTGTTCTGACTGCTGAGATTATGCCACATAAATATCTGCAGAAGTGTTTAACTGTAAAATTGGATCCAGGTTTGACAAGTTGGAGGGTGTTAGATCCCAAGACCAGGTGTGCTTAAATTTCTAGCAATGATAAATCCAGTGATAAAATGTGACTCTGCACTATGAAGTCTAAAACAGTTTTGAAAAGACTTACATGTCTTCAGGATAAAACTGTCATTTTTTCATATCATTCAATAGTTTGAACTAATTTGAATGTAAAATATATGGCCCGGATATAAGCTATTTGCCATTCTTTGCTTGGTTTTTGTTGTTGTTTTGTTGTTGATTTTTTTTTTCAAAGGACAATGCAAACTCCTTGACCTAAATAAAAACTCATGAGAATCTAATTAAAGTTGAACATGAAACAAAAATATTGATGATGGTTTTCATTCTGATTCACAGAAATGGTTTCTAGAGAGAGAAAAAGGGGTAGACATGATGATGTATGGTAAAAAAAAAAATGCAGCTTTGTACAGGCTGATATTTATAGTAATCTGATTTTTCATTTATGACTCCTTCTGTACAAAAGAGTCAATATTTGTAAAAGGCAGCTATAATAATGATTGACCATATTGAACTGATATTTGCAAAATCTAAAACATTTTTGAAAGTGCCATAAGCTGCTCATGCATTCAACTACATATAAGGTAGAGGAGTGTTATAAAATGGAAAGAAATTTTAGTGAAGCTTTCCAGAGCTATTTTTAACAAAAACAGATTTGCACATAGAAACTGTCTAACTGATCACTGAATCATAAGAATTGTGAATTAATTGACTGAATTCCATTGACTGAATTCCATTGTTGTGCAATTTAAAATTGTTAGCTATTTTCTATCATTTTAAGGCTTCTATTTCATAAAACCAGCTCTGATAGAACGATGAATCTTTCTCCAGTGAGGCAGTGTGTAACCTCAGGCTCAAGGAGAGAATGGGAAAACAACTGCATGGAAGCATGAAAGCAAAATATGGAGCAGCCAGGTGGAGGCAGTTGAAGGTAGCAGACGGTTTGGGTTAGAACGTGGTCTCTGTGGACAGTAAAACAGGGCTTTCAGGAGGCAGGACTGGCCTGCTGACATTTCGAGAGAGTAGGATCTCTCAAGCAGTTTCTGTGTCTTGTCTGCAGAGGCAGGGAGGTAAGCAGAAAAAGTGAATAATGGAGACTGGGATTCATAAGAGCTAAGTTTTGATGTGTAAAATTTAGATGTCATATCTCTGCTAGGCAGTCATGATTCTCTTTATCATCCATGGCTGTTGATCTGCTCTTTCCTACCTATCTGTCTTTAAGTGAATCGAATTGCTTTGTTGGATCCTATTTCTTTTTGTTGACTATAAAAGAACCCCTGAGGATAATGTCAGACTTGCAGAGCTAACATTAAAACGTCTACGCTAGATTAGATGAATCCCACTTGTAAAGGCATTATAAAGTAACTTAAACAACAAACTGACTGGTGCATTATATTTGTAGTAAGATAGTATCTTCAAGATGTCTTGCATATATATGTTTGTATATATGTACACACACACAAGGATTTATGTGTATATACACATATATTTACAACTCAAATCACACCATAATGAGAACAAGCTAAAGAAGCACAAAAAACCTACGAAGAACAAAAGGGAAAAAGGAAGACAAATTGGTTGAATTTAGCAATTTTCACATTTTCAGCTGCACTCATTTTAAGAATACTAATGACTGAAAAATGATGTGAAACTGTACTCTTTATCCCAAGTATCATAAAAACAGACTAAATTCCTATCAAAGAGGAACTTGGTTGCTGATTTACCTACCAGATCTAGACTTTTAAGTTGGAGTTGCCAAACGAACATGTCAAGTCTATTCTATAGCAGATTCTTTATAAAACTAGTCCACCTTTTCTTCCACTTTTTTTCCTAGTTTTCTACTCCTCTGACCTTCTTAATTCCACTCAGGAAAATATGACAGGAGAGAAAAAGAATGTTTATAGGGATAAAAAAGAGTGAGAGCGAGGCAGGTTTGGATATGGTGTAAAGATGTCAAAGTCTATAACTATAGAGGAAGTACATTGGTTTAAGTAGCTACGCCTCTAGATCAAATATTTCTTTTTTTTTTTTTTAAAAGATAGGCATAACATAGTAAAGAATCTATCACTAATTTCTGAAACCTGCTCAGACAAATTCTCCCTCAGCCTTATTCCTCTGCATCAGTTTAGCATCAGGGCCAGGCTATAATATCTGATCTGTCCACACAAAGAACTGCATCTGCTGCTCCCCTGACACTGAAAAATTCAGAAAGGCCTTAAAAAAGGCCAAGTCTTTGGCTACAATCAAATCTATGAACTGTCACCTTAAAGATCGGAGCAAGAATAATTGTATTAAAAGCCTTAGATACTGATTCATGAACAAGATAGATTTTCAGATATGTAGAAGATGCTCAGAATGACAAAGGACTTTCATAAGAGGACACCAAGAGATGTACATTAATAGGAAACAAATTTCCCTTCTATTTTTATCAGTGATTCACTGTAAGCTTTAAATTCAATAATGCACCAGACTAAATGGCATTGGAACAACTATGCCCTGAAAAAGCATGGGCTGAATTCATTGCTTCTTTACACAAAGAGGCACACTAATGGAGATAAAATTGACACGTGAAGCAAAAACCTGTATTTTAGCATTGAGGGGCTAGTCAGACAGAGCAACAGCACTTTAACATTTAATACAAAATTAAATGACTCATCTGTGTGAAGTCCAAAGGCTTAAAAAAGATGCCCATGACTACTGTTATTGACGCTCCAATTTTTGGCTTTACAGATATTGTTTTACTCTTAATTTTCCTACTCATTCGTCCTTATTCCACCTCAGACTCTTAATAACCAAGAGGCATCATCTTAAACCACCAAAAGTCATAACCCAAATTATTTTCTTCCCAGCTAAAGAAACTTTGGGATGAGTACCCTTTTTCTTTCATGAGAAATAAGTTCATTTTCTCTAATTTCTTTCTCTTTATTTCAGGCAATCAATATCAGATACTACAGTTTAAAAAACTGAACAGCAACACACAAAAATATTTTACAGCAAAGATAAATACAAGATCACAGGGAAAAGATACACAATGTTTAGCAATTCTTGCTGTTAAATTCATGAGACTGTTTCCTATACAATTTGTTATGACAGATTTGTGGGAATGATTTAACTACTGACTCACTGATGATTTCACTCATCTCTCATGCTAAAATGTCCAGGCAAAACCATAGGTTCAAATTCCAGTAGCCGTTTTCTGAAAAATTTTGTCTGGCAGAGAACACTAGTCAGTGACTCTGACCTTAAAAATCAAAGATTAAGAACACAATTGTTCTCTAATTTAGTAGATTAAAATCCTAGTCTTTAAGAAGGTACTGTGTTTTTGTGTACCTGCAGGTATTCAAGAACAGGACATGCCCTACCATAGTTATGTTTTTTTTGTTTGTTTGTTTGTTTGTTTGTTTTTTTGGCCTGGTATTATCATGACAATTATACAACCAGGTCCAGGGAAGAAGTGAGATGAAAAGTTTCAGAATGCAAGTGCTTGTGGCCTGCTCTCTTTTTATTTGTAGAAGAAGGTACTGTGACCCTCATATGAAAGCAGAACTTTTCTATTAAAATAAACCAGGTCAAGATGAGAGGACTGAGTAATCTTTGTATCATCTTCCTCAGTATATGTAGTCTGTGGGAAGACAGTCATTTTGCAAAGAAATTTCTTTCTTTTTTTTTTCTTTTGGCCAGTGTGGTGACACTAAAATAACATTGCCTACATAGAAAACACAGTATTAGGTGGACAAATGAGCCCATTTTATTAGCATTGGCTGGGGTCAGCACTTAGGAGAGATGTGTCTTCAGGAGTTATTCTTCTCTCTTGATTGCAGAATGGTTCTTTTCCTAATTCAAAGTCTCAGTTAACATAAATTGAATGGGATGAATTTGGACTACACCAAGTCATTTTTGATCACCAGCTACTTTGGGGGGATGGAAAGAGTCAGAAATATCTCATTAAACATATAACCATATAAATAATGTGATTTATATTGTATCGGAAATTATAAAAGGTTTTTTAGTTTACCATTTGACCTGAAGATCTCTGTGAATGTAGAAATAACTATTTGAATTAAAAAAAAAAGAGCATTAAGAAAAAGTAACAATATGAGTCTTATATTTTGTATGTAACTTTAAAAACAGAATACATGCAATGTTTCCTTCATAATTCTTTTGAGTATGCTGTTTTTAAAGACTTATATCTGTGCTTCATCTTATTCAAAGAAATGTGACATGATCTTCAATGTGCACACTCTTAAGAAAGCCAGGGAGAAGCCATGGCAAAAAAGTGAAACAAACAAACAGCAACAGAGATAAATCTTGACATTATTCCTGCAAACTGGGAGTTTTGTCATTGACTTCAGTGAATCCAGAATTCAACCTAACTTGGAAACTGCAACTGTGAATTAAAGCTGATAGAAAAAGAATTACAGAGTGATATAAAATAGCATTTTACTGTTTGTGTATTTTTGATCGTAAGATGGGGATGGTAAGTATGTAAGAAGAATCTGTTCTAGATATAAGTTGTTGGATGGAAGAAATTATAAAGATGATGCAGAATGCTGATTCCTAGAGCATCTGTGTTCAGTAAACAGTTTAACTCCTAAGTTAATGCAAAACATTGACCTCCAAATCCACTGCATGAATCTTGAGCTTGAGATTTTAGCTCACATTTGTCTCATTTTCCTTCACTCTTATGGCCTTATTTCTTTTTAGTTGACATCTTCACTCTTAAGGAGTCAGTTAGTATATATTTCAGAATGCTCTCCAGATCTCTTCACTCTATTTGCTGTTAACAGCATTTTACTTGCCAAGCTGAATGTAAGCACATTAGGATCTAGTCTCTGTCCTCCTACAAAACTGACTACACCTCCATTTTAAAGCAAATGCTGATAGCTCTTCTTGTTTTTTAGGTTATACTTCTAGTTTTGTTCTGTATTCAATGATATTTAACTATGAGCTGCTTCATTTTCCCTGAAACTTGTTTTATTCCTCCTGTGCCTCATGAGGTCCATCTACATTGTACTAATGCAGACTCTTGAAAAAGAAACTAAAGAATGTTCAAACAAAACCAATTTCCATGCTTTGAAAAACTCTCCATATTCTAGTTTTTTTTTTTTTTTTTTTTTTTAATGTCACACATTGTTGTGCATTCAGAGCCTACTTCTACTGTATTAATATCAAGGGAAAATTACTACTGAAAAAGACAACCTCAGAATTGGACAAAAAAATTATGAAAATCCTTTTATGGAAGAATGCACGTGCTTATGCTTTTATCTAAGGAGTGCAAGAATTGTGTTTTCAAAGCAAGTTGGAATTGATGTCCCTTGAGGAGTATTTTGCTTATTTTTTTTCTCCCAAAGGGGACTGAATACAGGTTGGTGAAATTATTTCTTTTTATTCGAGGTTATTTTCAGTTGAAGATCATGAATGTTTTGTTTGGCAAAACTAAGTACTACATTTTTAACAGAATAGATTTGCCACAGAAAATAAAACTCCATTTTTATGTAATTTTCTATAACTAATAAGCAGACCTTCTCCTTAATGATTCCTTAAAATTGTTTCTTGTTCTTAATAAAAATGGAAATTCTGTAGAGGGTAATGTTGAAAGCTTTTCCAAAAAATACCAAAGGTTGGGACATCAGCGGTCTAAAGCTTTGTTAAAAATAAGCCTAATAGATTCCTTGTCTCTGTGAGTAATGAGGTCCAGCATTTGTTTGCATTTGAAATGTCATTCATTTAAAGTAAATATCAAGATGGAATAATCACAAGAGCAAGAGACAAAAAGTGCTTTTAGATTATTTTGGTCATTTTCCAGAAAATGTAATATTGTTCTCTGTAGGATGTTGTCCAAGAATCTGTCAAGTCACTTTTAAAAGTCTCTGTCATTTCCCCTTGGGAACAATTCCCCTGGGATTTAAATTACTTCATTATCAGGAGATTTTTCCTTGATGTTTTCTTTCCTTGATTTCTTCCCACTCTTCTATCTACAGACTAATATACAACATTGAATTCTCTCTTTCTCCTTGGGCTTTGAGCCCTACACATATCTAGGTTGCTAATTATTGTATATATATTTTTCTCAGTTCCTCATACAAATAGAATCATAGAAACATATAATATCTTGAGTTAGAAGGGACCCACAAACATCATCTAGTCCAACCCTGTCTCCACATAAAGGAATGCCCAAAAATCTGACCATGTGCCTGAGATCATTGTCCAAACACTCCGTGAACTCTGACAGTCTCAGTGCCCTGCCCACTTTCCTGGGCAGCCTGTCCCAGTGCCCGACCACCTCTGGGTGCAGAACCTTTCCCTAACACCCAGCCTGACCCTCCCCTGTCCCAGCTCCATGCCGTTCCCTCGGGTCCTGTCGCTGTCCCCAGAGAGCAGAGCTCAGCGCCTGCCCCTCTGCTCCCCTCGTGAGGGAGCTGCAGGCCGCCATGAGGCCTCCCCTCAGCCTGCTCTGCTCTGGGATGAACAAACCAAGGGACCTCAGCCGCTCCTCATACATCTTGCCCTCTGGACCCTTCACCATCTTTGTTGCCCTCCTTTGGACACTCTAATAATTTTAGGTCCTTCTTACACTGTGATGCCCAAAACTGCATGCAGTACTCAAGTTGAGGCTGAACTAGTGCAGAGTAGTGGGGGATACCTGTTACATTTACTCTTAATTATTTCCAGTTGTGTCTTCTCAGATTTAGTGTAGTGCTCCAGTCATACACTGTACAGTTCTTCACTGAAAACATGCATGATCTTGCTTACATTTAATCCCAGCTTCTTACATTTCCTTTCTAGTGTTATTAACATACCTAAAGCAGATTCCGTGTCTAATTTGCTGCTCTCTATCACATCATTAGCATTTTCCCTCCAGCTTCCAAGGCCTTGGCTTTCCTGGAGATATTGGAAATCTCTGATTATTCAGCTAGGTCAGAATATCATTAGCAAGGAACATGTAGTTTGGATAGGTGTACTTTAGGAAAAATTGGTAGTGAATATATTGGCAGATCTACAGGATCTCAGGAATAAGCTGTCAGAAAAAAGAACTGTAGAAGGAGATATAATACTGACTGTATTAGACAAATTATATCAACTAACAACTCTGACAAATGTCAATTTTTTTATAAAGTAATGACAATCATTCATTAATTCCAACTGATTTTAACTTCTTGTCAAATATCAATATCCCTCAGACTCATGAATAGATTACTGTCTTTTTCTTTCTATAAAGATTACTTTCTGAAAGCAGATAATAGCAACAGGATTTACTCTTGTACTGAATCATTTTCAAATACAATGCCCATCACAAAGGGATTCTCTTCCATGATTAAGACTGCAATGCACAGATGTTATACAGTAAAAATTAAATAGTGTAATTTTCCCTCCCAATCTGTTGTTGATCCCTCAACCAGCTCTTGTTCTGAGCTATAAAGGAACATAAAATGCAGTCCAAATTAGTTTAACAACCTTTTTAGCACAATAAATTCCTGGTGTAATTTTGTTCAACCAAACTGTATCATCTATGATTTTGTGCTGTGTTGTGAGAAACTGATAAAATATTTTATGCCTTGTTGTTTATTATGATAACTTCACCCCCTCTCTAAATTCTTTGATTTTATCCCTAGTGATTTAAGAGCTACAGAATCCAAGTCCTTCAGTGTGTAGTGTCTTAATTCTCATAATTTATTCTGAAATTATGCACTACAGCTGTGTATATTTGGAAGCTGATATAGTCAATTTCTCCAACAAGTGGATGAAAATCTTTATTTAAAAAGCAAATCAGCTTTGATGACTTTTGGAATTCCAGGGTGAAATCTGACTGTAGAGTTTAAAAAATTAATTTTGCACGAGACTGAGAATGACTATTATTGTCTGTAGTTGTTTACAATTCATGTAAAATAGCACTCTACTTCCCTTTCATTTTTTTAGTACATGATTTATAATCCTTTACAATTTCATATTTAATTTATTGTGTTTGCAGTCTTCTATACCTACACCCCAACAGTCTTCTGAAGGCAATATTTTTTCTTCCTCATAACTGCTGTTTTTGTTTGTTGTTGTTGTTGTTCTTTTAGATGATATTTAATTCATATGAAGATTTTAAATTATTACTACTTTTATTAAAATATCACAGCACATTAGTAGCCTTGCTGATTCCCATTCCAATGCTTTATTCAGCATACATTTCCAAATAATTTCCAGTCTTCTCCTTCACTCTACTCACACTTCACTAGGCACTTATGTCAGGACTCAGTTTAAGATTCAGTTGCCTACTCGTATGGTTCAGCAGGTAAGTGTGATGTGCTACATATCCAAATTTTCATCTCAGAGATGGCGATCTAGACAACATAAGCAATGGAGTCTGGAGAGCAACTCAGTGACACCCGCTTGTGAATCCATCTGTTCCCTTTCCCCCAGGTAGTTAGTGCTGCCAGAAGTGGGAAGTTCCCACCTGGCTGTGTCTCCAAAAAGACATGGTTCTCTCATAGGTCCTGTGTCATGTCTGACAGAAACATGTAGATATTCCAGGCATCCTGAGGCATCTCAACACCCGGCCCTAGACACCTGCACTTAGTCAAGTGATTGGATCCCAATGTTTGCTACTGTGGGACACATACAGTTTCATTTCTTAATCTTGAGATGTATCTCACGGTGTTCCTGT
Source organism: Anser brachyrhynchus (assembly GCF_964034855.1). NCBI lineage: Eukaryota > Metazoa > Chordata > Aves > Anseriformes > Anatidae > Anser > Anser brachyrhynchus. Next base: position 100,959,894 of record NC_137696.1, on the reverse strand, counting down.
CAGGAAAAAGACAAATTCCATTTCCAGTTCTGACATTAACATTTACACTAAAGATATTAACACCAATGTACTGCTTAAATCTCAGAAAACCCCAGTGCAACTCTAGTACAAAATACATTTTACATTGTAAAGCAACTTTTATCTATTCTATTTTTCCTCAGTATACCCATAACAACAATTTGCATTTTGTAATAATATCATTGTACTACTAGTGCCTTTCCAAGCTATATAGATTTTTCACTTTTCTGGGATAGAAGTGAGATGTTTGAGTGAGATTCACTTTTAGACCCCAGTGGTTTACTTGTCTCCGTCAGCATAATACTTAGCATAATTTTACTTAATAATAATAAGTAAGATTACATGTATAATAAGTAATTATTATTAACTTAATAATTATGTAATTATTACTATGTATTATTATTATGTAATTGTTATTACGCAATAATACTTCTAGATGCTCTTTATTTTTTTTTATTTTACATTTTGATTTCAAAGATTTTGCGGGACCACTGAATGTTTTCTCTGAGCTAGTACTCTCCAGTGAAAATGATTGGGAATGTTATCATTTTTCACTACTGCTATCAATAACATAACAGGTCATTTTTTACATGTAGTATATCTTCCATGAGGACTTTTTAGTTTATTAGTAGATAGATCTTTGCAACTAATGTCTGTTTTAAAATGTAAAAGAGATAAAGAAGTCAAATCTCAAAGATGACCCAGATTCAGTAAAAGATATTTACACAGACTCCTATCTTATTATGAAAACATATATGATGTAAACACCATTGAAACAAGACTGATTTCTGAATTTTTGAAATAACACGCTATCCAGTTCCTATTAAACCTAGTGGATGGCTAAGAGTTTTAGAATGTTCACATTTCCCCTGACTTTTTTTTTTTTTTTTAGGTTACTGAATATTTTCTGCTCATTTTAACAAATTTTTCTCAGTCAGTCTTCGTACTTCAGGTAGCAGTACTTACAGCAGCAAGTAAAACAGCAGCTAAAATTCAAGCTGACTTTATTATTATTCATTGCTATAATATATTTCTTTTTGACTCAGAAAATTCACCCTCAGATGCCTGACTTAGCAGCAGAAAGGATATTTAGGGATTTTTTTTTCCCTGAGGAATCTGAACTTAAATTAAGCTTTAAGTGGAAGCTGTGCCTGGGTACTGTAACGTGTTATAGGTACAACCAAGGGATACAATGTGGAATTAATTCATTTCATCAGTAAGACTGAAATCATGAAAGCTACTGAAGTACAACTTTATAGGCAAGAAAAGGAAAAAAAAAAAAAACAAATTGCAAAGATTAAATGAAATATTTCTCCTGAGAAGTCTCGTTTGGAAAATTGAGAAATCTATTTTAGAAAGTACTTTCTCCTTTTCTAAAGGTACTACTGCAGAAACACTCTTCACTTAGGAGTTTTTTGCAAGAACTGCTTCCAATATTCTTTTGGGAATATTGCTTTAGAAGCTATATATTGCTTTAGAAGCTATATTAGGATGAACAAGCCAAGAAGTCTCCAGAAATGCTCTTAGCTGGAGCTGACATTCATTCCCAGAGGCAGGATGTCAAATCAAACTGGCAGGGGGCCAAAACCACTGTATCATTGAACAATATATATCTTTTTGTTTCACAAAACAACAGCTGTTTTCATTACAGCTGATTGCTTTTCAGACAGAGAGAAGCACTATAGCCTGGGAGAAATGAGAACAAATGAATCTCAGCCAGCCTATAGAACAAGCCTGAACCAACCATGCCAAGTTTTAGGAAAGGCTTTGGCAAATGGGCCTGGCAATTCATGACACATTTACTGCCAGTAAAGGTCAGCATCTATGGAAATGTCAGTCTGTTCCACCTTTCCTGCTAAAATCCTGCTCCTGATTCACCCAATAACCTCAAGACTGGCTTTGACCAGTAAACAATAAACCAACTTTATTATCTGCTCTTTAGACTACAGCCATTAAAAAACTGGCAAAATCCCTTGCCTCATCAAAATCTATAATCTATTACTTAGTTATACAACTGTTACACAAAATCTATATGTTGAATACAAAATAAGTTAATAATTCATGGAACCACAGATTAGTAGGGGCAGCATAGATCAAGTTGCTTAGATCATTAAGTAGTTTATGCTAGAAAGGATTTCTGAGGTCATCTAGTTCAATCCCCCAACTGAGAGAGACAGCTTCAAACTAAGTTCAGGTTCCTGGGGCTTCTAAGGTTGCCTTTTGGGTATATCTGAGGACAGATATTGCACGACCTCTTACTTTGAATCACACATTTACAACATTCATGTTGTAAAATACTTTTTCATCTTTATGTTCAATCGCAACTTCCCTTGCTGAAAACCGTGACTGTCATCTTCTGTCTATTGGCTGTGCATATACCTCAGGAGAGTCTGGTTGTCTTCAATATACCATCCTTTTATAAAAATAAAAATAAAAAAAAAAAGAAAAGAAAAGAAAAAGAGAGAGAGAGAGAGACAGCTAATGATTCTAATTATCAATCCTAATCAATCTAGCAATTCTATGATTATAATAGATCTCCACTGAACCACCTCTCCTGAGCCAGCTGCCTTGTACGTCGTGAGCTACAGACACAAACATGTCAGTGGATTCCTTCTGGTTTTGTTCCAGCCTGTATTTTGTATACAGGGGAGCCCAACACAGTGCTCCAAGTACAGAATGGCAGGTCATGAATAAAGGAGAATAGTTGTTTTTCTTGACCTGCTGACTGCGCTCTTGTATACTTTAATATAATGTATTTTAGTTTAGAATATTTGAATTAATGACCTTGGGGATGGATTACTGAGTAAGCAGCTCTTCTTTCTAAACTGTAAGATAAAATGCATATATCAAGTCTTTCTGTTTGTATATGACTAGAATGGAACAAAACCTGGGAAATTAAATTCATGGCTATATATAGTCAAAGGTAAAAAAAAAAAAAAAAAAGAATCAATATACTCCTATCAATGAACGAAGCTAAAAGTTGAGATTTTTTTTTTTGAAAATAACAAGCATTAGAAAACAGTTTAATGGTACAAATGTGAGTCTGAAGAACTGCTCATCATCCTGTTCAGACAAATGGGAGAGAGAATGTATAGTACTGAATGCAGGAATACAAGAACATAAATTTGATGTAATTTTCATCTATCCTTAACACTGATGTAAGTATTGGATTTTCATACTGCAGCTGATGTAATTTTTTAACAAAATGGCCACCAGAAAAGAAGTAGATCTCAACTTGATATGAAATGAGATAGCCTATGTATATAATGTATATCTATTTTTAAATTTATGATCATGACTAACTGTATCTGAAACACATTTGGCAAAGAAATGACAAAGATTATTAATAATCCCTAAACATTCACATGGTAGTGCAAACAAAATGTACAATGAGGCATTTTTTTAAAAGACAACAATTAGATTAAATGCTCATTATCACCAACATAGTTTTTATGATTTCTTGCATTGAGTGAGCAGTAGCTACAATATGCTCTTGCATCTGTAATCTAAACTTCACCTCTATGCTTGTCGCAAAGCTTTTACTTCCAAAGTGGACATTTCTATCTATTGTTCTGCACTTCTTCTTCTCAGACAGTATTAAGCCCATGATTGACAGTGTCTGGAAAACAAGCAGCAGCACAATGGGCCAGGTAGGGATTTTACCTCTAACCTGCAGTCATACTATCCAATTGAATTTGTAGGAAATTGAAACAGGAAATCATCATCAGGCAGAACTTGTGGCTAGATGAAGAGTTAGATACACATTGCAGTACTCTGTTTGTTTCCTATATGGTCTTTGTTAAAAAGAGGAACAGTGTGGTCCCAGAGCCTGCAGTGAGATGCCTAGTAATCTGAAAGGCTGGAAAGATCTTTAATTTCTCAGTTTAGATGCAGCCATGGTGCTACAGCAAAAAACTGTGAGCTTATTCTGCTCAGTGTGCCTTCATATCAAAATTATACGGAAAGATTTGGTACCTGGGGTTTTAAATATGTCTTTTTTTGCCTTTTTTTTTTTTTTCCCCCTTTGGCTATTAATGCAGGTGTTCTACACAGATCATAGTTTACTGTTAATCTAGGATAATTTATTTCACTGCAGCTGTTTTTTTACAAAGATGACACGAAACTCCAGATTTCCCCATCCACACCATAGGATTTCTCATTGTATTTTTCCTGCTTGCCTTTCAAAGTGAATGAAGCACCACAAATACAGCCAAATCATGTGGCACTGGTGGGATACTGGTGCAATAAACATCCTGTCAATTTTATACATTCTAGGATTAATTTACACTGTAGCAAAACTGCAATAAACGTTCACATCTTTTCACATCTTTACTTTTCTCTTTATCTGTCCCCCTTGGTAGGTAGCCAGCATCGTGGTCAATGAACAGTAACTAGACAAGTATTCACCGTATAAATGCAAAACAAGATGGGGCTCTTTAAGCAATCAGTAGACATACAAACATACCCATCTACCTAAGGTATGCAGTACAGCATCACCCAGGCTACATCAGACTACACCCAGCTGATGGCCTTGGACCTTCTGCTGCAGTGTATATACACACAAAACAAGGTTTATCAACTCGTAGTACTGAGCAATTCAGCTACAACTACACAATTATGAAAGGCTTATTACTCAGAGGAGGGGACAAGATTCTGCATGGCTTCATGGATATTGCCACAACACTTAGCATGTCCTGAAAGACATCATAGAAAACCTCAGGTTTACAGGTCATTCACTTCGCTGTGCAGTAAATCAAATTAAGGTGTCAGCAATTCAATTTTTGCTGAGAGCAGCTGGGAACACTTTTAGTCCCAGCTCACAAGTGATATTCATAAAGGTATTGGATGAAATCTTTAACAAAAATGTTCCTAGGGATCTTCAGCTGAACTGAAGAATTGTGTTCACATTAATTTAAATACTCCTACACAGTTCAGTTAGTTCAGCTGGCAAGCTCTCCAGAGGAGGGATTCTGTCAGTGAAAACATTAGGTAGTTGCAATGAGAAACTAAAGATACACTTGTACTCAGAAGTTTTTCTAGTCCCTTATGGCAATTTGGCTTGTGGCTAGCAGGACAATTTTCATCATCATCAGAGTTTGTTGTTTAAACACGGAGACATCTATTAGTCATGCTGTTTTCTGTTCCTGGTATTAGGACAACTAACTAACATAAGCATTACCCTTGTGTTTGATTGTTTGAAGTCACAAAATGTGAACAAATGCATTAAAGGTTTCAATTGGATATCTCTTGTAACAGGTGGGGTTCATTACCTGACAAAAATGGACAGAAACAGAAATTCTGGGTAAGTGACTCCTTAGCACTCTGTTTTGAGGGAGAAGACAAAATTTCTACAGTATAGATTATCAAAAAACAACTTTTCTTTCATTCCCTCTCTCAGTATCTACTTTTCCCTTCACCTGTAAGTCTCCTGTATAATTCTGTTGCTCTTCTGGCAAACTTTTATCCTGCTGGCCCTTGAACTATAGCATCACTTGTCTCAGTTTCAAAGCCTGTTTTATCTGATTTCCCTACACCTACATCTGTGGTTTTTCCCACACCATCTTTTCTGTCTCAAATCTTATTCAGGTTTCCCATGAAGACTTTCTTCATTTTGATTCCTGAAAATGAGAGTCAATAATATATATATCAGCATTAATCATTAAACCATTTTGAAAAGAAAAGCTATCTATTTAAACAGCACTGACAATGCCTTCCAGCTATGAGTAAAAAATTAAACATTGGCTTTCAATGATTTAGAGTAAGTCAGATTTTATCACTTTGGTTATGATTAATAGCTCATTCCTGTGTTGAGAAGGTAATTTGGAGTTTACTTAGCTGATGGCAGGGTTTAAGGTAGTTGGTTTTACTGACATCTAGGGCAAAGCTCCTACTGACTTCATTAGAAACTAAATTTCTCAAAATGTCAATAGCTACCTGAATGAAACTTAATTTATTAAAAGTCAGCTTTTTCATGTCTAGGTTCTCTCTTTAACATATTATTTGTAATTGGAATTTTGACCACTGTTGTTTAAATGACTGTTTCCTTCAGGCAATGGTTGGATTATCTAATGATATCTGCTTCAATATATCAAACTGCCTAGTAGAAATAATAGTCCATTATTATTAACCTTGACTTTGGAACTAAAACTTTTATCAAAATAAACAATTAAAAATCAGGAAAAATGCATTCTGATTCTCGCTGAATCAGAGAAACTGTTTCTTTAAAGAAAACTACCACAAAAGATTAATTTTACATTTTACACCTTGCATTCTTAAATACCACTTTATAATAATGAAAAATGTATATTTTTCCTCTTTCTTTTTCTTTAGATTGCTGCAAATTCCTGGGGAAAATCTTGGGGAGAAAATGGCTATTTTAGGATTCTACGTGGACAAAATGAGTGTGATATTGAGAAGCTGATTTTAACTACTTTGGGATAGCCATAGTCTTCTACCCTAAAGCGTTATACTATATGCTGCTCTATGTATCTATTCTTTTCATTGTTGCATATAGAGTCTTTCTAGAGAAATAAAAAATTCTTCTCTGTAAATTATCTTTCTTTCTATTATGGGTTGTTAGGGTTTCCTGACTTGAACACACTGCAGCTATCATAACACTGTTACAATCTCACCTTGCACAAAGACTCCTCTATACAAATAACAAACTGTTTCCAAGACTACTGAAAACCTTGGTGTCTCACAGAGCAGGAAGTTCCCTCGCCTGTTATTTACATCTCACCACTATATTGTTATATTAATAATGACTGATTCAACAGTGCTTGAAAAATGGGGCTACATTGTTAGTATTAATCTCTTTATGTTGCATACTGTGGTCACAAATCCTTTTAGAAATATGATATGCTCTTCCACACAGAGTTGCCTCAGATAGCTCATGGTCATGGTAGATTAAATAAAATAAATATATAAATAAATATCACTAGAATTCTCATCCTGTTAGAGGACAAACGTTTCTTATCCTAGATTACATTAATTGCATGTATGTATTATTTTCTCTTCCTGGAAAGTAATGTTTTACTAGCAGATTCCATAAAGTTGATGTATTTAGAGTAATATAAAAATAGCTTATGATGAAACAATATATTCCCATTACCACAAACACAATTAAAGATGTACATTGTAGTAGTTTAATTGAATGAAAAAGAAGAAGAAGAAGAAGAAAACATAATTTTCCCTCAACAAAATCTAGTCAAGTTTCATTCCTGAGCTGCTTGATTTCCAACCTGGGAACATGCATGTGACTGGTTTCTTATCATTCCCCAAAACCTATTTCTGTTGTCCAACAGAGTGTCAGAAAAGACATTCTGTTGTTTGTCTGTCATCTCTGTAGTCTAGACACAGCTCCCAGTGTTGGCCAACAGGATGTCTACCAGTAGTTCCTTAGAGCTGATGAGAGACCCAGGGGCCCTTTCATTCCTAATGCTCCCTTAGCTGCTTCTGTCTGAAGAAGCAGCCTACTGGAATGCATCCCCTCCCATCAGCATTGCTATAGTTCTTCACAGGCTTGAGGACCATTTGGCTTATTTATTTATTAAAATATAGATATTACCACTACCAGTATAAGAAGAAGTGAGCTACTCTCCCTTTTAGTTTCAGTTAATCCAAAGGCCAATTGCCAATTCTAATCATTGGTTATAAAATTATCTGCAAAAGAATCAATGTTGGCATGTTAAATATAAGGGAGAAAAAGCTGCCATGAAATTACAGTAAACGAATTTTCAGTGACACTTTCAGTGTCTTTAGTAGACTATTCCTTCCTCATTCTTTCACTTCTAGAAAATGAAGAACTTGACTTCTAGTATCATCAGCAAAGGAGTAATAGTTTTTCCTTCAAGAACAGTTCATATTCAAGAGATGTCCTTGCCACTAAAATAATGTTTCTTAAGCTAAACTCAGGCACAATTTATATTGGATCATTACTGGAAGACCTATTATTAAAATGTATCATATTGCTGCAGATCAAGCTCCTCTGTGGCCTCTAGTGTCATACAATGAATTTAGACACAAAAACCTTCATCACTTGAAATTTATAGTAAAATATAACAAAAGCAATTTTAAAAGAGCTAAGCACTCTGAGAGAAGAAGTAACCTTTCTAGGTTTGGTGAGCTAATCAAGTACTTCTGAGGAAAATGCTCTGAGCCATCTACAAGGCCACTTCCTACACACTTAATGCATATTGATTCTATAAGCTTCAAGATTTCAAAAGAGTAGGACTTAGCTGTGAAGTGAACAATATTACAAAAACACAGACAGTCCTTTGCAGGTTTTATTTTATTCAAGTCCGAGCTGTTTTGTACTCCTATAGCTCTTACAGTGACTGTTGCTACTCCTGATTTGCTTGCAAGACCTGTCCAGGATCTGAGCAGTCATGTTAAGCATCTTCAGTAGTAAGAAGGCTCAGAATTAGTCTTCTAGATCTTTATCTGCTCAAATGGTCATATTAACTTGAACAAAACACTATAAGCAAGTGAAAAGAATCTCACCATGTCAAAGCAATTTAATTTTTAGCAGTGATATCATTTTACCCATCTTCTGTGGTTTACCTTTGGTACTCTGAGGAGTTTGTGCAGCACCTTATTCATGCTTTCTCAGTATCATAAATCTGTTTTCAGTTTGCTAAAGTATCTGGAATTTAACAGGCATCCACAAGTTTCTGTGGAAAAACCACTTTACACTTTGAAAACTACCTTGATGTTGCAGCAACTCCTCTGCTGTTGTTCAAAGTATGAGCAAAGGGTCTCCTGTCTGTGCAGGTCTTCTCACTCACACTGATCAAGAGACACTGGGACCAGAGCCTCTCATGAAAACTATCTGGAGACATATTTTAAATGTCAGACAGGCTTTGAGCTCTAGTTCACTATCTGGTGGGAGTATGAAGAAACTTGCTCTTCATTAAGATGCCACCTTTCTGATTTCTCTCCTTTTTTTTTACCTCTCCCTCACTAATGTTCTGCTGTGCTTGCTGTCTTGGACTAAAAGTGCCACCTAGTTTGGAGCTTTTTTCTGTATGAATAGAAAGAGACAATATGTGGTTCAGGTTAACTCAACAAAGAACGCGTTGGCTTTAAATCACTAGCATTATTAATGCTTTGCAGGAATCACAGAAAAGGGTGGTAGCAGGAAGGGAAGGCAATGCAGGAATAGCCTTTTGTGACATGGTGTTAACTTTCCTTTTCCATAAATACTGGAAGATAACATTGTTATGGCAAGATAAAAAAAAATCCCCACTCAGACATCCAGATTATGCATTACAGAATTTCTTGTTAACAAAATGTTATATGAAGTTTTGATTTGCTGTTAGTCTGTGTAAGTTTTAAAACTGAGTATATATCTGAGAATATATATATATATATATATATATATAACTGAGAAATATCTAGAAAAGCGTATGTCTTGGGACCTGGGACCTGACAGTATACATAACTAATGTAAAGTTCCTTGTCTAAATTCCTGTATATTTAGAAAATATTTCAAATAAAACTCTGAACAGAAATACCTGTAGGCTTCATGAGAGTTTGAATCTTTCCAGTACTAACTGAGCAGAACAGGCTTCTTTTTCAGTTTATATTAGTATTCCTTTTGGTCTTTCCAGCAATCAGATCCTAAATGTTACTGACAGTATCTAATAGTTGAACAAGGCTATTACCCTTTCAAATGGTTTTAAATGAAAATTTACTTAAAAATTAAAATGGCTAACAAGTCAACAAAGGAACCCTGTTATTCTTATGTTACTGTTACCCTTTTTTCTATCCTACTGTGATGGAAAAAATGACCATCTGATAAATGATAACAAATCACACTCTGAAGATTGGCTTACTGTGCTATGGAAGCACTATCAAGCCTGGCTATATTCTGTGGGTTTGTATCCTTTTGTTTGCATATGGGTGCCCTGTGTGTCTTCTGTATCATTTTGTTTGCATATATGAGTGCCTGGCAAGCACTGAATTCCTGAAGGCAATTGCTCTGTTGGGGAATCTGAGTCACACACAGGCACCGGAGTCTCAGGGAGCTACTTCTACATGTGGCTCCAGGCAGAGATTTTGGTGGGCCTGAGAAACATAAAGATATCCTTTCCTACCTCACTAACAATCACTGCACACAACTTGGCAAGACCGGGTTTCCCGAGCTCTGGAGTTTGCTCATTATCATTAGGAAATCTACAAATTGATGGCACCTGCCACAATATTCAATACAATTTTGTGTAACTGTTTCAGAATCCTGAGTGTGATGAAAATGCTTTTACAAAGCCATACAATATCATTAAACTAGACAATGTACATACTCCTGATGAAATTAATTAAGAAAGTTGAAGCACTTGAACATCACACCTAATGAGCACCCTTGCTTGAGAACAAATACTAAAGGCAGCAAGGCTGCAAAATGTGGTTGGAGCAGAGGGAAAGGTTTTGCCAGTGTGGCATTTAAACACTTCAAATTATTATGGGAGAAGGAGAGGACATGGACAACCTCCTGAATTCCTCCTGAATGCCTGTGCCAGTGCACCTGTAGTTGCTACCCTGCCTCTAGCTGGGGGATGCAATACATAGTTTGGGTTTTACTAACGGCTTCTCTATCTGCTGTTTAGTGTGTTATTGCCTGTAATTTTCCCTTAGGAGGCTGTGGTTAGGTAGCAAAGAAGGGTTTTAAGGTGGTTGCTTTGTTCTGGATGTCTGGGATGACGGCCCTCTAGCAGAGCTTTCCTTGAGTATCTGGGCTTCAGTCTGGCAGCCAGCACTGAGACTCAAACCTGCACAGCTTTATGTATAGCTTAGTACAACAAAGACTTTGTTATTTGGGAATGCAACCTAAAGCAAGCAGACAGGCAAAGCTATGAGACGTAAGGCACTTGCAGCTGGAGCAGTTATTAGACAAGCCCTAAAAGAAATGAAAAGGGAACCATTTCGCCATAGTTGCAGGATCAAGACAAGTTGCTAGATGGAGAGAAACACTGAAGAGAATGAGCTACCCTCCCAGGATCCAGAGGTAGAAGGAGATTTGCTTGCAATTGTCTTTAGCTTAATGTTTGACTAGTGGTGTGACAGGACCTCAAGGCAAAAAGGATGGAAGGAATGGAAAGTGGAGGAGGGGTTTAATATTTCTTTCTGCTTTTAGCCAGGACTGGAAGAAAAAACTAAACATATTTTTGCCTCAGAAACAAAACTAGTTTTGCTGGGTTTCAGCTCTCTCTGAAACGAATATTTTGGTTATGTTTGCAGACTTTTCAGCAAGTCTGGGCCAAGCTTTGAGAAAGTCCAAACCAAGAGTACGTCTCTATGAGAAGCTGGGTTTTTCTCCACCCAACCTGTTTTGGAACTCACTCCCATTTCACTTTGACTTCTTCATTGATTGTAGTCCAAAAACAAAGTGGACCCTGACATGAGATTAACACAGTCACAGTGAAGCCAGGCAGCAGTTTTTTTTTGTTTTTTTTTTTTTTTAAATCCACTTTTGATGTCCAGTCAGTGGATCCTGCCAAGATGCATACAACAGTGTTACATACAGAAATGTTAATGTTAGAGCACCAAGGGAGAGGCTGCCCTCATGGCATTCTCAAGTAAATAATTGTGTAATGATTCACACAGAAAAAAAAAATAAAAAAATTATAACAAATCACTCATTTGTCTAAACTCTGAAGAATTAACTGTTCCATTACACTGGAAAACTTCCTCGTTTTGAGTGAAGTTTGGATGAACAGATGGCATTTCACTAATTGGCTATTTTTAATGTGGATTTTTCATTCACTCTTCTGATGCTTCTCTGCTTCCTCATGGGGTGTTGCCTCTTAATATGTTTGCATTTGTGTATTACCCTTGTTATTACTGATATGCTTATGTTTTTGACAGTAAAGGTGATATTTAAGTATAGTTGAAGGCAAGCCATCTGTGTATGCTTGGAATATTGTGCTCCTAAACGTTTCCACAGTATTTCTGAGAGGCTACAAGAATTTACTTTAGCAGAGCAGGAGAACAAGAAAACTAACCTAGTTCCTGCATACTGAATTTTCTCAATGGGCGGACCACCCAAGTGACAATTGCAGAGAGGGGAAGAATATAAATGGGCATAACAGAAGTTTTGATATCACCTATAATTTCTGATGCTATTGTACTCTCCTTTCAGCCGGCTTCCTTCTGTGCATGGTAGTTCATGAGCGCTCCTTGCTGGGGTAATCTGCTGACTCCATATAACTTTAAAAAACAGGGGGGGATTTATTTATTTATTTATTTATTCCCAGCAGGGACTTACCCTAAGGAAGTGGTTAATGATTAGTCATCAGAAGATAAAATCCTGAGAAACTGGTTATACTTCATTAAAGATGCTAAGCAACCCTGTGGTTCAAGTCTGAAAGTCCTGGCCCATTGTCGTGCTGATTTTGGGTGAATAAGATGCTGGGATAGTTCAGACTGATACCCCAGGATAGGCTACTGTATGTGGAGTTCTTAAGGCTACTGAGAACTCACTCTGCATGAGATACCCTGAATCTTCACATACCTACACACACCTCCCGGGAGAGCTAAAGGCTATTGGGATGTGTGTGCTGCAGAGGACAAACAGGGATCATGCTCAACAGCATAACAGGAGCTGCAGTACCTGTTTGCATCTGTGGATACATGGATCGATGTGTCGGGGTAAATACAGAGAGAACATTTTGTCCAAAGCACTGACATGGGGCTAGAATTGTCCTAAAGCGGAGCTAAATCCAATTGGCAGGTAATTCAGGTAGCAAGGATGTTCAGAGCTGGATAAATCTTAGGAAAGAGACCATTTTACAGCATTGGTGGATAGAGGAAGAGCAACTGACATGACCTACCTGGACTTGTGCAAAGCATTTGACACTGTCTCCCATGATATCCTTGCCTCTAAATTGGAGAGACAGATTTGACAGATGGACCACTTGGTGGGTAAGGAATTGGCTGGATGGCTGCAATCAAAGAGTCAGTATCTCAACGTCCAGGTGGAAATCAGTAACAAGTGGTGTTCCTCAGGGGTCAGTATTGGGACCAGCCCCGTTTAACATCTTTGTCAGTGACATGAACAGTGAAATTGAGTGCACCCTGAGCAAGTTTGCTGATGACACTAAGCTGTGTGGTGCAGTTGACACACTAGAGGGAAGGGATGCCATCCTGAGGGACCTGGACAGGCTGGAGACATGGGGCTCCGTGAACTTCAAGAGGTTCAACAAGGCCAAGTGCAAGGTCCTGCATCTGGGTGGGAGCAATCCCAAGCACAAACACAGGCTGGGTGAAGAATGGATTGAGAGCAGCCCTGAGGAGCAGGACCTGGGGGTGTTGGTGGATGAGAAGCTCAACATGAGCTGGCAAGGTGTGCTTACAGCCCGGAAAGCCAACCGTATCCTGGACTGCATCAAAACAAGTGTGACCAGCAGGGCGAGGGAGGCAATTCTCTCTATTCTGCTCTTGTGAGACCCCACCTGGAGTATTGCATTCAGCTCTGGGGCTGGAGCACCTCTACTATGAAGATAGGCTGAGGGAGTTGGGGTTGTTCAGCCTGGAGAAGAGAAGGCTCCAAGGAGACCTTATAGCAGCCTTCCAGTACCTAAAGGGGGTCACAGGAAAGCTGGAACAGGACTTTTTGTCAGGGAGTAGAGTGATAGCACTGGGCGCAATGGCTTTAAACTAAAAGATAGTAGATTTAGATTAGACATTAGGAAGAAATTCTTTACTCAGAGGGTGGTGAGACACTGGAACAGGTCGCCCAGAGCAGCTGTGGATGCTCCATCCCTGCAAATGCTCAAGGCCAGGCTGAATGGGGCTTTGGGCAACCTGGTCTAGTGGGAGGTGTCCCTGCCCATTGCAGGGGGTTGAAATTAGATGACCAGTAATGTCCCTTTCAAAACAAATCATTCTGTGATACTAAAGGCAGGTTGTAAAGGTATCAATAGAAAGGAGATGAATTTGCTTTGCTGAGAACACTGACTAAACAAGCTAGGACTGTATGATTATTTTCTTCCTGAAATAATTTCAAAAAATAAAAAATAAATATCATTATACATGAACTAATGGGTAACCAGAGGCCAAGGACTTACCATCGGTACAACACAGCAAAAATATCACATCCTTCAATTTCAGTGGTGATGCACTCTCATACAGGAGGAGAATAGGCAGGAAAGGGGAAAGAAAAAATGTATACACTTTCATAATGTATATTCTAGAAAATAAAGATTTGAACTTCTGTAGCATCTTCATGAGAGAGATTTACACTGGTTTGTTTTATTCACCAGCTTCCTTTCAACAAGAAAAACCCAGAAGAACAGTTTAGCATGCTGAGTGTACACAAAGGTTAATCTCTGCCCAGGTTTCAGTGAGACTGATGTCCTGCTTGTAGACCTAGTTGAACTGGGGAAAAAGAGAAATCACTGTTTTTTCCTTTTGTTTATTTTGAAAGTATCCCTCTTTCTTCAAACCCTTGAAAAAAAAAAACAAGGCAACATACTTGCTCAGTGCTCATATCAGTCTGAAGGGATTCAGTTACATTGCATGTAAAAGCACTCAGGATGCTGTCAAGACATGGCCTTAGTGCAGTGCCGGTCTGGGCAATGGTAGTTGTCTTTACACTGGGTCCTGGGTTTGACCCCAATAACAATCTGTGGGATTGCCTGCATCTACATACATGAAAACTAACTCCAGAAGAATTCTGTTAATATGTGCTTCAGTGTTTGTAGAGACAGAAATATTTATGCCTTTGTTATGACTTTATTTGGAGGGGTGGCATGGTGTGGGTGAAAATTTCTTTGACTTCATATTTTCTTTTCAGAAGAGCAGAATATAGCAGAGTTCCACATGCATTTAGTAATTTTTGACTATGATGAATCTCCTAAGGAAACATAGTACCACTATAACTGTATGGCATGCATAATGCCAAATTGTAACTACTGAAAAATAAGACTGTTCCTGACTCTTCACTGAAGAAATCTTCTTTTGTGGCTGCTTAACCTTTCAGTTTTGCTTATCAGTGGTTATTTGTATGCAGGAAATCTATGATCTTTGCATATGGCCGTTATCAAACCTATTTGTCACTGGCAGTAGGAAAAAAACAAAGTATTGTAAAAGAGTACTTTTGCCCATGGAAAAAGCCTGAAAACTGGGATAGGTTGGATGTTAAATTATTTTACAACAAATCCTCCCATTCCAAATAAATTCTGTCCCACTGCAGCCCGTGTGTGTTTTTATCCTTCTTTAAGCAGACGGGCTTCAATTATTATTTTTAATAACAGTTTAGCTGTCAAATACATATAGAGTGTTACTTACCTGGCTTTGGGTATCAGTATGCCTCCCTTGGCCTGAACTGCCTACTTTCCCCTCCCAGGATTGGGCAATTGGAGAGAATAGCCAGAGCTGTAGGAAAACTTTGGACCATACGAAGAGAAAGGTAGCAAGGAATCAGCAGTTTCTTTCCATTAATTTGTTTTCCAGGGCTGATGTTCACCCAAACAAAATAGGATGAAGCACTTGGTGTGCTCAGGACCGAGGACAGCATGACATGGCCCTTGATGACATGCCCCTTCAAGATATAAGTGCTGGCTCCCCACTTTTTTCTTGCACCAATCTAAGTTTAAGGTCTGTTGTGTTAAAACACCTTTTGGAGTTTGAGGGTGCATCCGTAGACAGAGCTAGCACATCCAGAGGCAAGGCATCCCAAACCATTTGTCACGTTGTCCAGAAGTTCTTTCTTTATTCAAACCAACTACTTTCAATGCACACAGAAAGCATCTGTGAGGTATTGATTGCCTTTTTTTTTTTTCCTCCCACAAAGTTATTTCTATTGTTGCTGTATTCAGAAACAAACTGGTTGTCTCTAGTATAACTTTTTCCTCACTGATACATTCAATAGCAGGCATGCAGGTAAGGTCTTCTGAAAGTGCTTAAGAAAGCAGCTAGTCACGCTCTATCGATGCACAGGGAAGCTGGGTGAATTATTTCTGGGTGCTTATGAAAAGCCCACTTATGGCTATTAGAAAACTAGTTTATGTTCATAAAACTCCACTCTATGCAGACACAATGTGACTTAAGAGAACATCTTAATGGAGTCTAGCTAGAACCTAAAATCAATATTTCATTTCTCTTAAAGAGAGTCTTTGCTTTCTAAAAGGCACACAGTAGTGCCTGGAATAAGGATGTGAGAGATTCTGACTGATAAGGTCATACAATCCCTCATCTACCAGCACTACCACGATCCGTACTCTTTGTTCACTTTGTACTTTACACAACAATTTGTCTTTTGGTATGAACCATTTTATATATGATTTCCAGTGATTTTTACATTTATAATTAAGAGCCTGCTTTAAAGGTACAGGTACACAATTTTGTGCATGAATTTACATACAGTTTCTTGTACCAATGCCAGAAGATTTTATAGATGAGTTCTCCTCTCGGATCTCCTGTGATCCACCAGAACAGAGGTCTGGTTACAACGGTAACAGTACATGGGGTTTAACCTTCTCTTCTCACAAAGATAAAGCTCCTTATCACATAGGGCCGTCCTTATCACATAGGGAGTCCTTCAGCATTGCTAGTATTTGCTTACTGAATATCAGCAAACATTGTAATGCAGGGAAGCCTTTCAAAAATTACTTATAGCTACATTTCCATTCTCTTCAGACTCTAGAGAGGCACAGGCTCTTTTTCTATCTGGGATTTCTATTTTTAGAAGAGCAGTAAATTTCATTAGTAGTTTCTCCAGGCTGGCTGTAACTCTGAGCTGAATGGAACTGAAAGAATGAAGTAATCCCATTCATTAGTTTCTTTAGATGTGCATCATTTGAAATGGCGCTATTTTGCTGGGCCTTATTTAGCTTGACTGTAGGTTGCACTTGATCTAGCTTTAATGAAGACAATCAATTTCATGTTTCAAAGTAAAAGCAGCCCATTGCATTCTTTAATAGAAAAATCTAGCTAAATCCTACAGTTAAATAATTGTAAGTCAGACTTCAAGGAATCAAGAGTTTAAGTAAATCACAAATATATATCGTTCTGTATCTAATAGTGATGTGCGCATTTTTATAAGTATTTATTCCTTAGCCAGATGCAATAAAGACTCTGAATGTTAGAGAATTTGGCATGTTTGTTAGGAAATACCGTAGTGTGCTGTGTCAATTTGAAGCTAGCTGCTAACAATAGTTATTGACATTTCCTCTTGTTCTAGTGCTATAAAACTGATTTTTATTATTATTTTTTTTTTAATGTGCTTCCCAGTGTTAAGTGGTGTCACTTCACCCCTTCCCCAAGACCAATTACAGGTGACATATGCATATTAGAAGACCTTGTAAGTACTTAGTAGAAGACTTCTTACTGGAATAGAAAAGGTCTTTTTTAATCACCATGATCATATCTAGTTCACACATTCCTATAAAAAAATGTAACAGTCACTTAGAGCTGGAAATTTCATTCCATTTTCACTGTAATAAAATTATCCTTGACTGGTGGCTTTAGATGGCAAGCTGAGTTACACTTCAGCTTAAAAGCTAAATATATAGTCTTGTTATCAACCTGAAAAGCTCAGAGTTAACCTCTGTCTGTGCCACCCAGAAATTTCTGCATTTTTCTGTGCTTTGGTTTCTCATGTATAGAAGTAAATAGTCATTTTCCTACCTCATAGTGCACAAATACACCCCAGGTTCTAACTGTTGCTCACAACAGCACTTCTGGTTTATCTGATGAGTACAACATAAGTCTGAATGATTTTGATGCCAGACAAGGAACATGATGTCTCATTATTCTTACTTTGAACAGAGTAGAAAAAATACGGTAGCCTGTATAAGTTCAACAGCTCTGACATTTAGTAAAGAGAAGCTTTCCTTGTTTAATAAGTATTTTAATATTAGACATTTGAACCTTGATTTTTATCCTACACCGAGCTCTAACAGCTCATACTTTTGAAACATTCAACGTAGTGAAGTGAGGGATTGCCAAGAGCCACCAAGTGAGTAATTAAGATATCTATCCTTTAACTTCCAAAATGTTTGGTTAGGAACATAAATTGGAAGTCCAGAAACATGAGAACATAAGGACAGCAGCTGGGCTGGGTCAGACAAAAGCTCTATTGTATTTTGTCTCTGATAACAGCAATGTTATGTGTCTAGGAGATATATATAGCAATAATTATTTTTTGAGGAATATACACTTTTGAGAATTCCACGTCTGGTATTTTTGGATGTAAAGTTGACTAAGTATTCAATAATTCCTAGTGGATTTCCTCATTCTGACTAATAAGGTAAACCAAACAACCAAATATTAATTATTTAACTTTCAGAATGTCTTGAAATTATTTAAAATTCTTAATAAATTAATATTAATGAGGTATGGAAACATATCTGTTATTTTAAAAATTGAGGAAAGAATAAAGCACTCATGTCCCATCACACAGAATTTCAGTAGAAAAAAAGATTATTCTGTTGCATTGATAAAGGAGAGCATCCTGTCAGTATAAAATCCCCTAAAGTGATCTAGTAATTAGGAGAGAAATATTTAGGTCTCATAATGAATTTTTGAGCTTTATTGTTATTAGTCTTCTTTTTTTTTTTTAATAGCTTTTACTTCTTTAAAATGCTGTTCTCCCATTGTTGACTTTTACCCTGGTTTCCTAATGTGAGCTGCTCTCTTCCCTTAATAACCTATTGCCAGCTAGAGCCTAACTCAAGGGTAGAAGACTCCTAAGATAACCCATACATCCTTGGCTGCTGTGGAGAGTACTCCTATGCAATGGGACATCCTTCTACTTTTAATTGGATCAAAATCATTGTCCTGTAAACCAGTTTACAGGAAGTACAGCAAAAAGGACATAGCTGCAAGAATTAAATACTAGCAGTTATAATGTTCATAGAAAAACTAAGCAGGAAGGTAAACTTTCTTACATCTACCTGGCAGTTAGCCCTGGTGACCACTCTGACTTGTGCAGACTCCTGCTCCAGTGGGATCCAGTGTCTTTAAGCCTTGTCTTGGTACTTTAGGACTTTCAGCTTCCTTTTATAACAGAACTCACACCTGGGATTAATCCTGCTGAAATCATCCAGTCTTCTCTGCCTGCCCTTTTCCCTGCCCACTTTGACTTGATAAAAGTGAAGCCAAATTGTCTTAATCTTAACATTTCATATTTCCAGGCAGTATGACTGTGGAAATACAATTTCTGTGACCTTTTGTCAGGTGCCTGCAGTGCTTCCAATATAAATTCCCTGCTCTGAGGAAGGTCAGTATGTGCATGATGGGGAAAAATCTATCAGAGTGGGCACGTCCGTTGGGGCACCACAGAAAGTCTGTGCCACCTGCTGGCTGCGAGCATCCAGGAGATGTCAGTATTTCTGTCCTCTGCCCAGGGAGCCGCTCCTGTTCCTGGGGCAGGGTGAAGGTGGGCTGCTGCATGCTGTGAAGGCTGCAGTGGGATACAGCTCAAGCTAACAGGAGGAGGAGGGATATGAGAACATAGATGGGGCAAAAGGTCCAGACAGGAGCTAACATGAGTAGGCTTAAGAAGCAGGAATGGTGGAGGCTCACGCCTTTTTCAGAACAGTCCTTGTCTTTGCCTTTGCCTGCACAGACCTTCCTCGCCTGTTCTCCCATCTTTCCAAGGCAGCCCCCCTGGCAGCCCCGCTCCCAGCCCCACAGTAACCCATGAAGGCTGGAAGGGTGCTGGGGTGCTGCCCTAGCCCTTCTGAACCTCCTTGCTCTGTCCTCCTCTAGAAAGGGCAGATGGCTGTCCTCTGAGAGGTGCTTAGCTAGCCAGCAGCACGATTAAATACTTTGCTCCTCGGGATTCAGCCAGAGGGCTAGGTTTTGGACACTCCTGCTTCTGCTAAAGAACAAAAAGAAACTTTTGCTTCGTCTATTCTCATATTGGAGGGTACGGCTTTGATGTAGGTGGTATTTCTCTCCATTCCAGTAATGAGTAATGTAAAAGATGAGTGTTTTCATGGGGGAAATTTATTTATTTATTTATTCCTGCTCCACATTAACAATTACAGTATTTTCCTTTAAGGGATGTATTTGACAACCAATTTTAAAAATATGCCTTTCTAAATATAACAATAACTCATAAAATTAATAACAGAAGAAAGTACGCTAGGGAGGGATGATTCTGTGTGTACTGTTTCTTATGCGTCTTCCCAATTCACCTGTACTAATTCCTGACGGAGACAAGATGCAGCACTAGGCAATTTGCTGGGGCCATTAAGAACATAAAAATCCTAGTATATAGGATAGTTAAGCAATCTTCCATTATGCACTTCCTGTAGCTAAGAGCAATACAGGCATTTTTATTTTTATTTTTTAAATTTTATTATTTTTTTTAAAACTACTAAAGCTGCATCGTTCTTTTGAATAAAACGCGAGTAGGAAAACTTCATTGGCTTGGATTATGCCATTTCCTGCAGAATGAAACACAAGTACACAAGTCAAGTTATGTCAGTGAATAATAGTCTAAAGGTTTTGAACAAATGTGGAACATTATTCTTCTTAATTTGAAAGAAAAGCAAAGAAAAAGCACAAAGCTCTTTGTTTCTGTAATGAAATTGCCATCAGAACAAATACATTACAGGTACAAAAAGCAGAATTCAAAAGCAGTAGTTGTCTGTGTGCTATTAAGACATGGAAACAGTATGTTTTCAGCTGAGTGACCATACTTCTTTATGATCCATTAGGCAAGCAGAACTTAAAGTTCATTCCAGCCTACATGTAATTCCAGTAAATAAAACAAAACATGATGTCAAAGCTGAGGAATCACTGATGGCCTTAGCCCAGCACAGGAACAAACTAGAATGGGACTGACAGGAACAGAGCAATATTGCTTTAGACCTCAAAGATATTTAATTTGAGTAAAAGTCTTCTTTTTTTTTTTTGAGAACATTTTGAATGGCAGTATGATTCATTGGTTACCCTGTACAAGCACTATGCTGTACTGCAAGAGAAATGCTATCAGGCTTTCAGTACCACAAGCTGGTCTGAGTAGACTCAGAACTGAGCTGCAGGGAACGTGTGCTTGAGATCCAGGAATAAGTGCTGGATTTGAAACTATAAATAGCATACTTGTAAAGTGACCAAATCTTAGTGGAAGAGCAATGTCGGAAATGAGTATCTCCTATAATGACACTAGTTATACAATGTACCCTACTGGTATTAACCTGTGCACTCTTTTCTTTAAATATAGTTTTGCTCAGAATCACAGAAAATAAGTTAGGGATCAGAAAGTCCACCTCATTTTTTCCTCCCTTGTTTAAAGCTGTAAAACCATTCCTGACAGATCCCCAGTGAGTTCTGAAAAACTTGCAGAGGAAGAAGTTCCACATAATCCCTGAGCAATTTCCTCAGCTACTTAACTGCCCCTCTCATTAGAAGCTTTTCTGGCTGCCTAATGTAAACCCGCATTGCTGCAAGTCTAGCCAATACTACTTGACTCATTCACAGTAGAGATGAGAAAAGTTTATTCCTTTTTTTTTTTTTTCTTCCCCCACCAGCTTTTTAAGCTTTTCATCATGTTCCCGCATAGGTTTCTTTTCTCTTGACTAATCAAATCACATTTTTATGTTTCCTCATAGACCAAACTTACTGCATCTCTAATTCCTATGGGCTCGTCTTTCTGAAGTGTAACGTTCACCACTGGAAACATACGACCTCCCGGGGAGGCCATAGCAGTGCTGAGTAGAGCAGAATGCTTACTTCCTGTGATTCACTTCAAACAACTCAACTTTTTATCTTTCAGTATGAGGGCTTTTGGTAGAACTATTTAATTATGACTAGTCTGTAAACAACCATTACCCACATTCTGTTTTACATTCATATTACTTGAGGTTGATTGCTGTTTAACTGATTTTGTGCATATGATTGTCTCTGTTTCTTATGGACACAGAGACATAAGACTTTATCATTTGTTTTTCTGATGGTTTCTCCCATTACTCAAGATAATGTTTCATTCTCATCTTCCTCCTCCAGTAACCTTACAGCCCCTTCCCAGATGGTATCTCTTGCACATTTAATAAATAATCTTTTGTTCAGGTCCCTAATTAAAATATTTAAGATTATGGAACCCATAAAAATTTCCTATACCATTTAACTCATCCTTTAATTTTTAACCTCTTGAAAATTTTCTCCAATTGTCTATCCATTTTGTGGTGTACTTCTGGAGGAAGTCAAGTGAATGTCCTGTTACACAGGGTCAATAGTCTTATTAAACTGGAGATATATGCTTTCACCAAACCACAAGATTTTTTGTCATGTCATAGAAATTGAATTGGGGTTCAACATGATTTCTTTTTTACAAACCCATACTGACTATTGTTTATCTTTTTGGTATCTTCTAGGTGGTAAGTAGAGTTTTTTTTTTTTTTCTTTTCTTTTCTTTGATATTTCTTTGAGAATTGAAGTTAGGTTGATTTCAGTAGCTTTTAGACTTAATCTATTTGGGATGTTTTTATTTTCCCCTGGGAATGAAACACTTCCTGATGTTATGATTACTGTCTCCCAAACTGCCTTCTTCCTCCATGTTCACAATGAGTTTTTGAAAGGTGTTCAGAATTGAAGTCGCTGTCCTTCAGATGCTGTCTTAAATTCCTGGATGTAAAGCTGTCCAGCCTTGTCCTGCTGTCTCATTCTCTTTCTTCAGTGGGTCTGCAGCCATGTATTTATGGCTCTGACCAGGTGTGGCTGTTGTGCTGGGCTATAGACTGAAGATCATTGTCTCACCCCATTTCTTGTCTCCCTTTTCCTCAAACCCAGAGCCTGTTTTCACCTCTGCTCAGGTGTCATCTGCAACACAACATTTTTTTTTTAATTATTATTTTTTTGGACAGAAAAGTGGAAGACACATTCTGTGGAAACCTAGACCAAGATATAGTCTGAGAATTTTTGCTCCGCAAGATAGAAAACATTTTGATGAAACAGAACTCCCCAGTTTGCTTCTTCCTGTCGGGGTCTTTCCAACTTGAATTTTTGCTTCAAATGTTGTTTCAGGTTCAGGTCATGAAAGAGTTTAAATGCATGTTCTCAAAACTATCTGAAAAGACATTGAAGACAGACTAGATTAGCATTCAGAAGGCAATGTGTAACATCATAAATCAAGTTGTAACATGGTTTTTTTTCAAAGATAATATAGAGCCTGGGGGGGGGGGGGATTTATTTATTTATTTATTTATAATCAGGAAACTATCAATTCAGATCCATTAACATGGTTATTTCTTTAGACCTAATAGTGTGGGAAACATGGATCTAGTAGTAAAAAGCCCAAATCCCACCTCTCACCCACAAAAAAAAAAAATAAAAAAAAATCTGGAAATATGTCATTTTAAAATGCTGGAAAACAATGAACAAACATGTAATAATAGTAAGAGATAGCCATGACTGACTACTGACTATCAGATAGAAAATTTACCTTCTTTGTCTGTTATAATGTCATAGTATGAGAGAGCATCTCTTTACAGAGAATATCATTATTCTGTTCTGTTTTCAGACTTCAAAAAGCCTTACTAAGTTGATTTGTACTAAAACTCCCCCAAAGAGAATACATATAAACAGATACAATTTATTTTAATTGTGTTTTCTGAAGGGTGGCTTAGTCTATAAACTTATGGGAAATACCTTTAGGAATTCTCTGTAATTTTAAGTATTACAAACAGTAAAATTTCATATTGGAAGGATGATAAATGCTTCTTTGTTACAACATTATAGATTACTGTGTTAAAGCAAAGAAAGTAAAATATGGTTTTAAGAACAAAACAATGAAAACAAAATTTAACAGAACTTGTGGTCTAGACATATTCAACTCCTCATTGTAAAATGTGAGCATAATATACACAGCAGGTCTGATTATTATTTTTATGTAGTAACTGATTTAACTCAGAATATAGCCAAGAAAAATACATTTTCTGTGCAAGGTATCTGCTTTCTGCAGAATATAGGCAAATATATTACAAATAGATTTACATATTATATATACATATAAATATATGTACATACATGCACATACGTATATATTACACACTTATATACAGTTTTCAAATAGCAGAATCTTCCTGACATTAAAAAAATCAGTTTTCAAGTAGTCAGCAAAAACTTTATCAGTTGCAAAAATTGTAGCATTCTATATAATGCTTTAAGAAAGAGAAATAAAAGTGTATCATCTCCCATTTCAGATCCTGCAGCAGTGCTGTGTCCCATGCAAGTTACAACCATTCAACTACTGGTGCACTACTTACATGGGAGAAGAAGGCAGCTGGGACCATGATCTAGAGTGCGTAATAGAAACTTGAGCTATGACTCTTGTTGTGATGACATTGTTGAACACAAATTTTTGTGGTCTCTAGAAAAATAAATAAATAAATAAATAAATAAATGGTTCTAATGTACAGTAGAATTAACAAGAGCTGGTTGTAACTGATGAAGAATACAATGTAAAATATCCACTGACATTATGGCATGAAGCAAATATACTTCATTACTGAAAAAAAGAGGTCATTGCAGTGGTAATTTAAAACAAGCTAACATGCAGGAAAACCTCTGGGAGCTGTTGAGCCCTCATTGATGCCAAGGTCAAAGATAAGGGCTATACTTAGTAGGTATACATCAAAAGAACAAATTGCTGCAGCCACTTACAGTGGTTTCTGAATAACTATTAACACCACTGGGATATGGGTCAAAACAACTAACATTTTGAGCACTTCAGATATCTATTATGTTACTAAGCATGTCTTAGACTTCTAAGAGCCTAACTCAAAGCATACTTGGGATTTAGAGGAAGATCAAGCAGGAATATGAATCAGTGACCTAGTGGTTAGAGCTCTTTAATAAGTAAGGGTGAGCCTTTGGACACCTAGAGCCTTTAATAAGTAAGGGTGAGCCTTGCACACAGGTCAAGCTTCTGTGGTTGTTACTATTTCTTGTTTTTCATTCACTGCTAATATGAAATGTATCCTAGGGAAAGGACTGAGGATCCTTTTTTCCTGCTCCATCTCCCTAGTATCATTACCACCTACTTTTGACAGAAAGCTCTCCAGGACAGGATCTGCAGTTAGGAGTGAAGACGTCCAGCTGCCATCCTGAGCAAAGAATGTGGCACTCAGCAACTCCTCAAGGCTCACCATAAACCACCTCTTTTCATCCAAGGACCCCAACAAGAAGCTTAAAGCACGCACGTCTCCTTCCAAGCCAAACATGCCAACATACTTGCACTCCAGGAGGGTCAGGTAGCTAAAAGTTAGGTGCTGAAAAGTGTTAATGCCTGAATCCTGAGTTTAACAGGGGGGAAACATATCATTTACAGAATTTGCTCAAGTGCTGTAGGTAGTGGAAAAGCATTGGTTTGTTGCATGCTGTAAAGGCAGCATCTCAATTTTACAAGCAATGTTAATTGGGAAACCTTTAGGGAAAAAGGCTGAATTGTGATTAAAAAAAATCACTGAAGGATAAGTAATTGAATTTATTTTACTGAAATCAATAAAAAGACCTTTAACTAATTGCAGGGCTTTGATACAAGCCCTTACAGTGATTACAAGCTGTGACTAATACTGTGTCTTCCCAAAATGCAGAGGCACAGCAAGGATTTTTCTGAGAAATCATGGAGGTAAATAAAGGGAGAAAGCAGTAATATACACAAGGGACCAAAACAGAATTTCAGTTGGATTGGTTTGGAGTTAGACTCCAAAACTGATGCTGAAAATATATTTTTTTAAGTTGCTACTGGACACTGAAGGCACCTACAAAAATAAATACTTCTACTTCAATGGTCAAACCAAACTGCTAAACACTAATTAGCCACCTGAAGGTCTGTTTCTGGTCACTTGCAGTATCAGCTTTGCTGGCAGGACTCAGGGGCCAAGTACCTAGATCCTGCATCTCTCCTTGCTCCATACCAGTAGAGAAGGGGCTCTCCACCACAGCCCATCAGGTCATCAATCTCTGAGCTGCCACCAGACCCCCTCCCCCCGGCCATTGCACACATGCATAGACAGAACTGTGATTCACGTCCAAGTGAGGCATTAAGTTGGTCTTGCTTTAAGAGTAAATTATGACTTTCTGTCCAAACAGTTTGGACAGCATATGAGAAACAAGCAATCCCAAAACCCAGTCCTTATTTCTACTATTTTACTATCTTATATGGTGTCTTTTTAAGTCAGTGGCCAGTGAAATAGTTTCAAGAGAAGCAACCAGCATCTGCTAAAGCCTGATGATAAAAGAGATGGGAAATTGTAGTGTTTCATTTTTTGTATATAAAAGATTATCAGTTTCCAACATCCTTCAAAATTTGTAAGTATGTACAGTCTAAGTAACTGTGTTAGAGTTGATCCCTCTTTTTTACTTCTTTTTTATTATTGTGATTTTTTATTTTTTAAAAAGAATTTGTAGGCATGAGAGGCTTATTTTAGCATGAGCTTACACTTGAATGCAGGAAAATAACTTTGTTATTAGACTTATCTAAAACTTCAGTAATCCTTTCTGGCTAGTGGTTGTTCGTTTTCATTCAGACCATCTTCTGTCTCGAGGTAACTTTCTTTTCCCATTCACTGAATAGAGAGCTTATATCACAGTTTAGGATCCTATACTAAACATTTAAAGAGTAATTCAAAATTTGATTTTTTTTTCCTTTAGCTTCTGGCAGCAAATATTTAATTTATAAATTGTTAAGAGAAAACTAGTTAATCAGTTTGATATTCTAGTTGTCCAAAAAAGAACCCTAACAGATCTTTCTGATAAACAGTTTTCTATTTTTATTGCATCCTTAATGGCATTTTACTGTCAAAGAAATCTGGGAGATTACATTGCACTGAAAAATAATTGCTTGATTTTCTGTCCTAAAATATGTCTCTCATATTGGCATCTGAGCAGTTACTAATAGCATGAAAGGATTCATTATCTGACAGCCCATTGCCAAAAGTGGATGAGTGTAGAAACCTGGATGGTATTCATTAGTTTGCTGCGTGACCTTCAAAAGACACTGGAAATCTTGTGTGTATGACTTCTCTTCTGTAAAACAGGATCATTTATATTTTTACATGATTGCAGAAAGCTTGAAGAGGGACTTTTTCAGGAGTCATTTTTTCCTTGTTGTCACTTCTTGAAGGTAGAGCAGAAAGTCTTGCTGGTACCAGGTCTGAGCAAGGAGGAGAGACCCTGTTGACTCTTTAAGGCTTCCTGGACTTTCCAAGGCACAATGGGAGGATGATTTGTGAAAAAATTTTGGGGAAGAATTTTTTGTGATGCTTTGTGAAGATATTTTTTAACCTCGTCTTTTTTTTTTTTTAAATCTGTGAACTTCCATTGCTTTATATAACATAGGGGAAACTTCATATTTCATAGGGATTGTACGAAGACGAGTTTAATAATGCTGGTGAGGTGCTTTTATATACCTATGTCTGTGGTTTAAAATTTGATTATAACTGTCAAAAGTAACATGAGTGGAATGGAGCAGAGCAGGGTGAGAGTGTAGAAAGAATGGCAGAGCTACAGAGAAATGTTATTTAATACAATAGATGAAGGAATATTTTCTGACCTGCTCAGCTCAGGGAGATGTGGGCATCTTGCTTACCTCATGCTGAATGCTTCTCATGGCTTAATCTAGTTCAGTCAAGATGTAACACCCCAGACTGTGTTTGGGGAATTGAGGGAAGAAATGCTTTTAGAAATTTCTCTGTACTCATTCTGAGTGTCAGTTCTGATGCCTTTTTTCCTACCACCATATGCATCTTCTGTTTGTCAAATCAACAACGGAGCACTGTTATCCAAGCTCAGGAACATTTCAGGTGTTCCAGGGCAGGCTTACAAAGTGAAGGTGGAAATTGCAAAAGAGAGTGGAAAAAGGTGATCAGTCATAGGACTGGCTGAGCAGCAACTCTTCATCAGCAAAAGGGCAATGCAGTAATGGTCCTCCTGTTAGCATGGTTCAGCAAGACTCTTTAGAATATGGCACCAGAACATGGTTGCACCGGCAAAGGCTCAGATGCTGAGCATGCAGCTGACACTGCTGACTCCCATTAGACTTGCGCAAAGGATACTGAAAAGGATATTAGAATGATCTCTAACAGCAATCCAGCATCAAAGAGGCTCCCATTCTTTGTGTCCACACTCACTGGAAGGGAAGAAAGTGAGCCATTAGTAATGGGACAAAAAAGAATGGATAGGGAATGGAAATGTCATTCATTTCAAGCTAAAATTGAATTTTTGGATCATTTTGTTTCATCTCTGTTTCATTTAAAGCTTTGATTAACCAGGCCTGGCTTTTGTTTAATAGAGACCAGAATAACATTGGCTTTGTAACTAATTTATGCTTATCACTGGCAAGGCAAATGATTTGATATGGTCTCTTAAGTCCAGGTCTTTACATGCACTGATAAAATAAATGCTTATGCAGATTTCATCCTACATGTTCCCACACTGTCAAATTCTGATTACTTCATCTGGATATCCACTCTGACCCTATTGACTGATACATCTTACAAATGGAAGAGATACATCCAAAGAAAATGTAAACATCATCACCCCATGTCTCTGTATTTTCCACCCCACCACCCAAACAAAACAAAATGAAACAAAACAAACAAACAAAACAAAAAACAGCAACAACAACAACAAAAATTCTATTTATTCAAAGGCTGCAAAGATTTTAGGTGAAATTATATTTCTGTTGAAGGCAATGTCAAACATCCCACCAAGTTCAATCAGGTCAGGATTTCACTGTCTGGTTTTATAAAATTGAATAATAAAAGAATGGGGCATATGGATATATAAAGTGATCAAATCACAGAAGGTGAACTATGCACTGTGTGAGCTGGGCTTTTATAACACAAGAAATAGGGTCTGAGATACTGAGAGTTGCAAATCTAAAGCTGATGAAAGGGGAGTGTTTTTATCCTGTGCATAGTCACTTCAGGAACAATGCGTCACAATCTTCACATCTCTGAATGAAGGGCTGAGAGTCAGCATTAGCGGTTGCATAAAATCAGGCTTGAATTACAAAATGAGAACATGAAGGTATAATCCTCCACAGATAGGGAACAGTCCACAAATAGGAAACAACAGGGAATAATCATTACAAATATCCATCATCAATAAAAAAAAGATGAAAAACAAAAATAGATGAGCTTTGGAAAAATGCTTTGATGTAATCATACATTTCTGAAATCCAGGGAAGTAAGAGTAATCATAACATATTCTCATAGACCACTCTTGGTTGCCATCTTTCCTCAAGGAACAGAGTTGCACTATACAGAAGAGATTCCATAGTTTTTGTTGAAAATAAATATTAACAAAGAGATGATACTGTGAATATAGGGTGCATATTGTCTGCACCAGCAGTAGATAAAAGGGTATATAACATTGGGTAAGCTGGTGTTTCCCAACATGGGCAGAAACTGCACTCTGTGCCCTAAACATAACTAAACCATAACTAATGTGTTTTCTCAAGGCTGGGTTGAGTTGTGGATTCCAGAGGCCTTTGCCTGAAGTCTTATTTGGATTTACTCAAGGCTGCATTAAGCTGTGGATTCCAGGAGCCTTTTCCTGAAGTCTTGGATTTACTCAAGGCTGGATTGAGCTGTGGATTGCAGACACCTTTGCCAGAAGTCTTATTTGAAGAACTGGTGAGCCTTCTACTTTCTGGAAATAGCTGAGATCCCTTGTATAGTACAGCCGCTTAAAGAAAAACAAAACAAAAAAACCAAATGAACAAACAAAACCCCCACAAAATTTGAGGCAAGCAAAAAGTTAAGTCCTTAATTAAAAACTTAGAACAGGATAGGAGTGAGGGAATGGGGGCTGGAGTAGATGACCTGATATCCCTTCCAACATGAAGGGATGATCCTATGAAAACACAAGAGGATAAAAGCTCAGAAAAGCATCAGATCTCAGCCTCCTGTCCTCATTGTAGTATGGGATTTCTCTGATCACTTTCCTGGCTTCAAGGGGCAAGCTCAATAGTACTGCTCCTTATTGAATATCTCTAGAATGTCCTTATTAATCTGCTAACTAGGGGTTATCTGTATTTTTGCCTTGGCTTAGATATCTGACACCTGTGAATATTTTAATGTATCACTCTTGATTTTATCTGAAAATCAGTAAGATTCTCCTCTTCCTAATGCAGATTTCTCTACACATCTATGCCTAGTAAATCAACTGAGTTACAAACCCAGATTTCCAATATTTTGCTAATTACGTATTGCTAAGGTATGTTTTTTTCTTCACAGCTGTCTGCCAGTTTTTACAGAGACTATTAATAGCATATGAATTCATATCTTCCCTTTTAAAGGGCATCCTGTCACAATATGTTATTGGTCTCCAGATCAGAAATATGTTAATAAATTCACGATATTAAAAGCCAGAGCAGTCTGGGAAAAAATGATTAGAAAAAAAAAATCAGAACTTTTTCATGAAAAATTCCACATTGTTTTACTAACAGCTTGAAAATAGCATCATTTTTCAAGCATTCTAATGCAGAAAAGGCTGAGGACACATAGTAATGTGTCAGTCACCCTAATCAGTGATCACCACTACTGAATAACAACTCACACACAATTTTCTCTTTCCATTCTTGCTGGATTTATTTCATTCAGTCAGAAGAATAAAAAAGGTGATGACTTTACCTTTGTTTCACTTGGATTTAGCAACTGAGGTATTTGTCCAAATTGAGTACTCTAATGTTTTTTTCCTGCTATATGTCATTCTGCAAACAAGATACGAGTTTATTTAAAGACCATGGACCAGATCCTGGAGCCCACTGAGTCTGTAATAGCAGGTTTATTATGTAACTGATTCAGCTTTGATTTAAGTTCAGAATGTTTAGCTTTTAATTGCACAGAAATCTATAAGGCGGGAGATGAGGGAAAAGAATCACTGTGATTCACCTAGGGACTTTGTTAGAGAGTCATTTGGGGATCTTTCCTACACAAAATTAACCTTGCAAACATGAATTGATTTAATCTACTGGCTAAAGGAAAAAGAGTAGCACCTGAGCTATATTTGTGCCGTAATTGATTTTGCATCTCTTTCTATACCTCCCTTCAACATCTTGCATCACATCTACAGAACTACTTGTTAGCTTTTCATAAAATGTCTGATGCTTATTTTAACAAAATCTATGAAAAATAACTGAATTGAATTACTTTCCTTAGTGAAACTAAGAATTAAAATCTAAATATTATTCTTTTTGCATTTTGAATAAAATTGGTCCTAGGAAGAGAAGTTACTCTTGCGCCGGCAGATTCTAAAGTCCTTTTTATCACACCAGAAAATCAAGCTCCTTGAAACTGCACGGTTTTTTTTTGTCAGTGACATAAAGAAAAATCAAATCGATGAGCAGTGAGTAATTCTATGAGAAAAAATAGCTTGGGCAAGTAAGAAAAGGCTGGTCAAATCTTAATAGGTGTATATCTGACAATTCAGGTCTATGGAGCCACTATTTTTAATCTGAGAATCGCCTTATCAAATTACAGAGAACACTGAAGAGAAATTCAGTAATCAAAGTTTCCAACCATGGTCACTTTGCTGTTTAAAGAAAGAAAATGCTAATGAAGACCCAAATCAAGAGTAGATGATAAAAGTGGCTTATTTGGCTACAGTCTCATTTGGGTACTTCTGCTTTAAGTGCTTTGATGGGGAATATTCCTTCAGGATGGTTCCCTCCTGAAATAGGATTAAATTACTTATTTAATAAATTAATGGTGAGTGTTATCTTACTGTATTACAGATAGTAAAATTTGGGCCATATAATTTTATTTAAGGGTTGGGAATATCTGCTTAGAATATTTATGGAAGACTTGAGTGAATTTGTAAAGTGGATAAGTGTACTGATCTTATCTGAATTTATGAAATTGATATAAGTATGAAAAAGCTTACAAAAACTCCATAATTGAGATTGTTAAAGATAGGCTAACCATTTACATAAAGAAATTAAAATCTGGATGAAATTCCTCTCTTTAAGAGTAGCATGAATCAGTTCATGCACCCCTTCCTAAAACAAGTAGTAGAAAAAAAAAAAAAAATTTAGTACCTTAAACCATAACAGATAAGGCTATTTTTAGTCCAGAATATTCTGGAGCTGTACAATAAAGTCAGATGAGACGGACACATATTTTTTTTTTATAAATCTAACTTTGTATGACTTAAGTCATGACCCAAATGTATCGTTTTGTCTTTTAATACTCTCACAATAAATAAATTAATTTAATTAAAATTGACTAAGTCATTAACATCTCTATAAGAAAAAAAGTAAGTTTCATATCTTGTCAGAGATTCAAAACTTTATCTTATCCCCTTTGCCTGAAATAGATATCTGATGTAGGTCCTGTTTCAGTCAGTTTGGCATTACCCTGGTGGCTTAGGAGATGTCATTGCTGGTTGGTTGACAGCTGACAAAATATTGCTAATTCTTAGAGTAACCATTTGCAATGCATTATAATGTGTAGTGACAAAAAATAAAATTCTTTTGTGCAAGCCATGCTTTTGAATAACCAGTGCTGACAAACATCTTTTTGTAAATATAGAATGATGTAAAACAGTAGAGAAAGATTAAGGCAAAACAGTAACTACAAAAGCTACTTTCTGTGTCTTTATAAATATATTTGGGAGTATTTATGGCCAAGAATGTTAACTCTTTTGAAACCTTAATTTTGAGTAAGATAAATCAAAAGGTAGACAAAATACTTGTCCCATGTCATTTCATAACATAAATAAATCAAATCCCATTAATATAAGTACCAAGTATTATCTCCCAGAATGTTTAGCATCACGGGTACAAACAGCAATAGAATCATAGAATGATTTGGGTTGGAAGGGGCCTTACAGGTCATCTAATTCCATCCCCTCTGCCATGGGCAGGGACACCTCCCACCAGACCAGGTTGCCCAAAGCCCCATCCTGCCTGGCCTTAAACACTTCCAGGGATGGGGCATCCACAGCTTCTCTGGGCAACCTGTGCCAGTGCCTCACCACCCTCATAGTTAAGAATTTCTTCCTAATATCTAATCTAAATCTCCCCTCTTTTAGCTTAAAACCATTACCCGTTTTCCTATCACTACACCCCCTGACAAAGAGTCCCTCCCCAGCTTTACTGTAGGCACTCATTAAGTATGGGAAGGCTACTATAAGGTCTCCCTGGACCCTTCTCTTCTCCATGCTGAATGATCCCAACTCCCTCAGCCTCTCTTCATAGGAGAGGAAGTCCTCTTTTTAGGACTCTTGTATGGCTGCTAGTAACTGCCTCAGTTCATTAGGCAGTGTCTCTACCCATGACATATATGACATGCACACAGCAGTAGCTTTCCAGAAACTCAATATCAATTGCAGATTGAAGTCCCATATAAGAGTTCATTTTGAAACTATTTTAATGGAGATATCAAAACTGTAACTTCACTGAAGTGAGAAAACTGTTAAGACAAATAGAACAAAACTAAACTTTCTCTTCACCATTTGCACTAGGCCTTTATCTAGCTTCCCATGCAGAATGTCTTTTGCATTCACAAGTTATATATATGCATTTTAATGGCACAGCCTCTTCCATTTTAGTTTAAGGTACATAAGGCACGTTTCTCTGGAGAGAGAAAAGACACCTTGTAATTTTTTTCTCAATTGAGTGTCTTCTAGATAATTTATCATTATTATCTGAAGATATTCATATTATTATCAAGAAGACAGCAGTTTTTAAAGGAGATATTAAAATGTCTTTGACATTCATGCAGCAGTGGGTTTTGCAACAGTGAGAAGCTGGTCTGTTCCAAATTGTACAGCAATTCTGTAGGGAGCCAGTGTGGCCCCCTCCTTGCTCCAAGTCTCATGCTCAGTGCTTGTTCCTGTGTTGCCTGAAGTTGACAGTGAAAGAAGCTAAGTATATATGAAGACCTGCTAATTTCTCTCAGTTTAAATGCTTTGTTACATATGATATGAAATATAAAACATAGAAAATTAGACTATTAAAATAAAAAAATAATAAAATAAAATAAATAATAAATAACAAATAATAAAATAAACGATATAAAATTAGAAAACAGACTCACATCTTTCAGTCAGTGTTCGTTTTGCCTTTTCTTCCTTATATCGTAACCACCTTTTTTCCACCCATGCTTTCTAATGGTTACCTGAAGACTCCCTGATAAAGCAGTAAGTATGATTCTAAATGGTGGTGGTGGATGTACTCTGTTTTACTCAGTATACACTTTTTGAAGTTTAATGAATTTTCAGTTATATATGCCAAAATTATAGGATTTTACTTACATACAGATATTTTTTAATTGTCTTTATTGATGTTTTCAAGCTTTTGATAATGATTATTGCATCACTTCTTAAGAGTCAGGTCTTCTGTGTTCCTCTCAAAGTTAATATTCTCTGCTTTCTTGTTTATAATTATAATTTTTTGCTTTTAATCCTTTTTCTGTGTATTAGTTCCACTGAAACCTGACCAATTCTGTCCTGCTTTGATGATTTTTATAGCTCTTCATTTCCTTTTAATTTTGCCACACTATATGATGTGAGATACTGTCTTCTAAACTACATAATAAAAGCACAGCTATTTAACAGTTTTCTGATATTAATAATAACTGCATTCATTCAATATGTTTTGAAACATATCTATGAAGTTATTAATTATATAACGAAGTATAAAGCTAAAATTTGTTTCAGATGAGATTGCATCATCACGGGGCTTAAAATGAATGGAAACCTGTGTAGATTTCATGGGTCTCAATGAAACAAACCACTAATCTTAATTTAATCTAAACACTTAATCCTTACTTTTTTTTTTTTCCTTTTAAATGACTATTTTTCTATTCTCTTCTGCAAAGAGTGGAACTTTATTCTCTGAGTTGCTGTCTCCACTGATCTGACACAAAACCTTTTCCACGTTGTTCTGTTTTTGCTTTTTGTTTGATTGTTTGGTTGATTTGTTTATTTCTTTAGCCATTTTCACAGGAAAAAAAGGTGAATTTGGGCAAATACAAGGGAGTTAGTTGCTTTTTTGTAGTTTTCTCCACAAAAAAAAATGTGGAGACAACTCACTGAGAGGGCACAATTATCCCTGAAGCATGGACAGAGAACTTATTACTTTTTCTTTTTCTTTTTTTTTTTTTTACTTCTACTGTAACTGATGTCATGATAAAAGAGCTTCATTTTTTTTTCTTTGATATAACCATTAGATGACTATTTTCATGTAAGTCACTTTTTACGTTTGAGGTGAAAAGTTATTAATATCAAAACCTTTGTAAGCTGTCTGGATGTGTCTAAAATTATAAATACTATCTTCAACTTGTATCCATGTTGAAGAGCAGAACTGAATCAAGAATTGTTTCAGGCTATGGAAATAGCTGGAAGCTTCATTTTCAGACTCATATTCTCCTGTATCTTTCTACCTGTTAGAATCTAGAGCCTCTTAGGGATTTAATCGTTCAACCTTTTGGAGCGAGTTCATGCAAGAGTTGAAGCTAGCTCTCTGTATAATCTACATCAGATATTTGTGAAGTATATCGCATGTGAAATCTGAGCATGATGTTCTGCAGACTTCACAGGCTCACACAAAGTGTTCTAGGTCTGTATAAGTATCCAAACTCTAAATATTTACTTCATCTGATATCTGAATTTTTGGGGTGGGCTACTACTAATTCTACCTCCCTGTTTTCTTTTTTATGTGTCCTTTTTTCAAGACTCTTCCTTATTTTGGCTCTTCTGTTTAATTATATGTGGAAAGAAAGATCAGTCTTACAAAAATCCCTTTCTTACCTGGACTTCCCAGGCTCCACATCCTTCTTAGTCAGTTCATTCAAGTATTTTCTGGTAGCAATTTATACAGTGCAGTGAGCATAGGTGAATTACTTGTTTCTAAGGATCTGCCAGTCATTACTGCCTTAAAGTGAATCTGCTCTCTCTTTCCCTTACAGTTGCCCTTTTTCTCATGTACATTGCATTTCAGGTGTTTATACATTTAAAGGCCAAACTGTGCCTTGACACAACAGTTTATACAACCCTGGGCAGTGAGATCATATACTCTGACACATTTACAACTGCTTGCCCGACGCACAAGAGAATGACGGCAAAAACAGTAACTAATTTAAGGAAAATCCTGCATTAAAAAAAAAATAAAAAAAATCATTACAAAGTGCAGACAATTTGCCACTGGTATTTAGCTCACTCACAGGGAGCATTTAGCTGAAAGGCAGCAGTGCTGACTGTTGATTGACACCATGTCTTTGCTACAGACAGCAGGACCCCATGAAGCACAGGTGACCTATCCTGAAAGAAGATTATACCACAGCATAAAAATCTACCATTCCACCTGCAGAAGCAGAGGGGATGTCAAAGTAATCTACATTTTTAACTTTTGTTTATGTTCAGTGCTGTGCAGGCTGCAAGATGAGATATTACCTGAAATTCCCGTGGCAGACGGCAAAGCATAATGAAAAATCAAAACACTGAACAAGGGATTGGGCAGAAAAAAAGGCTGTGAGTGCCAGCTTTCCATTTGGAACAAAGCTAAGCACAGCTGGGGAGCTGACAGGAATTATTCACACCTTCCAGACCCATCCAATAGGTGTGCACAGCACACGAAGTGGAGATAGGAGGATGTATGTGACAGCATGAAAATGCTACTGAATGAGCAGCGGTTGCAGCCTGTATTGCCTATCCACACTCAGGAGACCAATACCCATTCTTTGCAAATAAGATGCATTTTCAACTCAGAGAGTTTTAAGGATTGAAATGTCTTTGTGTTCTTATGTATAACACCAAGGGCTATCAAAACAATATAATTGAGAAATTTGTGTGGTTTTCACTTAAATAACTCACTCATTTTTAAGAGCCTTTCTTAATTTCTAGGCAAAGTAAAGCAGCGACCATGTACTGAAAGTCATTCTTACATGTGCTTTGCTGCTTAGCTAAGTGTCGTGTCTCATTAACTGTTAAGATTTTAACATTTTAGTTAATGTGCAACTGAGGGTGCAATGACAACTTTTCTCAATTCTGTTCTCAATACTGTTCTCAATAGTATCCCTTCTATATTTTTACGTAATGTATTTTTTCCTAATCCAACTTTTTTTTTTTTTTAATTTTTATTTTTTGATTAAATGGATTCATCAGATTAAAGTTTAAACTGATTAGTCTACATTTTTGTACTCTATGTCTGTAGACACATTTCAGGCATTGCATTGATGAACTTCTAGTCTACCTGATTTCCTCCAAACGTTTCTGCCATCAAGTGTCTTGATATTGGAACCAAAAGCTGTGCACTTTCTTTGAGTAACCCTGGAGAAGTGAAGAGGTCTGTCTCAAAAAAGTAAACTAATAATGAATATATGAGAGATGAAGATATTTCTATCTTTCAAGGAGGCTGATGCCATTTTCTAAGTTTCCAAACTTTGAATGCTTTTCTTCAGAATTCTTGAAGAACGCTTTTCTTCAAAAGAGTAATAATAATTTGTGACTTTCTAAGATGTTCTTGGTAAGTACTTGAGCAGGATCAATGAAGAACATGATTCAGAATCTAAATGCGTTATGTTTTACTAATCATTTGGGTGCACATTCTTGGGACTTATATTTGCCTTTGTATATCTATTTTCCTTTATATATCAGCAAAAGACAAGAATGGAAGAGGACAAAAGTAGACAAAGAGAAGAAGAGAAAAATCAATACAGAAAGAAGATGCTATAATGTCCAGAGAAACAGAGCAACTTAGAGTTCATTGTTATAAGGAAAGTGAGAATATTATTATTTTTATGACCTGTTCCACACACCATATTTTCTAAAAATTAAGGAACAATCTGGAAGAAGAAAAAAAAAAAAAAAAGAAAAAAAAAAGATGAGTTGAAGATTTGGGGAAAAAAAATAAACAACAGAAAAACCACCACCACAACAACAAAATACAAACAACAGAAGGTTTACAGAATGGTTTCTTACACATTAAGCACTTTCTGTTGCAGATAGATGACAATAATAAATGAGTGAGATTACAAGCAGAAAAAACAGTTTTTGAGATTCATAAATAGCCCAGGACCTAATGAATATTCTTTCATGTTTGGTGGCCTGGTGGCCTACATCAATAACAGCTGCATTGTTTCAGTCACGCTGTACTGAAAAACAGAAATTTGTTTTGTGTGCAACTTCTGTATGTTGCTCTGATTTGTGCTCTTGCATCTCCAAGAAGCCACTGCATTTTAGATCCTTAAGTGCATCTGGTTGTTTTACAGAAAGACATATGTAAAACAAAGGCAGGCCTGTAGGTTGGTTTTTTTCCCAGTTAGTTTATTATCAAACCTGACAAGCATGGAAAGATAAACAGCATTTTTTTAGAGGGTGAAAGGATATGCAAAAACAAATTTGTACAGAATTAACATTCTGACAATCAACAAATGAAAAGAAAAATAAATTGAGAGCAAGCATAAAAAGCTTGATGTTCTTTTAACATCAGGATACTAAGGAAAATAAAATAAAAAATAAAATAAAATAAAATAAAATAAAATAAAATAAAATAAAATAAAATAAAATAAAATAAAATAAAATAAAATAAAATAAAATATTGGTCATTCCAAATATTAGTATCCAGGAAAAAAATATTGTATTTCTAAATATAACTGAATTATTTCTCTGAGGTATCAACCTGACTGATGATCCGTACAAAACCTCATGGTGACATTTTCATTAAACCTTTTATCATCAATTCAATCATACTTCAGAAAGTTATATGGATTTCATTTTTCTTTCTTTTTCTTTCTTTTTTTTTTAAATGAAATTGTACTTATTATTTCATTTTTAAGAATGCCTATCTGAAGTGGAATTATCCTTTCAAAACCACACTTTTAATGCTATGTTATTTTATTTGTCTGTTTTCTCATGGCGCTAATAAATGGTACATCAATAAGCAGTAATTCACAATAATATCAAAATCTTGATAGATTTTATTTTAAACTTAAAAGGGAAGATGTTACTACTGATTGAAAATGCTTATTTTCTAGAACTGAATGTCTACTTTATTTACTTTAATAAAACACTATGGCTCTTCAAACAAAAGAACATGAGCTCAAAATATACTGATTATAAGAACAATAAGTTTAGGTACTTTTTTTTTTTTTTTTTAATAGTGAAAACAATTCAGCATCTATCTTACCTCCTTCAGCATAAATGGAGTACTCATGCTGTGTAGCACTAAATACCTGTTTTATCAGTCTGGTCTCTCTTTCTGTCAATACAGTTTATGTAAAAAAAAAAAAAAAAAATCAGTTATTGAGTAAGAGCAGAAGTTTTATATTCTCTAAAATGCTCCTACTCTGCTATTCACTGAAAAGTGATGGATAATCAGGCTGTCAGTTTAGGGATCTAAACTGAAGTGCTTAATGTAGGCACTGCAAATGCTTCCTATCTTCAACCAGTATTTACCCAAAATCATCAAGAAAATTAGAAATAAAGTTATGTATAATTATATTATGCCATAGTATAGTCTGGGATATAGAATGATGTATTGAGTTAGATTGCTGCTGGTACAACGTGTCACTATTTGATGAAATTTCATGCGGTAGTAGATGTCTCGTACAGCAGCAATGTTTATATGCAATAAAACATTGCAATAGTAATTAATAGACCATAAATACTTTTCAAGGATTCTATACTCTTGTGATGTTGAATTTCTCTTTTCCCCTGAAATGAAATATCTTCAGAAACTCTTTGTGAAAAGCTTTTTTGTTGTGGGCTAGCCAGCTGCCCACCCAGCTGCTCTCTCAATCCCCTTCCTCAATGGGACAGGGGGAGAAAATGGGGTGAGAAATCTTGTGAGTTGAGATAAAGACAAGGAGATTGCTCACCAGTTACTGTCA
This sequence comes from Anser brachyrhynchus, assembly GCF_964034855.1. Lineage (NCBI taxonomy): Eukaryota > Metazoa > Chordata > Aves > Anseriformes > Anatidae > Anser > Anser brachyrhynchus. Next base: position 100,920,088 of record NC_137696.1, on the reverse strand, counting down.
CGAGCAAAACAGAATCAACTTGGGGAAAAATAATTTAACTTACTGCCAATTAAAATGAATTAGAGTACTAAGAAACGAGAAACCAATCATTAAAATGCCTTTCCTCCATCCTTTCCCAGTCTCAACTTCCATCCTTCACACTTGACTCCTCTACCTCCCCTCGCCCCAAGCCGCACAGGAAGATGGCGAATTGGGGTTGTGATCAGTTTGTCGTTTCATCGCCGCCACTCCTTCCTCTTCACTCTTTTTCCCTACTCCATCTGGGGTTCTTCACATAGGCTGAAGTCCTTCAGGATAAACCTGCTCCAGCGTGGGCTCCTTCACAGGTACCTGCTCCTGGAACACATCCTCCCCTTCTCTCACCTTGTTGCTCACAGGGCTGCTTCTCACACTTTCTTTCCTCACTCATTCTGTGCAGTGTTCTACCCTTTCTTTAATACATTCCCCAGAGTTGCCACCATCTTGGCAGCCGGGCCCAGCCATGCCCTGCAGTGGGGCCATTGGAGCCATTTGGAAGCAGTCGTCTCCAGCATGGGGCAGCCCCAGCCTTTCCTCAGAGAGGCCATCCCACAGCCACCTGCTGCCAGCACCCAGACACCTGCACCAGATACAATTTTATAGGAATAAAACCAGATTTTGCGTGGTTAATAGTGTCAGAAAAGTGAAAAAAAATAGCAGGATTTCAGAAGTTTTTATATCACAGAATATCCTGAGTTGGAAAGGACCCTCAAGGATCATTGAGTCTAACTCCTGGCTCCACAAAAAAAACACCCCAAAATCAGACCATGTTTCTGAGAGCGTTGTCCAAATGCTTCTTGAGCTCCGGCAGGCTCAGTGCTGTGATCACTGCCCTGGGGGGCCTGTCCCAGTGCCCGACCACCCTCTCGGGAAGAACCTTTCCCTAACCCCCAGCCTGACCCTCCCCTGTCCCAGCTCCATGCCGTTCCCTCGGGTCCTGTCGCTGTCCCCAGAGAGCAGAGCTCAGCGCCTGCCCCTCCGCTCCCCTCGTGAGGGAGCTGCAGGCCGCCATGAGGCCTCCCCTCAGCCTGCTCTGCTCTGGGCTGAACAAACCAAGGGACCTCAGCTGCTCCTCATACATCTTGCCCTCTAGACACTTCACCATCTTTGTTGCCCTCCATTGGACACTCTCTTTAATAATTTTATGTCCTTCTTATACTGTGGTGCCCAAACCTGCACACAGTACTTGAGATGAGGCCATAACGGTGCAGTAACAATATATAGCAAAGATAAGAAGGCCATGATGTTAAGTCATGTCAACCACAGGTAGCCCTAGCACAACAAAGACTGAAGTATTCTTTTCCATAACATCTGAGAGGCGCTAGGAAAAAAAAATAAATCTAAAGACAGTGCAGGGAAGTCCTGCAGTAGATTCATTTTGTTGTTTAAAACACAATAAAACCTCTGGTACTGCCAGTCAGAAAATAGATGCTCCCCATTCAAAAAAACTGGTGCAGCTATTTAAAATCCTATTAGCACCACAAATGTCTGATTTATAAACTGTTTTATGGCTTTTGATGCTTTACAGGCATGATAAACTTTCAGATGCATTGCTACACATAGTCAATAGTTAATGATGCTTTACCAGGCAAAGGCTACACATTTTTTTTTAAGAGCAGAAATAGTATCTGATGTATCTGGTTCAATACATATATATATATATATATATATATATTTAGTACCTGTGAATGGGTGGTTCTGCTATTCCATATCTTGTTTTAGGCTCCTGATTAGATATGCCAACACAAGTGTTGGTGTGAGGAGCTGGAGAGATGATGTCAAGCCATCTCACACCTTGACTTATTATGCTTTGGTACCATAAATGTAATCTTTACACTGCATTTTCATTTCTGCCTGGATGCAGGACGTTTCTCTGTTAGCTGTTACTCAGTACATGTGCCTGACATCATGGCAGCTTATGTGAAAACATAGAGCATTTCATAAAAGACACGGAACCTTTTTGTTTGTTTGTTTGTTTGTTCCTAATGTGGCACAAGCTTTGGAGACTTTTTGACAGTAGTCTGTTGTTTTGTCAGGAAATAATAAAACCTTTCCAATTTTTTTTGGCATAGCTATCAGTGGCTCAGCAGGTGTGCTCTTTTCATTTTCTGCATAATCAAAGTTAGTCTATTACCTTTGCTACATACTGTTCTTTATACCACAAGGCTGATCTTTATTGACTCATAATTTAGGGAAAAAGAAAATCATTGCTTGTCAAGCATCTCAAATCCATGCTTTGTAACGTGTAATATAAAAGGGTATTGCAGGTATTTCTTTTCAACATGTTTGAAAAATAGAAACCTAACATTAAGGTATTATTAGATTAAATGGCTGTTATTGTTCAAGAAAGCAGTGTTGGCCAATAACTAGCAGGATCTTAGATGTTTCCAGCTGTTTCCTGCCATCATAGCCTCACAGGTTGAACTTGGCCTTGTGTGTTAATGGGTTGTCCACTTGTAAAACTGCTTTTTGTAAGCCTTTATAATCCTGAATGTGATCCCCAGGTAAGTTTTGAGTGCATCTAAGGGTAAACTGGAAAATCCATTGTCATAAATGTTTCTCAGGAGTCATACTCACTAATATTTTCTTGCATATCTAGTGTCATATTAAGGATGCAATGATCTTTAATGATCATTTTCTGCAATGATTGCTGGTTAATATACATTTTAAATCATACTTGTACCTTTCCTGAACAGCAAAAGTGATGGCTAAAGTCAGGCTATCAATATTATTTCTCAATCCCAATTTGAGCAAGTAGCGGCGTTTTGTAGGAGAGGTGTGAAGTCAATTCACAGAATTCATCTCACAAAGCAAATAATTGCTACAAGCATCCAAAACACTGGAAAAATGCTGTAGACATAACTGTCAGATTGCAGAGGAATGGAAATTGTGGATAAGGTGGTTTATCCAAGTTCAGGAATAAACTCAATACTGGGACCAATACTTGTTCAATATTTTCATTAATAGCCTAGATGAATGTAAGGGTTGTACTCGTGGCAAGCTTGTGGACAACCCCCAGCTGGAGGAAGCAGTTGATATGTGGGAGGGCCAAGCTGCTCCTGGGCAGCCCTTGGGACCTGGGCAGACTGAAGAAATGGTCCAACAGGAACCTCATGAAGGTCAACAAGGACTAATGACAAGTCCTACAGGTGGAGAAGAACAACTCACCACACCACAACAGGCTGGGAAGCAGCTCTATGGGGAAGGACTGGGGGTCTCAGTAGGCAACAAGAAGAGCCTGAGCTAGCAGTGAACCGTGAAAGCAGGGACAGCCAACAGCATCCAGGGCTGCATTGGCAGCCATGCAATGATCTTTTCCTTCTGCTCAGCACTCTCTTCGGAACTAACACCTTATTACGATTCTCATCACAATGTCTCTGTAACCTTTAGTGCTTCAGATCTGTGGTATGGACAACAAAGTCACTTTCTGTAGTAGATTTTCCTCCATTTATCTAAATGTTACTTGTTTTGCTGTCTTCATAAATCGTTTCATGAATTCTAATATATTAGCTGAATTTTTATTTTTTTTGCCCCTGTATTATTGCAAAAGCAACCTTGTCACTCTACGTTTAGTCCTGAATTGGGTTATCCCACCTTATATTCAATTTCCTCTTTTCTGCAGTCTGACAGCTATGTCAAGAGACTTTTTTTTCCAGTGTTTCAGCTGCTTGTAGCAATTACTTGCTTTGTGTTTTCTAAAATTACCTTACAACTCCTCTCCTATTATCACCACCTATCATCATCACCTATCATCATCCTAAGCATCACCACCTGCTCAGGTTGGAGGTGATCTCCCATGAACTACTATGTGTAGGCTCAGTCTGGTTGTGGCTCAAGCAACAGGTTCAGGATGAAGTTTGACATATACATATGTAGATAAACTTCACTAACATGTATTCATTGAAAAAGTAACAGTTAACGCTGGTTAAAATGAAAATAAAAAGCTAGGAATTCAGATGAGGTTTAAATATCCTCAGCTGTCTTTCCTTCTAATTATTAACAATGGCTGTTTAGGTGCACCTCTGTTGTACTTCAGTTCACCCCTTTACAGCACAAAACAAATAGTGCCCCATCCCTGTTGGGAAAAGGGAAGAAGAGGCTGGCAGCAGTCCCAGAGCTTCCAGCCATTGGTGGCTTTCTAGAAATTTAGCTGTTACAAGAGTAGGCCATTTAGATGTCATTCAGGTTAGGTTTGAATGATTTTGAGCAGAAATTACTCCCACCAGAACTTCTCAGGATTAAAGGTACAATATAAATATGCTGGCATCTAACTGTATAGCATTGCTATACCTAAAGGGACAATCTAGGCCTAAATACTTTTCTGTTGTTGTTCTGAAAGGCATATGCACTGTAGAAATTAAATTTAACAGCATAGTTAAATTTAACAGCATAGTTGTACAAGTAACTGTACAGCAAAGATGACTACAACTATGGTAATAATTCAAATAAAAAATAAATCTTTTTGAGATTTCTGTTTTCCAGGATACATGACATTTCTTCAGATAGTCACCCAGAGCAATAAAATTTCTCATGTTCAAGTCTTGCTTGATACTGGCTCTTCAGTTCAGTGGAAGCTGCACTCTACCTTTATTTTTGTCATGTATCTCATCATTTTTGTCTTGCAGAACAGTGATTCACTCAGCTGTAGCTGAGCATGTGAAAAGCTTACTACCTAAAACATGCTTTTTAATATTCTATAATTGACACATATTTCAAAAGCACTAGAGATAGTTTTCAAATATTGGAAACAATTACATATTTAGAACACTACAATATTCATTGTACCTTAGAAAAGGTTGCCCCAGGAAAGAACATTTTGGATGCATCAGCCTGTTTTTGATCAGTCCCAAGACAGGAAAAGGGTGAATTCACCAAAGTGGGTAAGTGAGAAGAATATAGATACTGACAATACAGATGCAAAGATGAAGAAACCTAGACTACAAAGCCCATCAATGGAAGATGTTATTTACCACGCACTCAAAACATATTGTCATAATGATTCATACAGATGACAAGTAGTATTGCCTGTTATTTTGCTGACCTTGCTCAGCTGTTCAGCAAGTTTAGAAGCAGTGACCTTGCAGGGAAAAGCTTCAGTTACTCCTGCAACAGGTAGAGCTGTAGAAAGTGCTTCAGAGGCTGCAGGGCCAGAGGGGACCACAGTGATAAGTGAAGCTGAGCACTGGGGAACTCAACACATAGTCCATGAACTCCATCCGCATACCTGAAAACCAGCCCAAAGACTAGCTGACCTCTCCTTGTTCAACAATAAGAGCAGTGGCTTTGGGCTAGATAAGCCCTGATACTGAGTTTAATCTGAGCTTGTTTTGTTGCAGTAGTAAAGAAAGTTAATTTCCTGATCTGGAGACTTTTGAACTGTATCTTCAAGACTGAAGCTGCAGAATAAAATGATGAATAGATAGCCAGAAGTGCAAGTGGATTGTTACAGGGTGGTCAATGTATTGTAAGTATCAGAAAGTTCTCTGCCTGTTGGGAGAGAAGAGGATGGAAGGTGTGTTGTCTGAGGCATGCTAAGGGAGATGCCGAGGCTCACCTAGGGCTGGGCAGCCCTGTGATTCCAAGTTTAGATTCCTGGTGAATGATCTCTGTACAACACGTGATGGTGTTTAGTACCTGGAGGAGATGCTAATGGACGAGGATAAAGGGATTTAAACCAAAAGAGTGTAGATTTAGTTAAGATATAAGGAAGAATTTCTTTATGTGTGCCCCATCCCTGTGTGAGTGTTCATGCTCAGGTTGGATGGGACTTAAGGCAACCTGATCTCATGGGTGGCATCCCTGCCCATGGCAGGGGGTTGGGAACTAGGTGATCTTTAAGGTTGTTTCCCACCCAAACCATTCTATGATCAGTTTTTTTTGTTGTTGTTGGTTTTTGGTTTGGTTTTTTTTTTTTTGGTTAGACACTAAGCAGTGATAATATGAATATAATTCTATTCATAAAAAGGAAACCCTGCATACATAAAAAGAACTTCTTTTGAAAGCAGAGTAGACTCCACAAGAGCCAAGACTGTGTTGTGGTTTAACCCGGCTGGCAGCTAAACACCACACAGCCGTTCGCTCACCCTCCCCCCTCCCTCTCTGGGATGGGGGAGAGAAACGGGAAAGTGAAGCCTGTGAGTTGAGATAAAGACAGTTTATTAAGACAGGAAAATAATAATAACAATAATAATAATAATAGTGATAATGGTAATAGTATTAACAATAATAATGTGTAAGAAAACAAGTGATGCACAATGCAATTGCTCACCACCCGCTGACCGATGCCCAGCCTATTCCCGAGCAGCCGGCCCCCCCACCCCGGCCAGCCACCCCTATATATTGTTTAGCATGACGTCAGATGGTATGGAATACCCCTTTGGCCAGTTTGGGTCAGCTGTCCTGGGTCTGTCCCCTCCCAGCTCCTGCTGCACCCCCAGCCTGCTCGCTGGCAGGACAGAGCGAGAAGCTGAAAAGTCCTTGGCCTGGTGTAAACACTGCTCTGCAACAATTAAAACATCAGCATGTTATCAGCGCTCTTCTCATCCTAATCCAAAACATAGCACCCTACCAGCTACTATGAGCTACTTAACTCTGTCCTAACTGGAACCAGGACAGATATCCACCCCTTATTCCATACCATTTATGTCATGCTCAGGTTACACTCTGTCCAATACATTCTAATTAATCACCATTTTCATCTATGATATATAGCAATCATGGTAGTGATGACATACATTATTATATAATAATTAACATACTACAATTCAACTCATGGGCTATTCTCACCCAGTATCAAATCCCCTTGAGGTACACACCGGACCTCCCCATTCTTTTGCATTACCCACCAAGTGCATCCAGGTCCCTGAGCAAAAGCAATTCCACGAATGGGTTTGCCTTTTCCTGAGGCAGGAGTAGCCCAGACCGTTTTACCCAGCATGTTTCTTACGTGCACTACAGGAACTTTATCCCCTTCTACAGTGCGTAACAGGTTTGATTGGGCAGGTCCAGCTCGGTTGGCAGATCCCCTGGTATTGACTAACCAGGTGGCCTTTGCCAAATGTGTATCCCAATTTTTGAATGTCCCAGCACCCATTGCTTTCAGTGTAGTCTTCAACAGTCCATTGTATCGTTCAACTTTTCCAGAGGCTGGTGCATGATAGGGGATGTGATACACCCACTCAATACCATGTTCTTTGGCCCAAGTGTCTATAAGGTTGTTTCGGAAATGAGTCCCGTTGTCTGACTCAATTCTCTCTGGGGTGCCATGTCGCCATAAGACTTGCTTTTCAAGGCCCAGGATAGTGTTCCGGGCGGTGGCATGGGGCACAGGGTATGTTTCCAGCCATCCGGTGGTTGCTTCCACCATTGTAAGTACGTGGCGCTTGCCGTTGCGGGTTTGAGGGAGTGTGATGTAATCAATCTGCCAGGCCTCTCCATATTTATATTTCAGCCATCGTCCTCCATACCAAAGAGGTTTTGACCGTTTGGCTTGCTTGATTGCAGCACATGTTTCACAGTCATGAATAACCTGTGCTATAGTGTCCATGGTCAGGTCCACCCCTCGATCACGAGCCCATCTGTAGGTTGCATCTCTACCTTGATGGCCTGAGGTGTCATGGGCCCATCGGGCTATAAATAATTCACCTTTATGTTGCCAGTCCAGGTCCACCTGAGCCACTTCAATCTTAGCAGCCTGATCCACCTGCTGGTTGTTTTGGTGTTCTTCAGTAGCCCGATTCTTGGGCACATGAGCATCTACATGGCGTACCTTTACAACCAGGTTCTCTACCCGGGCAGCAATATCTTGCCACAATGCCGCAGCCCAGATGGGCTTGCCCCTGCGCTGCCAGTTGTTCTGCTTCCATTGCTGTAACCACCCCCACAGGGCATTTGCTACCATCCATGAATCAGTATAGAGATAGAGAACTGGCCACTTTTCTCGTTCAGCAATATCTAAAGCCAGCTGAATGGCTTTTACTTCTGCAAACTGACTCGATTCACCTTCTCCCTCAGCAGCTTCTGCAACTCGTCGTGTAGGACTCCATACAGCAGCTTTCCATCTCCGATGCTTTCCCACAATACGACAGGACCCGTCAGTGAACAAGGCATATTTCTTCTCATTTTCCGGTAGCTTGTTGTACAGGGGGGCTTCTTCAGCACGAACCACCTCCTCCTCTGGTGATATCCCAAAGTATTTGCCTTCTGGCCAGTCCATAATCACCTCCAAGATTCCTGGGCGACTGGGGTTTCCTATTCGAGCCCGCTGAGTAATCAGTGCAACCCACTTGCTCCATGTAGCATCAGTTGCATGATGCGTAGAGGGGACCCTTCCTTTGAACATCCAGCCTAGTACCGGCAGTCGGGGTGCCAGGAGGAGCTGCGCTTCAGTACCGACCACTTCCGAAGCAGATCGAACTCCTTCATATGCTGCCAATATCTCCTTTTCAGTTGGAGTATAGCGGGCTTCAGATCCTCTGTATCCCCGACTCCAAAACCCCAGGGGTCGACCTCGAGTTTCCCCAGGTTCTTTCTGCCAGAGGCTCCAGGTGGGACCATTCTCTCCGGCTGCGGTGTAGAGCACATTCTTTACATCTGGTCCTGTTCGGACTGGCCCGAGGGCTACTGCATGAACTATTTCCTGCTTAATTTGTTCAAAGGCTTGTCGTTGCTCAGGGCCCCATTCAAAAGCATTCTTCTTACGGGTTACTTGGTAGAGCGGGTTTACAATCAGACTGTAATTTGGAATATGCATTCTCCAAAACCCCACGACACCTAGGAAAGTTTGTGTTTCTTTTTTGCTAGTTGGTGGAGACATAGCTGTTATCTTGTTGATCACATCCATTGGGATTTGACGACGTCCATCTTGCCATTTAATTCCTAAAAACTGGATCTCTCGTGCAGGTCCTTTAACTTTATTCTGTTTTATGGCAAAACCGGCCTTCAGAAGGATTTGGACTATTTTCTTCCCTTTCTCGAAAACTTCTTCTGCAGTGTCACCCCACACAATGATGTCATCGATGTACTGCAGGTGTTCAGGAGCTTCCCCCTGCTCCAGCGCAGACTGGATCAGTCCATGGCAAATGGTAGGGCTGTGTTTCCACCCCTGGGGCAGCCGATTCCAAGTATATTGGACTCCCCTCCAAGTGAAAGCAAACTGTGGCCTGCACTGTGCTGCTAGAGGGATGGAGAAAAATGCATTAGCGATATCAATTGTGGCATACCACTTGGCTGCCTTTGATTCCAGTTCATACTGGAGTTCTAGCATGTCCGGCACTGCAGCACTCAGTGGTGGAGTGACTTCGTTCAGGCCACGATAGTCCACTGTTAGTCTCCACTCACCATTAGACTTTCGCACTGGCCATATGGGACTATTAAAAGGTGAATGAGTCTTGCTGATCACTCCTTGGCTCTCCAGTTGACGAATTAGCTTATGGATGGGACTCAGGGAGTCTCGGTTGGTGCGATATTGCCGCCGGTGCACAGTTGTGGTAGCGATCGGCACTTGCTGTTCTTCAACCCTCAGCAACCCCACAACAGAAGGGTCCTCTGAGAGACCAGGCAAGGTAGACAACTGTTTAATGTCCTCTGTCTCCAAAGCAGCTATGCCAAAAGCCCAGCGGAACCCTTTTGGGTCCTTGAAATATCCTCTTCTAAGATAGTCTATGCCAAGGATGCACGGAGCATCTGGGCCAGTCACAATACGGTGCTTTTGCCACTCATTACCGGTTAGACTCACTTCAGCCTCCAACACAGTTAACTGCTGGGATCCCCCCGTCACACCATAAATACAGATGGGCTCTGGCCCTTTATAGCTTGATGGCATTAGAGTACATTGTGCACCGGTGTCTACCAAAGCCTTATACTTCTGTGCGTCTGACGTGCCAGGCCATCGAATCCACACAGTCCAATAAACTCGATTGTCCCTTTCCTCCCCCTGGCTGGAGGCAGGGCCCCTCTAGTCCTGGTCAGAATCTTCATTTCTGTGTTTAAAGGACTGCCTGCTGGAAGTTGGAGCAGCAAACCTTTCAGAGAACTCCTTTTTCCCAATTGTTTTCCTTTGCAATTCACGTACCCGTGCCTCTAGGGTCGCAGTAGATTTTCCATCCCATTTTCTCATGTCCTCTCCATGGTCACGTAGGTAAAACCACAGGGTGGCGCGGTGTGTGTGCCCACCATATTGTCTTCCTTGCATAGATGAACATTTACCCCTAATAGCTGAGACACTGGTTTGTACAGGTGGGGAGGAAAATAATCTCTCTTCAAGTTGGTGGATCTTTTCAGAAAGTTTCTCCAAGGTATTCTCTTTTAGCTGGTGGACACTAGTTCGTTCAGGTGAAGGGGAAGATAATCTTTCTTCAAGTTGGTGGATCTTTTCAGAAAGTTTCTCTAAAGCATTCTCTTTTAGCTGGTGGACACTGGTTTGTTCAGGTGGAGGGGAAGATAAATTCTCTTTAAGTTGGTGGACCTCTTCAGAGAGTTTCTCCACAGCTGAGACACAGGCCTTTAGGGAAGAGGAGAGATTTCCTTCGTACTGCCGGAGTATTTTAGTCACTTCATTCACTGTGGGATTCTCCTCCGTTTTCCAGGCTAGTATTGCCAATGAGCTGGCATATGATGATGGGGCACTCTGTACAAACTTCCGCCACATGGGTAGTGTACACCGGACTGCATCTGGATCTGCGGATGTTTGTGCGTCGTCTAGGTCCTTATAAATTACTTCCCGTACGGCCAATTCCCTCAGGTACTGAATTCCCTTCTCCATGGTGGTCCATTTGCTTGGTAAACATACAAGTTCTTCCTTGAAGAGATACCTTTCCTTCACAGCTGACAGGAGACGCCTCCAGAGGCTGCGAGATTGTGCTCCATCTCCAATTGCTTTGTCAATGCATGCGTCCCTAGCAAGGGATCCCAGCCGCCTGGCTTCCTTGCCCTCCAATTCCACATAATTGGCTCCCGTGTCCCAGCACCGGAGCAGCCAGGTGACAAGCTGCTCGCCTATACAGCGACCAAAATCTTTTCGCACATCTCGTAGCTCACGCTGGTATAGAGTCCGGGTAATTACTGTTGATTTTTCGACATCCTCATCCTCATCTTCAGTCTCCTGCACCTTTGATGGCTGGTATGGAGTCCGGGTAGTTACTGTTGATTTTTCGCCATCCTCATCCTCATCTTCAGTCTCCTGCACCTTTGATGGCCCAGCCTCGTCTTCACTACGCCCAGACTTAGCAGAAGACTGTCTGCGTTTTGAACGACCTGAGCCTCTATACCATTTTTTCACCTTGTCTACAGGGGCAACTTGCACTGCTACAGCTCGTTTCTCTGACCCAGACACAGGGTCTGCCACAGGGGTTGGAATACCCTCTGCGGGGTCAACTTGCACTGCTACAGCTCGTTTCTCTGACCCAGACACAGGGTCTGCCACAGGGGTTGGAATACCGTCTGCGGGGTCAACTTGCACTGCTACAGCTCGTTTCTCTGACCCAGCCACAGGAGTGGGAGCAGCTGCACGAGCTGGGGCAGCTGCAGGAGCTGGAGCAGCTGCAGGGGCTGGAGCTGGAGCGGCTGCAGGAGCTGGAGCTGGAGCGGCTGCAGGAGCTGCAGCTGGAGCGGCTGCAGGAGCCGGAACGGCTGCAGGAGCTGGAGCTGGAGTAGCTGCAGGAGCTGGAGCTGGAGTGGCTGCAGGAGCTGGAACTGGAGCGGCTGCAGGAGCTGGAGCGGCTGCAGGAGCTGGAGCGGCTGCAGGAGCTGCAGCTGGAGCGGCTGCAGGAGCTGGAGCTGGAGTGGCTGCAGGAGCTGGAGCGGCTGCAGGAGCTGGAACTGGAACGGCTGCAGGAGCTGGAGCTGGAGCGGCTGCAGGAGCTGGAGCGGCTGCAGGAGCTGGAACTGGAACGGCTGCAGGAGCTGGAGCTGGAGTAGCTGCAGGAGCTGGAGCGGCTGCAGGAGCTGGAGCTGGAGCGGCTGCAGGAGCTGGAGCTGGAGCGGCTGCAGGAGCTGGAACTGGAGCGGCCGCAGGAGCTGCAGCTGGAGTGGCTGCAGGAGCTGGAGCTAGGTTGCTAGTAGCATCAATTGCAGCTCGATAGGCACAAGCCAGACCCCAGCACGCTACAGTGATTTGTGTCACTTTGGAACTGCCAGAGTCATGACACCTTTTTTTCAAGCATTCTGCCAGCTTTTTAGGATTTTGCAGTTGTTCAGGGGTGAATGTCCAAAACACTGGAGGTGACCACTGCTCTAGAAACCTGCCCATATCCTCCCACACTCCCTGCCACTCGCAACTATCCCGCCTCAAGACAGATCTCCGGATGAGATTCCTAAGTAGTTGTTTAACCCTCCACAAAATCTGAAGCGCATTCAGGAGACATAACAACAAGAGCAGGCTGGTCTGAGTATCCCAAGGATATTCAACATCTCGGAGAACCACCGTAACTAGCTCGGGGGATAAGAGGGTGGTGGTGAAGGAGAAAGGGAGAGTGAACAGGTAGGGAAACATGTCTTCCCCTGTCCCCTTCACAGATTGGCTCCCTAACGAAAACAGGCAATAGGTGTAATTGCTAATAGTTTCCGAGATATGGGTTCCAAAGTATAGAGTCGACGTCAGTGCTGAGTACAAATACCAGGTTAAAGTCGTGACCAGATATTTCATCATTTCATAAGCCATTGCTACACCGCACAGTACCATAACAATCTTAAACCAGGGCCCGGAAAGGATAAACAGTGCAACAGGGAGCACATACAGAAAGTAACGCACCATAAAACTCAATTTGGAATACAGGTACAGCAGACTGGAGATTAAGGCAATCAACATCGTGACTAGCAACTATTAAGCAGGTCCAATACTTATACCAATTTTAGTTTAACACACTCTGGTCAGATTTGTCGATATCTCAACCCTTCGGGCCCCACGTTGGGCGCCAAAAAGACTGTTGTGGTTTAACCCGGCTGGCAGCTAAACACCACACAGCCGTTCGCTCACCCTCCCCCCTCCCTCTCTGGGATGGGGGAGAGAAACGGGAAAGTGAAGCCTGTGAGTTGAGATAAAGACAGTTTATTAAGACAGGAAAATAATAATAACAATAATAATAATAATAGTGATAATGGTAATAGTATTAACAATAATAATGTGTAAGAAAACAAGTGATGCACAATGCAATTGCTCACCACCCGCTGACCGATGCCCAGCCTATCCCCGAGCAGCCGGCCCCCCCACCCCGGCCAGCCACCCCTATACATTGTTTAGCATGACGTCAGATGGTATGGAATACCCCTTTGGCCAGTTTGGGTCAGCTGTCCTGGGTCTGTCCCCTCCCAGCTCCTGCTGCACCCCCAGCCTGCTCGCTGGCAGGACAGAGCAAGAAGCCGAAAAGTCCTTGGCCTGGTGTAAACACTGCTCTGCAACAATTAAAACATCAGCATGTTATCAGCGCTCTTCTCATCCTAATCCAAAACATAGCACCCTACCAGCTACTATGAGCTACTTAACTCTGTCCTAACTGGAACCAGGACAGACTGATATTGCTAAAGGTCCATATTTCTGAATACAACACAGCTAAATTCATATGTGAAAGAACAGGCATGCTAATGGACATGATCATTGCAGAAATGGATTCTAGGTAGGGAAACGCTTCAGAACTAAACCCAGGACAACCACATTTTGAATACCAAAGGCTACTGCAAAAAGCCTATTTTTTTATTTTTTTATTTTTATAGCAAATGAGTGGTGTGGATGCAAGCTTAACATTTTGGTATTTATCATCACATTTTCCAAGCTATCTATTGTTACTGCTTGCATCATATTGTCTTCCTCTCAGCTCTGCCACACTACCTTTCCTCATCTCAGCTGTCTGCCAGGTCAGCTGTTAGATAATTTTCAGGTTCTCTGGGGGAGGGAAAGGAAAGATTTCTTACTGCAAGACCACATGTCATGTAGCTCAACAGACCTGACATGAGATTGGAGTCTCTAATCACTAATGAAACATTACTCACCGGGTAAACAATTTGGCACAAAATCATTGATTCCATTCTTATTGGAAGAGGGCTTCATTTTCTAGTGTTCAGGATTACATTTTTTCCACAGAGTTTCATAAAGCCAGAAAAGTCTTCTTGTCTGTCAAGTGTCCTCCTCTTTATATCTGCAAATGCTTTATTTTAAAAAGCTGCAGAAGGCAGAGGTCCCCAGTGTTTCATTCCATTTTATCTTGTATTTTCCCCCTTCATTGATAGCTGTTTTTACATTTCTGTGCATACCTTTCATTTTAGATCCTACATAAATGACCCCTCGACACCTGAGGGGGAGCAGCTCTGTGCAGAGTCCTTGGTAAGCAGAGTACTCTTGCAGGACTGAAGGCTACAATGCAAAACCCTTAGGAAAAGGGTTGCAGCTTCTTGGACTGCAAGACAGACAAGGTGCAGCAAAGACTTTGAAGATGATAAGCCGCAGCAGTCGTAATATAAATTTTTGGCAGGGATGACAAGTGTGTACATTAGAGGGATATTGAGGAGTCCACAGACGAAGATAAGAAGACAACAGTTAGGCTTTTCCCTTTACACGGAAGCATGTGACTAACAGCTATCTATATGCAGCGGAGTGAAATACAATGCAATTATAATACATCTGTTGTTCTTCCATGCCAATATTGCGAGTTGTGTGGAGAAAAATTGCACTGAACTCTAGAATTGCTTTCACATTGTAGCATATTGCAAAAAAGAAATCCATGGAATATTATGTTCTTATGTGAAGCATGTTCAAAACCTCAGATTTTAAATACAAAACTTAATACAATTGTAAAAATACCACTATTCAAAAACACATGATTTAACTAGAGGTTTTACAATTTTTGCTTTAACCTGAGTCCACTCTATAAAGCTCAGACTAGACTTCTATATGTCTATGAATAAGCTGTAATGCCTAGATATGTTATGTTTAATTTATATTAACACAGTTTTGAAACTTCATTTATAACATTACGAAACATTAATGAATGGAGCAATCACAACTAAGCTCACAACACACAATTTAATTTATCCCATAGAAGAGTCTAGCAATCTCTTCTCAAGACAAAGTAACTGGCAAGTGATCAAAGAGAAACATATAACCCCTTTATGATCCTTCTAAATCACTGATGCCTGTAAAATGTATGTTTTCAGAGATCATAAAAGGTTTAAAATAAGAATGCCAGGAAAATGTTGTTTTTGTAAATCCCCATGGGGCTTGATTGTTTTTTTGGCATTGGAACAACTTCTGCAAGAATGGCTAGTTTTACATGGACTGCATTTTATCTGCAGAAAATTTGTTGGGGAATTTTAAGTGCAGCAAGAGTGAAATGTGCTCTAGTGCATATATGTCATTGATACCCCAAAGCTTGGATAAAATAACTAAGAATATATGCGCTCAGATCAACATCCTGCTCCAAACATTGCATGAACTCAAGTGACCTATATTGGCACTGACTATTGGTATTTGTTCTTAAACCTTTTCCTGTTTCTTTTTTGTGAGAACTTATTTTCATTTGCCTTCTGTGTGTGTCTTTCTACTCAGCTCCCTGCCATACACATTAAAATAACATGGAGAAAGGAAAAAATTGCAGAAGCAGGAGGAACAATCTCAGGAATGTAAAGACATACTCTGGTCAATAAAGGATGACAGAGTGGATCGGACTGAAATTAGACTTTTCCATTTGCAAGTATTAAGTAATCACATTATTAGAACAGATAATTCCTGACTGATTGTCAAGAGGAGGAGAAAAGGAGGCAGAGGTATGCTGGAAAGCTGCAGAAGTTGGGATCACTGGGCATAATTAGGACAAGGGGATTAAAGACCAGCAAAAGTGGGGCTTCGTATGTATTGGTCTTCCTTTTTAAAGTGTCTGTAGTCAACAATGCAGTGCGAGGGACTGGAGAAGTCCTAGCAGAGATGGAAGTCAGTTTCCTAGCCTTAGATGCAAAAGTCAGGTTTATAAGGGAATGGATTATGATTTTAATCCATGGAAAAGGACAACACATCATATATCACACACTGTCTACTGTGTTCTCTTGACAAAAAATGTCGGTTGCCTACGTTGTAAAATCAACCACAGCAGGCAATTTCCTTCATTCTGCAAGTGGACAACATACATATAAACAGCACAGAGACAGTTCAAATCTAACTGAATGCTCACTCATTATAGTTTCCTATATTACCCATGTAATCATTTGTTTTAATGTCCCTCCAAAGCTACAAACATCTCTATGAAATACAGACCAGTTGAATATTGCTTTGTATTTCTGCAGGATGGAGTTTACTGTCCTATTTTTAGCTCAGTCACAAGCAACAGCTAGTTAATCTTTGCTCTGTGCTTTTGTGCTTTATTTTTGTACAACTACTTGATAGCTATCTATCAAGATTCATGCTTAATCTTGTCACTCATCTACAGCATCCTAGTCATCAAGAAAAATGAAAATCTAGGGTTAAAAATAAATAGCAGATTTTTTTTTTGGGGGGGGGGAGCAGCATGAGACAATTAAAATGGACAGTGTCCCAATGAATCAAATTCCTGAGGTTTGTGGGTTTCTTCTGTAGTTTTTGCATTTCTTTACATTCATTTGAACTCCTAAGCTAAAAAGAGCGATGCTTTTAAGTTCTTCATTTAGAAATAAAGTTAGTATATAAAACGTTTAAAACGTTAAAAATCTCAGAATATAAAAACTCATAAGTGTCCACATTTCACCTGTGTTTTGGGAATGCTACTGAGATAATTTGGTTTTGAGGATACAGAACAATAAATATAAGAGACTGCTTTCAAAATCTCATTAATCAGAACATTGCCTGTCTCTTGTCTTCAAAACAATCAATTAGGAACCAGACTTCTCAGTGAATAATTGAAATATATTAAACATAATGGTCAGAATACAGATCAGAATATTTTTCCAGAGCTTATTTGTAGTATTACATTAAAAGCAGTCCCTTTCTTGTGATAAAGAGTTTCAGTCAATATATAAATGTACAATAAACATGAGTCTTGAATACAGATGATCAGAATATCAATTAAAATCTTTTTGCAATGAGATGCTACCTTTAGCAGCAATGCTACCTTAATATGTCATAAGCCTTGCTGCAAACATTAATAGTTCTATTGGAAACATCTTTTAAACAAATTAATCTAGCCATTTAGATACAGCCACTGCCACATCACTACAGTGGCTGATCATTTCATCATGGTTGTGTGTGTCCCTACCATATTGCATTGAGGTAGGGAAACCCCACCACCCTTTACAATAAACACATAAATAAATAAATAAAATAATATATATTTTAAAAACCTGAGTTGTTCAAGGATCAAAGGGCCAAATCCAAATAAATACTTTCAGTGATTAAAATAGAGCTTAAAACATGATAGAAATCCATGCCCAAAATTGTGCTTCACAATAACAGTTCATAGGCTGTTCCACACAGAAGGTTTTTGTTGTTGTTGTTTAAACAAACAAACAAACAAACAAAAAAACCAAAAACATTTCATGGAAGTGAAAGAAATCCTCTTGTTCTTAGCTGTACACACACCTAGACCATGTCTAGCTTAAGAAAACACTCTTTCTAGTCTCTACAGACTTAATGGCATTGTGCCTAAATTCCCAATGGACCATATTAATCTAATATACTCACAGAATTTCCACTCTTCCTTCCCAGTACGAGTCTTGCTCTCTGCACAGTGTAATGGTGCACCTTTGGAAAAAGGGTTGCAAAGCGCCCAGCCAGAGTGGCTGCCTTTTGCACCTCTGTGGCATTTGCTGAAGAAGGGAAAGGCAGGATCTACCAAAGGCAAGACAGACTGGGGCCCTGTACTTCCCCTTCCATCCAGCTAATTACACAGACTAATCTGAAAATGATCACAGAATCATTAAGGTTAGAAAAGACCTCCAAGATCATCTGGTCTAACCGTCCCCCTACCACCACTATCACCCACTAAACCATGTCCCTAAGCACCACGTCCAACCTTTCCTTAAACACCCCCAGGGACGGTGACTCCACCACTACCCTGGACAACCCGTTCCAATGCCTGACTGCTCTTTCTGAGAAGAAATGTCTCCTCATTTCCAACCTAAACCTCCCCTGGAGCAATTTGAGGCCATTCCCTCTAGTCCTATCACTAGTTAACCGTGAGAAGAGGCCAACCCCCAGCTCCCCACAAATTCCTTTCAGGTAGTGGTAGAGAGCAATAAGGTCTCCCCTGAGTCTCCTCTTCTCCAGACTAAACAACCCCAGTTCTCTCAGCTGCTCCTCATAAGAGGAGCTTTCAAAGCTGTTCTTTCAAAGGATCACTGTTGACTTTTATAGTTTTGAATAGATTAGGATATTAACACCCAGATTAATGTAGGGTTTGTGCAGGGAACATGGCAGTCCTTGACCAAGGCAACAGCTCGTACATCACCAATGAGCATTTCCTAAGGCTAACTACAGTACTATCAGTATGATCAAGGAAGAGAATTGGACATTGCCTTCCATACTACCAACAGGTGATCTCACAGATGACTAAATTTGAACAATAGTTGTTGGGTTTTTTTGAAGCTTTCCCTGTAAAAATGCCAGTGCAGTACTTTTAAAAAAGCAAGTATTTTCCTAGAGCTTAACACATATTCGGAAAAATGAGTTCACAGAGGACTTCCAGACAGAGCATTTCAAACCACAGCAGCAGTACAACATCATCTTTGTCTGAGAGAAATTAGGTCACATGGCCATACAGACAAGTTTGGGTGAATTTCATGCTTCACGTCTTTGTCATGGACTTATGTCTATATCATTGAAAGAGCTATCAATTGACATTGACTTTAAGTATGTATAATGAGGCTACATACTACAATGTGATATATGCTGCAGCCAGTAATATGAACAGTCCTGAAGAAGATAATGCTGAAACTCCACATCCACCTCACTAGTGTCACTTATGACCAAAACTGCAATGTCCATTTTTATTTATTTTTTAATCCTTTTAACTGATGGAACCTTTCTTTGTGCATGATTTAACTTAACAATATAACAGAGTGGTTTTGGACTCAGCTGGCAGTGACAGACCCACTTGGGGAGACTAGGACCAATAGCACAACCTCATGAATTGCAAATCCTATCTCTCAGGATGGAAGCAGCTGGTTTACTGTTCAGTCCCCACCATAAAATTGCAACTGCGATGGGTCAGATTAAATAAGCAAGCACACACACAAAAAAAAAATTGTACATGAATTTATTGTGCTAATAGGTCATTGAAAGCCCCAATGAAAGTTCAATTATTTAGGTACCAAATAAGCAAGTCAAGTCAATTAACATGAAATGCCACTGATTTTCTTGATTTCATAATTTCAAAAACAAACAAACAAAAAACTTTAGATTTCTTAACTCTCTCACTGCTCTCAGTATTGCTCCAGGAACATACTGCTTTGCATAAAATTACCTTAAAAGTGGCCTTATAAAAATATTAAATCAAAAGCTATAATCCATTTGACATAATCTGGAAGACTTTGTAAGGATGCAGAGTAATATTCTCTTGTTTCTCTCTTCAAGGTGGAAGACGACCTTGAAACTTACAAGCTACAGAAAACACTTTTGAAATTGAGAGCAGCCGGAAGCAATGCAGCACAAAAGTATGAAATGTAGAAAGACATGCCTTTCTCCAGACAATGTTGTTTGCATCATGCCTTTCTTCAAACCACACATAGCATGCAATTCAGTAAAAAGATATAAACATTGACATACTGTCTCTTCATCTCATTATCAATGCCCGTGAAAAGGAAATCCAATCTAAGAAAAGGATATGGAAGGGGATACAGAGGCAGGTTTGTGAAGTTCTTTGAGCTGAAAGCTGGATGATTGTAGCTGATTAATTAACCATTTTAAAAGGGATTTGGGGAATTAAAAAAGACTTTCTTAAAAAAATGAGATAAACTATTCTATTGCATTTCTGTATTTAGACTTTTTAAAATTGTTCTGTCCTTTTAAGTTGATGGCTATTTGTACCTTTAAAAGCAACAATGAATTTTAAAATGTCTACCTGTACCAACATGTACTGCATTGCTATGATTTTTTTCACATTCATCTATGGCTGTGAGCTGAAAAGCAGTGATGGTTGTACTGCAAGACACAT
Organism: Anser brachyrhynchus; assembly: GCF_964034855.1. NCBI lineage: Eukaryota > Metazoa > Chordata > Aves > Anseriformes > Anatidae > Anser > Anser brachyrhynchus. The sequence goes on along the minus strand of NC_137696.1, from coordinate 100,899,965 downwards.
GAGCTTTCTGAGAAATGCGCTAAGCTTTTACTGACTCATTAATTCTCACTGCAATATCATAGGAAACTACTGGAATAAAGCCTTTCTGGAGGTTATGATTCAAAAAGAGTACAGCCAGCTTTCCTCAAGTACAGAATGACTTCACAGTCTTTTCAGATCACTTGTTTTGTTTTGTTTTTGCTTTTACATGCCGATGATAGCTAATCCTTGGGGTGAAGTGGGTGGGCAGGTAGAACAGAATGTCCTCAAAGAGGCATAACAGAAGTGATCCTGTCATATGCCTTTGAAGCATCTCATATCTGATTTATGTTCTAGGTTGAGCAGCTCAGCATTTAAGGAAATGGTATTTTAGTAAAAATCATAACAAAGTCAATATCTGTATCAGTTCTTATGGTCATAGCTATCATCTCATGAGCAGCTGCTAAGAGTTTTCTGTTAGTGGGGAGCCTGTCAGTCTTAGGTTCAAATGAAAGCAATTCGCTCTTTGTATACATTCTGTCTGCAAGCTGTCATATAACAATTCATATCACTGTTGTTAACAAAACCCATCTTGTAAAAACAATTTTGATAGCAGAAGCCCAGCTGTCATCCCACCCATCCCATAATGCAGATGCAGTTTGCGTCATGCCAAGAACATGATGGCCTCAAGTACTAAGAAGTTAATTGAATAAGGGGAACAAAATAGATAGTAAGCAGAGATGTTACAGCTTCAGTTCCTTAACCACGTGGAATTTCCACAAGCTCAACTGCAGGGCTCAGACATCAAATCAGGGCTTAATGTTGTTTTCGCTGGATTAGCAACCATATGAAATATCTGAATCTCCATCCAATTGTTTCTGTTTCACTGACTTCCGGCAATTTTCTTTAATAATAAAGCTGGAGATAGGTGTTTCTTAGTGTGTGTTTTACAGTATTGTGTTTGTGGTCAGTTAAGTCTAGAGCTGAGGGACAAGAGGGGGAATAAAACATACTCATCCCTTTTAGAACCAAAACTACAGTTCAGAATGTCCTCCCTGAGTGGCTGCTTGAGTCTGTGGATGTTTCATCTTCTCTTGATGTCCCAAAGTTGTTTTGCTCTGACCTACCAGTGAACAAACACAGACTGGCTATTTCTTTAAAGTGTGAGAATAAACTTCCAGTGCATTGAATATAAGTGGTCTCAATAGCCCACAAACAATCTTAGATTTTAGGGACTGAGTCAACCCTTCAGATTAAAAAGCAGCAAAATCATGCTCACCCTTCAGTTGTGTATAAATGAACAATGTTAAACTTCATTCCTTTTTAGTAAGATAAAATGTAATTCTTCACAGAAAATACATTAATAAAAAAGGATGTTTCATGCCAAAAAAGAGATAAAGGGGGTCAAAAAATTTGTGTATGTTACCTCAAACTTCAGCAACTTTTTTTTTTTTTTGTGCAAAAAGCAAAGAAAACAAAACTTTAGGAGTTAAATTAATTCTTATATTGGCCTTTACAGTAGGGGATTAGAGGGAAACTTCTGTTTCACATTCTGATAAGTAATACTTCAAAGCAAAACATGAAAAGTAATGGCAGGTAATCATTATGCTCTGAGAGAAAATCTGGGGAATATAAGGGACAGGCTCATTAAGAACCAGTTCTACCTAGTAGAGTAAGAGTTGCACTGAGGAGTACAGGAAAGAAGACCAGCAATGAGAGCTGCAGCTTCACAAAGGCATGTGCTGCTCAAGTTCAAAACATATGCAAAATTTGCACATATGCTGCAGGGGAGGAAGGAGGCGAACAACACTACCTACCATTCAGACTGTCTTTTTAATGAAAAAGATTTAGTTTTAAAAATCAGTAGCTGGAGACTAGTCTAATAAAATCAGAAAGTCCTGTATGAGGAAAAAATAGGGTAACTAGGTTTACAAGTGAATGATGAGGGAAGAATGGTAGGTTGCAATAAAGGGAGGGTGAAGAAAATGGCCAAGACACTAACCTCATTTGAACCTCTTCCACAGGAGAAAGATGTGATTTTACAGGATAACAAGGTTTTCCTTGCTGTATGTGAAAGAGCAGCTGATGTCTACAGTCAGGAAGTCAAGGTCGTCGGGAAAGGGGAACAGAAGTGTCAGTGTCACCAGTGTTTTGTACATCTTGCTACATAATGTAAAGATGAGGGAAGTGTTTGTGGAAAACACTTTTGGTAAATCACTAGGAAGCTTAAAGATGACAACCATCCTGAGAAAAGATGCATGTGCAACACAAGCAGGTGGCCCTCTTGGCTGACCTCCTAGAAGACTGAGGCAATTGGATCATAAATTTTGTGACAGTAATACCTGAGAATTTGAAACGTCCAGGGGGACAAAAACATAATCTTATACAAAAGCATAGTAATTGTCTCCAAATGTAACAGAAGCAAGGGGTTATAATTTATCAAAAGCAAGCAAGCAAGAAATCTGTGAATTTATGACAAAACTGCCTTTTATTTAGGAGAAAAGCATTATTGTGTCTATTCCTGCCTGCATGACCCAAAATGACAATTGCTGGCTATAGCATGGACTTGGGCAGTAGATTGTAGCAAATGGCAAGCTTTCCCAAAAAATGCAGTTTTAGTCATTCTGAAATTGCTGTGTGATATCAGAGTAGTATACATTTCATTTTGTTATGCGGGAACTTGAAATATTATTGGTCTAGGTTCATTTCACTTTTATAAGCATGGGTTATGTATATTCAGTTTTGTGTAAAATATAATGCTGTTTAGAATATTTTCACCCATCGTTCTGCCAACTACACTTTGTTTTACCAGATTTCCTTGTCTGTATGTTTTTTAAGGATCATTGCTCTTGACTACAGCAGCTCAGTAATTTAGCGTAATAAGTATTTTATAACGTGAATTATAATCTAGATCTAAAATATCTTTTCTTTTTCTTTCTCTTTCATTTATTGTGTTTCTCTTTTATTGCTTTCAGAAGAATCTTAAAATGACAATGAAAGAATCAGTTACTTGATTTCAAAGCTATGCAACATTTTTTTTTATGTAAAAGTGAGCTACAACCAAAGTTAAATGTTATGTAAAAATATATTAGTTGAATTCACAGAGGATTGTAGATGCAAAGGGAATGAATATTGTATACCGCATTAGGCTGTGTTGAGATGTAAGCAAGAACTCTTGCTTTAAAAACTTCAGATATGTGTACCAATACACCACTACATTCTTTTATAAACCTTACTGAGTTAGGGTTTTGAAAATCCCAAACTGCTTGACTGTTGCAGGATTTGGGGCTAGGTGCAGATGCTCTGGGCTGTGCCACCTTCTGTTCCATCACCCCAGCAGGCATGCTGCAGGCACATTGCTGTTCACTGCACATATTACTGCTCATGGCAGTAGTCTGCAGGATCACACCCTGTCTCAGTGCAGTCTTGTTCCACCAGCAGGGCTCTTTCTCAGGAAGCATGGGGAAGGACACAGATTTGCTGTCATTACACAGAAGTAAACATGCTTGCAGAAGGAGAAACCAGTCAAGTGAAGATGCGTTTAGAAACTCAGTGTAGTTGAAGGTGTTCAGGGACTGGATGCATTCATTGATTCCCAACTTTAGACCCTATTGCATGTATTTGCTATGGAATTGAAGTGATAACTTGCTGTGTGAATTCTGTGGTGTAGAAATATCCTTTTAGGAGGATACAAGGGTGAAGATTTTATATGGCTTTAACTAAATTGACAGTAGCTTATTAGTTATGGCAAAGGGACATAGGACCAGACAGTCTCTATAGTAATCTTTTGTCAGAAATGGAGATTATAATATTAACCAAACATGTATAGATTTAATAAAACACATGAAGAGTAGTCATGCCCAGTAAGATTGTGGAATTAGTATATAGTTCAGACTGGGTGGGGATAACTGGCAAGTGGAGTTAAACAGAAGCATATGGGGAAGTCCTTTAGGTATCTGCAGTTCACTGTTCCAAGAAGAACTATCCAATGGTACTTAAATAATTTACATATTGCTTGCTAGTCAGTTTAAAAAAAAAAAAACAAAAAACAAAAAACAAATAAACAAACATAAAAACACATTTAAGCATCTCTGTAGACTGCTTCTGGTCAAAGAAGCTTCTATTTGTCTTCAAAATCTAACCTTAAAGGTAAGCAGATAAGGAGTAAGCAGAAATGTGGAGTCACTGGGGAAGCAGAATGTCTCCAGGAGTTTTACACCTTCAGTAGATGCTTGGACACCTTGAAGGATTTCTAGGAGGTGCCAAAGCAGCTGGGAAGGATTCCTGTGGGGTAGAATTGCATTTTACACTTCTTACTTTTAATATTTTCCTTGCACATGTTGGAGTTAAGAGTTAAGAGTTACCTAAAGAAAATGAGTCTCTGTTTTGCTGTCAAGCATGTTAAATGCCAGGAGAGATGAAAGATCACTGTCAAAACAAAAAAACTTGTTGTGAAAGCTGGTGCCATCGGATCCCAGCTTTCATGTGGGTATAAATTAACAGCCACCTGCAGAAGCTAAGGGTGCCAGAGGAGATTATAACAGAAAGCAATTATGAGATTAGAAACTTTTTAATTTTCAGCTTAATCTTATTCTTGTTCTAACATTGTCATTTGGCTTAAATTCTTCTCGTTACTGTTACTTACTCTCCATTGCTCTTTCTAGCTTTCAAGTCTTCATTTTATGCTTAATAAATTGGCTGCTACTGTATGTGTATGACGTAAACTGTTAGAAATGGAGAAGGGTACTCAAAAAGAATGACCTGATATTTTAAACCTGTTAAGTAGCAATTAAAATTGTTCATCTGCCCAAACAGCAAATAAATGTCAATAGAAAGACAAGAAAATAATAATAATAAAATAATTATCTAGTCCTCCAAAATTCCTAATCTATGAAGCACTGATCCATACTACACAGCCAAAGACTTGCAATGAATCTAAGTAAATTATCCTAGTGATGAGCAAGAAAGCTCTAGGGCATAATTAATCAATATCAAATTGCTTTGGACATCTCATGTAATTATTGAAGAAAAACACTAATATTACTGCAGAGTTAGTTGATTTCCTTTACATGAATATATAAAGAGAGGGGGGAAAAGTATGTTAGATCATTCAAGAGCAGCAGGTTAGAAGCTAACTTAAACATGATAAACCAACTAAGTCTCAGAAAACATGCATCTTAAAAACTTTTTATCACTCTGCATCTTATCTATTATCAGCTGTTAGTATCAACCCAAGTATGACAATATTGTACAAACTTATCAGGTAGATATGTAACTAGGGAATCTCGCTGTAGAATAATTCCACGTTATCAAATATTATCAACTGACTGTAGTCCTGAGAACAGATTTGTGGGTATTACTGTTCACAAAACAGTATCTAAAGGAAGGCATCTTAAAAGGCTGTGCAGCTAAAAATAACAATTCAAGCATTCATGCCAGAGTTCAAACAGAAGTGGGTAAGAAAATTCTGAGCTTCAGGCATCCCTGGTGTGGACTGTATTTTTCACCATGAAAGAAGACTGATGGAAGAGAACAGAGCATCAATGCAAAGAAATTGTGTTATTAGTTCAGGTTTTATGCAGAGATTCATAATGCCATGGAGCAAGGAAATCTCACCTATTGAGCTCTCCAAGACACATGCCTGGCTTGAGGTTTTATAGGTCACAGCAGGTATGGTATCAGCAGAGACCTTCTGAAGTTCCTTCCACCTTTACTTAATGTGCAAATTAAAAAGTACATGAGGAGCTTTTAATCGTTTGATTCAGGAGGATGAAAATCATAGGGTCGTTCATGTCAAGCACAGAGCTGCAGATAGGAAGATTTTGTTCCAAATCTTAGCTGAAAGATTCATTCAAACACCTCCATATGCAATAGCTTGGAAGTATCATTAAAGTAGTGACATGGTTTGTAGTAATGTAATGACTGAACCTTCTATGTTTCTGTGAATCTTTAGTCACCATGCTTCCAAAATGGTCTATGCCAATGCAGAAGACAGCAGTTAATTTCAGTGAGGGACAGATAATTTGGCTATAATATTAGTTTTGCCTTTGCTTGGTAGAGATGAAAGGCAGGAAATGCCTAGGAAAACAGGAGTATTCTTGTCTTGTCTTTGACTATAGTCTGTTGTCAATAGTGTGGATCACACAAATGGATCAGTTGGCAAGAGAATTTGTGAAATGAACTCAAGTGACTTTTTTGTAGTCCATGAGATGGGGCCACAATTTTTCTTGAGCATCTTTGCTTTAGGCTTTTGGCGAGAGAGCAATGAAAATATGTTAAGCATTGATACCGGCTTACACAACTGAAACAGAAATACCTTGAAGAAATTTTGTCTTAGCTTCTGTTAGGAAAAAAAAAAAAAAAAAGAGTACAGAATCTGAGGATTTGAACTGAATTATGTAGCATTAAAGCTTCTCTTTGTTTACTTTCAGTTTATTAGGCAAACTATAACTTTATAACTATAACAACTGTAACTGCCCACTTTTGCTGGTGTTCTTTCCCACCATGGCACTGACCAGCTCACGCTCTGCCAGGGGACAGTGATCAGAGCCATTATGTCTGCAGCACCTCGTCCCCCTGTGCTGGCCTCTGGAAATTACAAAGCTTTCATCTTTGTCTGGACTCTCTCCATGCTCAGCCCCATGCTGCATTGCTCCACCTGGGTGGCAAATTGATGTCTGTCCACTCTTGTCTGCTCCCTGCCCCAAGGATGGTTCTCCTCCTGCTGCTCCTCCCCACCAGCCCTGGGACCTCCCTGTCTCTTGTGGTGGCTCTAGCCACCCTATGAGCTCCTGGCACCAGGGCTGGGAGCTCTACCAAACCTTCCTCTTTCAGCCACCTTTCCCTGCCCTCTGTGCTTCCCCTGGGACTATCTGTATAGCTGTCCAGCATGCAGACATACGTATGCATATTAATGATTACAGTGCTTTATGACAGAGGCACTGGGAGCAGCTTTTGCTTAGGAAAATATTATAAATCTAGGTTTGATCTCTTGCTATGCCCACCACCACTCCATGCCATGGTTTCCCATCAGACCAAATTGGGATATGAGGCCACATATCAACACTCATGAAATACAAACAAGGAAGCCAGAGGGGAGAGACAGCTCAACTCTCTCACTTGATTTTTAATGAGTGTAGGAAGCAGCACAAAGCAAAGTTGCCTTCCTTGTTTCAAAGTTATTTTCACGTGGGAGGCAGTGGGGAAAAGCCATGGGGAATAAACATATCTGTCCTTAAGCTTCTCAAAACAAACAAAGTCATCTTCTGCTTTGCCAGAAACAAGTGTGGTAGTTTCTTTACTGAACTCCCTATTTTCACATTTCATTTTCCAAACTCCCTGTGCACGTGTGATTGAAGCAGAAAGAAGGTGATGTGCACACACGTGCAGCCAGTTTCCAACATCAGTCTTTCTTGGGTGACATTTAAGAAGGTTTTGAAATTGAGTTGTACTGGCTTGACTCATTTCTCCTTGATGCCTACTTTGTTCCAGCAGCATGAGTATATGTATAAATAACAGCTTGTATCCCTTGACAACTTCCTGAATTAGACCAGCACTTGTGGTCAATCACAGCAGAGAGAGCATCAGGGAAATACTTTAGCCCAGCAGGCACAATCATGTCATTTGTTGACTAGTAGAGTGGGTGCTTGTGTTGCAAGTGATGGTTTTCAGTGATGTCCCTTTGCTTTCTATAATCAACATCAGGTTTTCTGCTGTGCTTTAGAAAGATGGTTCATCTGCTGCATTATCTCTTGACAGCTCTAATCTCTTGAGAGGAAATGCAGGTAAGAAAAACAGAGTTAGGTGACTTAGCTTCAGAGATGGGATTCAGATAAGCCTTTAAAAGAGGGGTTCTCCTTTTCCTTCTTCTTTTCTTCCACTAACTTTAACTTCTTGGGGCTTTAGGATGAGGATAGATCTGTAGCTATTGCTGCTTTTATGTCTCTAAGTGGTCAACTCTCCACAAACAGTACTTGGAAACTCGTCTGCTTATTCCTTCAGGAATCACAGAGGAGATCCTTCTGCAAAACTGTAGCCAATAAGCCTGAAATTCCTGTTCTTATGTAGGTAGAACTTAATAGATATCAAATATGAATAGAATTGATAAAACATATGTGACATTCATCTAAAAAGAGTTCAGAGTTTCCACATTTTGCTATCTGTCTCTTCTGCTCTATCACACGTGGTATTTATCAGATAAATATATGCTGTAGATTTGGACTCAAGAGCAATCTTAAAATGTGCTATAGACATAGAAAAAGTGAATTAGTGGGAAAACACCGGTTTTATTGATAAATCTAATAGTGGGCATCTGTAATAAATTAGCAAATAATGTTATCTGCCAGATTTCAAAATTAATATATTTTTATTGCTTTTATTTTATTTTATTTTATTTTATTTTATTTTATTTTATTTTATTTTATTTTATTTTATTTTATTTTATTTTATTTTATTTTATTTTATTTTATTTTATTTTATTTTATTTATTTTCCCAGCAAGTGTGTGGAGAGCCTTAGAAGTTCCAACTTAACTTTTCCTGAAAAGTTTTTCTATTGAAGGGAATGGTATGGGTGAGGAGTGGGGTGGACTTCATACACTGTACAAAATTCTGGAAATTCCAAATTAATGCTTGGTTTTAAAAGTGAAAGAAACTTTTAACGTTTCAGCAGTGAATGTACTTAGAATGAACTCATACTTAGAAAGGTTGCCATTTGCATTTCATTAGCTTTGTGGACTAGCACTATGATAAACTTCCTTGCTTCCTATGGCTCTATTTTATTTAAGTAAACTGCTCTCCATTTTTCATACCTACAGGTTGATTTTAATGCAGCAAGTCAGCTCACTCAAAGTTGTGTTTTAAAACTTGTCAATAAATATCTAAATTTGCTTCCTTTCATTGCTTTGACCCTGTCATGTAGAGATTTGCCGAAAGATAAGATCTATACTCCACTTTAGGATACCGTCATGGTATCCTGAAACCTGCTTTGGATCTTACTATAAGATAAATAACCAGCTAAATATTAATTATGGAGGCTGTCATCCTAATTTGTAATAGTGGTTACCTTAAAGCAATAAATAAATAGGTAACATATGAACATAGTTTATATATGAAGATATATTAACATAATATTCATTTAGCATTTATATATATATATATATATATGTATATATTTGTAAGTTGCCTTTCAGGAAACTGATGTTTATGCCTTTTATCCTCATTAACAGAAGCCTTGACACAATGAAGTGCAGTATTCTAAATAGTGAATACACTTCAAACATGCACAGGAAGAACTTTAAGTGAAAAGACCATTTTTCTTTAATTTCTATTTTATACAGGGTTTCTTTTTTATTCTGGAGACAAAGACTGAGCCCAATATGCTAAATCAACTCACCCTAGGTGGATACTACGGGCTTGTTAGAACAGCACTGAGAGTGACAAAACACTGTTTAATGCCCTCCCCCAGAGCAGTTCAGACCCCTTTGTTTCTTAAAGCTGACATACAGCATATAATAAATAAATAAATAAATAAAATAACCTTTTGTTTTGTTTTGTTGTGTTTTGTTTTGTTTCTCTCAAAATGTCAGGGTCTTGTTTGACAGAAAATACCTTTAAGTATACCAGTAATATCTGCCTTCAAGGCAATTGAAAAAACAGATTTGAAAAACCTCATTCCTAACACTTGTTATTGTCAATAGTGAGAACCCAGTTTGGTCCCATTTTGAAGAAAATGTCATTTAGGCATGCTTTAACAAATCTTATTAAAGAAGACAATGCTTCAAAAATTGAAAAGATTTATCATAACTGAGAAGGAAAAACAAAACCATAAAACCTTTAATCAAATACACTGCCATTTTAACAGATTGAATTAATATATCAAATCATGACTCATTCTGAAATGAACTGATGACTTTTAGTTACTAGCCTCAAATGGGTAAGAATGTGTCTGCTGTTGCCAGGTGGTGAGACTCTAGACAGTATGGTTCATCTTCTCTTTGGTAAAGATCTGTTAGGGGTCTGGAAAGGAGCATGAAGAAATTGAATGGAGAAAGAGAATAGGAAGAGAAAGAAAGAGGGGAAAAATCAGTCTGCAGAACAGATAAGACTGAGCATTTCCTCATGCCTGCTATGCTCTCTGTTTTTCTATATCAAATAGAGTACAACCCTGTTACAAGAATGCCCTTCTGGAGTCACCCTAAGAAAAAAATAATAAAAAAAAAATCAGTAGCTGGAATAAAAGAGGTGAGTATTGACAAAACTTCAGTTTAGTGAATAAAAGGTACGGGTTATGACAGTAGCAAAAAGAATGATCTTAACCAAAACCATAAAATTGCTGTACATGTTCCAGCTTTTATACATTTTAAATGACACAGAAATATATGAGTAATACCCTTGTGATGCTTAAGTTCTCTGGTATTTCTATACTTCCACTGAATGGTCTTTATGATACAGTAACTACTACTCCTCGGTCTTGTTTTAAGGAAAATGTTATATGTATGCACGTATACCTGTATAGGAAAGGAAAGTAGTGCATTTTTGTTCAGATAGTGTAATTCTTATTTAATAAGCAAGTGTCTAATTCTTATCGCATCATGGTATCCGCTTTTTGAACAAAATGTTTTGTTACAATTTCTTTGTGCTCTGCAACCTTTTGTTTTCATTTCCCAGAAGCTACAAATGTTCAAACCCACAATTCAAGTTAGGCAGTCTTGGATTTTTGTTTGTTTGATCGTTTTTTACTTTCAATACTATTTGAATAGGAATTACATCAAGTAGAATATAAACAAGCAGCAAAGAAGTGCAAAATTGCCTCTATCATGTTTCAGACTTGAAAGGGAACCATCCTCAGTCACAGGGATGATGGCTGTAAACGCGCAACAGAATGAAACATTATTTAAAATCTTGTAGAACTGAAGTCTGCAAAGGACTTAGGGGTTGCCTGCATGCAAGGCACTATGTAGTACTGCTCATATGAGTCACTTAACACTTCCATCTGTAAAACTCCACTCAATCTTACAAACATGTAGCTTCATCACCCTTATCTATATGGATTTGAACATCCACTCTGACTTCATGGCACAGCAAGGATTAGATTGTAAGGTTTTGTTGTACTGTGTTGCTGGAAAGTTTCCAGCTAAGTGTTAAAAAAGGTGCTGGGTTATTTACCAGGAGGGAAACTGTGAACACCCTGTGTGTGTGACATTCTGCTACTGTTGGTGTTGATGATAAGACCCTAACTGACTGAAATAATGTTAGATTTCACCTATCCTGCACTTCATTTTCAATGAGAATCAGTACAGAAAACTTGTAACAAGAGTAACAACTAAGACCTTGAGGGTCCTATGGAGACCTGCAAAGCCACTTTTTCTGTTGGCTTCTCTACAGTTTCTAGGACTATACTTCTTCATCTAGAGACCCTTCTGAACCTTGCCTGCAAAGAGGGGAAGAAAGGCAGGGGGGTGAGGAGAGCCATTACACTTGGGTTTGATCAGTTTGTTTTATTTTTTTGTTTGTTTTATTTTGTTTTCTTTAAACTTTTTCTCTTAAGCTACTTAGGTGGTGGTGAGTCATGGTTCTGTGTATTGCTTTTTTGAAAAAGCTGGTTTTTAAAGGATGAACCTCCTGCAGTTTTTAGGTCTCATGTAGGAAAATTTGATTTCTTTTGGTATCCTTGGAGCGTGTACAACATTAGTAACCATACAGCCCTTCTGAACCATCTAAGACTTTTTTTTTTTTTTTGGTTATCTAAGAATAGTGACATCTTGAATTAAACAATTTTTCTTGAAATTCTCTTTAGAGGCTTAGTTTTATTTCCTATTCTTCTCTAAACAGCAGGACAATGTGCCTTGTAGTGCCAGTCCACGTGGCCTGTCCTCAGGAAGCAGCAGCAGGAGAGGAGAGTGAAGCTTTGCATTAGGTTTGTCCTCACCTGAGAAAACTCAGTCTCTGGTCCTTCCTCATAATGTAATAGTGATATGCTGCATAAAGTAGCTTTGGTAAATTAAGGTATATATTGTCCTCACAATTCATGTCAAACTATATTTTATCTGTAATGCAGGAAGACTGACTGAGATCAGTTCCTCACTGCAATGGTTTGTTAAGGTCAAAAGTAAGCAGACACCTAAACCATCTGTTCTCTTTATTTCTCTCAACTTTCATGCAACCTTGATTCCTTTTTTTTCTTTTTTTTTAACCCACCCCCCCCCACCTCCCACCCCCCATTTTCAATACTTCACGCTAAGTTTTCAGGTCACTCGGATTTTCTTCCCACTTGTTCACTTGGTCTGCCATGCATCTGCAAATTCCTCCTCCTCCCTTTTCTTCTAATGCAATTTTTCTTGTCTCTGCAGGGCTCTCAGAATGAACCTGAGAGGCTGATTAATGGGAGGGAAGGTTGTCTTCTCTGAGAGCAAAGCCTTTTGCTGGCTAGGCTCCAGAGAATTCTCCTAAACGAATGAGGAAAAGCTCATTTGTAGGTGACCTGAAACCTGTACAGGAAATAGAGGTTAGATTTCTTGCCTCAATAGCTAAATAACTTATAATAACTTAGTGGGTTTTAGGTTAGTCCTTAGTCTGCATTTAGCACATTTAATAGAACCAGAAAGGTCTCATAAACCAAATCAGAAATAAATTCTGATAAGATTTTTTTTATTATTATTTTATTTTATTTATTATAATTTTTATTTTTTTTTTATTCTGCAATAACTGTGATTGTCCATTTCAAATAGTGTGCAACCATCTTTTTTTTTTTTCATTGTTCATTTAGTTTTGTGAAATCTCTCTGCCACAATGCCCTGCACCAAGTGAATGCAGTGATGGTCTCCCAAGAAAGAACATTAATCAAACAGTTTCCATCTCTCGTTTTTGGTTAAATACTTAGTCATAAAAATGTCATGGTATTAGATGAAATGCTTGTTCTTCATCTGAATATCTAATCTACACAATTAGTTTATGATGAGCAGTATACTTTATTATTATTATTATTATTATTTGAGAAAGAATCAGGATGTCATATTGCTGTAATTCTCAAACTTCTTTTGCTGATAAATATTAAATTGTTCCTCTTTTCCTGCATTTTTTTGGAAAATCTGTCAGATTAAACAGATATACAGGAGATGGCAGAAGCAGTACACAAAATTTGGATGGTGTGCTTGGCATACTTTAAAACACTTGGTGGAGCAGCAGAGAGTTTAAAAACAACTTAATTAGTATTAGTCAGGGACAGAGGCAGGTTTGTTGCCACTTAAAACATGAGTTTTTCTGTAAAAATGCTACATATCATCAAAACTTTTACCTGGCTAACTTATGTCTCTTTCTAGGCTTTTGGGCAGTGGAGTTTGACACTGTGTAAGGAAAACTCACTTCTAGAATACTGGAGTCAACACAACTTTGTTCAAAAAGAACATTTGCTTCCTTTCTTTCATTGCAACAGAAAGTATGAAACTTCTCTGACTTTTCTATTATTTTGTTGGCATTTATGTTCCAGTTTCATAAAGAAACCAAATTGTCTGTTTGGATTTGTTGTGTACTTTGCTTCTATGTCATCAGTCAGTGATTCAGTAAGCAGTAAATACGTTTGGACTGAAAAGTCTTAGTTTCTTTCAAGAAGAATTCCACTAATATCTCCTGTGAAACTATTCAGGTGAGTATATTATTATTTCACAGGGCTGTGGGTCATCACTGTAATCAGCCTTTAAGCCTTTGCTGAGTTCTGTTCACTCAAATTGGTTTCAGAGTTCATACTATTGTGCAAAACTTATTTTCCTCTTTCCAGTTTGCTTTTTTTGCCTGCAAACCTACCAGAAAAGTGGTTTCTCCTCTACTACCCTCTGACTTTCTCTATTATCTTCTCTTCCCTTTTGCGCAGTTAGTTGGTTTGGAATTTAAGAAACAACAACAACAACAAAACTGATGTCTTAATGGGTGTAACTGGGAAGTTTAGTGGATCACAGAATACCTGAGGCTGGAATGGACCTGTAGAGGTCATTGGGTACAAGGATGGTTAACAAAAAGAAATTACACAGTTTTCACACAGTTTATCTACAATCGGAATATCCTGAGTTCCTGAGGATCCTTGTGTCCAAAAAATCTATTTTACATTGACAGCTTTAACTTGGTGTGTTTGGTTTCTTGAGCTGAAGTCTGTTTAAAAGGTAGTTTAGGTATTTTTACAGGATAGTTGGGATGCCTTGATGCCAAGTATTTTGACCACATACTTTGTGATGTCTAGATAATTTTTATAAGGAACACAGAACTCTCACTGTTGTTTCAATATATGACACATGTTAAGACAATTAATGAATGCTAGAGTACCTCAAATATATTGGAGAAATAACTCTAGGAAAGTAAAATGTATATATGTTAAAATAACAGCATGCTTAAAAGGCAGTTTTGTGCTTATTCAAACAGTGCATTTCACTCTCTGTCTACTATAATGTTACTTATGAAATATCATTATTTGATTAAACCCTGTAATCAGAACTGCAGGCCTGGGATAAAACTAATGGAGTGATGATTGACTTAATATTTTTAGCAGAAAGGATTTAGTGGGAAAGAATTTTCTCGAAGTGAATCACATAAAACAGGACATTAGTTCATGCTAAATAAAAGTAAGAAAGCAGTATCCGCAGGATAGTTAATAAAGAATTTGTTACATGTCACTGGTGTAAACTCAGTGCTGACTCAGGCCTGAAGGGGGGTGGGGGGGGCTCTGAATGCCCTCTTGGACATAGGCAGTTCTAACATCGTTGCTAGGAAACTGTGGTTATACAGAATAAAATAATATCTCAAATGCCCTTAGAAATGCCTGAAAGCAGATAAAGAACTTCAGAAAGAAAAATGATCTATTGATTAATCCTTATCATATCTTTTTCTGATAATACATTTCTGACATCTCAAACTTCCTTTGAAACATTGTGTGATATTCCATATTCTCTCCTGAAACCTATGCCTGTGAACTTTTGGTACAAAGCCTTCTGTTACCATAGGAGCTGAAGGTTGTGGAAATCCTTTCTTCTTTATGATACCTTTTTCCTTCCTTTTCTCATGCAATTTCAGATGTCTTGACCATGACGACCATTGGTTCTATGCTTAAAATTACCAGTAGTCTAACACCAACTAGGCTTACTAAGTTTTACTAGTTATAAAATGTAAGGTGCAGAAAATCGGATACGTTGCTAGTACAGATCTATCAACTTCCATTGTGATGGCAGACTGCATTGAATGCAAATAATCATTGTATTAGTATATACATAATTCTTCTAGAAAATCTCGTCTCTGTCAGCTGCTAGCATCCTAAACCCTTCTGCCTGAAATGTGGCACCACATAAACGACTTGGAGGGAGAACATGGGTGTATTCTGTTAACTGTGAGCCACTAATAACCCGTACACTTTCTGACTGCAGAGGCAAAGAGGATTTCTCTCAAGTATTTTCTTTAAGGATAAAATCCAGGTTGTTATGGGCAGAAATTATTCTGGCTTCCAAAATCTCCCCCACAGAGCATGTTATTTGAGCCCTCTCAGAAGATATTGGGAAGCTCAGGAGTGATTTCTCCTGATTTATCTGGTGTTGTGGTTAACCCAGCAGGCAGCTAAGCACCACACAGCTGTTTGCTCACCTCCCAGGACAACTGCACAGAAGTAGACCTCTGGTACTAAGTGTGTGTAAACCATGACCACCAAACTAGTGGCTGTTAGTACTAGCTTTATTTCTACTGAATGTAGTCTGGTGTAATACTTGACACAGAACTGGATCTGGCTGCCTGTGAATCCTCACTGCTGTTTGCCACCACAGTCAGGATTGACATTAGGCTGTCGCTCAAAAGAAAATATCTTGAACCACAGTTTGTGAGGCAGTGAAGTACAACCCTCACTGATGCTAGATACTAGGTGTAAAATAAGGATAAAGCATGAGGTTTTCTTCTGCATTTTGGATTTGGAGAAGGAAAACCAAAAATAACCAACCTGAGATTTTTTTTTTTCCTTTTTTTTTTCCCAATGGAGAGAGAAGGGTGGGTTTATTTTTAAATGTTTGGATATGATGCATAAGCAGGCCATATAATTACCAAAATAGCATGCAGATTTAAGTTCTCACCTGCATGCACAAAGTTGGATTGTATTGGGTAAGATTTAAACATTGTTTTCTACGGAATTTAAATCAATCCAGGAAATAGTTTAAAGACATAAATAGCAGTTGGGTATCAAATTTATTAAAAGTAAAGGAAAATCAGGCTTCTTCTTTCTACTTGCACATTTCAAATTTTCTCTTTTTTGTGTCCATAACAATATGTTAAATCTTTACTCTGAAGAACAGCATAAAACAAGAAAGAAGAAATAGAAAAAAAAATAGTATTGAAGTGCCTCTGCAAATCTGAATTAAACTCAAACTTTAGTTACATGACATATGCAATATTTCTTTAGTAAATATAATGTACTAAAAACATTTTTCACTGTATCCATATTAGCAAATACAGAATTAATTACTGACAAGATAAAGCTCTGTTAACTAATTTTTAATTACTCTATGTGACCATTGCCTAATAAGAAAGGTTCTGAGCTAATTTGTGTATGTGCTCAGATATTCAAGGGAAATCAAAAGCTAATTCAACACATTTAAATTTTAGTATGTAGCTTAAATGCTTACATGAAAAATAATTTGCCTATGGGAAAAATAACAGACTTGTATTTTTTGATTAACTAACATAAACACAATAGAACTTTAGCTACAGAAAGGATAATGCAAGTCACTTGAGCTTGAAAGAATAAAATTATCATCAACATAAAGTTGCATCCTTCCCACTCACAGAGCTTTCTCTCATGTGGTTTGACCTGCTGCTTTCCTCTGCTCTTTTTCTAAAATTGTACTTTAAAATAGTCTACCTCTAGCCAGCTGTATTACTCAAAACCAGCACTAATATCACATGCATTACAGGTTTAAACTTCCATATGTGAAGGTGCTTTTCTTAGTATTGAGATTATGACAGCATATTACTTGTTCATTTATATTAATCATCAGTGGTATCAAAACAACCAACACATCCCATACAGAACATAATTTACACAAGGAGCATAATAAATTACAAGAAACTAAAGTGTAGGATCAAATAGGTCTAAGATTAACTTTATTTATTTATACATTTATTTATTTATTTACTTGATTGTAGCCTAAGACAGGCACCTTAGCATCCTGTGTGATCAATGGAGAGAAAAGGGCACCTGAGAGAGGTGTTTACAGCACGTGAAATGAACCTTCTTCTGGATGTGTCTTTCAGTTGGTGTAGTGGTTTAACATGGTTGCAATGAGTTGCGATGAATCCCATGCTCACTAAACAGGGCATGTACAGCAAATCCCAAAGGCATTCAGTGAAGAGATTTTGCCTTTCTCCTTATGCTTGAATCAACATCAACTTGAAGCCTGTAGTTTTCCATAAAGCTTGTGATTTTTCTTGAAATGGATAATGGCTCCCAGCAGCTTTACTTAGTTACTCTAATCTTGTGTTTGTGGACTTCTAATAGGAATGATTTCTAAAAGTAGAGTAGTGTAATATAGAAGTATTAATGGTGCTAAAGAGCTCCTCACAAGGGAGGCTAGTATTGAGTGCACTCAAGTAGCTACTGCAAAATGGCAGCAGAGACTTGTATAATGCCATTTATGCAAAAACTCATTTTTGCACAGTCAGAAACTCACATATGGACTAAACCTGAGGCTGTTATGTCACAACTAGCATCAAAGATGTTCAAAGGCTGGACTGAGGTCTCAAAGAGACTTGAGCACGGAGTGCCTCACCTGAAACCCAAACAGGATAGAGTAGAGTAAGCCTTTACCTGTGGCAAAGTGCAGCCACCAGGAAAGCACACTGAGTGTTCCCACTAGCAGTGTCAATGTATGCAAGTACATTACCACGTGGATCATAGGCACCTGCAAAAGCTGTGGTGATGAAGTGGCATTACAGTTCTATGGCTATTTTAATAACTTTAGTTCCGATAAGAGAGAACAAATTGACTTTTTTTACTGCTTTATCTTTGCCCCTGTATTTACAGACGAAACGGGTTTGAACATGAAGCATAGGAAAGCTCTTCTGTTATTTTTGTGTTTGTTTGTTTGTTTTAATAAAAGGAAAAATATTGTTCACTGTCACCTCAGTATAAATAACTGGACATGTATGAATCAGGAAGTACTGCACCATTTGAATTTGAATGCTATACTTATTAGTTCTTGGCAGCTCAGTTTCCATGAGGTCTGTAATTAACACCTCCTCTCCTTCAATAAAATGGGACTCTGCTGACTTCTTTCATCAGCAGGTTTGTAGGTTGTTATTTGGTGCTTGCTATTTTGTTTCACCACGGGAAAAAAAAAAAAAAAAGTACTCAGAAGATGGGTTCTCCCTTACCTATAGGTAGAAGTGAACATCATTAAGTATATTGTTGAAAAGTAGATTCCTTTCCATTCCTTTCCTTATTTTTTTATTTTTTTTAACTGTCCAAAGCAGTCGAATGATGCAATCAGAGTTAGTTGCCTCACTCATTTCTCAGGATGGCAGGTCCTTTTACAGTGAGAAAATCTACCAAAATTAGTGGTCCTATGAGAAAGAGGTCCTTTGGCTTTCATGTGCACAATCTGAGGCTCTGCATGCCTCTAACATCCCTAACGAATTCAGTAACTTTCAAGTCTCTTTCTCCCTTTATGTGGATCTTGGAACTAAGAAAACTGAATGAGTAGACCAAAGGAGCTCTCAAAAAAAATTTAGATTACTCTCTCTAACAATATTGCCAAGATGTGACCAGGTTAGCAATTTAAACTCTTCCTGTCCATTTCTACCATCATACTCACAGGGAGGGTAATAAGCATCTTAGTTAAAAAGCCATCTCAGTTGTGTACACAAATGGGATCTTTTCTTATTTTGATCATCTCTGCTGGCTGGTTGATGCCTGCTGGCCCTACATGTAGGTAGCTTTCTGATGTTGCTTCCTGATTTTCAACAACCTCAGATTTAATTCTGTCATATTCATCTGTAGCCATTCTGACAACAACAAAACTCTGCTCTGAAGTGAGTGTTGGGATAAAAACAAAACTCTGGTGTGCACTGGGCAACAGGTGCTTCACATCATCCCATTCCCGTTGGTGAGTGGTGATGATTATTTAAACATTGCCAGCAGTTACATATTTTTCCACTTGGAACTTGGAAGGAGAAATCATGTTACAGATTTACATAATTTATTTAGTTACCTTATTCTGATGTCAAAATTAGAATATGTTTGAGAAATACCATAACTTTTCTCTTTCTCTTCAGAAAGAAATTAAATGAAAGGCAGAGCCCAATAGACCCTCTTTGCAGTGGCCTGATTGTCAAGTGTATAGTTTGGGCCAATCTGTGAAGATAAAGAAAGCAAAGACAAGCCTGGGTGTTGTCAGGCTGTGTAGAAATATTTGATCCTTCACACCAAGATCTGTGTCAAACTTGCTGCACCACTTTTATACGTTCATTATAAACAGGATTTTCTTCTGTTGATCTGTATACAGCCATCAATTTGTGGGTACAGGCCTGAAGAGAAACGTCCTATTTCCCCTGCTTGTTTCTGTGAATTTTAAATAGGAACACAACACTGATGCAGAAATGATCGTTTGTATGAAACTTTTTCATGCATATAGAAATGTATATATTCTCTGAATGATCTTCGCTACACCTTGAATTTAAAAAATACTTATAGATACTACGGCTGGAGATGGGGCAACTGCTTGATATTCAATCAGCTTAAAGGGGATGCTGAGATAAATGGGATAAATAGACACATGCTCTGTAAAATATCTAGGAAGATGTACATCTCTGCAAGGTCTGAAAGGGGAAGGGAAAAAGAGTGGAAGCAAGCCAGGCCTTTTTCTTCCTCTCCTAGTGGGATGTTTAGGACACCTGCAGGACCCAATGCAGCCTAAGATAGCAACAAAAACCTTGAAGGGAGAAAAAAAAAAAAAAAAAACACCAACCAACCTTTGAATGTTTTTGAAGAGACTTACTGATCACTTACTGATGTGAAAATGTATTTTTCTATTCATGCGCATCCTCCTTGCTCCTGCCCCAAATACAGCAACGTAGATTTTATTTCCACCAAGACTCAAACAATGCTGATGAAGCTCTCTATCCTTTAGTTTCATTTTCTGTGGTGACAGGAAGACACCTGCACAAAATTACAAGGAAGCACGTCCTCTTTTTCAGTCCCAGTATAACATTATACTGAGATCTTGGCTATATTCAAAGGAGGGCTACGAAGATGGTGAAGGGTCTAGAGGGGAAGATGTATGAGGGACAGCTGATGTTTGTTCAGCCCAGAGCAGAGCAGGCTGAGGGGAGGCCTCATGGCGGCCTGCAGCTCCCTCACGAGGGGAGCGGAGGGGCAGGCGCTGAGCTCTGCTCTCTGGGGACAGCGACAGGACCCAAGGGAACGGCATGGAGCTGGGACAGGGGAGGGTCAGGCTGGGTGTTAGGGAAAGGTTCTGCACCCAGAGGGTGGTCGGGCACTGGAACTACTCCCCAGGGCAGTGGTCATAGCACCGAGCTTGCTGTGGAGAGCATTTGGACAATGCTCTCAGACACATGGTCTGATTTTTGAGTGTTCCTGTGTGGAGCCATTATTTGGACTTGATGATCCTTGTGGGTCCCTTCCAACTAAGGATATTCTATCATTCTGTGATTCTATGATACTCTCCTCAGCTTCTTGTCCTGTACCTGTAATGATTTGGTAGTCAAAGGAATTTCTTGTCCAGCGTCTTCCAAGGGCAAGCAGCTCATCCACTATACCAAAAAACTTAATGGAAGTCCTTGTGATTGTATCCATACCAGAAAATAGGGCCAGTTCTCTGGCTCTGAGGGCAAGTGGTGTAGTACAGTTTGCCACAACTCTGTTCCTTTCCCTGATTCAAACAGCCCAGCTTTGTCCAAATTGCATACTGGAAATGTTCCCTGGCTCATGCTGTTCCTCAGACCTCTCCTGACCATTATCTACAGACCTAAAACATGCCTAGAAGCCAGCTAGGAATGAAACACTATGGATGGTAGGAATGATGCTAAGTTGGTGTCCTGGTCCTGTTATTTTATCAAGTTGCACATAAATGCCTTTGGGCCTCCTGCACGTCCTTTGCTCTGTTTTTCCTCCAGGCTAGCCCATAATATTAACTGCTTTGGTAGCTTTGCAAAAGGGTATGTGAAGAGCAGGTACATCTCTGATTTGACAGTTTCAAACCTCAGAATTTCTTCCTTTTTTTTTTTTTTTCTTCTTTTTTTATTTTTTATTTTTTTATTTTTCCCCCATAAGTCATTTGGTGTAGCCCTGCAGTTCTTCCCAAACCAAGAGATTTCTGTTTCCTGATGGTCTTTGATACATTGGTCAGAAATACATTAAAAAAAAAAAAAAAAGAGAGTATTAAAATATGAAGCATGGGTAAAGTGAACTTCATTAACTTCATTTTTTAAGAAAATCCATCCAGTTTCTGTTTACTTAGGAATATTTAATGTTGGAAGTAGCACTGATTTTAATGGTCAGCAATGGACCTATCTTCCATTTATTTCCTTGCTTGAATTTCATTATAATCTGTCCTCTCTAACATTTTCATCCAATGAGTTTTATTTTATTACACATTATGTAGAATAAAGCAATTCTTTTTAGCTATAAATCTTCTAACTCTGGATTTCATTAGTCGTTCCCAAGATATTATAAATTGTGAATTATCTATCCCTACTCACTTCCTCCACATTTGCTGGTTGTGATTTCTAGATCTTTCTCATAATCTTCACGTACATTTTAGCCAATTTTCCTTTCTTTTTTTTTTTTTTAGTAATTCATCAAACTTTTTCACATCTTCAGACATCATTGTTACCCTTTTGATTTATTTTATTGATATAGATGGTCAGGATGGTATTGAATATTTAAGATCTGTGTGAAATATTACATACTGGCAGAAAAACATGAGATTTCTGTTTTGTCTGCAGTTCTTAATACATCTAGCAATCAATTTACCTGTTTTGATTCTTGCTGAGGACTTGATCTTCCTCCACTCAACCTCTGGAATAAAATCACTTTCTGCTTATTTCTATTCTGTGCTTTTGTACATAGGAGTTATGAAGCATTGTTCTAGATTGTTTACTTTTTTTTTCAGTTCCACTGGGATCTACAATCATCACTTCCTCAGATGCTTCTCCCAGATGAAAAACAGGATGATTTTTTTTATTATTTTGGCACTTCAGAATGAAGTTGTGTTTATTGTAGTGTTTTGAGAAATTGTGAAAGCATGTGTTGAAGGACTCTCCTTATTTAATGACAAAATTCAGGTTTCACTCCCTAGATTTCACTGTTCTGGAGAATGGCACTTAAGCATGGCTTGAGACAGTTCAATTATTTGACTACTCTGCTATCTTGTTTCCACAAGTTTGTTTCCTGTCTTGTTTCCTCAAGTGAAATACTCAAGTAATTCTCAAAGGGAACTGCACCTATTTTCTTGTAACATCAGTCCATCACATATAACAGAACAAACCTAGTATATGCTAAATTTCTTTTTTTTTTTTTCCTAAACTCTCATCTCCTTCTTTCTTCTTTTAATATATAAAATTGTAACTATTTTTGTTGCTTTTGTATGCAAATGTCAACCTTCGTGGCAAGAGCTGAAAAGATTTCACAACAAATGCAAAAGAAATGCCTGAAGCAAGACTCTTTTTTTTTCTTTTCTTTTTTTTTCTTTTCTGCCATGTTTACAAATCATGTAATTGTAATCACGTAATGATTCTTTACAATATCCAATGTAAAGAAACCATCTTTCCCATTGTATTTAGTAGTATATATTTTAGTGCTAAAGCCTACCTGCATATTTTCTTTATTTCAATAAACTGTTGAGGTGTATATGGTATGTGGCACAACTGGTAATGAATTTTTAATGAATTTTAATGGATACAGTTCAATTCCTGTTAACACTGCCATGGGCAGAATGCTGTACTTACAACCTACTGTAGGTACAGTGTACCAGTATAGCTTAATTTTCATGCTGTAATAGTTCAGATGAGAGCAGGCATGAAACAACAAAATTATGAAGACAGACATTGCAGGCAAATCCAAATCTTCTGATGTTCAATCAAAGCTGATCTGACCATATTAAAACTTTATTTTTATATTCAAAACTTACTTCCTGTATTGCCAGAAAGACAGAGATCTTGATTTGGAGAAACTGCAAGGATATGCCAAAGTTGTCATGCCAAAGTTGTCAGAAACATCATTTGTGTCTATATCATCATAATAATGGAGATTTACTTTTTCCACCCAATAAGTCTGAGTCAGGCAAGTAGGGAGTTTTCAAAGGGTCTACCTTAGACCTTCTCTGTTCACAGAGCAGAGCCTGTTAGAGGTACAAACTTTTATAATGCCAGTCATTTCAAAACTCAGATAAAGTAACCATTCAGTTGAGTTATGAATTAATAGAGGTCACTCTACATTTCCTAGTACAAACAGGTCCTGCTGCAAAAATGGAGAGTGAGCAAAGCATTATTGTCCTGCCCAGGCCTCTTAAGAATCACAGAATCACAGAATCACAGAATTGAAGGGGTTGGAAGGGACCTCAAAAGATCATCAGGTCCAACCCCCCTCCCAAAGCAGGTTCCTTTGAGCAGGCTGCCCAGGTAGGAGTCCAGACGGACCTTGAATATCCCCAGAGAAGGAGACTCCACGACCTCCCTGGGCAGCCTGTTCCAGTGCTCCGTCACCCTCACTGTGAAGAAGTTCTTTCTCATGTTGGTGCAGAACTTCCTGTGCTCTATCTTGTGGCCATTACCCCTTGTCCTATCCCCACAAACCACTGAAAAGAGGTTGGCCAAATCCTTCTGTCTCCCACACTTCACGTATTTATACACATTGATGAGATCCCCTCTCAGTCTTCTTTTCTCCAGGCTGAACAGACCCAGGTCTCTCAGCCTTTCTTCATAGGGAAGATGCTCCAGGCCCCGTATCATCTTTGTGGCCCTCCGCTGGACTCTTTCCAGGAGTCTCCCTGTCTTTTTTGTACCGGGGAGCCCAGAACTGGACACAGAACTCCAGGTGAGGCCTGACCAGGGCAGAGTAGAGGGAGGATCACCTCCCTTGACCTGCTGACCATGCTTCTTTTAATGCACGCCAGGATCCCATTGGCCCTCTTGGCCATGAGAGCACACTGCTGGCTCATGGTCAACCTGTTGTCCACCAGGACCCCCAGGTCCTTCTCCTCAGAGCTCCTCTCCAGCAGGTCGTCCCTCAGCCTGTACTGATACATGCGGTTGTTCCTTCCCAGGTGCAGGACTCTACACTTGCTCTTATTAAACCTCATTTGGTTTCTTCCTGCCCATCTCTCCAGCTGGTCCAGGTCTCGCTGAACGGCAGCACAGCCTTCTGGCGTGTCAGCCACTCCTCCCAGCTTCGTGTCATCGGCGTACTTGCTGAGAGCAGACTATTCCCTCATCAAGGTCATCAATGAAGATGTTGAACAAGACCAGACCCAGCACCAACCCCTGGGGAATGCCGCTAGCCACAGATCTCCAGCTGGACTCTGCGCCGCTGATCACCACCCTCTGAGCTCAGCCAGTCAGCCAGTTCTCAACCCACCTTACTGTCCACTCCTCTATCGCACACTTTCTCAGCTTTGCTATCAAGATGTCATGGGAGACAGTATCGAAAGCCTTGCTAAAGTCAATGTAGATGACATCTACTGCTCTCCCCCCATCTACCCAGCTGGTGATGCCATCATAGAAGGCAACGAGGTTGGTCGAGCATGACTTCCCCTTGGTGAATCCATGCTGACTACTCCTCATAACATTCTTCTCTTCCAATTGCTTAGAGATGACATCCAGAACAAGCTGTTCCAACACCTTTCCAGGGACAGAGGTGAGACTGACTGGCCTGTAGTTTCCCGGATCCTCCTTCTTGCCCTTCTTGAAGACCAGAGTGCCATTGGCTATCCTCCAATCTTCAGGCACCTCTCCTGTTCTCCAGGACCTTTCAAAGATGATAGAGAGTGGTTTGGCGATCACCTCTGCCAACTCCCTTAGCACACGTGGATGCATCTCATCGGGACCCATGGATTTGTGTGTGTTGAGCCCACTCAGACACTTCCGAACCACTCTCTCGTCAACCAGGGGGGAGTACTCCATTTCCCAGCCCCTTTCTCCTCCCACCAGGGTTGAGGAGTCCTGGGGGGGAGTCCTTGAAGCAAAGACTGAAGCAAAGAAAGCATTCAGTATCTCAGCCTTCTCGGTGTCTCCCATTACCAGGACACCCCCCTCGTTCAGTAAGGGACCCACATTATCCCTAGTCTTCCTTTTACTGTTTACGTACTTAAAAAAACCCTTCTTATTATCTTTTATCTCTTTTGCAAGCCTCATCTCTAGGTGGGCTTTAGCCTTCCTCCTCGCATCCCTGCAGGCCCTGACAACACTTCTATACTCCTCCCAAGAGGACAGGCCCTTTTTCCACATTTCATAGACCTTCCTCTTCCTTTTGATCTTATCGATGAGCTCCTTGCTCATCCACGCAGGTTTCCTGCCCCCCTTCCCCGATTTCCTACTCTTAGGGATGCATCGATCCTGAGCTTGGAAGAAGTGCTGTTTAAATGTAGCCCAGCTCTCGCAAGCACTCTTGCCTTCTAGCAACCTAGCCCACGAGATACTCCCAAGCAGGTCCCAGAAGAGGTCGAAGTTGGCTCTTCGAAAGTCCAGGGTAGCAATCCTGCTACTAGCGTTACTTCTTCCACCAAGTTCCATGTTGAACTCCACCATCTCATGGTCGCTGCACCCCAAGCTGCCCCCCAACCTTCACATCCCTAACAGGCCCATCCCTGTTGGTAAGGACAAGGCCCAGAAGCACCCCCTGCCTCATCGGCTCCTCCACCACCTGCGACAGAAAATTGTCTTCAACGCATTGTAGGAACTGTTTGGACTGCGCGTGCCTGGCCGAGTTGCTTACCCAACAGATGTCTGGATAATTGAAGTCCCCCATGAGAACCAGCGGCCGTGACCGTGAGGCTACTACCAGCTACTTGTAGAAGGCCTCATCGACCTCCTCCTCCTGATCTGGTGACCTGTAGTACACCCCCACAACAATGTCCCCCATACCAGCCCACCCCTTAATTCTCACCCACAAGCTCTCCACTTGTCCTTCACCCTCCCCCAGGTGGAGCTGGGTACACTCTAATTGCTCCCTCACATAAAGGGCAACCCCACCCCCTCATTTCCCCAGCCTGTCTTTCCTAAAAAGGACATAGCCCTCCATGACAGCGTTCCAGTCATGCGAGCTGTCCCACCACGTCTCTGTGGTCGCAATGAGATCGTGGCCCTGCAACTGAACACAGATCTCGAGCTCATCCTGTGTATTTCCCATGCTCTGCGCATTGGTATACAGGCACTTTAGGGAAGCAGCAGGCGCAGTTACCCCTGGAGGGATGCAAGAAGAAGATTCTGGACGGGGTATCGGAATCATTACCTTCTCTGAGGAGCCCTCAGACAACCCTGTGGGACAACTCAGAGGTTTTTCCCTACTATCTTCAACAGTGACAGCAATGACAACTTCCACCAGCCCTTCTCTGTCACTTTTAGCTCCCCTCTCTTCCCCCGTCAAACCTAGTTTAAAGCCCTGGTAATCAGCCCAGAGAGCTTGCTCCCCAACACACTTGTGCCCCACTTGCTGAGTTGGAGTCAGTCAGCAGCCCACACACCCAGCTTCTCAAAGGACTGCCCAAGATCGAAATACCCAAATCCTTGGTCCAGACACCACTCCCTCAGCCGGTTGCACCTGTCCCGTCCTTCTCCTTCTTTCTGCGTCTCGGTCACCCAGCGGGAGGAGAGAGGAGAACACTACCTGCACCCTCGATCCCTTCAACAACCTTCCCATGGATGCAAAGTCCTTTTTAATATTCCTCATTTTTCTAGTTGCAGCTTCCCAGGATCCAACCTGAATGACAACAAGAGGATAGTAGTCCTCCGGTTTAATGAGCTGTGGCAGAGCCTTCCTAACGTCTCCGACACGTGCCCCAGGAAGACAGCACACCTCTCTGGATAGATTATCTGGGCCACAAATGGGAGCCTCAGTGCCCCTCAGCAAGGAGTCTCCGATCACTAAGACTCTCCGTTCTTTTTTTGTGGCACTGGTTGTGATGCAGTACCCCGTCCAGCCCCAGTCCCTATGCTCAGTACTTCCCCCAATCTTGACAAGCTTCTCAGGGTTGCTTCCCAGGTTCGGACTACTGTCCAGACCCTCAACCTCTTCCTTTTCCTGCCTGAGAGCTTCAAATCTATTACCCAGGGACACCATGGGGGTTGGTGGCACCGTGGGTGTCGAGGGCAAACGTCTCTTTCTGCTTTGAGCTGAGACGAGGGTCCAGCCCCTTTGCTCTTGTGGGCGGTCAAGCCCTCTGTACTGCATGTGATCAGCTGGATCAGCTTCTACCCCTTGCAGGGACTTAGGAAGGGGCTGCTGGGCATCAGCAGGGGCAGGTTGACACCTCCTATCTGTCACCCTCAGAGACTCCCAGGAGCCCCTCAGGCTGCTGATTTCTCGCTGCAGCCCAGCCACCTGCTCGAGGAGTTCCTTAAGCAGGGCACACCTGCACCCATGACAGCCCTCTCTTCCATCAGGACCCAGGTGGGTCTCCAGATTCTGGAGCTCCCCGCAGTCACCTGTCTGGACTGCCACTTCCCCCCTCAGGGGATCCACCTGAGTGCCCTCAGAAGGAAGGCAGGAAGGCAGAAGGAAGAGGAACACAGAGAAAATGAGGAGCTCTGAGCAGCAGTAGGTCTAAGAGTCATAGTTATTTGGAGTCCCTTCTGCTCGGCTACGTCTTCAAATCAAAAGTGTTTCCACTTAATGTTCCTCAACAATAATTACCTACTGGAAACTGGCCTTAGCTTGCATGGAAACATTTGTGACTGTGAGATTGGAACAACTTGGGATTCAGGTGTGTTTTTTTTGTTGTTGTTTGTTTGTTTTAATTTATTTATTTATTTTGTCTGTTTGTTTGCTTAGTTGGTTTTTGTTTTGCTAGGCAGGGTCCCTATTGCTCTTTCTCTTTTAGAAAGCAATGTCTGCATTGGTAACAGCTTCCATTGGATGAAGTTCACAATATGAAGATGATTTTTCAGTACCTAAATGATATGAGGCCAGTACATTGTATTTCCTTTAAAAAAAAATAATTTTCATGTATGTTGAACCAATGTAGACAAAATGAAATATCCTGCTTGTTTCTGGTCCCGTTCAGAGTCTCTGTCCCCATTAGCTGGAATGTGACTGGAATTCCTAATGTACAGGAATCATAGTCCTAGCCATTTTAAATATACATCCCAATGGAAAGATTAAATTATACTAATTTCTACTTTTCCTCTGACCAAGTTCCCCAAAGAGACTTATTTATCTGACTGCTGTAATAGGATCAAAAGGCTGCCCTGTGTGCCTCCAGCACAGTGGAGGAGTGCTGTTCAGAAGCTGGCATATAGAGAAGACTGGAATTAGCCAAGATGGGAAATTTCAAGGACAATCTCTCTGGGACTTTTGTTGCCTCATAACCTTCTGGCAGAAGATGCCTTCTGTACAAAAGATCTATAGTGTCAACAATCTTTTCTCTTTCATAAAAATATATATATTTTTTTCCAAAATATTTCAGAAAGCATTGTCTTCTTCCCTACTAAAATGTAAATGGCCTTGTATTTAAAACCATTTCCCAGAACTGAGAGGATTTCTTTCCTTGTCCTGAAATGACCCAAGCCCAGATTTTCTACTTTCTACTACTACTGAAACCCTGCAACTTCTCCCAACAGAGTCTCAGGATCATCACCTTGGGGCAATGGCTAGCCCTACAAGGGAGAGTTTGGGAGCCATGGAACCAGCTTTGCATGCACTCAAGGAGAGGTGAGGCCAGCAGAGTCTTGGGGCTCAGGGCTCTGCCATCTGCCTGCTCAGCTCCCAGTCCATCCCACCACCCCCAGGCATCCTGCTGCTTTCCTCCAAAAGGAAGCTACCCTGACCTCACCAAGAGGTCTCAAAGGCTCAAGAAGATGGTTTGAGTTTGTTTTTTTGGTGGAAAAGGACTGCTAGGAGAAGAGGAAGGGGAAGCATTGCTCTTACATCATGGAAGAGGAGAAAGGAGGAAGCTGATGAATAAAAGAAGGAAGAAAGAGCATCCCCTGCTTTTCCTTCTACCCCAAGCACATCTGCTACAGAAATCATTCAGTGAAATTCTCTGGACTCCATTCTCCCACCCTGACCTCTGGAGGTGCTCGGACCCTTCTGACTCCTGCCTCTTGCTTAGCATCCCACATAGCTCTCCTCTGCCATCCCACATCTAAGAGAGCCAACTCTGCTGCTAATTCTACCCCTCTTCTCCCAGTGCTGCTCAAAACATCCTCTGCCTCTCACCTATAAATATGCTCCTGCCAGTGCCCCCCTGCCCCCAACCTGATCAATCCCTGTTATTTTCTCAAAACAAATTAATTTAAACTGTAGATTTAGGCATTTTAAAACTAGGAAGTGACTTTTTAGGTTATATAAGCAGCACTTATATTTAATCATTCCCCATAGAAATTAGAAATATTTTTTAAATAGTATTTATGTTTTAGTTTTGCTTTACAAATCCTGGTACAGGCATGTTGTTTTTGTACTCCAGTCAGAAAAAGCTTTATAAAAAATTTAAGGTATATGTCAAAAAATAAGACAAAAGTATAATACTAATTGAGAAATGCTACAAAGAAACACTCTTATGGGTGAAAAACAGCATTTGATCATCTTTGATCAATTTCAAGTTAGTTTAATTCTAACTGAATTTCCCATGTGATGCAATTGTCTACAGAATAAGAGCATGCATCCCTGGGCAATAGTTATTTTTTTCTTTATTTCTTCTATACTTCCTTTTCTTTGGCATTTTACAAAACAAGCATTTTGCCCTCCTAAAAGACACAGAACCCATTGATTTTTAAAGTTATCTATGGAATTCTGCCCTCTAAGGTGCAAAGTGAAAGGAGAAAATTACAAAATGTGGTAAAAGCCCCTGTGGAGCCCTCTCTAATTAACTGTGCACTCCTGCAGGATCCCCAGAGAGGAGAGAGAAAGGTGCTTGTTAATTGAGGCAACAGTTTCTATGGAAATGGAAAACAACTACTGTCTGAAACTTCCTGCATGAAAACAATTGGGATCATTTTTTTGAATTATCCCATGTTTGTTGCATCTTTCCAAACAGAAAACTTGGCTATTTTAATCTCTAATAATGACATGGGGTCCTGTTACTCAAATTAATACAAACAATTTGTGTAGCTTTATTAGCTTAACTTGTAAGAGCCAAGTGGAACATGCTATTCTGTTCATGCATGTGAACATGTTCAGCAAATTGTCTTTAGACATATTGCTGTCTTTTTGAATATAGTTCAGTTAGCATTGCAGTTATTTGCTATTTTACTTGTCTATCGATCAAAGAAATCCTGACTTTAACACCAGGCTGCTGTGCAAACTGCTGTTATACAAGCTGTTCTGTAACAGCTGTGAAAACCCTCAGGAGCCACCTTGCCAATGAGTTCTGCAGATGCCACAGCGTCCAATCTTACAGTCCTCAGCCCTCTGAAATGGGGGAAATTCAGGTCACCAAGCACTTAAAGCAAGACCCAGATGCAAAATGATCTGAAATCACTGTATGGATTTCACAATTTAATCTTTGCAATAGAAGCAGAATATTGTGTTTGAAGCCCTGCAAGGTCTGTTACAATGAACAGAAACTAATGAGTTTTTAAGCAACAAAATCATAGTGAATATAAATATTTCATATTCAATTTAAACAGTTGCTTTTCTGTTGAAATAATAATAATAAATTTAATTTATTTCTAAAATTAATTTAATGATCTTTGCCTCTCTGAAAAAAAGTAACAAATCATAAACACTTCAAGTGAGGTCTCACCCTGATGATGTTTTTGCAGCTTAAGATGCATTTCTAGCCTCAATGAAGTTGATGACATATCTCCTGCTCCTTTCAGTGGGATGGGACTTTGGTCTGTGAGAGAGAAGAAGTTTTCTGGTTCTGACAGACCAACAAAGCACTCTGTTTTTTTTACTATGAAAGCAGGCAATAAGTTAGACATACCCTATTTCCACCTTCAGAAAGAGATAGGATTAGCATCTAGCATCCTTGAGAGCAGTAAGCTAGCTTCAGAAATGCCACAAAATTACCAGGCAGCTTGAATTCACCATAACTTGTAGAGAATAATTCTCTGAAACACCTTCAAATAGTTCTGGTCTTATGGAAATATCAGAAAAAATGGATGGAAATAACATAAAAAAAACTAAAAAAAAATGCTCTATTTATTATTGTGTCCTTACTGGATGATTTTCTGGTATTTGAGCAGTTCATGTTTAGGCTCCTGCTTCTTACACACTTCCAAATATTTCCCAAATATATAACACAAGTCTTATTTCTGCAATATTTATTTTAATCAGAATTTGAGAGATGAAATCACACCCAAAAAAGAAATGCTGAGTGATTGTTCATCTTTGAGCATAATATCTTTTGCCGAAAATAAATAAATAAATAAAAATCTTTGTGCAAATAGTCTGATTTATAATTAAATTCTTATACCCTGTTAAGAGGAAAAGAAAGATAAACTAAGATGTCATTAGCATATCTCCATTAGTATTGCTCATCGCTGTTTTGATAGAAAAAATGGTAATTTTTTTCATGATTAATAATCACACAAGTGAAAATAAATGTTTTTTGAGAATCTATTTAGAGAATTAAACTTTTCTTTTATGTCATAATCTTCTGTAGAAGGCAATGTGACAAGGAGCAAGGGATTTTATTGACTGCTTTTTTATATCAAACTAAATCTTTAGCTGTTGTTCAAAGGACCAGAGAAGTCAAAGAAAAATAATGTTCTGAAGTGTATGAAAGGCTAAAACTTATCACTAGAGAATGACAGATCTGAAAATTGTTTATGAATTGAGATTAAAATGATAGAAAAGCTGCTCTGAAACTTTGTGAATAAAAAGCTAGAGGATGATAATATAATTAATACTAATCACCTAATACAAAAGACCTACTGAAATCATAACCTGTCAAACTGACAACATTAGTGCAATAGTGCCAGTTTAGTTTACTTGGAGTTCCATAAAAACCTTAATTTCATTTCATTAAATTTTGATGAAAAGGCTATAAAAATTTGAAGTGGATAGGCTATGTATTGACTAGATAATCTGTACATAAAACTTGTAATTTTAAGGGAAAACTTCCTGTTATATTTCTGCTGAGTATAGCAAGCATCATTTCTTAGCTAAAGATTTATTAATATTTTTACCAGCAAGGTGATGAACACTGTCTATTTACTGTCTCTGTATCAAACTCATTGTCTTTGGTCATTGTCTTTTATTCATTAGCAGATGTAGTCTATTAGTATTGCTTGACTATTAAAATGTGATAACCAGTGTATGACTTATTTTGTAACTAATAAAACAAATGTGTCACTCATGAGCCAGTAAGTGCAAGCTGCAAGGAGCTGAGGGACAGGACTTGGTCCTGGCTGAAGCTCCCCTGAGATCCTCTGGGTTAGCCTTCAACCTCCTCTGAGCTCCCTGGCACTTTTACCACTTTTGTGGATAAAAAGAAAAACAAACACTTTCAATTTTAAGGGAATAGGCAATGTATATTGGGACCTGAACTGCTATAGTCAGTCACACAAGTTGGAACCAGCTGTCTTCTTCAATGGCTTATTACTGCATAATTAAACTTAATTACTGAACGAAGTAGACTCCTGTCAGACTCTGGATATGTATGTACCACTAAACATAATATGTTGGGAGGTGTTTTCTGGTCTTGAGACCAAGTGGTGCAGTATGGCTCATGTCCTTAAAGGTAAGTGCTCTTCTTCAAGCACAGCCACTTTGTCCATGCAGCAGGGCATACACTAGCAATTGAGCAGTGGGGACAATCACACACCTGTGCTTGAGCTCATGTTCAGATTTATCTAATACTCTTGTTTCTGGATGTTGACTAACGAAAGCACATTCATGCAATTAAAGGGAGTTAAAAATCACCTTTAGCTGGTCAGTTAAAAGCATCATTGACACTCCTTAGAAACATGTAGTACTGGAGGACACTTAAACAGCAATCTGTGTCATAGCTGTAAATGATGACTGCTAGCTAATTCAAGGTGGTCTTATTTCTGGCAACAAATGGCCTTGCTCTTAATAATGCATAGTCCATCACCCAAGTTAATGATGAAACTGCATATTAGAAATGCTCAGGGAGTACAACATTCTGTGTAAAACACAGACTTATTTTTTTCTGAAAAAATAAATGCATATGTGACCGAAACAAAACAAACCAACAGCAACAACAACAACAACAACAAAAATTCAAAAAATTAAAAAAACACCCAGAAAGCAGCTCATCTCTACTCTAGGGCAGAAAATCCAGTTCTACAAGTTTTTGAGGTTAATGGAGTCTGTGATAACAGGCTAAATCATGACTGGGATATGGGCCAAATCTCACAGATATGTTGAGGAAACCCAGCATTACCACTTAGGTAAGGAGCTGGAATGTGCTGAGCAAAGAAAATCATTCAGTCTTAACTAGAGCTTGTCCTCTAAACACAAGACCAACACTGAAATCCAAAACGTCAGCAGTCAGAAGAGTGTTGAAAATCGGGAGTAATTCAAGATCTGAGTCCCCTTCAAATTGCTACAAAGCATCATATTCTGTGCAAAACTTCATCCACTATTACAACGTTCATCAGTCTGACAGAGATCTGAAGCTACCTTGCAGCATATGCCTCATGTTCAAAGAGGATAACAGCACTGTCAGCTCCCAGGAGTTCTTCATAGGAGAGAGTTGCAAAAGAAGAATAAAGCAGTTGCCATGAATTCAGGTGGTATTTTGGTTTTAAACTGGGCATGTGTACATGCTTCTGTTACATCAGAAATAGAAGAACTAGTAATAAAGGAAGAAATGCAGGGACTAGAGGTTTCAGGTAACTGAATTATTCAGAACGTTTTATCTGAAGTGTGTATCAACCACACCTTCCACCATTCCCTCCTCTTTGGTGTTCATATCACACAGAACTGCCCGTAAAATACATAATAAAGAGGGCTTGATCCTAACAGGCCCAACTCTGTCTGTTGTTTTGTAAAAGTACTCCTCTCTTGAGAAAAAATCTTGATAAACAGGACTCTTTAAGCTTTCAGAAGAGAATGCACTAAATGTACTCTCACAGGGTAATTCATGTGCTTTCTATTATCCATATTTTTGTTTCATCTAGCTTTTCCCCATCTTGCATTACACCAATGATGATGAAACTGTCCACACTGTGCACACTTGGAACTCATGTCTTAATAGGAAAAGTTTTGTTTGTTTGTTTGTTTGTTTTGTTTTGTTTTATTTCCAGAAGGTGTAAAGACTTAAATGCATGCCTTTGTGCAACATTTGAAATCTATAATTATGATACTATTGGAAAAAGAGAGACAGCAGTACTGGATTAAATGGGTGTCAAGGTATTGTCAAGTCAGAACTCTCATGAAAAGGTAGTGAATCAAATAAAGAATTTCAGGAACTGTCAAGGGGATGGAGAGTCTCTCAATGGAGACTAGATGGGAATTGGAGATTTACATACAGGAATATATATATGTAGTTTTGGATACTGTTACTGAAGTTGTATTTTTGTTTATAGGTTTTGGGCTTTAATCAGAAGAGGCCTGTATCACACAGGCAAAATTAGCTCATGGTAGTAATCCCTTCCAGTCTTCAACTCTGTATCATAGTGGTACTGAAGGAATCCACAGCAAACATGTTTTTTCTCTCAGCATCCCTAAAGAGCATAATTATTGTGAACCTTCTGGGAAATTAATCCAACACTGTTAACTGACTTAGAGGGAGAATTTAGGATCATAGTTCACCTCTGAGTTGGGCTCAGATCATCATCACTGCATTTGTGTACTTCTCTATCATGATGCTGTGTTGGCCAGAATATGAAAGAGAACACAGAGCTAATCATAACTTTCCTGAGAAATTAATGAGATGAAAGTTTCACTGAGCAGAAGATGATTCTTAGAGTCCATGTTTTCTTCCATTTCTTTAAAGATTTGGAAGGGTGCAATATCAAATTTCAATTGTGAAAGGCAAACTGAACTTTCTATATATATATGTTCCTATACTGAGAGACTGCACAGGTGTCCTTCTAAAATCAAAGTATACAGAGAAGCTGGGACTGTCACTTCTGAGAATTAACATGTTTATATGATGGCCTTCACTTGGATAAAATATGTATCTATATCTGTAATTGTGCTTGCTTATTTGCAGATATAGTGAGAACTGGTTGAGCACCTTGTAGCATATCAATGAAAACTCTTTGCTTCTGCAAGCTAGGACTAGCAAGACACACCTTGAATGGCATGAGAGACTAGTAGGCGAGCGACTTGCCTTTCACATGTTAATATGCATGGCATAACTTTACAATGTGTTGAGGACAATACTGATATTTTTTGAAGGTCAAAGGCCTGCTCAAAAGGAAATTGTTATAATTTGGAAAGACAGTTTTAGGTAAGGCACTGTAACACTGCCTACTCTTTGTTTAATTGTCCTGAACGTGCTAGTTAATCATGTGTGGGATGAACTTCCAAGTAATTTGAAAAGTATCATTAAGGAAAAGAAGACAGAATAAGGCATCCTGTGCCAACACTGCCAGAGCTGGCTCTTTCTTAAACACCTCCCACATACTTGATTCTGGGAGAGCCATTACAGCTTGCACATTCCACCCCACTGGCAAGCTTCATCTTGGATTAACAGTTGTTGAGAGTAAGCTATATCATTTGAGGGGTGTGAATTAGCTCTCATTTATCATTTCTACTTTAACAAAGGATAGAAATTATTTCATATATTCAGAAAAATCATACCAGTATTTCAACTCTTTTTGAGGTCTACCATAATATTTATCATTTCTGAATCCATAAAAATGGAATGGAGGGCTAATGAAAAAAGGAACCATCATTCCTTGTTTAAATCTCATCTTCATCTTCTGATTTTGACCTAGAATGAAAGGCATGTTTTTGAAATAAATAACTTAATACAAAAAGATAACTTTTATAAAACTTTGTATCCTATAATTCTTTCACTACATTTAAGAGATAACCTAAAATGTAAATTAAGTATCCAATAGTGTTTTAACTTCTATAATATTTTCAAAATAACATGCAAATGATATATATATATATATTTGTCTTTGTTAGAGGTTTATGTAGCAGGCATTTTTTCAAATATTGCATTTTCTAGAATTTCTGATAAGCCAGTTTTTAAATTGGCTGACTTTCAGATCTAAAATATTATCTACTGTATTATCAAATTTTTAATATTTTGTAGTTGCTTGGATTTCCACCCCACACACACCTTTAAATCCTCAGGCTATTCTTTTGTATTATTGAATTAAATTCTTTAAATAAGTTTTCCAAATGTGGAATAATTATTTCTGGGAGTTTTGAAAAGCAAGTAAATTGAAATAGAAGGTTTTAAGAAAAGATTAGGCAAGAATTTGTCAGGAATGGTCTAGGCAGCTCTAGTCCTAGTATCAGAACAAAGCTATGTACCAGATAACCTCTTGAGGGCTTATGCAATTCTACCTTTTAATGTTTTTTGTTTGTTGGTTTGTTTTTAAGTAGAAGAAACCATGAGCTAATGGTATCAGAAACTTACCTTGAGCTACAAGTTGAAATATAATATGTGAGAATTGTAAGTTAAAATTAGGCTGTTCAGTTCTCTATAGGTCAAAGAAATATTTTAAATCATTTATTTTGCTAGTGTTGTTCTTTCATTGATTTTTAAGAGGACAACTCTGCTACTCGAAGAATCTACAAAACGTCATCCTAAGAACTGAAATCACACAAAAAAATCCCATCATCTTAAAATTCATCAGAAGTGTAATTTACTCTAAAATACATTTAAAAAGAAAAACCTGCAACAGCACAAGAAACTTGGCATATGACAAGTGTATGCTAGATATATAATTCTGGGATTTTTTGGTGCTTTATAAGCACTTATTTATTATCTTTAGAATACTGTCTTGTAGACAGTATTACCACAGCTGTAAACATGGGGAAATTGGTGTACAGACCAACTAGAATGCCAAAATTATGGAGAAAGTCGTGGTTGAGTTGTTAATAGAGCCCTTGTGCCACTGAAGCAGAAGAAATTTTCTGCACCCTCTTAGGGTGCAAGGAGAGTTTCAAAATACACATCTGTGAAAGAGTTTCTATTTGTCTCTTCCTACAGCCTTTAGTGTATGGGGCTGCAAGGTGTTGAATGCAAAATTCACGATGTTTGAAAGCACATGGATTTTCTACATTGTATCACATGTAGTCTTCCACAGGTATTGAAAGTATGTTGTGATTTTGTGTTACTCAACCTGTTGTGCCTTTTGCTTATGAACACAACTCTAATGAAATGGCATAAACAACTAATTTCAGATCAGGAAAGCTGTAGGCAAGTTACAGGATATGGATGCTTGTTGAAACTTGTATATGATTTTTTTCATTTTGCCCAATTCAGTATTTTGCATATTTTTCCTATTTTGCCTTTACAGTTCTGGTGTTATAAATGGCTATGGGAAGTAGATGTTAAAATAATTCTCTAGTTTATATTAATTAGACACTGAATGAGGGCCATAAAATAACAGAGTTATATAAAATCATTAGATTTTATAAAATACATTTATAAAGTACAAAATAAAACAGGAAATTACTTTCACATAATCAGGAATGGAGGTGAATGCTTAGAGTTTCTAATACTTTTTAGACTTAATCTGGGAGACATATCTTCCTGTGTATGCGGTGAATATTTTTAGTTTCTATCCACCCTGAGTATAAAAATACCCCCTTGGAACCATCCCATTTCTTTTATTCCTCTTATTAATATGAGTTGATATTTATTTAAAACTTCTTGATTGTCCTTTTCTGGTTTAAAATGAGCACCAGAATTGTTGCTTTTGTTTCACAAATGCATAGATATTAAACAAAGTTAGTTAATCTGAATTACACTCTGGTGGAATAGTTTTGACTTATGCATGGTTGGTTACCTTATCCTCCAAAAAATAGGAAGAAACAGTCATTGCAGTGGTGATGAAAATCTTGAAACAAGTGAGTAAGTGAATAGACATCAATTCTTTGTCAGAACTGTCTTCCAAATGTGGGAAGAACAGCCTTCCCACCAAAGTATCTTCAGCAGTTGCTCATTTATTTAATCTGAGCAAGAAAGCATTTATTAAAGGCTTCCCTGTTTTTGTAATTGTCAGTAAGAGGTTTGGTGGGGGAGGGTTCCTTTAAATACAATGCCATTTTTTTGGCATCTCTGATGTAACTCCAATGAAACTCGAGCAAAGCAAGCCTAGTATTATCCATAGGTACCTCAGGAATATTGAGACAGCAGCAAAACTTGCTTAACCTGTTTGCTTTCCCATACTCCTAGGCTTTACCTAGCTGCCTTATGCCAACCTCCTGCTTAATTGCTTGATTTAATTGTTTCTCATAGAATAATAGTTTTTCTTAACCACATCAACAGCTGTTATACAGTTTTGTTGTTTTTCTTGCTTTCATTTATCGTTGCAATATTTTGTTTGTTTGCTTTTGACATTGAGGAGTTTTTAACTCATCCAGTACTTAATTTATGGCCCTAATGTTTCTCCATTCCCTGTGTCATAGAAAGAGATTAGGAAAGGCAGAGAGTGTCATGAGATGAAATTAGCTGAGATTCTTTCAAATATATCTTCCCATGGTGTCGAAAGAAGGCAGGGCCAGCAACCTGTAAGTTCTGCTTGTCCTTGGGATCCTAAAACAAGAAAAGTGGCAGAGACAATGGGAAGGGCCAAATTGTTCCTTTGAAAGGATAGGCACTACAATAACAATATAGCTGCTGGAAAGCATTGCAGGCAAATACTCAACCCTCCCTCTGTTCTGAGAAGTGTGAAGTGAATAAGCATGAAAAACTCAACATTTGTGTAACCTCTGTGATTCACTGTTTCATGGTTATCTACAGCCATACAAATGATTACATATAATCAAAAAAAAAAAAAAAGAAAAAAAGAAAAAAAAAAAGAAAACCAACACAATGTGGTTGCAAGAGATTACTTTTAAGATGCCTCTATAAAAGATTTCTTCAGCTGAGTAACATTTTCTCTCATGCCACATTCCATTACACAGATTTAGTTCCACTGGCCTTTATTCAAAAACAGGAGCAGCCAACATATTCCTATCATGCATCCCAGTGGGTATTGTTACAGCAGTGCTGTTTGAAGGACATCTTTTAACTTGTTGGAACTTGACTGTGCAAAGGCATATGGTATTTCATGTACTTGCCTGTTTATTGCTAAATAAAGGTCTTAATTGCTTTATTTTCAGCTTTTCTCTCACTTCACAGGAGTCATTGCCTGTTTTTTAGATGCTCGGCAGAGAGTTGTTATTCTGATCACATTTTATCATTTAGTGATACTTTCTCACTTTCTGCCTCAGTTTGCAAACAGTTCAATTACTGATGTCAACTTTTGGCAGCCTTTAATGATACCCAGTGAAAACTCCGTTATTCTCACCCTGCCTGGCTGACACAGCATGACGGCAAAAGCCTTCATCATAAATGCCTTGTTTAGAGAGGAACATGCAGAGGAGATGGGTAGTGTCCAAGCCATCCCATCTGCTGAAACCCACAGCCCCGTGTCCTCCTTTCTAAACAAAGCTTCTTCCAATGTCAACACAAAAGAGCTTTGACATTTCAGCTCAAACCCAATCCTACTGGCAGTTTAAGCCAGAAAGACGGGCTACAAAATTGCTGGAGTAAGGTAGCATATGTGCTTTCTGTCACTCCAATACTAACCTTACTAGACGCCTGGGTCCGTCCTGGAAATTTTCAATTTTAGAGTGTTTGCCAGACGTCTTGATTGCAGAGCAAACAAGCTTATTAAAAGCCTGTGTATGCTAAGTTTCTGTGGCTTCAGTTTGGCTAATGTGGGGCTGACACTGCTTTGCTGCTAGGCTGGTGGTGTTGGGCCAGCTCCAGCCTCCAGCCCACAGCCAGAAGAACAGTGAGGGACAGTGCCAGTGCACAATGACACTAGATAAACAGAGATTTGGGACGGATGTGTGCCGGCTACCTGAAATGGAGGAATAATTTTTGAAGACAACAAGGGAGAGAAGAGAATCTGCAACTGGAGGATTATCAACACTCATAATCAGAAAAAATGTGCCCAGTCTGGAGATCCCCAGACTTTTCTCATGGAAAATTAAACAGATAACCAAGTAACACTTACTTTCCTCAGAGGCCTACATACCTGATTACCAGTTACAAAAAGGCACTTTGCTACAATCAGGACATGGTGCCCTTTGCCCTCTTGCAGCTGGTTTCCTGTACTTCTCCACAGAGCAGCTCCTTGCTGGGTGCCAGGCAGCTGAGATGTTCAACGAACAGCACCCTGAGTCCTGGCCTCACGCCTCTCCTCTACATGAAGGAGTCTGAACACACATCTTCTGCCTGCAACATCCATTCAGCAGTATCTGAACAGGGCTTGGACAGAAGTAAAAGTACACTAAAGATGTGGCATGAAGGTAGAGGAGGCCCAAGAGAGCTCCTGGGGCTCCTGGGGAAGGCAGACTAGCTAGCAAAGATGAGTCAGGTAGGATGTGAGAAAGAAGTGGGGTGCAGCCTTTCTGGGAGATGAACTGGGCCAGAGGAAACTGAGTGCAGGGTATGTTCATGCCCCTCTTCTGTTACGAAAAAACTAAGAAAGCCCTGAAAGTAAAATCACCAGAGTATTTTCTCTCCATTTTTCCCTTTTGAATTAGTAAAATCATACACCCTAGCTC
This sequence comes from Anser brachyrhynchus, assembly GCF_964034855.1. NCBI lineage: Eukaryota > Metazoa > Chordata > Aves > Anseriformes > Anatidae > Anser > Anser brachyrhynchus. The sequence goes on along the minus strand of NC_137696.1, from coordinate 100,859,154 downwards.
CGTACTCACTCACAGCTATACTTGTCAGCCATCTCCAACACAGGTACTTGGGTTCTTCAGACCTCATTTTAATTGGCTGTTGTGTCCTATGTTGTTGTGTTTTCTTATTGAGTTGCAATAAGTTGCTGTGCTTTTAAATGAGGCAAGGAAGAAGAATTACTTTTTATTAAACCATCTGAGATACTTGTGAGTTAAGGTAAAGGTAGCCACAAATTAGTGTGGTGTGGACTCCTCCCTGTATAGATCTTACCTACAATGCATTGTGAAATTTCCTGTTTCGTGCTATTTAGATTTTTCATATTTAAAGGGGGAGGAGGAAAGATTGTCCTGATAATAGTGGTAACAGCTTTTGCCACAAGCATTTTGTGAATATAACAGTGATTATAATGTTTCTGGAGCAATCAGATTCAGGATTGTGCTACCAGCTCTGAAGATGCTTTCAGGAAGAATGTTCTTCATGCTCTGAGAAAACTTCAGTCAGTTTATTAACAGTCATCTGAGTCATCTTCTTGAGAATTCAGGACCCAGAGATGACCTTCAAGGAAGCACAGCAGCTTCTTTCATTTTGGTGCCACTGACTCTGATCTGGGCTTCACCAATCTGTCAAGTATCAACTGTTAAGATTAGAATTGTTGAATCCTGTCTTGTTCTGTCCTTCACCCAAACATATGCTTTACTTAACTTGCATTACCACAGTGTGACTCTTCCAAATCCCTAATCCAGTGCTCTGTATATTTTCGTCTGCTCTTCTTCATACAGAGACATACTGCATGTTTTGTCACCAGACCTCAACCTGTCCTAGTACATTTAATGATATGCTCAAAGAAATATAAAGGACATAACTCTTAGCTTTAGGCTATTGTTTAACTTGTGATAACTAGATAATTCTGCAACTAAATGTTTCAGGAAAGAAAAAGATGAAGAGATCTGGATTTGCCTACTCATAATACTGTAGCTAGGAAAATAAATGAATGAGAACAGTGTTGCAACTTTTGAGGCTAGTGAAGTTTAATGAATTTTAAAAGTGCTGAAAAATGCATTTTACTTAATTTCTGTTGGGAATAAATTTAATCAAAAGTTAAGAGTTATATTGAAAGCACACCCAAAGATCATAGAATCAGAGAATCACAGAATATCCTGAGTTGGAAGGGACCCATAAGGATCATCAAGTCCAACTCCTGGCACTACACAGGTCTACCCAAAAATTCAGACCATATGACTAAGTGCACAGTCCAAACACCTCTTAAACTCCGACAGGCTTGTTGCCATGACATGTCCCTGGGGAGCCTGTTCCAGTACGTGACAACCCTCTCAGTGAAGAACCTCTTCCTGATGTGCAGCCTAAACCTCCCCTGAAACATATTCGCATATGTTTTTCATCCAAAGGTCTTCAAGTAGTTTATGTTCCTCTTTTTATATCATGGAATCCAGAAAGTGGATAATGGGATGAATGAAATCTTTGTGTACATATAAATTAGGATTTTTTTAACAGAATAAATGTACTTTCTTATTGTTGGTCAGAAAATAAAATCTGTTTTCAAAACAAAGGTAGTCTCTGTTTCAACCAGAAGTTAGAGAGCTGATGGATGGATTGGCTGAATTTCTTCAATTTCTCGTCTTCCTATGGCAATAGAACCTCTGTTATCAAAATATTCATCTTTAATCAAGCATTTGAGTTATATCTCTGACAGCTGATCATCAGCAGAGACAGGAACAGAGCCTGTATCCAGTGGTTTCCAGGCCAGTGCTCTCTCTGATAGGCCATGAGAAGTAGAAGAACATTAAAATTTATTACATATATTACATATGTTAGAAATTGATTTATTATCATCCATGTTCATAATGTTGCATGTCAGAGACGTATAGTGTATATGAATAACATATAGTCAATAAATAGAAATATTCTTTCACCAATAGAGTTAATGATGGGCCATCTATTGATGGAAAAAAAATGTCTTAACTAAATGTAAGTGACTTTGGGACACTCTTGAATACTTTTATGCTTCCACTTTGTTTTGTCTTCTTGTTTGCTGCAGGGACCAGTCAAATGACCATTTTACACAACATATCTATATTAGTTCACTCCCAAGCTACAATTTATAGCAATCCAATTAGTTCTCTTGATGAAAAAAAAATTGTTAAAAAGAGAAAACTTTTCTGACATCTGAGTCAGTTCTTTTATATTATCCCAAGAGGCCACATTCCAATTTCCCTTTGACATAGTCTTATAGGTATGATATAAATATGCAAATATGGTGGTCTGTGAACCAACCATTTCATTATTCATGCTTTTTTTTTTTTTTTCAACATCTTCTGTTGAGGAAAGCACATGCAGCTTCTCACAGCCTCCTTTCACAGCCCACTAAAGAGAATTTGCTGGGTTATTTGTGAGAAAATTTTCAAGCCTGCTGTGTGTACTTAAGCACCCTGGGAATTTCACTAGTCATAGTTGAAAAGTGCAAAACCTGTCAATCAGAGTGTATTTATCAGTTTCACTTCTTTGTCCAAGGTTGATTCTGTTAGAGGAAGATAAAGATTTTATGATGAGACAAAAAAAATCCAAAATTTATGGAAAATTTTGCACTCTGTCTCAAAGTTTCCATGCTACTGACATGCAACATAAAATAAATTTATGCATAGCCCACAACAAAAAAGGCACATATGACCCATTATCTTTATATTTCCAGAAAACATATCTCTACCAATTTTCCCTTCTTTACACAATTTTTTTCAAGATAGGTTTGAGAGTATTTATGTTTAAATATGATATCCCATCTGCCTAATGGAAATTTCCATTTAAAAGGCCACCACTTCATTCTGCTGTTGTAGCACTTCTTACTGAGTGATTTGGCTTCCTCCCCAAGTCTGAACTTTACGTCTTCTTAATAGAGGTAATAAGTCTTTCATTAAACTATTCAGCTGGTCCTATCCCAATTCTTACTATACTCATTTATTTCTGTCTTTTTACTCTATCATATTATTATCTGCCCATCTCTCTCACTGAATGCTTGCATTTGTAACTACAAAGAGCTTGTATTTTTTCTTCCAGCCATAACAGAGTGATTTGTTGCCCTGACATTCTCATCCTTCCAATTTTTCTTCTACATTTATTAGAAATAAAACTAAAACTTATTCGGGAAGGACATTAGTGTTTGCACCTGCTGACAGTAGGTTTTATTGGGATGTATAATACTATTTCTTCCCCAAATTTTTCAACAATCTGAAAGGAAAAAAAGCTTTTCTCAAACATCCTTCAGCAACATATACTCTACCTTATTTTAATTAAAACATTTCACATCTAGACAGAAAAGATATTAGCATTCTCTTCCAGTATGCTTTTTCCAACTGCCTAGCAGAGAAGGTAAATTGAAAACCACTAACCTACTTCTTCAAGAGAAAGACACTCAGCAATAATGTTTTCAAGAGCAGTCAGACAGATAGTGGTTGCGGATACAATGCTTTCCTCCCCCTCATGAACCACATGGTCTTTTGAAGTTGTCTTGAAAATGACTGGCTCCTACAACTCCACCACATCTACAACAAAATCAAAACCTGGTGAATTTATCCACACTAAGAAGCAACGGAGATCTTCAGAAGATCCAATTTTCCTGAAAAAAAAAAAAAAAGCATTTTTTAAGTACTTTTTGGAAACTTATTTGAGGGGTGGAGTTTTGGAAACAATCCTTAACGAACTAAGTAAGGTTAGTGTATTTAAATCTGTGTAAATCAGTCGATTATTGGGACTTTAAAGAACACTGCAAAATTTAGCTACTTTGTGGAAAAAAAGGTTTTTGTTTGTTGTTTTTGTTGTTGTTTGTGTGTGTGTGTGTGTGTGTGTGTGTCCTTGTATTAGACAGTAAAATGTGTCCTAAGTCGTCATTTTAGAACCGACAACTATGAGGACTTCTTAGATGTTCCTTTCTGTAGCAATATTTTCTCATGGCTGAAACACGTCAAAAGCCAAAAGTCTAAACTCTTACATTATAAATCTATAAATTCAATTCAATATAAATCTATAAATTCAACTAAGTTCCTTTCAGTACCATACATGTAAGTTATACAACTCAGACAAATAAACATTGATGTAAGTATTCAAAAATAACTTTAAAGGATAGGATCATAGAGATTACAAAGAATGTGGGAGAAAAGAACAAAAGCTGTATAGTCAAAAGGAAAAAATATTCAGCATCTTTTGGGGAAAAAAAAAAAAACAAAACACAATGTAAAATGGTGGTCGATTCAAAAGAATCACACATTGAAGATAGGAAGTGAGAATGAACTACTCTTGTCCTAAGCAATGAAATATTACAAGTTATATTAAAGATATTTCTGTCTAGGCATAAATAATTAGTACAGGGTAAAATAATACTTATTTTTCAACTATCATAATATTATTTGGAATTAAATCTCAGAACTACAAAAATATTAATTCATCTTCAATTTCCTTTCAGACTTCTTTAGCTAGGGCCTCCTTGACTGACATTTCAGTTAATTGTTTCTGTTAAGTACAGTACAACAAGAACAATTGCATATTTTTTCAGCAAACATATGTGACATAGTTTTGGAGAATACATCAGTGTATTCTACCAAACTGCCGTATTTTACTCTGAAGCTCCAGGATGAAAATATTTATTTCTGTAATCATGTCAATTCATTATTTTTCATTAACTATCTCTTCTCTTCCCACCTCCTCTGTCTCTCCCTTTTCCCACATCCACATTACCTGCATGGTATTGAATCTGTAGTCCAGGAGAACGGGGAACAAGTGTCTTTAAATGACATTCACAGTTTTCTGACTGAATGCAAGTGCTGTAGATGCTATGGGAGTAATTTGCACTTCCAGTTTAGCTAAATGATCGCTCTCTGTTTCGTTATCAAAATCCCTGCAAAGTTAAGAAAGATACAATCTTTCAGATTTAAATAAGCAGATTTAAAGAGCAAATAAACTCAGAACACCAGATGCTTTTCTGCTAGGATATTTTCTGCTGCTTTAGATCTCTTACCTGATGAACAGGAATGATACCAAAAGTGAAGATGTTGCTGTTTGAGGACCATTGGGATCACCACTGGGATCATAAAGAATTTGGGCCACCCTCTCACATCCCAGTAAAAAAATAATATTCCAGACTTCACAGCAAATAAATATTATTTAATCTCCTTCCTGCTGACGAGTTTGATACCACAGCAGTGACATCAATACAGAGGTGACTAGGGAGGTCCTGCTGTGTCGTTCTCATATGAAAATGAAATGAATGGAAATGAAAACAATTTCATTATATGTGTTAGTTGTTGGCCAATGTTTTGAAGCTTCCAAGGGGCAGAACCTCTTCCATATGCATGAAAACATTCATCATTTACTTAGATTCTTGAAGGTTGTATCAGACAAAGCATGATTACGTGGTTTGCCTAGAAAAGTTGCAGAAAATGAATTCAGAATAATACAATACATCTGAAATGAACCAACTAAAATCTGGAAGTTCTGAAAAAGCTGTTGTCACTGATAAAAATGATTAGACTACCATTTCAGAAAGCTTGGCCATAGTCAACAAGTTGATGATATCAGGCAGTTTTTAGTCTAACCGTGTACATCATAATGGGTGTATTCAAACTCATATTTCATAATTGAGCAACAAAACAAGATAAAGTTTTTACTGATACTCAGCAAAATGAAGGGCTATGCAAGTTTATATATCACTGCTGGAATAATTGACTGTCTGATCCAATTTCCATTAAATAAAAAAGGTAGTCAAATCAGGGTTCTATATTTCAGTAAAAAATGTTTTCAATTGTCATGGCCAATATGCAAACCAGAAAGAACTAAGCTGTATTTTTATGTTCCAGTTTGAGGGCTAAAATTATGTTTTCTTTTCTTTTTAAAGAAGCAAGTTCAACCTGGAGACAATTCCACACAGTTATCTCAACAGGTCATTCATTGTGAAACAAAAAACAAAACAAAACAAAACAAACAAAAAAACAATACCACATATAATAAATCCCTGTAAGAGTCCTTTTTCAACTGTCCAGTTCTTAGTTTAGTGTTTGATTCAAATAAAGCTTTATTATTAGCAAGAGTACTTCAGAGCTCTTCATTGCAAAATACCTTTGTTTTTAAACAAAAAAGTTGTGGCCTGTCACAAATACAGTTAGACTGTTGTATTTTTCGGCAAACATCTAAAGACTCTTTCACCAGGTCTTGCAAAGTCAAATATGCATTTTATGGCAGGATATTGTGACCTGTGCAGTTATCTAAGTGTGACTTTGCACCCTCCTCTTTTGTTTTCTTAAAATTGTCTGATGTAGGCACAAACACACTGGAACATATTATGCAAAAAGCAGAGCCCAAACTTCCTCTAATATGAAATTTTCAGGGAAATAGATATATTTCACTATATATTAGATTGGATTTTATAACTGCCAGGAAACTCCTCTTACCCTGAAAGTGAAAGCAGAACTTCATACGTAGAATAGACGATTTTATATTGTAAAACACATTATATTCTAATGGTGTAGACAGGGATATAATTTTCTTAAAATACAGAGAACATAAAAATATTTTTCTATAGAAACAATTCATATGCTCTACATGTATTTAATGAACATTGAAATGGAGGTTCAGAAAAGGTGAAACCCTTTTGGATTTGGATAATGAACAATTCTTGGATAATTCTTTGGATAATGAACAAAGTCTTGGTGAATGTATTTAACAAGTGGTAAAAACATCATGATTTTCAAAGAATCTTAAAAGGGTACAGACCTCTTCTGGTAGGGAAGCCACTTCCACTGGGTCCTTTGCTCATCCTGTATTTAATAAATGTGCAACTGTCAGGCTTGTCTACTCATGACAATCTGATGAATGTATCCTTTAGACAAGGAGGCTAGCAATTAAAAAATCTGTTCTCCTTTAGACCTTCATTTTAAAAATATTAAATAAAACAACAAACAAAATTAAACTTAGTATCCAAAGGTAATATCTTGTAAGAAATCCCTATGCTAAATCCTCTCCTATGGCATCATAAACAGTCTTCAAGGCATTTTAAAGGCATACTTGACATCTAAGACACCAGTTTATGGTCTCTGATGACAAATGTACATGGTGACCACTGACTCAGAAAGCTGGAGTTCAAAATATCTTTCAGAACACAATAAACAATACATATATTATTATAATCTCAAGAATCAGGTTTTCTATATGTGTATGTGCAAACTGTATGTATAGAAACAAAGATGTATCACATATCATGTTAGGAAAAATTGCACTGGTAGTAAACAAGTAAACAAAGACTGTTTCTGAATACAAGTGTGATGTCTTCTGAAAGCTGCTGGTTTAGATATCCCAGACTGACACCCCAAACTGCCATAAACCTTTAACCTTAAACAAATTCTATACAGGTTCTCTTACTGGGAAAAAAAAAAAAAAAAAAAAGTTAATTTGAGCTTTGTGAGACTGAATTAATTGTTTGTGAAGCACTCCAACATTCTAACACTCTAGAGGAAATGAATAATTCTACCTTACAGCAGTGTTTGAATAATGTGAAGCAAATAAGGCCATGGGGTATACAGTGAACAGCGAAGAGGCAAATATAATATACAACTGCTCACTGTTGGAGTGCCATCTATTCTCTGTGCTTAATGAGGCAGGGTCCCTATGTAATCACAGTGTCACAGTGTACTCAGCAAAAAAGGGCTGAATTAAGGTTTCCTGGGCAATCTTAATTCTGAAATTTCATATCTTTTGGGTACTTGACACTGCAACCTTAATAATGTTCTTTTGTGTGCAAGATTATTTGTGTTTTAAAGACATCAATCATTATAGCACCTAGGCAACACCTCATGAAGTACAAAGAGCAAATCCTTCATTACAGAGGAATTTGCTTGCTTTCATCTCTTCTTCCTCTAGAGGAAATAATCCACAGCACAGTGTTTCCCTCAGCATGTTTCCAGGAGCAACTCTGTCACTAGCAAGGCACCTGTAGAAAGCAGTCTGTTGCTGAAAGCTCCCTTAGATTTGAAGACAAGCTTATCTTTGGCAGCAATGTGCTCCAAAGGGAGAAACCCTTCACTGAAAATACTCTGCTTTCATTCCCAAGGCTGAAGCTTTTCTGAACTCCCGTGTCACAATCAAATGCAATAGCCATGCAAAGAAACCAGTGTAAGGGAGCAAGCTGGAGAAGCTGAATAGGAAGAGTGCGTAGGCACATCGTGATTTTAGGGTACTGCAATGAATCCAGCATTACATAAATAGTCACTTTACAGCAAATTATGATATAGCGTATTTTCTTCCATCCATGGTAGCAGCTGGATCACCAAACAACAAGAAGCTGTAGCCTTTGAAGAGCATTTAGCTTTTATTGGAATACATTATAATCCATTTCTGTGGTAGATAACCGTATGCCTTGCTTCCACGGAGACCTGTAGCAAAAATCTGACTGGTATGAACCAGGTAGGAAAAGTCATACACAGTTTCCTATGCTTTGGGAAGCCCCTTAGTACATCCCAAAATGTGTCTTCATAAATGCTAATCAGAATAGGCACTGAGAAAGATAGCTCTCCAGGCAGACCTGAGTCTATCTCAAATAAAGGACTTGGTCAAGAGGGTTTTGCAGTCAAGTTCAAAGCTGGGCTATGTGACAACTCTGGTTGAGGCTGGCTGGAAGGAGGAAAAGTTAAAGCCTTTTTGCTTTCAGTAGACCTGTGCCTGACACATAGCCACACATATACTAAACACACTGTGGGCAGATTAGAAAACAACACTCTTGCCCAGATGATCCTATAGGCTGATTATAACCTGTAATAGAGGAAGATTACTGAGAGGACTCATCTTTCTTTTTTCTTTTTTTTTTTTTTAGAAAGGCAGTGAGCAATACAGAAGAGTTCAGCTTAGTGCATTCAGTTTCATTTGATTTCTTACAGAAAAGGCATTATGACATGGAGATCACCGGGTTACTTCCTATTACTGCTCCACCAGGACCTGAAGACTATGAAGTCCCCCATACCCTCATTTTGAAATAGTGTTTTCTCCCTGAAAGAAATTATTGTCTATCTGCAAAACTGTCTTTCTCTTATCAGCCTCCAGTATAACTGTTTCAGGATGTATAGAACTGGGGTTTTGAGGAAGGTATTTTAGACATGTGAACATATCCTCTTTTATAATTTGCTTTTTGCTCTTCAATTTCTATGAAGTGTTTAGAACCAGTCAGTGACTTCCTCCCCATATATAATAACATAGGCTATTTGGAAGGATTATCGGCAAAGCAAGAACAATTTTTATATACTGTTATTTACTACTTCATAGTGAATTATAAATAATAATAATAATAAAAAATAGAATTTATTTTCCTTTTTACTACTTCACTTTTACATTTGGGATACCAAAATGGAAGTGTAAGAATTAATATTATTTCACCTTCTACTTCCTTTTTTCTCCATCTCTTTAAGGAATGACTGCTGCAACTTGATATCTCAGGAGAATTGTATGGTGGTCTCTTTATCAAAGACTGACTCTGATGTGTCTACTGAAAACCAAAGAGAAAGATATTAGTCTTTTCCCTTATTTAGGGCTAACGGAGCAATGGATTGGTCTTATTAATACAAGAAGCATTACAATGTAAGACCAGGTTTATTTTGTTATGCTGCTATTTAGCTTTTTGCTCCAAGTGGTGAATGTTTAAAACAGAAATGCAAGAAATATAAAGTAAATTTTGTTGTTTGCTTAGATATGCTTCAGGGAAAGCAAAACAAGACAAAATAGTCCCACCGCTGACAAAATATTTAATTCTATCATTGGCAATTAATTAAATCTTTCTCTGGGTAAGGCAAAAGATTCAAATTAGAGCCCATCTGGAGTCAAGAGAGGTGCTCCTGGAGAGTGAGAAGAAATTACTCAGAATCCACGTTGCCAATGTAGATTGAGGCTGAAGCTGGAATGAGGTTGATGATGAAAGGAAAGGGCTGCATAGTAAAGTAACCTCCCACACCTATAATGGGAAGTTCCCTATATCAGGTAGTGCTAGTGGGTGGGTGGGCAGAACAATGCCCACTCTTTTCTCTCACTGCCCTCTATGTCAATCTGTGCTGGATCTTCACAATACAGACTGCTGAGCTGCTCCTGGAACAATTCCAAGCATGCTTGCTGTGCATGTCTAGGAAGAGATTCACTTTATACACCTTGACTGAAGCTCTTAGATGGTACCATAAAATGCAGAAAGAATAAAAAAAGATGGCATGTATTCTTGTCAACATGCATTACACAAAAAATGTCTGTCCATTTGATCCAACAGGATTTCCCGACAATGCTAATCAGGCTGGCTACTGCACAGATGTCTTCTGAGAAAACTGGCATGAGTAGTCTATACAGGCTGATTGGGAAATAATTATTTACCTTTTCTTGTAACACAATGCAATACAATACAGTATAAAACATTTAAGAGTTACTCATCTAAATGAAAGACAGTCACCCTTGTTTCACCTTATGGTCAGTGGGAGCTCCTACAAAACAGTACATTTTGTCTGTCCTAAACAATTACATTAGGATAAGCTGTTTAGCCCTTGGGGAGTGTAAATTTTTTTCCATTAACTATATAAAAGAGAATTAGTGATGATTGTCTTAGACAATTAAAATAACTTTTAGGAGTATAAAAGAGGTCCATTCTTGTTTTCCTTATGAATAATCATGAAATCTGAAGCTACCAGGGTCCTAATGAGAGTCAATGGGATTTACCTTAGGTTTTACGTCTGCCACATTAGGACTAATCCATATGTAAATTGAAAATAATGACAGAGTATTAAACCTTGTTGAACATTTAGGGTGCTACAACTCTGGCTGAATAAAAAATGCTCTTGTAAATGTTTTCTGATGTAATTCTAATGTGAAATCTCATTCATGTGCAAAATAAGACTGCAACATTAAATGCAAAATATTAATTCATATTCTGCTGGCACACACACACACACACACAAAAGTTTAAATTAAGAGAAAATATAACTCAAGGAAAACCCTGTGTTTATTTATATATTTATTTATTTTCCTGGATGCTACTATTTCCTATTTCTGTCATAACAGTACTAAAAATTTCCATTATTATTACAGTCCTATGGAGCTAGGTACTGTATAAATTTAAGAAAACAAATTCTCTCATTTGCCAAAGTATAACCCTAAGGAGGAAATCAGAAGTATTACTGATTTTTTTCCTCACAGTCTCATCACAATAACTTTTTTTTTTAATTCAATCAGATAGATGTGAAAGACTAGATATAATAAATATTACATAGTCAATACTCTGATCCTTTTAATTAACAATTTGTAAAGTTCTGAGCATATTCTATGGCTGACTTTGAAGAAATTTTTCTTTCTGATTATGTCAAGGCAAATACTGGGAGGTGACAGCATATCTTTCACTTTTTTCCCTATCTTACTAAAAACAGAAAGTGGAGTAGAGAAACTACCACTTTGCAAGGTTAGTTTTGCAAGTTTTCTCTTTTCTTTGGTCACAGAACTACAGGATTACAGCTGAGCTTGGTTATAGAATTTAACAGCTTGCTGGTGAAACTGATGGAGCTTTCATGGTATATGAACTGAAAAGAAAATGAACAAGGTGCAAACAAGATCCTCCAGTTAATACAGAAGAGCTCTGCAGGTCCTGCACAACTTCCAGAACCTCAGTCTATATCTGGAAAAAACTCACAAGACATTGCATAGCAACTATTTCTCACTCCTATTTTTATTTGTTTCTTGGAACTAAAAGGATCAGAAGGAGAATAATAAAAACCAGCCATGTACTTGAGGTTAATACGATACTGACAGAGCTTAACTAAAATTACAGAAATCATAAATATCCTGTTGCATTTATCTTGGTAATTGTACATTAAAATCATATCATAATCATATTATAAACTTGTATTTTCCTATTAATTTTGAAATAAATCTTCATGTGTATTGTAAAACATACATTAAAAATTACCTCCTGAATTTGCTGGATTTTTTTAACCAGAAAACCTCTTTCCATCTTTACTCCATGGGTGAAGGAACAGGTTCTATTTAATATAAAGAAAATGCCTATCACAGATCTTCTAGCTGTCACATTGTTTTGTTTTTTTTTTTTTTTAAATTGCCTATTTCTCACATCGTCGTTGAAATACAATCACAAGCGATGGTTAAAACGTTGCAAAATGCACAGTAAGACAACAACAACAAAAAGCATTGCTCCATTTGGTTTCTGGTTTTGATTTTAAAAATAGAAAACATTATTAGTAGATGGAAAAGGTTTAATCCTAAATATAGCTTTCTTAAAATGTTAAGTAATAGTCGAAAGTGGCAAAAGTAGAGTTGTGTCTTCAACACAATTATTTAAAATAGTTTTGTTCCTCTCAGACACTCAGTATATAATCATCATGGCCTATTACATTTTCATTACTGGATGAATTCCCAAGACTTTCCACATGTATCAATGTTCAAATGTGTGTTCCTAAATCTAAGCTCAATGCTGCATGATGCAGAATATTTTGACCAGTCAAAGAACAAAAGGAAATCAGAAGAACAGTAATCTTTAACAAAGCAAGACACATTAAAAAGAATGAACCAACTTTGGCCTCATTAGACACACGCTTATAGTTCAGTTATGACTAGATGTTTTGCCATGTCACATCTAACAGTTATAGTATCATACACATACCACTAAGATTAGGTACCTAAATATTTATTTTTGTTAACTGGAGCACCAAAATGCATAATCCATTGGCCTTTATTTTGGCCATTCACTGTCTTCTTCCAAGATTGCTGACTACGATAATGGATAAGGAGAAGGTTGGTTGGTTGGCTTTGATTTATTTTTTTAACTTGGCTTATTTGACTTCAGTACTGCAGTAAGCAGTCTTTTAATGCTTGGCACTCTATCAAAAGTTGCAATTCCAGAAAAATGTCAAAACCCTATAGGCTCCGGCTGTGTGCATAGTCTTTTTTTTTTTTTTTCCAATAGCTGTTATGAATAAGGATGATCATCAGGTATGAGAAAATTCAATTGGAAAAGTACTGATGTTAGAGAAATATTTTTTCCATGTTGTAACATGAATTTAAAGATTCTTTACCTAAGTATTGAGTTACGCGTGAGTACGCTGTGAGACAGCTACCCTTGAGGCACAGTACAGCTGAAGGTGCAGAGGAATGAACTCACCAGAAGAGTCATGATTTACTGCTAACCACACCTACAGCATTTATAAAATGTTAGTGCAGCACATCTTTGTGTGGGAGAGAAAAAATACATCTAAGCAATGTTTTCTTTAAGAACTCTCATTTTCCATGGTTTATATCTTTGTTTCCACTGAGTTTGAATGTTTTTTGTTTGTTTGTTTGTTTGTTTGTTTTCCCAAATCAGAATTATCATGATATTTACAAACCAGCTGCTATGTACAACTCCTCCGGAGGAATTTTGTGGGAGGATTTCAAGTTCTTTCTTTATATACATGAAAGGAGTTCTAGTGTTTGTGGATAAGATAGAGTTGGAACTGCTTGCATCTAAAGTATTTTATTGTCTACAGAGAAAACCTGGATGGGTTTCTGTGTTTTGTTCCTCTCTCTCTCTTCTGCACTAGTGTTAATACATCTTCTTCATAACCAGTGTGAGACTCCAGTAATGTCAAAGGAGAATGTTTCATTCTGACTTTTAAGTCTACAGACAAATATGCTAGTAGAGATACTTTTGTCATGGTCTGTTTTGTGGGAGGAATAACAGACAACCAAGAGATCATATATGAAGAGCTATATCATTTTAGATAACCTTTTAAATAACTTCTAGAGGCTAGCAGCTTCTTATTGAATCATAGAATATCCTGAGCTGGAAGGGAGTTGCAAGGATCATTGAGTCCAACTCCTGGCTCCACACAGTACCACCCAAGAATCAGAACTTATGTCTAAGGGTGTTGTCCAGCAGGTTTGGTGCTCTGACCACTGCCCTGTGTAGCCTGTTCTTCTGTCTGACCACCCTCTTGGTGAAGAACCTTTCCCTAACATCCAGCCTGACCCTCCCCTGTCCCAGCTCCATGCTGTTCTCTTGGGTCCTGTCGCTGTCATCAGACAGCAGAGCTCAACGCTGCCCCTCCACTCCCCTCATGAGGAAGCTGGAGGCCACCATGAGGATTATTAACAGCTGAACAGATGAAATAATGATCAAGAAGAGGTGAAAGGATTCACTTTCTGCTCTATTCCTCAAAAAAAAAAAAAAAAAAAGAACACTTGTTTTTCAATGAATACCTCTGAAGTTTTGTCTGGAATTATCTATAAGTGGTGGGCCTTTTAAAAGAAAAAACCTTAGCATGAAAACAGATAGCTCAAGAGCATTTTTACTTACAGAGCAAGTTTGTTCCTCAGTCAAAAATAATCATTGTGTTTTAAAGGTATTCAGTGAGGATCTGTATGAACATGTTTACAAGTCGAGTCACACCCTGCTGCATGGGGTTTACAGCACACTTCCCTTGCTATGAATCACAGAAGGAAACAGTTTGAAAGTTTGGCCTGCTTTTTGCAGAGTGCAGTCCCAAAGCAGTTGAAAAAAAAATATGTACAAACTTTACCTGGGAACAACACAAGGAGGACATTTCCTTGCTTCTGTAATCTTCAGCTTAACAGGAAACATTGCCTTTGGGAGGCAGCTTTTCCAATTAGTAAATCCCAAGACAGATGTCACAGCATCATAAAGTGCCAATTAAGTACTCTATCAAGGGAAGAGTATCAGCAGATGACTGACCATCTACAGCAGAGGATGGAGAAAAGAGCTGAAAGATTAAAAATTAAATGTGAAAAAAATGACAGAGACAATTAATTAGGAATCACCCAGAATCTGATTTTTTTTGCCACTCTAGAGTTAGTCTGTAAGTACTCCACTTAGATGTCTGCTGGAATAGCTTTGAAGTTTAAACTTGTGTTATTGCTCAAATTCAGATATTTTGAGAAATAGATTTAAACCAAAACTCTTTATTCATTTGATTAATTGCCTGACATTTATGTTTATATCTTGAGTTTATGTATCTTTGAGCAGTAAATGATTCCACAGGTGAAAACCTCATTTTCATCCTAAATGTCCTCATCTTCTTGATTCCAAGAGAAAGAAATAAAATATCCCTGAAAAACCTGGCCAGGAGAGCTCTGCAAAGGGAACAGAATATGCCAATAAACACAACTGCAGATGACAAAATCAAAATCAGAGAGAGTTGACATGACTTGCACAGGGAAGATAAAAGGCCAAAAGCAGGATGGAGATTGGTTGTTGGTCTCCTGGTTCGGGTCAGTTTGTCTGATTCACAGTTGTGTGTAAAGCTTGGAACATTACCACAGAGAACAAATCCTTGAACTTACACTTTCAGGACAAAATATGAAATTCAATGAGGACAAACAAAAGCAAATAACCTCTGGCAATGATCCAGGCTGGGGCCTGCCTGCCTGTAGCTGCGCTGAAGAGCCGTGGGAGGCTGTGGTGGGCAGAAAGCTGAGCCAGAACCATCAGTGAGCCCTGGCAGTAGGGTTGACCAATAGCATCCAGGGCTGTGTTAACAGAAGCATGATCAGTAGATCAAGGCAAAGGTTTATACCCCTTTATTCAGCACTCATTAGGCCACATCTACAACATTGGATCCTCCCTCAATAAAAGACAAACATTGATAAACTGAAGTGATTTCAGTGGAGGCCAACAACATGGTCAGGGATGGAGCGCTTGGCCTGTGAGGAGAGGCTTAAGGAGTGGGGCTTCTACAGCCTGTAGAAGACACAACTCTGGAGGGGACCTAACACTAGCTCCCAGTGCCTACTGAGAAGTTACTGAGGAGACAGTCAGGCTCGTCACAGTGATGGATTGTGGGAGTATGAGAGAGCAAATTGAAAGTTGAAAGTTCAGAGTGGGTATAAGGAGAAACTATCACCATAAGGGCAGCCTGGAGCAGAGCAAGTTGCCCAGAGAAAGGTTGTGCAGGTTTTCAGACCTGCCTTGGTCTAGCCCTCAAGAGCCTGGCCTGATCCTATAGCTGACCCTGTTTTGACCAAGAGGCCAGACTAGAGACCTCATGAGGTCCCTTCACACGTGAATTACCATGTGATCCTATGACACTGACTGTGACTATTTATACCTTACGTGAACATTCTGTACTGGCAATAACACTCATAGCATGCAACATCCATTTTTTGTACAATATTCCCAAATGTGTTTTCATACCTACCCTTTCAGACTAACTGAAGTGAAAACATAAGCTTAAAAATATGAATTACTATCTGTTAACATTGTTCAAAAAAATGAATGTTTTCCAATGTTTAGTTTCAGAAAAAAATTCATAATAGGCATTGACTTCATGATTCCCAATAAACAATAACTTAAATCATTCCATTAATGACATTTTAAAGGTAGCCCTTTCATGTCACTTAGTACATTTGTTGGGTCTCTGCTTTAGAAAAACAACATTCTTTGTTGCAACCACAGTGAAAAACAAACTTACTGGCTGTCAGTAAAATCCAGTTACAAAACACACTGGGAATTGCTCCACATAATTATGGGTGCAATACTGCTAGTATATATTTCTGTAAGTGCTCAACTATGTCGGCACTGTTTGTGAGGACACGCCATTTCTAATGATTTTGTTGTTGTCATTTTTTCCAATTGAAGCAACACGTACAACACGTAAAAGTGGATGGCAAAATTCTCATTGACAGTTTGAACTGATGCTTCAAGGATAACATGGAATTTCTCGGACAGAAATGAAATTCATTCTCTGGCAGTCCAAAGCTACTTCTAATACTGAGGTCCGTTATCAGAGATAATCCCTTCAGAAGCTCATAGCTGGCAGAAAAGGGCTTGACTGTGTGCAACTCTGTACTAATTTCATACTTCTCAAGCTTCTACTTCCCAAAACTTGCCATTACAGTCCTTTTCAGAGATACAGCCCATGATACTGTGCATAAGCAAAGGCAAAAAGGTTCAAATCTGCTAGACAGAGATTCAGATACATCAATCCACAAATGATGTACTTCCAGTGTTCTTGTGACACAATGAAACTCTTTGCTACAAGCCATGATGAAAAGAGTGGCTCTCTACTAAATCTAGGATTTTGCAGGTATCTTCTCGCACATTTACTCAGCATAACTGCTTAATTTCCACCCTAATCAGACCACAGTGTAATCCTGTACAGAAAGGATTAGCAACAAACTATTGGTTTGAAATATATTTATGCATAATAGACACAAAAACTTAAACAAAAACTGAACATCTTCATGTGATTTCTTCCTTCGCTTTCTTTTTGCTTTTTTCTGGGTGTTCCAGAAAGATATTAATATTGGTATAAAGAGGGATTCATTGCTTGTATAAGTGACTGAAACACAAGGCTGTTTTTTTAACTGAGGCTTCTGTCTTTTCACTTGTTACTCCTATGTATTTCTTTGGCCTATTTGCAGTGGTCTTCTTATCAGACCACTGCATATACTATACTGCTTAAAACTTTATCTCTTCTGAGCTGACTCAAGTGCTAACATCTATCTACTTTTGTTCCTGTACTGCCAGCTAAATCAATAAAATCAGTGATGAATATGTAATTTTGGCTAAGGATAACAAACCTTGTTCCAAACTCCTTTAATTAGCCAGGATCGCAAAATCAGGGAACCTAAAAATGAAAAGGATGAGTCTTAAAATTGTTATTATTTCAAGTGATTCACCCCAGGTTCAACCTAATATTTGCATAACAATTTGTTCTTTTAATCAGTCCCCTTCAAGCCCCAGAAATAAATTCGTAAGTTAGTAAGTTTGCTTCTTTTCTACTCTCAAGAAGACAGCAGCGTGAAATATGTTTAAATTTAACTCCTTTCCTTATTTGCAAGCTATCACAATGACTAACTCATCTACATGTGAACAAAGCTGTCCTAACAAAGGGATTCGCTAAACTTGCAAGCAAGGACATGGTACATTTTCTGCAGTACCTAAAGGCAAGTACACCACACCTGTCACCCTATGCTGCGACTCTTTGAAGCTGCTCCCAAGTTGAGGAAGCGCTGAAAGAAATGCTGTCCCTGGTCTCTATATCCCAGAAGATGCAGATAAACAGCCAGCAGCTGCAGTTCAGAGAAAAACCCCAGGATAATAAATCTCCATATAGCTCCTGATAGTGATGACAGGCAGCGAACCATTGCGTACTTATCTGCAGACAGATGTAGCTCATGTTCCTGTATCCAGAGGCCCAAATGCTGTACCTGAAAATTAAAACACTGTAGGTTTTTATCTGCTTCCTACCCCAACTACTGGCAAGCACAGGATGCTGTCATGTAGAGTTTTCTCCCAGGCAGTATAAGATTAGAAAAAGAACAAAGGATCTTTGAATAGAGTTGTGTGAAAGTGTGTCAGATGCATAAGCATATTTTTATGTTTTACTCCGAGATTAACCTTCCATTTGACACTTCTATTGGCTCTGGTTATCAAAGTATACGTGCTCGCCTTCAGTTGCTGTCCTTAGCCTTCTTTCTGTTCCTTGTCATCCCTCTTATCTGTGTCTCCTCCGAACTTACAGCACTGTGTTTAACCAGGAAGTGATGGGGTGCTGATATAAAGATGCATGTGATAATCAAAACCCTGCTAGGTTCTTCTGTGGTGGGATGACATAGCACTCTACCTCAGCCTGCCTTCCTGCCAGCACTGCCTGGAAATAACCCTGGGATGTTCCCAGGAGTCCTGTTAGTTTAATCACATGCATCAAACATTTCATTTTGCAAGAAAACCAGCTGCAACTGTGCTGCTTAGCATTTTCCTCCTGGTAACCAAATATTTTATAATTAGAGATAAAATAGATCCTATAAAAGCGTTGGTTAATTAATAGGGGACAGATTTTTAGGTATCTGTTTATAATCCAAACCACTGAAATAGTGTTAAATGGCCAAGTCTATGCCTAAATGTGAGGCTATGCCTCCTTACATATGTTATTTTAAACACCTGATACAGCTTGTCATATATCAATGAATACACATGAAGAGGAAAGTTGTAATTTTAGCCACTGAGAGACAAGCCCCGTATAATAAGGAACAGGGTCTCCATCTGTAGACACTGAAACCCCTTAAGTGAGAGCAATAAGAAAGTTTAATTTTCATTGTTCCTGGGGAGATTGCTATGCCAGCGAAAGATCAGAAGGAACATTGACAACTGACAGTATTTTATTATTTGTGTTAACTACAGTAATTCTTGGAGGGATGGCAAAGTGCCAATGGATGCAAGACTCTGGGCAAAGAGATTGTCAGAAGCCATTGCCAGCCATTGCGAACCACCAGAAGCCACTGAAAAGCAGTGAAAGCCACTAGTGTGATCAGCATACACAAAGTCTTAAAGTCTTATGTTTTTGAACGATTTGAACTAGATTTTTGCCTAGAAAGCATTGGGAGATAAAGTATTTATGGCTGGTCTTACCAGTTTTGGGTTAATACAGTGTCAAAATATTTGTTTATTAAGTATTAACAATAGCGATATGCATATTTCATTAGAAGTCTCCCTCAAAGCTGTAAGGTAAGTTTCAAAGGAAACTCTCTTTCCTGGTGTCATACATGTAACACAGCCTTCAATAGAGATATTGCTAGAATGGGAAATCCCCTTAGGAAATGAGTCTGGAGAGATAAAACAAAGGTGAGTGATCAAAAAGGGATGAAAGGGAAGAAAAAAACGAAATGTCCCCTTTGCTTTTTAGATACATGTTGTGACTTTGTTCAAAGCAGCAGTCAACCAGTGATTCCTTAAACTTCTAAAAAGTCATATTTTTTGCCAAGACAAACATAAACACCCCAAAGTGAACCATATGTACGCGGAGACTTTTCACTTGGTGAAATATCACCAACATTTCATTTTGTGGAAACAGTCGTCTATGCTGTAGGTGACATGTAAAATTTGTACTTGTAAATCAGTTGAAAGCTGCACAAATATACTTGCATTGGTAGTGTGAGCAGTTCTGCTAGCATCAGCTGAGCTTCCTGGGGTGTGGAAGAGTCAGAGGTTGCTTCGATCAGAGAATTCTAGCAATTCTGTTTGCAACAGAGGTGACAACGATGATGTTATGTCCACCTGAAGTTCATATTCTCTTGAGAAAGAGATTCTTTAGCAAGAAACAGTACAGAGAAATCTGTCAGATCAGAGCCAGCTCCAGAAGACTCCAAAGGGACCTGCCACTGGCCAGAGGTGAGCCAGGGAGTGACACTGGTTATGCCTCTGGGAGAACAAATTTAAGAATGGGAAAAAAACTGCTATGCAACAGCAACTGGGAGAGAGTAGAGAGAAGCAGCCCTGCAGCCAACAAGGTCAGAGCAGCAGGAGGGCAGGAGGGGCTCCAGGCACGCAGCAGCAGTTCCCCTGCGGCCTGTGGAGAGGCCCCTGGTGGAGCAGGCTGTCCCCCTGCAGCCCAGGGGTCCCACACGGAGCAGATCTCCACGCTGCAGCCCGTGGAGGAGCCCCCGGTGGAGCAGGTGGATGTGGCCTGGAGGAGGCTGCGGCCCATGGAGAGCCCCCGCAGGAGCAGGCCCCGGGCCGGAGCTGCAGCCCGTGGAGAGGAGCCCACGCAGGAGCAGGGGGTCTGGGGGGAGCTGCCGCCCACATGTGGGGGACCCGTGCTGGAGCAGTTTGCTCCTGGGGGATGGACCCCATGGTACGGAGCCATGTGGGAGCAGTTCTCGAAGAGCTTCTGCCTGTGGGCAGCCCCCCAGGCTCAGTTCGGGAAGGACGGCATCCCGTGGGAGGGACCCCACGTGGAGCAGGGGCAGAGAGTGACAGTGAAGGAGCAGTGGAGACAAAGTGTCAGGGACTGTCCGCAGCCCCCATTGCCCCTTCCCTTGTGCTGCTGAGGGGGAAGAGGTAGGAGAGGGTGGATGGGGTCTGTTAGCAACAGGCAATAAATTACATTAATCTCCCTCACGCTGAGTTTGTTTTGCCTGTGACAGTACGTGGTGAGTGATTTCCCTTACCTTATCTCAAACCATGAGTTTTTTTCATTGTATTTTCTCTCCCTGTCCTTCTGAGGAGAGCAAGTGAGAGAGTGTCGTGGTCACGTTGAGCTGTCCATCGGTGTTAAACCAGCACAAGTATAGAGAAAGAATAAAGGACATCAGAGCCTGAAAATACTCAGAAGTTGTAAACAGAGAACATCTTTATCGGTACGGTGTTAGACTTCCCAAGAGACCAGGTCTCCAAAGCTTGATTCATATTCCCTGTTGACATTCTTCCAGCACTGAGGGCAAAGAGAAGGTGCATTTTAGCCCAGTAACTGTGTCTATGCATAATCCTAGAATCCTAGAATACTATAATGTTTGGGGTTGGAAGGGACCTTAAATATCATCTAGTTCCAACCCTCCTGCCATGGGCAGGGACATCTCCCAGTAGACGAGGTTCTTCAAAGTCCCCTCTGATATGGACGGAAGAAATTCTGTCAGATTAATCCACCAAAAGAAAATGTGGGAAAACATTAAGGAGAAAAAGAAAATTCACATTGCTTGGCATATTTAAAATTAACCGTGCTATTTTAACTGATAAAAACAGTTTTAAGGATCAATCCTACACTTCTGGAAGGTGACAGGATGACCTAATATTTTATTTCAGCTTGCACATTCTTTGACACTAATCTGTACTACTTTACACCAGTTTTACACGAGTCAGTATTACTCATTCTGAGACTGAGAGGAAAACTGAACAACCTGATCCTCTGATAACCCATTTGATAATACGAAGTTATGCATGTGACTTTCCAATTGCTTCTTTTCTGGATGAAAGGAAGATATTTCTTGTTAAAAGCTAGAAAGGTTGCTAAATGTGTGTAGCTTATATTACTATATCAAAAACAGATATCTGCACAAATGAATAAATAAATAAGTAAAGCTTGATGCCTTGAAAAATCAGGACACTGACCAAATCTAGGTCTCTCTGTTGTCAAATGAATGCTTGGCGCAGGTAGGGGAAATCAATATACTGGATGATGGGTGGTCCTATGTCCTGTCCTTCACCCTGTGTTTGACATAAGGAGGCTACATCACACTGTTGGCAAATGTGTCGGAAATTCAGCTGCACCTGCATTACAAACCCTGTATGAAACATGTCCATATGGAGCTTCAAGAATCAGGCAGAAATGTGACAAAGGGAAAGAAAGTAAAAACTTCAACTGTCCTTATATTCCACTATCTTTAGGTGACTTCTTATCCCTAAGGGTACTGTGGAAGTGACAAGTGTAATCTGCCCTAATAAAGCTCAGTCTGCCACAAATGGCTGCTTGAAGGGGCAGTGTAGAAATGCATGAATCAGACAAGGCCAGCTGAATGGCCAGCGGGAGTCAGAGCTAGCAGACTATTTTTCAGTTCTCATTTTTACCAGGAGTATGCTCTTTCAGGAGCAGTCAATTGCTGCTGGCAAAAAATAATAATAAAAAAAATAATAATAAAAAAGTTTGTATCATACAGTTTCGTCCTGTTTGTTTTTCTTTCTGTGAAATAGAGATAATTTCATGTTCTTCCTATATATATTAAGAAAACAACACTATTTACTCTAAAATTGTCTTAAATTAATATAATAATATTGTATATACAGCACAAATGAAAGATGAGTTCTCACTAAAGTATTAGAGCTAGCCCAAAGTTTTGTGGCATCCTATATTATAACACATGGCAAGTCAAAACATTTTTTCCTCATGCGTGTTTTCTTCCACATTTGCATTCCTACTTCAAATACACAAATTGCCTGGGGCTTTCCTCAGATGATGAGGACTCTTCAGCCATTTTAAGGATTTCTGTGGTCTGTGGAGACTTCCTACTTATGGCCAGAAATGAGAAAGAAGATGGAAATTGCACATTCAAACTTGGGAACTGAGAAGGGTGGAAGATGGCCAACCTTTGGTGCAATTTCCTGGTGTTGGAGAGTGAGAAATCGGACAGAGCAAGTGAAAACAGCATGCAGCTTCTGACTGAAAGGGACTCCTTTGAGGTCTAAAAGGATATATAAGTTTAGTGCTTTCTCCAGACAAGGATGCAACACCTGTTGAAAAGATCATATGTTAGAAAGTAAGAGAATTTAGTTTTATTTTCACATTGGCTCAGGAGATAAGGAAGCTTCATTTAACATCTGGGTCTGATCTCAGAGATACCAGGGATGTCTGCTCTGAAAAGAAACTTCAAGAGCAAATTGAACTGACAGAAATTGTAGCCACAACTATGCCATCTACCTGTATGGTAACAAGTTTTTTCTGATATTTTTCCTTCTCTTTGTCTCTGTTCAGTACAGTTGAGCAGAAATAAAAAAATAAAAATTAAAAAATAAAAAATAACACCCTTTGACTGTAAAAAAATGGAGAAACATTCCTCTTGGAATTTTGTTTCTAGAATTTGTTTCTGCTGAAAGATTAAAGTCTCAAGTTGGAGGGAAGGGCAAGATGAGAAAAATCATATTTCAGCTACTAGGATCTGAAAATATTTTCATGTTCTGAGTAAAACATAAAAATATTGACATTTTTGTAGATATTACTTTTTCAAAAAAAAAAAAAGGTTCAAAAATCATCTGAAGTCTTTCAAGTATTTCAGGATTTCAGGATTTTATTTCTGTTTGGTTTTTTTTTTTTTGAGCAGAAAGGGTTATTATTGATCACAACTTACATTATCTTCATTTATAAATCATATGATATGTTCTGCATTATAACTACAGATTTAAACCATTGGAAAAGTTCTATAACCTCATATTTCTCCCCCATTTTTAAATTGAGATGGTTATAAAGTACCTAAGCTAAGACATCAAGACATACATTTTCAGAAAAAATAAAAATAAAAATGAACCTAGCTTTCAGAACTAGTCATAAAATGAGTTGAAGTAATTTCTGACTAAAATTCAACCTATCTGAAATGTTCCTAAAATATGCCAACTGCTTTACTTGACAGGTGCCGGAGCATATTAAAAAAGTCAAAAGTAACTCTGAATGTTCACTTGTTATTACATTTTGAAGATGATTACAGCTCAGAGGCTTCCAAGTCCAGACGAAGAAAAGATGACAGTTTTCCAACCATTTGTTTTGAGTTGCTCTTGCTATACAAGGTAAGTGTGACTGTCACAATGTAATCATGAAAGTCTGCATAAACTGTCTTTGATTACCTCCCACAGATTAGATTAATACACTCTGTTCATGATGAGCACACTCATTTTTTCACTATGAACAATGCAATTACAAGATGATATCAGGAAGAAAGTACCAGGCTCATAATTATTTTTAACAGAAATACAGCATTTTTGTCAGGTATTAAAAAGAGCTGACTTTCTTACCATCTAACATCTGAGTAGTTTCTTGAGTAAAAACTGATTTTAAAAATAATTACCTGAGTTCAGGTTATATTATGTTATCAAACAAGGCAGACAGGTACAGGATTAAAAAAAAAAAACTGTGGAAAATCCATTTACACTTTATATTGTGTACGGAATTGTGCACAGTACTACAGTAGTAGATAAGGTGTTTTCCCTGCCCTACAGAGCCTTAACATAGCATACCAGAACATGGGACTAAAGCCCAAAATAAGTAAATGTGTGGGATTATTAATGTGGATTATAAAGGAGAGAGTTGGCTTGGAGATACGCATTTGGGGGAAGATTGCAGAGTGAGTGAGAAGAGGGTCTGATAAATGAAAGCAAAAAATGTATTCTAGCAGGATAGAAGGAAGGAAGCAAAGCAGATAAAAGGAGCAGGAAAATGAAAGGATTGGGAAGAACTGAAGGAACACGAGAAGGAAGATAAAAGCAGGGGCGAGGTGATGAGATATGCAAAAATCTACACAGACACTTCTAAAATTAAAAACACACCCTGGTGTGTACAAAACTCACCCACACCTTCTTTTCACGCACAGATCACTCTTATGCTACATGATAGTCCCATAGATATGCACTCCATTTCACAAGTATAAAGGCAAATAAAATCCATGTTCAATTAACTTCCAGTCTAAATCAGATAGAGCCCTCAGTTGAGTGTGATTTATATACACATTGAACTTATTACCATAAGACATCTCATTGATTACCGGTGGAGCTAGACACAGTCCTGAAGTTTGATATGTAAATAACTGCAGGTGGAGACCTCTGTGTTTATGTTTCCCACTTTATTTCCAATCTACTGCTATGCCTATTACTAAGAACCTAGCTTCCACTAAAAAAATAAAAGTGCACTGATGGTACCTACTACAATGCTGCACAGAAGCGTCATCATGTGAGTTCTTTGGTGAAAGATGTGCAGTGAGAAAGTCCAGGAGCAGTGTTTGGGAGACGCTGCTTTCGTGTATACTCAAGGCTGCAAATGTTAGTATTTGGGTGAGGGTTTTCTTTTTGTTTCATTTGGATTGGTGGTCAAACCTACTTTGCCCCCAGGGCTCACTGGTGGCTGGATAACAGTGGGTAAGAAATTACAGCAGTGGGCTTGGAGATCATATTTGAGATGTAACAGGACAAATGGTTTCAAAGCTTGAGTGTCGGGAAAGTTAACTACTGGAAAATGCTTTGAGAAAACCCATCATCCTGGCTGGGTAGATGTGCAGTAAAATCTGAGAAGGGATTTGAAGACTTATATGAATGAGAATGGTGCATGTTAACATAGACACGTATTCATATGATGTGTACAAACAGGGTGTACACAGAGAGACAAACATACATGTAGATGTAATAGTTAAAAAAGAGGGAGTGATAGCCATAACTAAGCACCTACACATTTTGATCCTAGGAACATTTCATCAGCTGCTTACATCTCTGAGACTTTCATTTTTACTGTTACTGCATGTGTTGTTTGCAGCAGGGTGAACTTGCACTGGAAAAGTTTATTATGACCTACTGCATGCATGCAATCTAACACAGCATGCGATTGCAGGAAGAGGTAATATCACTCCGAAAAAATCCTGCCCCATTTTGAATATCTATTTTTAGGCTCCCAGAATATAAATAGAGAGTGTGGGCCACAAAAATCTGTTCTTTTGTGACAAATAGTAATAATAAACCCTGTATATATTTGCAGTAAATCTGGAATAATTCCAGTGAAGTCAAAGTAGAATCTCTTAGTTTTTCGAGGTGAATTTCAGAAGCAGTGGTCCCGTAGTGCGTAGGCATGTCTCCTGTATTGGTCAGGATGGCCAACTTCTTTGCACTCAGGGCCACTCATTTTTCATGAATCTGATCAATACACACAGCACCTAATTAATCTAATAAACGTTGTCACACTTGTCCTGGCTTTGTACTTCTCTCCTAGCGATACAAATGCAGGAGTATCCTCAATGTTATTGGCCTGCTGACTCACAGCCAAATAAAATTGCCATGCTGCGTGAACCTGACCCTTGGACCACCTTGGACCATCAGCTCTGTAGCTGATGAGGAAGAGGAGATTGCTCACCGTGAAGAGCTGAGTCTTTCCTGCTTTCAATACAGACTGCTGCCTGTCTGCTGAAGCCCCAAATGTTTGCTGAAGCCTTTGCCATGGTCTGGTAAGGAAGGCTGGCTGCACTGCCTGCCTGTCCTGGGAAGTGTTATATCTGGAAACCCTTGGAGGCAAGTGCATTGGAGGACTGCAGTCCTTTCCTGCATGGAACAGGTGAGGATGGATGGTTAGTCCTTTCCATCTTTATTGACTCCATTTTCTCTGGATTTTTTGCTTCAGAGAGGGCTTAAAATGTAGTCAATCTGGCATATGTCTTTCATGCACTGAAAACAAGCATGTTAAAGATGCTGGTATTATGTACTGTTGCTATGTCTTCCCCAGCTTTAGGGCTTTTCTAGCAATTACAGGGAGGTGCCTATCATTTTGATTACAGGCACTGTCAGGTTTGCCACTTCCTCTTATTATGAGCTTCAGCTCTGTTACCCCAACAACAGTGGAGGAGATATAGGCAAAGGAGATAACATCACATGCTCGTTCCCTCTCCTATCGTCACAACCCAGATTTTCACAAGCAGTTTAGCTTGCTTAGAAGTGATGGTGGTAAATTTAGCAGGCCAGAGTAAGAACTGCAGCAGCAGCTGACATTAAGAGGGATTACTACAGGACCAAAAGGGCTCTTGTTTTAATCTTTGTCAGTACAGATTCACACACACAGTCTCAATGCTTGTTTAGAAGTTTTGAAAATGTCCAGAATACCTCTTTGGAGATCAAGAAGAAATATGTGTCAGATAATCTTATCTCCTAACAAGTAAGAGATGCAGAACCATGAGACATCTGTTCCAGAAATAGCAGAATTGGACTAATGACTGTCCACAGTGAAGAGTTTGGTAGTAGATGGTAGGAAAGGAGTGCTTCTGTCATAACATCTGTAAATATTTGCATATTTGTCTGGACAATTTAAGATTCAGGAAGCTGCTCCTCTTTGAGGAAATAATTTCTTGAAGGTTTTGTGGTATCTTTTTAGTGGTAGTGGTTACACCACTGAAAAAAATGACAAATGCATCTGAAAACCATTGGTGCTGCAGCCTGTACTGTCATCCTGCATATCCAACAGGTTTCATGTAAATGTTCACGGAGGGAAGTTTATAGGTTTCTTTAAGTAGTGTTTTGTCTGTCTATTACCCATCGCTTCTTTGTGCTCTGTTGGAAGGTTTGGCTAACATTGCATCATATTGCTCAAGTAACATCATGTTGCTGGGTTAGTGTCTAAAAGCATGTGAATTAAAAGCTGCAACAAAGTCTATTAAATATATATATATATATTATCCATAGGCAAATAATGTTCACTCTTACATGCTAATAAAGATTTCTTATGTGCCAACTTCATGAAATGGATTGTTTTGATGGAGGTCGCCGATTATTGGAATTCAGTAATTTTTACTTTCTGTGGACCTTTCTTTATGAATCAAAACTTCGATAAAACTTTTTGGTATGACAGAGTCTAGTTCCAGTTTATTTTTGTAGAACTAATACAGTTCTACACTTCTCAAGTTTATTGCCAGTTGAATTTTGCCAAAGAAAGCATCTTTTTATGGCTTTTAGTTTTTAAGGACAGTTATAGGTATATTGAGCAAAACTGTATAATACAATTAGCAGGAGAAAAATTATATATCCAGAGGACTTAAAAGAGAACTTGACAGATAATATATGTTCAGTTGGTATATGCAATTTCTATTTAACATCTTTTATTTTAACAACATACAAAAAATCATGTCTTCTGTTTCAAACCCAGAACAATTGTTATAAATGTAGATATTTGACAATTTACTATTTGAAACAGTATTAAAATGGTTGTCTTTATATCTAAGTCTACATATAGTAACTTCAGCTTAATAATTTTCAGTTTAAGTCTATTATTGGTGTATTTTACTTCTCTCCAAAATTTTTGTACAGTTTAAAACAGTAGAGTTCTGCTTCTGTTAGAGACTGAAGTCTTCAAAACATCAATGAAGACATTTTAATGCTTTCTGACTCTACGTGTGGGTACATAGCTGCTCTAAAACTTTCTCATATGTCTATTTGTTTTAAGCTGCAATTCTTTTCCTGAGTATAATAACTTCCACAACATCTCATACAAAAAATATATTTGTGTAATGCATCCTGGATGGCCTTTCTAACAACTATGAAATTGCTAGTGTCTAATTGGTCGACAGATCATTTTAACTGAAATGATCTGCTCACCAAAAGGTAACGTGTAAAGTTTATCTGAATTCATTCACTTTGCAGTGTTACAGGGCCATGACACACAACAATCTCTCTCTTTCTCTTGATTTTTCAATTGCAGGTAGTGACTCTGACTCTTCTCTCTACCACCGCCAAACTCCATTTTGTAACAGCTCCTGAGCAGTACTTGCATCAGTGTCATCCACATGCTAAATGAAAATATAACTTTAGGTATATTTCTTTATTTTTTTTCAGTGCTACATGAATTCAAGCTTCTGTTGTTTGTACGTGAATTGTTACCCCACTGTCTCCCTGGCATTGGTGGCTGTGGGAGAGAAATTCATGTGAGGGATACGTTTACACTGCACTTTTGTTTACACTGCTGCATATAGTGCAGAGATACCTGAATGAGGCTGCAAAATCCACCAGGAAAGCCATGTAAACAGATTATAAGTCAACCAACACACCCAGCTTCATGCTGCTGCCTGAGTGGCAATACCAATCTAAGTTGTGTAAAACTAGCTTGAATATGTCTTTTGAGCCTGCAGTGAGCCTTCTGAGTGAAGGCATTCAGTGCAGTCAGGTCTATCTTTAGAAGAAGTAAAAATAATTCAGGGACTAACATGCCCATGAAATTGGTGAAGTAACCAGAGATGCTCTGAGTGCAAACATGATGGGCACTGCTGAGGCTGCAGCCTCCCAAATAATAAGTTAAGCTTGATGGAAAAACACAAAGCAAGAGAAGGCATTAGGCCTTTTCACAGGTGCTGGACTCGAATTGCCTATCCCAATTTATTGGGAAATAAAGTAACAATCTCTATTATGTGATTCCCTAATTACAATGGGATTGATCTGACATTGCTGTCCAGATTAGTAGTTCTCAACAGATCTCAACTATTCCAAGTCAGTTACTACATCAGTTTGATCAGTGGATTAAATTACATAATCCTTTTTTAAAATATTTCATTTACATAGCTAATTTTTATTGTCAGGGTTTATAGCCACCTTATTACATGCAGCCATATATCTCTGTGCCTTTAACAAGCACAGACCCTCCTCCTTGACCAGTATCACTGTAAGTTACGGGTGTGTTCTGAATTAAATTCTTTGTCTAAGAAAATATTAACTAGAAGTTTTCCTTCTAGCTTATTTCATATTATTGAAATCACAAAACTTTCCGGAATGGTAGCTTCAGAGCCCAAAGAAAATGGTAGCTGTTTTTTTTCCGATTTCAGAGAAAACCTACGCCAACATTTGCTTGTGCCTGCTTGACATAATTCAGCCAAATAGCAGAATCAACTGGGAAACACTGTGCCTGCCAGAAGTATTCTTTCTCTGTTTTTTACTCCATGCAAATTTCACTTGCAGAATAAACGTATTTCTTAATGGATTAGCAATACCCAAACACAATTTCAGCCTAATACAAGCGGTAAAATCCATGTAAATTACTGCCACGCTAAAAATGAAGCACAGTAACTTTTAGCAGCACATTGTCACTGCATAGGTCATGCTTTGTAGATATAAGAAATCTCAGTCATCTTTTATGATCTGAGAAGAATAACTTCTCAGATTGTATCAAAGTGTCAGTAAATGGCACTTTTTATCACTTTTATCACCACTTATATACAGTTCTAAACTCCTAAAAACATCAAACACCCTTTGTACAATTTGCCGTTCAAATACCTTACATTTTAAAATCCTTGAGCTTAGATGAGCAGCTACATTTGCAATGTTTCTTTCAGTTTAAATTAAGCTTGCTTCCTAGTTTGTAATATTGGGCAAAAAGAGGATTTAAGCCTACTCAGTACTTACAAAAGAGAGCACAACCCAGGGAGGAAGCAAGGCTGAGATTTCACCATTCTTAATACCAGACGTGTGCATTACCACATCACTGAACAAGTCAGACTTGTCCTAGGTCGCACAGGGGTACACAATCCCATTGCAGGTAGCCACAAGACATGATGCGCTGATTCGGTCAGATTAATGTTTTTAATTTTGGCTTGATGCCGGCTACAGGAAGACTGTCAATAACATGTGGTGAGTATAAACATTAAATTCCATACAGCATTTAATCTGTTTACCAGACATTAGTGTTTGTTCATTCCTATGAAATCATAGTCAAATAAAACAAAGTTTCATAAATCTTTACTCTTAAGAATGGCTATTACACATGTTGACTTCATTTGTAGTTAATAAGTACATTGATCTTGCTTGGGCAGGTAATAATGTCTTTATTTCCTCATAGCCATATAAGAACTGAGTAAACTAAAAGGTCACAGAAATCAATTAACCTCAAACTGTTTTCAAAACAACAACTAATCTGTCTTTTAACACTGCAAAATCAACAGAAATAGATCACTGAATAAATGACAAAATATTCCTACGATATGTGAAGCTCTTTTTAATAGGAGCCCTACTTTAGCTTTTACCAGTTCCAGTGTAAATCAAAATATCTACCTGAAGCGGTATAAGAGGTCACTCTTGTTATGTGCACTGAGAATTGTAACCATTTTCCAAAACTCCCGAGTTCTCCAAAAGTTCACCTGGTAATAGGAAAAAAGCTTCATAGATAATGGGCAATGTCTAAGTGACTGAAAGTAGCGCCACCTGTTATCTGCTGACACGTCCATATAGGCACAGAGTTGTTTACTCCCTCTTATTGACTGAGCTCATCAGTTGCTAGTAATGAATTGTGTTATTGCTTCAATGCTTCACCCAATGCTTCACCCAGGCAAGAAACCTGGGGTGCCAGTGCTGAACAACACAACCCATCAGCAACACAAAATGCTCTTACAAGCCTGTGCGAGGCTCTTAGAGGTGAAATAAGCATTGTGCCACAACATTATGAATGTGATGGAATTGTACATCTACAGACCTGTACAGGCCTACATCTGTTATATAATCCTGTGAAACAGTATCTCTTAGACACCAGACCCAAGTGCATCAATTTAAAGAAGTTGACACTGGGAGGGAATCATTCACATGTAAATTGCATCCTAACCATTTTACCAAAAGCCTGTCAAAAGGATTGGATTGTAATAATCAACCTTGATCTCATGGGCTGAGAACTATGCACTGCATGGAGGTAGCTCTAGTGGCTCCAAATATTTTTCCAAGTTCTGTCTTGTCTACAGACTACCATTCTTGGGCAAAATGATTAATAAGAACAATGCTAAATTTCAACAACCTGTATTCTAGAAACAAACTCCAGGTTCCAGCACGTCACATCTGTCAACATCCAAGACACAATCAGTGTTTGTGACCCTGGCAAAGAATCAAGGTAGCTCTAATAGCTGTAACAGATTATAGGATGACAAGCAAGATCTCTGTGCCAATACTTACAAATGAAAAGAGTCAAAACAGAAAGAAAGCATTTTTCATGCTACAAAATGTGATACACTTCTGTAAGTCTGTGCTGGTTTAACACCGATGGACAGCTCAACGTGACCACGACACTCTCTCACTTGCTCTCCTCAGAAGGACAGGGAGAGAAAATACAATGAAAAAAACTCATGGCTTGAGATAAGGTATGGGAGATCACTCACCACGTACTGTCACAGGCAAAACAAACTCAGCATGGGGGAGATTAATGTAATTTATTGCCTGTTGCTAACAGACCCCATCCACCCTCTCCTACCTCCTCCCCCTAAGCAGCACAAGGGAAGGGGCAATGGGGGCTGCGGTCAGTCCCTGACACTTTGTCTCCGCTGCTCCTTCACAGTCACTCTCTGCCCCTGCTCCACGTGGGGTCCCTCCCACGGGATGCCGTCCTTCCTGAACTGAGCCTGTGGGGGCTGCCAACATGGCTCCATACTACGGGGTCCGTCCCCCAGGAGCAAACTGCTCCAGCACGGGTCCCCCACATGTGGGCGGCAGCTCCCCCCAGGCCCCCTGCTCCTGCGTGGGCTCCTCTCCACGGGCTGCAGCTCCGGCCCGGGGCCTGCTCCTGCGGGGGCTCTCCATGGGCCGCAGCCTCCTCCAGGCCACATCCACCTGCTCCACCGGGGGCTCCTCCACGGGCTGCAGCGTGGAGATCTGCTCCGTGTGGGACCCATGGGCTGCAGGGGGACAGCCTGCTCCACCAGGGGCCTCTCCACAGGCCGCAGGGGAACTTGTGCTGTGTGCCTGGAGCACCTCCTGCCCTCCTGCTGCACTGACCTTGGGGGCTGCAGGGCTGCTTCTCTCACATTTTCGCTCTCTTCTCTCTCCCAGCTGCTATTGCAGCAGCTTCCTTTCCTTTCTTATATCTGCTGTCACCGACATGCAGACATTGCTTATTGGCTTGTCTCTGGCCAGCAGTGGGTGCCTTTGGAGACAGCTGAAGCGGGGTCTGATCTGATGTGGCAGCTTTTGAGCTCCTCTCAAAGAGCCCATCCCTGCTTTCCCACCACTACCTTGCCATGTAAACCCAATACAAAAACAAAGCTGTTCACTAGCAGCACTAACTAAAGATGTAAAATTCTTCAGGTATTTTCAGCAAGATCCCATAAATTACTCTGCAATACATAGTAATACATTTCCTTTTCTTTATGTTTTCTGCACTGGACACTGCACTGAACTAGAGCTCAGACCACACTTGATAAAATCCTTAACAATGGCAAAGAAAAAAAAAAAAAAAAAACGTTGCTATTACACAACAACCCAGATATGCCATTAGCATGCTAACAATATCACTGTTTTTTATCAGTTCTAAGAGTGCATTTCAAACTGAAATAATAGCAATGATAAAAGCGATCCCATATGACTCTGAAGAAAAGCGCACTAAAACCTGATTGTGTATCATCACACACAGGCTTAGTGATTCGTTATTTAGAAATGTGTAAAAGGAAGTATAGTACAGGATATCTGTGGAAAAAGTATCACTCACAGTTTCCTTATGGTTAGTCCTCCTTTCCCTCCTACACATCTATATGGAGGAGCACAGGGAACTGAGGACAGGAACCAATCTTGCATGGCCTACATTACGTCAAACAAACACAGCAGTTAACTTTAGGGCACATTGGAGCTACTCAATTATTAATGCAATTTAGGAGCATGGATCTTAAATTGAAATGTAGAAAGAGATAAAGATGAGCTGAGCTTGGTTTCATCTTTCCCAAACATCATGCAATAGCGGCAGCTTTCCACACAAGACAAAGAAAGCTGTACTCCAAAAGGCATGTAGTGATGGGTTCAGAGAAGGCAGTCCTTGAAAGCAGGTAACCAAGTCCTTCCTAAGGCAGTGAGTTTTAGTACAGCCCCTCTCTTAGGCAGGTGCCAACAGCATGTAGTCACAAGTATGTGGGAGAAAGAAAAATTTGATTATTTTCTGTAGAAACTTGATACTGATAAAGGAAAACTTTAAATCAAAGGTAGACATACTAAACATCTGTAAAACTTGGTGGAAAATGCATTTGGGTAAGTGAAATAACAATGAGAAAGATACAAAATGTATGTTCGTACATCTAAACTGAATTTCATAAAAGATATGAAATGGTAAGACACGAGAAGAGTAGACATCAGTTTAATATGGTTACCAGTACAAGAAAATACAAAATTCTACCACCGCCAAAAACAAAAAGTAAAGCAAATAAAGGAAAGCAAAACTAGTAACACCTGAAAATGATAAAACTAAGGTTTTTAAGGTACCATAGTAAGAAGACACAGGGCTTTTTAACATAAACTTTAGCAGAGAAGAGATACAGAAATTTGAAATTGAGTGAAAATACTTTAATTCAGGCCCACGCTCATTCATTTAAGAGGAGAGAGAAAAGAGGTTTTCCTTGGTGCTTTCAGTTAAAATAATATGTTACTATCACTTTCCCTTGTAGTAACAGCTTTTCTGTGAATAAATTTGCGAAACAGAAGATCACTTCCAGCAAATCGTAAAAGCTGGCAAGTTACGGATGTCTTTCATAGCAATAAAATGTTCACGTCTCAAATTAATTGAGACTGTTCAGGTGCTAACATAATTAAGCATGTCTGTCTCAATTAAACTTTAGACTGGATTCAAGTTGGGACAGTAGTTATCAACAGATCATCTTTCAGATCAGTTACTTTAGTTTCCATTAAAGGCCACAAAAGCATTAAAAAATAGGTGTTGTGGTTAAACTCCATCTTAATTTATTCAAAAAGGATTCCCCCTTTACCTACCTATTTCTTTAACAGGAATTTCCTGATACACTACTTCAAGTTAAAAAATAAATAAAAATTAAAATTAAAAAAAAAAAAAAAGTTTGAGACATCTTTTTGTCTTTTTTCTCTTCTCATTAGCCAGTTTCCCATTCCTTAGTGTGACTAGGCTTTACTACTGTAAACACTAGTGCCAGTACATATCTTTCACAAATTCTAGACACTTTTGGCATTATCTCCATAAAGGTTGGTAACATAGTCATAAAAATGGAAAAACTGATTTAATGAAAAGCTTTTGTTTATTTCCTTCAGTGATCCAGTTTTAATTCCAAGTGAATTTTGAGCCTATTTTACCTAAGGACCAGTCTGTCTGTGATTACTCTATCAGTCCACCTGGTATCCTCCTCCCCTCTCCATTCCTTCAGTACTTTTAGTATATTGGCTAACTGCAAACAAGCCTGTAGATAACACCTTATTGAGTTGCTGTGAATTTTAGAAAAACCGGCTTCTGGGGAGGGAAAAGAAACCCACAGTAATTCTGTTTCTGAGTTAAAGCTTCACATGTCCTCTGTTTCCCTGCCTGAATGGCTAATCAGTCAGAAGGAAGATGTATTGATCTTGCCCTGACAGCATGCACATTATGGTGGAAACATGGGGCCTTGAGAAAGTAGCTAAGGTTATTGTGTTAGATGGAGTCTCACATGAGACAGATATGCACTAAAATAAATAAATAAATAAATAATTATCCACTAAAAAAATAAGAGTTGTAAGAAAAACCTTGTGGCACTGAGGTACTTGGTTTAGTGATGAGAATCAGTAGGTCACGTTAGTGGTTGGACTTCATGATCTTGAAAGTCTTTTCCAGACTAAATGATTCTACAGTTCTATGATTCTATGAAAATGACTCTAAAGAGTCATAAGAAAATTAGACAACTTGGTTTTGATTCATGGACAATGGAAAATTTACAAACATCATCTCAAGTTTAGTTCACAGACTGTCTGTGGAGCTCCGTTATCTACAGAGGCTCACTTTTCACTGTTGATACCTTCAACACCAAAACCAGAAGACTTAAGTATGGGACACTGTGGTTGAGTCAGCTGTCCTAAGACGTGTGATTCTAAAGTCTTTCTTAGAGGTCTCATAAACAGCTTTGGGTACAGACGTTGCCAATTGGCATATCCCCTTAAAAGACCCCAATTTCCATTGCTTCCAATTTGGTCAAATGTTAACTGCTTGGAAGGAAATATTAATTTCCTTGACAGGAATCTCTTCTTTTAGGTATCTTGTAGATCATTTTTTTACTTTTCCATCTCTGTGCTTGCATTGCCCAGTAGAGAAAGATGCCTCCCTGTGCTTTACCATGATTCTGTAGTTCTGAGCAGGCTTGCTTTTGTTCAGTTCACATGCCCCCTAGTCAGCTGGCAGGTCAAGCAGAAAGAAACTGTGAGTGGAAGCACATGGACTCTTTCAGAAATGGGAAGGAATTGGTGTTAGAACCCAAAGGAATTGGCAAGAAGGGATGAAAGAGGCAGAGGTATGGAGGAGGGCCGGACTTGGCTGTTCCACATGGCTGGAGCAAGAAGCCAGGGAACATTAATGGAAAATTCAGACCAGAAACGGAACAAGGCACATTGAGAGAAGGTAAATTTTACAGTACTCTGATCACATGTAATGATAGAGGTAGGCATGAATTCTGGGACTGGTAGAAAACTACGAGGAAGGACCACATGCTGCTGTGACATGATAGACGCAAGTGCGGGGTATCAGTCATGATTCAGGAGAGCTGGAAAAGATATTTCTATGGGAAGGTTACCCTGTGAATGGAGTGAGACAAGCGAGCTGGCTCCAAAACAAGGTAACTACTGCCATTAAATTACTGTGTGAGATAATTAGTCTATCCGAAAATTGAGGCTTGTTACTAGAGGTGTGTCACCATGCTGATATAAAGATACTACTTATCTTACACCACAGGATCTGTGCTTGTATTTCCTAATATGTATAACCTCATGTAGACATGTCGGCTCAAATGACACTATCTTGGGGTCTCTATAATCCACTCCATGCTATCAAAGGAATACCCCAAACTGTTAAAGTATACTCCCTTACAAAGCACCATTTTACTCTTCTGTCAATGAGTATTTGTGACACTCGGCATACCTCATCTCTCAGATGCAGAACTATAAATCCATATGCTATAGATCCAGTCTTGGTCTCTCCCTAGACTGAGACACAGCTACAATACTGTTATTAAAGTTGGTGCACTTGAGGATGATTAAAGCTGTGCTTTGAAGATTAAAAATAAATATAAATAAATAAATAAATAAATAAATAAAATCATGAATAGAATCATACTTTGAAAGTGGAGTATGAGATAACTGAAATTTGGCAGCCAAAATTAGGGAATGCTTTTGACTATTCTAACCTTAATTTTTGCATCTCAGTTTCCCAGTTATATAATGAGTGCCTATAATGGCACTTAATTGTGTTGAGAACCATACATCAGCTAATTTTATGAAGTACTCACATGCCATGGTGACAGCACAGCACAATCATCCATGAAGATATTAGTTAATTTTACATTCTATGCAGGATTTGCCTATTGGATGCTGAGTAAAATCTGATATCAAATATTGAAGGAAAAAGATAATAAGAAATATGGAGTAACTAACTCTTCACTGAATAAGGCAGAATTTCCCAAAGAGGAAAAAACAATATCTATATAATCACATAAATTAAAGCTGCCTGATAATGTATAAAAAGAGCAGAATCAAATTTATTTGCACAGGAATCCTTTATTTTTACATTCCTCAAATTTTAATTTCATTAAATTACATAATGGATGAAGTAGGATGAATGGACAAATAGACTTTTTAAAAACAATTTAAAATAACACTTTTCGATACAAAAAGATCCAAATGGTATCAAAAAGTTTTAAATGAGATTTGTTTTCCAATAGGATGCTCTTATGCATGTATGTGCATAACAATCTAACTTTCTGCATAAGGATAGAGTGAGTTTCCAAGAAAAGGAATGTTTTGCAGGTCATTCCAAAAAGAGTGAAATTATTTTGGACAGAAAGTAATAACCATCGCATGTTTAGCAATTTGCATTTCATAAGCAGAGTACACCACTTCAGTCTTAAATTTTCTAATCAAAACATTCCAGTTCATTCATTTTGTTTAAACCCTAGTTCTCTTCCTTGGAAAAGTCCTGCAAAACCAAGCAGCATAAAATCTAAACAACTTTCCTTCTGAAAGAAAAGAAACAGAATGAGCTGTTCATGCTGCTTAGTAAGGCTTATTCAAAACTCTGTGAGGTGACATAAAATGATGAAAGATAAGAAATAAAATCTGTATTGACTAGAAAATGGTTTTCACTGTATTTATGAGCATTTAATGTATGTATCTGTATTTAATGCAGATAAATGTGTAGTTCATACACATTCAGGCTTTAATATATTTACTTTCATCGTGTCATTTAATATCACAGAAATTCCATTGCAATTAGGGTACAACATGTGAAGCATAAAGCTTCCCAATGTAAACAAATACACAAAAATATTGTCCTTAAGTCACTACAATCTTTCCTGCATTACAATATTTGTTTCTCCTCTTAATAACTAATCCTAATCAGAAAAACATTATAGTCCAAGTATAAGCACCAGTATTTTCTGGACAAATGTGTTTGGACAAACCACCAATAGCTGCATTAATAAATTCAGCAGTTTTTCTTATGAATTAAATCATTCTTGTCATATGATGTCAAATTGTCCTTTTTTTTTCTCTTTCCACTAAATGTTCTATGCACTTCATTTTTCTATTAAATTCACTGATCTGAATATTTTAAGCTCTAACCTGAATATTTTAAGCTTAGTATGGATCATTTGTATTTCCAGCTCTACTTCCATTTATTGTGATGTCAGTAATTCATTGGAGTCATCTACTCAGTTCCACTGCAACAGCAGTCCTCAAGTTTGCCAGTTGCTCTTATACATTTCTCAGCATTCTGGTTAATGCATGTCCTGCTTATTAACAAAGTAGATTCAAGTAGTCTTTACAAGTTATAGCACTATGTTAATACTTTTATTTTACACTATGCTGAATTTAAACTTATATGAATCTCCTTTCTCCCCGTCTTCAGGTTTCCACCTGAAAATCCAGACCTTTCCACCTTTACATCCAGACAGTTTAAGAAATCTTTCAAGGCTTGTTCTAGGGATAGTGTGACTCCTGTGTGTCAGCTGACACCATAATGTTCTGTACTATCTATCTGGCAATGAACTTAGTAGAATTCAAACACATAGTCAGTCAAGCACTTCTTACCATAATGATCATAGATGTTGTGCTTGGCTTTCTGCAGTATCCAAACTGAAATAAAATCAAACCAAAATGTACTGACATGGTACCCAGCCTCACTATAATTTGCATTTTTGCAATTTATCAGGATATGGAAATGCTATCATGTGACAAGAATGGACAAACCAACAAGGGAGAGGAGAATGACAATTTAGTTTTTCAGAAATGGCAGGCTTTATTGGGAAACTGAATGTAAACAAGGAAAAGAGCAAAATACTAACGGTGAAAACTATTTTGTTGAGAAGGTATGTTACAACTCTGTGTGTACACATCTCAGGTAAGGGGATAAGGGAGATTACACAGCAGCCTATTAAGTCATTTGCCTATAAAATAGCCCTCAAGGAACACTTTTGTTCTTATCACATCTGCAATTAGTTGTATTGATATTTCTCCTTCATCCTTTTGTCTCTCTCTGTGTTACTTTTCACATAGACATTGGTCTCCCAGATTCAGTCCATGATTCTTCATGACAAACTTTCTGCTATGAATAATAAAGGAATTAAATGTTTAATGTTACTGCCAATTCTGAGGTTATTGATCAAAATCTAAGTACTGTTGTTTACTTGTCTTCCAAATCCAATCCACTATTCTTTTACTGCTTCCTGCTACTAGGATATATATCATAACAGCTGGACATGACCTTGTATTTGTTCTTCTTCCTGTAGGTGTGGACACGTTGCATGCTGGTTCATGATGTAGAAAGTCACTGGTACTGTATGTTTCTGAGGTCACCGGAAGCCTTCCTTACTCACTGCAGTTTATGCATCAGTCTTCTGATAAGAAAGATGGTGAAAGATCTTTTACCAGGGCCCACAGTGGCAGGACAAGGAGCAATGGTTTTAAACTCAAAGAGGGTAGATTTGTACTGGATATAATGGAGAATTTTTTTATTATGAGAATGGTGAGACACTGGAACAGGTTGCCCCATAAAGTTGTGGATGCCCCACCATTGGACTTGTTCAGTCAGATTGTATGGGGCTTTGAGCAACCTGATCTAATGAAAGATGTCCCTGTCCATGGCAGTAAGACTGGACTGGATAATCTTCAAAGGTCTCATCCAACCCAAACCATGATTTGATGATTCTTTTATGTGCTCTGTTCTTCAAAATTTTCTACTACATTTTTTCCCGTTTACTGAAGGCTTGAACTAAAGCTGATTGAAGGAAATCAAAATGGAAGCATTTTCTTTCATTTCACTGCAAATCAGACAGTAAATGAAAACTGAAATATAGCTGAGAGGACTAGATGCAACAGAGGACTTAAGTACCTAAAAACCTTTAATCCAAGCATCATGTGGTCTGTTAGAGGAGGAAATCAAAGCTTCTGGATGTTGATCGGGCTTATGAGTTAGGTGTGAATGTGCCCACAGGGGCAAAGATCTGTGTATGTAAAGGCATAGAATGACAGGCACCCCGGAGCTTTCAAATGGAAAAATAAGACCCTGTGGAGTCAGTTTAAATAACAGTTGAGTAGGGCTTATTAGATGAGCAATTTTCAGCACAGGTGCCTGAGGTCCCGTGTTAGTCATCAAGTCCCTTCTTAGAGTTGAAATCATTTTGGCTACTTCATTCAGAAGTTGCCTAGGCTTTGATAAAAAATGAAAGGATAGCATTTATTTCATTTTCAGAACTTTTTATGCTGCCTTATATTTTTTATGATATTCTGCTTCATTTTAGCTTGCCATACATTTATAGTTCTGCATAACTGAACTCCAGAAATTTTTCAGTTTGAAAACATTTTTTTTTTCTCTCTTTTCTGTGTAACAATTCCATTTTAAAACAAGTTTGATTCTTGGCAAAGGCAACTGCCAATTTCCACATTCAGAACCAGTCATTTTTACAGAATGACTCCTTAGTCTACAGATTTTTTGTCCTGAGTTGAATTACCCTTAATTATTTACTTACTAAATACGACTCAGTATAGGATTTTCACTTAAATATTAAGGCATTTGTTTGGTCAAAATAAATTGTAAGTACATGTCTGCTCCTCAGTGAATTTAAAATTATTGTTTGAATGCACCTTTGGACTTTTATCACAAAAGTTAACAATTTTCCATTTCAGATAGCTAAACGGACTTGAATCCATAAATGTTAGAACTTAGGAGTACGTTTTGCCCAAGATACTGTTTATGAATTTGACTATTTCACATTAACCTTCCAATATTGTATAGGGCTCAAAGTGTTCAAGTATTTCAAGGTTTGTTGCATAATAGTATCTTTTGCAGCTCTATCAATGTTAATGATAACATACAGAAACTTTTCACCTTGTCTGTCTGTATATATTTGACTTTTTTTTTTTTCTGACATGAGATGGTCCAAAGATAAGCCAGGAGTTGGACTTGATGATCCTTGTGAGTCCCTTCCACCTGAGGATATTCTATAACTCTCACAGTATTTACTGTAAATTTACAGTAAACTCTCACAGTATTTACTTTGATTGACTTGCAGTTTCCTAAGCGATAGTCATTCATAGTCCATTTACAAGGAATCCACCTAACACCATGGAATTAAGGTTTCAGACTGAAGCACGCATTTAAAAATAATACATATTTCTGGGCTTCAAGATTTCAAGACAGACCTTAAGAACATGTGCTACCTTAGGCTGAGTGTTGCCAGCAGATCAAGAGAGGTGACCCTTCCCCTCTACTCAGCACTCATGAGGCTGCACCTGGAGTCCTGTGACCAGTTCTGGGCTTCCCAGTAAAAGAGGCATGGACATACTGGAAAGAGTCCAACAAAGGGCTACCAAGGTGATTAAGGAACTGGAGCACCTTTCCTATGAGAAAAGGCTGTGAGAGCTGGGACTGTTCAGCCTGGAGAAGTCTTGGGAGGATCTTACCAAAAACCTGAAGGGAGGGAGCAGAGAACAGAGACAGGCTCTTTTTTTTGTGGTTCCCAGTGCCAGGGCAAGAGGTAATGGGCACAAACTGGAACAAAGGCATTCTGTCTGAAGGAAAAATTTCTTTATTTGCAGGTGACTGAGCACTGGCACAGGATGCCCAGGCAGTCTGTGGAGTCTCCTCCTTGGAGATCTTCCAAAGCTGCCTGGAAATGGGCCTGGGCATCCTGCTCTGGGTGGCCCTGCTTGATCAGGGGGTTGGACCAAATCACCTCCAGAGGTCCCTTCCCACCTCAGCCATTCTGTAATTCTTTGACAGAGCTAACCGATGACTCCAGTGTTGGGAATGAATAGTTTCCATTACTCTTGATGTTTCAACTCCAAAGACAATTTACATATCTGAGAAATTAGCCATTCTGCACTGATAATAACAATAGACACCATCAGGTAATAACATTATTTCATAATCTCACGCTATTACTTTACTCAATATCTCTCTCACTTGCTTCTCTTCAGAACTGGCAAGTCCATCAGTTTCCTTGTGGTAGCTTCTACAGTGCTCTTACATGCTGATAACAGAAAACTTTTATGCTGGAGAAACCTAAATTTTGCTTATCACCAGGTAATTCCAGTTAAAGACTGGGGACTTAATTTTAACACACAGCAGAGAGAAGCATAATGGAAAATTGCTTTTTATTGAAGTTTATGGACCACTTTATTATTATAGGCATGAAGTAAACTGTCAGAATTACAGTTGTTATAGGAAGGACAGTAAGTGTAGAATCACAGTATCACAGAAAGAATAGTTTGGAAAGTGTTTTTGGAAGTCCTCTAGTCCATACTCGTGCTCCAAGCCCATCTAACAAAAAATTTAGGAAAGGATGGCCAAGGCCTTGACAAGTCACGTTTTGAAAATCTCCACGGAGGCGGATCTCATGGTCTGTCCGGGAAGCACACG
Source organism: Anser brachyrhynchus (assembly GCF_964034855.1). Taxonomy (NCBI): domain Eukaryota; kingdom Metazoa; phylum Chordata; class Aves; order Anseriformes; family Anatidae; genus Anser; species Anser brachyrhynchus. The sequence goes on along the minus strand of NC_137696.1, from coordinate 100,816,311 downwards.
CTAGTGCGTAACCACCCTCCCAGAGAGGACTTCCTTCCAGTGCTCAATTAGAACTTCCTTTGCTGCAACACGGGAGCATTGCTTCTTGTCATCTCATTGTCACGGACAGCACTGCCAAGGAGCCATCACGATGTATTTGCTTCCTCCTACAACCTCACAGCAAGAGCTTTTAAAAACTGATATTGAAACAAGTGACTCTCTTTCTCGCTCTCTACTTGGAATTTCAGTTATGCTTGGGTTTTCAGCATACCTTACCAATCATCCTCAATTCCTGTATGTCCCTGAAAAAGCCGACAACTGAAGATGTGAGACTGCAAACTTGCCCAAATCTTTTGTTCTAACCACTTAATAGGCACTGTCAGAGACACGATGTTGAGTTAGATTGGCCTGGTGCAGCTACTCCTGTATTGGTAAGTTCTTTCTCACCCATACATCTCTAATTCAACTCAGAGCACTTGTTCACAATTTGTTCCTGGATTTGACGTTTGCTTCTGCTTCAGACCTGGAGAAGCTCAAGCATCCATAAGCTTGTATACTTTTTATAACAGTGTTCGCTGACCTGATGAAAGATTAATTCACCTACTTAAAACTCTGCATCACCTATATCCTTCCTTAATCATAGTCATGGTAACATTATTTCTACATTATTTTTGAGGACAGCTCGATAAAAGCAGAGTAAACAATGCTTATTTCATTAATTGCACATGTCAATTAGCAACCCTAATTGTAAAACAACAGATTTATGGGAAAGCAGTTGCTGAGCTTATGTGTGAGCATATATCATTCTTCTAATAAAAGAACCCTTACGGTAAGTCATTTGTGTTTTCTGAACAGGTATGTGGACAGTTAAGAAAACCTTGCCTGTAATGTTGGAATATTTTGGAAATTTTTTTCAGCTTATACAGTTGATTGAAATTTTCTTGGCTATAAATGCATTGACAGCTCAAGAATCTACCCAGAAAAGAATAAGCCTGCCCTTTGTAGCAGCTGTATTCAGACTTACAATGTTGTTGATCCATTTAAAGATTAATGGACCTTGCTACGTTGGTGAGACTTTTATATGATTTTATTATTTGATGTGGGTTGCTTTACTCCCTGGTTTATTCTTCGCTTCTACATCCGCCAGTATTACTATTGACGGCCAGAGACCTCCCAAGGGCATCTAGAAACCTTTATTCCATTCTGAATGTTTGCATTAGAAAAAAGTTACAATGAAAATGGGCTTGGGTTTACAAAGCTCACTAGGACCACAAGCAATCAAGTAAACACTATGGTAACATTGAAGGTTCCAAGCATCCACTGTAACCAGCACTGAGAGGAAAACTAGCTTCAGGCGCTTCTGGGATTGGAAGGAGACAAAGACCTTTCATCCTTTTGCCAACCTCACCTCCAAGCACAGAGGTGAATACTAGGCCAAAAGTGGGTCCTTGTAAGTGCCAACACAGGCCTGTCAAAGTGGTAATAGCTTTGAAAATAAGCCATGTGCAAATCGAGCAACAACTTATTCCCTCTAGCCCTATTTCATTTTTCTCTTTCTATGCATTTATTTACAGGGTTCACCTTTCTTCGCAGTCAGAAACAACAAAGGAGCTTACTTGTAAAATTTCTTGACTAGAAGATCCTTATGGCTAGAGAGTTCTTACATATTCTTGTATATGTCATATCCTTGTTTTGGGTCCCTGGCCATGGCCTAATGCAAGATTTGGGGCCACAGTTCACTAAAACATTAAGAACAAACAGCAGTGGAAAGCTCGCCATTCCTAAAGGAAATTATCCTCCCTTCCTATGAAGAGCTGAACACTCACAGAACCTGCACCGAGGTGACACAGCTTAAATGGGAAGACATATTTTCCATTACTAATGTATCAACGGAAAACTTTGGTGCCAAACTAGTGTCCTGAGTCTCAGGCTACCTTTTCACAATTTGATTCTTACTTATACACAATACCAAGTGGTATATAATAGCTTAGATATTATTAAAATATGTATTATACAAAATTCTCTGTAAGTTTCCCTTTTACTCAATTAATATAAAATTTTCATTGTTAGTTTCTGCATTACCCCAACTTATGTCTGGCTTCAAGAGACAAGTATATGTGTTCCTTGTTTCTAAAGACTTGAACCCAGATCGCAAAACACAGACATGATCTTGTCATTTTAACTCCAGCAGTACACAAGTTTTTGGGAAGTTGTGGTGAGAAAGACAGGCTAAGTCCAGTAACGAAGTTACTTCAGAAAGTTTAGTTTCCTGGTAAAGTGAGCAGGTGGAGAGACAGATATAAGAGAGGTTTCCAACTAACTGGAAAAAAGATATACATACATACATACACACACATATATATAGAGAGAGAGAGACTTTACTTTCTGTTCTATTTTGCATTGCTGTCTACTTGTAGAGGTAATAGTAAAGTAAGTAATAGTAAGGCAAAGGTGGATGTTAAAGTAAAGGCAAGTAATAAAAGGAAAAAAAAAATAAGAGCCACGTGAAGTATGTATGACAACCACATAGCTATCATCACCTGGGAGAAAAGATTACTAATATTTAGGCTGAATCACAAGGACACAGAAGACCTCAGAAAATATGAAGGTGTTGGTAAGCTTGAAGAAGTCCTAACTGGTAGGTACAAGAGCAGATCTCAGAGAAGTTTCCTTCTCTGTATTCAGCCCTGCTTTACAACAGAGATACACATTATGTGATGAACCACAACAGATGGCCTCAGGCACCAACTGCATTCCCAACCTGGAGAGTCCCAGTCTGTGTTCTTTCTCAGATGGAAGCTGTTTTACCACTTTGATCACCCCTCTTACCCTGCTCTTTAATCCTATCTGTAAGCTATATATACTAGGGGCAAAATATAAAGACCGATACATTTTTATTTATGTACTTGTGTCTCAGAAATAAAATATTTTGAATAATTTTATGCAGCTCTTACCACACATTTCTTACAGGAAACCCTCAGATTATCTTCACAGTTGAACTTCCTGAAGTAATTAAGTTTTTACAAGGCTTTGATACAGGACCTGACCTAGGACAAAAATCTGCCATACCATATATAACATATATATCTGGCCAAAATCTATGGGTTAGGAACCCTCTCTCAGTCATCCTTCGTGAAAGATCTTGAGTTTAATTCTTTGTACTGTGAAGTACTGACCATTTCTTGATAGAACCTCTAGGGGTGACTGGAAAACTAATTAGTGTTTGGACATTCCCAAGAACTTGCATTATGTCCCTATAACAAGTTATTGTATCCCTGACTAAGGAATATGATATCAAAAGAGTAGGTTATGATTATTTGATTTGGAAAAGTATATATTGAGAGTAGGATATCAACCTTTTCATACTCATTTGTATTCTTCTGTGTCATTTTTCTCTCCGCTGCTTTATGAAAGGTGGGAGTTTCTTATCAGTACAAATCAACCCTTATAAATACAGTACAGCTCATTTTATACCCATATATATGTCCATATCTGTAATTATACATTTTCTCTAAGGTTACTGTGCAAAGTCTCTTTTCTTATGCTTCAGATGAGATGGCCCTTGATTTTTAAATAGAATGAATCTTAAGGATTGTACTCTTTCTTCATCTATTTAAAATCTAATGAAGTTCAAATCCTAAACATCATGTATTGCATAAACATCTACTGCTCCAAATCAAAGCCCTCTTTAGTAAATCTAAATTAAATTATATTAAATATGCAGTAGGGATAACATATCATTCATATAAATATTTATCATTAGAAAGTACTCATATCCTAACCTTATGGGCTGGTGTCATTGTATGTGCAATTAAAATCTGCATTCAGCTAGACCCAGACAAGGCAAGATGTTCTGTCTTACACTTGACAACTGAAAACTGATGGAAGTCACAGAGATGACCATCCATCAGCACCATCATCAGAGTTCCTAGGTCACTTCAGACAATCAGTGTTCTTTTTGATTATATTCTCAACATGGTGATATCAGTAGTTTCTTGTCTCCCATGAAGCTACTTCTAGAACATTTTTTTGTAGTTTTCATGAATTGATGGGGTTCTAGTTACATGGTTACAATCAATAGGATGGAATTTTGTCTTGCCCAAAATTCTATTTCCAAAAACTGAAATGAAAGTCCATTTAGGCAGATGAAAGCCTGTCCACTTTCTGCAGTCCATTTTGCTCAAACTGCTGCAGCTCCACAGCCCTAGGAGTAAGGATGCTAAAAGGCACATCCCTACCTAGTCTTTTTAGAATCCAGTTTTATACCTGTTGTTCAAGAATTTGTCTTACTGTTTATTGAGCTTGCTGATAGCCGTCTCCCTTCATCACCTCCTGTGGATGCAAGACACAGAAGTTTGCTACCTGCTGAATTAAATTGTTCCTTATTTTAACAGTCGACTATAGGTAGCTGGTTTCTGAAACACATTATCCTAGCTGGATTTTATGAAATGTCAGGCCTTGTACAGCTATTGGAGGGCTTCCACTGAAATCTCAGGCAGCCCCTAACTGCATGGAAGAATCTGCATCAGCATTTGACATCCCCTTTTTCTATCATCTCTGTAAAGGCTTGCTCATGATTTATAAAGATATGTTTAAGATTCCTTCATCTCTTTTCTCATCATTCTGTTTACCCATCAATTTTAAAGTTAGCGTGGGGTAATGGCTATGTAGAGAGCGTGTGATTCTCCTTAGTAGAAACAGCAGTAGTAATAATGCCCTGTTATTACTGACATTATTGTTGTTGTTTTATACTGCATTGTTCATTTGTGTTGCATATGTGCATGTGTGTAGCTGAAGATCTCAATACCAGACCAGTTTCCCACTGAGCTGGACACTATAGAGGTACATAAATAAATAAAATAAAATAAAATAAAATAAAATAAAATAAAATAAAATAAAATTTTTCTTGTGCAGATGCTAAGGTTGAAAAAAAAAAGAAGTTATTTTTCATGTAGATTTCCTTATTTAGAAAGCTACTACTCCTTACTGTTTTTTGTTAAGCCTGTACTCAAGCACTGACTTCTAAAACTGAGACCCAGTGACACTTGTAAACTTCACGTAAAGTTTAACCAATAAATTTGAGATCAAAAGTCCTTTTGGGATTATCTGTTCACCTTCTTACCTTTCCTAAAATAATTTTAGAAAATAGATCTACTCTTTTAAAAATTTACATGGCCACCTCTTAATGGACAAGTTTCCACTGAAACATGTTCTTCTTCCTGACCACACATTTTCATGGGATAAAAAGCGCTTCATCAAAAATGCAGGGAAATACTTTTGGGGATGTAAGAAGGATTAAATCAATTAATCCAGGTGATCCTATGTCTGTAAACAGTAATTCAGAAGTATACTGACACCAGCTATTTCCGCTTGTGAATTGTATTGCCTGAATTCACTGTGTAACAAAAGTTACTGCCTGGCAGCCACCAGATACATACACAACCATGTATATTGTTGTGTAGACATTGTGTATTTTTACACATACACACACAGACATTCTTTTTTTTTTTTTTTTTTCCCTTACAGAAAAGCTGAAAAGTCCCAGTGGAACTGTGCTTAGCTCCAGAAACAGGACATACCCTGCACTTACAACTGGGCAGGGAAGGGTAGGTGTTTGTGTCTGAAGCCAGACTGGGCAGTGAAGGGTAGAAGTTTGTGTCTAAAGCGTGACTGGACAAATTATTACTGATCAAGTGTCGTGTGTGACACCTCATTGTCTGCTTGACAAACCCAGCATGCTTCAGCCAAGCATGGGCATGATACATTGATCCACTGGCAGTTACATGGTCGTGCTACGAGGATGGCCGTGCTTTGGAAGGGCCTGAGTGGGATTTGGATTGCAGTTGTGCTATGAGGATGGCCATGCTTTGGAAGGAATGGCCTTTCCGAGTGGGACCTCGATTGCAGCCGGGCAGAGGACAGCCGTGTTGGCATGCCTGGCCGGCTGCGCAGCACTGAGGGGGCTGCAGGAAGGCCCAGCAGGCATCACCACCAGAGTGGGGGGCTGTGGCGTTTCTCAACCAGAGACATGAAGCAGAAGAGCGTTTTAATGTAATATAGCTATGAAAAGCGGGCTCGTTCACATCACCTAGTGTACAGGTGTGGGTACAGCCAGGTATAGCTCCCTTGCCGTGACAATCTCCCTGCAGTTAACTTAGAAACTGCGACTCGAGGCAGAGGGGTGCGCTTTTTCCCCAACTCACCGTTCAGCTTTAGGCTTCATCTCCCAAGTGCACACTCCCAACAGACACACAGACACTCACACACACCCTCACACACCCACACACACCCCAGGGGCTGCCGGTGTGCGCGGCTCCGCGGGGCCGTGCCGAGCCGAGCCGTGCCGTGCCGGGGGCCCCGCCGCGCCCCTGGGAAGGCGCTGCCCTTCGCTCCGCGCTGGGGCCGGGCTTCCCCAGTTCAGACAAGTTCTCGCCCCGCTTCTCTGCGGCGGCGGCGGGTTGTGGTGCGACACCGTCCTGACATGTTGTAACTGGTTTCCACACCCACCGCGCCTCAGAGCGACGGACGGGAAGTACCTGCGAGGAGCCGTGCGCCGGCCGGCCCCGCTCCCCGCAGCCGCGATCGCAACGAGCCGCGACCCCCCGCCGGCAAGGAGCCGCTCCGGAGGCGAGTCCTGGGGCAGCCCGGCAGTAAGTGGCTCTCCCTCCCGCTGCCCCGACGGGGCCCGGCCCGGCCGCCCGGCCCCCCGCGGAGCCGAGCCCTTGGGGCGCCGCCTCGTGTCCCCCCCTCGCCCCGTAACCGCGAACGGGGGCACAAAATGGAGGCGGCGGCGGCACCTGAGGGAACGGTTGGGGATGGGGTCGGGGTGGCGGGGGGCTGGCGGCCCTCGGGGGCTTGCTCACACCCCTCCCGGCCACCCCGCGTCCCTCAGGGGGTTTGCGGTGTTCCCTCCCGGGGAGGTGGTGGCGGTGGCCGAAGGTGGCACCCGCGCGGTGTCCCCAAGGCTGAGGCGTGCCCGAGCACGTGGCGGCGCCCGCGGAGGCCGTTTGGGCTGGAAAGTGAACTTCTAGCCCCAAAAACGGGGCGAGCGGGGAGCCTTCGAGGGGTTCCCTTCGGGTCTGGTGCCCCCGAGTGAAACGATTAGCTGCTGCTGGCCGGTGTTGGAAATTATTGTCTGTGACTGATACGGTTCCTTGACACAGTGGAGAGCAGGCGTGGGAAAATCGCCTGTTTATTCCCTAAAAGCCTGGCCACAGCTGCCCCGGAGTGCCGGGGAGCCTTGCGAGATCCCTTTAGGGTGCCCCAAGGAGCACACAAGGGCGATGGCGACACGATGCCCCCCGTGGCTTAAATTCCCCTTTACCGAGGTGGCAAGATGGCAACTTTGTGCAGAAACTGGCCGAGTTTGAGCGGGCTTCTTTCAGGAAAGAGATAAGGGCGTCCCTAGGAGAGCACCACGGCCAGGGCCTTCCCGTGGACCGGCTGTGCGAGCCTGAGGGTAGAGCTGCTCCCCAGAGTTGCTGAATAGGAAATTTTTCAAATCCTGAGAATATTAGCAAGGCCGGGAAGTTGCTTGTCTTTAGCTCTAGCCTGGAGGACTGTGCTCCGGGAACCACCGCATAATACTGCATCATTTTCTTCAGCGGGCTCTCGTCATCTGTTGCTTTTGTGGAAGCTGGGATACTCTGTATCTTCCCATAAAAATACAAATATACTTTTCTTTAAAGCTTTTCTTCTTGCTGCATTCAAAATGGCAGATACACTGGATTGGAACTAACAGTTAAGCTTATTTCTCAGGGTATGAACAACAGCTTTCCTGGTAACATTTGTGGTCATGTATACAAAACCCTTTAGAGCATAGATGACATCTACAAAGGTGGGAAGATGGGTTTAATCGGGCTCCCCGGAAGCCTCCAGAGATGGGCCTCATTCTACACAACCTTGCTGATAGCCTTGTGTCTACCTGAGGAGGTTAAATACTGATCTTTGAGGAATCGAGTCGATTATGCAGAAATCATTTTACATGGGTGAAGAAGACATCAAAAATAAATATTTTAGAATTTTGTTTAAACCTCTGTCACTCCATCAAAGATTTTAGTGGTGTCATAGATGAATTTCTTACAAAATAGCTCTTGCCTCCCAAGGAGGAAAGTCCCTGTTTCAAGACCTCTAGAGCTTTTGTCAAATATACCTGAAGCCATAATTTTAATTTGAGAGTTTTCTTTTGTTTCTTCTCATGAATGTATCACATGCAGATATCCTTAATTCAAAAAACTAAAACTGGAATTATTTCATTTGTCTCATCTTCTGTGATTTATTTCCATGCTGACAGATTTAACATTTATTTTCTTAAATAAATGTATACAGCTTTAAACGTCTTTTATAAACAGCACTTGTAAATCAAAGATCAACATCAAAGATGTTCCCTGTAACATAACTATTCTTGTTTGGAAGACACTGCACTAATGTTGACTAAAGTCTCACCTTTCTGAGATGACGGTATATTTACACCTTGCTTTCAGCATATATTGTATGTTTAAGCCTACGTTATTGCATTTGATGCATGCCCCAATTAATTAGTTCACTGGTTTTAATAAAAAGTCAAACAATATACTGTACCATTACAAAAAAAAAAAAAAAGAAAAAGAAAATTACAATATTACAAAAAAATACAAATATATATATATATCAAAAGAACAAAACAAAAAAAAGGCACATGAGTCAGTGTATACACCTGTATGGACACACAGGCACATACATGCAATCATTTTTATTTGTTCATAACATTCAATATTTTATATTGCACAAGCTCACATACTAAATACAGTCCTGTTCCCTTACATTATTTTTCAAAGGAAAGAGAGAGAAGAAAAAGGGATTTAGAAAAGGTTTTGAAATAAACACTTAGCTGTCTTTCTCAACTATATATATGCAATAAGTGGCAAAACTCCTGTTCAAGGACTATATCCATTCTAAATTAATAATAATTTCAGAAATATCTCTCATTTGCCTTAGTAAAATCAGGATTCAGCCTTTAAAGTCATACTAAGACTGTTTTCTTACATTCTTTGGAGTGATCCTAGTCCTGGAAGGTCCTACAGCAAGGGGTATGTTAGGTTCTCAGGAAAGTTACTTATATTTGTGTTCAGGCTCTTCAGAAGAGCTCAGCTCAGTAACTTTTTGTACTTCTGGTAGTTTTTCACCATTCATCTAAATTTTCTTGAAAAGCTGTTCCTTGTGGTTGCCTTTCATGGCACACTGATATGAAGCTTTTAGTTGTACAATATTTTAAGAGTATGACCTTAGAAATGGTCTATTTTGGCTGTACTGCATGCTTGGTTCTCTGCCACAGTATACCATAGGTTGTCATCTGCAACAGAACAAAGTGTGCATGGAAACAGTCTTGTTCCCATTTGGTAACACTGTATTTCTATCTGTTAATGCAGTGAAGAATGAAGCCCTGAATATCTGTCACAGGAATACATATAGTTCTTGATCAGTGGAGAGCCATCAGATCCCTTTCACTTGCTGCTTTCCAGTTCACCACAAAGAGCTACTCTAGAATCAGCCAGAAACACTCCTTTCCCTGAGGCTCGAAAGCAATCCTATCTGGGAAGATCTATCCTGCTACTTGGCTGGGAGACAGGATTCAAATGGGATTATTTCATATGACATGCTGATGCCAGCCTCAGATCTGGATTTTTCTTTCCTTGTCTTTTTTTTTTTTTTTTTAACCTCTGACTTCCCAAGTTGCTCAGAAATCTCAGTTTCATTGAACATTTAATTGCATTTTAGAGTATCAGTAGTGTATGGAGATTTTGATTTTCCTTCCTGTAGGTTAATGTAGCTAACTTATATTTCCTTTCAAGAAGATTTAAAGTATTCCCAGCAGATTGTGGAAAATGAAGTTTGCAAAAATATCTGAAAGGTCTTGAAGTGAGAATTATGTTTATATGCCAGTAAATGAAACACCATGCGACTGTTCCTATTATACTGCTATACCAATAATTAGGCTTGCACGGAAACCCAGTGTTAACTTTCAAACAATACTTTGTATATGCTTATCATAATTATTCTGGCTTCACTGGCTGTTCTTCCTACTTCTGCTGTCTTTCTCCTAAGCTTTGCAATGATGCAAGCCCTATGCCCTAGCCCTGAGAGATGAAACACTGCTACCATGCATCATCTTTCTGTTTCACATGGCTGCGGTCATTCCATTCTCATGTACATCCCTCTTTCTCTGGCTTTCCTGCCCAGTGCAGAAAATCATTGCCGTTCAGGTTTTAGGCGAACAGTGGCTGCAGTTCCATAGGGTTGTACAGGCGTGAGGGAAGAGACATTGGCCATTTATCCTCTGTCGACCTTAAATCCCAAACTGACGTAGCAGGAACCAAGCCTTTCAATCCTTGTTAAATGAAATAAAAAGATGGTAAGAATGAATTTATAAATCATCAGCACTAAACAGCTTACTTATTATTAATGTTTTGAAAAAAAAAAAAAAGGTAAGATTAAAGCAGCCGCTCCTTTTGGCAGAAGGGATGAGCAGGGTGGAAACTAGACATCAGATTGCTGATTCAGAGGTTGATCCCAGATGTGGGAGGAGACATCATTCTGGAGTTCCTCATAACTCCCTGAAATGAGGAAGGTTGGTCCTGCTTGGGAGCAACAAGTGGATTAGATCAGCATGGGAGGACATATAGATAAGGAGAAGGGCCTGAATGACTGTGGTTTCAAAGAAGGCAGAGAAAAGGTATGTGTTGCATCAAAAATTAGGAAATATAATTGAGTTCTGAGGTGCCTCTCTCAACACTACTCTGTCAGTTATTACAAAGAGTTTTGAAACAGTACCTGTAGTCATGAATTGAAATATACTCCAGGTACGTATTGGTGTTACTGGTACCTTGTATTATGAGTTCTGCTGTAGCTTTTAGTACAAGAGCTTCACCAAGTCACTTAGTATCATATGTGTTTAGTATTGCCTTAAGTAGAGGAGGCTTTTTAACTAGCTCATTAATAGTCATTTGGGAGTGGTCATCCCCAAGGATTTTCTAAACATTTTTAAGTTCTTGGAAGGTGTTAGAAAAACTTACGGCAATATTCTAGCAAAGTATTTTGTATAGTATCTGTGTATGTGTCTCAGATTACTACAGATATTCTGATTGTTGTCTTACTTTCCTCTCCTTATAGGTATATTTCGTCAGCTCACGAATGGAAGTGTAAGAGGCTTTATACAAAATATATGTGAAAATGGAAACTTCATCTTTGCTGTCATCTCTACATGATGAATGCAGATCAGACAACTACATCGAACCTCATTACAAGGAATGGTACCGAGTAGCAATTGATGCTCTAATTGAAGGAGGTTTAGAAGCCTACAAAGAATTTCTTTCCAAAGAGAGATGTTCAGAGTTCCTTGCAGATGAGGAAATTGAATATATTTTGAACAATGTTCATAAACTTCCCCAAAACACAGTTTATTCCTCTAACCATGCCATTGATGACACCTCTTCCTCGGGAACCTACTGGCCTATTGAATCAGATGTGGAAGCTCCAAATCTTGACTTAGGTTGGCCCTACCTGATGCCTGGAATTTCTGGTGGCACAAACATTGATCTGCTTTTTCATCCTCCACGAGCACAGCCTTACACCATAAAGGAAACTATTCGCAAGATGATACGAGATGCGAGAAAGGTAAACATGAAAAATACTGTGGAAAAAAAAGGTAGCAATAATAATCTAGTTGGTGCCTTATCAGAAAATGTTTGGTTTTTTTCTCCCCTGGCAGGAAAAAAATATCTGGCTGCTAACAATTTAAACTGAAATCTTCTCCCAGACTGAGATCGGTCCCTTGCTATATCATATGCACCAATGTTATTAATCTCATTTACAAGGGATCAGGGATTAACTAGAGGGATTAATGAAGAGTAATTACCATTTTACTATAATGCTGACCAGTCCATGAGAAATTTGTAGATAATCAGCATACCTTTTCTTTGACCTCACTTGAATATACCTCAGATGACACAATTCTACCCAACTTCAGGATATATCCTAAGGTTTCTCTCCTGCGTCAGTGGGAATGAATATGTACAGTTGGAACATGCATCGGTTTGGTATGCTGGCCTGTTGTTACAAGAAAATAACAACTTTATGTATATGGGACTCATGTACCTTAAGGTTCTCAGCTTTTGTGACTTTGCATGCCAACTGTCATCATGGAAATTAGTCAGGAAAGTATTAGAGAGAGCTGGGAAGAAAAAAAAATAGATTTAGGAAACAATGAAATGAGTGTTAACTAGGTACCTTACCTTCATTTTTGGCTAATGCCTGATTTATAAGATATTTGAACACTTCTCCAAATGTACTTGTCTCTGCTTAGGGGCACTTCCATCCTGAGTTTCCTAAGACTTAGGCCTAGATGTACAAAGTGCCTCTTACTTCCTAGTGTCAAGTGTGTGCGTTTGGATTTTTGTTTTGTTTTGTTTTTAAAGCATGTAAGTGTGCAGTTCTGTTTGACCCTGCACCAAATTACCTCACTAAATAGATCTTACAAGGTTTCAGAAGTATTCCTAGCAAGTATGACACACTCTTCTTTCTTCAGCTTATTTCTGCATATGGGCTCTGTGAGGGTTTAACTCTGTGGGACATCCAGCTCAAGTGCCTCTGTAAACACTATAGTGACTTGAATGTCTGTGTAAATGGGTGTAATAGAGGTGGACTGACTTGGCCGTGGAAGGGAAGGACGTCTTTTTATGATGTCTCTTTTCTATTTAGATAAAGCATATAATTTGTTGCCACAATAGAGTTATCACTAGACCTTCTGTCGTGCAGTTTACAGCGCAGAATTAGTCTGCTCTCATCACAAGGAAGAGAAGAATTGCTTTTTCCCCTCTGTGTCCCTTTCTAAATAACAGTTGGTGTTTTCTGGTTTTGGATGTAGTAAGACTTGACTTTTAACCTTGACTTGGCTGGCATACTCTTATCTTTTTCAACGGCAGCTCCTGAGCTATGAATGTATCTATTGTAAGGGAAACAAGGAAAATGGAGTTAACTCCAGTGCCAAGGCTAGTTCAGTTTTGTTAGGTCTCAAAATGCCATAAAGAAATGTTGTTTCTAGTCAATTTTTACTGTTTTTCTGCCTATCTGTTTTGTTTATGTGCAAACCAGGCCCTCTCTGAGGGCTCTGTTGGCTCATGGTACTGTCTTGTTAAACATCATTTTAGGGAGTATAGTATGCCTTCTCTGAATTCAGTTAGGTAAAAAAATTAGGTGTGATTCTTACCCCTTTCTGAAAAAGAAGTTTAATGTATATTACATTAGCTCTCTGATACGCTGTGTCATTTCCACGTTACAAAGAGGATATAATGTATGTGTCACTGTCAAATCTGACAGCTGAAAGGCTTGTTTAGTTGATCAGTAAAACCTCAAGATCAACAACCATAACACTTTTGATACAGTGATATGGGTTAGTCGCTTCGGAAGCAGCAATTAAATCTAAAAGACGTTGTCTCTTCTGTCTGCAGATACAAGTGACATGCATAGAAGAGTTTAAAGGATTTCTAAGTAAGGTAAAATAAGGCATTTAAAACATGCCTACAGCAGGAAAACACTTTGTAAACAGGCTAACCTACTTCTCCTAAGCCACTTTTAAAAATATAGCTATATTAAACATGGTTCTTTGTTATGTAGCAGTGGAGATGTGTAGTCATATGAGAATATTCAAAGGAAATAGAAAAAGGTCACACATGAAAAAAAGAAACCTGTAAAGAATAAACAAGTTCTTCAGCAAATCACATTAAACCAATAAGCAAAATCTATGGGAATTTCAGCATACTTCTGTGGGAAAATAAAGAGGCTGTTGGAGATGGGAGTATTTGTACCACCTAACTTTAAGCACCAAACCTGCGTGCCTGGGTTCAGGCACTGATTTCCCTGGGCTACCCAAGCTTGGTGCAGTGGGAAACCAACTCCTACAAGGGCAAGTCAGAGAATGTTTCTGCACCAGTTTGCCCAATGAAGAAAACTATTTGATATGTTTATATGTATATACAAGCCCCAAAATTAATAGATGAGACTGAGCTAGTTGAAACCTAGATTCTTTTGAATATTTGAAGATATACAAGGATAAGATGACATTATTAGTGGACTTACTCTTGACCTCTTTCATGCTTGATGCATCACAGTGTCACTCCTTAAAATGATTATTACATATGTTAATTCTGACCTTAAGAAGACGTTGTAAACAACATTAGGCAACTTGCTGGCTGACAGCGATTTTTTCCTGACTAAAGAGGAAAATCATATGTAAGGCTTTGCTACACTAGGCTGAAAACGGTGATTATGAAAAAGTGTCAGAAGGAAATCTCGTCTCGTGTTTCTTAGATGTATAAGATGTAGAAAAACTATGCATATCACCTTCATGGTAAGTACAGTCGATATAATAATGGAGTTTTTCTTACAGAAAAGGGTCAATATTATTGAATCCTAGAAAATGAGCCTGCCACTTCAAGAAGATGAGCCCATGTTTGTGATGTGTGTTTGTGAACAACTAATAGGGGAGCTGTGTCGTACACAGGATGACATTACATTACAGTCTATGCTACAGCACTTCTGTGGGATAGGCACGCTGTCAGAGTGAGGTTAGCAGAGTGCCTTAGGTCAAACCTAACATGCCAACAAAATGGGTTTACTGTTGGTGTAACTAGACCTCATCTCCAAATGATAGAGCTTGCCAGCCGCCCTCCTCTGTCGACATAACTGGTGTTCATACGCGGAGGCTGTTCGGCATGACTGTGTCAGCTAGGGAAACAGGAGTCTTTTTCAGATGTTAATACAGCCGTGTGGGAAAAAAAAAAAACACTGCAAGGTCTGTCTGACCTTGATGATGGACAGACTTTTGCAAACAAACCGGTAGCCTTATTTCTTGTGTGTTTTGGAGGCTTCTGCCTTTAATCATTGGCAGGTTTCCGGCTTCTCTGAAGCTTGAGGTGCTCCTGCAGCCTGACTCATCCCAGCTGGGCTGTCTGAACCACAACTGATAATGTTTAGCAGTTTTTCCTGACAAGATTATTCATCTGGGAAATGGTATCAAGACGATTAGTCATCTGTGTCAGGTTAATGTGAATCTTCCTTCTCTCACTATAAAGTAACGCAGAAATTTCAGTAATGAAGTGTTTTTTCCCTGCATGACTTCTCATAAGAGATTCCTCAAAACTGTCAGTTGTGAGGCTTGTATATGGGTGCAACAAACATCCTGTACTGTCTCTCAAGCGTGATGGACAGGGTGAGGCAACGGGGAGAGGACAGGACAGAGCAATAAAGGGTCCTTCTGGCTCTGTTTTTCTCTCACTGCATTAACTGGATTCCCCTCTCCACCACTGAGACATTCCTACATAGTTTTAGAGAGAATGCATAGCTCTGAGTCTTTTAGATTGATATCCAAATAAGGATCAGCTCTTCCTGGAGAGAATTCAAACCTGTTTTGTAAAGAACCATGTTGTTTAGACAACCCAAGGGTTACTGCTTTGCAGCACAAGCCAGAAAACACTGAAAGACCTCCCTGACATACTTTGGGGATTTCTGATGGAGTGTTTTAAGTTGCTGGCTATTCAATAAACATGCAACCCAGCACTCATTTCATTTTATTCAAATAGACTAGCAGTCTTAAACCCAGGTTTATAAAATCAGTGATAGTTGTAAGACTTTTTAAAAAGTTATTCGCTAAGAAGGTTAAATGGAAATTTAGATAATGTATTACCATTTTAGAAAATCAAAAAAGGCAGATATTTTAGCTGAATTGCTCATGGTTGTGCTTTTTAATGGGAGAAATGTTTGCAAAACTTGGACCCTTGGGAAGGAATTAAGTTACACTGTAAAGGAGTGTAATTTGCTATTAAGTCTTGCTGGACCCGCTGCATGTAGGCCTTTAGTAAGTCACAGAGGACTTTTTTTGAGTTCTCATGAGAGAGAGCTATTGTACAAAATCTAAGTATGATTTCTGTGTTGTGTTATAGAGCCCCAGCCCAAGTCAAATAAACAAAAACAGTTGACTCATTTTATAACCATATAAAACGAAAAATATTTTCTTCTGGTTTCCTTTTGTTTTGTTTTGTTTTTCATTTGGTTTGGTTTGGTTTCTTTCAGGCAAGAGTGAGAGGTTGTGCATAACAGAAAAAATGATTATTCACAACTGATCTCCGTGTTTGATTAGATGTATAAATACAGTAATCATGATCTAGTACTAGCTGCATTCTAGTATGAAAGAAAATCAAGCTCTTTGCATGCCTACATGAAGAGTGATGCCTCTATACAGAAAGAACCTTGTAGAATATGGGTGTGGAAGACTGTTGTGCAATCATTTCTTACTCTCTCAACAATACTCTTTGCCAGCTATTTTAAATACAATTTGAACAGAGTCTGGAACAATGATAATGAATCGTGCTTGTGGCAATGCTTGTCTTAGCTCATTAATTGCAACAGTCCAAGCAGATGAGAGAGGGGCTACAATTTATTGTTCAGAAAAGCTAGAGAAATCTGCTGAATCCAGGGAGAGGACAGGTAAATGAAATAGCCATCCTACTCAAAAATGCTCTGTACTATTTTTAGAGCATCTGATAAATGATGGATATGTTTTTTAAGCTCTCAGTTGTAGATGTATAGGCAACATTTTCCCTGCTAAAATATTCTGCCACACAGCAGGTGCTTTTTGATTATGGTTCCATGCTGAAAGGTGCATTCAGCATTTGCTTCTTCTCACCTTCTGTTAAATGGTTTCCCCGTGTCTGAAAACCAGCATGGCAGTCACGTGTATAGTTTCCAGGTGAAACACGGTGGTTAGTCTTTGACAGATTTATTAGAGAGAGTGAGGTTGTGTCCCAGCTTTTCTAATCACATAGCGCAAATGCCATACACTGGACTAGGATGTGTCAAATTCTTTGTGCTCCTACTGTGTGATTTGGTGTCAATTTTTTATCTGCTCATGAGTAACCATGTCAGGTGTTTTACCTGCTTGGATTTGCCTTTGGAGTCTTCACCCTTTTTATTTACTTGTCCCCTTCACCCCTCACCATCCCACTCTCTGCATAAGCATAGTCATTCAAATGGTGATACATACAAAGAGAAGAGGCATCCATGGGACACATCTTGTCCTTTTATATGACTCTTCAGATTTCATAGGAGAAAAGTGCAAGGACTTAATTATCAAACTGTCCTTAAAATTAAAGGGCAGGGAAATTTTAATTTAATTGCCAACAGGAAATTGTCTTAATACGTCCTGAATTTTTAACGTATAGCAGAACTTTTATAAGTTTTCTGGAGAAGAGGTTGGAACAGTTTTGAGACGTGAAAGTTTAGGAGGGCAGGGATGTAAAAGAGCACAAATGATTAACAGAAGACCTGGGACTTCTGTTAAATGCATTTCTTACACATAGTTGCTCTACACATTATTCCCCCCTTTTTTTTCCCTTGGTGGCCCTCCCCATTCAGGAGAAGGATCTAAAGTTAAAGAGCAGACTAAGGCTGGGGCTAGCACAGGGAGGGGTAATCTGACAAAATAGTTTTCATCAGTTGTGTTGTTTTTACTCACAGGTTTCTGTCAGATCAAAGGTTTGCAAGACTATTTAGCAATATTTGACACATGCATTTTATATTTAAAGACACCATGAGTTTGAGTATTGCTATTTTTATGTCACCACTGTGCTAGTATGCTATGAAAATATTGGACATCTATCATGAATTTCAAAATGGAATAAAGAAAATTAAAGAACAGATCTTTTAGGCAGTTGTATTTATTAAGGTCTTTCATTCACATATATATAAGAAGTAAGCACATACATATGTTTCGTAGGAATATTTTTCATTAAAACCTGTTCTCTCATTGACATAAATCTTTGTCAGGCAAAACAAAAGAGTGCTATTAAAAAGTCATTCACACTTTTTGTGCATTCAGTAAAGTGTTCTTTACCATATTCAGCAATACTTCTGCACTACAATATGCTGAAGCAATTATGAGTAAAGATCTGGTATAAATACAAAACCGTTGATTTTGCCCAGGCAAAATGCTTCATCTAGTGCCCAGTCCAGTGTATTTGCATTTTCCCCCTCTTATTCTTGCTTTTCGAAAGAAGACTGATAATGTTGGAAGTGCTATTTTTGTTCTTCTGAATTCCTATCCTCAAGAGATCTGAGTTTTCTTAATTTTTTCAGCCAGAGAACAATCTTGCCTGAAGAACTCTAGGCTTAATCACTGCACATTCAGTATTGCCGTCGGCCTTTTTTGATCTCTTGCAGACTTAGCATAGCGTTTGATCTCTAATAGCTTTCCAACATAGCCAACGATGCTCTGAGGGATGGGGGACACATTTGGGGCAATTTTAATCTTTAAATTCATTTATCATGAATCAGAATTGGGAAACCAAAATATTCTACTACCCATGAATGGATTTTAAAGGAGCATATACAGACTCTGCCCTGCTGCAGGAGTATTTGTGTAATACAATACAACAGAAACTACACGGAGTGTGGAGAACTGCTGGTGTGAAGCAAAACAGTCCTGAAGCACAAAATCCTACTACCTACTATCAGAAGTTCCCATTCTCCTGTTCAGTCAGGGTGGGAGAGAATGCCACTGAGTTATTTGTATTTAGTTCCCTCATATGGCAGATCTGACTACGAGTATATACTTCACTTGTAATTATTTCCGAACAGCTCTCTTGTAGCTGTGTTATTTTCCCCAAGGAGCAGTGCAAGAATTCCAGTTCAGGCGCTGATAGTCAAAGTACACGTTAGAATTCACTTCTTCAAAGCAAGTTCAGACCTTGCCAATGATACCAGTGCAATCACTATTTTCCTTTTAGCCTGCTGTTAAATTACGTCTGTGACTGTTTCCCAATAAAGAGGTGCTATTCTGTACAATAAAAGTTACAGTCCTCGTGTTCAAAAAGGTTTTCAGCATGCTTGAGATCTCACAGGGCTTTTATACTTAAAAATCCGACCCTGATTTACCTTAGAGAGGAAAGAAGCGAGGGCCACCAGAATAATCAGGGAGTGTAAATGGAGTTGTTACTTCAGAGGAGGTTCTACTGACATCCATAAAATGACTCACCTCAGTAGAGCTGTTCAAAATAAATAATTGCAAGGCCCACCCAATGATGGCTTCCTTGATCAGCAAAGTTAATAATTTTTCAGAATACAGTTCACTGAAGTACTGTATCAGTAAGCCACTTGAATTTACAGTAGTATTATTTACATTATAAATATGTAAGTGGAAGCAACCAAACTAGCTGTCTGTGCTTCTCTTGCCTTTGTTTGACATCTTTTCCCATATCCTGGGTGTTTGTTTTCTTAAGCTGTAAACATCATTACGTTTTGCTACGAGTCTGTCTATCATACAGTTCAACTGATATCTCAGTCGTCCCGATTGGTGCCAGCCTGTGGAGAAATGCCACTGCTACAGTATAAACAGTAGGTTCACAATTTATATGCTCTCCTTTATCCTTAGCCATCAAAGAACATGACCAAAGTGTTTAGAGTTTAGTAGATGAGAAAGCTAAGCCACAAAGGCATTGAATTAATATATATCGCAGTTCAAAAAGAGCCAATTATAAACCAAAAGCCTGAGAGTAATATACATTAGCAAACAAAGCAAGTAGGGGCCAGATAACAAATTTTTATTTTCTCGTCTCTGTGGTTTTGGTTGATAAAACATCGTAATCGTGCATTTACTGTTATATTTATGAAAACTGATGCCTGAGGAACATCAGTACTTCTCCAGACATGCTTGCGTCAGTATATGACAATAGCTTTGTAGTGCTTACTTTACAAAAATATTTTTTTAAGTGTAAAGGTCTTTCTTATCTTCAGATAAAGAGGGTGTTTCTTCAAGACATACCCAGGCTGTTCTCATACCTTAGGTAAGAGCAGATTACCTTAACCAGTTCTGTCTCTTGGTCTGGAGCGCTTGCACTCGCTGCCCAGAAGATGTAAGACCTGAGAGACCCAGAACAAATTCCTCAAAACCAGAGTCTATGGTGACCCCTGCCCTCATCAGTGAGGCATGCGGGCACAGAGCTGCCTTCGGAAAACTTCTGTGCTGCACCTTTTATCCAGGGTTTTTTTGCTAACTGCAGCACCAGATCTCCTCGGGCCTTTTCGCTTCTGCAAGTGATCTGCTGTAAGAGATGAAGCCATGCGATAGGATAATATGAGAAGTTATGCGCTGTATCTTAGAGATGAAAAGAGAACTTTGATATCTGCTTCATCCCCTAGCAGTCAGGCTTGAACAGTGGCACTGGATTGTGCATTCAGGTGGCCAAATGGGTGTGCCTTCAGTTCAAACAGCAGATATAACATCTTAGCCTTATTTTCATGCTGTTTCCTGGAGCTGCAGGCACTCTTTGCCAAGCAGGCTGCACTTCAGCTCAATAAACTTATTTTATGGGTTGAGCACTAGATAAAGCACCAGACATCATATTTTAATTCAGGTGAATCTGAGTGGCATTGACCTACAGAAGGTATTGGAGTTAGTGTTTTCCCACTAGGCTTTTGATGCTCAATACGCCAGACATAAAAATGGTGAAATAAGGTGAAAAAAGGTGAAATAAACAGCACAGAAGAAAACCGGGTAGCTGCTGATTCTCTATGGGACCTTCCCAAGAAGTAAGAACATAGTCACCAAAGGACAGCCCTCTTTAAGCCAAGCAGAATTCACTGCTAGTGAAGCGTACCTCCTGAGCAGTGACCATGTCAGCCAGCAGACCAAATGCCAGGGATATATCGCCTGTCACAGCAACCAGGTTTGCAGCCAGCATGACAAACACAATAATAATAACAACAATATCTGAAGCTGTCTACTCTGCTGATAATTCCTTGGCACTACCTAATGGCAGATTAGCACATGCACAGAATAATTGCCTGGAAAGTCACTGTCAAGGCTGTGGATTTGGTTGTTGTTGTTGTTGTATTTTTGTTTTGTTTTGTTTTTATAATAGACAGTATAAGTGATTGCACAAGGACTATTTGGTAAGGTTCTGTAACCTGTCTTTGCTGGGAAGGGGAAAAACATCAGCCGTTCATTGGATCCAGCTCTTCAATATGTGCTGATAGAAATCTACAGAAAGTTGCTTTAAAACATAAAGAAACTGCGTTGTTTTGCTCAGAGGAAGTTCTTCTGAAATGAGGAAAATAAACTTAGAGATGAAATGGGGAATTATGACTGATTCTTGTATTTATTTATTTTCTGTCACTTTGTTTCACCTCTTAGCACTATGTGATCACCAGGCTGACACTTTATGTGAATGACTGGAAGTAAATTTTTGCTGTAATATCAGTATCTATTTTGTTTGTGAGTTCTAGGCTTACTGAATTTTGGTGACAGTCACTTGAACCAGAAATCACATTAATCAGATGATTTGATTCCTTATGGATAAGTTAAATTTCATGATGAAGGTGCAGCCCTGATCTGAAGTGCTGTGAGGAAGCATTACAGTCTCCTGATCTAGGAATTTTGTCCCGAGTAGGGGCTTGGCAGTTCTGACTTGAAGTTCAGAGGAGTTAAACAGTGCCTTTGCAGTGGGCTCTCAGGAGCCCAAGGAGCTCTTCTTTGTAAACTTCAGCCTTGCTGAGTCAGGGCTCTGAGTGCGTTTTGCAGGAATAAGAGCAAAGGAAAATATGTGCAGTTTTGGGGACTAAGAGGAAAAGATCTCTGTTAGTCTTTCAGCTGCTGGAGGCCTTCATCTCAGAAACCAGTGCAACAGCTAAACGCTGTTCAGACCTCCTGAGGGACCATCACTCTCTGGAGCAGTCACCCAGGGTGAAAATGCTGGCAGCTTGAGATTGCTTAAGTCTGTCCGTGTGGAAAGAAGGGGACGGCTTAGGATGAATGCAGATGGGCCAATATTTGGTTCAGCTGGGCGCTGTTCTGCTCGGTCACGCTTTGATCAGCAGTGACTCCGTGAGAGTCAGTATCAAAGGGAAGGCAGTAAGGCATGCATTCAGGGAGATCTAGATTGGACATCTGGAAGAATTTCTTCACAGAGAGGGTGGTCGAGCATTGGAACAGGCAGCCCAGGGCGGTGGTGGAGTCCCCAGCCCTAGAGGTATTTAAGAGACATGTGGATGTGGCACTAAGGGACAGGGTTTAGTGATGTGACTCCGTAGGTCACATTAATGGTTGGACTTGGTGATCTCAAAGGTCCTCTCCAACCTTGATGGTTCTGTGATTCTATGACTCCTCTATGTGTACAGTGTCTGTAAGATGCAGGCATCTCTGCTGCCATCCTCTGAAGTGACTGTGCTTATAGCATGACAGGAAACCTATACATTTTGTTCTTATTCTCCTCCCTCGTCACCCTGCCACTGCAGCTCTTCCTATAGACAACCCTCTCTCCTCTGCCTTTTTTCCTTTCATCATGCACCTCAGCCAGAGGCGAGCGTTCACTGCCTGCTCCAGGTACTTTTGTCATCCTGCTTGAATGCAGTTCCAGGTGTGAAATCTGGGAATTTAAGCTCCCTCCTAAATCACAAAAGAAACCTCATAAATCACAAAAGAAACATGGGTGCCTTTGAGGATGCAAGCCTGCAAACCTTATGCGAGTGCTTGCGGTACATGGTTTCTTTCCCCCATCCCTTATCTCCCCTGATATGTGAAATACCATTAGGGCATTAGAAGTACAATAATGCTTTTAAATCGCTGGTCAGATCACTTGATTTTATTGGCAGGTGTCAGATAATTTATTATCAGTCATAGATCTAAAAAATTAAGCACTAGAGTAGATATTTTCTGTATAGGACCATCTTATTTGTCCTTTGTATTATTTAGCAATAAATTAAGATTTTAAATGTTATTTTTGATTATTTATTTTGGGGGGGGGGGACAGTGGTGAAGTTTAGAGATTGAGCATTTGTGTGTCAGAAATTACAATAGATTCATTACAAAAATGAATTGTATACGCAATTTTTTTCATTTTGTCAAACAATGCGTCTAATAAAACTTGAAAAGAAATTTTATAGGCATTTAGTAAAGGGCAAAGAGGGAAAAATAATACTTGCTCAGAGAAGACACATTTTTTTTCTTGAAGCAAAATTAGATTCCTAATCCTGAAAGGTTTTAAATACTTCTATTTATGTACATGAGAATTTCCATTAACTTAATACGCTTATGTGTTTGCAGGATTGATGCCTAGGGATCTGACCGTATATCATTAAGAACTGGATTTTAAATATTTAAATAATCGTCTTCTATTAAATTGTGCCACAAGTACATTTGTAATACAAAATGAACATGCATCTTTAGTTGATTTTGACTCTGAAAATTAAAAACAGTAGCACATCCCCAAGCAAACAGCCTTCCTTTTTTTAATTCTAAATAAGATTTGAATATCTGAAACCCAAAGAAGGCATGGAAACTGGTGGAAGGTCTTCCCTTCCCAAAGTGCTGTTGCACCACCCAGTTTTTCTTTACTGATCCAGGCATGCGTGCACATGCCCACGTGCCACAGAGTCTAACCTGAGGGAATGGACGCACACGTTAATGTTGCAGAAGGAAAACAAAAATCAGTTCTAAGAGCAAGACTAATTTCTCATGTTGATGCAGAAAGAGCAAGAATAGGTTTTGCCCATGTAGAATGTTTATCAAAAATATTTTTTTCCTCTAACTTCATATGAGTGGCCTGAATTGAAACGATTGAGTTCTCTGCCAGCAAACCTTAAGAGCTTGTGCTTGGGAAGGAAGCTTCGTTATCTTCTGCTACATTGCACATGCTTGCTTAGCTCATTCGCAGTGCAAGGAAAATTCCTTGCTGGAGTTTCTCAATTTGTACTCTGAGGCTTTTGAAGTGGTTGCAAAATAGATATTTAAAATACACGTACTTTTTCATGCATGCTGACATGCAAGCAAGCAAAATGAAAAAAAATTCAGTAAGAAGTGAACATCTAAAATCTAGCTATAACTATAGAACCGTCTAAAATAAATTATGGATTTTGATTTTTAAATGACACATATTCTTAAATATTTATCAAGACAACACCTTGAGGAATACTTTCATGGACAGTTCTGACACTATGCTGATACAAAATGGTGTGCACGCAGATAGACATTTATTTTGAATTTTGTTAGTGTTGTTTCAAAAAATCCTAGAGATCAGAATTTCATACTCTGATAAATTCTATGGAGAGACATTGTTTATACTATTTGAGGAGGTGACTTGCTACATTTAATTATATTAACAATTCCCTCTTGAGATATAAAGTAAAAGGAGAAAGCATTTCAGTTCAATACGTTACTCACTAGTTCATAACACAGCTGTCTGTGTTGAAGGTAGTAGACCACACATAACAAAAATACAGACATTTTGAAAACAGAAAAGCTTTAATTTCTGAAATTTGTAATAATAGTACTTAAGTACAGAAATTGAAGTTACTAATCGGAGTAGGATTCCAGGCAGGAATTAGGTGATGATCTCTGACAGGCTTTTTTTTTTCTATTTTTTTTTTTTTCTCCATAATCTGTAATTATTTTTAAAAAAAAACAAAAAAAAAGCTAGGTGTTCTGTTTGTTTGTTTGTTTGTTTTTGATTTACAGCAAAGTGCATTGACTGAAATGTTCTAGCAGCACAACTGTACAGCATTGCATGGTATGATATTATTGTGCTAAATAAACAATAAAAAGTTGCAGTGTTTTCAGTCCAAATAGAGAAATCTCCTGGCCTTGTTTTAAAGACATTCAGAAGTAACAATAACATTCTGCTTGGTGCTCTTCAGTTCTCACTGGTTTTCACATAGACATTCTAGTTTTAAAAACCAAAAAGGAACTTACTCAAAACAGCTTGAAAACACAGTTTGTGTGGGATCCATGGAGTCTGATGTGTACAAAAATAAATGGATCTAGGTTTAAGCATAAGTTTTTCTTGCTCAACAGCTCTGAATTTTGACAGTCTTCTTGACTGGTCTTGGCTAAATGTAAGTATTTCACAAAGTTTAGGAAAAAAAATCCCCGATATGGCACAAAAGTACAAAAATCTCTTGGCAATACCTGTTGGGAGTATTGCTATCCCAGCATTGGAGATGTTACTGATACTTGCACTAAATACTTTCCTGTTTGGAAATTTGGAAATTATATAAGGATGGCATTTGAGTTTTTCCTCTAGTGAGGAGGATTTCAGAAATATGGAAATTTTGGTAACATATAAATTAAAAGTAACCTAATAGGATGGATTTTTTTCTGAATTACTCTTCTCTTGAGTTCTATAGTGCTGAGTTACAGTAAAAATACTGAATTATATCTTTGTATCATAGTATATATATTTTTCAATATATATTTTCTATATATATTTATTTATTTTTTCAATAGCTATGAATAAAGTCCATAGCAATTGGGATGTAAGTAACAGGCATTTATCTGTTCTGGTTTTGTACTTAAATTGCTTTGCTGTGGCTGTGGAAGGGGTTTTTAGTCTGAAACAGTAAAACATAAAGCAAACTGCTTGGTTAATCTTGTGAGTACAGAAATCTGTTTACCTGTAAACAGAGGGGAAAAAAAGTGTCTTTAAATAATTTTCAGAAGACCCGTGTAAACAGGTTATATAATATTTGTATAAATGAATATGCACACACACACTCTGGAATTTGAAAAGCTGCCTATCAGCCGCTACCGAAACAAGCAGAGCACCACTCAGGCTGAAATGTGGAATGCTTGGGAATATGACGTAGGTGAAAATTCTTGCGTGATAATTATTAACATGTTTAACTAAATTAATGCATTATGAAAACTGACAATGGCACGTCACTAAGGACATTTTAATTTCAAAGTCGTGGCTGGGTTCTGCAGGTCAGCAGGCTGTCCAGGAAGGATTTCAATGTTAACAAAGCATACCTTATTTTTCCTTCCTTTCTCAAATTTGCTAAAAACCACAGAGCCAACAAAATCTCAAATTAAATACTCCAGTTGTTTTCAAGTTGCCAAACATTCCTCAGTGTTTTGGAGGATCATCCATTTGCATTATTTGCTGGCTTGC
The DNA here is from genome assembly GCF_964034855.1 of Anser brachyrhynchus. Classification (NCBI taxonomy): domain Eukaryota; kingdom Metazoa; phylum Chordata; class Aves; order Anseriformes; family Anatidae; genus Anser; species Anser brachyrhynchus. The sequence continues at coordinate 100,790,362 of NC_137696.1, read as the reverse complement.
TCGCTCTCAGGCATGTTTTTGGGTGCTTTGTGACTGGGATTTTGAGGGCAATGAATCTTTTGCCCTGCATTCAGTAAACTTGCTGTGTTGCAGTCATTTCTCACCAAATCCCAGTGGCAAGGCTTTAATTTCGAGCTTGTTCTTGTAGCCACAGTCTTCCTCGCTAGACTAGTCATCATTCTGATATTTTAATTATGATATTTTTTGTGTAAGTCGTTCTTAGTTACCTTTTGATTGTAGGCAGCTGTTTGTACTGTGTTCATGTGTCCTCTCCTTGGGCCCTGTCATTGCTTTTAATTTCACGTATATTTTTCTAATTGATTTTATTGGAAGCTGTTTTGGAAAATAACTGTGCAAACATACGCCTCTACTCAATATTTGCGTCCTTTAAAATCTGACAGTATGTTACGTGTTCTTGATGCCCTCCCTTTTCATCTCCACAGCCACTTCCAGGTCACAAAATCAGCTGAGGTTGATAAAACGAACAGATTCATGGATTTTGATGCCAGAAGGGACCATTATGATAATGAAATCTGACTTCAGGCTTAACGGAGGCCTAACACTATTGCATCTTCAAAGAGTTGATGCTAAGAATAAATTTGACCTCAGAACACTTGGGCACTGGCCTTGCAATCAGCACTGGGAAACTAATCCATAACTGCTCAGGAGATCGGGTACTCTGTACTATCCCTTTTCTCTAAATTACAGAGTTTGCTTGAAGAAACCCATTTTGCAAGTCCAGGCCAGCCCTGCCTGAGCTTTGTGCTTGCATATCTCATCGCTCTGACACGACAGTGAGCCAAAAGAGAAGGTGCAGAGAATTGCAAATGCAGGACTGCAGGGCGAGGCGAGGCTCGGGCTGCTGCGTAGCTGCAGGGATCGCATTCAGAGGGACTTTGGGATGCTCAGCGTCTCTGTAAACACAGGCCATTAGCTTCTGAGGACTCGTTCACATGGCACGGTAAAGTACAGTGAGGAGATTGACAAGAAGCAGGGCGTTTTCGCCTTCCCAGAGCATCATGTTAGTGTGACTAGACTGTTTCCAGTAATGAAACTAATTAGTCACGAGCTGACTCAGATGGCCTGGCGCAGGACAGCAGTGTGACACGCACACACACACACCCTGTTAATTTTCAGTTTCCCAGATAAAAATAGATGTAATAATGTTATTCCCACATTTATGAAATGGTTTGTGCTTTACATATGAAAAGCTTTCAATAGGTACTTAAGTGTTGTTGCAAGTAATTTAAGAGGAATTCAAAAAGCTGCTTGTTTTTCTGGTAAATTTGCTAAGTCTTTTATGGCAAAGAAGTAGCAGACTTCAATAAGTTTTAATTTTTATAGGTATGCCAGAGATGATTTAGAAGGCCATAAATAACATTAGTCTATTAAAAATATATTCCTATGCTAATATGCTCAAGAACTAGCTAAAATGCTAGAATGCCTTCTCTGTTCCATGCATTTTTATAGATTAAAAGATCTTTTAAATACTTAAACAACAACAAATATATATATATATATTATTCTTTGTATATTTTGTATTGCTGAATATGAAGGTCTTATGATTAAAAACATTGGTCTATGACTTATAAAACTTGCACACAGATTCCTCTTAGGACACAGACTTCCTGTTTATTTTTCAGCAAATTATTCAAACTTAGTTTTTCAGAAGACTTTTATGTTCTCTAATACCACAAAAATTAAAGATCTAGGTTCCCATCTATCAATGCGAATATTCGCTCAGACTGATTTGTGGAAACATACATAGTATAGGGCACTGATGTACTAAGAATAGTGAACACAGTATCAAGAGCTTAAGCTGGAATCCACCTTCTCAAGTTCTTCTAGTAGTTTAAAACTTCGTAATTTGCGTCAGCCATTCCAGCGTCTGTTCTTGTCCATGAGGTTGTTTGGGTGCTTGCTTTGGAGCAATCAAGCAGAAATATTTCTGTTGTATCCAAATACAAGGGGGAGAGCAGTTCACTTCCCCATTTCCAGGCCGTGTTCTGCAGTTCCTTTTTTTTGTTACAGTATTCCTTCTGTGCAGCTGCAACACACAGGAAAATAATTTTGTTGTTCACTTGAAGTACTGTTTCTGATTTAGGCTGCATTTCAGGGAACACTCAGTCATCCATGTAAATGTTGTGTCTTACCCGTTGCATACCTGATGCTTGCTTCACTGCAAAAGATTGTTTCTGCCTCAATTATGATGATACAGATTGTATTTTTTATCATGGATAAGAGACTGGAACATCTTCCAGTTACCAACTACTAGTCACAGTTGACCAAAAATAATAAATTCCCTGAAAAATTCCTGCCTGACAGCTGTGCCTCAGATGTCTAGCGAATGTGGGTGTTCCAGCACCTGACAGTAGATTCAGAACAAGGAAAGACTCTGAAGGACAGCAATAGCTGTATGCATTTTTAAGGCAGCAAGAAAAAAAAAAAAGGAGAAAAGCAGCCTATTGTTGCATCAGAAATGAGTGCTGTGTTTTCCACATTTTCATATAATGCTGTTTTTAATTTTTTATGTAAAGAAGCAAATATTAGAATATGTTTTTCGCAGTCGGTGTGTGTGTATGTATGCACATGCATTCCTCTACATGCACACATAAAGACTGTGTTATAGAAAACACGTTTTTAGCAGTGCACACAAACACAGAAGGCCTAGTAGCCAGGCACAGAGCCTTATTGCCATGAATCTGTAGGTTACTCATGGGAAGCTCTCTTTTGAGATCAGAGGTACTTCATAAGAACAAATGTTTATTTGAAAGGTACTAGTTTGCATCAAAAAGCAGTTATTTTCCAAAGTGTTCTTGGAATAAATTTTTCAACTCTCCTCCACAGAAGTATTGCAGGTTCTCATCTTCATACTTATTTCAAGCAACACAAGTCAAGTAGTATATTATGCTATTACCGTGCTTGGTGCATTTTTCAAGAGCAAATTTTCCATCGGAATGTGGCTTAATTGGAGTCCACGAGTGGCTTGCTCAGTGGTGTTTCTGCCTTTGTTCCTTACAGTTAGGCAGAAAAGATTGTTACGCAAAACAAGTGAATTGATATGGCAGGCTCTCTACCCATCGTGTGTGCTTACATATTACATATAGACCCCTGAGGTGTACACCTATTCAGCACAGGAACGTTTGGTGGCTGCAGGTGCAAAACTGACACAAATATGCAGCCAATCTCTCAAAGGAAGCTACTGTAGAAAGTTCCTGCCACAGAGACTGTTTTTCTTCCTCCTTCACTCTTAAATCCAGGTGCCTTCTGTGATGTTTTGGAAGAGACTCCTTTGCCCTAGCAAGAGCTTTGTATTTCTTGCAGGTGTTCAGCAGCTTCAGGATGAGATCTGTGATTATCATTACCCAAATGTTTGGGGGTTGCGGGTATAACTGGCACACCGTGCACATCACGAAGGATATTTTGTAGAAAGGAGAATGATCTCACGTACGTGAAGCTGTACAACGGAAGACTTGTGATAACCTGTTTCTTTGCTACCCATTAATAATATTCTATTAATTTAGGATGTTGGTCGCTAGCTCAGTTGTGTATAAAGGTTTCAGCTACCTGCACACTGACAACTCATTTATTTTAATAACTGTTTGTTCATTTTATTCACTCACAAATTAGTGCTTTACATTATTCTTGTGAGGATGAGAAAAATGAGAGGAGTAGACCAGGAAAAAAAGATCTCAGTGCCTGTCCATGGCTGAAGCGATGGACTTCAGATCGCAGAACTCTCTCCTGCAGTCCTGCTGGGTCTTCTCTTCCCTAGATGCAGCCTGGACTATTGATTTAAGAAACTACTGTAAATACACTGAATAAACTTCTAAACATTGAAAATAAATTTTTACATTTAAATGAAAAGACTAGTAGATATTAAAGATGGAGCATTATGGTTATCCGATCTGACTGTGTCACAAAGACCAGGGATTTTTGCATAATTACAGTATCAAATTGCAAATGATGAATTAATACTTTTCCTGTGGCCTTGCTGAAGACCTGTATGCAGATCAGTGAAAGCTGATGCTAATTGCATGTGTACACAGTGTCACAAAGATCATTCTTGGGCTGGTCATCGAGATCATTCTTTGCTTTTCTGGCAAAGATGATTAGTCAAAAACTGAGCTCACATTAGGACCAAAAGATCAGTTTAGCAAATACCTTGCAGAAATAAATAAGAAAGAACCATTTCTTTCTATTATTTTTTCTTAAACTTGTTTCTATTCATTTCCTTTCTTATTTGTTGACTGGCTACTCCCTCAAATTACACACCTTCCTTGGAAGATTCACCTTTGGACAAGAATAATCAGGTTTATTGTAAAAGTTTTCAGAGGGTTTTAAAATTGAAATAATTTTTATAAATACAGTATTTTAAATAATAATATTACTATTATAAGTTTTTAAACTAGTAGTAATTTTAATTGTAATTGTAGTTCTTTTTTTATTATTTATTTTTTTTTAATTGCTACACTTGATTCAGGAATTGTATTTCATTTGCTACATTATTCCATTCTCATTTGCTATCCTCTCCCCTAGGGTCTACAAGGATTCTAGAACTGCTTATCCACTTCATTTCAGTTTGCTCCACTGGAGGTTTGAGCTTTTTTTTTTTTTTTTTTTTTAATTGTTTCCCTGCTATTTCAGGCATCTTGCTTCATTTGGTAATGTGCATAATTATTTTTTCCCTGAAAAGCTACACGTAATTACTTATGAACTAGCTTAATCTTTTCTTATCTTTAGGACATTCTGCTGATGCTTTCAGAATACTCTGCAATTATTTTTCATTTTTCATCTGATCTGTAATAAATAGTCCGGCATGCCAGGGTAATGGATTTCACTTGAGGATCCCAAGATGATTTGCAGACAATAATTAATTAATTAGTTTCACAACCTGTCTTTAAAACAGGTGAAATTGAAATGCGGGCTGGCAGCATGCGGTCATTAACCACGTGTCGCACCCCTAACTGTAGCTGCTGCACAAGCAGGTGACATCAGCAGTTCCTCCCTAATATCAGCGAAGGTTCCTGAAGCAAAACAAAGGAGAGCTGAACTCTGCTCAGTGACACCCTGTTAAAAAAATAAATAGTTAAAATCATCTGGTTCAATCATCCGACTGGTTGTTTACCCAGTGTTCTGATGTAAGGGCGTGCTGCTATATGGCCATATGCAGACTTAAATTAGTCTGTAATATGTGTTGCAAAATGCTGATCTGACCAACCATTGCTGTTGGTTTTGTCAGCAACGCAGAAGTTACTGCACGTATTTGTCCAGGCACAGTAGTTTCATTTATAAATGCATTTTACTATGTCACGTAGCTGAACTAGAAAAATATTAAAGATGACCCTGCGGGATATATGTATAAGATGAATTGAGAATTTGTCAGAGTTAAGCCCTGGGGAAACTTCTCATTATTCATCCTCTTCTGTTTGTTCAGGAGGATCATTGGCTTGCCTTCTTACTAACCCATAACTGACTGCCACCAGTAATTTTAAATGGCCTCGATTCTCTACATTGCTGGTTTTCACTACTGTATTATTTCTTGAATTGAACTCCTTAAACGGAATTTGGTCCATCTATGGGGCTTGAAAGTAGTGGCAGTGAAGATAATAGCAGGAAGCAATATTTCTGTTGTGAATGTCGTAAAGATACATAATACATATGGTCATAAAATTTGCAGTAAAACATTTTAAAGTTTATGTAAGGTGTGTAGGAACCCATTTTAAGTCCACATTCAGTATTCAAAATATTTTTTTCCCCAATCCTAGATTTAACTTAATTTGACATTCTTCATGAAAGAGAGAGGGAGAGAGAAAGGAAGGGAACAAAGGCAAAGGGAAAAGAACAGGAAAGAGAGAGGGAAGGAAGGACAAACGAGATAGAAAAAAGGGGAGGGAGGTTAACAAAAAGATAACAATCTGTAAATCATAGTTATCTTGCTTGCAGCTTTGTGGCATTAGTGTGAAAATCTTTGAAATCATTAAGTCCTACAAACTGATAGAAATACTCCTACCCTGTCATAATATTCTTAGAGGACAAATGCCTTAAACATCTGTCCCTTAACCAGTTGGCCCTCAAATTTGTACACCTCAGGTGTCTATTACTGACTTTTTAATCAAATATATAAAGCTAAATGCAAAAAGTGGAATCTTGAAGAAAGATTAAATAAGTGATATTTGAAATGATGTTTTTCCCACTTACCCTTCCCCAAATACATGATTAGCCTTTATTTATGTATGCGTTGAATCTTGTGTTGGTTTTCCTTTCAGAAGTCAGAGCTCCTTGGTCATCAAGCTGTTCTATGAACATTGAGCATGAGCACTGTTTCAGTTTTCTGGGATTTCCCTGATACTCAGTTTTATGAAAAGTGACCAGCAACAGACCAGGGAATTGCTTCACGGAAGTGCAGTTGTTCTCAAAAATATTACTCTATTGCTAATGGATTGTAATATTCCTTATTAACCATATGAGAAAAGAACATCATCCCATTTCTTTCCAAATACTGACAGGAGCCTCTGTTGAGGACTGCTTTTTCCACTTTGGTAATTACCTTCACTATGCAGTGAACTAAGGGAGGTTTTTAACCAGAATTGGTTCTCATCTCAGTTGTGGTTCTGTGGACATCTAATAAGGTCTTGTGAAAGGACATCCAATTTTTTATTCCACCTTTTTTTTCCCCATTTATCTCCCAGACAGTTTCACCAGCAGTGTTCCTTAGGATTATGAAATATACCTTTTGGAAGAAGAGGTTTTGGGTGTCTGTAGATGACTAACTACCAACTACTAATTATATAATTAGGAATTGCTTCTCAGTATTGAGTATAATCAGGTCATGCTCATTGGTCTGTAGGCTTCCACTAATTTGAAATCCAGCAATTAAATACTTTTTTTTTTTTCCACTGGGCACTGAAATCCAAAATAGTTTTGTTTTCTTTTGGATGCAATGTCTTTTATGTAAAAAAATAATCATTTTTAAAAATTTCTTATGAATTTCTGTTAGTTGCTGCAAGGTCGCCATGGTATAATGCTCAAAGTCTTCCTGTGTAGCTTACAAGTCCCTCCCAACTGTATGTTTTTATTTTTCTGGATACTAAAAATGTTTGGTAGACCAATATTTGGTGAGGTGTTGGCACAGTTTGCCCAGAGAAGCTGTGGATTCCCCATCCCCGGAGGTGTTCAAGACCAGGTTAGATGAGGCCCTGATCAACCTGATCTAGTGGGTGGCATCGCTGCCTATGGCAGGGGCTTGGAACTAGGTGATCTTTAAGGTCCTTTCCAACCCGAGCTGTTCTATGATTCTATGGCCATCACCAAGACTGCATATATGCATTCAAAAGTCTATCTTTCTGATATATAAGCAAGTCTGAATCATGTCAGCTTTATGTGCTGACTTGGATCCACCAAAATCTCTCTGCTTTTAGAAGCATTTGACAAAGGCATTGTTTTTGAAACACTTCATCTACCTCTGTTATTTTCCAGGGTCTACTACAGAAGTGCTGTTTCCACCTCTGCCTTAAGCCCTCGCCTGTCTTCTTTGATTATTTTCTTATGTGCTGAATGCATCTGTAGTACATACTCGTTCTTTTAAGTAACAAGGGACTGCAGGCAGTATTATACTACTGAACAATATACTTATGGTTTATTGGAATTTTTTAATCTAAATAATATATATACTAGCAGGAGCACATAAGATACATTAAATATGCTGCTTATGTATAAAATATGAATATTAGATATTCAACTCTTCCTATGTCATTTCAGAAACATATGTTTACTATTAAGGTCTTGAAGATGACAAACACTGCACAGCACTTGCATAAGCAAACTTAAAAGCAAAATTATTCTTCCCAGTCTAGAAAAGTTGGTCTGAATCACCTCTTTTTCCTATAAATCTGCCTTTAACTAAAGAGGATCTTTCTTTGTTTCCAAGGGTCTAATTAACAACTGCCAGCAAAGTTGTCTACTTTAAAGAAATATTGCTTGTTTTTATAGGTTATAGTCTACAGCCTGTAAGTATTTATTAATATTGTGGTTTTCTATACATTGTCAAGTTTTTTAAATATGTAAACTCTCAGGAAGTGGGGTTCAGTGTTGGCAGTTTGTTTATATGGGATAGTTGAGGCCTCTGAATGGAGCTGTGGGAAGGCAGACTGACCCAGAGCTTCATTCCATTTCCCCTCTGAGAAACTCCACCAAAACCTTTTTTTATATGTGCATAAAAATTCTCTTAGAGAATTTTATCCACTTTAGTTCAAATCTCAGGCATTTACTTTGATTACTTGATGAGCAGCAAAGACTTGATGAGCAAAAAAGACGTCCAGTCTGGTTTTCTTTGGCATAAAAAATATTTGTAAGCAGGAGCAAATTGAATGGGCAATTTTGGTACACTTTTTCAAACGTTTTTGCCACTTAGCATTTTTTTTTCCCAGAGTTTGAGGAGGCTTTTCCCCACATACTTAGCTGTGCATAGCAAAGCATGGCGGCCATTCATAGTTTCAAGTATTGAGAGGCTTCTCAAATGTGTGGTAGTAGACTCATACTTCCCTGGACAAGGTACAAGCTTGCCCACAACATCTGCTGCTCTTACTCTGATTATTCAGTGGAAATCTCAAAACTGAGAATCATCGCCAAGGCATGAGGTTTTCAATGCTGCAGAGCACATCAAAAAATACAATTTATTAAGAGTTTAGCAGAAAGCATGTTCTAATTACTGTTGGCACTTTATAAAAAAATAATTAAGGCTCACATCACATGGTCACGCATTGTTTGTTTTTAGGCAGTCACTAAGTAATGCACACATGTATGAGTAGTACTTACAAGCAAATTTAAAATAAAAAGTATAATATTATAATATTTAAGCATACCGAACATTCTCCAAATATTAAGGGATCTGGTGAGAACCCACATATTAAAGCTGCTATTATTCTTTCAAATAAGAAATTATTTCTAAAGCAGCAAGTCTTTGAAATTCATCGTAGAGAAAGCCAGAGGCTAGAGAAGTACCTTTTGTTTTTTGTCATGAATTTCCATTCTGGTCTAGCTGGGTCGCAGGCTGTCAGAAAATCCTGGCATTTCCTTTCTGTTTGCTTTCCTCAGGAAAAGCTTGGCAGCCTCCCAAAACAACAACTGAATAAGAACATTCTGAACAGCTCAATACAATTATTAAAATCCTGCTACCCAACCAGCTGCAGCACACATGGCACTGAGAATGAGATCTGATAGAGCAAGGACATGAATGGCAAGAGAAGAAAGGGCAGAGCAAGCTCCCAGACACATTCCCTCCATAATGCCAAGGATTTTCTGCTCTGCGTTATCTGCCTCTCTGTAGGACCTCTGCCCACTGCTGTTCACAGTGACGGAAAACAGCTTGCTCATTAAATACCAGAAGTGGTTTACTTATTTATGGGAGCATTGCAAGAAGGAAGGAAAGTGTTAAAACTGAGCATTGTGAGTGCTTGTTGCTTCAACCAGGCTTGGCAGTTCTCTTTGCAGATATAAGTAAATCCTTTTTTTTTTTTTTTTTTTTCCAAATTTTGGTAAATCTTATCCTGTCTGTGCTGTGCCAGTCACTGGGCAGCTGCTGTTTCTCCACAGAGTGTTCTAGCTCTTTCCTTTCTTCCAAGGGTTAGGCTTATAAATGCTTCTTGGAAGGCCCCCAGGAAGAATCCTCCGGCTATCCCCTTCCTCTCCCTGACTTGCAGAAACTCGAGACTGCCTGCATAGAAGTCAGCTTCAGAGAAATCATCACCTCTGCTGCCGGCTACAGTGAGGTAGCGCCTCCTTAATTCGGTCAGATCAAACTGTCTTCTTACTAATCCGTCAGCCAGAATAACAACTACCAAACCCATAGATACAGATCACATTTATAGAGTTGATGCAGCTCACTCCCATATGTTTTGCAAGATACCTATAAATTTAGTTGTGCGTGAATTCAAAGTGACAGCACTGAAGGTGTCATTTTAAGACACTACATGGTATGTGACAAGCTAGCTCAGCCTGCGATAGCTCTCTGAAAGGTAGTGCAGAAGGCTGTTATACATTTACTTTCAGAGAAAACAGTATTATCTTCACTTCAGAGAATTTTTCTTCTCTGTTATTTTTATTTTCATTTGTAGAAGAGCTAATCCTGACCTTCTCATCCTCCTAGAGACATGCTCAGCAGCACAGAAGTTACCAAAGTGAGCAAAAGGTAGAACTGTCAGGTGATTAGAAGATGGCACATTGCAAAGATTGGATCTTCCCAGCGTATTTTAAAGTTAAATCATGTCATTTTTCAGAGCTGCTGTTACCATTTCCATATCATTCCTTGCTGCCAGCATCAGAACATATTTTTCCCCATTACTGATTGCTAGAAAGTTCCCCACCACACAGCTTTCTGACATGTTTCTTGGGCAGAACAGATTAGGCTTTGCCGTGAGGGCTAGTCAGTTAAGCACAATTAAACTATTATACACTGCTTTATTCCACTGTTCATAATTTTGGGAGAATAATTTCCATTGGTTTCCCATGTTATATTGCAGGAGATTTGTAGACGTTTTTGGTTTTCCTTCCTACACAGTGTTTCTTTTCCTCCTGTTTTTATTCACGCAAGTTTTCAGTCATGTTGAGCATACCTAACATCCTTTTACAGAGAGAAGTTGTTGTGGTTATTGAAGACTGCTGATGTGCATGTTGAAGTTAATTTTTATTCCATTTAAGCGTAGTTTTCACTTTCAAATACTTTTGCTGTGTAGGCAGCACATGACACAATAAGCTGGGGCTGGATGATCAGAACAGAAGATTCATTCAGTTCTGAGGTGTGTACTTTGCGTGTCTTCAGAACTGATGGCACAAATGTGATTTTGGAGTAGCACAAGGAAAAGAGGATAGTGAGAGCTAGGAGGGCTTGCTCTGTGGTTTGCGTAGCTGCTTGTTGGAGTGAAGTGCCAGACTTCAGCCTACAGTTCATTAAATTACATTTAAAGAAGGTAATAATGGAAGTACATTTCGCAGTACACTGTATGGTTATGGTCTATTGCTCCCTGAATGCAGAGCCAAATTAAATAAATCAAATATGGTCTCAAGCAGCCAATTTTCCTGATAAGCCACTACAAGTAATGACATTAATTTCATGGAAGTTGCATAAGTATAAATCACCTATTTGTTCCATTATATTGCCACAGTAATTGTAGGAGAGTGGGTCGTACTCAGATGTTCGTTTATTAGTTGTGTGTACGCTCCTGTTTACAGAGGAGGGCTTCCCCCATTATACTTTGCTTCAACACTTAATCTCAAGACTTCTGATCTGCTACATTTGCTATGTGAGATCTCAGCAGTTCTGCCAGCCCAAAGGTGACCTGGGATATTCAGGTGCAAGTCACAGTGGCTTGAAAGTACGCTTTGCAGTGGAAGAATGTGTTGTGCAAACCATTTCAGAGCTGTGTTAAATTTTGAAAATTAATATGAAATTATTGTCTTAGGAGCACTCTGGTTTGAACAACGGTGACAGAAAGTGTGCACATCAGGAGATCGACTGCATACTGCTAACAAGAATTGTAGCAAGCATAAACTGGACCTGTCTTATGGACTCCCAGCAAAGCATGATAATTTGTAACAGACATATTTTACAGCTTTCTGCTGGGAAGGCTGTCTGTAGTGGTCACAAGATTTGTCTCTTTTTCTTTTATGGCACCCAAAACCCGTGCAATCAGTTTACACACTGTCTCGTGTTCCTAGCAGCAAGGTGTACAGTAGTGTATCTTCCTTCTGCACTGTGTTGCAAGGGTTGCTGGCTGCCTTCTCTCTGAGAAAGGCCAGATTCAGGCAGCACCATGCCTGTGCCACAGGGAGATTCTCCCTAATACAGAGAACTGTAAAAAGAAATTTGAATGGAGTACCAGGGAGAAGGCTGACAAAAATAGAGTTAATGTTTCTATTTGAAACATTAGTTCTTTGGTCCTGGGGTGAGGAAGGGTGGTGGTGTTCAGAAGCACTGCACAGATTTTTGTCGCAGGATGTAAACCCAAAGTAAGCCTCCTGGAAGTTACAAGAAATCAATATTCTTGCAGTGTAGGCAGGTCCTTAGCATTATTCCCTAATAGGTTATTGATACCATGGTAGGTGTCTCCAGTAAAGCCTGACCTAAGAAAGCAGCTGCATTACAGGATTCCTCTTTTTTACCGTTTATAGGAAAGGAGGTGTTAAATGACACACTCTGCAAGATACTAAGCAAAGAATGGTAATTAGTGCTTGTAAAAGGAGTAAAGATACTGGGATAATGGAACTGTCAGTAGCATAGACCTAAAGATCACTAGCTGTAAAAGGCCTTTAATTACATCTATACCTTAATGTCAATACACATGCATAAAAAGGGTTGATTTTGATGACCTAAAATTGAACTACAAAGGTTTTTCTTACCAAATTTCTTATAAAAAATGGGAGAAAAACTTCTCGTTGTTCTCTATTCATAGTCTCTGTGTTGTTTCTTTAAGCCTTATAACAGAGTTTATAATTATTATCAAATATGGCAAGGTTTGCTTGCATTTTGACAAGGACAGAAATTGAGATCTTAGTCATCTAACTGCAGACTTGGTAATTTGGGAAGAACCTCAGGAGGTCTCCGGTCCAACCTCCTGCTTCAAGCAGGGCCAGTGTTAGGACTTGACCAGGTTGCTCAGGGCTTTATCCTGGTAGGTCTTGAAAACCTCCAAGGACAGAGACTACAGAAGCACTATGAGCAACCTGCTCCAGTGGTGAACTTTCTGCATGGGGATAAGGATTTTTCCCTGTATCAAGTCAGAACTGTTTGTTTCATTTTGACCGTTGTCTTTTGTCCTGCCACAACTGTGAAGAACCTGGCTGCATCTTCTTGAGACGCTCCCTTGTAGGTGCTGGGGACTGCTGTAAGGTGCCCTGAAAGCACCTTTGCTCCAGACTGAACAAGCCCAGCTCCTTCAGGCACTCTTCACAGGGCAAGTCCTCCAGCCCTGATTATCTTGGTGGTCCTCCTCTGGCCATTTTTCTGCCTGTAATTAAATGTTTCTAAAATGTTAATGTATGAAGCTCTGCTTTTCTACTGCAAGATATATTCTTGGTTTCAAGACAGTACTGAGGAAAATATAATATGGCATTGCTGGTGCCTTTATTTAAGTTGATAAAACTCTCAGCTTTATTAGAAGTAATGTTGTGTTTATTGATTTCAGCAGATTTTCTTCATCTGTAAGGATGCCACAACATCCAAAATATAACCTTAAAAAACATTCACCACTTTGAAAAAGAGTTTGAAGATAATAAGAAAAGATCAGTAGTAACAACCTAAGATGATTTAAATTTAATTTGGGGGGAAGAAAAGTAGTATAAAAATTGTTTTCTGCACTGGCTTCACCTTTAATTGGTCATTGAAATGTTTGTTTGGTTTTTTCTATCTAATTTCAAGTCAGGTGGCAGTACTCCACTTTTGCTGTGCATAATATCAGTGTGTCTGCTCTGCCAACTATTCTCTCATCCCTGAAAATGTGAAATGTTTAATTATTCCCGAGGGCCATTTTTGATCAGGGTGATGATCAGTTTCTTACATTTGGCAAGTTCTCCCAGAAATCTGGCGCTTTCAGCTGAAAACTGCTGCACCTATCCAGTATCCCCTGCATGGCTGGATGGCTTTTGCATGTCCTTATAAAAGCATTGATGCTTGCTTTTGCAGAGAGCCCTGCCTTTTGGAAAACAAATATGTTTTGGAAAGAAAATTGCAGCTTATAAGGAAGCCTGGAAGTGTACTGTAAGACACTCAAGTGTTCTGTCTTGGGGGATTTTCTTAACACAGGATAGTGCTCTTATGCCCAAAAGAAACAGAATTTGTGGCATAGCCAGTTTTCTGAGCTCTTTGCTGCTCTTTGAATTCTATCCCTTGTCCTTTTCCTTGCTGGATTTCATTGTTACCTGTCTTCCTCTTGTAAGTATCAGTGTGGAAATTCATTCTGCAATTTCAGAAACAAATGTATAACACTGTAGTGACATCTTTTCTTCCAAAGTTATGCAGCAAATAACTAATCCTGCAGCTGATATTAGAGCTTTAAGTAAAGGTATTTTCACATTACAGAATACCTATTTTGGAGGAACTGCCTAGTCTTGGTATTCTTAATCAAAACTTGGGACTCTGAATTGGGTTTCTCTTTATCCAAGCTCAGTACTCCCTTGTGCTTCAAAGTTGGCAAATATACCCAAGGAATTAAAAATTAAGGGTAGTTTAGTACACTTAAAAGCCTGAATATTCTGATATTTATGGGATCCACTCTCTCTGCATCAAAATATGTAGTTTGTGACCAAATATCTAGTTTGACTTATAGAAATCTACATACAGAAATAACCTTATCTCTGTAAATTACTGCTTTTACTTATCAGTGTATGTTGATACATGATGCAAATTTGGCACTCTTCTTCCGTTCAGCAATTTAGCCTACTAAACGTTAGTGTTGACAGGATTAATTGTGTTGCTAAAAGTGAATGGGCAGACTAACAAGGCTATACTTCATGAGTAACCTTTGATTTCCAGGGAATGGAAAAACAAATGTCCAGCTCGTTGTCAAATCACAAACATGGCTTTGCAAATGTCCTTAAATCTGTTGAGGATTATTGAGTTAGCACAAACTTCAGGTTTCAAAGTGTAATGCCTATTCAAACTTTGGAAGTGAAACCTGCTTTTTCTCACAATAATAGTTTGGTACTTCATAGAATTAAGTCTAAAATTTCAAAGTTAAAAGGGTTAAGACCTGTTCTACTAGTGAAGACAAAGAGGGGCACTCTGTTCATTTCCAAGGTTTGGTGTATCTGCATATCTTCAACAGCAGTGATTGTTTTCACTAGTAGTGCACAGCCAGCACTCTCATACCTGCTTGTTTTTTCAATTCATCTCTCCCTTCCTAAGACAAATATGGCCATTCTAGTCAGCTTTGGTTTCAATTTGTATTACTCATTCTAGCTGTTTTTTTGTTTGTTTATATGTTTTCTGTATGCTTCCAGTATAATAGTCGTTGTAACCACAGATGCTGCAAATTAGCATCGTAGATATCTGCCATAGGAAAGTGTTAGAAGGATTTTTGAAGTCTGTACTGTAGATTTTAAATATTTCATGTATTTATGTCAGTTTACACTACTTACTCAGGATTTGTCCCATAATTTAAATATATTCTTTAATATAACGAGCACCTATTTCTGAAAGATCTGAAGAAAAGGAAAGATTAAGAAGAAATTGAGGAGATCAGAGGGAGGGGGACACAGATAATGAAACAAACCTATTTGGGAACAGACTTCTTTTTTCTTCTTTTTCTTTCTTCTTCTTTCTTCTTGATCTTTTTACCTAGCACACTTGATCTACATTGGCATACTTCTGTTCAGATGTAAGAGAAACAAGACAGATGAATAAATAGGGTTGCCATGTTCAGTTAACTTTGTGTATCTGAGTCAAGACCAAGCAGAAGTGATGAGTCAAAATAAACTTCTGTGGTTTTCATTCTTTCCTTTCAAATGTAGATGAAAAAATAATTTGTACTGTTAAAAAACAGTTGTTTGTGTGTTGTTGTTTTTTTTTTTTTAATTATTATTTTCCCAAAAAGTCAGTAAAAAAAAGTGAGGTAATACATAGGGCATTTGAAAGAATTCAGTTATTTCATGCTATTCAGTTCCTCTCTGACTGGTGGATTTGTAAGGAGTCTTTTTACTGCCAGGTGACATGTTATTGTTAGCCAACTCCTTTCATTTTTATTGCTTCAGGAGCTGTCTTTACCTTTCTTAATGACATTGTTATTTTATTTTTTATTCTTGGTCAGCTCCCATTTGTATTTCTAGTGTTCTAAGTATATATTTGCCATAAGTGAATCTTCTGGTTCTGAGCAAGCACATTCAAAAAGGCAATTCAGATGACTGACTGGAGACACAGCATTTACCTCTGCGTGTGCAACATCCTTTACCAAATTTTGTGTGTAAGATAAATGTTTCAGTTCCAGAATAAGATGAGTGATTGTAACTTTACAATTACACCATTATGGTTTAAGTATATGTTCAAGTATGGAAAATTTAAGGATGAGTGAAATTGGTAAAGCAAGCTCACTATCAAGCCTACTCTTATACCTGCGATAGGCTTTATTCGATTTGAATTTGCACCCGAAAAGTTTCATTGGGACTTTTTGTGAAGACTCTAATGGGTAAGAATAGTATTTTTTAAAGTTGCACAGGCACCTGTTCTCCCACTGTTATTTCCTCTATTTCAATATTACTTCATTCCAAATTGCTAATGATAAGTAAATTGTCTATCATCTCCAAAATGCGATTAGCAGGACATTGCTTTTCCCAGTCAGAAATACCTGCATTTTTCCCCTAGGTTGAATGGCTGGTGTTCAGCACTCTCTAATCTTCCTGAACCAACCCCTCACCAGCTGAGGAAGTTTTGTCCCAGTGAGTGTGCTGAGTCAGTATGGGTGCTGAAGTCTTCATCAACTCCCCCAGCTTTTCAATGTCTGCTTATTGACTCCTTCAAACTCCCAAACTATTAGTTTTAGGGAAAACTGTGAAGATAAAGAACAGCATTTAGAATAGGTTGAACAACCGCCTTGTACAAAAACAGTGTTATCTGAATTTTCTATTATGCAGTCACACTGCAGTTGGCTCCATTTTTTTCACTGTATTGCTTCCCATTCCCTTCTGTTCCACTGGCTTTCCTCTTCCCTATAACACCCATTCCTGAACTCACACACAATACAACAATT
Source organism: Anser brachyrhynchus (assembly GCF_964034855.1). Classification (NCBI taxonomy): domain Eukaryota; kingdom Metazoa; phylum Chordata; class Aves; order Anseriformes; family Anatidae; genus Anser; species Anser brachyrhynchus. Next base: position 100,773,626 of record NC_137696.1, on the reverse strand, counting down.
TGCCAGAGTTTGCAGTTTGTAATGACTGTTGTATAGGCAGTCACCTGACCTCTCAAAAAGAAGATCCAGTGCTCTTGAGAAGCCTTCTGGGTTAAGTGGTACCCCATGGAAAATATTAGAACTTTATGATGCACGAATAGCATTCTTATGTTAGTTGCACAGTGCAAACTTCAGTGAAGAGTTTCAAATGTGTGTTTATACAACACAGTAATTTTTGTCTTTTCTTTTTTTCAGGTCATTGCCATAGTTATGGATATGTTTACAGATGTGGATATTTTTAGAGAAATTGTAGAAGCATCTACAAGAGGGATTGCAGTGTATCTCCTGCTTGATGAGTCAAACTTCAGTCACTTTCTGAAAATGACGGAGAAACAAGGTTGTCAAGTTCAGAGGCTCAGGGTAAGACTTCTTGTGTTCCTGTGCTTGAACATTTGCTAGTCATTCCTCTGCAACCCAAAGAAAAGACACTATTATTCAAAACCTCATTATCAAATACTGCTATATCAAATTAACTATGAAGTATAATCTGGTAAGCTCTCAGCAGGAACTTCTCTACAAATGTTATTCTCTTTAGAAAAGCTTTTATCCTTTTCGTGTGCCAAAACAAGAATATTTGATAAAGTTACATAATTTTTCCATATTATTTATAAAATATTTTTCCATTATTATCTCCTTAGGCATACTACAGGTTTGAAAAACTTTGCTTCCTATTGCTTTATGTTAAATTAACCTGCAAATAAAATCATAAAGCTTATGCAAATTGTTTGGAATAATAAATGGTATGCTTCATTTCATGATCTTTTTGTTAAATGTGATTACTATTAAAATGCATTAAAAGGACTGGGATTCTGTTTTAGTTTCTGTTTAGAAAGCACTTCTTATTATGTCTGTCTACAGCATACAGTATGAGTAGGCTTACTTTTATACATTACATATGTAATTTTGCCCTATGAGAAAGATAATTAAGAAAGGACTGATGTTTACATTTTTCACCCAATGTCCTGCACCACCCTCCTATATTAGGGAATAGAATGCTAACCATATGCTGCACTGACCTGACATAAATGCTTCATAAATACTTCTAGGTTTACTGTCATTGTAGATAGCTCTGAAAATGTTCCAAGCACAGTACCAGAGTTTCTCTGTAAAGCCTTAAACTCTTCCTTGGCTGAACTTCCATATAGCTCTATTTGCAATTCCTTGTTTCTTAACTAGTTGGGCCATGTTTACTCCTGGTAAAAATATCTCAGAAGCTCTTCTTACAAGCATGCATTTTAAGAACCCAGTCTGAAAAACAGATGGAGGTAGAGTGTTTTTGTGAGGATAAAGAAGGCTTTTTTCTTAAAGTTTTGGAACAAACCTGTATTTTATACAAAGTTTTGCTCTGGAGTGTTGACTTAGGCCCTTAAAAGCATTACCACACCACTTCCCATACTCATTTCTGGTGTGGGGGATTTGAGCATGTGGGATTGCCCTCTGGTGGCCTAATACACAAAGGTATGGGAATTTTTGAAAAGAAAATGTCACAAATATTGTGGGTCTGTAGACCTTGGTAGTAATTGCCCTCATAAAGTCAGTATTTGGCAATAGTTCCATACACTGGAACTTCAAACAGCATTGTTTCCTAATTACTTGGGTTAACTTTGCCATAAATGTTGCTAAAAACAGCATACATTTCTTTTTAATGGCATGAGTTTTATCCTGCCAATGTAAAAGAAATTAGGAGCATTTTTTTCAAGCTCTATCTTGAAAAATGTGGTAATATGCATTTTCAAACTGATTCTGTATAATATGTATCTATAGCTGTTTCTAACTCTTGGGGTTGATTTGGAGGTTTTCTTTTTACTGTGGTTTTATAGACCTACAGACATTTACACTGTAGTTGAAAGAACTCACATTACATACATTAGACTGGATTTGGTATGGATTTGGTATAGATTAGTGTGGGTTGGAGGGGTTTGGATTTGGCCTCTTTAGTGACATTATGTTTTATATGTTTCTGTCCTGTAATAATGGGAGAAACATTTTTAGGCTGAAAGGTTTACTTGGAATGCTTCAAGGTTTATCAGAAAATGAAAAATGTATGCCAAAGAGCTAAACAGTAATCCTGTTGTGTGCTGGGTTTCCAGTTCAGCTTGTAGTAAAACTCTTCAGGCTCCTCATCAAGGTGCTACTCCCCGTGACTGTTGCTCTAAAAATAAAAGCTTACTACTCTCACAGTAATTATCCTGTGTCTTTCTTCAGGATGAAGGGAAGCCACTGGTGACTGTGAAAGAGCAGTCAATACTTTGGCAAGGTTTCTGTCTCTTTTTTTCATTGCCTCAGTGCTTCATTGCCTTTTTGTGCTTTTGGCCCTCCTCTTCTATTCAGTGAAAGCAAGAAGAGGACAGATGTAAGGATATATTTCTTTTTCCTTAAGATGTAGCAACAGCAGCACTGGCCTTGTTATTTTCTGGCATGATTTGGTTCGGTCTTGAGTATGGCAGACATTCTTCATCCTGTGCACTCATGGGGAGGAGTTACTCTCAAGCTTTTATGACTTAGTCAATATACTCACTGGCTCTTTATCTCTTCCTTTGAATCAGTAAAAATGAAATGCTGGCATGAGAGAGACTGTATTTTTGAATTCAGATTTACAATTCAGTGGTCTTCTGTATGGAAAAAAGAGGATTTATTTGTAAATAAATCTACATTAAATGTCTCATATGTAGTGCAAATCCATACCAGGGCATGTTTCCATCTTTTTTTGAAAGAGTATATACTGAAGGTATTGATAGACTATGTATTATGTGACTACGATGTGAATTCCATACAAAAGAATATGACACCTTGAATTTACGAGGAGCTTTTCCAGTCTCTTGTACAACATTTCTTCTCGTGGGTTGGTTTTTACTTAAAGTTCACCTTAACATCATCAGTGGAACTCAACTCAAATAAATAATTCCTTTCCTGTACTCTCCCATTTCTCTTTCCCCATTTTCAATTTAATTTATCTGTTTACTGACTGTCCTACATTTCCCCTATTAGCTAATGTATTTCTCTTTCTTTCTTTTCTCTATCTAAACTTATTTTTATTAACTTTGTAACCAGTTAGACTTGTTGTTTGGTCAGTAACTCCTTTTGACTGAAAGATGAAGAGTCAGTACAGATTATGACTTTTTTCAGGTACATTTTCAAAAAAATAATCACGATTTTTTTTCTAGAGATGTTTTTTTCTGCTGCTGACTGGTGCTGCAGCAAACCAGGAGATAGATTTGCACTGCAAAACGCAGCACTGAGACAGCAATCCCCAGTATCACCAGAATGCTTAAGTTGGATCTTCATTTTTGATTACAAACAATGAACCAATGTAGGAAATGCTGTTTAATACCCAAGAAGACAACCAAGCTCCTCGGCTGACGTCACATCTTAGTGTTCTATTTGATGAGTTGTGGCATGTGGCAGAGGCTCCGTACTCTGCAGAAACTTATTTTTACTTCTCTGGAAATTAAGAAGAGTCATCTTGCTACAGGATATATTGAAAGCAATTTGGCAGGAACTGTTTACTCCCTGATAGTCCTCTCAGTATTTATAACGAATGGGAGAAATGAGAAAATAGTACCAATAAAGAATTGACTTTCCTTTTGTGAAGTCTACTCCCAAATACATATGCTTAAATGCACAGGAGGAGCTGTTCATGAGAACTGATTGCATGCCATTTTATCTCTTTTATCTTTTACCAGTTTTATCAAAATCATCAAAAGTTTTCTAGTACTTCCAAGTCTAAGTCAAATTTGGTTATTAAATAGGTGTGCAGTGTCATATCAGTGAGCAAATTTCTGTCCTAAGGACCAGACTCCAGTGAAGTCATTGAGAATTTGACTTCAGTGGTCACTGAACCTGCTTAGAAGTCATGACAGAACCTAGCTGGAAAGCTGCTTTGCATTTGCACATAAACTACTATCTAGCAGTAAGGACAGAGGCCTAGGATAACAGATAATATTAGAAACAATGAACAGTATAAGAAATGCGACTTATTTTTCTTTAAAGCTGCTAGGCTAAGTATTAGATGGACATTCATTCTCTTCTTTATGCATATTCTTGACAGCAAGTACAGGGTGAGTAATTGAACACTGATGAAAACAGACTCTACAAATAAAAAGTGCTGAAATGAAATGTTTGAGACCAGTGTATTCACTGTACTTACCTATCACATTGGAGGTTTTTTACTGATGAAAATAAATGTTTAATGTTGAATTATACTTCCACATTTTAAATCGTGGTTATGTGGTTCTCTTGGGGAAGATAGTCAGTTGCACAGTCATACATAAAAAGAGAAGTTAGAGCTTGTTTCCCGTTCATCATTTAGCTGTCATTTAATTGGATAGCCCTGATGGCCATTCTCAAACTGCAGCTCAGACATCCAGACACTGGATGTTTTAAACATCAGGAAGGCAAACAGTCCCTGAGTCCTACAATCAGTTCTTGGAGGAGGGAGAAGATCCCGTTTTTGGCTTCACAAACCTCCTAAAGATAGTCCTCAATTAAATTATTCCTCCATACGTATCCACTAGCAGTCACTTTCAAAAACTGTTTACAGAACCAGACAAACTTTCCATTTGACTTGCTACAGCTGATCTCACAAACTTTTGTGTGTCCTCTCAGGATAGATTCCTCTCAAGGAATTCTTTCCTCTCAATTCCTTCTTTATGTGTGGATTTGTTTGTTCCAGATGCCCAGGATTTTCTCTCAAGATTCATAAGTGAATTATTGCTTTATCCACAGTGGTGCTGATTACTGATCACTTCTGTATTGATCAATGACATGTTATTGTTAGTGCTGTTATCATGGCAGTCCTGTAGCCTGAGGATAAAACCAAGTAGGAAGGAGAAGCCTAGAATTTCATAAAAAAATAGGGCTTGCGATTCAGTTATGTGTATACATGCACATAACTAATCTTAAGTGGAACACCTTGTTCTTTTATGTTCTCAAAAATAGTACGCATTTTGGGAGATTATTCAAAGGATGCGTCCCTGACACCTAATTAGAGAGTTTGAAGTAAGTGAAGAATGCCAGATGAGCTGTGGAGGAAGAGGAAGTGTTACATGAGAACAGTGAGCGTGATCTCTGGCACATGCCTTCATAATGCCATGTTCCCATCTTTAAGTGGATGACATACTGAGACAGGGAAAGATTTGGCAGGATTAAGGAAGCAGGACAGAAATGCTGCAGGAGGAATAATACTGCAGAAGAGAAGGAAAACTCAAAATAACAGAGGAAAGAGTGACTAAGATATGGAAAAAAAAACAACACAGCAATTTAATGTGAATTATAATATTTTTTTGAGGGTTTAGAGCCTACTTGAAGTTATATTTTAACTTATGAGTACCTAAGGCAAAGTTTTTTTTTATCCAGCATGGTAATTTGAAAACCATTAGCTTTGCTTGTGCCTACAGCATTCCAGATTCCTAAATGATATTCTGTCCAATACCCATCAGGCCTTATCTCAGTAACACTTGATGGGTTCAGCTGGCATGTCGTTAGGTCAACATTATCTGTTATAGTTATTTGAAAATGTATAAGCTGAATCTCAAGCGATCATCAAATTATGACAAATATAAATATAGTTTAACGTAAATATAAAGCTGACATACAAATGCAATTAAATAATTGATCTAAATGCTTAATCATTGAAGTAAATGCAAAATTCATAGCTAATTCACAATTTTAATTTATAGTGAATAAGGGCTTACTATTGTGATAATCTTTAGAGAAGTTCTTTTTTTTTTTCTTCTTTTTAAGTAATTACTATCTATGCACTATTTAACTTCCCAAAAAACAAGCTTTTTATTTAACTACTTCTTTCTGCTAAAGTAGCTGGTGGGGAAAGAATAGTTTTCTTCACTGGAATTGGCTTGTTCAAAGTTCAACAGTACTGGAAAAGCAGGAAAAATGACTTTGTTCTTTTAGATTACAAGTTAAAACTCAAAGTGGTGAAAATGTGTAGGACTGTGGTGGTTTTACCCTGTTGGGCAGCTTAGTTCCAGCACAAGTCCTCTCTCACTCTTCATCTTCAAAGGGAAAGGGGAAGAAAATGCAATGGAAAGGGCTCAAGGGCTGAGATAAGGACATGGAGATCGCTCAACAACTGTCATCATGGGCAAAACAGATTCAGCATAATGAGATTGATATAATTTACTGCCTATCACTAAGAGACTAGAACAGTGAGAAATAAAGGAAACTACAAACACCTCACCTCCCCTCCCATCTACCCTCTTCTACATCCTCTCCCTGAGAGGCGCAGGGAAACGGGGAATGGGGGCTGCGGTCAGTCCCTAACGCTTCCTCTCCAACGCTCCTTCACGGTCATCCTCTGCTCCTGCTGCACGTGGGCTGCCCACAGGCAGCAGCTCTGTAAGAACTGCTCCCACATGGCTCCGTACCACGGGGTCCATCCCCCAGGAGCAAACTGCTCCAGCACGGGTCCCCCACGGGCGGCAGCTCCCCCCAGACCCCCTGCTCCTGCGTGGGCTCCTCTCCACGGGCTGCAGCTCCGGCCCGGGGCCTGCTCCTGCGGGGGCTCTCCATGGGCCGCAGCCTCCTCCAGGCCACATCCACCTGCTCCACCGGGGGCTCCTCCACGGGCTGCAGCGTGGAGATCTGCTCCGTGTGGGACCCATGGGCTTCAGGGGGACAGCCTGCTCCACCAGGGGCCTCTCCACAGGCCGCAGGGGAACTGCTGCTGCGTGCCTGGAGCCCCTCCTGCCCTCCTGCTGCACTGACCTTGGGGACTGCAGGGCTGGTTTTCATTTCTCTCTCCCAGCTGCTGTTGTGCAGCAGTGTTTTTTTGTTGTTGTTTTGTTGTTGTTGTTTTTCTTGTTTTGTTTTGTGCTTTGTTTGTTTTTGTTTGTTTGTTTTTCACTTTCTTAAATCTGCTGACCCAGAGGCACAAACAACATTGCTTATTGTCTTGGCTCTGGCCAGCGGCAGGTCCCTGTGGAGCCGGCTGAAACTGGCCCTTATCTAACACGGGGCTGTTGCTGGACTCTTCTCACAGAAGCCACTCCTTCAGCCCCTTGCTACCAAAACCTTGTGACATTAACCCAATATATGTACACAGTGCAGGACAGTGAAAGGTGATTGAAGTTAGAGATGCAGTTAAAGAGAAAAAAATGTTAGCCTCCTCTGCAGTAATGCAGACTGGGTTGTTATTAATCATTTTTTAACTGTTTCTGAAAATAATCTAAGCAATCATCTATATTTTCACTGAACCCAAGTACTTTTAAATTTTACAGGACTACTAGATAACACCTATTTATTGAATCAACTTGATGCGGCAAATTAAGAGATAAACTTTATGTTTCTAGCACTTTTTTAGGACATTTAGGTCACAAATTTTGTTTTTTTAATGCTGTCTTTATACATTTTAACTTAGTTGTATTTTTTGTTCAAACAGCTTGAAAAAATGCTGTGTTAAACCTCATCTTACAAAATTTAAAGAACTTGAATAGCTTGAGTCAAACTATAACTTGCCAACTCAGCAGTTCTTATGTGCAAGTTTTGCTTCTTTGAATTATTTGTCTTTAGATTAAAAAAAAAAATAAGACAAACAATGAAATATATAGGGTTTTGGAAAGGATGTGTTATTTGGAAATATCATTTCATATGGATTTCGTCTCAATTTTTGGAATTTTCTGTTTGGAGAGAGTTCAGTGGAATGTAGTAGAGACTACAGTTATAACTCCTGTAACCTGATTTTATGCTGTACAGTCTGATCCATTCTACTTCATAAACAGATCTAATCATTCTCCTGTACCTGGACTTTGCAGAGCACACTTTTGCTGTGATTTTCTTCTTGTAGCAGCAGAATTTGGGGCAGAAATGAACCTTGGCAGTTAATGAATAGTCACAAGAAACAAGCTATTTGTCTGTATTCAGAAGTCTTATATTCCACTATTTCTGTGTATACAGTTTAGGCAACAATCATATAGATTCTGTTTTCTTACCGCCAATGCTAAATTACACATTTCACTCCCAACTGGAATACTTGTAAATTACCACAAATTAACATCACTAGAACACATATTGCAAGGCTAGAAACCACAGTAAATGTTGTGGTCATTCGCAGACGTATTCCAAGATCTTTTTATGTCTTATGAAGCATTTTGTATCCAACAGTTACAGGAGGTAGATGCTGTAGGTTGGTTTGCGTTGAACATAAATTTTCTTTTTGTTATAAACACCTTTCTGTAACAATTTATGATAAATGCTATTTTTTTTTCCGTGTCCATATAAAAACTTTTTGAAAATTATTAGTTTGTTAACACTTCTTTTTATTTTTTTTTTTTTTTTTTTGCTAAGAGCTTAAAAAAACAAGGGACACTAAAGCAAAAAAAAATGACTTAAGTCATTCAGAACTGCATGTGTGGAAAAGATACTGGCTCAGCTGAGGCAACTTCATTAACAGTTTGGGAGTAAAACTGACCACATTTTTGGGTTCCATCCTGGCAAATTTCCACAGTAGAATTTACTTGAGTTTGCATGAGTAAAACAGAGAGCTTATGGACAGAGTCTGGAATTCAAGCCTAACTGCTTTGTAGGGTTTGTGCTAGCTATACATGCTGTGATAGCATCTCCAGATTTAGAAATGTAATCGATCCCATGCTGAAAAGCCAATTGAGGAATCTTAGTGGTGATGGAACGGCAAGGCATTCTGGGGCCAGGTGATATCTTTTGATAGACCATCTCAGAGTGAAATATCTATGTTTATAGATACAGTACTCTTGTTCAATTAAAAGAAGTGATACTGGTGCTTTAGATGTTATTTCTGACTCGCTGAGATACTTGGAAATCACATATAGTATATCAGATGCTGAAAAGATTTTTTTCACTACAAAATCTTTTTTCCTTGTCAAAGTCCTCTTGTGCCAGAGCCTCATTTCTGAGAGTGATGGTTATGGAAAAGGGGAAATTCATTTTTCCAAGGCCTAGGAAATTTCATCATTCTTGAAGACAAAGCAATAACTTGCCATAGTGGGTCCCAAGGGGACAGGTTTGATCGGCATTTACTGTCCTGCAGAGTTTACTGATATGCAATAATGTAACTCCTACTGTACCTCTGACATTTAAAGCCCTGGATGCTAAATGTAGAATATAGTGTACCAATTAAAGTATTTCAATTATCTTTTTCAGAATATGAGGGTGCGGACAGTAAAAGGACAAGATTACTATTCTAAAACAGGAGCAAAATTCCATGGAAAAATGGAACAAAAATTTCTTCTGGTTGACTGTAAGAAAGTCATATATGGTTCTTACAGGTAAGGTCAGTCACTGAGGTACCCATAGAACACGTGTCATCTCAGTATTTTGCCTACTGCAAAATATGTATATTTTTCTATTTCTGAAAATTCTTCCAGGAAACTTCATGGGCAAATCTGATTATCTTTTCTGTAATTTATCAAGTTGTCATAGATGCTTAATGATAGTTAACATAACATGGAGCCAAATTTTGAGGTCCCCTGTTAATTTTTCATAAGTAAGAAATAAAGGATATAGCTTTTGATTTAGGCAAAGTTTTGGTGAAAAGAGAGAGAAATCCCAATTTGTTTTATATTGAGTTATTCTTGTTTAACAATAACTCCAAAAAAGGCTACCAAAGTATTTCATAAGCTCTCTTGGATAGTTTCTCCTCGTAATGTTCTTCTAAAGCTAAAATTGCAGACCAGGTTTATAGCATTCTGTACTATAACATGGTCAAATTCAGAATTGTCAAAGATAAGTTGACATAGTCTATATTTGGTTAAGCTTTATTTTATTTTATTTATTTTCCATTTCATTTCTAGTATATTTGCAGAAGGCATAGCTCAGAAGAATTTGCATCTTTGCAGAGTTGGAAAAAAATTAGGTTAAAGCAGGGGCAGTTTTATCTCACACATTATTAAATATTTTTGTTCTTGTCATGGTATGCTTCTCTCTTTTGGTCTACTGAATTAATTTATGCCAGCCTAATGCCTGGGTGCCAGATCCACAGCTGCTGATTTTTTGTAGATTTCAACTACTTTAAGCTTTTGAAAATCTGTCTATTTCCTCTGAGAATTGAGCAGCCCCAAATTCAGATTGATGGGTATAAATGGTAGTGAGGTAAGTGACAAGTTCATAAATGAGTCAGTGTAAGAGAGTCCAGAGAGAGTCTGCCTGCTTTGACATCTACACACAGTGTTAGAGTCTGTAAGAATGTGATAGTTTTTCTCATTTCATTTTGAAAAATAACACTGCTTTAAGATCTGGCACAGGGGCTGGAATCATGAACTTCTGTAGAAATTAAACTTGCTTTGAAAAAGAATCTAGTGATTTATAACAGGAAAGATGAGTTTTTCTGAATGCTTGCTCTCTGAACTCAATTTAAAGTTAATTATTTACAAATATTGTAAAATATAATGTTCTTAATAAGAACTTTGTGAAAAAGAAAGAAAATAGAAACAGAAAAAAAAGGTGTCATGTTTTAATTTAATCTCAGTACAGTATTATTTCCTGAAAAATAATTAAAAAAAAAAGCAAAACAAATAAAACGAAATCAGCAAGCTATTTATGTGAATACAACCAACCTTCATCACATACAGAAGACAAATGCAAATAGAACATGTTCATTGATTTCATTTTTTTCACTTACATTTCTTCACATGAAATTAGGGTCATAGGACAGATGTTTTTGTTTGTTGTAATCTACAAATTACATGGTTTCAACACCATGATATCAGGCTTTTTGAAACATCCTGAATGTACTTGTTAATGTATTTTATCTCATTTTGTAGCTATAAAGTAGTTATAGCTACTTATCTTTGAGCATGTGTTCAGCCTTTATAAGTACAGTAGAAAAGAGGAAAACTTCCTTCATCAGGATAGAGTACACTGCAGTTAATAGAAAAATTAATATCCAAGCTGGTGTGCATAGTAGAAAATGAAAACTGTCTAACAGTTTTGAGGTGCATCTTTTTGAGAACATGTTTAGAGTGAAGTATATTCAGACCTGTGGAAACAGTTCTGTGTATTATTTCAAACGTACTTTTTTCACAATTTAACCACACATTGTCTCTGATTTAGGAGTGGGTCTAGTCAACCTTGGCTTAGTCTTTGTAGAGGTAATTTTCACCATTAGGTATTTGATGTTGCACACTTGTGAATACCTTTTTGCAATATCCCCTGTTTATAAGGGCAATTAAGTAGTTATAGACCCAGTCCTGCTCCCACTGAGAGCAGTGGAAGTCTGCCACTGAGTTCAAATTGTATTAGATTAGACCTTTCAAATCCAAATTACATGAATCATGCCACCATTTATTTATTGATTAAGAAAGTATTTGTGCCAAATCCAAGTGTGTGTGAAAACTTTCTATAATTTTTTTGCCTATCAAGAAGGTCCAGTGAAATACATTGGTTCAAAAGGACTGTTTCTAATGGTCATTTGTTCTTCTTTCAGCTTTATGTGGTCTTTTGAAAAAACCAACCTCAGTATGGTTCAAGTTATCACAGGACAGCTGGTCGAATCCTTTGATGAAGAATTCAGGACACTGTATGCTCGTTCTTCTGTTCCTAGTTCATTTGCCCCAGAATTAGTGCGGGTTAACAGTCGCAGGATACTCTGGGATAACGACACATACCAACACTCGGTGTCTTCCCTAGCTTCAGTTTCTAGCCAAAGAAACCTTTTTGGTAGGCAAGACAAGATTCACAATTTAGATCCTGTTTATCTGAAAACTCGAGGAAGATATGCAGTAAATGAAATAGATAAATTTGGATTGAGAAATCAAGCCTATAATAAACAACCATTTCATCCAGGTTTTAATATGCAAAATCCAATCCAGCAGTATCAACCTAGTGAAAAAAACGAGCACTGGAAGAGACATAGTTATGCTGGGGAGAAGCCAGAAAGGACACCTTACCTATTGCTTAACAGAGCTATTAATAGAGCCAATAATCCATTGAATACTTGGAAAATGCCATCTGATAGCCTTAGTATTGTGTCTTCATTACGAGGAGGATATGCAAATAACTGCAATCCACCCCAACAAAGTTTCGCTGATCAGTTTTCACGACCAAAGGTAAATCTTGCAGAAAGAAATTCAATTGTGAGGAGGTCTTTTAATGGGACAGATCATCAAATCCGCCATCTGCAGCAAAGGATGCCGACCCTCGAACACACAACGAAATCATTCCTACGTAACTGGCGAATTAAGTCATACTTAAATGACCAATCCGACTATCCAGTGGAGTCTAATGGGTCAGCCTTGGGTGACAGATATGATAGCTATGACACAGCTGAAAATATTAAAGCTCATGCCCTGTACTCTCATTCTCGCTTACGATCGTCGTTGGTGTTTCAGCCAACTTTACCCGAACAGCAGGAGGTAAGCAGCTGTGCAAGTTCTTCAAATTCAACTATAATTGGGTCAGAGGGAAGTGCAACACCTAAAGGGACATCAAATCATGCACCAAGTGTGGAAAATGGAACAGATAATACTTTAGAAGAGCTTAGCGAAAATGTCCAGCTTAAATCAGAGGCACCAAAAAACCACAGAATTCATACTGCAGACAACAGAAAACCTATGGTAAATTCACATGCAGCAGGGGACCCATCTATCTACTTATACACAACCCTCTGTGCCGACAAACATGCAGAAAATCTGAAAAATGTTCAAAATGAAAATATACTTAAAAGGAGAAGCTTTCCCATGTTTAATTCAAAGTCCATATTAGACCCTGGTGCCGACAAGCAAGCATCCAGTTATGTTTACAGCACATTGACCAGGCATAGGCTTAAGCAGCCAGTTAGTCCAAAACTTCCAGAAGACACTCTCAAGAGCTCTAAAAGTTTGCATAGTGTGACCAACCATTTGGCACAGGAGGAAAAGAACCTCAAAGGAGAGCTAAAGATTCCAACTGCTACCAAGGCAATCTCTATGGCTGTTCTTGCTGAAGCGAGCAAAGAGGAGTCTAGTAAGGATTGCACATCAAAGAAAGAAAGTAAGAACTCCCCAAGTTTTCTAAAGAAAGGATCCCAGAAACTGCGGTCACTTCTTAATCTCACACCAGACAAGAAGGAAATCTTGTCAAAAAACAAAGGTCCTGCCTTTTACAGAATGTGTAGTAGTTCTGACACTTTGGTTTCTGAAGAAGAGAATCAAAAACCAAAGATCTCTGAAAATAAGACAGATTCTTCCCCAAGAAGAAAGAGAAACACATCAAGTTCCCAAGGTAGCTTGAACAGAAGTAAAGAAGATGTCACTGCAAGCCCATCAAAGTCTCCAAAGTCTCCTAAATCACCAAAGCCTCAAAAACCTCCATCTGATGAAAGCAATAAAAAGTGTCCTGTCTTGTGCCCCCTTGAAAGTAAGTTCATAGAAACTGCAGGAGATGCATCTACCCCAAGATTTAATACAGAACAGATTCAATATCAAGACGTAAAAGAAATTACCACAAATACTACCCCTGAAAGTCCTGCTGTTTGTGCTCTACAAAGAGCAAGTTCAATGACACCACAACTGGCAGGCTCAAAACATCAAGAGGAGCTAAGGTCTCGTTTGAGTGAAAGGCGTGTTTATAGTCGCTTTGAGCCATTCTGTAAGATGGAAAATCCTAGTCAACTTGTAGGAAATTTACCAAATAGTTCACATCTTCCAGATATCAAAAGCAAGACCCTAGGAAATAACTATGGCAGGAGTAATCACCTAGTCAGCTACAACTCAACTGCTTATCATCCACTGCAGCCTAATGAAAATAAACTGAGGGGATTTATGCAAAAGTTTGGGAACTTCCTACATAAAAACAAGTAAAACTTCTGTTGATTATGTTGAAATACAGCAAGAGTAGCAAAGCTGTACATTCTTAACTGGATAAGACTGACAAGCAACTTTTGTAGAGCTTACTTGGGTTTCTTCAGGGTCTAGGACATTTGAATGAATGTACATACTTTTACATAATTATTCTAGAATTATTATGCTTAAGTCTTTACAGAAATTCTGTGTCCAGAAGATGTCTCAAGGAAGTTGTTTATAGTGTTTATATTGTAAGATTACTTTTATACATTTTCCTTGTGAAGAAAGTATGTGCTAGTACATTGTAAGATTAAATGTGGAAAAAAAGATGGAGAGTGTTTTTAAACTTCAAACAATACTGTTTCTGAAGATTTGCCCTTTAAAAATAGGATAGCACTAGGAATAGTGGCTTGCATCTTTTCAGTGTTTATGTACTTTTTCAAATGTTAAACACAAATGTTAATGCATTGTATGTTACTTAACTTCAGACTCGTTTTGAAACCCTCTTTTAGATTCCATCTTGGTAATAATTTACCCCTTAGCATTTATTGAAATGTTTAGGCAGCAGATGGATATTACTTTATTGAATTTTCCATGTAATATGATATTATTTTGAAGTATTTGGCATACAAATCTTAAAGTGACCTTAATCCCAGCTTTCTCAGACTTTTTTTACATGGCTAAAGTAATGTGAATGTAGGATGAAAGTAAAAAAAATATATATTTATAAAACAAGGTGCCTTGAAAAGAACTTAACTGGTTTAAATTTCAATGGATTAATTACATTTGTATAACATGCCAGTATTCTGTAATGTAGTCTAAAAATGGTTTTTGTTAGATTTTTCTGTTTGGTGTCTCCAAAAAAAAAATAAAAATGTGGACTTACATTTCCCAGGTAAGTTTTTGAGTTTCACATATAACAGTATGTTTTAGGTGTTGGCAGATTATGTGCAACTCTAGCTTTAATAACCTTTTTTTGTTTTTTTTGTAATAAGGTTGTAAGTGCTTCAGACTAGGCATATGACGAAGGTTGTAAGCTCAATACTGCAATGGTTAAATTTTCCATGCCCTGTTGCCTTACGTCAGGATGAATGTTACAAGGCCAGGAGCAATTAGGCATCTAAAAATGAGGTTGATGAAAATCACCACATAAATCACTACCTCTCCTAAGCCAAAAAAGTATCAGTGAAGAGCTATAGCAGCAATTGTTTAACCTTAGTGAAGGTGTTTAGGCATCTAACTACAATTTAAGGGGACATATCTGTGTTCATCCAGACCTCTCATTCATAAGAATTTTCCTGATATTAAGTGCCTACACCAAACTAGTGTTTACAGAAACCACAGAGACGGTGATGTGTTTAGGCAGCACCATGGCATCCACTTCTCATCTGCAACCTGTAGCCAGAGCATCCAGCTGGCTCCCGGCCCTCCTTGATGTGGACTCTGTCTCTTAGCAGAGACCCTTAATGCCCATAACCAATTAGCTGCGAGATGCTCTGGGACAGTCTTACTCCAGTTAAACTCGGTAAGGCTGTTCCACCACACATCAGATAATTACATATTAAGAAGGCTGGAGACAAGCAGGTAGACGTTTCTCTGATGAGGGCACTCAGCATATTAGAAAAGCATATTCACATCCTTGCCTTGGTAGCACTGCTGCCCCTCTCAGGATATGTTTTAGGCTTGCTTTGAGAACAACTACTAAAAATTAAGCTTCACAAGTAAGATCTTGAAAAATACTTTTTTTCTTAAAAAAAAAAAATAAAAATATGATGGTGGTTTACACCTGCAGCAGGCACCAGGCAGCTCAGAATTTTTGGGATTTAGGTGGTATTGTAAATTTTCAGCAAGAGAAATTCAGAAATTTGGGTAACTTCATTGCTGAAAGCTTATATACCTTATACAGGGTCTTCATGTTTCTGAAGCATCTTTTAGGAGACCACTTCACTCTTAGATCTGAAAGGTCCTGCAGCGTTCTACGGTGGAGTCCCACTGTGAAGGCCTTGGCTTTGTTCTTTAAAAAGAAACACCAAAAAAGCATTTAATGCACCATCTCCCTCAAGTTCTTGCGCATCACTGAAAATCCTTGCTGGCTCCCATGAACTCACCGCAGCTATTGGCAGTGATTTCAGTGAAGCAGTGCAAGCTTTTCATTCAAACTGTTTCTCAGGCAGCCTTATTAGGTTGATGCATTATAGCAATTATTTCACCATGGGGATAGTATTTATTTTTAAGGGTGACTAGATCTGGTGTCTCAATCCTATGCTGAAAGTTTCACTCTCCTCTTTACCCCTGATTGTAGAAAAGATTTTATGAACTTCTTAATGAACATTGGTCACTTTGTTCACTCCATGCTAAAATGCCATAGCAGGTATTTTTCCTAAATGGCCATTCACACAGAAATACTCTGTCCTGCCAGAGGCAGCAATTTCAGGCGGATCCCAAGGCAAATAGTGTCTCCTTAGTATTCCAGGCATATTATCAGTACAGGCACAACATAATTCCACAGCTACCCAGCCAACAGCAATGCAGCGGTGCACTTTTTATAAGTCTTAACACCTTTTAGCAGGGCAGACAGTTATTCAGGATGGTGCCTAAATTAACTGTACAGCAAATGAACTTAACTGAGATGCAGGTGGTGCTAAAAATGGTGGGGGTAGGTTTGGGGAGGATATTTAGTTTTTCCTTATACTCTTATGAGCTCTGACATACACTTGTAGGCAATACTAGATTTGGGAAGAAAATAAGGGAGGGAGGGCAACGGCCTTCTGGCAAGTGTTGAAGTGATAGTTCTTTGCATTTTGTAGTAAAATTGGGCAAATGTATCTGATAAAAAAAAAACTTTGGAAATTTTTTACTTTTTTACTATTTTCCAGAGTGGGTTGCTAATTAGAGAGTCCTGAGAAGGCAGATATTTTAATTTACCAAGTCACTTATATAGATATATAGCTATATTTTGTATTTATGCACAGAAGATTAAGAGCCTTTAGTGAAGATCCTGCTCATACACTTAATAATGCAATAAATTAATTGTAGTAGAATATCCTTTTTCATTTTCAGATATCTCCTCAGAGAACCTGCGTGAGAATGAGTGCATACAGTTCTGATCCAAGATTAATTGATCTGAATGAAAAAGACCACCACTGACCTCGGTGGCAGTTGGATCAGACACTTAATGCACTGACACCTCTATTTTAGAAGTGTTACAAGGCTGAAGGCTGCTTGGGGAGGATGTGGCTCAGACACCATGCATGGGAACAGCAGCCCGATGCCTTGCCAGCAGCTACTGCTTTAGAGATGGGGGAGCACACCGGGGAGCTCCAAGGGCAGCTGGTGCAATGACTGGCTGTTATTTTGTTCCCTCCAGAATTGTGCATTACAGGTGGGAAAACAGTGCTCGCCCGTTCATGTTTGATTTGCCTCCTGTTTGTGTGGGAACCCAGCCATTTCAAAAAAAAAGAAAGGAAAAGTGTGGAAAAAAATGTACATGCTCTTTGCATCTGCAAAGAAAAGGGATATGTGTATGTTTGGAATAGAGTTTATATTTTTGATCTTCCTTTTCCCAAAGCTTGTTGTGATGTTTCTGCTTTTCCCAAGGAGATGCACTTTGTTCAGTGTGTCCTAAATGTGCTCTGCACGTTGCAAGTTTGTAACACCCCCCACACACCCAATGCACTCCCAGTTTTGTAAGGCTGTGAAGTAATAGTTATTACTGTGCGTGACAGTCGTTTGGCCAAATGGCTTGGGAGTTGGGAAATGATGTGTCATTTCCACATTAAATAAAACTCCATTAGCACCCTAATAGATTCAGGTGATCAGAGTTATGCAGTGCTGAATGTGGCCCTCAGGAGCATGCAGCATTGGGCAACGCAGCCAGGAGATACAGACCCCGCATACGGTGCACATACAATTAATGTCATAAATAAACCACCCCGATATGTGGTCATAATATCCAGTGAATTAATTGCTTCATTTCTTCAGCCTTGTAATAAACAGTTTTTACTGCCTCTTGGATTGCAAAATGATAGTCATTTTATTAATGATCTTGCGCAGCACTCTTTATTCATGCTAACAAATACGAACTTCTTGTAAAGAAAGGTTAAAAAATAAGACAAATTAAATTTCCAGCTGTCTAATACATGAGGGTAGTATTTATTATTTGTTACAAACCTTGAGAGAACAAAAGCTTATCAGGCCATAGATGTTTGTGCATTGATAGGTGCAGGAGCAATATCATTCACAGAAAAAAAAAATATATATATATATATATATGTGTTCAATTTTCTGAAATGTATAAGGAAATGTTGTGGTGTATAAAAAAGTCATAAGGAAAATAATACCAAAATCTGTGGCAAGATAATGTAAAAATAAAATGTAAAATGGCTCCACTAAGCTGTATGATAAATATATATATA
The DNA here is from genome assembly GCF_964034855.1 of Anser brachyrhynchus. Taxonomy (NCBI): domain Eukaryota; kingdom Metazoa; phylum Chordata; class Aves; order Anseriformes; family Anatidae; genus Anser; species Anser brachyrhynchus. The sequence goes on along the minus strand of NC_137696.1, from coordinate 100,755,424 downwards.
TATATTTTTTTTTTTCTCATTTGTAGTACTTCTTCCTTGCTCTTACCTGGCATAAGCTGTACAACTGACAAGTAGCTGTACAACCATGTAACACACGGAGATCAGTAAGAACTTATTCCCCAGATCAATATTGTACTGTGCAGCACAATATTTCTAGTGACTTTTGTTTGTTTGTTTGTTTCTTTTGATTTAAGTTAGAGTTAGACCAACACAAATCTGCAGTAGTTTGTTGGTAATTAAGAGATGTTCCTCCGATTGAGTCTTCACTTGCATGAGTACATATTCCATTAGCACCCCAATGACAGGGGAAAAGTCTGCACTGCTCAAATGCCATTTTGCCATTTCATTCTTTATTTCATGTAGGTGCTTACAGATGTCTTAGTACCTTTCTGCAGAGTCTGAAATTTTTCATTTTCAACTCTTTACGAGAAGTTTCAGTTAGGTCTCCCTTTTTTCACATTTGGACATGATGCCAAAAAAAAATGTTGCATTTTGAGAAACAGAATTGAAGAAGAAGCCATTTGCTTTTGGACAGCTCAGAAGTGAGCTGCTTTACTCTTAGACAAAGCTAGTATTTTGAATTTCTATTGTAGTGACACGGACTTGTTAAGTTTTGCTTAATCCCCTTCTTATTTAGAGCGGTTCCCTCCAGGTCAGTATTTAAAAGCAATTTCCATATATTGCAATGCTTTAAAAAGCAGGCAAGTCCTGTTTCTGAAAATCCAGGAGGATTTAGGGTGCTAGATTACCAAATCAATTATTTGTATATCTTGAAAATATATTTGCATTTTTCTGGAAGTGAATCAAGTTTAATAAAATACTGGATATCCCTTCAGAAGATGCCGCTGGATTCTGTGAGGACTATGCATCTTTTTCCCATCATATGTGTTAGGCTAACTAAAAATTCCATGGACAAGTACACAAGATTTTTTTGGCAGAAAATAAGCATTTCTGATAAGAGGCGCATGATTCGTGTTTACTTTGATAGTATTGCTTCCAACAACAAATAAATGTAAATATAGATGGGAAAAAAAAAAAATCTTGTCTCTCTGAAGCAGACAATTTATGACAGTCCAAGAATTATTATCCTAAAGACTAACAACCAGTAGCAATATTTTGTTTTGTTTGAGAAATGAATGCATTTGTTAGCATTCAAACACAGGCCTCTTACATGTCAGTTGTACGTTGTCTGTTCTTGCCTCATTTAGCAATCAGCATGCTCAAAATGCAGACTGGTTATCTATAGTTTCCTAAGTCCCAGAAAATCCAGTGAAGCATTAAACACCCACTTAGCTTTAAAGTAGAAGGATGGTTTAAACCCTCCTGGGATAAAAAAATACCACCAGCCATACGTTTATGTGTTTTGTTAGATTTTGGTGTAAAAATCTCAGTGTAGTCCTAGCTGATATATTTTGGGAAACAGTTGACTATATAGTTTCATTGTTTTCGTTGGGCCATGTCTAATTATCACCCATGGTGATGTCATGGCTGCATTTTGACATCGTGTTGGTCATGTTTCTTCCAAGTCTCACCTATGTGTGAGAGTATCATTGCTCTTGGTTTCAGGTTCTAATTTTCCTTAGTGCAGAGTCTGTGGATTCCTGGTGATCCATAAGGTTTCACAAGGTGACTTGGAAGTGAGTTCTGATTACTGAAAAAACATGACCAGACAAAAAAAAAAAAAAAAAAAGAAAAAAAAAAGCCTATATTTCCACATAAAACAAAGGAAGCAAGTAGAATCAAAAGATTTGTGTAAGAGAACATAATATAATTTTTATCAGTTCAGACAGAGCTGGTTTTTCAATACTGCGGAACTGAAATAGGGATTCAAGTAGTAATAATCATTAGGTGGTCATTGAATAAAAAAAGCTGAGGAACGCTGATCTAGAAGATGCAAAACAGTCATGAGGGGTGCTGCAAACACACAATACCCAGAACAGGTATTACTGAGTAATTTCTGAGGAGAAAAAAAAGGAATTCTGTCAAGTTGATTTTAATACTGATATGTTGGTTCCAATACTGACAGCAACTGATTTGGTTTTCATCTAAAATAGTTACTTGATATGTAAATCCTTTTTCTCAGATGGAATTCCTGGATTACATAGCAACTATGTTATGGATATACTGTGTATGTACAGATACAAACCAAAAAGTGTCTTGAAATAATTTATTACTTTTATTTTTTACCAAATAAAATGTTTCTTTTAAAGCTCAGCTCATTTGTGTGTTCTTGTTTTCACTGTCTCATATTGTTATTAACATTTTTCATTTAAAAACTTAGAACATCTTTTTTAAAAAATGTGGCATCACATATGTTGAGTGAAATGTAAACTGAGGTCTCAAGGCTGCATGTGGCAGCATCAGCTTTTGCAGAGCTGCTGCACCTCCTACAGGACCCACAGTCCACCCAAACGGAGAAAGGACCAAAGCTGACTTCACTTTAATGTCAAATTTCTGAAATAAAATACAAGTAGCAATAAGCTGGAGCAAAAATTAAACAGAGTAAGGTCAAATATATTTTTATGCCATGTTTACTTGCCTTGTATCACTTCCTTGCTCTGATGTTTGGTTTTGTTTTACTTCCTGGCAATTCTGTCATGCTCATGATGTCAGGTTGAGTAGTCTTTTCAGAAGTTTCCTACTTCCATCTCGATCTTAATTTTCTGTTTCCTATTTACATGAACCATCCTCCAGAAGTCTGTTTTCCCTACCTTGCCTTGCTAATACTATTGAAAAAAATCACTTCCATCACATTGCTTGCCAGAATTAGCTTCCAGCAACTTCTCCATGCATGAGTGCATGCCACTACTGAATGGCTAATGAGAAATTGATTTTCAGTCATGAATATCTCTTTGGTTCCTTTGGAAAACAAGTAGGAAACAGTAACCTTTCTGAACAGCTTACAGTCTGTACTTAATGGAGGAAGGAAATGAAGAGGAGGAGAGGAAGTGAAAAGAAAAAAACAAAGGTTACAAAACAGTGAGGTGGTTACCCAGTGACCACATATAAAAACTTAAATGGTTAGAGTTGTGGTGATGCATATACAGGCACACATGCATGTACCTTTATGCATAATACTGAGGCTCCAACTTAGACAGGAACTTCTACTTATATAGAAATAAAAGTAAAATTCATCTCATTTAATTGAGCTCAGGCCTTTTCTCAGCTCCCACCTACAAGAACTCTTTGTAATTCCTATCTCTACTTTTCTTCCTGTTTCCCTCACTTACATCCAACCAATCCTCACCCTGCCAGTCTGCAGCATTCCAGCACCACTAGTTAAATATTGAAAAAATGAAACCTTTAATTTTCTCGATGTATCAAGTGGATCAAATAGGAAGCTATGCCTATAGCCAAATGAAGACAAGACTGAAGACCACAGGAGCTGGGAGTTTCTGAGAGGAAAGTATGTGTATGCCATTCAGTATGCAAGTTAAAATGTGTCGGTATTTCAGAAAATGTTGAAAACTAGATTAACTAGGTTGAGGTGTATTGCAGAATTACTTGAATCTCCAAGAACTGTCCATAGCTGAGTTAGAGCTGCCATCCCTGCTCGGTGGATCGGGAGCCTAAGGACCAGAATCTCCACTGAAACCACAAGCAGGAGCAGCCATCAGTTCAGACACATGGTCACCTCGTTCTACCTCCATCCAATGCCAATGCCTTGGATTTGCCAGTAACACTCATGGCTTGGAGAGCCCACTAAACTGGCTCTTGGTTAGCAGAAAGACAAGCACTTACAAACTGAAACACTTGCTTCTATTAAGTGCCTCTAAAGCTGTTACTTTTTATAGTGCACATCCTTGAATATGGCAGCTTTTCCCCCTATATCTCAAAAATGACTGACTCTTGTACTGTATTTGAGACACCCAGCTATTTTTTTTGTCCAGGAATGGTGGCTAGTGGCACTTGAGGCATTATATTGTGATAAAAGTCAGTAGGTAATCAGCTCTTCAGTAGTTAAAAAGATTAAACATCACTCTCTGTGTATAATGGCCAGTTTCAAGCCCATCAGCCACAGCCCTCACAACTGTTCTTTTTGACTTGCTCTTCAAAACAAAAATATCTCTGTGCTTTCCAAGGTGGGACAGACTGTCAGCTCTTACAGTTTAGTACAGCATTGCTGAGGTCCATGAACACCTGCATCCAAGCAATGATGAGGACTCAGTCTATGAATGAAGAGTCAATGAGGCAGGCAGGGGCTGGTGCTCCCAGAAACTCTTCATGATGTTTTCCCGTAATTAAAAGCACTACAGCAGTCAATATAAGCAGGTGGTTGCTGCATTATAGCATAGTACACTAATAAGTGGCGTGCATACCTCGAGATTCATATCCTCTGTTCATATGTTCTTCTGAGCAGGGCAAGGATTTAGGAAAACACAGAAGGAACAGGAGGAAAAAAGAACTGGAGAGATCAGAAGCCTAATTGTAAGCAGATTTTGTTCTCTCACCTCACATAAAGAGGCTTTAGGAGGACAGCATCTGTCACTGGTTACTTGATAATTAAGTAAATAAACAGTGCTTTTCTAGTTATTTCACTGAAAACCACCTCTGGCTGAGATAGTCCCTGCACTGCAAATCTTTAGCAGTGGGGGCAATTTGCTGGAGAAATTCTTGTTTCATTCAAGAAACTTAGAGCAGCAGAGCCCCTCGGCAGTTGTCCAGGGGACTGTGCCGTCATCCTGTGATGTTTTAAATGACCAGGCAGAGACAGGATCACAAGTCACAGATCTAAAAGAGTGTCCTTCTCACTTTGTGGAAGAATAAGACACAAGAGAGAAGTGTGCCTCCCTCTGCAGAATTTGAGAATGGATGCCTGTGGCAGTGTACTCTTCCTAGCCCTCTTAACCTTACCTGTCACCTGTAACCCTGCCTAGGCGATAGCCATAAGTGATGGCTGTGATGAACACATCTGGTCATGAGAGCTGTAATCCGCCCAGGCTCCAGGTGGATTCTGAAGAGACAGATCCAAGGGCCACCTGAGCATGCACTAGCCAGATATGGCTGGTATGCACATATGATGGTAGTCAGTCATCTTACCCCATAAACGGGACAACCCCAAGCCTGGTGAGCTCCCCTGTACTGCAGTGGGCTGTGTGCCAGAATCTTACCCTGGAGCAGGGACGCCTCTTAAGGTTATTCCTTGAAGTCAAGAGATTCCTTACCTGCGACAGATACTCCGTGACTAATAGGTAGCTTGTTGAAACTTTACAAGTAATTTGCTAAGCAAGCTGAAACTTTGTAATCCTAACTAAGGGATATAAAGGATTGATTGTGCATGCAGTCCTTCAGACACAAACCATCAAGTCTGGGATTGGAATACGATCTGATTGTATCTAGGCTCCTCAGAGTTTCAGTGACAAAAAAGACCTCATTCTGAACCTCATGACTCAAGGTAAGGGTCTCCCTGATGCTTTTAGTCTAACCCTGTCCTCTATGCAGTAAATAATCAAGTGACATTGCCATCACGGAACTTGTTAATGTCACATTTACCATTAGAACTTTGTTAAATCTCCATCCTATTCATGATTGATTTTTGCTAAATCACGATTTTCATCAATAAATATGTTGACCATTCTCACTTACAAGTGAAGTGCATAATTCCTTTCATGACAATGTCCGCAACACAGGATGTGTTTGACTCTGTTTTCTTTTGGTTTTGTTGTGCAAGAAATACTTGGCAGTGTTCACACTGCTGCTCCTAGTGCACAGGGCCTGTGCACTACCGATTGGTTTTATCTCTGTCTCAAAAACTGGTAGGCTTGAGTTGCACCTCATACATTGATCTTCTAAACCACTTTTCACAGACTGGTTTAATACCCTGTTTATTGCACTATTATTTCATACACCCATCTGTGGGATCTACACTGAGAAATATTTTTTCTGGGGAGTATCACTTGTTACAGAGCTGATATTCATTGTCAAGGCTCACCTGATTTTGAAGTTTATATGTTTATGTATATATATATATATATATTTCCAGTTTGATCAGCTCCAAAGACATCAAATATGTTTAACAATGTTCTACAGTTTAAAAGAGAAGACTTTCTCAGCAGAGAATTTACAGTTTATAGTATTTAGGTTAACAGACAATATATAATTCAGTTTGCAATACTAGAATTTATTTGAATTATTTTCACATCAATTATAACAGTGCTAATCTCATGACCTTGAGAGACTGATTAATAGCAAGTTAAGTTGATGGTTGACAATCTGAATGCAATCAACATCTATTTCATTCCTGAGTGGAGGAAGTGCAAAGGGAGAATGCTATTCCCTTCTCCCTGGTAGCCAATGACAGGACACATGAGAAAGGCACAAAGCTGTATTAGGGGAGGTTCAATTTGGACATCAGGAAAAGTTTCTTTACTGTGGGGGTCAAAGACTGTGAGAGGCTTCCTAGAGAGGTGGTTGATGCCCCATGCTTGTCAGTGTTCAAGAGGCTTTTGGATAATGCCCTCAATAATATGCTTCGAATTTTGGTTAGCCCTGAAGTGGTCAGGCAGTTGGACTAGATGATATTGGTAGGTCCCCTCCAAGTGAACTATTTAATTCTATTCTATTCTATTTACATCATTTACTTGAGCAGGCACTATTTAACCTCATCAAAAAGAGTGAGCATTACATTACATTATAAACTTGCATAAAGGTCTAGAATACATGAGCTTTTAAGAATTAGTACAGGAAAAAATATTATAAATCTCTCATGCTCCATTTTGAAGTAAAATACAAAAAATCATGGCAGGGATTTGGAAATTGAAGTCCCATTTTCAAAACCACTGAAATAGATAAGATTTTTCTTTCCGGGTTGGAGAATTAAGCACTTCATCTGGATTTCTTATAATTTGTAGACAAGCATATCTTGAAAAATAATCATACTCAGTTCTCACTGTTGTTTAGGGGAGATAAGTAAATGATTTTAAAATCTTTAAGGCCTTAAAATTACTTGGGTGATTTTGATGCCTTCAGTCACACATTGGAAGTCCCAGGGATGCACTTCAGAGGGGGCTGTTTTCTAGAGAATAACATACTGAATTTTGGTTACATGGACAACTCAGACAGTTTATTTTCAAAAAATGCATTGGCATCTTCAGATGACAAGTCTTAGAAAGTCTGAGTAATAAATTAATTAATTAAATATAAATATATAATTTCAAACACGAAAAATACATTTCCTTTAAAAAATAAAAAAATTATTTTTTCATTCCCCAAGATCAAACACATTTTATTACTTAATAAATCCTCTTCCTTTGAATTTTAAATAAATCTCTTCATTAACACAACTGCCTTGGGTTCCAAAATTATAGGAAACACAAAAGATATGACCTTGTAAACTTTGGCTGCCTCAAGTTTCAAGAAGTACACCATAAAAAATATTTTAGCACATTCTGTACTAGCAGTTAAATACCTTTTTCCTCTTACTTGGAAAGCAGGAACCGTTATGCCCTTGAACTCTTTAGAAATTGTTTTAAAGCAAGAGAAAATATGGGTCAAAGTATTCATATCATAGTACTTCTATACTCCCCTATAAATTTCTTAATTAAATAGGAAAAAGAATCAGAGAAGAGAAAAGAGATATTAGTGTCTCTATCTGCCCAAGGCAGCTGAAGTTTGCGTTGGCATATTTTAATTCTCTGTTAGCAGCAAACCACATTTGCAACCCTTGAAGCAGCCAACGAAGTAAGCTAGCAAGTAAGAACATCGTAAAGCACAGGCTACCATTTCACACAGAACACCATGACCACCTGCTTCTTTCGTCTTTAAACAGGAATCTCAGAAAGCTACAAAAGCGATTTATGTGAGCAGAGAGCTGCCACCCCACTGAGCACTGCTGGTGTGAGCCAGAACCTGTGCCACCACCGCGCTCAGGGTGCCCATCATGCTGCCTCACCTGGTGGACCTAATGCTTCTCAGCACCTAGTTGGGCACTTCCCATCCTAATCCTCTGTAGGTATCCCTATAAGTCTGTCTATTTATTAATCTCAGGTGTGGAGCTCAAGCCTAGAGGTAGATGACCTGCATGGTGTTCTGGCTTATTCTCTGTCAGAATAAGCCTGGGGAGAATTCTGATACTTAATTATTAAAAGGCATTTGGATAATGCTCTTAGTGGTATATTCTAACTTTGGGTCAGCCCCAAGGTAGTCTGACAGTTGGACTTGATAAGTTCTCTTCATAGGTTCCTTCCAACTGAAACTATTCTATTCTATCTTATTGACTACCACATATACAGAAAGAGTAGAAAAGTTTTACCACCCCACCTCACCCCTATATTTTTTAAGTCCCCCTTTTAAAGCACCAAAGAAGCAGAAGGGAGCACCAGCGCAATTTGTCAGCTCTCCATTAGAAAACACAAAGTGACATAAAAACATAAGAAGCAGGAATCTGACCTTGTCAGTAAGGTGAGATAATATCTCTGTTCCTGTAAACACTTCTGAGAAGTCTCAAGCAAAGTGTGGTCCACAGTGTTCCTCCTCTGATGAAAACTTCACGCCTGCAATCAAGATAAATTACCTGGACTTCAGTTTTCCCTCATTTCACCAAAGAAACTCCTTCTCTCCCCTCACTGTTACCCATGTGTCTGTGAGTAAAGAGTAGTGAAGGTCACTGCTGAGAACACAAGGATACACTACAGAAATGTTCAAGGTACAACCAACTTCATAGTTATAATGACATTGCTGAAGTATGTGAAGAACCACGGGTCAAAGCCTGCCCAGATACCTCTCCTCTTTTGCTTTGTCAAAAATATAAACACAACCACAGAAGAGACAACTAAAACGGTGTTCGGGCCATCCATGTTTTCTGAGATTTGGTACCAATGTGTTGGTTTCATAGTAGTCTTCATATGATAATTGATTATACACAGTGATTGATATATATACATGTATATAACCTCTATAATATACAAATAATAAATACATATTTAATATTTATGTACTCGGCCTAGCAAAGTAGCAAAATGCCTCAGAATAAAGGGCACATTAATAAATAGGACTGGTTTTGCAGATGGTTCCTCACTGGCCTCCAAAATTAAGAACAGAGCTTTCTTTGAGGTTTGCTTTAGCTAGTAATCAATTATATGAAATTATACTTAGGAAACATGTAATTAATTTGCTTTCAGTATGATGATGGTGTAAGCATAAAGGGATGATCATCAGAAGAAAGGGTATAGAAAAAAAGAACCTGATGACAGACTTTTTCAAACATCTTTTTGTGTTGGGTTCTTTTTTTTTTTTTTTTCATGTACATGATGCATATTCCCTGTATAGATGAGAAAGTAAAGATGATTCATAAAATGAAAGCAGCATGAATGAATGGATACTGCTGGCTGTACAAACCAGTTAATAATGTATTCATTTCTTCCAGCTAATACTAGAGCGTACAGCTGCTACATCTAAATAACACTGAAGCAATTTCCATGCTGATTTACACCCAAGAGAGAGCAGTTCCAAGTCCTGATTTTCAGGATGGGCAATATGTTTAAATAAAGGACTGGACGAGTGCTTGGGAGATTAAGGCTCAGCAGTTCTTCCACGGGTTTCTTACGTAACCAGTTAGGACTTGATTTCTAAATAGACCATGCAACCACATTTCTGTATCTTTCATTTGGCCTCTCAGCTAGAATAAAGAAGCAGAGCTAGATGGAAAACCCTGACTGAATGCCTTAAGCCAACAGGCACCACTTTCTTATGCTGGTTTGCTACCTGATTGCTCAGATTCAGTAGTGATGTTCGACAGGGGAAAAATTCCTGAGGAGCTCCTGGTTCCCCCTCAGCTTGGTATGAACCTTCTGCATCAACAAGGGATGCACACAGACCGTGTGTACATTGACCAGGTACTTCAAGTACAATAAATGGAGGAAAGCCTAGCTGAGAAACTTTAAAAGCACAGATGTAAGAGAGACGATGATTTTCTCTCTGCCAGAAAGATCTAAGTATGCCTTAAAGAACATTTTAATGGTCAAAAGAGTAAAATAATGACAACTGACTGCTGTCCAATGCTTTTCCAGCTAGGCTGGAACCAGGAAGTGATTTGAGGCTTGAAATCAAAGAATCATAGAATATCCAGAGTTGGAAGGGACCCACAACGATCATTGAGCCCAACTCCTGGCTCCACATAGGAACACCCAAAAATCAGACCACATGTCTGAGAGAGTTGTCCTAATGCTTCTTGAATTCCTGCAGGCTCAGTGCCATGACCTGCCGTCAGGGAAATGATCTAATCTAACAGATCAATGTGATCCAGAAAAGTTTGTATCAAGGTGAATATAATGAGTGTTGTGCAGGTGGCTCTTTTGCTGATATAAATTCTGGTCCATGTTTGCTCTTTCCAGCACATAGTAACCCCAAGGAAAAAACAAACAAACAAACAAACAAACAACAAAAACAAACAGATAAACAAACAAAAAAGTCTTCCATTTACCTATCTTCATCATGGCAGGAACAAGTTACAATATTTTCCCCGTGCCAGTGGTAACTAGCTACTGCTAGATGGTAAAAAATCCTAAACGACCCCTGGTATCCACCTTTAACTTTCTCAGTTGTATGTATCAGCGAAGTGGTGGAGCCACCACCCCTGGGGGTATTTAAGGAAAGGTTGGATGAGGTGCTTAGGGACATGGTTTAGTGGGTGACATTGGTGGTAGGGAGATGGTTGGACCAGATGATCTTGGAGGTCTTTTCCAACCTTAATATTTCTATTATAGCCTTTGAAACACAGTGGTGAATATGTTCCTTCTGCTTCATCATTTTGTTAAATTATTTCCGTAACTTACAACTAGGCTTCTTTGTATAGGCTGGATCTAACTTTTTAGGTTCATGAAAGAGATGGGAACAACTGTGCTGTGTAAATCTCTTTTAATATTAGTCACCATGATTTACAATACTAGCAGAAGTACAGCTCTGCATATCTTTGTCCTTTTGAAATTTTAACTAAGAAGGCTTGCATATGACTCATTCCTCAAGCATTGTACTAGTTTCAATGGTGCTTTTAAATTAGTGTTTGAATTTGCTTTAGGAAATCTACCATGGCAATAAAACACTAATTCTGTTTGTTTTTCAAGAAACATTGCTTAACATTTGTAGAATTAAATGCACTTTGGTATCTAACTTTTTCCCCATGATTTTTTTCCAAGATGGGAAAACAGATGGACAAGTGATAGGGATGCATGTGTCTTCTCCTTGTGGGACTGAGAGTGAAGCAAACACAACACTGCAGAAAGGAGGCAAGTTGCTGGTGAGCGGAATTATGGAGGTTGTCAGGGTTTCAGCTTGAATAGAGTTAATTTATAAAGATATGCACACCTTCTGCAGAGTCAGGAAAAAAGTTTCACCTTACTCTTTGTCAGTCAAGTATTGTTTTGCTGGCCACAGCCAGAGGCAGATGGCTCTACGAAATGGCTCCAAGGTGAGTCCAAATTTAAGGAGCCCTTGTTAACGTGAGGAGGCTGAGAGCTGAGCAGTGAGGAGGGCTGAGGTGTGCCTGGATGGAGACCCCACACTGGGGAAATGGCATGAGGTCTGGGGCTGGTAACCTCTCCCCAGGACCTTGGGTCAGCCCCTTGGGACATGTGGAAACATCCATCCATTGAAAGCCTCAGCTCGTCTCCTCACTGACTTTGCACAAAAGATGTAAAATCAGCCACCAAGACTCTGCCAGCAGCTCCCAAACCTTAAATGCTTTAAGGAGCTTTTTGTTAAGCCCTGCTGAGGGAGTGGCTGCACTAATTGAAGAAATTACTGAAATACCTGCTGTAAGCCAGAGGCTAAATTTGACTACATAATGATGTGCTACACACCCTTACTGGGCGCTGTGCTAGAACAGATAAACCCCACCATCCGTTGGCAGCTTATTTCAAAATCAGAAACTTCATTTTCTTGTTACCTTCTCAGTTTCCTTTTGTTTGTAGAGCTGGATATTGGACTCAGCATTCTCTGAAGCCACGAAAGTCTATGTAAGTATTTTAAGAAAACCAGTAATAAATCCTTTGGAAGAGAGAGATTTTCATGAAGCACTGGGCACCTCTCTGATAGTAAAACTCTTTGAAAAGTGCTTTGAACGGAGCAACTACATGGGACCAGAAATACTCAAAATCAAAATGTTTTTTGAGTTCTTATAGGTTTTCCTATTTGACAATGTTCATCATTTATTATGCCAGCAACCTACTCCCATTCAACTAGTATCTCTAGCAATACGTCATTGCATAAGAGGATCATTTAAACTTGCATCCTGGTAATTAAAAAAAAAATAAAAAATAAAATAAAATAAAATAAAATAAAATAAAATAAAATAAAATAAAATAAAATAAAATAAAATAAAATAAAATAAAATAAATAAAATAAAATAAAATAAAATCTAATCACTCCTTAAAGAAAAAGAAAGATCATAAGTAGACTGAATATAAATTGCACAGACTGTACCTGGTGAGGGATTTTTAGCTGAAAGCTTTTAGGAGGGAGATACTAATGCTCTGAAATGAAGGCACTTCTATTTTGATTCTCATTTTTATTTTGCCCCTCTAAGGTGATCTATTTCAGTGAATTTGAGAAGATTTAGAACAGTTTTCCAGAACAGGCTGACCACTTCATTTAGTCATTGTGGAAGTGGAAATTCCAGCACATCCAGTTCAGAATGAATACCGGCTTTCAAATAAGAGTGTGCATACAAAATTGAAAGGATGAACAACAGTCAAACATGATTCCATAGAAACTCTTTTTAAATATTATCCTGAAACTTATTTTACTAGAAATATTTCACTTTTATCTTAGACTTTGAACTGAAATTTATTCTCTATTGTTGGTCTGTGGGGCAGATTAAACACACATAACACACATAGTCACTAACCTTTCAGATTAGTGACGATTTGGGGTGAGCATTACTACGAAACCTTCCTCATGTTGCTTTGCAAAGGAGATCAGTGTCACTGCTAGTTAGTATATAGGAAGGTGTGAATTGAGGAGGATGGACAAGGGAATAAACTGAAACAAGAGATGTTCAGACTAAACCTAAGGAGAAATTTTCCCTTCATGAGTGCAGCCCAGAAGTGGAGGAGGATGCCCACAGATATTGTTCCGTTTATGTCCTCAGAGGTTTCCAAGACCCAATTAGATAAAGCCTGGAGCAACCTGGCCTGACTCCACAGCTGGCCCAGCTTTGAGCAGGAGGTCGGATGGGGGACATCCTCAGGTCTCTTCCATCCTGCATTATCCTGTGGTCCTAATTAATCTGGAAATCTAGAGGAGTTGCTTTTCCACTTGCTCACCAGCACTTGGCCCTGTTTCTCATGATCCCATCTCTCTGCTTTTCCACTGTAATTTTGGGTACTTGCAAAGAAATGGCTGCTGTGTGGCCCTCCAGCATTCATGTAGTACTTCTGGAGCTTTAGGAGCTGCACTTCTGGGTAGCAGCTTCGTGTGGTGTGTCCCATTCCTGCAGCTGATTGCCACCCTCAGCTTTGGGCATGTCCCCAGCGTGTGACAAAGGAGGCAGAAAGTCCTGAGAGGGGGAACCCTCAGTTCTCCCCTTCCTACAAAAAGTCTGAAGCTGTACCTGCTGCTGAGCACAGAGACATCTCTATTCTTCTCACATGGCAATCTGCCTTCTCTGAGAAAGCATCCTCAAGGGAGGTAGACTATTTATTTATGTTAACCTTTGGGTTTAATATGCAAGCTGCATTCTGCATTTTATAACTTTATCTTCCGCAGAATATGCCTATGCAAGGCATCTTTGTGGGCACTAGGTTTGCACTGCATTCTTATTTGGACAGATTTAATGTTTCCTGATTTATTTTAACATCATTATAAGCCCATGATCTGTGAACTGCTGTTGCTTCATAGAACATCACTTTCCAAAAAATGATTGAACATCACTTTCGAAAAAATGATTGTGGACTCCCTTCCCCCCCCCCAAAAAAAAGAGGAACCTCTCATGCAGTCAAGCACAAAATAATGCAAATGATGGAAATCAAATAACAAATAACTACTTAAAATTTGCACTGCTGTTCTGGCTTGAAAATGATTATCATTGTACTGGCATTGCATGAGATAGTCTTTTCTTTTTCTCCCTAAATAGTAGATGGGGAGAAATTTTAATTAGTTAAGTTAGTTGACACTTGAGTTAAAAAAAATATGTTTAGATTTATGTTTAGATTCTCTGGAAGTGTTTTTGCACCTTACTGATATTCCAACATCAGCAGAGTACCAATTTGGGCAGTTAAAATTTCCAGAAGTATAGCTTGCTAATGCCAACTATGCTAATAAAAAGATTTTTTATGAGTTTGTAAGATAATGGATAAAACCTACACAATATTCTTTTAATTGTCTCTCCAATGTTTCTGTAATTACCAACTGTGATATTGCAGCTGCATTAAACTCTTCTGAAAGAGGAGGAAATGATAGCTTGCGTTCCATTCTGTGTTAAGAATATTCTGTAGAAAGTTGTCTTTGAATAAGCTTAAGGGAACGTGAAGGGTATGTTGTGGACTTATCCCAAAGAATAGTTTCACTCTCAGCTAGAGTTTTATCAATATCCCCTCAAGACAATACCACAGTTAGCCCCAGATGCAGTTCCTGTAGATGGGCAATTTCTTCTAAGCTTGATTCACTCTGCAGCTGCTCCCAAGAGCCTCAGGACCCGTCCTTCACCCCGTGGCCTCAGAGCAGGTCAAGTGTGAAGACACCGCTTTCATGGGGTGGAGACCATAAGCAGTAAAGAACATTTTTCTCTATGAAAAAATTAGCGCAGATTGAATACCTGAAAACACTTGATAACAGAGTCCTTGAATAAGGCTGTTGTGTTGACCCTCAGCATCAGTTGGAGAGTAGAATGGCTGGCCAGGCTCCTGTCTGCAACCCCCAGCATATCCTTCCATCTCTCCCAGCCTCTCCCATTCCACAGGGTCAGCCTCTCCTTGCTTCCTCTATATGTTTTAATCACCCAGTATCTTCAAAGTCGCTTCAAAGGTCTGTTGTTAAGAATTAATATCCAGTATATAATGCTTCCTATGGTTTTAGACAGAAAAACTGCCTCAGGTAGTGGTCCTGCTCATGTCTTGATGCTTCATTCAACAGCTGGGTACATTTCCTGCATCTCTTTGCCTTCTAACTGTACAAAGTTAACTCTTCATAGCCTTATAAAAAGCATGTGGGAAAGACAAATACTGAACAAAAGTATTTTATTATTCTTAAATGTACAGCTATTGTGCAAAGTTTGCTAGGCATTAAGAATCTAGGTATATTGCATATTAATGATGATCACAGAATCAGGAGGTATCTGCTTCTTCTCCCACTAGTTTAACATCTAAATAAATCCACTGGCCGTCTTGCAGATATTCCTTCATTCAGGTGTTATGAGATCACACAGAGGAGTTGTGTGTTCGTCTGATATACAAGATTTGTTTTACCATTGGATAAGTCGGGAGGACCTGCACTGAAATCGTTAGTCACAGTCATAATCTGTACAGATCCTTTCATTGCTGTGAATGTTACTTTGTGTGAAGTTGGACATGTAGTCATTTAATATCTGTAATTAAAATCTTACTCAGTATTTTCTAGGTATAACTGTCAAATGTGTAGTAATGAGATGGTTTTATAGGTGTAAAGCTGAGAAGCCTTGGATCTATCTGGTGAGTCTGACCAATACTTCAGAGGACTCTGTAAGGCCAAAGGGAAAATTTAGGCTTCAGATACATCTGTTTTGTCCCAGACAAGTGGCTACAAGTGGCCAGACAAAGATTCCCTCAGTATTCCTTTCACTCACAGCAGTACCCACTTCTGTTTCAATGTGAACACCTTCCAGGATGGGTATCTGAGGAGAGATCAGAGAATGGAGCTCCACTGACCTAGCTTTCAGTTCATAAATTCCTCTTCCAACTGCAGCTAATGTAGTTACCTTCTTGCTTTATTCTCAGTTGTGCATATCTCTGCCTTAGGGAAACATGACTCATTGTGCTGGGAGTCTTCATTTTACCACTTCTGCTTAGGAACCACACCGCCTTTGTGCTCTAAAAGGGCATCTTCATGTTTCTGAATCCAGATTCAGTAAAAGCTGCTAACATTTTGGCTTTGATCTTATTTCATAAAGCGCTATGCTGATTTATATTGAATCACAGTATTCCTCTTAAGAAAGCCTCATTCAGATCTCAAATGCAAATGTCAGTAAAGTCTAATAAATATCTAATCTGCAATATAGACAGTTAAGGGAATGAAAACTATCAAAGTAGAATTGACAAATTCTTCTCTAAAATTTCTTATGTGAATCTACCCTGAAATGACCTAGGATATTTCTTTATTCATGTCAGAAAGTGTGACCTGGAGACCTCCTTATTGCAAAATATTTCAATTTAATGAGGAGAAAAATGAAGAACAAGTTCATACTAATGACACCAGCATAACTACACAGAGGTTTAGCTTTCAGAACAAAAGAATCATTAAAAAGGGCTTTCAATAGAGTTACTTTAAAAAAAAAATCTACCCTGAACTTTCTTAGACTGCCTTCAGAGATGGCACACCCCATATGGACTATGAAGCCTACAAGTCAAGCCTCATGTTTATGAGCATGGCTACCCATTTAAGGCTACTCCCTGTTGACTCATCTGAAAGTGCAGCTTACAAAACATCAAGAAAGGCTCGTATTCATTGGAGCAACATGAACGCACAGAATTTCTCTAAGGTGGTTGTTTTTCATGCTGCACACCTGCCTAATAACAAAGGAGTGGAAGTCATTCGGGGATGAATGTGTTCAAAACCTGCATCTCCATGGAAATAAATGTAAGATTAGGACAGAATGAAGAACAGACCTTCAATTAAGTCATGAGGCATGAAAGTTGACCTTAGTTATCTCTTTGCAATACTTCTCAGTTACTACTGTAGATGAAGGAAGTGTAATTCATGATCATATGTGCACCTCCTCACACCTGCAGGTCCGCTCTGCTAAAGAGAGCTTATATTCTGACATCACAGGAAAACACTTAAATTCTTTCAAAAATATGAAAAATGTTAGTTCCTACTAGAGATCTTGAACTTAACAGACAGGTTTTTTGAGTGGGTTCATCCTGAGTTTTACCTCAAGAAGGAAGGAATATGCATAGATCATCCTTAATCAGCATGAAACAATTTCCAAACTGTATTACTCAGGGAAGCTGTATTTGAAGTAGTAAACAAAATCTGAAACAGATATGCCCTATATGATGTGATAGCTCATTCAAGCTCTGAATGAGAAGAGAGAGAGAGCATACAGAAGCAACATAGCTTGACATGGAACAGTTCTCCATTTTTATTTATTGTTGCAACCCTCTTACAACTCAGTGAAACTCAAGCAAAGGTGTGTCATGAGAACAACACAAAGAGAGCAGCCATAGTATTTATCTCACTGATAACTGAATCACATGTGACTTTTAAAGTAAAATGTCTCAAATGGCAAATGCTGTAGACTAATGAAGACTACTCACCATTACACAACTTGTTTGTTAAGCCATGTGTTAGATAATTTAAACAATGAGCAAGCTAACATGAAAAACTCCTCAATTCAAAAAGCTGACTTTGAAATGCAGGTGACCTTGCCTATGCTTGATCAACCTATTTTCTATATTAGGTAAGTGTTGGGGTGGGAAATGTTCACAGTTTCTCACTTTCCAGAGACCTCTGGATTTGAGTCATGTCTACCCACTTATAAGCTTGTGTGCACAAAGCTGTGGGAGGTCAAGAAATGCTAACTAGAAAATGTTTGAATCCTGGCTTATCTGCGTGTTTAGACATATCCTTTATCTCTGTGTCTCTTTGTCTACAGCCTAACTCTGCTTGACTCCCTAGATAGTACCAAAGTCAAAAGAGAAAATTGGAGTCTTTTACAGCAGACTAAAGTCCTAGGGATCTTTATTTTTTTATGATTATTATACTATATTTGTCTTCGAGAAGCTCCTCTTTTATCTATTCTTGAATGCTTCCTTTCTTCCAGAGAGACAGTTAGAAGATTAATAAAAATATCCTTTCGAAAGAAAATAGCTAGAGTTTAATTTGATTACCACCTCAAACAAGGTCAACTTACTATAAAATAATAAGTTAGCAGATGTATTCAAATAATATTCCATTAACTTTAGGAAAGTTCTAGGTAAAAGTAAGAGATACTTTAATAACTGTTTTTATTAGATTGCTTAGTCTTTTACAGATAGAATAAAGAAATTGCTAGTCCTGGAAAGTATACTTTAAGTCAATATCTAATTTTCAGGCCAGAGTTCTTAATGGAGATTAAGTACACATTTTGCATAGCAAAATCATAAGCAAAATGGTAAACTGTGAAGACTGATGTGAAAAAGGATGTTTATGTGATCATAAAATACAACAGTTGAATGAATTAAGTGCAAATTCAAGCTAATATGGACAAAGAAGGCACTGTAAATTTGGAAAATGAATTCCTGCAGCATTGGAAAGATCCTTTCTCACAAAGGCTGGAGCCAGAGTAGTAGGTAACGTATCAAACACTTGCCCTTCTATGGATTTGTGTTCTATGGTATCCTTAAACACAAGTTTTGTACAACCAGTATTTTCAGACACATCAGGAACGTTTCCCTTTTCCTTATCCTAAAGGAGAGGATTTTTTTTAGAAAGATTTAGGAAGAGATTTTTTTTAGAAAAATAAAAAACTACAATTTAACAAGCATCTTACCACTGTAATATTTATACTCACTATAAAGTTCATAATGCTGGATCTCAGGGTAGTGTTTAGAGTCCCAGGTCAGTATCCTCAGGAGTCAAATCTTTGCTTATAGCAACAGTATTTAAAAGTTCTTAAGCTATTATTCTCTTATTCTAAAAACAGTCGTTAAAAGTCACGATTAATTGTACAGAACAGTAGAGGAAGCTCTGTTCAGATATGAACAACTGATGACTTCATCTTAATTCTTTTTATTATACTGTTGCCATAATTTTCCTGTGAAAAAGCTCCTGCCATGTGACAGTTTTATATAATGTTGTAGATTATAATATATGGCTTTTTAAGGTAGATGAAAATAAATTAACTGAGGTGCCATGTAGTTGTTTTTATTCTGAAATTCTGTTGTCTGAAGTTAAATCAAGGTGTATAGATATATATATATATATTCATATATATGCATTTATAGAGCGGGTAGGAATAAAGGAAACATTGATTGTTAACAGAAACTCAAAAAAAAAAAAAGATACACTGAAGTAACAAGTCGTCTTCTGCTCTACACTAGGGATCAGTTTTCAGAACTAGGACAATGCTTCTAACAGCCTTATGGGTTTCAACTGGTTTCATGCCTTCCTCACACAAATTTCATTGCCACAAAAGAAAATGTATGTCAATTCTGTTCAAACAAGTAATTTGAATTTGTCAGTTTCCACTAAAACTGGAGTCTGAAAATTTGCATTTTGCAAAGTCAGATGCTTGCTGATGTAGAAAAGACACATCCCAATGTGGTGAGTGTCTCTTATTTGAATTACTTACCTATTTTCTCTCAATGTCAACACAGTAATGAGAAAAGCTCTTTAATCCAATAAACGTCAGTGAAATTCATCAAAAGTTATTTGAATTCCTCTGATATACCACAGGAAAATTTTAGGACAGAATACAAAATAATCTGTCTTTAAAAGTATCAAGATATTCAGTCTATCTAGATTGTGACTACTTATCTGTCTTTTAGCATCTTGACAATCTGAGTTTTGTTACAACATATGCCATTTGGGTCTGCTGTTGGAATGTGTATCATTTCTATGGCGTAACATTGCCCTGTCCTTCAATTTGCCTAGCAATGAAGAGCTTTTGTTGTTGTTGTTGATTCCTGAAGGTTTTGCTCAATTAGTCTCATGTTAAGTTGGTGTTTTGTGGTCTTGAGATTAGAGATGGCTTGCAAATCCTTTTCTAAGATCGTAATCATTGTGATCACCGTAGTCTACTACTATATTTTCCATTAAATATGTTCCAAAATGTATTGGGTACATTGGGCAATATGTAGCATTCAGATATAGGTTGCTACATTGGGCAATATATAGGGATAAACATGGGAGAATGACATCATCATTCATGTTAACAGAATATCATTCTCTTGTGAAAAATAGCATATATTTACTAGGTCACTTGAATATAATTTTTGCAGCATCCTATGTCACATAGTTATTAGAAATCCTTAATGAAATTCTTTATGAAGAAAAATACAACTATTTTGAACACACAAATTTTGTTCTGAACGTGATTTAAGAGTCAGCTTGTACAGCACACTGTAGTGTTCAAGTTAGCAATGAATGAGCCAGCTCCAGGACTAGAAGAATGATAGATGCATGAAGGCAACATGCTCCAGCCATACTGAAACAATATTTATTATCTTGGGTGCAGTGTGAGTTAAAGTGCCTATAGTAGTTTTGAGACATAAATGGTGTATCCCCACTGGCCTACATACGTAATTGACATAGCAACCAGTTAAAGGTAATATGGGATTTTTTTGTCTAGCACTCCATTGCATTTAGGCACTTGTGATAATGTTAACATTCAATCCAGATCTCCACTTTATTTATTGTGTAGCCAGCCATCAGCTTATCTCATATCTGTAACTCTGAAACCATTGTCTTCCATCACAGTGACGAAGATGAGCTTTTGTCTGCAACCAGTGGGCGTGCACCCCTGACCTATGAGGGTCAGGTCTCAGATCTATATATCCTATTTGGACTTCCTTGTCATTTTTCTCTGTCTGCATGTGGGTGGTGTGGTTCCTGTTTTGTGTACTACATAGGGAATAATAATGTCAGAGGAGTCAGTGCTTGTAAAACTAAATTAAGTAAGGTGGTGCAGCTGCAGGTAGGTTCCCGTCAGCTCTGTCTACATAAATTGCTGTCAGAGTGGCACCTCCAACCTCTTCCTTCCTGCAATCTGTGTACCTCCCACCAGGATCCAGTATTTCTACATCCTTCCCTTCCTTTATTTGATTGCACTCTCTATCATTTTCTTACTTCCTGAGGTCAAAGTTTACTAGAATTAGTCACTCCATAAGAACCTGAGAGAAGCTGATAAGATTCATACACCTTTCATTATGTTGTTCTAGAGCATGGCTTGGGCTGCTGATGCTGCTAGTGAGGCTGCTACTGCAGCTGTTACTAACAGTGCCCCAGGAGGATTAGGCCTTCTGTTTTGCCATTTGTGCCTCTCTTGTGACCTGCACATTTTGTGTTTTCTTCCTGCCCTGATCTGAACAGTCTGTTAGTATTCTGCAGTTTTCTTCAATTTTGCTTTTGTTGCCATCATCCGTCTGTGGTTATACATTTATTACCATCCTACATATTGGCTTTTGCTTGCTGGGATTTTGGCTCCCATCTGCTGTGTGCAGAAACCTCAGGTTCTTCAGTTTTGCATTGGAGCTCCACCTGGTTCTCTCTCACAGACTTTCAGATCAGATCAAACCCATACCTGCTCTGATGAGCTACTGCAGATTGCCTTTAATTTACGTCACAAGGGTGTTTATTTAGTACATTAGTCTCTGCAATGGACTATTATCTATTTCACTGGATGATGTTTTATAATGTTTCAGCATTGTCAGCATCTTTTCCTGTCTCTTGATCTTTGCCATCAGTTTCTGGGATGGAACTAATGCCAAATGTACTTTTCCATTGCTTTGTAAGAGCCTGGGGGATCATAATTTATTTTTGCATCTTGTTTTGTGCTAACAAGTTTGAAATAATCTGACATGTACTATGACCATGGTAAACTTAGTATGCTATACTTTGTTAAATCTGCCAGCAATACCTTATCACAGTTCTTGCTGGCATGATTTAGCGTTCACAGGACAACTGTGACCATGCTGTTCTCAACCTTACAACTGTAGAAGCCTGTCCACACATTTTCTAAAAAACTAGGCTGTGATTTCCCAAATCTAAAAAGTTTCCTTCTGTGGGTGATCAAAGACACACACCTTGCACATTTCCCTGTGTGTTTTCAACTAAGTGTCCATGTCAAAATGTAAGGTTGTTCTCTGGCTCGTTTCAGGTATAGCGTTGTCTCTAGGTGTGAAATATGCAGCTATTAAACCTTGTCAGCTCTTAAATCTGGTAATATTACTGTCTGGATCCTCTTAGAGATTTCCTTTTCCAACCACAGTGCACAAATTTGCTATAGAAAAAAGCAACTTCATGTGACCCAACATATCTTGGGTTCTGGCCATTGCTGGATTTTGAATTCTTCACTGTTTGGAGTAACCCATCTTTGCAGGGTTGACTGGAACTGCTCATCAGCGGTGAAAATGCAATCCAGTATATTAATATGTGTCCCATAGTGCCACGATGTTTTGTCATGCTCAGAATTCTACTGCTTATAATAATTTTCCTTATTATGGATATTGTAGCAATGCAGCCTTAAAAATAGCCACTACATTCACTTCATTGTAGTCAGAAAAGTTTGTCTGAGATTTCTTCTTTTCTTCTTTAGTAGTTTGTGACAATATTGTCCGCCTTCTCTGTGAACTGGTGGAAATATCCCATTCCGGAAACCATAGCCCTGAGTGCTTCTTCTGTCAGTGTAACTCCACTCTGGGACTGTCACAGTTAGGAAATCCTTTAATTAAAAATAAAATAAAATAAAATAAAATAAAATAAAATAAAATAAAATAAAATAAAATAAAATAAAATAAAATAAAATAAAATAAAATAAAATAAAATAATAAAATAAAATAAAATAGGGGCAAAAAATTCAGCATATATTTCAGGTTGACTTAAAGCATTTTTCCTCTGTTGCATACAACATAATTTTTTCTCCTAATCTTGATTTTTTTTTTCACTTTTGACCTTATGATTTTTGTTCTGCATTTTATCAGCATCATAGTTTTGACCATTGTTATGATCTTTCACTGCCAGTTCCCTTTAATATTTGGAGGCATAGCCCTCTTTCTGTCAACAGCCTCTCCTAGAGATGCCTATTTACTTCACAAATGACCATGCTTCTCATTGTCAAGCTTTTGTCCTTGGTTTTCAATGTGGACAGCAGAATGCCAGACTCTGTAGCCTATCCATTCTTTCCTGCTTCTTGGTGTCAGTTTTATAAGATAAGGCAAAACAGCAACACATTTATCTCTTTGTAGTCTCTCTCATTAAACATTTCTAACACAGTTGCAGTGTTCTCCATACCCTTCTTAAGACTGTAAAGTCATTCTTTACTTTTTTAAAACTTCATTGTCTGATCTTTATCCTCCATGGGCATATCTGCGTTACAAAGAGAGTTCTTGCTCTTACAATTGTGCAGCATTTAGATCTGAAATACCAGCATTCCCAGCAGTCTCAGTCCCTGCATGCTGGCTATTTGCTCTGCTTCTACCTGTTTTGTTTCCCCATGAATCACACCACCTTTCTTCTTTGCAGGTCTTTCAAAACTGCGTGGTGCCTAACAGCTAGCCTACAGCACAGGATTTAATTTTTTTTTTTTTTGATAAAATTGGTATTTCATTTAAATGATGATTTGCAACAGCTTTAATTCAAGTAACAGTCATGCAGAAAAATACTTTGAACACCTTCTTACTTATCCCTCCATTAGGACTTGCTGTGGCCTTCACAGATGATGCAGCATCCCAGAGTTGGTCAGCTCTATAACTGTGGGCCAACTATGCAGTTTGCTTTAAGGCTGTATAGTCCTGTGATTCCAGACATCAGTTCCGTGTTTGTTTCCTGCTACCATCAACTGACATGCAAATCTTGTCGTAAAGTAATTGCAGTTTAATTAACATTTCTTTTCAGCTTTGCTTAGCTATAGATTAGACCATGAGCTTGTTTTCGCAGCTAAGCCTTCCACCTGCCTTGACACTCCCTCTTCAGAGAGCAAACTGGTTCCATGACAGCACTGCCAAGGCACAGGGGCAAATTCTTTGTTTATTTAAAATGCTTGAATTCCAATGAATGCAATGCATTGATGTGATTCATGCATCCTTCAGGTGCATGTTTTTCTCAATACATATTTAAATTAAATTAAAATTAAAATAACAAAGAAAACATCTGGGCATGCATAAGCATAGACATTTTGAAGGGCAGCTGGTGCAGACATTAGGGTACAGCTTTAGAGGTGTTTTTCTCCATATGTAACCAGGTCTATCAAATGGTATGAATTGCAGTTGCTGTATTTGAGAATCTGTCCAAGACTTCAGTAATGATTTTGCCAGAGCAAAGATGGTAAGATCTGTGTAGATACTTTTTAAAGATTAATTTAATGCTACTTATTTTAGTCTACAGTGCTCAGAAAGGCTTTATACTCTGCCTCATGCCAAAACATACAATACACAATTAAAAATCACTAACATATTTTATAGGGCATGGGGTATTTCCATGTTTGATTAGTAACTCTTCAGAGAATTGCCCAGTATATAAGCTAGAGATATTTTATGGAATATGGCCGTTAACCAGGATTGTATATTTGCAATACTTGATATGCTTGGAGGAGGAAATAATTTGAAATAGTGAGAGGGACCCTGAATTTTACTTGGTCTTGTTTTGTGGCATACTCATCTAGAAGCTTTGGATTTGAGGGAGGACTCATACGGAAAGTTGATTGTTTGTGGCCTCAAGTTCCAGATAATGACCTAGTTTGGATTTAGAATAGATACCTTAATTTATAAAATATACTGGAGCCCATTGCTCCAAAAGAGCAGGGTCAGGGTATGTACACCTGTAGAAAAAGCTTTACCATTATAAAACATAATGTCACATAGTCACTCCAACTTCTCACCAGGCAATTCAAGGCAGAACTTTATTCTGAGCTACAAATCTCAGTTTAATACCCATGTAAAGGCAAAGACCAGATTCTACTGACAGTTAGGGCTCAAAACACATTAAAATAATGTTCTTCTTTGGTTTTGTATTTATAATTCAGATTATTATGCAGAACAAAAATACATGGCAGTCCAGAAATTTAGAATTTCAAACCTGATTGGAAGATTTTCTCTTGTGAAAACTTGGTATAGGCATGTACACAGCAAAAAAAGTGATTATGTCTATCCATTTTTAAAGATGAAACTTGACTTCCAAACACTTCAATTTCCATAATACATGATCAATATTGCAATATAAATACCTGATTTTCTTTATCAAGTAGTAATTTAAAAGCCTTACTTCCTGTCAGGCACATGGCTTCTGTTACAGCTAAAAAAAAAAAAAAAAAATAGAGAGAGAGGAAGAGTGGAAGATGGGGCAAAATAAAGATCCTTGAATTTAAGGGATTAAAGGATAAGGATTACAACGTATATATATATATATATATTTCAGTGCAGTGTTTTATTACTGCTTAATTCAAAGATGTGGGGAAAGACTCTTTATGCAGATCCACTGTGGAAATGAGGTTGTCCAATAAGGAAGTCATTGTAGGATCTGTGTCATTGATTATTATATGCAAAAACATATGGGGAAAAAAAAAAACATGAATTAAATCATTAAAAACAATTGTAAGGAGCAAATTAAATAATTAAAAACCATTGTAAGACATTATAAAAAATTAATTAAATTAAAATCACAAGCAATGCAGACAGGCCAGATGCCAGACATAAAGATCCATCAGCACCTTCTTGGCTGTTAAAATCTGTTTGTTTCATGAGTCCAAAATTGTAGACAGAAGCACAGTAACCAGAGGAAAGGATCTGACCTCCTCTTCTACAGTGAATTTGCTTTGCTCACTTGCTGTAGCTGTTTCACCTAGTATGTTATCTTCCAGGTAGCCATAATCTTATCCCAGGTGCTAGTTGACATTGGTGTGCAGCTGGTCCACCGGCCACCAGCAACCTCTTGATTCTCTTTTTTTTCCTTAGACTGTGAAAAAAAATATTCTTTAAGTATAACGTTATTATATTATCTTTATGTTTCCTGTTTTTTATAATGCTATTATTATGGTTTTTTTATGTTCTTAGACTCTGGTAACATCTGTTGTAAGTCTTTTGTCTTTCTGTTCTGCATAAATTTAGCTTTTGCATCTTCCTTTCCCACTTTCACCCTGTGGCTTTTTGATAGGTCTCCTCCATTTTTTCATTTTGTCTATTCACGTAAACTGTGGACATGCAGACAGCACTAAACACCACAAAGGAGGTTGTGAAAATTAAATTAATTAGAATACTGATTGGTAGTAAGTTGTGCAGACAGGTACAGACCTATACACATGCTTGTGACTTAATTCAAATTTCACCAGAGCTCTGAAAGAGGAGTGCGATTTTCCCAATATTTTAAGAACATCCCAGAAATAGATTATATATGTGAATGGCACTGTTGAATTTGTTCTCGTGTTTTTTTGTGTGCATTTTTTTTTATTTTTTTTTAATTGGTTTTGTTAGTCTATGTTTATTCAAAAGTAAATAAAGCTGCAAGATTTGCCTTGATTTTGTGTCTACACTCAATATATGATGGCCTCTTGGTTTGTTGGTTTCTTTTCAAAATCATTACTTTCTAGACTTTGGCATTCCTTCCTTTATAAATACCTAACAGATCTCATCTAGACAATATGTTCAGTCTCTATCCTGAGGCCAGAAATTCTTTACCTATCCTTTATGAGGACTAGGGGAAAGAAGATTGAACATTAATTTTCCAGACATCTGAACAGGTACCTGGCAGTGCCTGCTGAAGCGTATAGCTAGTGAGCAGCACTGCCTGGCTGCAGAGAAATAAAAAAGGGCTCTAAATTCTGCACTGATTTAAGCTCCATCTCACAAAAGACAGTCCCATGCAGAATGAAGACTCATTTTTCTTTTCTCTTTCTTTCTTTAGAATGCATTCCAGGGAATGTATGAAATTGCAAGTAATACTAATCATGAAATGCAAGCAAAGGCAATGGTGTTTGTTATATTACTTGCTTTCCTCCATCCCACAAGCCAAGGTACTGCAGACAAGTGCTTTAGCTCCACCTAGGAGGCAAAGAGACTGTTACTGCATCTACCTAAAACCAGATTCCACAGATGTTGTTCTCATTTGTAAGCTGCATTTTAAAGGCTCTAATGAATTAATCTTGCTGTATATCCCTGAGTCAGATTGACATTTCTATCGTCATTTCTGTGGATGAAGTTCTGCAAGGCAAAGAGCCTGATTTTGCCCAGTACAGCAGCAGCTAAGTTTACATTGTAAACTGCTCAGTTAAGATGAATAGAGCTAATAGAAAATAAAACATTATTTGGATGGAATGAATTCACCACTGAAAAGCCTGAAAAGCATAAAATTAACTCTAATTACATTCATGAAGGGGAAACATCTTAGTGGAAGTAGTAAGAAAGGGATAAGAAGTAAATTTGGCCCTGAATGGTTCATTCAAGGTCACACAAAGTCAGGTAAAGAGATGGAGTCAGTCCCCACTCCCCACTGGACTTCCACCACTTCACCCAGCAAGCAATCCACTCCTTCCCAGTTAATAGGAGTCTGCCATGCCAAAGGCTGAGGTGAAGAAAAACCTAGAGCAAATTCTGTCCTACAAAGAGATGAGATTTTCCATTCTTTAATTTTATTTTATCTCTGAACTGCCAGAATTCCAACACACACACACACAAAGCCCTACAAACCTCTCTTTCAACACTTGTAGCAGACTGATGTTGAATTGCTGTTTTACAAAGGAGTAGTTGGGTTTTACCCATCTGTTGTAGCAGTTATTTGGGAACATAAACATCTTCTAGCCATCAGTATCCCCTTTTCATTCTTTTCAAGACAGTTTATCAATTTAATCAGTGAATCATGAAATCAGGGTTGATCTCCTGCTTCTATGGTTTTCCTGCTTGCTTCATCGTATGTATTTTCCTCTTCAGATATTGTCTATTCCTTACACAACTTACAGATTGTTCATGTTTCATCCTTTCCTCTGCTTAAGAAAGCCTTCATTTTATTCCTTTTTTCTAAGTCTTAAAAGAGACCGTAGAACATCTCCAACCTCTTTATATATCAGTGAACCGATCCAAATTACAGAATGTTTTTCTGCAAGCCCAGGAGTGTATCTGCAGTTTTCCACTGTCTTAATAAACTGTAATACGTGACATTAAACTCAGACAGAGGCAGAAATAAGAATGTTACCGCCTGCTACCTAGTGCTTTTCTTGTAGTTCAGTTAAGCTTACAATTTTTCATACTATTCCTTCTGTATACACACACACCATCAAAACGTAATTTCCAAATTAAGAGGGTTTTTAAGAACCTGACGATTTGAAGAACTTTTGCTTTTTCTTTCCTTTTCTTATGCTTACAATTATACTCTAAGCATCTCATTGCCCTGAAGCCACAATATTGTGGGAGCCCTGAAGAAACTTTTCTGGTTTGTTTGTTTGTTTGATTGATTTATGTCATGCAACGCTGTTTTTTTAGATCATGCAATTGCAGTATACTTCTACTGCATCTGAGCATTCTCACTCAGTAGCTTCACTCTGCTACCAATTACTTTACTAAATTCGATGGAACCATTTATGACTAGCAGAGATATCAGTGTCACCAGAACTTTCTCTCAATTTCTGATCTCTGTTTCATTCCTAGCCTCCATGTCATTACTACATTTTGATAATGGCTTCTTTTCACTACTGTGTAGAAACAAGAACATGTAAGAAAGTTGAATGTCATACGTGACTAAAAGCAACATGTGGATATAAGCAATAACATCACTAATCTGGAGTAACTGTACTGATTTTCTTGAAGCTCTTCCAAATTTTTCAGCACAGCTGAGATAACAGTATAAGCATAAATACCACCTAGGGAGCAAAAGAACATTGGATAATGGGGCTTTAATGACATTCTTATACATAAAATTCAGAAGATAAAATAAGATTAAATAATATGCATTTGGGGAACAATGATTGCAGTTATAGAAATTTATATTCTAGACACTATGGTTGCTGTGAAAGCAATATACCTAGTACATAGTTGACAGTGACTCGACAATGCCTAAATAAAATGTAAATGGGTTCCTCAGGCCTCAGTGCTATACTTAGCAGCAGCCAAAGTGAGCATGTTTAGAAACATTTCAGAGGACTCTAATGGCTGCATTTATGTGGAGTTTGAAAGTTAAAAGATCCTGCAGGGTTTAGATCAAAGCTCTGTTCTAACTCTCTGCATGGGACTTATTCAATCTATATATGATGGATGCCTGCAGATTAAACTCTTCTTTCTAAAACATATACAAATGACATTTTATTATCACTGTTTTTTAACAAGGACCCTGCCTCTTCGCAGAATGAAAGTATCCAGCTAAAATCCATGGTTAAGCTTTGTTTTCAGTCACAAATATGCAAGCTCCATATACCCCCATACTGCTTAGTACTGTCTTCTCACTGTGACCGTTAAAGTTTGCATCAGTGTTTGCACAATAAAACCTCTTCACGGCAATTTGTAACGAAGGTTGGAAGTACTTCTCTGGTACAGTATTTATTAAAGAATATGCAATTATAAAATGCGTAGGAGGGGTTTAACTAACTCCCTTGGTTTGCATGGCAAATATTTTATTTCTTCATGAAGAAGAGTTAAGTAGGGGCCTTTCTTTAAAATTTTCAGCTCACCTGTATTTGGAGAATAAAAACGGCTTACTATTAAAAGTGTGACCATATAAGTTTCTTGTCTATTCTATTTGCCTTTTTTTTTCCAAGACCAATACAAATATCATTTTGTTGTTGTTCTTGGTTTGTCTTACATGCTACAGAGGTTGACATTTTTACAAGTTATATTTTGCACTTTTAGTATCAGTATCCTTACAAACACAGGTACACAAGAGACTAAGATGCTTTTATACCTTGAGTAAATATCTGATTTTTTTCCTCTTCAAAAGTGCAATTTTATGTGTTTATTCAGACAATTAGACCTACCTATATATCAATATATCTTTTATACTTTTCTATGAAGGGCAGAGTAACAAATGGTCAAATGAAATAGCCATATTAATAGCCACATAGCCATATTAAGACTACAGTTAAATATGGGCAGACACATTTAGAGAGTACAAGACAGAGAACAGTTAATTAGTATTAGAGATTTTTTTTTCTGTCAACTACACAGTCTTTTAAACTTTCAGATTTCCATTTCCAATGAATCATTTTTTGATTTGTAATGTTAGCTTTAAAAAAAATACATGATGCAGCCAGCAAGGAAACCAAACTGATAAACAGAAATGTTAAGAATGAACAAATCAGAATAAAGTCAAGGGCACAGGACTCATTCCTGGGAAATCACTTTTCCAATGATGTCATGACCTTTAAATTTATGCAGTAGGAGCTCACATCTAACTATCTATATGCCCCAAATGATCCAGTTTACTAGAACAGAATTACCAAGTATAAAGACACTCAGTGGGCTAAAGTAATTTTAAAAGCATAGTTATATGTGTTCTATTTATGCAAAATCATTTCATTTGGAACATTTGCATAAATATATATTTTGCCATCTGGGATTGTCTGTATATGTTAAATTTGAATGACTACAGAATGCATGTCAATCACTGTTTGACACAGTGTGTGCTAATGTTTAGCTTTCTCCACCATATGATTGCAAACTTTATTGAAAATGCTCAGCAAAATATTTGAAGAAACAGATTCCATGCAAAGAGATTTTGAGGGTGTTCTGCAGATGTTTAAATTTCCCAAAATGTAATCATTTTCACTTAGTTGTGTGCGGTCATGATTTCCATGATCTCTTTTTTTTCCCTACCATATAAGATCCCAGAATATTTTTCACAGGGAAAGGAAGCTGAAACCAATTTCAGGGATCAACAGTATTCATGCAAGCATTGAAAAGAGCTGCTTCCAGGAGAATGTATCTGGTCAAAATATTCATTTTTTCATTTCCATTTTCTTATTCTTACTGGAGAAATGTTGAGCCATATTCTCTCTCCTCTGTGGTAGCTACAGTAGAAAATTAAAAACAGGAATTGTATTTACTCTTCAACTTCTGCTACTTACTAGGGATCAATCTGAGCACTGAAGAAGGAGTCAGAAGCCTGATAGCAATATTCAACATGAAGGGAATACAGACAGGGAGAAGAGAAAGGGTGGCCACACCAGTCCATCTGGCTCTGCATCATGGCCATTGGGAGATGCCCAGTATACAAGTGCAAGTGCATACTTCCTCAGGATGCTCTCCAAAATTTCAGTGCTCTGCAGCTCAAGAGTTTCTTTATCAAGAATTAGATTCATATTTAATAAATCCTTAGTGAAATCCTAGTGAATTTTGCTTCCTTGCACATATCCAGTTCCATTTTTGATTTATATAAAATTTATCATTCACATTTTTTAATCATGTGCACACAGGGACATTCTCAGTTTACACCTGTATTGATAAGAAGAACTACTTTTTTTTTCTAATTATTCTTCTTTAACCAGTCACCCTTTAGTTTTATTTGATAACCCTTACTCTTTTGTTGGCCATGTAATGTGCCTTCTGTTATCGTCTCTGTTGGCTGCTAAGGCTTGATCAGGATGAGTTAAAGAGCTGTCTGAAGACAAATCAAGGGAATCAGTGAAGAGGAGGTACACATCACTGGCGTTGTATGAGTGCACAAACCTTTATAATGCCTAAAGAGTTTAAGGGAAAGGAAGTAAACTGCAGCACACCTCTGCTCCAGCTGATAGTTCAGAGTAGATGATAAGAAAAGGGTTGCTGCCCCTTTTGCAAGCACAGTTTCCCATTTTTCACTCATTCTAAGTTGTGGGCTAATAGTATTTTTCAGCTACTGTTTTTATATAATAATGGTCTACTTAACTTTAAAAGATGCTATTTATGGCATTATTAATATCATTAGCTCTTATCTCCATTTTGTCTCTTTACTCTTCCTCTTTTACTTCAGCTAACAAGCTATCTAGTCAAGAACTAATCTCTAAAATCAATGCTTGCTTGTATCTCAGCTGTATGTTTTCTCTGCTCTGAAAATTGACAGCTTTAAAGAATCTCCAGTGTACTGAATCAGTACTACCTGCAGCAAAGTACTGTATAACTTCATGTAAAAATTAACTTAAAATCCCCTGATCCCAACTGGTAAACAGGAACAATATTCTCCCTGGTGGGAATTTTAGTATGAATGTTAACTACTATTCTAAGAACTCTACTACTCTGCCAGTTCCACAATGATCTGAACATACTGTGGCTCACTTTGCAAGTGGCAGCATCCTAGAATTATAGCATAATAGAATCATAGAATATCCCAAGTTAGAAGGGATCCACAAGGATCATCAAGTCCAACTCCCGGGTTCCCAAAGGACTACCCAAAAAATCAGACCATGTGTCATCTGTGCATCAGATCTAATGAACTGAAACAAGCACAAATTGAAGCACAGGAAGTTCTATCTGAATATGAAGGGGCACTTCTTTGCTGTGAAGGTGACAGAGCACTGGAACATGTTGCCCAGAGAGGCTGTAGAGTCTCCTCTGGACACATTCAAAATATACCTGGATGTCATCCTGCACAACGTGCTCTTAGTGATCCTGCTCAGCAGGGGGGTTGGACTAGATGATCTTCAGGGGTCCCTTCCAACTTCAGCCATTCTGTGATTCTGTGATTTTAAGAATTTAAGAAGAAATCTATTTCTTAAGAATGTTATTATTTTCCACTCTTTATGCAAATGTTTCCCCATCTTTTCAAGAAAAAAAATGCTTTATCTTTAAGGTGCTGTTGTACAAGAGCAAAGAAGATGGCCTAGAGGTATTTTTTTCTTTAAGTTTATAACGTTCCTGTGGCACGTTATTAGTGAAGCCATTAGTGAAGCAGAGGTGACAGTGTCTGTGCTTCTGTGCCTACAGCTGATGTGGGAATGAAATGTTTCCATAGATCGCAGACAGAGTGTAATCTATCCCCATAAAAGAAAGGTTTTATAACAGCCCGAGCTAAATTAGGGTCAGAAAATACAAAGATTTGTCACATTTCTTAATTTTTAATTAATTTTTCTATTACATAATAGTGCACTGTGCCAAAAATCAACTTGTTTCTCAATCTGACTACATTATTTCTAAAGTTCCTGGTTATTCAGTCATGAACCCTTCTCCACAATTCAATATCTGGAAACGCTGTAATGATTTCTCTGATGTATCTGGCTATAGTTTCTCATAGTTTCTCAGTACTAGGTACATTTTTCCATATATTTTTCTGAACTTATAAATGAAAAAAGAATTAAACATGACACGTATATGGTGAGATAGGAACTTGGAGAGATATCTGTTCTTCTACCCAAAAGACTTCAAATACTGGTTAAATGTCATTGTCCTTACTGAAGTCACATCTCAAACATCTCTAATAAAGCCTAGTGTAAACAAAAAAGATCTAACACAGCTGCACTTTACTAAATGTTACCATGGAAGTATTAGTAAACAAATAAAAAATGGAAATCTGGAATTCTGGTAGTTTATCTTTCTCAAATTTTAGATTGTTTTCCTTAGTTAAGAATAGAAGCTGACATATAATACATTTCCATTATGGAGAACTTTATTGTAGCCCACATATATTCCCCAATTACATTATGGCTTTGCTAAAAGGATTACTTTAGTTCTAGT
This sequence comes from Anser brachyrhynchus, assembly GCF_964034855.1. NCBI lineage: Eukaryota > Metazoa > Chordata > Aves > Anseriformes > Anatidae > Anser > Anser brachyrhynchus. The sequence continues at coordinate 100,721,978 of NC_137696.1, read as the reverse complement.
CCATGACCTAGTTTGTGTTTGATTTAGGGTGTTTTTGTTTGTTTGGTTGGTTGGTTTGGTTTGGTTTGGTTCTGGACTGGAAATGGACGCATGGCTGTCTTGACTGTGAGGCAAGAATGGATTCAGGCCTCGTGTACTGCTTGCTATACATAACTGTTGTGAAGTCTCATCTCCTGTCCTGAAACAGGAACTTAGTATCCAAACTAATCTTATGAATAAAACATTACAAATCTCCTCAGTTTTGCTATTGTCTACAAGTGTAGATACTTTATGAAATCCTTTCCTTCTTCCTACTCAAACTTTTCCAGACTAGGAGCAATGTCCACATTTTTCTAAAAATTAAACTCTTACATGATGTTCTCAAAATTGCATGCAAAGTGTATAAGGGTGACATTGAACACAGCAAGTTTTGGACAGTTTTCCAAGCATAAGTGTAGAGAAGAAACTATTGCGTTCCCAAGTTTCTGTACCTCTGTGTTTATGCTATTATCAGGCATGAGGTCTTTTAATATCAAATATATATATATATTGATTAGTTACAATTTTTGCCTCAATTTTGCTGTTAAAAGGATGCAAAAACATCTTCTACTCAGAGTTTGATCATCTCTTATTTTTTCACTATTTCAGAAACATTTATTGGAAAACCATCACAAGTGTAAGTGCTTGAGTTTTGAGGAGAATTCGGAGTTCCAAGTGAAATTGGAACTGAACTGAAGAATTGGAGTTCCAAATGAAACATTTGGAACAGGTTGCCCAAAGAGGTCATGTAATCTCTGTCCAGGGAGGTTTTCAAGACCTGACTGGAAGAAGTTCTTGAGAAACATGGTCAGGTCTCACAGCTAACCCTGCAGTGGATTGGAATAGAGACCTCCTGAGAACTCTCCAGCCTGAGTTATTCAATTCTGTTCAACTCTGTCTAATCATTCTATAGGCTTCTGAAACCTTCTATCACCTAAAATAAAATATAAGATAAATCCCAACTAAGATATATTTAGTTGCATCTTATTCTTAACAGCAAATGGTCTGCTGTATAGCATGTTCTTCTTACTAACTACAGAGTTTTTGTAATGTCTTTTGGGGGCAGGATTCAGTTCAAGACTCTCATTTAGATATCTAGTGATGCCATATGTTTTGAAATTCTCATTATCACTAATGGAGTGAGTTACCTGATCAAGCATTATGGGAAGGGTTCATCTGCCTCTGTGTATTCCCCTAGTGCCAGTCCAGACACACTGGGACGTGTAAGACACTTGCTGAGGGAGACAGAATCTATGGGAGATTTGCATCCTTCTGGAAAGACAACTGAACACCAGACATTAGTTGCAATGGTACTTGACAACAATGTCTAGGCAACTGAGTTTCATCATAGGTCTCTAATGAAGGCTGAGATGAACTGCTTACCCAGGGCCAATGACAACAATAAGTCTATTGACTGTAATGGGAAATGGGACACTTTATGTGCCAATAGATACCTATAAATTTATTTATCTTCATCTAAAACTGAATCCCTGCATACACAAATTCATCTCAAACTCAATCCCACTTTTAGCATAGCTAATGAAATGTATCCTCATTTGGGATAAATATGTGTAGTGCTAATAGGCTGTTTAGTCTTTCGGAAGGCAGATAATAATAGTCGCAGAGATGTTCTGGTTTTATTTTGTAATTTCTGATCCACAGTAAATTTGTTTCCTATAATGAGTTTAGAAAGATTAAAAGGGAATTTAAAAGCTTGGGAGTTGGAGGTTTCTGAGAAAAATTATTTATTTATTTGTATGAGAAAATGTATTTACATTCATTTATGTTTTAATTCTTTTTGCTGCTATGAAGCTGCTAGGAGCTGGCCGAGCCGCTTACCATCATTTATCGGCAGTCCTGGCTATCGGGGGAGGTCCCAGTTGACTGGCGGCTAGCCAATGTGACGCCCATCTATAAGAAGGGTCGCAGGGCAGACCCAGGGAACTATAGGCCTGTCAGTTTGACCTCAGTGCCAGGAAAGCTCATGGAGCAGATTATCTTGAGGGTCATCACGCGGCACTTGCAGGGCAAGCAGGCGATCAGGCCCAGTCAGCATGGGTTTATGAAAGGCAGGTCCTGCTTGACGAACCTGATCTCCTTCTATGATCAAGTGACGCGCTTGGTGGATGAGGGAAAGGCTGTGGATGTGGTTTACCTTGACCTCAGTAAGGCTTTTGACACAGTTCCCCACAACATTCTCCTCAAGAAACTGGCTGCTCGGGGCTTGGACTGGCGTACGCTTTGCTGGGTTAGAAACTGGCTGGATGGCCGGGCCCAGAGAGTTGTGGTGAATGGAGCCAAATCTGGTTGGAGGCCGGTCACTAGTGGTGTCCCCCAGGGCTCGGTACTGGGGCCGGTCCTCTTTAATATCTTTATCGATGATCTGGATGAGGGCGTCCAGTGCACCCTCAGTAAGTTTGCAGATGACACCAAGCTAAGTGCGTGTGTCGATCTGCTCGAGGGCAGGAAGGCTCTGCAGGAGGATCTGGATAGGCTGGAGCGATGGGCTGAGGTCAACTGTATGAAGTTCAACAAGGCCAAGTGCAGGGTCCTGCACCTGGGGCGCAACAACCCCAAGCAGAGCTACAGGCTGGGAGATGAGTGGCTGGAAAGCTGCCTGGCCGAGAGGGACCTGGGAGTATTGGTTGATAGTCGGCTGAATATGAGCCAGCAGTGTGCTCAGGTGGCCAAGAAGGCCAACAGCATCCTGGCCTGCATAAGAAGCAGTGTGGCCAGCAGGGCTAGGGAAGTGATTGTGCCCCTGTACTCGGCTCTGGTGAGGCCGCACCTCGAGTACTGTGTTCAGTTTTGGGCCCCTCGCTACAGGAAGGACATGGACGTGCTCGAGCAAGTCCAGAGAAGGGCGACCAAGCTGGTGAGGGGTCTGGAGAACAAGTCTTACGAGGAGTGGCTGAGGGAGCTGGGCTTGTTCAGCCTGGAGAAGAGGAGGCTCAGGGGCGACCTTATCGCTCTCTACAGTTACCTTAAAGGAGGCTGTAGAGAGGTGGGGGTTGGTCTGTTCTCCTATGTGCCTGGTGACAGGACGAGGAGGAATGGGCGAAAGTTGCGACAGGGGAGTTTTAGGTTGGATGTTAGGAAGTACTTCTTTACCGAAAGGGTTATTAAGCATTGGAACGGGCTCCCCAGGGAGGTGGTGGAGTCACCATCCCTGGAGGTCTTTAAAAGACGTTTAGATGTAGAGCTTAGCGATATGGTTTAGTGGAGTACTTAGTGTTAGGTCGGAGGTTGGACTCGATGATCTTGAGGTCTCTTCCAACCTAGAAATCTGTGATACTGTGATACTGTGATACTGTGAAAGCTTAACAGGAAATGAAAGCTTAACAGGAAATTTCTGTACACTTTCACTATGCTCTGGAGTAATACAATGAGGTTCACTCTTTCTCTACTGAGAGTTTAGGCTAGTTACAGTTGTCAAATCCCTCCCACTACATCCACTCTGCATTTAAGAAAGCTATTTTTGGGGGGTTTCTTTAGTAGAAATTAAAAATAGTGTTGAAGCACTGTGCGTTTGAATTTGACATCTTTGGTCATTTCTTTAATTTAATTAGTGCAGATTGTCAAATAATAAATGGACATGACATAGTCTTCACTTCTTTTGATAACCTTGGGGTTAGACTGGGTCAGATGCTTGGCTAGCTTTGTTCCCAGCCATACATCTAAAATCCCCAAGCCCACACCACATATTCTCCTCCTAGTAAACCTCCTGTCCAGAATAGTACTTTAAGTTTGGGCCCACTCCCTTCGAACAGGCAAGTCCAAAAACACACTGGATTTTATTACAGCACTGTAATATAGTAGAGCTCTGTTAATGCTGCTAGTGTTGTGCTGCTGAGATGCTCTGCCTTCCTCTTCTTCGTGTGCATTCAGATCTTTAAAAGGGCTGGTGCACGGACCCAAACACCAAGCTGTTATTGTGCTATTTTCCTCACCTTTATTTTCTTTGCACTGACCCTGGCAGGGCTGGGTATAATAGGACTGTCCCAGCTTAGGAGTTAGCATGTGCCATATAGAGACCACTCCCAGCATAGTTTGGATGTGCCCACCTCCTGGTTTTATGGAGAAGAGAACTGAGCTGTATGTATCAGCCATGGTGTCCGAGCTGGCCTTCGGATGATGCAATGTCAGTCAATCCATCCACGTTATTTACTATGATAGGAAAAACTGCAGCATTTGCCAAAACCCTTTCGTTAGGATCCTTAACTAACAGACTGCTAATGGTGTTAGCAATGCCCTAGCACAGCCACAGCATGCTGGGGGCTGATGGGAAGCTTAGGCCTGGACAACCAGAAAACATTTACTAGTTCAGAAGAGAGGAGAGAGGATTGGATTTGGGAGCTATATTTATTTACAACAGGTTGTCCCTTAAACTGTTGCTAATACAGTTCTTTTTAGTGTTGTCATCTGTTCTTAGCAATCACTAATGTGTTAATTCTATGATAAAATTTGCTCATTTTCACAGCCACAATAGTTGTATTTTCAGTTACCAGCCAACAGTTAGCCATTTCTAACTGCAGAAGTATTTAGTTGGTGTGGGAGAAGAGGGATTGTTTGTTTTTAACATGTAACCTGAGCAGTTATATTTTGGCCATGTACACAGTGGGACATAAATTAGAGCTGAAAGCTGAACAGTCTTTTTGTCCAAAGACTGATGTGGATGGCAGCGACAGGATGAAATGCAAAAGAATCCTACAGTGCTCCAAAATCAAGACTGTTTAGCACAAGCTAGAATTAGCCCCCTTAGGGTTCACTAGCGGCGTGTGTAGCTCCAAGGATGGGACTTGTCTTGCTGTGGTGGCTCCAGAGAGACTGGCTGGTATTAGGCTCTTGGGCAGGATCTGGGCAGAGGACATGACAGGACACTCTGAGGACACTGACCCAGGCTAAGGTGCCCTGTCCTTGTACTGGGGAAGCTCAGCACAGATGAACTCAAGTGTTGCCATGGGATGACATGGTGTTACACTCTGGCTCACTTTGTATGCTAGCTACAAAATTGCACCCAGGAGATGGATCAATGACTGGCTTTTAAAATGAAATTCAATATCTTTGTGAAAGCTAAACATTCCCCCATCTCCTTTGATGAACTGTTCTAATGTTTAGTTTTCATCCTCAGGGAAGTGGCCTGGCTTCAACTTCTAGCAGCATGCTCTTGTCTGTTGGATTGAAAAACTTCTCTATTTTCCACACTGGGTGAGTACCTGCTACCCATGGCAAGTGACCTCCATAGTTACTTTCTGACTAGATGGATAGAGTGTGCTTTTCAATCACCACATCACAGGTCTCTCTCTTTTTTTTTTTTCCTGAGTCTGTCCTCTTTTAAGATTCTCCTTTGAGCTTCTTGCAAGGGTTGAAGTGTGATTGTATACTATCAGTCACTCTGTGCTGGTCAGATAATGTACTAATTCCTTGTTGCTAGCCCTGAATTAGCTATTATGTTGCTTAGAAGTGATGCTCTGATTCACCCTTTTTTACCATATCTAAATGTTAGATATGATAACTGTAATAACTATGTGAAATATGTGAGCAGCTGTCTTCTGGATTTCCTGCTATTTTCAAAGATTAATTCCTAATGTATCATTCATTGGACTTTATGATGATCCACTGAGCTCTCTGGCTACTTTCTTTAAAACCATTAGGTGTAATTTGTCTGGGTCACATGATGTCATGACCTGAAACTACTTCTCTGACAGATCTCTTTGCTATTTGTAAAACATAAATACATTTTTAAAATAAAAATAAAAACCAACATGTAAGTGTAAATTATTTTGTCTTTCTGATGTAGCTCTGGGCTACAGGCTTTTAATTTTTCCTATATTTTAAAGTTCTCTTTTGCTGTGTTGCCTGCTGGAATTTGTTTACTTTACTGGACCTTCTCAGACCCTGCATATTCTATATTAGAAAATAAAGTAGCACGGTAAAAGGAATAGGCTTGGCAACTCAACTGTCTAAACTACTTAATTGTTACAACAGTACCTGGCAGTCTTGACCAGCTAGCACTGTCCCAGGCAATTCCGGAGCACAATTCAGAATTTAGTCCAGTCCAGGGAAAGTTCCTGAAAGACAGTCGACAATGACCTTCCTCAGAGGTCTGAGAGTTTTAATAAATAATATATATAATATCATTCTTTGATGGCCTTTGAATGACAAAATTGTTCAATTTGCTAATTTAGAAGTATGTTTTGTTTTGAAAAATAAATTTGTAAATAAAAAAAAATCTTGTTTTGTAAATTGTTTGTAAATTAATTTGTAAATTAATTTGTAAATTAAATTTGATTATTCAAGTTGTGTGACATACTTAAGAAAAATCACAACTTCGAGCATGATCAGCTAATGTTCTCAAGGTGCACCAGGTGAGGTTTAGACTGGATATTAGGAAGAATTTCTTCATGGAAGAAGGTTGTCAAGCATTGGAACAGGCTGCCCAGGAAAGTGGTAAAGTTGCCGGCCCTGAAGGTATTTAAGAGACATGTGGATGTAGCACTAAGAGACATGGTTTAGTGATGGGACTCAGTAGGTCAAGTTAATGGTTGGACTTGAAGGTCTTTTCCAACTTTTAATGTTTACCTTAGCTTCATAGCTGTTGTATTTAACAGAAAATCTGTTCTATAGAAAGTCTGTTCTTCTGGATTTAGAGGTGGGTGTTTTTTTTTGTTTGTGTGTGTGAGCAAATATCATCAGATAGACAGAGAAAATGAATTGCAAAAAGCATAATGTTCTGTTGTTAGTACCTCTGCAAATTAGTTTGGTGAAAGAAGAACAGCAAGTTCTGCACAAATTAATTTATAGTCAGTGGAAGTGGAATTGCCTTCAGTACTTCCACACAAGGCCAACATAATTTTAAGTGCTATGGCAGTCACATATCTTAATGTTGTTCGTAAAACATTACGGTTGACCATGGTACTCAACAAACCTTGAATGAAAATCACGTTTGTGTTTGCGTTTGTAGTGTGTTTCTTTTTTTTTTTTTCATTTTTCCATTCTCTGTGAATTCATCCCAATTTATAAAGAAAAAGCCTCAGTTTATAGTTACCTTCACAATGGGCTCTTTGACTCAGCACTCAATTTTATAAAAATGTTTCAAATAAGGTCATCAAAATTATTTTCATTTTTTCTTGCCAAAACAATACTTCGCTTCTTGTGAAGACCAATAAAAGCGGTCCAGCCCCTGACCCACTTTCAGTGGCCCAATCCCCTGCAGACATTTTCCAGAAAAGCAAACAAAAACCAAGTTAAATCCACAGTGACGGTGATAATATAAGCAGTCTTCCTTTGAACAGGCACCTAGTTGTTAAAGAACTAGTCCAATATGTGTAACATCTGTATTTCATTCCATTTTCACAATGAAGGTGGGCTGAACTCATATTCTGAGCTCCCAGCAGAATAATCTACCAGGATAAGTATTCAGTAGGTTATCCTCAGTCATCCCTTGTGGATACTTACTTGTGAAAAAAAGCTTTCCAGAATGGGAAAGGGAACTCATTTACAGAACTCCACTTTTCTTATGACTATCCTAATGACAAAGTCATTTCAATATTATTTATACGTTTAAGCACAACCTGAAAATGAAAGAGTTCCAGCAATTGAATGTCAGAGCTATACATCTCAGAATCAAGCTTAAGATATAAGGACATTTTCATGGGAACTCTTTGGTAGGTTGGTTATGGTAAGCTCAAACAAGACCTATGCAGAGGTGGATAGTGAACAGAGGCCTTCTACCTCACAGAAAAGTGTTCCAAACACTTAGCTGTTGCATTAAAAAAGCCCTTGCTACCTCATCCTCTGATGATTTTTTCCATGTCTAGAAACAAAACCCACATATAGCACAATCAACAAAACTTTCCAAATGCTCTGAGAATGACAGAAACAGCCTTTTTGATGACTTACAGAATCACTGAATTACAGAATCACTGAGCTGGGAAGAGACCTCTGAAGATCATCTTGTCCAACATCCTTGCTCAAAGTAGGGTCAACTGGAGTAGGTCACCAAGAACCATATCCAGTCAAGTTTTTGGTATCTACAAGCATGGTAACTCTACATCCTCTCTGAGCAACGTGTTTCAGTGTTTCACCACAGACGGTGAAAAATTTTTCTTCTATATTTAAGTGGAATTTCCTGTTCTTCAATTTGTGTTTGTTGCTTCTTGTCCTTTCATTGAATATCACTGAGAACCAGGACACCCAGCACCTTCTCTGCAAAGGTGCTTTCCAGATGGCTGCACTGTAGATCTGGTATCTCTCCTCCTGTGACAAGTCTCTTTCCCTGGCACCTCTTTTGTATCTCCTAGTGGTCACTGCCTTTTCTTAAATGTTTTTGCAGAGGCACCATAAAATTTTCTGATTTGTTTGATTTTTGGCACACAATGGGTCTACTTTATCTGTTCTTAAGCCAACTGGAGCCAGCTGTGACTAGCACAGGACAGTCCTTGACCTCTTCCTACACAGGTCACTCCTGAAGTCCCCACACACTACCTGCCAGTTATGCTCAATACACTCCCCAAGGACAGGACTCTGCCTTTAGTCATGTTGAATTTCATAAGCTTCTTGTCAGCCTATTTCTCCAGCCTGACCAGGTCCCTCTGAATGGCAGCACTACTCTCCAATGTATCAGCTGTTTCTCCCAGTTTTGTAACATCTGCAGACTTGCTGAGGGCACATTCTGTCTCATCATACAGATCCTTAATGACAGCATCGAACAATATTGGTAGCCTGGGGGATTCCACTAGTGACTGGACAGAGTGTTGCTGGATCACAGCCCTCTGAGCCCAGCAGTTCACCTCACTTATGTAGTCCAAACTGCATCAGTTTGTCAGGAAGAATAGCATGGGAGGCAGCATCAAGAATCTTCTTAAAATCAAGATAAATAACATCCATTGCTCTTCCCTCATATTCTGAGCTAGCTATTTCATTGAAAGGTACCACATTTGTCAGGCATGATCTGCCCTTTGTAAATCCATGCTGACTAGATTCAATCAGCTTCTTGTCCTTCATATGTTTGAAAACACTTGCTCCAATCACCTTCCCACAGAGTCAAGATGGGGCAGACCATTGTGACTGTAGTTTCCCAGGTCCTCTTTCTTGTCCTTCTTGAAGATAGGAGTGATATTTGCTTTCTTCCAGGTTTCAGAATATTCTCCTGATGGCCGTGACCTTTCAAAGATAGTCAAGAGTGGTCTTGCAGTGACATTAGCCAGCTTCCAAGCACTCATGCCTGCACCACATCAGGTCCTGTAGACTTGCGTATGATTTGTTTGTTTAAATATTCGCTGACATGGTCTTTCTCTTCCAAGGGTAAGTCTTCTCCAGATTTCGAAACTGGTCTTAGGGGCTTGGAATTCTTGATGGCCAGTCTCACCAATAGAGACAGACACATTCACTAGCCCCATTTAGATTCAGCAAGCCGGTTTCATAAGCTTCCAGCTTGATTTTCTGGAGTGCTAAGATCTGGCAGCTTCACAAGTTTTAAACTAAACTTTAAATACTTATCTGTTCCCTAATTCTGCAGGTAGGCAGCCAGCATTCAATCATCCTTCCTGAAAGTTTTGATATTCCTGCTTATCATTCTCAATTAAAAAATATCTCAAATGCTTCCAGTATTCTGGTGCTTTGCAACCCATCCTGAAGTGCTAAAGAACTCTTCTGACAAAACACCAGCCATCAGAGAACATCTTTACATGCACACGTATACACATCCTCTCTTTACTTTGCATGGAACAGCCCTTGCTTATCAAAAAGGTGTATTCTGTACACCTGTACATCTATAATTAATGAGACATTATTGAATTTCATAAAAAATAAAAAAAATAAAAAAAGTAATGAAAGACAGACAGGATTAATATATTTATTCCAAGATAAGTCTTAAACGCCTTTTTCAAGACAGTAGGCTGAATGCAGTCTGGAGGTACTTGCCATATTCTGTACATCTCCTGTCATGTGGGTTGTATTTGAGGATTAGATATCTATAGAGAAAATCTAGAATGTGTTTATAAATACTGTGCTCAGTGTTTGGTAGTATGATCTTGGGACTTCCTGCTTTTTTTTGTTGTTTTTTTTTTTGTTTGTTTGTTTGTTTGGTTTTTTTTTTGTTTTTTTTTTTAAACACAGTAACATTAGGTATCCTAGGACACTAAGAATGGTAACCATCCCAACATCTGGATGATTTTTTTTCCCTTTTCTCTTGTGCTGATCTGGAGAACTGGAAACTAGTTCTCTTAAAGCAAATTAGAACCACACAATGAAGAGAATAAAGTCTGTGTCCATATAATCAAATATTTTATGTAATAACTTATTGCAGCAAAATATTAATAAAACCGGAAACAATAGTGAATGAATCTTATAAAATATAGAATCTTTCCTTTTCCTAGTCTGTTTAGCTGGTAACTTGTTACTATAATTCCCCAGTATACACTGAATTGAAGGAATATTTGCTTTTTATTAAACAGGTATTTTTTAATTTTAGTCCAGCATGATCTTAATTAAAGGTTGACATTTCCATTTTCTATAAAACCTTTTTTTTTGAATTAGATCTATTGTAGAAATAATTACTTTTTCCTTTTTACTTACATATATGATACTGTATAATTATTTCTAAAAATAAAAGCTATGTAGACTAATGTTTCTTGGAAAGGTTAAGGACTTTATTCCACAAGTAATTTTGAAAACACATCATTTATAGAGTACCTTAATACTAATTTCTCAAACAACTTCCAAAAGGAAGGGCAATTATTTCTCATACATTCACGGAATATTTAATGATCAAAAATTTGTCTTACGAAATTGACTGTGGTTACAGTGAAGGGATGTTAGGCTTCCTCCAGCAGCCCCAGCCCAGGCCTCCTCCTGCTCAGCCACAAGAGCAGCTGCAGCTTCCCTTTTTGCAGGTTCGTCCATTAGTGAAGCTGAACAGCTACCAAAGACATCCAGGACACCCACAGGACATGGACACAGCTGGTCACACAGACAGGGCACTGGCATCAACAGCACTTACATATAGGATTCACAGAAGTCATAAGCCCTTCTCCTCTAGGGCTGGCAGAAGCAAAATGTCACTGGTGCAGGGGTACACTCAATACTTTCTAGGTTCACAAACACACATGCACCTTCATGGATCCCTTGAGTACTGGCATGGCCCCTCTGTCTGTCCAATATCCCCAATCAGACCCCAGACCCTCTTACTCACCCCACGGGTCTCCTACTTGCCAGATGGTCCAGTCTGATGCTCACTGCAGACACACAAACACACACTCCTCTCACAGGCACCCCATGTCCACAGGTCTCCCAGATACCAGTGTGGACACTCCTCCCACCCGGCACCTCTGACCAAATGCAGACCCAAACACACAAGATAGAGAGTGAAATAGTTAAGGAAAGGTTTAATAAAAAAAACAGACTGTGATGATCAGAGGTGGGGCTCAGTCAGACAAGTGTACTGATCAGCTCCATTTTACACATAACTGCCCCTTTTTATACCCCTTTCTCTCTGTTCCCTCCTCCCTGCTCCCCTTTCCCCTTCATATTCCCTCATCAGCTTGCATATTCCTACCAACCTCCTCCATCACCCTCAACCCTCAGGTTTGCAAAGCCCAGGTTTGCTTGCAGCTTCTTGATAGCCTGCCAATTACTGTGTCTGATTAGGTTTGTTTCTTATCTGTGTCTCTATGTTTGTCTGTCAGATTTGTGCCTCTGTTCTTGTTTACAGCTTCCCTCTTCTCTTATTATCCACTTTTTGCACTAAAAAGGTCCTTGACCATACACTCTTAGAGGAGCAGATGCTCTCTCCTTCCACACAGATGGAAAGTTATTGCAATGGGTTGGCTGGACAACATCTCTATTCCTTGTAAACTTCAAAGGGAAAGAGTCCAGAACAGTGAGATGGAGTTTAACTCTACCACAAGGAATGATATTAATTATTAAAGCTAAGTATGTATTTAATTTAATAGTGCCAAGTATTTTAGGTGATTACATACATGAAAGGAAGTCCCTGGCTTGAAGATCTTACTATATTTAAATAAAAAGCAATTAGAAGAAAGGCTTACTTCACAGAAGTGGGGTTAATCTTTCTAGGGATGTTCTTTCCTCTGTGAATAAAGTACTGCCAGGAGGCTGTACAGATTTACTCTTAACTCCCCTAGAGGAATGTCTCCCTCTTGCTGGAGAAAGAATCTTGTAAAATTAATCCCATCAGGCTACTACCCAATACCAGATCACTGTCAGTCAACTTTGGTAAAAAGAATGCCCTTTTTCTTTTTCTCCATGCTCTCCATTTGTATGTCATCCCACATTTGCCAGTGCAGAGGTCTTTGAGTCTGGATATGAAGGAGCAAACTAAGCACCACAAAGCAGTTGAGAAAGATGAAAATTGTGGGAAGAGAGAAAAGGGAAGTGAGAAAGACTATGTGAAGTGTAAGAAGTATACCTTTCTCTCTTTTTTCTTAGAGGGTTTTTCCATTCTCTCTTACCAAAAGACAAAACTAAACAGTACCAGCGACCTAATCTCGGTGCTGGAAGTGCCTGTGTACACTGATCTTTGTGCGTGTATCGTCACTTAGTTCTAGGTAGAGCCTTAGAACAAAGTTTGAGCTTCTATTTGGCAGGATATTGGAAGGATTTTCCACTCCCCAGGTAAACCTGGGCCAATGAAGCAAAATAACTTGTACTGGAGTGTATCAGAGAGCAGATGAGCAGATGGGCAGTTAAAATGAGCAGAGGAGAATGATGATGTTGCCTACTGCTTCAGATCATCTAAGAAATGAAAACTGTGCCCTCTAATCTGATAGCAGGCACAATCACCACCACTTGTACTTTTAAGAATGCTTGTTAGAATTTTCTTTTTAAGAATTATTATAGACTTCTCATCTGAAAAGAAGAGTTTGGAAAGTGGGAAACTACATTGGTGCTTTAGCTCGTATTGAGGACGTATTTTACAAAATGACCCGTGAACCTTCCTCAATGACTATGTTTTGATTCACATCAGGCACACACAGACTCGATTCATTTTGTGTGGAATTGAACTGGAAGGTCTGCTTCTGATACAATTCAGGCACTAGTGAGCATTCAGCCACAGGGACCAAGCTGGCCTCTTGGCTAGAAAAGCCCTCTGAAACATATAGTGTGGATGTCCGATCCTGAGCATTGTTTTGCTTGATGCATTTGCTCTTACTGGACTGCCCTACTTGCTAACAGATCCACAGTAATTTCTGGCTTAGTTGTCAAAATTCCAGAAGGTACAGATTTTAAGACCATTTCACTGTGATGCTTTCCTTCTCAGGTAGCTTTAAGCATCTTCTCAATTTTAATGCAGTTTTTGATTAGCTCTTCTGAGGCATCTGTATTGGGGTAGAGAAGAAATGTTGAATTTCAGAAATTATGTGGTGGGCTTAACTTGTACAGGCTTAAGTTGGCAGTTTTGTCTTGGCCAAATAATAGGCTCAAGACCTCAGTTCGTAACTCCTTAGAATGTATTTCTCCATTTGCTAAACAGCTAAGGATTTTTTGCTTTTTTTTTTATTATTATTTTCCCTTGGTTGAACTCAGTAGCACTGAAGGACTCACTTAAATGCTATTCTAAATAAATTCTGAATACAATGTCTGTGTACAAAAACTTCTGTATATCTTAACCTGTGAGTAAATATGTGAATAGATAAGAAATCCATTGACCAGAAATGTTAACAACCCCACATAAAATGCAACCTACTAATTTTATTTGTTTGCCTGTCTTTTTGTTTTAATTACCTTATTTTGAAGAAAGGTTCATACAAACAACAAAAGATTGATGTTTTAACTAAATGTCAGAGTGAGGTCAGTGTATTTTTGTCAGAGCCTCTGCAATGATTCATCCAACTGCTGGCTTGTTATATTTTTGTCCATCATATGCTACCAGATGTGTTGTTTCTCCCTTGTATTTATTTTGCTATCAAACTAAAAGTAGTGATAAAAATGCCCGTTTGATTTCTTTTCCTAAGCACATTTTGTGAATGCAGGATGATTTCAGTAAGTCTAATTCCTAAATATTTTAAATTTGACATAGATTTCTATTTATATTGTTTACAGGAAAAAAAATAAAAGGAAAAAGAAAAAAAAAACGATGTAAATTTACATTCCTTAGTAATGGACCGGTTTTGACTCAAAATTTAGATGTTACTTTTTAAACAAGGGGATTGTATTCTTTTCTAATCGCATATAAAAGTTCTATAAAACTCACACAAACAAAATGACTGCTTTCCTCTCCTGTCTGCTAGTTCATTGGATTAATGAACCCTAAGAAAATAGGAATTGTGCCCTAAGAAACACTCTTTCAATGAAATAAATTCTTTCAATATTTGTTATGTGTTCCTTCTGTATTTTAATTATAAATTTATATCCAGGAAATCTCCTCCTGGCTGTATGTATGTGTGTGCATGTGTGTGTATAAATATGTATAAAATAAATCTGTTTGTGCTGTCATCTGCACATGCTGTACAAGCACATATTCAATCTCCAAGCAACTGGGCTTTAAAGCTATTTTACCACTTCAGACACAAGGTCCAATCTCATGAAGACTGTAACTTTCTTAACATATGTAGATCTTTAGAATTATGCTGGATTTTTTGTAAAAACAATATCTAAAAAGACAGATTTAACCAACAGTTTACAAGGTTTGGTAGCCATAATGGAATACATTTTTCCTGTTCAAGTTATTGAAAAAAAAGGAGTCAGACACGGGCTGGAAGTAAACTTGCAAAATGTAGAAGTGGATGTTTCTGAGTACTCTACTACATCCTCCCTTAAGCCACTAATACTAACATTCTTGCTGATGTTGCAAACTCTACCTGCAAGTAGTAGGTGTATCTTCAGCCCTTAGAAACTTTGACATGTTTTCTTTAGCTAAAAATACCTGAAGACTCTATTAACCATTTTTTTCTGACTTCTTATTTAAAATTTAAAAAATATAAAGACATTTTTACATTCTCAAGAGATTTGTCATTTGTGATATTGATTTTTTTCCTTTTTCATTATATTTATTGTGAGAGTACATCTTTTTCTTCTTCTTCTTCTTCTTCTTCTTCTTCTTCTTCTTCTTCTTCTTCTTCTTCTTCTTCTTCTTCTTCTTCTTCTTCTTCTTCTTCTTCTTCTTCTTCTTCTTTTCTTCTTCTTCTTCTTCTTTTCTCTTTATATTAGGTACTGTTTGTTAACATGTAAGGATGTAGTGGTTGTTTTCCACCATGCAAAATGTTGATGTTACTTGTATTTATGCAACTCCACATGCATTAAACTGAGGTCTGAGTTTTAGTCTCTGAATTAATTAATCTACCTAGTAATTTGAACAATCTGAATAATAAAATATTTTAAATGGAAAATCTGTTCTTTGATTGCTTAGTAATAAAGTATGAGCTGACAGTTCTCTAATTTAGATTAAAAATTTGAAAAAAAAAACAAAAACTATATATGTTGCTGATGGAATTTCTACATATTAATGCAATCCTCCTTCAACATGTACATAAGCAACAATTATTTTATTTTATTTTTTTTTAGGGAAAAAATGTGGATAACTGATTTATATGTAACAGCTACTCTCTAAATTATTAGCCCATAAGGGTAACAGTTAAAAATAGCTCCATGATGAAAGCAAAAGACCCAGAGTATCAGCCCACAGCAACGGATGAAAAGATTACTGTTCAAACACCATAATTATAGATGTTACTTAGAACATAAATTTCAAAAACATCATACCATTAAGCTATTTGAAGTGATGTATGAAAAGGTACAATTATTAAAGGAAAGAAAACAAATATCGTGCAGTTAAACTAAATTTTGAGATCAGGCTCATTTTAAAGCTCTGATAGATAATACTGGTTGAAAGAAGCAAAGTCTAAACCACAAAATACTGTTTATTAACTTTTACAAGTAAATATCATTTTCAGGTCTTCCTAGAAACTCCTTCTGATTTTACTAAAACTTAGGAATCACCTGGATTCCTCAAAAAATCTCTCCAGTTGGCTCAGTTTTACCTTAAGTCTCCTAAGAAAATGAAACAAACTCTCTCTCTGTGGGATGTAGAACAAGTATCACCAATAATAGTGCCTCCTGTGATTTCCTTTTGGCAAGGACAGACTGCAGAAGTGTTTCCACTGGCATAGATCTAAATTTCAGCTCCACTACTTCTTTATTTTATCTCTTGTTCAAGGATATGAGCTGAAATAAAAGAAAATACTGCACAAAGGAAAATATGAGGGAACACATTCCCCTGTTTTAAT
The DNA here is from genome assembly GCF_964034855.1 of Anser brachyrhynchus. Classification (NCBI taxonomy): domain Eukaryota; kingdom Metazoa; phylum Chordata; class Aves; order Anseriformes; family Anatidae; genus Anser; species Anser brachyrhynchus. Next base: position 100,705,713 of record NC_137696.1, on the reverse strand, counting down.
AGCAGTCCTTAGACTAAACACTTACAACGTCAAAATGTCTTGGAATTCACTTGTGAATATAGGGCAAGAAGATCAGCCACTGATGCCTTGTAGTCATAAGGACTGAAGTAGATCTTTCACAGATTTTAAGCTCATCTGAAAACTACTCTCAATTCTGTGGTTTTTCACTGAAGAATTATTACGTTTTAAGAGTGCTACCAAAGAGAAGAAAATCATAGCGGCAGCCTGACATACTGATATAACTACAAGTTCCAGTCTGGACAATGAAGACATAAGATGTAACTGTTAGTCTGGGGGCAGAGAGTGGAATTCACAGGATCACAGAATCCCACTATTGCTGAGGTTGAAAGGGATGTCTGGAGATCATCTAGTCCCACCCTCAGCTCAAAGCAGGGTCAGCTAGGTCAGGATATGTGCCTCAGGGATCTGCACATGCAAAAATTCATTCTACATCATCAGCATCAAACAAATAAATAAATAAATCAGCTTTATGTCACAGTCTTTCAAATAAAAAGTAGTTTAAAAATATTTAAATTGGTGAAGAGGTTCAGCAGAAATAAAACAGTATTAACCACTGAGATATCTGAATTATAACAAGTTTACATCATCTCAAAAGCCAGACTCAGTCATAGAATTTAAATTAGTTCTCAAAACCTGAATATTCAGCCTTGGTCTTTTTCATTATATTCTGCACCATTGTTATTGCATTTTATCTAATCAAAGATAGATCAAAACAAATGGAGTAAAGGAAGCCCAAATACTAACCTGCTGGAAACTTCTTTTGTTCTTTGCAACCTATCATACGGAAATGGGGAAGGGACTACAAAGATACCAATGACTTTAAGTACATGTTAAGATTTCTCTGATACTATTCAACACTACAACAATTAAGGCTGGAGTCACGCTGTGCAACATTGATGAAATGTATTCTGAAGTACCATTTGGGAAAAATGGAAATAAAAACAAAGACAGTGTAAACATTAGTAATGTGATAAGCTTTAAAGGAATAAAAATATTAAAATGCAAAATGTAGAATCTGTTTGGACCCAAATCAATCTGGAGAAGAAAAGCACAGTTTACAGAGAAATGTTTGGATTCCATTATACGATCGGTTTCAAGTGAAAAAAAAAAGTCTACTTTTTTTTTTTTTTTTTTTTTTTTTTTTTTTTTTTTTGTAGACAAAGTTCCTGTAGTATTTGTATTCTTCATGGGATTTTCTAATCTGGACAATATGGAGAACATCAGTTCTTCATGATAAGATGAGGTACTCAAGAGAAAAAGTCCTCTTTCATACTTTGTTCTAGAAAGCAGTGAGAACTTCAGTGACGACTTGATAGACACTAACAAATTGAATAATCACAAGTTGGTTCAACTGAATGGAAAATAAATAAACAGCTAAAACAGTAAGCTAAATCTAAAGTGTTTTTGTTGTTTTGTTTTTTCTGTTTGTTTTGGTTTGATTTTTTTGTTTGTTTGTTTTTATAAGCAGGAAACTGTAGCTAAGTGTTTGTGTTCATGTTATAAACCTTTAAAAATTGAAGATTTACTTTAAGATCAGTCCTTCCTTTGTCTACTAGCAATCACAGATTCCTATCCCTTCTCTCTTCACCTCTTCATAGAAGTTGGACACACCATTCCTTGTGCCTCATAAGCTGGTAATTTACTTTTTTCTAAATTTGGTCTGTAAAATGACATGATTAGAAAAAAAGTCAGTTAGTTGTTGTTAGAAGACTCACTGAAGTCAGCTGGGGTCAAGTTCCTCAGAAACTTAGCCATAACATATAGAATTTCTTTCAAGTTGAATATAAAACATCATAATTCTTGTAGCTCACATGAAAAAGAAAAGACATTGAGGTTCTACTTCTCCATAAATGAAAAGGTACTTCATGCACAATATTAGAAATAAAAAAGACCCTGAAAGAATTAAGGAGAAAATACAGGTTAATGAAGAAAGCTGAGTAGTATCTCGCAAACTGCAAAGAATCACAAAATGGAAATTCAAAAACCATCAAACAAACAAACAAACAAAAATTGGAAAGAAGTAGAATCAGTGTTGCAATGAGGAGGAAAATTATCTGGGCATGATGCCCAAAGAATTTTTTGACAAACCAAGACAATATTTTGTCTTGATTTTCAGTGAAATTTGTTTTGTAACTATTACAATAGTAATTCCTGTTACAAGGAATAAGGCTACTGAAATAGAAATATTGAACTTAAGGAACAAACACAGGTAAGAGTCACCCTGTGCAACATTGGTGAAATGTGTTCTGAAGTACCATTTGGGAAAAATGGAAATAAAAGCAAAAAAGATAACGTAAAACATTAGTAATGTGATAAACTCTAAAGGAATACAAATGATAAAATGTAAAAAGCAGAATCTATTTGGATTCAAATCTATATGTAATCTCTTTAATCCCTGAACCCCGAAAGAAGTAGCAAGTAAAGTTTGTAGTCCAATAGTTATGATTTTCATAAATCTGTCAGTTTGGGATCTATGCTCCATAAGGCAGAAAAACGCCCATCAGTCTAATGTCAAATCTTTACAACAAGTTATAAAGGAAAGACAGGCTTCAGTGGATTTGGTTAGAGATAAGCATGTGTTTGAACCAGAAACCTGAGCACAGACTGCCCAAGACTGACCTAATCAAAAGCCTAATAAGAATTGTATGATACAACCCAACTTTAATTGAAATTGACCTCAACAATGATTTCAGAAGGAAGGGGACAACTAGGACTAGGGTGTCTAATCAAGAAACATGAATAAGATCAATAAGATTAAATGCTCTCTTACTAAAAACTGCTAAGTAGAGAAAGAAGACAGTGTGACCACAATAAAGATAGAAATAATATTAGGAATAGTTAGAGAAGGAAAGAAGAATATTTTAAAGGGACACTAAAAATATTTCAAAACTTATAAAAATGCATTGACTATGATTAGTGTCCTCTAGGACAATGGTTTAGAGCCCATTACATTGTTTTCATTAGAAATTAAAAGAACAGCTTCTTAAAACATTCTGAGATGCATTTTTTTCCTGCCTATTGGTTATTTTTTTTAGTGTTTTATCATATGCGAGAGGTTTCTGTATCTACTAAGGTCCTTTTGTTAACACTCTTCCACTACATCACAGAATTATGCTAGGTTAAAGATGGAATTAATAGCTAGCTCTCCACACTTCTGAGCATGCACAGTGCCTGATTTAATCCTGTAGGAAAATCTCTGACTGACCAGGAATATGCCTAGTGTCCTTGAGCTAGGCAGTTCTGGAGTGCAAGATTTCTAGATTGGTTTTCTGGATATAAATTTCTACTTTCTGCATTTAAGTTACCCAGCAAGGATACAAAATGTCATCCAAGGATGTCAAATGTCATTAGTAGTGTTATATGTAGAGTCTGTTTTTAAAATAGCAGGCATCAAAAGCTCACCGTGAGCTCGTCAGGATTTGTAGCAAATCTTACAACTAACAAAAATATTGAAATATGTAAAATAATGAGTAATATCAATGTCTTCAGAGGTTGCACACATTTCTGTCTCTTTGTTAAAAATTTAAATTTATCAGAAACTCCTATAATCTCTCAGATTATTCATTTCAGACTAGTTTGTCAGCCCTTAGGTATCTGAAAGGGGTTTTGAAGCAGTTGCTATATCAATTTATTTTTATCTAATGATAGCTGACCCATTATATGTTTCCCAGCATAATTCAAAGCAGGTCCATAGCAATAATGATAGTTTAAGGATGTACTAAAAAGTAATGATTCCTGTCTTCTATTGTGTCACCATGAACAGTCAAAGTTCAATGGACCGCTAACTGTTCTTTCTCCCTAGCTATGATCTCCTGTTCATGTAGATGAAAAAAAAAAAAAAACAAAAACAAAAACAAAAAACTTCTCCAAAGTAGTCTAGTTTAAACAAAGTTAGCAGTTTTTCTTTGAAACCATCTGCTAGCCAAATTTCCATTTTTATCTCCTGCATATGCCAGATATGCTGAGCTTCCATTCCCTTGTTTTGTAAAATAGACAGTATTTTTAAAAGTAACGGCTTGTATACTCAATACTAAGAAGCTTTTACACTTCCTCAGCAAAAAGCATCCTATTATCATATAGCACAGATTGCTGTTGAATGTATACACTATTTATTTCCAAAATTTCTCATTCCTGTTTATACACTACAAACTCCTTAATTTATTCCTTTAAGGAGATACAAGACAAGTATTACAGAAAGTAGTTGAAAGTATCCATATATTCTCAAGGTTTCTCCAGCCTCCATAAGGCACTAGAAAGTAACTCATCCTTTATTTATTAAAGGATGCAAATGTATGCATATATATATGTGTGTATATATATGTATAGTTGATGTTGCTTTCATTCATTTATTTATTTTTAAAATAATTCAGTACCAGCTACCTCTCAGTGTCATCTTTAACTCACTGTGCTAATGACACACTTTTGGGAAGCACACTCAGAAACAAACACTGCAGTTGGCACAGAGTGGATTATTTGTCCACCTGTACTTTGTCTGAACAGCAGCTCTTTCTTGATATGAAAATGTGTATGGCTAAGCACAGAGAATTACCTCTAACGATAAGCCAAGAAAGAATCCTGCTATGCTAATGAATAAAAATAATCAAAGGTATGCAGGCATATTGGAAGTATTTCTAATATTTTCCCCACTGTTTATTTTGCTACTATTTTATTTTTAATTCCTTGCCCTTCGTTTTTATTAAGAGAGTTTTTCATTGTAGTAGTGTTTTGACTTCAGGGAACTAGCAGATGATAGGTTCTTTCAAATGCATTATCAGTCATGGATATGCTTAAATTTATGCAAAACATCCAAATTACTGAATATTTTCTCTACCTGTTTATGACTGAGATGATCCCATAATTCAAGAGTAGAACAAATTGAGTGCAGCAGTCAAAAACAATAATGGAAACCTCCCGCACATGAGAGCGGTTCTGTTCTTCTGTTCTTGTTCTGGGTGTGTCTGCACTTATTTCCCTCAGCTGTCATATTTTTTCCTAAGAAATTAATTCATTGTCAAGAATATTTCCTAAATAAAACCAAGGGCAAATATTGAGAAAAGGAGATTGCTAATCATTTCATGATATTAGAAATAACAGTAAAACAACCAATAAGTAAGAAAATACATCTATCTGTCTATCAAAACAGCTTTTAGCATCCTTAGTTGAGGAATAAATCACCAGGTAGGAATATGCTGTACGGATTATTTTACATTCTAAAGGATTAATATATTTTAAATAATCATGGTATTTTGAATCAGTTTATTAGTAATAAGCCATACATTTATCATGATAGCAATTTGTCTTACATGCCAACTAAAATTGTCTGAAGTAGTAGACTTCACCCATTTCTAAAAAATAGAATATGCTTACAATGAACAAGTATGCCTAATGTCACATTGTCAACTGCAACTGGCCAATTTCAAAATGTAATTAGTAAAAATTAATATATTTTTTTAATAATTAGTAAAAATTACATTTTTTTTTCTTCCTAAAAAAGTTAGGAGGGAAAGACATGTACCAGAAGTACTTTATAATCTTAGTTTAAAATACAGAAAAATATATATATATATTTAATATCAAAGATGTAATTTGTGTTCAATTGCATATGAAGTGCAGCTTGTAGCTCTGACTTAAAGATTTATATTTTACAAGATGCAAAAATAGAGGTATATAAATAGTAAATATTTTAAACATAAGTGTAAAGAATTAACAAAAGAAAAAAAAATTCTCATATAGCTATCTCTGCATTAACCTGAAAAGAATACAGCTTTCATGCATACAATGGAAAGCAGAAATTTCTAAACTGGATTCTGAGGTCCATTCTCTTCTGTGCTGTAGTCAGAAAATTGATATCCGAACAAAATTTCCTAAACAAAGAACTTGCTTGGTGACAGTAATAAGTTCTACCCTTATTTTTGAGAAGGATCTGAGTTACATGTGTCCAATCCAGGTTGGGATCTAGTGATTACAGTTCACAAAGTTAAATATATCTGGAACTTAATAAACCTTTGTATTTATCAGCCACCCATTCATGCCTCATGTTAGGGTAAAACCTTTTCTCCGTATATCTTAAAGCAATAAATAAATACACTTACTTAAGTTCAAAGCACAGGTCCTTTAAGTTAATTCAGTGGTAAGGAAAGGCTTCCAGGCAAGCCTGTCTAAGTTTTTGGTTATCTGGAAACTTTTCTGATGTGTTCTCTCTCTCTTCCGTTCTTAGGAAGATGATCGTCCTGTCTTGGATGTCTCAGCTCAGCATCTAAGTTATTGTGGATAAAAGTGACCATTATGCCATAGATAATAAAACATACGCTAAGAGGGGGCCATCTACTAAATATGATCTAGCATCACTATTCTATCTTTAGAGGTACATAGGATGAACAATTCTGCTACACATCCAAAGCAGGTATCCTGCACTCAGTGTGGAGCTGAAGGACTTGCTGACTCACTTGTCCAAAGGTCTTTTACTAGTCCTTACAAAGCTGGTACCACCTAAGCAATGAGACAGGGTTTGTGTTGCATTAAATTCTTTATTACTGGGGATGTTAGTATTATTAACTTTTGAGACAGACACAAATCAGGAGAGTGTTATGACAGTAAGGTCTTACTAGACACCTAGCATGCTCCACAGATCATTCTTATTCTTATTATCCCACTGGCAGGTGCCTAAGTGGCCTTCAAGGACAAAGAGGTTTACTGTGGTTTGTGTGCTGACACCTTGTGAAGCTGTTTTGTAGCTAGTGTGGCTAGCATGTGAATGGTACAGTTAGGTATATTCCTCCTGGCTTAGGCTCTGATACAGAAGTGCAATTTAGCACATGATTTTTCAGTTGATATCACTTGTAGGTTCAACGCTTATCAAGTTACTGAGGATGCAATCCAAGCTGTCAAGAGTTTGGTCACCATCAGGTCCTTTAAAAGTGTTAATTGGCTGATCCACCAGGAAAACAGCTCTCTACAGAAGAATTTCTAATGGTCAGACAGTGGAAATTTGATTGAATTTAGCTAGCATCAAACTTGCAACAGCTTTCTTGCATCACAGCTAAGCATAGAAAATAATGAGAGGCACATGGATATTTCATGTTCTGGAAGGTATTAGTCATTCCTGTGAAAGGGTCTTTGATCAAGCAACAAGCCCAGTTTAAACAGAACAATGTCTAGTTCAGCCTTCTTCTATCTTAAACAGAGGCAACAACTAAAACTCTTTCATATAATGACATCAAGCTATAAAAATTAAGATGCCAACTCCTAGAGAACGTAGCCAAATATCAGAGCCAGGGTGGAGATGAGCTGTACAGTGTGCGAGGTCTCCCTTTGACTGGTTGTGAATGAGGACACTGTCTGAAAAGAGTGTATATATACAAGGAGAAAAAGACAGGATGAAAAGCAGTCATGCACCTGGTTCCAAGAAGGGAGCTCTGTGGCTAAAAAAAAATGACTGAGAAGATGACTGAAGGAAACTAAAAACAAAGTCCTGTTCCTCCTCTGCTCAGGGAAAACAGATTTTGTGTGTAGGATGAAAAAGAATCTCATTTTTATAATTCATTCCTTCTCAAAATGGAGACAGCTATGGGAGTTCCCATCTATGGACTAACAGCTCAAAAGAGACTGAATAATGGAAGACACAGAACTCTCACTAGCTTGTCTAGGAAATCGGTTCTGTAAAAATGTTATTGTCAGTTGGTGGATAAAGGAAATGATTTAGCAGACATTAGCACGCATGCTACTGCTTGATTCTTCTTTCTGAAATATAATTCTGCTGCAGGTGGGAGAATTACAAGGGTTGTTTTTTTATCAAACTTAAATGACATTAGTTTAATGATGCA